>NC_091286.1:367904513-370304513 GCF_032444005.1 Ranitomeya imitator
AACCCTAACCATAATGGAAAAGAATAAAAGAAATCATTATGAAATAAAAAGAGTAACATGACTATTAGGACTGAAACGAGGGGGATGGCATACTAATTACTACCTTTTGATAACCTTTATAGGGTCTATCACAGTGATCAAAATGAACCAATAAGAAAAATCCCCGATGTTGCAGGGTGTCAGCCGGTCGATCCCAAGGGGTGCACTGTGCATGCACCCACCATTTTTTTTTCAGGAAGTTGGCAGAGGGCTGGGGACAAAGCTGGAGGGATTGAAGGATGGCAGAGGTACTGAGATGGTGGCTTGGCGACCTCATTTCTCTCTCCTCTGACATGTATATCATGTCAGAAGAGAGAGAAATGTTTTTAATAGCAGGCACACTTTTTTCTACTTGATTGGGGACCTGTCATGCTGTTCTGTCTGTATCTGGTTTTCTGCGTGACAATGCATATGTTTGCTTTAACCCTTTACTCTTTTCCCCCTGATTTGAGCTGGGATACTGTTGGCTGTTATCTGGATGGAGCCTTCTCAGTTCCCTGCTCTGCTGCGCAGTCATACATGGGTTTTTTGGTATTTGCCCTGCTGCACACCTTCCTCATGTTCGGTCCCTGGTTGCTGCTGTGAAGCTGTCCACGGGTTGTGAGGTCATTTGCAGCTGGTGCATGACTTTCCATGTGGGTCAGTGCTTACAGTTTCAGTCAGGTGCCCTGAGCCTCAGATCCTGCACTGTTTGTGCTGTAATGGTTTCTGTGTGTGCTTAGTGTTATGATCTGGTGGTTTAGGAACAACATGAGACAAGCTCTGAAGGAGGTGGTATCTGTTCTGACCGCAGACCCTGAACCTAGCAGCGCAACTAGAAATAGCCGTGGGGGGTACCTGACGCTCCCTAGACCCCTCGGCACAGCCTAAGATCTAACTTCCCCTAAAGATGGAAACAGGAAACCTATCTTGCCTCAGAGAAAATCCCCAAAGGAAAGATAGCCCCCCACAAATATTGATGGTGAGAGGAGGGGAAAATAACATACTCAGAGATTAAATCAGATTTTAGCATAGGAGGCCAGTCTAGCTTGATAGATAGGACAGGAAAGGATACTGTGCGGTCAGTATAAAAACTACAAAACAATCCACACAGAGTTTACAAAATCTCCACACCTGACTAAAGGTGTGGAGGGTAAATCTGCTTCCCAGAGCTTCCAGCTAACAGAAAAAATCCATAATGACAAGCTGGACAAAAATAGAATGCACAGAACAATAAGTCCACAACATGTGGACTGAAATGAGCAAAGCCAGAACTTATCTTAGCAGAACTGGTCAGGAAACCAGGAGAATCCAAGCAGAGATGTGAATCCAGCCTGAAAACATTGACAAGTGGCATAGGCTGAAGACTAGAGCCAGGTTAAATAGCAGAGCCAGGAGAGACGATTAGTGAAAGCAGCTGCTAAAGCTAAACCCAAGGAGCAGCAGTTCCAATCAAAACCAGCAGAGGGAGCCCAAGGGCAAAATTCACAAAAGTGCCATTTACAACCACCGGAGGGAGCCCAAGAACGGAATTCACAACAGCTTAGGGCATGCACGGCCACACCTTCTCTGCTTTTATCTGGGTTAGGGTTTGTACTTCAAATGCTGTCCCCAGCCAATTGCTCTGGGGCAGCTCATATATAAAGTTCCCCTGCCCTATGGGCAGGACCTGAGCTACTCACAAAGCTCCTGAACTTTGCTATGTGTGTTTGTGTTCCTGCACCTCTCCTGTCTATGATTTGCAACTAAAGTCCTTGCCTTGATTCCTGTTTTGTTCTGTTCTGGCGCCTGTCCTGGAGGTGGTATATCCAGGCCCGAATCCTTGATCCTGTACCTGTCCTATACCTGAACCTGTCTGAACTGTGTCTGCTGTGATTATGTTCCTGGAATCCCTCTGCATCTGGAGCCTCATTCTCAGTGACTTTGAGTCTCTTGAAACCGGTGTTTCTGCTGAGCATCTACTACTCTGTGCTCTGACTACCATGCGGTGTTAACCCCTTCTGGCTCATGTCCAGTACGGCGGTGCTTGCACCATCACACTTGAGTTCCTTCCTAGGTCCGATGCCCGGAGCCTGACGACCGCAGTCTGGAACCTGATGACCGCTGTCTGGAGCTTGGAGCCTGATGACTCTGGTGGTGCCTGTAGGTCGTGCCGATTGTCTGGAACCGAACGACTCCTGTCTGATGTCTGCCGATGACCCTGGGTCCAAATGTCCTGATGTCCTGTCTGTACCCTGATGTCCTGCCTGTGTCTTGATGACCTCATGGACCCTGATGTCCTGATATCCTGTCTGTTCCCTGATGTCCTGATGTCCTCCTTGTGTCTGATATCCTGATGTAACTGATACCCTGGGCTGCCACGCCAGTGTCCCAGCTGACGACCTGGGCTGCCACGTCAGTGTCCCAGATGCCTATCCGGTATCTCTGATGTCCTGATTTAACCTGATTACCTGGGCTGCCACGCCAGTGTCCCAGCTGAGGACCTGGGCTGCCACGCCAGTGTCCCAGATGTCTGTCCAGTATTTCTGTGTCCTGATGCCCTGCCTGTGTCCTGATGTCCTGAGGTCTTTCCTGAGTCCAGATGTCCTGATGTCCTGTCTGTATCCTGATGTCTTGCCTGCGCCCTGATGTCCTCGTGTACCCTGATGTCCTGCCTGTGTCCTGATGTCCTGTATATGTGTGCCTCGGTGATCCATTGGTGCCTTGGGGTCCACTGGGTGGTACCCTTCTGAGGTGTGGAATCGGGAGCCTGACATCATCATGTTTTGTTTATGTACTGTGTGGCTTTACTTTAGTAAACTTTACTTTCTCCATACCTGAAGTTGTGTGGTGTAATATAGTCCTATGTGTCTCTTTCCTTGTCCACATGCTCAGCTGCCACAGAACCCCAGTCTCTGCCCTTCCCTAGTTCGGGTAGGCTGGGTCCCCCTCTGTGGTTTAAAGGGTCTGTATTGCGTCCTCCGGGGATGCACGCCCCACGCCTTCTGAGGTTGGTCAGCTTGGGGGCGTCTATGGGCTGGGCCGTATCATTGGCGACCGCAGCTTGTCGTAATAGGCCCGGAAAAACTCTGATCATGCTTTCTAGAGTTTCAGCTACCCCCCAGTAGCTGAAACCCCAGAGACTTTCCAATGCTGGTGGGTGTATTAGGGCTAGCGGAACGCACCAAGTAAATATAGATGTTTATTATTGGTGCATTCGCAGCCTGTGGTCCACCGTGCATGAGGAACCTGCTGCTAGTAAATGGTGGCACTATTTGGCAGTATAAGGTAACTATGTTACTTCACAGAGTCGCCGTGAAAGTAAAGCACTGCGCCCTGTTAGACTCACAGGAGCACAAGCTAACTGCCGAGCTGATAGGAGTCAGTGGTCATGCAAACACACAATCTCCTCACCGGAGGTGCCAGTATTCTAGGGGCTTATTTCAGCCGGGTCCCTGAATACATACACAATACACAATCTCCTCACCGGAGGTGACCGTATCCTAGGGGCTTATTTCAGCCGGGAATACATAAACACATAACCACACTGGCGCAAAGCACATAACTTAGATTGATACTAGCACATGGTTGTGCGGTCATGCGAACCTTTTATAGCCGCAGCAACTACAGGACCTTCCCAGAAGGACCAATGGGAGGCTGCCACAGAACTTGAGCAACTTCAGGACATTCCTAGAGGACCAATGGGAGTTGCTACAGTACCTGAGCATGTGACCCTTGATCTCCAATGAGAAACCTTACCCTGGGCATGCTCAGAAGGGGAAAAGTAGGACTTAGTTCCAAAGATGTCTGCTCGCCGCTGACCAGTACTGGCTACAATGGCAGAAGCTGGAAAGGCAGCAGTAACCCTTTGCACAGTGTCAGACTGAGTAAGATGCTGGGACCGACGCCTCCGCTGAGCAGGCTCCACTGCGTCAGGAGAAAAATGGGAGACCGCAGCGGAGATGGCTTGAAATTCCCCCTGTGCAGAGGTGGGAACTTGATCCCTAACAGAGTGTTATACCCTTATTCCAGATCGCCATTTTAAAACAGCAATGCGGGAATAAGGCCCATTGACTGCCGCCGTTTTAATGCGTATCAGCGTTCTTTAAGGGGTTAACAAAAAAATATGTCCAATATATAAAAATAATTTCTATATAAAAGGGAACACAATTTATAATGTTTAGTAGCTGTCTATTGTGGTTATAAAGCTAAAAAAAATGAAAAATATACACAATTTCTATTCTTCTTTACAATTTTCTTCAATTTCAGCAAAAAAAATAATAATTACATAAAAATTAAACCCCATATATCATAAAAACAAAGAGGCAAAAGCTGTTTAAATAACTATAAAATGTGCCTGGTCAGGAATGGGGTAGAATGGACTGGTCATAAAATATTTAACATTGGTCACTTTGCCCATAGAAGCCAATTACATAAATTTCATTTTAGAGATCAATTATAAGAAAAATAAAAACTGTGTTCTGATTGGTTGTTGTCCAAATGAGAACATAGTAGGGATTTGGGGCTATCTAAGGTTGCTTAGTTGTCCATGCCAACCAATCAGCTCTTGTTTTACCAACTTTTTGGAAAATCAAAGCAACAATGTAATTAATTATTAAATTGAAACAGGCATCTTTTAATTCGGATTCAAAAGTCCGTCAATTTTTTTTTTAACACAAGAAAAAATGGACTGTTTTTCCATTATTATGCTGAATTCATTTACTTTGTCAATCTGTTTTTACAGTCAGTGTGGCTTCCATTTTTCTCATATTAAAAAATGAAAACTGAAGGTTCCAAGATTCAGAGCAATAGACAGTAAAAAAAATTACTCTAGGATGCAACATGGATGGCATCGGCATGCAGTTCATTTCACTGACCCCATAACCCACAAATCAGATCATTCAGATCATAAGGTTCATACAAACATCATGTGTATATGAAAAGGCACAAAGAACTCAATGGGTATAAGTTGTGTGAAAAATGTGGAAAGAACACAAATATATATGTGAATGAGGCTTTGCATTGTATGTATTCTGTGATACATTTAGTTTTTATGAGGTATAGGTAAAAATCTTACAGGTGGTCCAGGGGGACCTGTGATGCCAGATATCCCAGGAATTCCAGGCGTGCCCTAAGAATAAAAACACAAACATGCATAAACAAAAAAATAGTTGATTGAAATTTTTGAATGTCTTATCATAATAAAGTCCCAGATATAACAGTATTTATTGTTATTTATTTCCATATTCCTTAGCCTAACCAAAATCCTCATTCATTCCCTCAACTGAAATTCCAGAACATTTTTAGGCTGTGAGACACTTTCAAATATGACAGCTTTGAGATAGCGTCACATTGAATAGTAAAGAAAAACTGTATATTCACCACTTTTCGACATAATGCAAAATAGTACATCCTATTCAAGAAAAGAGGCTCAGGAGCTGACATTGCATCATACTTGGTAGATGCGTGTCTTACACTGTTGTATTCCACTTAAAATCATTAAACAACAAGAGAAACTGATGCAAAAATGTCTAAAAAAATACTTTATTAATATAAAGAAAAACATATGATAAAGTTTAAAAGAGAACACAATCAGAACACTCCCTGTGATGAAGCTGTGCAAAACGCGCTTTGGGGCAACCAGGGCTTCACCACCACTAGGTTTTACATCAGTTACACTATATAACACTGAGAAAGAGGAGTATAACGGGTATAAATTATTTATTATATTATCAAAAGAGAAGAAGATCATACATAGTAACAAAGAATAACGTTACACATATAGATAACACATATACCAATAAGGCGCACAAGGATGGAAAGCAGCACATTTCCAAGCGAAACGCGCGTCGGGGGCTTTTTATTCCATTTTGGTTCCAGCTCGGTGTGTTTTATTGCCCTGCAATTTGTGGTAAGTCCTGCGCAAACAATATATGTAGACATTTTATCTTTTACTACGGCGGTGACTTGCCGCTCTGCTATTACCAGTATTCTGACCATGTCAGACTGGCTACTTTATTAGGGACATATCACACACCGGTGGTTACCTGTTTCCCTCTTACCATCCTTGGGCACCTTATTGGTATCTATATGTGTAATGTTATTCTTTGTTACTATGTATGATCTTCTCTTTTGATAATGTAATAAATAATTTATACCCGTTATACTCCTCTTTCTCCGTGTTATTTAGCTCTGATATGGAGTGGGTTGCTGTTGTGAATTCTGTTGTCGGGCTCCCTCCTGTGGTCATGAATGGTACATCGGCTGGTTCTGTCCATGGACTTCCTCTGGTGGGTGTTTCTGAGTTTCCTTCCACAGGTGACGAGGTTAATTCATTAGCAGGCTGTGCTATTTAACTCCACTTAAATCTTTGCTCCATGCCACCTGTCAATGTTCCAGTATTGGTCTAGTTCACTCCTGGATCGTTCTTGTGACCTGTCTTCCCAGCAGAAGCTAAGTTCCAGCTTGTATTTCTTTGGTTTGCTATTTTTCTGTCCAGCTTGCTATTATTATTGTTGTCTTGCTTGCTGGAAGCTCTGGGACGCAGAGGGAGCGCCTCCGCACCGTGAGTCGGTGCGGAGGGTCTTTTTGCGCCCTCTGCGTGGTCTTTTTGTAGGTTTTTGTGCTGACCGCAAAGTAACCTTTCCTATCCTCGGTCTGTTCAGTAAGTCGGGCCTCACTTTGCTAAATCTATTTCATCTCTGTGTTTGTATTTTCATCTTTACTCACAGTCATTATATGTGGGGGGCTGCCTTTTCCTTTGGGGAATTTCTCTGAGGCAAGCTAGGCTTTATTTTCCTTCTTTAGGGCTAGCTAGTTTCTTAGGCTGTGCCGAGTTGCATAGGGAGCGTTAGGCGCAATCCACGGCTATTTCTAGTGTGTTTGATAGGATTAGGGATTGCGGCCAGCAGAGTTCCCACGTCCCAGATCTCGTCCTTTATTATCAGTTACTATCAGGTCATTCCGTGTGCTCTTAACCACCAGGTCCATTATTGTCCTGACCACCAGGTCATAACAGGTTGCCTTGTTTCCAGGTTTTGGGCTTTTTTTCACTATTTAGTGCTAACAGCCCAATCTTTCCTTTTAGTAATATGTGGTCTGGTTTTGCTATAATCAGTTACACTATGTAAGTTCTCTTTATAATTCTGTCTGGCATCATACTTCCGCTGTCATTTAAATTTTAGATCCAGGTAATTTAGGCTTGTGATTGCAACCCTCTTTTGAGTCACTTTGTTTTTCATTTAAACTTTGTTATCATATATGTTTTTATATTAATAAAGTATTTACTTTTTGTGAAGACATTTTTCACCTCTTTCTCTTGTTGGTTAATTGTTTCTATTCTATAGGTGTGTCCCTGCTACTGGTATTACTACTTTTTGGTAATGGCAAAATCAGTGCTGTAGTCTGCTTGTAATAGCAGCAATTGGATCACATTGTTTACGTTTTTTCAAAGTCACTGTCAAACTCTGACACCAGCAAGTAAAAGAACGCTCATCACACCCCTACATCCTTTCACAAAACGATCACAGAGTGTTGATGGTTTGTCACGGCAGCTGAGAGCCTGCTACAATCCCCCCATCGCTGCCGTTTTTCTTTTCACCATTCAAATAAAAAGAAATAATAATAATCCAAGTTTGTTTTCTCTGTAATCATTCTGATCTAAAAAAACACCAGGGATTCAAGCTTCAGGAGGCTAATTTGCATATTCCAGGTGCCTTCTGGGAGAAGCGAAGTCTCCCTAAGCTAGAAGATCGTTGGGTACAGCCGGGACCAGCTGCTTCGAAAGCATCACCAAACCAGGGATTCAAGCTTCAGGAGGCTAATTTGCATATTCCAGGTGCCTTCTGGGAGAAGCGAAGTCTCCCTAAGCTAGAAGATCGTTGGGTACAGCCGGGACCAGCTGCTTCGAAAGCATCACCAAACCAGGGATTCAAGCTTCAGGAGGCTAATTTGCATATTCCAGGTGCCTTCTGGGAGAAGCGAAGTCTCCCTAAGCTAGAAGATCGTTGGGTACAGCCGGGACCAGCTGCTTCGAAAGCATCACCAAACCAGGGATTCAAGCTTCAGGAGGCTAATTTGCATATTCCAGGTGCCTTCTGGGAGAAGCGAAGTCTCCCTAAGCTAGAAGATCGTTGGGTACAGCCGGGACCAGCTGCTTCGAAAGCATCACCAAACCAGGGATTCAAGCTTCAGGAGGCTAATTTGCATATTCCAGGTGCCTTCTGGGAGAAGCGAAGTCTCCCTAAGCTAGAAGATCGTTGGGTACAGCCGGGACCAGCTGCTTCGAAAGCATCACCAAATTTTTGCCTGTAGGACATTATTGCAAGAGAGCTTGGCTGAGTAGATTACACAAGAAGGAAAACACACAGCAAGTCAGCAGGATCTAGGAGCAACATGGCAGATGTGACAACCTACATGGTGAGCTGCAGCATGTGCTACATGTTCACAGATCGACCAGAAGAAGAATCCAATTTCACCTGTCAGAAGTGTAGACTAGTGGCCCTTTTAGAAGAAAAGGTGCGGGGTCTGGAAGAAAGAATAGCAACTTTGAAACTCATCAAAGAGAATGAAGACTTTCTAGACAGAACAGAAGCATCTCTACTGGTCACAGAAGGTGCAAAAAGTGTCAGAGAACCTCCAAAAGCAGATGAGTGGAAGCATGTGACCAAAAGAAGCAAGAAGACCATGGAGAAATCACCAACCACACAACTGAAGAACCGATATCAAATCTTTGTAGAGGATGAAGATGGCACACCTAAGAATGAAGCAATACCAGCAAGCAAAAAAGAAAAGGGCACACAGCAACAAGTGACAGCAAAAAGTACAGCCAAGAAGCAACGAAGAGTGGTGGTGGTGGGAGACTCACTACTGAGAGGCACCGAAGCAGCCATCTGCAGACCGGACATAACTGCAAGAGAAGTATGCTGCCTTCCAGGTGCGATGATCAAGGATGTGACCGATAGGATACCAAAGCTCTTCAGCTCCAAGGACGTCCACCCATTTCTTCTGATACATGTTGGCACCAATGACACGGCAAGGAAGGACCTACCGACAATCTGCAAGGACTTTGAAGAGTTGGGGAAGAAAGTAAAGGAACTGGATGCACAGGTAGTTTTTTCTTCTATCCTTCCAGTAGACGGGCATGGCACCAGGAGATGGAACAGGATCCTTGATGCAAACAACTGGCTAAGACGATGGTGCAGACAACAAGGATTTGGATTCCTGGACCACGGTGTGAATTACTGGTATGATGGACTCCTCGCCAGAGACGGACTACACCTCAACAAACCTGGGAAACACACATTCGCCAGAAGACTCGCTACACTCATCAGGAGGGCGTTAAACTAGAAGAAGAGGGGACGGGAAGAAAAACATTAGACTCGAACAAAGACGACCCAGGAAAACATACTCAGAAGGGAGGTAAGAACATTTCTAAAACAATCCACAGTGAGGAGATTGGAACAAAACAAAATCCTCTAAACTGCATGCTCGCAAACGCCAGAAGCCTGACAAACAAGATGGAAGAACTAGAAGCAGAAATATCTACAGGTAACTTTGACATAGTGGGAATAACCGAGACATGGTTAGATGAAAGCTATGACTGGGCAGTTAACTTACAGGGTTACAGTCTGTTTAGAAAGGATCGTAAAAATCGGAGAGGAGGAGGGGTTTGTCTCTATGTAAAGTCTTGTCTAAAGTCCACTTTAAGGGAGGATATTAGTGAAGGGAATGAGGATGTCGAGTCCATATGGGTTGAAATTCATGGAGGGAAGAATGGTAACAAAATTCTCATTGGGGTCTGTTACAAACCCCCAAATATAACAGAAAGCATGGAAAGTCTACTTCTAAAGCAGATAGATGAAGCTGCAACCCATAATGAGGTCCTGGTTATGGGGGACTTTAACTACCCGGATATTAACTGGGAAACAGAAACCTGTGAAACCCATAAAGGCAACAGGTTTCTGCTAATAACCAAGAAAATTATCTTTCACAATTGGTGCAGAATCCAACCAGAGGAGCAGCACTTTTAGACCTAATACTATCTAATAGACCTGACAGAATAACAAATCTGCAGGTGGTTGGGCATTTAGGAAATAGCGACCACAATATTGTGCAGTTTCACCTGTCTTTCACTAGGGGGACTTGTCAGGGAGTCACAAAAACATTGAACTTTAGGAAGGCAAAGTTTGAACAGCTTAGAGATGCCCTTAATCTGGTAGACTGGGACAATATCCTCAGAAATGAGAATACAGATAATAAATGGGAAATGTTTAAGAACATCCTAAATAGGCAGTGTAAGCGGTTTATACCTTGTGGGAATAAAAGGACTAGAAATAGGAAAAACCCAATGTGGCTAAACAAAGAAGTAAGACAGGCAATTAACAGTAAAAAGAAAGCATTTGCACTACTAAAGCAGGATGGCACCATTGAAGCTCTAAAAAACTATAGGGAGAAAAATACTTTATCTAAAAAACTAATTAAAGCTGCCAAAAAGGAAACAGAGAAGCACATTGCTAAGGAGAGTAAAACTAATCCCAAACTGTTCTTCAACTATATCAATAGTAAAAGAATAAAAACTGAAAATGTAGGCCCCTTAAAAAATAGTGAGGAAAGAATGGTTGTAGATGACGAGGAAAAAGCTAACATATTAAACACCTTCTTCTCCACGGTATTCACGGTGGAAAATGAAATGCTAGGTGAAATCCCAAGAAACAATAAAAACCCTATATTAAGGGTCACCAATCTAACCCAAGAAGAGGTGCGAAACCGGCTAAATAAGATTAAAATAGATAAATCTCCGGGTCCGGATGGCATACACCCACGAGTACTAAGAGAACTAAGTAATGTAATAGATAAACCATTATTTCTTATTTTTAGTGACTCTATAGCGACAGGGTCTGTTCCGCAGGACTGGCGCATAGCAAATGTGGTGCCAATATTCAAAAAGGGCTCTAAAAGTGAACCTGGAAATTATAGGCCAGTAAGTCTAACCTCTATTGTTGGTAAAATATTTGAAGGGTTTCTGAGGGATGTTATTCTGGATTATCTCAATGAGAATAACTGTTTAACTCCATATCAGCATGGGTTTATGAGAAATCGCTCCTGTCAAACCAATCTAATCAGTTTTTATGAAGAGGTAAGCTATAGACTGGACCACGGTGAGTCATTGGACGTGGTATATCTCGATTTTTCCAAAGCGTTTGATACCGTGCCGCACAAGAGGTTGGTACACAAAATGAGAATGCTTGGTCTGGGGGAAAATGTGTGTAAATGGGTTAGTAACTGGCTTAGTGATAGAAAGCAGAGGGTGGTTATAAATGGTATAGTCTCTAACTGGGTCGCTGTGACCAGTGGGGTACCGCAGGGGTCAGCATTGGGACCTGTTCTCTTCAACATATTCATTAATGATCTGGTAGAAGGTTTACACAGTAAAATATCGATATTTGCAGATGATACAAAACTATGTAAAGCAGTTAATACAAGAGAAGATAGTATTCTGCTACAGATGGATCTGGATAAGTTGGAAACTTGGGCTGAAAGGTGGCAGATGAGGTTTAACAATGATAAATGTAAGGTTATACACATGGGAAGAGGGAATCAATATCACCATTACACACTGAACGGGAAACCACTGGGTAAATCTGACAGGGAGAAGGACTTGGGGATCCTAGTTAATGATAAACTTACCTGGAGCAGCCAGTGCCAGGCAGCAGCTGCCAAGGCAAACAGGATCATGGGGTGCATTAAAAGAGGTCTGGATACACATGATGAGAGCATTATACTGCCTCTGTACAAATCCCTAGTTAGACCGCACATGGAGTACTGTGTCCAGTTTTGGGCACCGGTGCTCAGGAAGGATATAATGGAACTAGAGAAAGTACAAAGGAGGGCAACAAAATTAATAAAGGGGATGGGAGAACTACAATACCCAGATAGATTAGCGAAATTAGGATTATTTAGTCTAGAAAAAAGACGACTGAGGGGCGATCTAATAACCATGTATAAGTATATAAGGGGACAATACAAATATCTCGCTGAGGATCTGTTTATACCAAGGAAGGTGACGGGCACAAGGGGGCATTCTTTGCGTCTGGAGGAGAGAAGGTTTTTCCACCAACATAGAAGAGGATTCTTTACTGTTAGGGCAGTGAGAATCTGGAATTGCTTGCCTGAGGAGGTGGTGATGGCGAACTCAGTCGAGGGGTTCAAGAGAGGCCTGGATGTCTTCCTGGAGCAGAACAATATTGTATCATACAATTATTAGGTTCTGTAGAAGGACGTAGATCTGGGTATTTATTATGATGGAATATAGGCTGAACTGGATGGACAAATGTCTTTTTTCGGCCTTACTAACTATGTTACTATGTTACTATGTTACTATGTTAATAAACAAAACCCAAAAACTAGGCAAATGCATTTTTTTTCACGATTTCACCACACTTGGAATATTTTTTCTGGCTTATCAAAGCTACAACTTGTGCTATAAAAAAAGAAGCCCTCATTTGGCTATGTCAATAGAAAAATAAAAACGTTGATAACAAAAAGCACAAAAATGAACCTCAGTAACAAAGGGTTAAAAACACTGTCAAGTGATAACGCTATTGCCCTGGGGTTCACAATTGCTATAACCCAGATACCAAGTGTTATGGCAAATCCTAGTATAATGGAAAACCAATCTATCGGATTCTAAATTGTTTTCTTTCACCCAAAACATACACAGGGTATAAAATATTTTATTATGTAAAACATCTCATTGTATATGCCAAATTATTGAACTTTTTAATCCAACAGTTTCAAGCTAAAATGTAAAAACAGGTGACAGAAATATGTTTTAAAGGTCATCTTGGGCTTTGCTGATATTTTGTTATGGGTCTAAGAATATACAGGAAACTAGTTACTAACTATCTGCCTGTTCTGCCTGGTGTTGATCTCTGCCAGCTCAGAGAGGTCAAGGACCGCTGCTTTTGGTGATTCTGCTGCTTCATTTGACGTCAAATCAACAGAGCAACTCTTCTTCTTCCGGTCTGCTCTGTCGACAGGGCATCACTGCGAATTTCATGCTGATTAACAGCTGGTTCCCAGCAATCAGGCAGCTGGCTGTTAATCAGTATGACATTGCCAGAGATACAGATTTAGCAGAGCAGAATGGAAAAGATGAAGCTGCTCTGTCGATGTGATGTCACCAGGAACCACAGAATGACCATCAGGAATGGTCTGTATTGTTACCACTTTGAGCTGACAGAGCAACTACCTACCTGTACGTTCTTAGCCCCACAGAAAAAAGTAGGCAAAGGCCCGGATAACATCTTTAATGTTTTAAAAGGATTGTCCAAGAAAAAATTATAATGACATATCCTGTATTACCCAGCAGAGGCCACTACACATTATTGTTGTTTAGCTCTGCTGAATGTCTGCATCCAGCTACCACTGGAGCCAATAACAGCTGATTATCGGCTGTACTGGATGTGGGACCCCCAATGATCTAATACTGATGACCACTAGATCATCTGTATTGGCTCAGTGGGGGTATTACATCCAGTACATCCACAGCTTGGATCAAACGATATGTTGTCAATATTTATTAGTGGATAACTCCTTCAATTAATATTTTTCATGGTAGATTTTAAACATATAACAGTGTTGAAACATTTAAATCATTTTGTAGTATTTTGGTTAAGCATAGTATATATTTATAGTATATATAGCAAATGGAGTATATACTTATAGTATATTTAGTTACCAATAATATTTTTGGTTACCTATATATGGTGTACATATTTTGTTGTATAATTGTTATGATCGGTTTTGTTGACCATACAGATATGTAAATTATATGTAATCAGAATCACTCAGTGGAATATTTGATCTTTTTGAAGGTAAGACATTGACATTAATTTGTATGAAATCATATAGAATGCTGTAACTTAATGTTCATATACATTCTGCAAAATTTGCCTGGTCCATAAACATGCATAATTAGAAAAATACAATTATATTATCGACTCTGGTTACAGAACAATTTACTTATTTCCTCCTTGCTTCATTGGATCCATTGCAACTAGTTCGTATTTACCGTACAAACACACTCTGGATGGACATTGCAGAATGAATATTTAGATGAAAGAAGAAAACATCAGTACCTGGTTACCCTTCTCTCCCGACAGGCCAGGAAAGCCACGTTCACCTTTGATACCCTAGAAAGAAAATCCAACAACCAAGCAATCATTGTAGTTCATTTCAAGCTCTGTTAACTGTATTGCTTCAAATGAACTGTACAATTCATTTTTAGTAGCATGCAGAGTTACCAGAGAATCTGTCATACACTATTCATACACATAAAACCTTCCGACCAAAAATGATTTTTTACTTGTATTTTTTATGAGTTCTGCTGTGAAGAACATCAAAGGGCTAAATCGTAGGCATCCGTTGGGGTTTTATTGTTGAATGAAATTAATATAATTCATTACGAAAGTGATTTATGATAATAAGATGCTAAAATAATAGTTTACATGATAAATATGCGAGTAGATAAGATGAGGAAAAGAAAGTCATCTAGCTATTCACAGGTACAATAGGGAGAAGCAGTGAGTGATTCATTATTGTCCAGTCATCTGAATTCGAATCTGTGGTCCGCAATCTGAGCCAGTGTCTAGATGAACTGAATACTCTGTATGATATATTTTCATCATGACATGCTGATCAACAATCTGTTTTCTATTCTCCTCACATTTTTCGTTTGATCTGTGTAGAATAAATGTACTGCTGCTGAACTGCTGTCAGTGTCATTGCACGGCCCTGACAACCTGTTTATTTTACCAATCTTGATCACTTCATCTTAAATTGATCACTAAGATTTGTTTTTTTATGTTAGGTTGAATTAATTCCAGGTAGTCTAATAAATCTAGTACAATGTATTTTTATGGCTTGTAAATGTAATGATGTACTGTATGTGACATTTTGGTTAGTACTCACTTTGTCAACTTACCTTTGGCCCTTCTTTGCCAGGGATCCCAGGAGGGCCTCTTGAACCTGGATCACCCTGTTAAGAAAATAAATTATAAATGCATTGAAAGGATTACAGCAGAGATTACTATTCTATCTAAAGGGAATCTGTCAGAACGATCCATCAACTCTCCGCTCTAAATTGTTTATATGGCCATATAGTTTTCCGAAATATATTGTTAAAATACCTTTAATTATGCAATCTCCTGCTCCCTGAATGAAAAATCACTGTTTAAATTTACACGCAAATTAGGCTTAAGTGCTCTAAGCATGTCAAAGCACTTCCCAAGTCTTTGCCTCCTTGCTTTGCTTCCCACACAAAAATATAAAAAATTAAAATAAATTGGTCAATTTACGCTTGCTCACCAGTCTTGGCAAGGTATCCTTTCTCTGATAGGACCCTAAACTTAATATTTATCAAAAATGCATCTCCTGGGCTGAAGCATGCAAAGGTCAGGTGGAATAATCACTAAAAAAAACTGCCATTGGCTCTGTTTCTTACCCAACCCGGCCTTCCACCATTTGACAGTAGCTGTGTAGGCAAGACAATGAGTTGTTAGTCAAGCAGTGAAAGGTTAGACATAAGCAGATAATAGAGCTGGGGAGGCAGTGGCAAGGAAAGTGCTCTGTTCACACCCAGGGCACTTAAACCTTAGTTGAAAAGGAATTAAAACATTGATTTTTCAGTCAGGGAGTGACAGATTTCTTCAGTAAAGGCGTGGATGACATTAACTTTCACAGAGTAAATTAATCAACTAAACAGCTTTGTTTTTTTTGGGGGGGTAGAGGTTATGTTGACAGATTCCCTTTAAACATTTATCAGCGGAAATAAGACTGTATAAATATCATTCTAGGCTTCTACAGAAACAATGTGCATAACTTTTACCTTCTTACTTTTCACAGAAATACATTATGACTAAAGTGCAGTTTATATTTGCATTATGGTTTCCTATTATAACATAGCCAAAATTACCCCAAATAAGGTGATGGATCCATTACATGATGATCACCAATGGCTTTTAATAGGGTCCCGTTATGGTGCCTGCTGTTCTACAAGAAAAAATATCTCTGCATACTTTACTACTTTTTTCATTAATTATACTGGAATTTGCAATGGATTCTCCATTTGGAAAAGTGAACCCAGCTTAAAGGTTAGCATTAAATAATAAAACAAATTATTAAAGTGGTTGTCTTGGATTTAGATATTGATGACCTGCTATCACCATACCAACACCAGTCAGCTGTGATCTGTTTTGGTGCTTTCCTGACATCCACTACTGATTTGATCGTGAGTAGTGTTGAGCATTCCGATACCGCAAGTATCGGGTATCGGCCGATATTTGCGGTATCGGAATTCCGATACCGAGTTACGATATTTTTGTGATATCGGGAATCGGTATCGGGATTTAGATTATTGTGTAAAATAAAGAATAAAAATAAAAAATATTGATATACTTACCCTCGGACGGGCCCTGGTTGTCACCGCTGCAATTGCCATGTTTTCCTTCCTATGAATGAGCTTGTTAAGTACCTTCGATGACGTCGTGGCTTGTGATTGGTCGCTGAGCGGTCATGTGACCGCTCACGTGACCAATCACAAGCCGCAACGTTATCGAAGGTTATTAATGCGCTCATTCCTAAGAATGAGCGCGTTAAGGACCTTCGATGACGTCGCGGCTTGTGATTGGTCGCGTGAGCGGTCACATGACCGCTCAGCGACCAATCACAAGCCGCGACGTCATCAAAGGTCATTAAAGCGCTCATTCTTAGGAAGAAAAGCAGGGCCCATCCGAGGGTAAGTATATCAATATTTTTTATTTTTATTCTTTATTTTACACATTAATATGGATCCCAGGGCCTGAAGGAGAGTTTCCTCTCCTTCAGACCCTGGGAACCATTACGGATACCTTCCGATATTTGTGTCCCATTGACTTGTATTGGTATCGGATATTGGTATCGGTTATATCCGATATTTTTCGGAAATCGGCCGATACCATCCGATACCGATACTTTCAAATATCGGACGGTATCGCTCAACACTAATCGTGAGACTACCATCATTTTATACACAATAATCTTGGCTATCTCATACAAAAATTTGACTTGCAACTGTTTAGCATATGATTAGTTATGCAGATTCTTGTCATGTCACTGCATTGTTACTGTTTTTCTCCTGGTGGTTGAATAATATTTTTCTTCCTGAATACTATAAAATGCAACCTGTTCTCATATTTCCTAATAGCTCAGTGTGCTATTAGGTTGATTCCCAAGTGAAAGGTCATTAGTTTCAATAGAGGAGAAGCCATGAAGACGATTTACCAAGACAAGAGAAACAGCGCTCATCCAGCTCATCGATAGCGGTCTCTTGGCCAAGAAAATTGCAAAACAGGATAATGTGAGTCCCATGACAGTTGGAAGAATAAGAAATTAAGTCCGTCCATCCATTCAGAAGCCAAAAGGTGGAATTCCAGGCAAAATATCGGAGTCAACAAGACGTCTCATCACAAGATCTATCAGTTCTGGAGCGACAAACACAGCAGTGGAGATGGCTCGTATGCTTCATAATAGTGAGATCATGAACATTCACGCAAGCACCATGTGGAGCATGTTACATAAGTCTGGAATGGTATCATGAAGCCTCAACTTCAATATCATCATAAGAGGCGTTGGTTCAAATTTGCAAACAAGTAAAAACAGTGGACATTTAAAGATTTAAAACAGGTGATTTGAAGTGATGACACAAAAGTCAATAGACTAGGCCATGATAGGTGCAAATGGGTCTGAAAGAATCAAGAGAAAAAAGGGGCTAACAGATTGAGAAATTGAAGGAAATGCCAAGTTCGGTGGAAGAAGCCTGATGATATGGGGTTGTTTCACAGCTAAAGGCTTTGGATTCTTGACCAGGATCGATGGTGCTTTCAATGCTAAGTTATATGTGAGTATCCTACAAGATGAGTTACTTCATACACCCAAGCATTTGGGGTATGAAAAGGACGACATAGTGTTCCAACAGGGCAACAACAGGAAGCATAGGTCAAGATTGGAAAATAAATGGTTCAATGGCAATGAAGAGGTGTTGTAATCCCCCCTAGAGTCCTCAATCCTCAACCCAATCAAACACTTGTGGTTAGCATCGAAAGAAAACTGTATACATACCCAAGTGTGTCGCCCAGTGTGCAACAAGTTTGGGAATATGTAAAAGAGACCCTCAACGATTTGATATTAATGACCAAACCTGTTGATGACAGCAAAACCTTCTGACAGCAAAATGTAACAGTGACCACACTCTGCTCATTCTTCTCGACCTTTCTGCAGCTTTCGACACTGTTGACCACCCTCTACTACTCTCTAGGCTCCAGTCACTTGGCATTAAGGATAATGCTCTCTCCTGGTTCTCCTCCTATCTTTCTGACCGCTCCTTCAGTGTTCTGTTCTCTGGCTCCACTTAATCTCCTCTTCCTCTCACTGTTGCGGTACCTCAGGGCTCAGTTCTTGGTCCCCTTCTCTTCTCTCTCTAAATGGCCCCAATTGGACAGACCATCAGCAGATTTGGCTTTCAGTACCATCTTTATGCTGATGACACACAACTATACACATCCTCCCCTGACCTTACCCCCGCTGTACTACAGAACGCCACTGACTGTCTGTCTGCAGTCTCCAACATCATGTCTGTTCTCTATCTGAAACTCAATCTCTCCAAAACTGAACTTCTTCTGCTCCCGCCATCTACTAACCTCCCTAAATCTGACATTTCCCTCTCCGTGGGTGGCACCATAATAACACCCTGGCAGCAGGCGCGCTGTCTGGGTGTTATGTTTGACTCCGATCTCTCCTTCATCTCCAATGTACAATCTCTTGCCCGCTTGTGCCGCTTACACCTAAAGAACATCTCTAGAATCCACCCTTTTCTCACCATGGAAACAACAAAAACCCTCACTATTGCCCTGATCCACTCCCGCCTGGACTACTGTAATGCTCTACTAATTGGCCTCCCCCTTACTCGACTTTCCCCTCTCCAGTCTATCCTTAATGCAGCAGCCAGGGTCATCCATCTGGCTAGTCATTACTCAGATGCATCCGCTCTTCGCCAGTCATTACACTGGCTGCCCATTTATTACAGGATACAATTCAAAGTACTTGTTTTCACCCACAAAGCTCTCCACAGTGCGGCACCCCCATACATCTCCTCCCTCATTTCGGTCTATCGGCCTAGCCGACCGCTGCGCTCTGCAAATGACTTTCGACTAACCTCTGCACTAATCCGTACCTCCCACTCCCGACTCCAAGACTTCTCCCATGCTGCGCCAATCCTCTGGACTGCTCTACCCCAAGATATTAGGACCACCCACAATTTGCATAGTTTTAGGCGCTCGCTCAAAAAACATTTGTTCAGAGCGGCCTATCGCATTCAGTGCAATCAAAGTCATGTTATGTGTGTGTGTGTAGCCCATTCACCATCTCCATCTATCCCCCACCCCCTGAAGATGGCTGGACCATCATTGTAAATACACCATTGTAAATACACACCTGTACTTTGTATCTCCCTCACCTCATTGTAGATTGTAAGCTCTCACGAGCAGGGTAATTTTATTTCGTTTTAATTATTGTATTGTTAACGTTGTTACTTATGACTGTTGTGTTTGAAACTGCTAAACTGTAAAGCGCTGCGGCATATGTTGGCGCTATATAATAATAATAATAATAATAGTCTTTATTTATATAGCGCCAACATATTCTGCAGCGCTTTACAGTTTAACAGTTTCAAACACAGAAGTTATAAGTAACAACGTTAACAATACAATAATTAAAGCGAAATATAAATAAAGATTATTATTATTATTTATTATGGGTCACCAATATATAAGTCAGGACAACTACTTTAAAGAGCAAGGAAAATAGCCATAAAATGATAGTGTTTGGTCTTTCACTCTACGCTACAATTCACATTTCTCTCCATACAACCATGGCCTATATGTGTACCGCAATGCCTGCTAAAACTCAAAATAATGAAGAAGCTAAGGAAATGATGAGCAGTCTGATACTTATGACTTTATATCATGCGATTGACTAAACCAAACTTACAATATCATAGGGCTCTATACAGGGGCGTAACAACTGCGGTCGCAGGGGTCGCGACTGCGACGGGGCCCACAGTGTTTTCAGGGCCCGCCCAGTCCAGCAAACAAGTAGCAGGGGAAGGAGACAAGTCACGCACGCATCCTGCTGGCCACGCCCACATCTTCCCCAGACTTTCAGCAGTGTGTGGCGAGTGGGCGTGTCCGTGAAGGACATGTGACCTAGCAGAAGGGCTGTGCGTGTCACTGACTGAAGCTGGAGAGATGGCAGGCATTAGCTGGTGAGTGATGTGCTGCTTACACCTGACACACACACACACACACACACACACACACCTACCTGTTCTATGCGCACAGGACCTGTGATGAGGTCACAGGAGGGGAGGAGTCAGGGGTCACATGATCAGTGGCCTCAGTGTATGCACTATGCAGGACTCTGCTGTGCTTGATTGTCATGGTGCTGAATGAGGGGATGTTTATGTAACAGAGCCGTGTGTGTACAAGGTGTACAGAGCGGAGCCGTGTATGTGTGTAGTGGAGCAAGGTGTACGGAACGGAGTCAGGTGTGTACGAGGTGTACAAAGCTGAGCCGAGGGTGAAAGAGGTGAGCGGATTCGTGTATGTATGAGGTGTATGGAGTGGTGCTGCGTGTTTAAGAGGTGTATGGAGCAGAGCCGCGTGTGTAAGAGGTGTAAGGAGCGGAGCCGCGTGTGTACAAGGTGTACGGAGTTCTCGGAGCGAAGCCGTGTGTTCAAGGTGTAGGGATCGGAGCCGCGTGTGTACAAGGTGTACGGAGCAGAGCCGCGTGTGTACAAGGTGTACGGAGCAGAGCCGCGTGTGTACAAGGTGTACGGAGCAGAGCCGCGTGTGTACAAGGTGTACGGAGCAGAGCCGCGTGTGTACAAGGTGTACGGAGCAGAGCCGCGTGTGTACAAGGTGTACGGAGCAGAGCCGCGTGTGTACAAGGTGTACGGAGCAGAGCCGCGTGTGTACAAGGTGTACGGAGCAGAGCCGCGTGTGTACAAGGTGTACGGAGCAGAGCCACGTGTGTACAAGGTGTACGGAGCAGAGCCACGTGTGTACAAGGTGTACGGAGCAGAGCCGTGTGTACAAGGTGTACGGAGCAGAGCCGCGTGTGTACAAGGTGTACGGAGCAGAGCCGCGTGTGTACAAGGTGTACGGAGCAGAGCCGCGTGTGTACAAGGTGTACGGAGCAGAGCCACGTGTGTACAAGGTGTACGGAGCAGAGCCACGTGTGTACAAGGTGTACGGAGCAGAGCCGTGTGTGTACAAGGTGTACGGAGCAGAGCCGCGTGTGTACAAGGTGTACGGAGCAGAGCCGCGTGTGTACAAGGTGTACGGAGCAGAGCCGCGTGTGTACAAAGTGTGCGGAGCTGAGCCGTGTGTGTACAAGGTGTACGGAGCAGAGCCGCGTGTGTACAAGGTGTACGGAGCAGAGCCGCGTGTGTACAAGGTGTACGGAGCAGAGCGGCGTGTGTACAAAGTGTGCGGAGCTGAGCCGTGTGTGTACAAGGTGTACGGAGCAGAGCCGCGTGTGTACAAGGTGTACGGAGCAGAGCCGAGTGTGTACAAGGTGTACGGAGCAGAGCCGCGTGTGTACAAGGTGTATGGAGCGGAGCCGCGTGTGTACAAGGTGTACGGAGCACAGCCGTGTGTGTACGGGTTCTCGGAGCGAAGCCGTGTGTGTACGGGCTGTACACGGCTGTGGGCAGAGCCCAGCATGTGCACTGTGGGGGAGTATTGCGTGTACTCGCCAGCATCAGAATGTGCAGTGCGCATGCTCCGGAGCCAACCAGTACACCCAATACACTCCCACACTGCACAGGTCCGGAAATGACGCACTGCAGCGTCATACCAGGAAGAAACAGCACACAGATTTCAAACGCCGGGAGTGCGCTTGGAATTAGCGCGAGGGAGGACATATTACTATAGGGACATGTTAGTTATAAAATCATTTTTCTCAGCGAGTACAGGGCAGTATTAGGTCAGACTACACAACATTGCAACACAACTATAGTGTGCGAAATGAATAGGGAAAATGTGAATTTCGGTGGGAAATATTTTGGCGCCGGGGGGGGGGGGGGCCCCATTTGAAAGTTCGCATCGGGGCCCATCACTTTGTAGTTACGCCACTGGCTCTATAGTTGTCAAAGCTTGGCTTATTTTAGCTGAAGCAATTTATAAAAAGGAAGCTGAAAGCTGCTCTCCTCCAACACTTATACATGTCATCACTATTTACTCAAAACATCGAAAAAGTGTCAGTGTTCCTCTTTTATTTCTATAGTAAACTAAAGTAATAATATTCAACCTGAAGTCCCAAAGCTCTAATACCACAAGCAGCAAAATTCTCCATAGTTTCATGAAATGACAATACCATATATACTTGTGTATAAGCCGAGTTTTTCAGCACTTATTTTGTGCTGAAAATGCCCCCCTCGGCTTATACACGAATCAATTGTTCCAGAAAGCTGGCGGGGGGAGGGGGAGCAGCGGATGAGGCAAGAGCTGGCTATGGCTAAAACCTGTGCTGCTGCTAAAGAGAAATGAAAATTAATTTCTCTTATGGCGCGCACAGTGACACACACAGCCGCCGGCTTCCAGAAGACATCCTACTCACCCTCCTGCACTCCCTTACAGCATCTCATTGGTCCTGGCGCCGACAGCCCCTCCTGTGCAGGGCGATCACGTGGCCTCGCTCATTAAGGTAATGAATATGCACGCCTCTACTCCCATTGGCGTGGAGGGAATATTCGGCACAGGAAGAGTTGCCGGCTCCAGGACCAACGAGATGCTGCAATGGCACGTGGAAGGTGAGTAGGATGCTTTTTTTTTAATAGTTACCATTCATGCAAGGATAGGGGATAACAAGCGATGTAAACCAGGACAGGATGGGGGAGCCATGCATACCAGGACAGGACGGGGGAGCCATGCATACCAGGACAGGATGGGGGAGCCATGCATACCAGGAGAGGACGGGGGAGCCATGCATACCAGGACCTGATTGGGAGCCATGCATACCAGGACAGGGATGAGGGGACAAAATTAGGTGCCTCGACTTATACTTGGGTCGGCTTATACTCGAGTATATACGGTAATTGTTACTCCATGCTTCACTTTTTACTTTTATCATTTCATACATTTTTTTGGTCAATTGCCTATTTCTTGCCTTACTGTAAAAGTCAGAAGCTTGTCTAAGAAGTTAGTAATAAAATGTTAATTTACAGGATGAAAACATGGAACACCACTTTTCTAATTTGTCCATATAAGATTTAAAATATATAACTGCATTTACTGATCAATTTTAGAAAATGTGTTTTATTAAATAAGTGACCAACATAAAGAAAAAAATGGAAAGATAATCCCATCAGCAAATGCTGTAAGCTGGTACATGCTGTAGCTCTTAGTGCCAGCGGAAACAAGTCTTCAAAAGATCCCTGTTGAGAGCTACAAGCATTCTTGTTTTACGCTTATTTTGTTGCCAGTATTACTTTAGCCACAGCAAGGAGGATTTCAAGCTACCTGAAAACTGGATTGTAGTTGAAGGTGGAGTTATTTTTATCATGATTTATATTTTCAAATATATTTTCAAATGCAGCAGAAATGTAAAGGCAACATGTCTTATAGGGGCACAGATTCTCATGCAAAGTGAAATAGTAATAAGTGAACAACCTACGATATAGAACTACTGCAGAAGAAATATGTTTTCTCTGATCTGTCTTCTACTTCCATTTCTGTTAAAATTAGGGATTATAGAGAAGGACATCAGCGCAAGATGCTTTATTTTGGGACAGCTTTCAGATGGATCTGCCCCATCCATGCACTGCAGATTAGGCCATTCATTATTTTGCATATAAAACTTTGTCAATGGCCAAATACACCATCTTCCAGTGAAATTATCTTCCATTTTTAAAGTGATGCCTTCATTAGGCATTTAGTTCGATATACTGTGCCATAGAATGTAAGTCCGCAAGGACAGGGTCCTCTCCCCTCTGTACTAGTCTGTAAATATAAACCTGCTTACTGTAATCGATATCTATAGCCCTGTATGTAACCCCTTCTCATGTACAGCACCATGGAATTAATGGTGCTATATAAATAAATAATAATAATAATAAAAATAATAATAATAATAATTAATATACACAGTGCTTTTCAGACATTATCATTACTGTCCCCATTGAGGCTCACAATTTAAATTCCCTATCAGTATGTCTTGCAAGCGTGGGAGACATCCCATGCAAACATAGGGAGAACATACAAACTCCTTGCAGATGTTGTCCTTGGTGGGCACTGAATCTAAGACCTCAGTGCTGAAAGGCTGCAGTGCTAACCACTGAGACACCATGCTGCCTATCTGTATATACAGTGGGTACGGAAAGTATTCAGACCCCTTTACATTTTTAACTCTTTGTTTCATTGCAGCCATTTGGTAAATTCAAAAATGTTTTAAACTGATAGGACTTGATTTGGAAAGAGACACACCTGTCTATATAAGACCTCACAGCTCACAGTGCATATCAGAGCAAATGAAAATCATGAGGTCAAAGGAACTGGCCAAGGAGCTCAGAGACAGAATTGTGGCAAGGCACAGATCTGGCCAAGGTTACAAAATAATTTCTGCAGTTCTCAAGGTTCCTAAGAGCACAGTGGCCTCCATAATCCTTAAATAGAAGTTTGGGACCACCAGAAGTCTTCCTAGACCTGGCCGTCCAGCCATACTGAGCAATCATGGGAGAAGAGCCTTCGTGAGAGAGGTCAAGAAGAACCCCAAGATCACTGTGGCTGAGTTCCAAAGATGCAGTAGGGAGATGGGAGAAAGTTCCTCAAAGTCAAGTATCACTGCAGACCTCCACCAGCTGGGCCTTTATGGCTGAGTGGCCCGACGGAAGCCTCTCCTCATTGCAAGACATGAAAACCCACATAGAGTTTGCTAAAAAAACACATGAAGGAATCCCAGACTATGAGAAATAAGATTCTCTGGTCTGGTGAGATGAAGATAGACCTTTTTGGTGATAATTCTAAGCAGTATGTGTGGAGAAAACCAGGCACTGCTCATCACCTGCCTAATACAATCCCAGCAATGAAACATGGTAGTGGCAGCATCATACTATGGGGGTGTTTTTCAGCTGCAGGGACAGGACGACTGGTTGCCGTTGAAGAAAACATGAATGCGGCCAAGTACAGAGATATCCGGGATGAAAACCTATTCCAGAGTGCTCTGGACCTCAGACTTGGCTGAAGGTTCACCTTCCAACAAGACAATGACCCTAAGCACACAACTAAAATAACAAAGGAGTGGCTTCAGAACAACTCTGTGACCATTCTTGACTGGACCAGCCAGAGCCCTGACCGAAACCCAATTGAGCCACTCTGAAGAGACCTTAAATGGCTGTCCACTAACATTCACCATCCAACCCGACAGAACTGGAGAGAATCTGCAAGGAAGAATGCCAGATGATCCCAAAATCCAGGTGTGAAAAACTTGTTGCATCATTCCCAAGAAGACGCAATCAGTAGCAGGAAAAGGTAGAGAATCCAGCTTCACAAACTTTGTTTAAGGAATATATATTTTCTCTATTAATGAATAAACGTAATCCAGTGAAAAAAAATTGTTAAAATTACAAGTTGGTAGCATGGCTATAGAATCCAGGAAGAAGGCATAGTATAGATCTATACATTTCAGGTGTATAATGCTCTTAATCATCCAATTCCTCGTACAAAAGCCTTTGTTGGTGATGATAACTTCAAGATGTATCTTGAATGGGGAAACTCATGCATTGCTCAGGTGTGATTTTGATCTATTCTTCAACACAAACACTCTTCAAATCCTGAAGGCTCCATGGGTTCCTTTTATGCCTTCTATGAACTCTGAGCTTTAGTGCCTTCGATACATTTTCTATTGGATTCAGGTTAGGTGATTGGCAGGGCCATTCTAGCAACTTTATTTGTTTTCTCTGAAGCCAATTGAGAGTTTCCTTGGTTGTATGTTTGTGAACTTTGTCTTGCTGAAATGTCCACCCTCGTTTCATCTTCATCACCCTACTTGATGGAAGCAGATTATTATCAAGAATGTCTCGGTATAATTGTCCATTCATCCTTCCTTCAGTTACATGAAGTTTGCCAGTCCCATATATTGAAAAACATACCCACACCATGATGTTCCCAACTCAAAAATTCACTATTGGTATGGTGATTTTGGGATTTATGACATCCAATCCCTTATGGCTTGAACATGGCTTTTCTTTAGCAATTGGGTCATGCATGGTGAGCATGCATGCAGGCCATGGAGGTTGGGTGCATTACTTATATTTTCCTTTGAAACAATTGTACCTGCCGATTCCATGTCTTACTGTAGATCTCCAAAGGTGGTTCTCGGTTCTTGTTCAACTCTTCTGATAATTCTTTTCACTCCTCTGTCTGAAATTCCATGGGAACACCTGGTCATAGCCAGTTTATGGTGAAATAATGGTCTTTGCACACTGGAACCTTCAGTAGTTTAGAAATTCTTCTGTATCCAATCAGTATGGTGTGCATCAAAAAGATTGTAAAGGTCTTCAAACTATTTGCTGGTTTTACCCACCCGGCCACCAGGAGATGTTTCTTGTATGGCATCTTGGTAATTCTATACCTTTTTATAGGCCATCAGTTTAACCAGCTAGTATTATTTTTCACTAAGTGGCAGAATTTCTTTCCAATTACTAATAGAAGTCAGCTGATGTCATGACTTTCCATGGATTTTGCACCTCTGCTTCTTCATGTGTTCAATACATTTTCACTGTGTTACTTCTTATTATTACACATAACTTAATTTATGAACATCTATTGTTTGATTCCTTTGCCTGCATGGATTGGATGCAGTAACGTAGCTACCAGGGGAGCAGAGGGTGCGAACGCCCCGGGCCTAGTGCTCTGAGGGGGCACATCGCGCCAATACAGTTACATTCTGTGGCAGAGCAGGGAGAATCGATCTCCCTGCTCTGCCGCCTAAGCAGGCGAGGGGGCCCTGTGTCAGCAGAAGGCCCCCCGCCATAATCGAAAGATCAGCTGTACTGGCATTTAGCCGATACAGCTGATTGCATTGATGGGAGAAGGAGCGCTACGCTCCTTCTCCCATCGTCCCCCTGTCAGTGTTGGCGTCTGACGTCGCTGACACTGACAGAGGGCGCGATGATGTCACAAGCCGGCACCCGCTGTCAGGAGATCAGTGGGAGCGGCGCAGGAACCAGGAAGAAGAGAGGTGAGTATTTTTTTCTATGGGTGCTGCTGCCTTATTACAGGGTCTGCCTATGGGGATCTGCCGCTTTATAACAGGGTCTGCCTATGGGGATCTGCCGCCTTATTACAGGGTCTGCCTATGGGGGCTGCTTTATTACAGGGTTTGACTATGGGGGCTGGCTTATTACAGGGTCTAACTATGGGGATCTGCCGCCTTATTACAGCGTCTGCCTATGGGGGGCTGCCTTATTACAGGGTCTGACTATAGGGGCTGCCTTATTACAGGGTCCGACTCTGGGGGCTGCCTTATTTCAGGGTTTGACTATGGGGATCTGCTGCCTTATTACAGAGTCTGTCTATGGGGGTGCTGCCTTATTGCAGGGTCTGAATATGGGGGCTGCCTTATTGCAAAGTCTAACTATGGCGGCTGCCTTATTACAGGGTCTGACTATGGGGGCTGCCTTATTACAGGGTCTGACTATGGGGCTGCCTTATTACAGGGTTTGACTATGGGGATCTGCTGCCTTATTACAGGGTCTGACTATGGGGATCTGCCGCCTTATTACAGGGTCTGCCTATGGGAGGGCTGCCATATTACAGGGTCTGACTATACGGGCTGCCTTATTACAGGGTCTGACTATGTGGGCTGCCTTATTACAGGGTCTGACTATGGCGGCTGCCATATTACAGGGTCTGACTATGGAGGCTGCCTTATTACAGGGTCTGACTATGGGGGTTGCCTTATTACAGGGTATGATTATTGGGGCTGCTTTATTACAGGGTCTGACTATAGGGGTGCTGCCTTATTGCAGGGTCTGCATATGGGGGTGCTGCTTTATTACAGGGTCTCACTATGGGGGCTGACTTATTGCAGGGTCTACCCATATGGGTGTTACGTTATTACAGGGTCTGATTATGGGGGCTGCCTTATTACAGGGTCTGACTATGGGGGTGCTGCCTTATTACAGGGTGTGACTATGGGGGTGCTGCCTTATTACATGGTCTGCCTATAGGGGTGCTGCCTTATTACTGGGTCAGACTATGGGGTTGCTGCCTTATTACAGTGTCTGCCCATTGGGGCTGCCGTATGCTATAGATTATGCCTATGGGGAGTGCATTATACTATATTGTGGACTATTTGGTGCATTATGCTACTGTATATGGAGGCTATCTAGGGGGCCATCATACAGTATGGAGATTACAGTGTGGGGGTCATTATACATTGTTGGAGCCACCAGTTTGGGGGCTACTAAGAAGTCAGCATACTGTGTGGGTGGTACTATACAGTGAGGGGGCATTCTACTGTGTATAAGACAGCATCATGCTGTGTATAGGAGAGCTGTACAGGGGGAGACTCGGGACATTATTAAATGTAAAGTGGGCACTTATGTTATAGAGGAACCCAGGTTATTGTGGCTATCAAAGGGGCACACAGGGCAATATTACTTTCTAGGGGGCAAAATATGGGCATTGTTTTCTAGGGCACTTGCACCTGGCATTACTATATTATAGAGGGGTGCTTTTGAATTTAGTCGGCACAGAGAACTACACAGCAGGGGCAGTAATAGGGTCACACACGGCAGCAGCGGCTCAGTATTGGGGTATCAGGTGCAGTAATAACGACACATATGGCAGCAGTGGCTCAGTATTGGGGTATCAGGTGCAGTAATAGGGGCACATATGGCAGCAGCGGCTCAGTATTGGTGTATCAGGTGCAGTAATAGGAACACATACAGCAGCAGTGGCTCAGTATTGGGGTATCAGGTGCAGTAATAGGGACACATACAGCAGCAGCGGCTCAGTATTGGGGTATCAGGGGCAGTAATAGGGACACATACGGCAGCAGCGGCTCAGTATTGGGGTATCAGGGGCAGTAATAGGGACAGATACGGCAGCAGAGGCTCAGTACTAGGGCATCAGGTGCAGTGGGGTGGTGGGGTATCAGCAGGATGAGGAGTTTGTGCAGGTTGGGAATATATGGTGATGTGACTGGAATATGAGAAGTTAAATGTGTCTTTGTTGTAGCTGGAAGAAGTTGTCATGTAGGTCTGGGCCAGATGGAAAAGACGGGAAAAATGATCAATTCCATCAGAGAACATCAGCGGTAAGACATTATCTGTAACTGTGCTGTGATCTCTTATATGTTCTGTAGGGCTGGTATCTACCACTGACTATATGGCGGTAATATCTATGTTGGTTGTTATATCTTCAGTAACAGCGCGGTCATCTGCTGAGGTTCTCCTCCAGTATTAGGGCGCGTCACCGAGTTGTAATCAAGGTTACCTGGTTAGGGGCCCAATCAGAAGTTTCACCCCCCCTGAACCAAAACCCTAGCTACGCCTCTGATTGGATGGGTTGTTAATGACATCTAGCGAGAATTTCATGTCAATATAACCTTTAGAAACATATTTACTTAGATCATTGGTGATGTGTTCAATTCTTATTTCACCCGCTTTATAGGGGCGGCAGGCATGGGCCCAGGTAGAGTTGAGCGACCTTGACCTTTTTAGAGTCGAGCCGGGTTTCGCGAAACCCGACTATCTCAAAAGTCGGGTCGAGTGAAATCGGCCGATTATGACGTAAAGTCGGGATCGACCGAAACACGAAACCCAATGCAAGTCAATGGGGCAGCATAGTCGGCAGTGAGTGGGGGCCAGGAAAACACCTAGAGTGCCCATTTTAATGTCAAAACCATCCATTCTTCTTAATGAAGCTTGTCAAGCGTAATTTACCTTATAATAATTGGAAGGCATTTGAAATTGGGGGTCATTTGGCTAAAGTTGTGGTGGGTAGGGCTGGTTCAAGTAATTAGTGGGCCCAGGAAATCTGGACCACGTCACGGCAGTGGAGCAGAGAGAGGTAAGTATTTCAACTTTGCAAGTGCTGTGAACCTGAGCAAGCAGGGGGGGCCCACTCGTTGGCATTGGCACTGGCACAGGGCCCCTCAAAGTACAGCGGTGTGTTTGCACGGCGGGGGCGCCTCCCACCGGCAGCAACACTTTTGCGTACCATGAGAGGCCCTGTGCCAGTGACGTCGCCAACTAGTATTCCTCCCCCCACCTGATGAAGGAACCTGCACTTTCATCTGCACCTTCCTGTTTGTCCCCGTGTAAGGTGGTATGGTATGCGGGAAGGGGGACCTGACTTTCAGCAGGGTCACAATCTTGCAGTGTAGCGTGCACGGGAAATGTTGCGTTATGGGTCAATGTACCAGCAGACTCATCTATCACTGGCTGGGCAATGGGCAGGATGAGGAGGAAACACAGATATAGGCCCAAAGAATAAAGTGGGCTAAATGCAGTTCAAAATTGGTAACACAGGACTAATCAGGGGGCATTGCAGTGGAGGACAACTGGAATGAGAGGCTGACACAGAGAGTAGGTCCAAATCAGTAAGTAGTCGAAATGCAGTTCAAAATTGGCAACAGTAGTAAACAGGCGGCACAGCTTTGTTCAGTGGAGGAGAACAGCAAGGAGTGGCAGACACCGATAGTAGGCCCCAACCCAACTAGTAGGCCAAATGTAGTCTAACATTAACAACTACTTAACGAGTGCCTGAAAACGGAATTTCAGGACAGGAAACCAGGAGAACAGCAAGGAGCGGCAGACACCGATAGTAGGCCCCAAACCAACTAGTACGCCAAATGCAGTTGTTCCGTTTAACCACAATTTAATGAGAGCCTGAAGATAGAAGTTCAGGAAAGGCAACCTGGAGAACACCTTGGAGTGGAACACACCATCTCTCTACACCCCATACCCAATTTGTAGGTCTAATGCAGCGTAGTTTCCAACAACTACTAAACGAGAGCATGATGATCGAAGCATTGGCGAGGAAACCTGGGGAACACCTTGGAGTGGAACACACCATCTCTCTACAGTGGAACACACCATCTCTCTACACCCCATACCCAATTTGTAGGCCTAATGCAGCGTAGTTTCCAACAACTACTAAACGAGAGCCGGAAGATCGAAGCAATGGAGAGGAAACCTGGGGAACACCTTGGAGTGTAACACACCATCTCTCTACACCCCATACCCAATTTGTAGGCCTAATGCAGCGTAGTTTCCAACAACTACTAAACGAGAGCCGGAAGATCGAAGCAATGGAGAGGAAACCTGGGGAACACCTTGGAGTGTAACACACCATCTCTCTACACCCCATACCCAATTTGTAGGCCTAATGCAGCGTAGTTTCCAACAACTACTAAACGAGAGCCGGAAGATCGAAGCAATGGAGAGGAAACCTGGGGAACACCTTGGAGTGTAACACACCATCTCTCTACACCCCATACCCAATTTGTAGGCCTAATGCAGCGTAGTTTCCAACAACTACTAAACGAGAGCCGGAAGATCGAAGCAATGGAGAGGAAACCTGGGGAACACCTTGGAGTGTAACACACCGTCTCTCTACACCCCATACCCAATTTGTAGGCCTAATGCAGCGTAGTTTCCAACAACTACTAAACGAGAGCCGGAAGATCGAAGCAATGGAGAGGAAACCTGGGGAACACCTTGGAGTGTAACACACCATCTCTCTACACCCCATACCCAATTTGTAGGCCTAATGCAGCGTAGTTTCCAACAACTACTAAACGAGAGCATGATGATCGAAGCATTGGCGAGGAAACCTGGGGAACACCTTGGAGTGGAACACACCATCTCTCTGCAGTGGAACACACCATCTCTCTACACCCCATACCCAATTTGTAGGCCTAATGCAGTGTAGTTTCCAACAACTACTAAACGAGAGCCGGAAGATCGAAGCTCAGGAAAGGCAACCTGGAGAACACCTTGGAGTGGAACACACCATCTCTCTACACCCCATACCCAATTTGTAGGCCCAATGCAGCGTAGTTTCCAACAACTACTAAACGAGAGCCGGAAGATCGAAGCAATGGAGAGGAAACCTGGGGAACACCTTGGAGTGTAACACACCATCTCTCTACACCCCATACCCAATTTGTAGGCCTAATGCAGCGTAGTTTCCAACAACTACTAAACGAGAGCCGGAAGATCGAAGCAATGGAGAGGAAACCTGGGGAACACCTTGGAGTGTAACACACCATCTCTCTACACCCCATACCCAATTTGTAGGCCTAATGCAGCGTAGTTTCCAACAACTACTAAACGAGAGCCGGAAGATCGAAGCTCAGGAAAGGCAACCTGGGGAACACCTTGGAGTGTAACAAACCCTCTCTCTACACCACGGAAGGGCTGATTCTTAGGAAGGAAGGCTGTCGGAAAGAAGCAGGGCGCGTCCGAGGGTGATTATATTCTTATTAGGTATATACTCACCCTCGGACGCGCCCTGCTTCTTTATTTGTAATGAATGTTTATTTGCAATGTGGTTTTGACTTACTCTATTTTTTTGGTAAATAATGATTTTATTATTTTCATTGTTTTGCATCTTCTTGGCAATAATATAAAGAAGACGCGACAGGACAACACTCGGTGGATGCCATATCTGTGTTTAAAATTGAAAAAACCTTTCAGTTAACTACTTGCAGGAGAAAGTTATTGTAGCTGGTGGCCATTTTTAGTACTGTACCATAGGGTTGAGCGAAACGGGTCGAACATTTTCAAAAGTCGCCGACTTTTGGCGAAGTCGAGTTTCATGAAACCCGATCCGACCCCTGTGCGTGGTCGGCCATGCGGTACGCGACTTTCGCGCCAAAGTCGCGTTTCAATGACGCGAAAAGCGCCATTTCTCAGCCAATGAAGGTAAACGCAGAGTGTGGGCAGCGTGATGACATAGGTCCTGGTCCCCACCATCTTAGAGAAGGGCATTGCAGTGATTGGCTTGCTGTCTGCGGCGTCACAGGGGCTATAAAGGGGAGTTCCCGCCGACCGCCATGTTACTGCTGCTGATCTGAGCTTAGGGAGAGGTTGCTGCCGCTTCGTCAGAAGCAGGGATAGCGTTAGGCAGGGTCCATTAACCACAAAACCGTTTGTGCTGTAGCGATTTCCACTGCCCAACACCACCTTCGGTGTGCAGGGACAGTGGAAGCTCCTTTTTTTTTTTTTTTCCTCAGCGCTGTAGCTCATTGGGCTGCCCTAGAAGGCTCCCTGATAGCTGCATTGCTGTGTGTACGCCGCTGTGCAAACCAACTGCTTTTTTCAAAGCACAAATCCTCTTGTTCCTTCCTTTCTGCACAGCTATCTTGTTTGTTTGTCCACACTTTTTATTTAATTTGTGTATCAGTCCACTCCTTATTGCTGCCTGCCATACCTGGCTGAGATTACTGCAGGGAGATAGTAATTGAAGGACAGTTCCTTTTTTTTTTTTTTTGTGGGAGATTAAGATTGACATTTCTGCTAGAGTGCCATCTCTGTCTGTGTCATCTCTCACTCAGTGGGCCATAGAAAGCCTATTAATTTTTTTGCTTGATTTGGGTTCTAAATTCTACCTGAAAAAATCAATAAATCAATCAGTGGGAGATTAATATTGGCCTCTGGGCTTGTGTGCCAGTCCTGAGCGTGCCATCTCTCTCACAAATAGTGGGCCATAGAAAGCCTATTTATTTTTTTGGTTGATTTGGGTTCATAATTCTACCTGAAAAAATCAATCAATCAATCAGTGGGAGATTAATATTGGCCTTTGGGCCTGTGTGCCAGTCCTAAGCGTGCCATCTCTCTCTCTCAGATAGTGGGCCATAGAAAGCCTATTTATTATTATTTTTTTTATTGGGTTTACAAATTTTCCCTGGAAAAAAAAAAAATGGGAGATTAATATTGGCCTCTGGGCTTGTGTGCCAGTCCTGAGCGTGCCATCTCTCTCACAAATAGCGGGCCATAGAAAGCCTATTTATTTTTTGGGTTGATTTGGGTTCCTAATTCTACCTGAAAAAATCAATCAATCAATCAGTGGGAGAAAAATATTGGCCTCAGGGCTTGTGTGCCACTCCTTACTCCTGTGTGTGCCATCTCTCACTCAGTGGGCCATAGAAAGCCTATTAATTTTTTTGCTTGATTTGGGTTCTAAATTCTACCTGAAAAAATCATTAAATCAATCAGTGGGAGATTAATATTTGGCTTTGGGCTTGTGTGTCAGTCCTAAGCGTGCCATCTCTCTCTCTCAGATAGTGGGCCATAGAAAGCCTATTTGTTATTATTTTTTTTATTGGGTTTATAAATTTTCTCTGGAAAAAAAAAAAATGGGAGATTAATATTGGCCTCTGGGCTTGTGTGCCAGTCCTGAGCGTGCCATCTCTCTCACAAATAGTGGGCCATAGAAAGCCTATTAATTTTTTTGCTTGATTTGGGTTCCAAAATCTACCAAAAAAAATCACTAAATCAATCAGTGGGAGATTAATATTGGCCTCTGGGCTTGTGTGCCACTCCTGACTCCTGTGTGCGTCATCTGTCACTCAGTGGGCCCTAGAAAGCCTATTTTTTGTTTTATTTGTTTTCTAAATTCTCCCTGAAACAATCATTTTATTTTCTTTGGTTTCTAAATTATTCCTGAAAAAAATAATTTTTTTTGTATTTTTTTTTCTCTCAAGTCTCCCTGAAAAAAAAAAAAAAAAAAAATCTGTGGGAGATTCATATTGCCCCTTCTGCTTGTGTGCCAGTCTTGACTCCTGGGTGTGCCATCTCTCAATCTCTCCCCAATTGTGGGCCATAGAAAGCCTATAAATTTTTTTGCTTGATTTGGGTTCCAAAATCTACCAAAAAAAATCACTAAATCAATCAGTGGGAGATTAATATTGGCCTCTGGGCTTGTGTGCCACTCCTGACTCCTGTGTGCGTCATCTGTCACTCAGTGGGCCCTAGAAAGCCTATTTTTTGTTTTATTTGTTTTCTAAATTCTCCCTGAAACAATCATTTTATTTTCTTTGGTTTCTAAATTATTCCTGAAAAAAATCATTTTTTTTGTATTTTTTTTTCTCTCAAGTCTCCCTGAAAAAAAAAAAAAAAAAAATCTGTGGGAGATTCATATTGCCCCTTCTGCTTGTGTGCCAGTCTTGACTCCTGGGTGTGCCATCTCTCTCTCTCTCCCCAATTGTGGGCCATAGAAAGCCTATAAATTTTTTTGCTTGATTTGGGTTCCAAAATCTACCAAAAAAAATCACTAAATCAATCAGTGGGAGATTAATATTGGCCTCTGGGCTTGTGTGCCACTCCTGACTCCTGTGTGCGTCATCTGTCACTCAGTGGGCCCTAGAAAGCCTATTTTTTGTTTTATTTGTTTTCTAAATTCTCCCTGAAACAATCATTTTATTTTCTTTGGTTTCTAAATTATTCCTGAAAAAAATCATTTTTTTTGTATTTTTTTTTCTCTCAAGTCTCCCTGAAAAAAAAAAAAAAAATCTGTGGGAGATTCATATTGCCCCTTCTGCTTGTGTGCCAGTCTTGACTCCTGGGTGTGCCATCTCTCTCTCTCTCCCCAATTGTGGGCCATAGAAAGCCTATTAATTTTTTTGCTTGATTTGGGTTCCAAAATCTACCAAAAAAAATCACTAAATCAATCAGTGGGAGATTAATATTGGCCTCTGGGCTTGTGTGCCACTCCTGACTCCTGTGTGCGTCATCTGTCACTCAGTGGGCCCTAGAAAGCCTATTTTTTGTTTTATTTGTTTTCTAAATTCTCCCTGAAACAATCATTTTATTTTCTTTGGTTTCTAAATTATTCCTGAAAAAAATCATTTTTTTGGTATTTTTTTTTCTCTCAAGTCTCCCTGAAAAAAAAAAAAAAAAAAACTGTGGGAGATTCATATTGCCCCTTCTGCTTGTGTGCCAGTCTTGACTCCTGGGTGTGCCATCTCTCTCTCTCTCCCCAATTGTGGGCCATAGAAAGCCTATTAATTTTTTTGCTTGATTTGGGTTCCAAAATCTACCAAAAAAAATCACTAAATCAATCAGTGGGAGATTAATATTGGCCTCTGGGCTTGTGTGCCACTCCTGACTCCTGTGTGCGTCATCTGTCACTCAGTGGGCCCTAGAAAGCCTATTTTTTGTTTTATTTGTTTTCTAAATTCTCCCTGAAACAATCATTTTATTTTCTTTGGTTTCTAAATTATTCCTGAAAAAAAATCATTTTTTTTGTATTTTTTTTTCTCTCAAGTCTCCCTGAAAAAAAAAAAAAAAAAAAAATCTGTGGGAGATTCATATTGCCCCTTCTGCTTGTGTGCCAGTCTTGACTCCTGGGTGTGCCATCTCTCTCTCTCTCCCCAATTGTGGGCCATAGAAAGCCTATTAATTTTTTTGCTTGATTTGGGTTCCAAAATCTACCAAAAAAAATAACTAAATCAATCGGTGGGAGATTAATATTGGCCTCTGGGCTTGTGTGCCACTCCTGACTCCTGTGTGCGTCCTCTCTCACTCAGTGGGCCCTACAAAGCCTTTTTTTTTTTTTTTTTTCCTAAATTCTCCCTGAAACAATCATTTCATTTTATTTGTTTTATAAATTCTTCTGTAAAAAATAATTTTTTTTTTAATTTTTTTTTTTTTTCTGAAGTCTCCCTTTTAAAAAAAACAAACACAAATCAGTGGGAGATAAATATTTACATTTGCGCTTCAGTGACAGTCCTGCGTGTGTGCCATCTCATTTGTTGCCAACAACAACAGAGTGTGTAACATTGTGGCTGATTTTCGTTGTGGTCTCACCCACCTGTAAAGGGGTAGCTAAATCATACTGAAGTTATAGCTCACCGTGTAAGTTGTGTGACAGCAACAAATACCGTTCATTTGGTAACGTTTTTAAAACAATGAGGAAGTCTGGTGGAAGGGGTCGTGGCCGGGGGCGTTCATTGTCAGCTGGTAATGAGGGTAGTGGTAGTGGTGGAGCATCAGCTGGTCGTGGGAAAAAAAATATTGCACCTAAGTCTGGAGCTGTGGAGCCAGGTTCGTCGTCTGGCTACACAAGGCCTCGAACGCTCCCTTTTCTGGGAGTAGGAAAACCGCTTTTAAAGCCGGAGCAGCAAGAGCAAGTTTTGGCTTATCTTGCTGACTCAGCCTCTAGCTCTTTTGCCTCCTCTCGTGAAACTGGTAAATGTCAAAGCAGCGCGTCGTTAGTGGATGTTCACGGTCAGGGACAAGTCGCTTCCTTGTCCTCTTCAGCAAAAACAACAACAGAGAAGAATGCAGCAGGCGACACAACGGGTTACTCCATGGAGCTCTTTACACATACCGTCCCTGGCTTAGAAAGTGAAGCAGTTAACAGTCCATGCCCATTACAAGTTGAATCTGACATGGAGTGCACTGATGCACAGCCACAGCCAGACTACTATCCTGGTCCTTTGACTCAGACCACAACATTGCCATCGCAGGGTGCTGATCAAGAATCAGACCCTGATGAGACTATGTTGCCCCATCACGAACGCTATACCACCGACCGACACGGTGACACAGACGAAGTTGCACACGAGCTACAAGAAGAGGTAATAGATGACCCAGTTCTTGACCCCGATTGGCAGCCATTGGGGGAACAGGGTGCAGGCGGCAGCAGTTCTGAAGCGGAGGAGGAGGGGCCGCAGCAGGCATCAACATCGCAACAGGTTCTATCTGCCGGGCCCGTATCTTGCCCAAAACGCGTGGCAAAGCTAAAACCTGTTGGAGGACAGCGTGGCCATCCGGTTAAAGCTCAGTCTGCAATGCCTGAAAAGGTATCCGATGCTAGAAAGAGTGCAGTCTGGCATTTTTTTAAACAACATCCAATTGATCAGCGCAAAGTCATCTGTCAAAAATGTTCAACTACCTTAAGCAGAGGACAGAATCTGCATCCGCGTACACAGGGTTTGAACGCACACATAGCTAGACTAATCTCGTTAGAGATGATGCCCTACCGGTTAGTTGAAAGCGAAGCTTTCAAAGCCCTGATGGACTACGCTGTACCACGCTACGAGCTACCCAGTCGACACTTTTTTTCCAGAAAAGCCATCCCAGCCCTCCACCAGCATGTTAAAGAGCGCATCGTCCATGCACTCAGGCAATCTGTGAGCACAAAGGTGCACCTGACAACAGATGCATGGACCAGTAGGCATGGCCAGGGACGTTACGTGTCCATCACGGCACACTGGGTAAATGTGGTGGATGCAGGGTCCACAGGGGACAGCAAGTTTGGGACAGTTCTGCCTAGCCCACGGTCTAGGAAACAATTGGCTGTAGCCGTTCGCACCCCCTCCTCCTCCTCTTCGTCCTCCTGCAGAAGCGAGAGCTCGTCCACAGACCGCAGTCGCACAACCACTCCATCCGCAGCTGCCACTGTTGCACACCAGGTCTCCCATTATGGGGCAGCTACTGGCAAACGTCAGCAGGCTGTATTGGCTATGAAGTGTTTGGGCGACAACAGACACACCGCGGAAGTTCTGTCCGAGTTCTTGCAGAAAGAAACGCAGTCGTGGCTGGGCACTGTAGATCTTGAGGCAGGCAAGGTAGTGAGTGATAACGGAAGGAATTTCATGGCTGCCATCTCCCTTTCCCAACTGAAACACATTCCTTGCCTGGCTCACACCTTAAACCTGGTGGTGCAGTGCTTCCTGAAAAGTTATCCGGGGTTATCCGACCTGCTCCTCAAAGTGCGTGGACTTTGCTCACATATCCGCCGTTCGCCCGTACACTCCAGCCGTATGCAGACCTATCAGCGTTCTTTGAACCTTCCCCAGCATCGCCTAATCATAGACGTTGCAACAAGGTGGAACTCAACACTGCACATGCTTCAGAGACTGTGTGAACAGAGGCGGGCTGTTATGTTTTTGTGGGAGGATACACATACACGGGCAGGCAGTAGGATGGCAGACATGGAGTTGTCAGGTGTGCAGTGGTCAAAAATTCAAGACATGTGTCAAGTCCTTCAGTGTTTTGAGGAATGCACACGGCTGGTTAGTGCAGACAACGCCATAATAAGCATGAGCATCCCCCTAATGCGTCTGCTGATGCAAAGTTTGACGCACATAAAGGATCAGGCGTCTGCAGCTGAGGAAGAGGAAAGCCTTGATGACAGTCAGCCATTGTCTGGCCAGGGCAGTGTACAGGACGAGGTAGCGGGCGAAGAGGAGGAGGAGGACGAGGAGGATGATGGGGATGATTATATTTTTAATGAGGAAGCTTTTCCGGGGCCACTGGAAATTGGTGGCGCGGCAAGGCCGGGTTCTGGTTTTTTGAGGGACACAAGTGACGTGGATTTGCCTGAAACTGCCCCACAACCAAGCACAACCGCAGATTTGAGAACTGGAACTTTGGCCCACATGGCGGATTATGCCTTACGTATCCTCAAAAGGGACACACGCATAACTAAAATGATGAATGATGACGATTACTGGTTGGCCTGCCTCCTTGATCCTCGCTATAAAGGCAAATTGCAAAATATAATGCCACATGAGAACTTGGAACTAATATTAGCAACCAAACAATCAACTCTTGTTGACCGTTTGCTTCTGGCATTCCCTGCACACATCGCCCGTGATCGTTCTCACACGAGCTGCAGGGGCCAGCAGACCAGAGGAGTTAGAGGGGCAGAAATCAGAAGTGGCGTTGGCCAGAGGGGTTTTCTGACCAGGTTGTGGAGTGATTTTGCTATGACCGCAGACAGGACAGGTACTGCAGCATCAATTCAAAGTGACAGGAGACAACATTTGTCCAGTATGGTTACAAACTATTTTTCATCCCTTATCGATGTTCTCCCTCAACCGTCATTCCCATTTGATTACTGGGCATCAAAATTAGACACCTGGCCAGAATTGGCAGAATATGCATTGCAGGAGCTTGCTTGCCCGGCAGCTAGTGTCCTATCAGAAAGAGTATTCAGTGCTGAAGGTTCAATACTAACAGAAAAAAGGACTCGTCTGGCTACCCAAAATGTAGATGATCTAACCTTCATTAAAATGAACCACAACTGGATTTCAAAATCTTTTGCCCCACCTTGCCCGGCTGACACCTAGCTTTCCTATGAAAAGGTCTTGCCTGTGGACTATTCTGAATGCCTTTTCCAATCTCGTAATTTTCTGCACCTGATTGTCCAGCATACGACATGTTTACACCTCACTAAATGGCCAAACTCCCCACACGGGGCCGTGGTATCGACACTTGGCGACAGCACCCGTGAGAGTGCAGTTTGTCTGAAGAGGTGGGTGAGCCCGCTTTTGGTCGACGGCACTGCCACTGGGTCCCTCCTAGTACAATAAAGTGTCTCTGGCGGTGGTGGTGCGCACCGAACGTCAGACACACCGTTGTAATATGAGGGGCCCTGGGCCTGTACCGCCGGCCACAAGACAGTTTCCCCCCACCCCAGCTCAAACAGTGCTCTACCACTTGCAAAATTATCTCACAGCTCCACCAATGTTTAGTCTATGCGCTGACATCCTTCAATGCCTGCCACTGACAATACCATTGTATTGACATTTTTGTTATGTTAGGCCTTCGATGCCTGTCTGTGGTCACTCCTTCCACTAGGCCTCCACTGACCACACCACTGCTGCCCGTGTACCCCTGTAACCAATTTAAAATTGCCTACAGCCATGTGTTATTATTTTAGGCCTTCGATGCCTGTCTGCGGTCACTCCTTCCACTAGGCCTCTACTGACCACACCACTGCTGCCAGTGTACCCCTGGAACCAATTTAAAATTGCCTACAGCCAGCCCAATTTTTTTATTTTAGGCCTTCGATGCCTGTCTGCGGTCCATTCTTTCAACTACTACTACACTGACCAGGGCACTGCTGCCCGTGTACCCCTGGAACCAATTTAAAATTGCCTACAGCCATGTGTTATTATTTTAGGCCTTCGATGCCTGTCTGCGGTCACTCCTTCCACTAGGCCTCCACTGACCACACCACTGCTGCCCGTGTACCCCTGGAACCAATTTAAAATTGCCTACAGCCATGTGTTATTATTTTAGGCCTTCGATGCCTGTCTGCGGTCACTCCTTCCACTAGGCCTCCACTGACCACACCACTGCTGCCCGTGTACCCCTGGAACCAATTTCAAATTGCCTACAGCCATGTGTTATTATTTTAGGCCTTCGATGCCTGTCTGCGGTCACTCCTTCCACTAGGCCTCCACTGACCACACCACTGCTGCCCGTGTACCCCTGGAACCAATTTAAAATTGCCTACAGCCATGTGTTATTATTTTAGGCCTTCGATGCCTGTCTGCGGTCACTCCTTCCACTAGGCCTCCACTGACCACACCACTGCTGCCCGTGTACCCCTGGAACCAATTTAAAATTGCCTACAGCCAGCCCAATTTTTTTATTTTAGGCCTTCGATGCCTGTCTGCGGTCCATTCTTTCAACTACTACTACACTGACCAGGTCACTGCTGCCCGTGTACCCCTGGAACCAATTTCAAATTGCCTACAGCCATGTGTTATTATTTTAGGCCTTCGATGCCTGTCTGCGGTCACTCCTTCCACTAGGCCTCCACTGACCACACCACTGCTGCCCGTGTACCCCTGGAACCAATTTAAAATTGCCTACAGCCATGTGTTATTATTTTAGGCCTTCGATGCCTGTCTGCGGTCACTCCTTCCACTAGGCCTCCACTGACCACACCACTGCTGCCCGTGTACCCCTGGAACCAATTTAAAATTGCCTACAGCCAGCCCAATTTTTTTATTTTAGGCCTTCGATGCCTGTCTGCGGTCCATTCTTTCAACTACTACTACACTGACCAGGTCACTGCTGCCCGTGTACCCCTGGAACCAATTTCAAATTGCCTACAGCCATGTGTTATTATTTTAGGCCTTCGATGCCTGTCTGCGGTCACTCCTTCCACTAGGCCTCCACTGACCACACCACTGCTGCCCGTGTACCCCTGGAACCAATTTAAAATTGCCTACAGCCATGTGTTATTATTTTAGGCCTTCGATGCCTGTCTGCGGTCACTCCTTCCACTAGGCCTCCACTGACCACACCACTGCTGCCCGTGTACCCCTGGAACCAATTTAAAATTGCCTACAACCAGCCCAATTTTTTTATTTTAGGCCTTCGATGCCTGTCTGCGGTCCATTCTTTCAACTACTACTACACTGACCAGGGCACTGCTGCCCGTGTACCCCTGGAACCAACATCAGAAAATATAAAAATAAGTATTTTGCTTACAAAAAAGAAAATACTGGAGAGATATCAAATGCAGACATTTTAACATTAAAAACAAACACACAACTAAAATCTGGTACAGTACTAAAAATGGCCACCAGCTACAATTACTTTCTCCTGCAAGTAGTTAACTGAAAGGTTTTTTAAATTGAAAACACAGATATGGCATCCACCGAGTGTTGTCCTGTCGCGTCTTCTTTATATTATTGCCGAGAAGATGCAAAACAATGAAAATAATAAAATCATTAATTACCAAAATAATAGAGAAAGTCAACACCACATTGCAAATAAACATTCATTCCAAATAAAGAAGCAGGGCGCGTCCGAGGGTGAGTATATACCTAATAAGAATATAATCACCCTCGGACGCGCAATGCTTATTTCCAACAGCCTTCCTTCCTAAGAATCAGCCCTTCCGTGGTGTAGAGAGACGTTGTGTTACACTCCAAGGTGTTCCCCAGGTTGCCTTTCCTGAGCTTCGATCTTCCGGCTCTCGTTTAGTAGTTGTTGGAAACTACGCTGCATTAGGCCTTCAAATTGGGTATGGGGTGTAGAGAGATGGTGTGTTCCACTCCAAGGTGTTCCCCAGGTTGCCTTTCCTGAGCTTCGATCTTCCGGCTCTCGTTTAGTAGTTCTTGGAAACTACACTGCATTAGGCCTTCAAATTGGGTATGGGGTGTAGAGAGAGGGTGTGTTACACTCCAAGGTGTTCCCCAGGTTGCCTTTCCTGAGCTTCGATCTTCATGCTCTCGTTTAGTAGTTGTCGGAAACTACGCTGCATTAGGCCTACAAATTGGGTATGGGGTGTAGAGAGAGGGTTTGTTACACTCCAAGGTGTTCCCCAGGTTGCCTTTCCTGAGCTTCGATCTTCCGGCTCTCGTTTAGTAGTTGTTGGAAACTACGCTGCATTAGGCCTTCAAATTGGGTATGGGGTGTAGCGAGAGGGTGTGTTACACTCCAAGGTGTTCCCCACGTTGCCTTTCCTGAGCTTCGATCTTCCGGCTCTCGTTTAGTAGTTCTTGGAAACTACACTGCATTAGGCCTTCAAATTGGGTATGGGGTGTAGAGAGAGGGTGTGTTACACTCCAAGGTGTTCCCCAGGTTGCCTTACCTGAGCTTCGATATTCCGGCTCTCGTTTAGTAGTTGTTGGAAACTACACTGCATTAGGCCTACAAATTTGGTATGGGGGAAACATTGGCGCATCTGCGGTCCCTCCTTCCTCTAGGCCTCCACTGACCTGTCTACTGCTGCCCGTGTTCCCCTGGAACCAATTTTAAATTGCCTACAGGCAGCCCAATTTATTATGTTAGGGCTTCGAAGCCTGTCTGCGGTCCCTCCTTCCACTAGGCCTCCACTGACCTGTCTACTGCTGCCCGTGTACCCCTTGAACCAACATCATAAAATTAAAAAAAAAGTATTTTGCTTATAAAAAAGAAAATACTGGTGAGATATCAAATGCAGACATTTTAACATTAAAAACAAACACACAACTAAAATCTGGTACAGTACTAAAAATGGCCACCAGCTACAATTACTTTCTCCTGCAAGTAGTTAACTGAAAGGTTTTTTAAATTGAAAACACACATATGGCATCCACCGAGTGTTGTCCTGTCGCGTCTTCTTTATATTATTGCCGAGAAGATGCAAAACAATGAAAATAATAAAATCATTAATTACCAAAATAATAGAGAAAGTCAACACCACATTGCAAATAGACATTCATTCCAAATAAAGAAGCAGGGCGCGTCCGAGGGTGAGTATATACCTAATAAGAATATAATCACCCTCGGACGCGCAATGCTTATTTCCAACAGCCTTCCTTCCTAAGAATCAGCCCTTCCGTGGTGTAGAGAGACGTTGTGTTACACTCCAAGGTGTTCCCCAGGTTGCCTTTCCTGAGCTTCAATCTTCATGCTCTCGTTTAGTAGTTGTCGGAAACTACGCTGCATTAGGCCTACAAATTGGGTATGGGGTGTAGAGAGAGGGTTTGTTACACTCCAAGGTGTTCCCCAGGTTGCCTTTCCTGAGCTTCGATCTTCCGGCTCTCGTTTAGTAGTTGTTGGAAACTACGCTGCATTAGGCCTTCAAATTGGGTATGGGGTGTAGCGAGAGGGTGTGTTACACTCCAAGGTGTTCCCCAGGTTGCCTTTCCTGAGCTTCGATCTTCCGGCTCTCGTTTAGTAGTTCTTGGAAACTACACTGCATTAGGCCTTCAAATTGGGTATGGGGTGTAGAGAGAGGGTGTGTTACACTCCAAGGTGTTCCCCAGGTTGCCTTTCCTGAGCTTCGATCTTCCGGCTCTCGTTTAGTAATTCTTGGAAACTACACTGCATTAGGCCTACAAATTGGGTATGGGGTGGAGAGAGATGGTGTGTTACACTCCAAGGTGTTCCCCAGGTTTCCTTGCCATTGCTTCGGTCTTCCGACTCTCGTTTAGTAGTTGTAGAAAAGTACACTGCATTAGGCCTACAAAATGGGTATGGGGTGGAGAGAGATGGTGTGTTACACTCCAAGGTGTTCCCCAGGTTGCCTTTCCTGAGCTTCTATCTTCAGGCTCTCATTAAATTGTGGTTAAATGGAACAACTGCATTTGGCGTACTAGTTGGTTTGGGGCCTACTATCGGTGTCTGCCACTCCTTGCTGTTCTCCTGGTTTCCTGTCCTGAAATTCCATTTTCAGGCTCTCGTTAAGTAGTTGTTAATGTTAGACTGCATTTGGCCTACTAGTTGGGTTGGGGCCTACTATCGGTGTCTGCCACTCCTTGCTGTTCTCCTCCACTGAACAAAGCTGTGCCGCCTGTTTACTACGGTTGCCAATTTTGAACTGCATTTCGACTACTTACTGATTTGGCCCTACTCTCTGTGTCAGCCTCTCATTCCAGTTGTCCTCCACTGCAATGCCCCCTGGTTATTCCTGTGTTACCAATTTTGAACTGCATTTGGCCCACTTTATTCTTTGGGCCGATATCTGTGTTTCCACTTCATCGTGCCCATTGCCCAGCCAGTGATAGATGAGTCTGCTGGTACATTGACCCATAATGCAACATTCCCCGTGCATGCTACACAACAACATTGTGACCCTGCTGAAAGTCAGGTTGCTCTTCCCGCATACCATACCACCTTACACGGGGACAAAGAGGAAGGTGCAGATGAAAGTGCAGGTTCCTTCATCAGGTGTGGGGAGGAATACTAGTTGGCAACGTCACTGGCACAGGGCCTCTCATAGTACGCAAAAGTGTTGCTGCCGGTGGGAGGCGCCCCCGCCGTGCAAACACACCGCTGTACTTTGAGGGGCCCTGTGCCAGTGCCAATGCCAACAAGTGGGCCCCCCCTGCTTGCTCAGGATCACAGCACTTGCAAAGTTGAAATACTTACCTCTCCCTGCTCCACTGCCGTGACGTGGTCCAGATTTCCTGGGCCCACTAATTACTTGAACCAGCCCTACCCCACACAACTTTAGCCAAATGACCCCCAATTTCAAATGCCTTCCAATTATTATAAGGTAAATTACGCTTGACAAGCTTCATTAAGAAGAATGGATGGTTTTGACATTAAAATGGGCACTCTAGGTGTTTTCCTGGCCCCCACTCACTGCCGACTATGCTGCCCCATTGACTTGCATTGGGTTTCGTGTTTCGGTCGATCCCGACTTTACGTCATAATCGGCCGATTTCACTCGACCCGACTTTTGAGATAGTCGGGTTTCGCGAAACCCGGCTCGACTCTAAAAAGGTCAAGGTCGCTCAACTCTACTGTACCAGATTTTTGTTGTATGTGTTTGTTTAAATGTTAAAATGTGTGCATTTGATATCTCTCCAGTATTTTCTTTTTTATAAGCAAAATACTTATTTTTATATTTTCTGATGTTGGTTCCAGGGGTACACGGGCAGCAGTGGTGTGGTCAGTGGAGGCCTAGTGGAAGGAGTGACCGCAGACAGGCATCGAAGGCCTAAAATAATAACACATGGCTGTAGGCAATTTTAAATTGGTTCCTGGGGTACACGGGCAGCAGTGGTGTGGTCAGTGGAGGCCTAGTGGAAGGAGTCACCGCAGACAGGCATCGAAGGCCTAAAATAATAACACATGGCTGTAGGCAATTTTAAATTGGTTCCAGGGGTACACGGGCAGCAGTGGTGTGGTCAGTGGAGGCCTAGTGGAAGGAGTGACCGCAGACAGGCATCGAAGGCCTAAAATAATAACACATGGCTGTAGGCAATTTTAAATTGGTTCCAGGGGTACACGGGCAGCAGTGGTGTGGTCAGTGGAGGCCTAGTGGAAGGAGTCACCGCAGACAGGCATCGAAGGCCTAAAATAATAACACATGGCTGTAGGCAATTTTAAATTGGTTACAAGGGTACACGGGCAGCAGTGGTGTGGTCAGTGGAGGCCTAGTGGAAGGAGTGACCGCAGACAGGCATCGAAGGCCTAAAATAATAACACATGGCTGTAGGCAATTTTAAATTGGTTCCAGGGGTACACGGGCAGCAGTGGTGTGGTCAGTGGAGGCCTAGTGGAAGGAGTGACCGCAGACAGGCATCGAAGGCCTAAAATAATAACACATGGCTGTAGGCAATTTTAAATTGGTTCCAGGGGTACACGGGCAGCAGTGGTGTGGTCAGTGGAGGCCTAGTGGAAGGAGTGACCGCAGACAGGCATCGAAGGCCTAAAATAATAACACATGGCTGTAGGCAATTTTAAATTGGTTCCAGGGGTACACGGGCAGCAGTGGTGTGGTCAGTGGAGGCCTAGTGGAAGGAGTGACCACAGACAGGCATCGAAGGCCTAACATAACAAAAATGTCAATACAATGGTATTGTCAGTGGCAGGCATTGAAGGATGTCAGCGCATAGACTAAACATTGGTGGAGCTGTGAGATAATTTTGCAAGTGGTAGAGCACTGTTTGAGCTGGGGTGGGGGGAAACTGTCTTGTGGCCGGCGGTACAGGCCCAGGGCCCCTCATATTACAACGGTGTGTCTGACGTTGGGTGCGCACCACCACCGCCAGAGACACTTTATTGTACTAGGAGGGACCCAGTGGCAGTGCCGTCGACCAAAAGCGGGCTCACCCACCTCTTCAGACAAACTGCACTCTCACGGGTGCTGTCGCCAAGTGTCGATACCACGGCCCCGTGTGGGGAGTTTGGCCATTTAGTGAGGTGTAAACATGTCGTATGCTGGACAATCAGGTGCAGAAAATTACGAGATTGGAAAAGGCATTCAGAATAGTCCACAGGCAAGACCTTTTCATAGGAAAGCTAGGTGTCAGCCGGGCAAGGTGGGGCAAAAGATTTCGAAATCCAGTTGTGGTTCATTTTAATGAAGGTTAGATCATCTACATTTTGGGTAGCCAGACGAGTCCTTTTTTCTGTTAGTATTGAACCTGCAGCACTGAATACTCTTTCTGATAGGACACTAGCTGCCGGGCAAGCAAGCTCCTGCAATGCATATTCTGCCAATTCTGGCCAGGTGTCTAATTTTGATGCCCAGTAATCAAATGGGAATGACGGTTGAGGGAGAACATCGATAAGGGATGAAAAATAGTTTGTAACCATACTGGACAAATGTTGTCTCCTGTCACTTTGAATTGATGCTGCAGTACCTGTCCTGTCTGCGGTCATAGCAAAATCACTCCACAACCTGGTCAGAAAACCCCTCTGGCCAACGCCACTTCTGATTTCTGCCCCTCTAACTCCTCTGGTCTGCTGGCCCCTGCAGCTCGTGTGAGAACGATCACGGGCGCTGTTGTGAATTCTGTGGCTAAGTTCACTTCTGTGGTCACAAGTGGTATTGCAGTCTCTGGGCTTCCTCCCTCAGGTGTTTTGGTGAGCTCGTTGGCTGCCTTGCTATTTAGCTCCACCTGAGTCTGTCTTCCTTGCTCCTTGTCAATGTTCCAGTGTTGGATCTGAGCTACTGCATCTTTCCTTGGGCCTGCTGCTCTGCTAGATAAGTGCTTCTAGTTTGTTTTCTGTTTTTTCTGTCCAGCTTGCTATTAACTTTTGCTGGAAGCTCTGAGAAGCAAAGGGGTGCACCGCCGTGCTGTTAGTTCGGCACGGTGGGTCTTTTTGCCCCTTTGCGTGGTTTTCGTTTTAGGGTTTTTTGTAGACTGCATAGTTCTCTTTGCTATCCTCGCTCTGTCTAGAATATCGGGCCTCACTTTGCTGAATCTATTTCATTCCTACGTTTGTCTTTTCATCTTGCTAACAGTCATTATATGTGGGGGGCTGCCTATTCCTTTGGGGTATTTCTCTGAGGTAAGTCAGGCTTGTATTTCTATCTTCAGGCTAGTCAGCTCCTCAGGCAGTGCCGAGTTGCATAGGTAGTTGATAGGCGCAATCCACTGCTGCTTATAGTTGTGTGAGGATAGATCAGGTACTGCAGTCTACAGAGATTCCACGTCTCAGAGCTCGTCCTATTGTTTTTGGTTATTGCCAGATCTCTGTATGTGCGCTGATTACTGCACGCTGTGTTGCCTGATTGCCAGCCATAACAGTACAAGGAGCCCTTCAATGATTTCCAATAGAGGGAAAAAAGAAATCCTGACATCATTTTTTTTTCTTAGCTCTGTCTTCAGTCTTTTTTTTCCCCTAGACATTGGAGTGCTTCAGGACACAGCTGTGGACATGGATATTCAGGCTCTGTGCTCCTCAATGGATAATCTCGTTGTAAATGTACAAAAGATTCAAGATACTATTGATCAGAAATCGATGCTAGAACCAAGAATTCCGATTCCTGATTTGTTTTTTGGTGACAGAACTAAGTTCCTGAGCTTCAGAAATAATTGTAAGCTATTTTTGGCCTTGAAACCTCATTCTTCTGGTAATCCTATTCAACAGGTTTTGATTATTATTTCTTTTTTGCGCGGCGACCCACAGGACTGGGCGTTTTCTCTTGCACCAGGAGATTCTGCATTGAGTAATGTTGATGCATTTTTCCAGGCGCTGGGATTGCTTTACGATGAGCCTAATTCAGTGGATCAAGCTGAGAAAAATCTGCTGGCTTTATGCCAGGGTCAGGATGATGTAGAAGTATATTGTCAGAAATTTAGGAAATGGTCAGTACTCACTCTGTGGAATGAATCTGCACTAGCGGCTTTGTTCAGAAAGGGTCTCTCTGAAGCTCTTAAGGATGTAATGGTGGGATTTCCTATGCCTGCTGGTTTGAATGAGTCTATGTCCTTGGCCATTCAGATCGGTCGTCGCTTGCGCGAGCGTAAATCTGTGCACCATCTGGCGGTATTGTCTGAGAGTAAGCCTGAGCCTATGCAGTGCGACAGGACTATGACTAAAGTAGAACGGCACGAACACAGACGTCTGAACAGACTGTGTTTCTATTGTGGTGATTCTACTCATGCTATTTCTAATTGTCCTAAACGCACTAGGCGGTTCGATAGCTCTGCCGTTATTGGTACTGTACAGTCCAAATTCCTTTTGTCCATTACCTTAATGTGCTCTTTGTCATCATATTCTGTCATGGCGTTTGTGGATTCAGGCGCTGCCCTGAATCTGATGGATTTGGATTATGCTAAACGTTGTGGATTTTTCTTGGAGCCTTTGCGGTGTCCTATTCCGTTGAGAGGAATTGATGCTACACCTTTGGCCAAGAATAAGCCTCAGTACTGGGCCCAGCTGACCATGTGCATGGCTCCTGCACATCAGGAAGTTATTCGCTTTTTGGTACTGCATAATTTGCATGATGTGGTCGTGTTGGGGTTGCCATGGCTACAAACCCATAATCCAGTATTGGATTGGAACTCTATGTCGGTAACCAGCTGGGGTTGTCAGGGAGTACATGGTGATGTTCCATTTTTGTCTATTTCGTCATCCATTCCTTCTGACATCCCAGAGTTCTTGTCGGACTTTCAGGATGTATTTGAAGAGTCCAAGTCTGATGCCCTACCTCCGCATAGGAATTGTGATTGTGCTATCGATTTGATTCCTGGTAGTAAATTCCCTAAGGGTCGTTTATTTAATTTGTCCATACCTGAACACACCGCTATGCGCAGTTATGTGAAGGAGTCCCTGGAGAAGGGACATATTCGCCCATCGTCGTCACCATTGGGAGCAGGGTTCTTTTTTGTAGCCAAGAAGGATGGTTCGCTAAGACCGTGTATTGATTACCGCCTTCTTAATAAGATCACTGTTAAGTTTCAGTATCCCTTGCCATTGATTTCTGACTTGTTTGCTCGGATTAAGGGGGCTAGTTGGTTTACTAAGATTGATCTTCGTGGTGCGTATAATCTGGTGAGAATCAGGCAGGGAGATGAATGGAAAACGGCATTTAATACGCCCGAGGGTCATTTTGAGTATCTGGTGATGCCGTTCGGACTTGCCAATGCTCCATCTGTTTTTCAGTCTTTTATGCATGACATTTTCCGTGAGTATCTGGATAAATTCTTGATTGTTTACTTGGATGACATTTTGATCTTCTCAGATGATTGGGAGTCTCATGTGAAGCAAGTCAGAATGGTTTTCCAGGTACTGCGTGCTAATTCCTTGTTCGTGAAGGGATCAAAGTGTCTCTTCGGTGTGCAGAAAGTTTCATTTTTGGGGTTCATCTTTTCCCCTTCTACTATCGAGATGGATCCGGTTAAGGTTCAGGCCATCCAGGATTGGACTCAGCCGACATCTCTAAAAAGTCTGCAGAAATTCCTGGGCTTTGCTAATTTTTATCGTCGCTTCATCTGTAATTTTTCTAGCATTGCCAGACCATTGACCGATTTGACCAAGAAGGGTGCTGATTTGGTTAATTGGTCTTCTGCTGCCGTGGAAGCTTTTCAGGAGTTGAAGCGTCGTTTTTGCTGTGCCCCTGTGTTGTGTCAACCTGATGTTTCTCTTCCGTTCCAGGTCGAGGTTGATGCTTCTGAGATTGGTGCAGGGGCGGTTTTGTCACAGAGAGGTTCTGGTTGCTCAGTGTTCAAACCATGTGCTTTCTTTTCCAGGAAATTTTCTGCTGCTGAGCGTAATTATGATGTGGGCAACCGAGAGTTGCTGGCCATGAAGTGGGCATTCGAGGAGTGGCGTCATTGGCTTGAGGGTGCTAAGCATCGCGTGGTGGTATTGACTGATCATAAGAACTTGACTTATCTCGAGTCTGCCAAGCGCTTGAATCCTAGACAGGCCCGTTGGTCGTTATTTTTTGCTCGTTTTGATTTTGTGATTTCATACCTTCCGGGCTCTAAAAATGTGAAGGCGGATGCTCTGTCTAGGAGTTTTGTGCCCGACTCTCCGGGGTTATCTGAGCCGGCGAGTATCCTCAAGGAAGGAGTCATTGTGTCTGCCATCTCCCCTGATTTGCGGAGAGTGTTGCAGAAATTTCAGGCTAATAAACCTGATCGTTGTCCGGCCGAGAAACTGTTCGTCCCTGATAGGTGGACTAGTAAAGTTATCTCTGAACTTCATTGTTCGGTGCTGGCCGGTCATCCAGGAATCTTTGGTACCAGGGAGTTGGTTGCTAGATCCTTCTGGTGGCCATCTCTGTCACGGGATGTGCGTGCTTTTGTGCAGTCCTGTGGAATTTGTGCTAGGGCTAAGCCCTGCTGTTCACGTGCCAGTGGGTTGCTTTTGCCCTTGCCGGTCCCGAAGAGGCCTTGGACACATATTTCGATGGATTTCATTTCTGACCTTCCCGTTTCTCAAAAAATGTCGGTCATTTGGGTGGTCTGTGATCGCTTTTCTAAAATGGTCCATCTGGTGCCCTTGGTTAAATTGCCTTCCTCCTCTGATTTGGTGCCTTTGTTCTTCCAGCATGTGGTTCGTTTACATGGCATTCCTGAGAATATTGTTTCTGACAGAGGTTCCCAGTTTGTCTCGAGGTTCTGGCGAGCCTTTTGTGGTAGGATGGGCATTGACCTATCTTTTTCCTCGGCCTTCCATCCTCAGACTAATGGCCAGACCGAACGAACCAATCAGACCTTGGAAACATATCTGAGATGTTTTGTTTCCGCTGACCAGGATGATTGGGTGTCATTTTTGCCGTTGGCTGAGTTCGCCCTTAATAATCGGGCCAGCTCGGCTACCTTGGTCTCTCCATTTTTCTGCAATTCTGGGTTCCATCCTCGTTTCTCTTCAGGACAGGTTGAGTCTTCGGACTGTCCTGGTGTGGATTATGTGGTGGACAGGTTGCAGCAGATCTGGACTCAGGTAGTGGACAATTTGACCTTGTCCCAGGAGAAGGCTCAGCTTTTCGCTAATCGCAGACGCCGTGTGGGACCCCGACTTCGTGTTGGGGATCTGGTTTGGTTATCTTCTCGTCATATACCTATGAAGGTTTCCTCTCCTAAATTTAAACCTCGTTTTATTGGTCCGTATAGGATTTCTGAGATTCTCAATCCGGTGTCTTTTCGTCTGACCCTCCCAGACTCCTTTTCCATACATAATGTATTCCATAGGTCGTTGTTGAGGAGATACGTGGCACCTATGGTTCCATCTGTGGAGCCTCCTGCCCCTGTTTTGGTGGAGGGGGAATTGGAGTATATTGTGGAGAAGATTTTGGATTCTCGTGTCTCTAGACGGAAACTCCAGTATCTGGTCAAATGGAAGGGTTATGCTCAGGAAGATAATTCCTGGGTTTTTGCCTCTGATGTCCATGCCCCAGATCTTGTTCGTGCCTTTCATGTGGCTCATCCTGGTCGGCCTGGGGGTTCTGGTGAGGGTTCGGTGACCCCTCCTCAAGGGGGGGGTACTGTTGTGAATTCTGTGGCTAAGTTCACTTCTGTGGTCACAAGTGGTATTGCAGTCTCTGGGCTTCCTCCCTCAGGTGTTTTGGTGAGCTCGTTGGCTGCCTTGCTATTTAGCTTCACCTGAGTCTGTCTTCCTTGCTCCTTGTCAATGTTCCAGTGTTGGATCTGAGCTACTGCATCTTTCCTTGGGCCTGCTGCTCTGCTAGATAAGTGCTTCTAGTTTGTTTTCTGTTTTTTCTGTCCAGCTTGCTATTAACTTTTGCTGGAAGCTCTGAGTAGCAAAGGGGTGCACCGCCGTGCTGTTAGTTCGGCACGGTGGGTCTTTTTGCCCCTTTGCGTGGTTTTCGTTTTAGGGTTTTTTGTAGACTGCATAGTTCTCTTTGCTATCCTCGCTCTGTCTAGAATATCGGGCCTCACTTTGCTGAATCTATTTCATTCCTACGTTTGTCTTTTCATCTTGCTAACAGTCATTATATGTGGGGGGCTGCCTATTCCTTTGGGGTATTTCTCTGAGGTAAGTCAGGCTTGTATTTCTATCTTCAGGCTAGTCAGCTCCTCAGGCAGTGCCGAGTTGCATAGGTAGTTGATAGGCGCAATCCACTGCTGCTTATAGTTGTGTGAGGATAGATCAGGTACTGCAGTCTACAGAGATTCCACGTCTCAGAGCTCGTCCTATTGTTTTTGGTTATTGCCAGATCTCTGTATGTGCGCTGATTACTGCACGCTGTGTTGCCTGATTGCCAGCCATAACAGGGCGCTGTGTGCAGGGAATGCCAGAAGCAAACGGTCAACAAGAGTTGATTGTTTGGTTGCTAATATTAGTTCCAAGTTCTCATGTGGCATTATATTTTGCAATTTGCCTTTATAGCGAGGATCAGGGAGGCAGGCCAACCAGTAATCGTCATCATTCATCATTTTAGTTATGCGTGTGTCCCTTTTGAGGATACGTAAGGCATAATCCGCCATGTGGGCCAAAGTTCCAGTTCTCAAATCTGCGGTTGTGCTTGGTTGAGGGGCAGTTTCAGGCAAATCCACGTCACTTGTGTCCCTCAAAAAACCAGAACCCGGCCTTGCCGCGCCACCAATTTCCAGTGGCCCCGGAAAAGCTTCCTCATTAAAAATATAATCATCCCCATCATCCTCCTCGTCCTCCTCCTCCTCTTCGCCCGCTACCTCGTCCTGTACACTGCCCTGGCCAGACAATGGCTGACTGTCATCAAGGCTTTCCTCTTCCTCAGCTGCAGACGCCTGATCCTTTATGTGCGTCAAACTTTGCATCAGCAGACGCATTAGGGGGATGCTCATGCTTATTATGGCATTGTCTGCACTAACCAGCCGTGTGCATTCCTCAAAACACTGAAGGACTTGGCACATGTCTTGAATCTTCGACCACTGCACACCTGACAACTCCATGTCTGCCATCCTACTGCCTGCCCGTGTATGTGTATCCTCCCACAAAAACATAACAGCCCGCCTCTGTTCACACAGTCTCTGAAGCATGTGCAGTGTTGAGTTCCACCTTGTTGCAACGTCTATGATTAGGCGATGCTGGGGAAGGTTCAAAGAACGCTGATAGGTCTGCATACGGCTGGAGTGTACGGGCGAACGGCGGATATGTGAGCAAAGTCCACGCACTTTGAGGAGCAGGTCGGATAACCCCGGATAACTTTTCAGGAAGCACTGCACCACCAGGTTTAAGGTGTGAGCCAGGCAAGGAATGTGTTTCAGTTGGGAAAGGGAGATGGCAGCCATGAAATTCCTTCCGTTATCACTCACTACCTTGCCTGCCTCAAGATCTACAGTGCCCAGCCACGACTGCGTTTCTTTCTGCAAGAACTCGGACAGAACTTCCGCGGTGTGTCTGTTGTCGCCCAAACACTTCATAGCCAATACAGCCTGCTGACGTTTGCCAGTAGCTGCCCCATAATGGGAGACCTGGTGTGCAACAGTGGCAGCTGCGGATGGAGTGGTTGTGCGACTGCGGTCTGTGGACGAGCTCTCGCTTCTGCAGGAGGACGAAGAGGAGGAGGAGGGGGTGCGAACGGCTACAGCCAATTGTTTCCTAGACCGTGGGCTAGGCAGAACTGTCCCAAACTTGCTGTCCCCTGTGGACCCTGCATCCACCACATTTACCCAGTGTGCCGTGATGGACACGTAACGTCCCTGGCCATGCCTACTGGTCCATGCATCTGTTGTCAGGTGCACCTTTGTGCTCACAGATTGCCTGAGTGCATGGACGATGCGCTCTTTAACATGCTGGTGGAGGGCTGGGATGGCTTTTCTGGAAAAAAAGTGTCGACTGGGTAGCTCGTAGCGTGGTACAGCGTAGTCCATCAGGGCTTTGAAAGCTTCGCTTTCAACTAACCGGTAGGGCATCATCTCTAACGAGATTAGTCTAGCTATGTATGCGTTCAAACCCTGTGTACGCGGATGCGAGGCTAAGTACTTCCTTTTTCTAACCATAGTCTCATGTAGGGTGAGTTAGACTGGAGAGCTGGAGATCGTGGAACTAGCGGGGGTGCCGGTGGACATGGCAGACTGAGAGACGGTGGGAGATGGTATTGTTGCCACCTGTGCCCTAGATGCAGTGTTTCCTACTATGAAACTGGTGATTCCCTGACCCTGACTGCTTTGGCCTGGCAAAGAAACCTGCACAGATACTGCAGGTGGTGCGGAAAATGGTGGCCCTACACTGCCGGAAGGGATGTTGCGTTGCTGACTAGCTTCATTGGCCGAGGGTGCTACAACCTTAAGGGACGTTTGGTAGTTAGTCCAGGCTTGCAAATGCATGGTGGTTAAATGTCTATGCATGCAACTTGTATTGAGACTTTTCAGATTCTGTCCTCTGCTTAAGGTAGTTGAACATTTTTGACAGATGACTTTGCGCTGATCAATTGGATGTTGTTTAAAAAAATGCCAGACTGCACTCTTTCTAGCATCGGATACCTTTTCAGGCATTGCAGACTGAGCTTTAACCGGATGGCCACGCTGTCCTCCAACAGGTTTTGGCTTTGCCACGCGTTTTGGGCAAGATACGGGCCCGGAAGATGGAACCTGTTGCGATGTTGATGCCTGCTGCGGCCCCTCCTCCTCCGCTTCAGAACTGCTGCCGCCTGCACCCTGTTCCCCCAATGGCTGCCAATCGGGGTCAAGAACTGGGTCATCTATTACCTCTTCTTGTAGCTCGTGTGCAACTTCGTCTGTGTCACCATGTCGGTCGGTGGTATAGCGTTCGTGATGAGGCAACATAGTCTCATCAGGGTCTGATTCTTGATCAGCACCCTGCGAGGGCAATGTTGTGGTCTGAGTCAAAGGACCAGCATAGTAGTCTTGCTGTGGCTGTGCATCAGTGCACTCCATGTCAGATTCAACTTGTAATGGGCATGGACTGTTAACTGCTTCACTTTCTAAGCCAGGGACGGTATGTGTAAAGAGCTCCATGGAGTAACCCGTTGTGTCGCCTGCTGCATTCTTCTCTGTTGTTGTTTTTGCTGAAGAGGACAAGGAAGCGACTTGTCCCTGACCGTGAACATCCACTAACGACGCGCTGCTTTGACATTTACCAGTTTCACGAGAGGAGGCAAAAGAGCTAGAGGCTGAGTCAGCAAGATAAGCCAAAACTTGCTCTTGCTGCTCCGGCTTTAAAAGCGGTTTTCCTACTCCCAGAAAAGGGAGCGTTCGAGGCCTTGTGTAGCCAGACGACGAACCTGGCTCCACAGCCCCAGACTTAGGTGCAATATTTTTTTTCCCACGACCAGCTGATGCTCCACCACTACCACTACCCTCATTACCAGCTGACAATGAACGCCCCCGGCCACGACCTCTTCCACCATACTTCCTCATTGTTTTAAAAACGTAAACAAACTAACGGTATTTGTTGCTGTCACACAAATTACACGGTGAGCTATAACTTCAGTATGATTTGGCTACCCCTTTACAGGTGAGTGAGACCACAACGAAAATCAGGCACAATGTTACACACTCTGTTGTTGGTGGCAACAAATGAGAGAGATGCCACACACGCAGGACTGTCACTGAAGCACAAATGTAAATATTAATCTCCCACTGATTTGATTTTTTTTTTTTTTTAAGGGAGACTTTAGGAAAAAAAAAATAATAGAATAAAATGATTTTTTCAGGAAGAATTTAGAAACCAAATAAAATAAAATGATTTTTTCAGGGAGAATTTAGAAAACAAATAATACAAAAAAAGGCTTTCTATGGCCCACTGAGTGAGAGATGACGCACACAGGAGTCAGGAGTGGCACACAAGCCCAGAGGCCAATATTTATCTCCCACTGATTGATGTAGTGATTTTTTCAGGTAGATTTTGGAACCCAAATCAAGCTAAAAAAAATAATAGGCTTTCTATGGCCCACAATTGGAGAGAGAGAGAGAGATGGCACACCCAGGAGTCAAGACTGGCACACAAGCAGAAAGGGCAATATTAATCTCCCACTGATTTGTTTTTTTGTTTTTTTTTTTCAGGGAGACTTTAGGAAAAAAAAAAATAGAATAAAATGATTTTTTGAGGAAGAATTTAGAAACCAAATAAAATAAAATTATTTTTTCAGGGAGAATTTAGAAAACAAATAAAACAAAAAAAGGCTTTCTATGGCCCACTGAGTGAGAGATGACGCACACAGGAGTCAGGAGTGGCACACAAGCCCAGAGGCCAATATTTATCTCCCACTGATTGATGTAGTGATTTTTTCAGGTAGATTTTGGAACCCAAATCAAGCTAAAAAAAATAATAGGCTTTCTATGGCCCACAATTGGAGAGAGAGAGAGAGAGATGGCACACCCAGGAGTCAAGACTGGCACACCAGCATAAAGGGCAATATTAATCTCCCACTGATTTGTTTTTGTTTTTTGTTTTTTCAGGGAGACTTTAGGAAAAAAAAATAGAATAAAATGATTTTTTGAGGAAGAATTTAGAAACCAAAGAAAATAAAATGATTTTTTCAGGGAGAATTTAGAAAACAAATAAAACAAAAAAAGGCTTTCTATGGCCCACTGAGTGAGAGATGACGCACACAGGAGTCAGGAGTGGCACACAAGCCCAGAGGCCAATATTTATCTCCCACTGATTGATGTAGTGATTTTTTCAGGTAGATTTTGGAACCCAAATCAAGCTAAAAAAATAATAGGCTTTCTATGGCCCACAATTGGAGAGAGAGAGAGAGAGATGGCACACCCAGGAGTCAAGACTGGCACACAAGCAGAAAGGGCAATATTAATCTCCCACTGATTTGTTGTTGTTTTTTTTTTTTTCAGGGAGACTTTAGGAAAAAAAAAATAGAATAAAATGATTTTTTCAGGAAGAATTTAGAAACCAAAGAAAATAAAATGATTTTTTCAGGGAGAATTTAGAAAACAAATAAAACAAAAAAAGGCTTTCTATGGCCCACTGAGTGAGAGATGACGCACACAGGAGTCAGGAGTGGCACACAAGCCCAGAGGCCAATATTTATCTCCCACTTTTTTTTTTTGTTCAAGGGAAAATTTATAAACCCAATAAAAAAAATAATAAATAGGCTTTCTATGGCCCACTATCTGAGAGACAGAGAGAGATGGCACGCTTAGGACTGGCACACAAGCCCAAAGGCCAATATTAATCTCCCTTTTTTTTTAAGGGAGAATTTATAAAACCAAAAAAAAATAAATAAATAGGCTTTCTATGGCCCACTATTTGTGAGAGAGATGGCACGCTCAGGACTGGCACACAAGCCCAGAGGCCAATATTAATCTCCCACTTTTTTTTTTTTTTCCAGGGAAAATTTATAAACCCATTAACCCCTTTACCCCCAAGGGTGGTTTGCACGTTAATGACCGGGCCAATTTTTACAATTCTGACCACTGTCCCTTTATGAGGTTATAACTCTGGAACGCTTCAATGGATTCCAGTGATTCTGACATTGTTTTCTCGTGACATATTGTACTTCATGACAATGGTAAAAATTCTTTGATAGTACTTGCGTTTATTTGTGAAAAAAACGGAAATTTGGCAAAAATTATGAAAATTTCGCAATTTTCCAACTTTGAATTTTTATGCAATTAAATCACAGATATATGTCCCACAAAATACTTAATAAGTAACATTTCCCACATGTTTACTTTACATCAGCACAATTTTGGAACCAAAATTTTTTTTTGTTAGGGAGTTATAAGGGTTAAAAGTTGACCAGCAATTTCTCATTTTTACAACACCATTTTTTTTTAGGGACCACATCTCATTTGAAGTCATTTTGAGGGGTCTATATGATAGAAAATACCCAAGTGTGACACCATTTTAAAAACTGCACCCCTCATGGTGCTCAAAACCATATTCAAGAAGTTTATTAACCCTTCTGGTGCTTCGCAGGAATTTTTGGAATGTTTAAATAAAAATGAACATTTAACTTTTTTTCACAAAAAATTTAATTCAGCTCCAATTTGTTTTATTTTACCAAGGGTAACAGGAGAAAATGGACCGCAAAAGTTGTTGTACAATTTGTCCTGAGTACACCGATACCCCATATGTGGGGGTAAACCACTGTTTGGGCGCATGACAGAGCTCGGAAGCGAAGGAGCGCCATTTGACTTTTCAATGCAAAATTGACTGGAATCGAGATGGGACACCATGTTGCGTTTGGAGAGCCCCTGATGTGCCTAAACATTGAAACCCCCCACAAGGGACAACATTTTGGAAAGTAGACCCCCTAAGGAACTTATCTAGAGGTGTGGTGAGCACTTTGACCCACCAAGTGCTTCACAGAACTTTATAATGCAGAACCGTAAAAATAAAAAATCATATTTTTTCACAAAAATTATCTTTTCGCCCCCAATTTTTTATTTTCCCAAGGGTAAGAGAAGAAATTGGACCCCAAAAGTTGTTGTACAATTTGTCCTGAGTATGCTGATACCCCATATGTGGGGGTAAACCACTGTTTGGGCGCATTGGAGAGCTCGGAAGGGAAGGAGCGCCGTTTGACTTTTCAATGCAAAATTGACAGGAATTGGGATGGGACGCCATGTTGCGTTTGGAGAGCCACTGATGTGCCTAAACATTGAAACCCCCCACAAGTGACACCATTTTGGAAAGTAGACCCCCTAAGGAACTTATCTAGAGGTGTGGTGAGCACTTTGACCCACCAAGTGCTTCACAGAAGTTTATAATGGAGAACCATAAAAATAAAAAATCATATTTTTTCACAAAAATTATCTTTTCGCCCCCAATTTTTTATTTTCCCAAGGGTAAGAGAAGAAATTGGACCCCAAAAGTTGTTGTACAATTTGTCCTGAGTACGCTTATACCCCATATGTGGGGGTAAACCACTGTTTGGACGCATGGGAGAGCTCAGAAGGGAAGGAGCGCCGTTTGACTTTTCAATGCAAAATTGACAGGAATTGAGATGGGACGCCATGTTGCGTTTGGAGAGCCACTGATGTGCCTAAACATTGAAACCCCCCACAAGTGACACCATTTTGGAAAGTAGACCCCCTAAGGAACTTATCTAGATGTGTGGTGAGCGCTTTGACCCACCAAGGGCTTCACAGAAGTTTATAATGCAGAGCTGTAAAAATAAAACAAACATTTTTTCCCACAAAAATTATTTTTTAGCCCCCAGTTTTGTATTTTCCCGAGGGTAACAGGAGAAATTGGACCCCAAAATTTGTTGTCCAATTTGTCGTCAGTGCGCTGATACCCCATAAGTGGGGGGGAACCACTGTTTGGGCGCATGGGAGGGCTCGGAAGGGAAGGAGCTCCATTTGGAATGCAGACTTAGATGGAATGGTCTGCAGGTGTCACATTGCGTTTGGAGAGCCCCTAATGTACCTAAACAGTAGAAACCCCCCACAAGTGACACCATTTTGGAAAGTAGACCCCCTAAGGAACTTATCTAGATGTGTGGTGAGCGCTTTGACCCACCAAGGGCTTCACAGAAGATTATAATGCAGAGCCGTAAAAATAAAACAAAAATTTTTTCCCACAAAAATTATTTTTTAGCCCCCAGTTTTGTATTTTCCCGAGGGTAAGAGGAGAAATTCGACCCCAAAAGTTGTTGTCCAATTTGTCCTGAGTACGCTGATACCCCATATGTGGAAGGAACCACCGTTTGGGTGCATGGGAGGGCTCGGAAGGGAAGGAGTGCCATTTGGAATGCAGACTTAGATGGAATAGTCTGCAGGCGTCACATTGCGTTTGCAGAGCCCCTAATGTACCTAAACAGTAGAAACCCCCCACAAGTGACCCCATATTGGAAACTAGACCCCCCAGGGAACTCATCTAGATGTGTTGGGAGAACTTTGAACCCCCAAGTGTTTCACTACAGTTTATAAGGCAGAGCCGTGAAAATAAAAAATCTTTTTTTTTTTCCCACAAAAATTATTTTTTAGCCCCTAGTTTGTTTTTTCCCAAGGGTAACAGGAGAAATTGGACCCCAAAAGTTGTTGTCCTATTTGTCCTGAGTACGCTGATACCCCATATGTTGGGGCAAACCCCTGTTTGGGCACATGGGAGAGCTCGGAAGGGAAGGAGCACTGTTTTACTTTTTCAACGCAGAATTGGCTGGAATTGAGATCGGACGCCATGTCGTGTTTGGAGAGCCCCTGATGTGCCTAAACAGTGGAAACCCTCCAATTATAACTGAAGCCCTAATCCAAACACACCCCTAACCCTAATTCCAACGGTAACCCTAACCACACCCCTAACCCTGACACACCCCTAATCCCAACCCTATTCCCAACTGTAAATGTAATCTAAACCCTAACCCTAACTTTAGCCCCAACCCTAACTGTAGCCCCAACCCTAACTGTAGCCCCAACCCTAACCCTAACCCTAGCCCTAGCCCCAACCCTAACCCTAGCCCTAGCCCTAACCCTAGCCCTAACCCTAGCCCTAACCCTAGCCCTAACGGGAAAATGGATATAAATACATTTTTTTAATTTTTCCCTAACTAAGGGGGTGATGAAGGGGGGTTTGATTTACTTTTATAGCGGGTTTTTTAGCGGATTTTTATGATTGGCAGCCGTCACACACTGAAAGACGCTTTTTATTGCAAAAAATATTTTTTGCGTTACCACATTTTGAGAGCTATAATTTTTCCATATTTTGGTCCACAGAGTTATGTGAGGTCTTGTTTTTTGCGGGACGAGTTGACGATTTTATTGGTAACATTTTCAGGCACGTGACAATTTTTTGATCGCTTTTTATTCCGATTTTTGTGAGGAAGAATGACCAAAAAACAGCTATTCATGAATTTCTTTTGGGGGAGGCGTTTATACCGTTCCGCATTTGGTAAAATTGATAAAGCAGTTTTATTCTTCGGGTCAGTACGATTACAGCGACACCTCATTTATATCATTTTTTTATGTTTTGGCGCTTTTATACGATAAAAACTATTTTACGGAAAAAATAATTATTTTTGCATCGCTTTATTCTCAGGACTATAACTTTTTTATGTTTTTGCTGATGATGCTGTATGGCAGCTCGTTTTTTGCGGGACAAGATGACGCTTTCAGCGGTACCATGGTTATTTATATCCATCTTTTTGATCGCGTGTTATTCCACTTTTTGTTTGGCGGTATGATAATAAAGCGTTTTTTGCCTCGTTTTTTTTTTTTTTTTCTTACGGTGTTTACTGAAGGGGTTAACCAGTGGGCCAGTTTTATAGGTCGGGACGTTACGGACGCGGCGATACTAAATATGTGTACTTTTATTGTTTTGGTTTTTTTATTTAGATAAAGAAATGTATTTATGGGAATAATATTATTTTTTTTTTCATTATTTTGGAATATTTTTTTTAATTTTTTTTTACACATTTGAAAATTTTTTTTTTAACTTTTTTACTTTGTCCCAGGGGGGACATCACAGATCGGTGATCTGACAGTTTGCACAGCACTCTGTCAGATCACCGATCTGATAGGAGTGCAGGCTGCTTCACAGTGCCTGCTCTGAGCAGGCTCTGTGAAGCCACCTCCCTCCCTGCAGGACCCGGATCCGCGGCCATCTTGGATCCGGGCCTGGAGCAGGGAGGGAGGGAGGTAAGACCCTCGCAGCAACGCGATCACATCGCGTTGCTGCGGGGGGCTCAGGGAAGCCCGCAGGGAGCCCCCTCCCTGCGCGGTGCTTCCCTGCACCGCCGGCACATCGCGATCATCTTTGATCGCGGTGTGCCGGGGGTTAATGTGCCGGGGGCGGTCTTTGACCGCTCCTGGCACATAGTGCCGGATGTCAGCTGCGATAGGCAGCTGACACCCGGCCGCGATCGGCGGCGCTCCCCCCGTGAGCGCTGCCGATCGCATATGACGTACTATTGCGTCCTTGGGAAGTAAAGCAAACCCCACATGGACGCAATAGTACATCTAATGGCAGAAAGGGGTTAAAAAAAAAAATAAATAAATAGGCTTTCTATGGCCCACTATCTGAGAGAGAGAGATGGCACGCTTAGGACTGGCACACAAGCCCAAAGGCCAATATTAATCTCCCACTGATTGATTTATTGATTTTTTCAGGTAGAATTTAGAACCAAAATAAAGCAAAAAAAAAAAAAAAAATGGGCTTTCTATGGCCCACTGAGTGAGTGATGATGCACACAGGAGTCAGGAGTGGCACACAAGCCCTGAGGCCAATATTTTTCTCCCACTGATTGATGTAGTGATTTTTTCAGGTAGATTTTAGAACCAAAATCAAGCAAAAAAATAAATAGGCTTTCTATGGCCCACTGAGTGAGTGATGATGCACACAGGAGTCAAGAGTGGCACACAAGCCCTGAGGCCAATATTTTTCTCCCACTGATTGATGTAGTGATTTTTTCAGGTAGATTTTATAACCCAAATCAAGCAAAAAAATAAATAGGCTTTCTATGGCCCACTGAGTGAGAGATGGCACACACAGGGATGGCACTCTAGCAGAAATGTCAATCTTAATCTCCCACAAAAAAAAAAAAAAAACAGGGAGTGTCCTTCAATTACTATCTCCCTGCAGTAATCTCAGCCAGGTATGGCAGGCAGCAATAAGGAGTGGACTGATGCACAAATTAAATAAAAAGTGTGCACAAACCAAAAAGATAGCTGTGCAGAAAGGAAGGAACAAGAGGATTTGTGCTTTGAAAAAAGCAGTTGGTTTGCACAGCGGCGTACACACAGCAATGCAGCTATCAGGGAGCCTTCTAGGGCAGCCCAATGAGCTACAGCGCTGAGGGAAAAAAAAAAATGTAGCTTCCACTGTCCCTGCACACCGAAGGTGGTGTTGGGCAGTGGAAATCGCTACAGCACAAGCGGTTTGGTGGTTAATGGACCCTGCCTAACGCTATCCCTGCTTCTGACGAAGCGGCAGCAACCTCTCCCTAAGCTCAGATCAGCAGCAGTAACATGGCGGTCGGCGGGAACGCCCCTTTATAGCCCCTGTGACGCCGCAGACAGCAAGCCAATCACTGCAATGCCCTTCTCTAAGATGGTGGGGACCAGGACCTATGTCATCACGCTGCCCACACTCTGCGTTTACCTTCATTGGCTGAGAAATGGCGCTTTTCGCGTCATTGAAACGCGACTTTGGCGCGAAAGTCGCGTACCGCATGGCCGACCCCGCACAGGGGTCGGATCGGGTTTCATGAAACCCGACTTTGCCAAAAGTTGGCGACTTTTGAAAATGAACGACCCGTTTCGCTCAACCCTAGGCCCAGGTTCACCTCCTTAACTAAGTTATATTTCAGCACATGTCTTACATTTATATAACTCTTTTGCACATGGTACGCGCAGTACCTCATAGTGAGTTTAGAATTTCTCTGCACTTGCAGATTATGCCATGTTTGCTGTAATTAGTACTCAGGTAGACTGCTTAATTCTCAATACACGTTCCGTCTTCTTACAAAAAACTCACTTTTTGTCTATGAACATCTGGAGACAATTGGTTTCCTATTATATACAGCACCTTTTTGCACATTATATCTACATAATTGTACTAAACCTTTTGTGCCTTTCTGTTTATATGTAATAGAGATCTATAAGTTGATACTTTTGCAATATTTATACTATTTAATTATGTAGATTGTTATTTATTATACCTGGTCCTACTCCTTTTGACCTGCTTGGTGTGTGGTACTCCATTATCATGTTAATGACCGTTAAGTCTTCTGGGTAATTTCGCAATGCATCGCCAGGAACGGAAGATGGCGGCAGGCGCGTGTGGCTCGGCGGACCACGGAGGGTGAGAATAGCAGGTTTTTTGTTAGTTTTTTTTAATTTTTTTTAACATTACATTTTTTTACTATTGATGCCGCATAGGCAGCATCAATAGTAAAAAGTTGGGGACACACAGGGTTAATAGCAGCGGTTACGGAGTGCGCTACCTGCGGCATAACGCGGTCCGTTACCGCCGGCATTAACCCTGTGTGAGCGGTGACTGGAGGGGAGTATGCGGGCGCCGGACACTGACTGCGGGGAGTAAGGAGCGGCCATTTTCTTCCAAACTGTGCCCGTCGCTGATTGGTCGTGGCTGTTTTGCTGTTTCATCTGAGGCGATGAAAACTAAATCTCTGAGCACTAAAAAATACTCGGAGGACACCAGAGCGTGCTCGGGAAATCTCGAGTAACGAGTATATTCGCTCATCACTACACATTACACTTCCCAAAAAGTGTAATCAAAAGTGATTGAGTCATAAGTAGAGATGAGTAAATCTTCTGAAATTCAAAGGACTTTGCTGAATTTTTCACAAAAATTTGACTTGCAGCAAATAAATTCGGACAAATTTCAATACTGGAAAACTTGTAGTTGCTCATAACATACATATTGGGAAGAGGAGAGAGAGAGAATTCTCTCTCTCTAGAGCTTACACTTTATAGAAGAGAGGGAGAAAGAGGACTCCACTGACCTAACAGAGAACGACTAACCCAGTGACTCTGGACATGGAAAACAACTCTGCAGCATGAACTGTGCTCTGCTGAGAACCGCTGATCTGCGATGGCCCAGGTACTGACCACCACTGTACAATATAATCAAAATTATGTTTTCATGCACTCTGATTTTTCAGCAGCATGGGAAGTAATGGCAGGCAAGGTATATCTATTTATTTTTTAAACCACAAATCAAATCTCAAAATGTTTGAAACTGCAAATTTCAGGAAAATTGAGTCAAACTCAGTCCACTGCAATTCGATCTGCTCATCTCTAGTCATGAGTACCAAAAAAAAGTTTAACTGAAAACTACATATTGTCAGACAAAAAAAAAGGCACTAACACAGCTCCTTTGAAGGAAAGTTGTAAAACACAAACATTTTTTTTCTTCAAACAGTGTATTTTATTTCACAAATCATAAATAAAATTGCATGCATTTGATATTTCTACAATCTGGATTAACCACAAAATAAAGTTAGCATTTTAATTGTAAAGAACATGAATATTGTAATATTTTAAATTCAAAAAGCAACTGTAGAATTATTGTTTCTTGGTTTCCATAAAATTTCAAAAACGTTGGCAATAAATTGTATGTACCCCAAAATGGAGACACTGACAAATACCACTTATCCTACAAAACAACAAGCCATCAAACAGCTACAGTGGGGCAAAAAAGTATTTAGTCAGTCAGCAATAGTGCATGTTCCACCACTTAAAAAGATGAGAGGCGTCTGTAATTTACATCATAGGTAGACCTCAACTATGGGAGACAAACTGAGAAAAAAAAATCCAGAAAATCACATTGTCTGTTTTTTTTAACAATTTATTTGCATATTATGGTGGAAAATAAGTATTTGGTCACAAACAAAATTTCATCTCAATACTTTGTAATATATCCTTTGTTGGCAATGACAGAGGTCAAACGTTTTCTGTAAGTCTTCACAAGGTTGCCACACACTGTTGTTGGTATGTTGGCCCATTCCTCCATGCAGATCTCCTCTAGAGCAGTGATGTTTTTGGCTTTTCGCTTGGCAACACGGACTTTCAACTCCCTCCAAAGGTTTTCTATAGGGTTGAGATCTGGAGACTGGCTAGGCCACTCCAGGACCTTGAAATGCTTCTTACGAAGCCACTCCTTCGTTGCCCTGGCGGTGTGCTTTGGATCATTGTCATGTTGAAAAACCATGCCACGTTTCATCTTCAAAGGCCTAGCTGATGGAAGGAGGTTTGCACTCAAAATCTCACGATACATGGCCCCATTCATTCTTTCATGTACCCGGATCAGTCGTCCTGGCCCCTTTGCAGAGAAACAGCCCCAAAGCATGATGTTTCCACCACCATGCTTTACAGTAGGTATGGTGTTTGATGGATGCAACTCAGTATTCTTTTTTCTCCAAACACGACAAGTTGTGTTTCTACCAAACAGTTCCAGTTTGGTTTCATCAGACCATAGGACATTCTCCAAAAACTCCTCTGGATCATCCAAATGCTCTCTAGCAAACTTCAGACGGGCCCGGACATGTACTGGCTTAAGCAGTGGGACACGTCTGGCACTGCAGGATCTGAGTCCATGGTGGCGTAGTGTGTTACTTATGGTAGGCCTTGTTACATTGGTCCCAGCTCTCTGCAGTTCATTCACTAGGTCCCCCCGCGTGGTTCTGGGATTTTTGCTCACCGTTCTTGTGATCATTCTGACCCCACGTGGTGGGATTTTGCGTGGAGCCCCAGATCGAGGGAGATTATCAGTGGTCTTGTATGTCTTCCATTTTCTAATTATTGCTCCCACTGTTGATTTCTTCACTCCAAGCTGGTTGGCTATTGCAGATTCAGTCTTCCCAGCCTGGTGCAGGGCTACAATTTTGTTTCTGGTGTCCTTTGACAGCTCTTTGGTCTTCACCATAGTGGAGTTTGGAGTCAGACTGTTTGAGGGTGTGCACAGGTGTCTTTTTATACTGATAACAAGTTTAAACAGGTGCCATTACTACAGGTAATGAGTGGAGGAAAGAGGAGACTCGTAAAGAAGAAGTTACAGGTCTGTGAGAGCCAGAAATCTTGATTGTTTGTTTCTGACCAAATACTTATTTTCCACCATAATATGCAAATAAATTGTTAAAAAAACAGACAATGTGATTTTCTGGATTTTTTTTTCTCAGTTTGTCTCCCATAGTTGAGGTCTACCTATGATGTAAATTACAGACGCCTCTCATCTTTTTAAGTGGTGGAACTTGCACTATTGCTGACTGACTAAATACTTTTTTGCCCCACTGTACATTGAGAAAAAAATATTATGGATCACGGAATGAGACATTGAAAAATAAGCTTGGTAGTATTCTGATTATTGCTTCATCGCTTAGGTACCTAAGACAGAACACCTGAGTAGGTTAGAAATCCATAAAGTTTAACCTTTCTCCTTTTATGTCAAAGGCACAGAGCATGAAAGTATAATTTAAGTAAAAAGCTTGCTTTTGGATAGTGAGAATATGGAACTCTACTATTTTCAGAAAGGAAAATAGTCAGGAGATGGCGCCCTTCCATCTTAGGTAACGTAATATTCAAAATTTTGGATGCCGGAATGTTTCCTTTACAGTTGTTCAACTTAATAAACCTTTCAGACTCATTTTCATTGGTCTTTCAATCTCTTAACACTTTATAATTGCATCATGGAATGTGTCAGGTTGTTTGAAATAAGCTCAATAGCCCTACTCCAATTATTATTAACCCATTCACGACATATGATGTTTATAAATGTCATAAGTCATGTCCCAGCATGTTTTCTGGCACATAACAGCTGGTTTCATCAGCTGACATGTATCCCTAGCAGCCGCGGGTGGAATCGTACTCCACCGGCGGCTGTTAACATGTTAAATGTCGCTATCAATTTCCGACAGTGGATTTAATATAGCCATGTCTGAAACACGTCACTAATTCTGCCCATTGGCACACCTGTCACATGATTATGGGGTGCCGATAGGTTGGAATGACAACCCGGGGTCTGTAAGAGACTCCTCTCTGCTCTGAGCACCACCCTGTGCCCGGCGTTCATAGCAGACGAGGATTTTTGCTACGCATAGCAGAATTGAAGACCTGATGTGTGTAGCATAAGTTATCAGAAGGTCACAGCTTCGATAGTCTTTTAAGCAGACTACTGAAGCAAGTACAAAGTACAAAAAAAGGTTTTTAAAAATATTAAAATAATGTAAAAAATATAAAAGATCAAATTACCCTTTTCAACCCATTCAAAATAAACAAAAAATACACATATTTGGTATGGTCCAGAAATGCCTGATCTATTAAAATATAAAAAAAATTAATCCAGTCAGTAAACGGCGTAACAATAAAAAAATCAAAACACCAGAATTTTGTTTTTTGGTCGCTGCAACGTTGCATTAAAATGCAATAACGGGAGAACAGAACATTGCATCTACCCCAAAACTGTAAAATGAAAAACTTTAGCTTTGTGCCCCAAAAATAAGCCCTTAGTCCCAGATCCTGAAAAATAGAGATGCTACAGGTCTTGGAAAATGGTGCCATTTTTTTTGTTGCAAACTTCAGATTTTTTTTCACAACTTTAATGAAAAAGAACCTATCATGTTTAGTGTCTGCGAACTCGTAATGACCTGGAGAATCATAATTGCAGGTCAGTTTTAGCATTTATTGAACGTGGTAAAAAATAAATCCCAAAACAATTGGGTTATTGCACTTTTTTTGCTATTTCAAAAGTACAACTCGTCCCACAAAAATCAAGCCCTCACACAGTCATATTTACTGAAAAATATAAATTACCTTAATTATTATTTATATAACCATTGCAGTTACAAACTGGTTGTTCAGCAGTGTGTTCCACATTCGTTAATTGCTGGATACTATCTACTGGCCACACAATATTTGCATAATGACAGTATGTAAGAATTAATAAGAGAATCCCGATGTCTATCCTGTGATTCCCACCTTCTAACCTCTCCTACACTTAAGAAAATACTTTTTAAAGACTTACCTTAATACCTATTTGTCCTGCAATGCCAATAAGACCTTCCTCTCCTTTGGTGCCAGCAGGTCCTGGACCACCGGAATTACAATGACCACACACATTCTTAAAAAGAACAGAACAAAACAAAAATCTTTACTTTTGCATCACATGCGTTCTGATACGGATACGTTGTATCCTCACGACGGAGCTGAAAACATTTACCACAGTACATGTAAAGATATCTGCTGTCTCCCATCCTGATGTTTCTGAATTGTCTCTTGCTTGTGTAATTCTTTGTTAAATGATTTTCTTGTTTCTAATTTTTTTTTAGCTCTTAAATATTCAGCAGCATGTGGGAAATTTAGGCAAATTTAGTCAATGGAATAGAATTCTACTCACATTTTGCAAAAATTTGTATTCTCCAGAACATCAGCAAAAAGGTGGTTTGATGATGGTCATTATGCCGAATCATAGAAGGCTGACAAAAGGTTAAAGAATAGGCCCCAAAACCTAATATCTCATCACTTACTTCCACAGCCACCTTCACTGCTTGATCTCCTCCATATGATCCTCAGCACATCTTATTAAGATCACATATTGCATTTTCATGCTAGGCTAAGACTAGACCTGGAGTGATGCCGGTATGAAAGGGTCATCCCAGGCCTAGTTGCAACCTGAAGCTTTGGCTTAGAGTGCACGCCATAACGATACTGCGCTATAGTAATTGTTATGCCCTGGAGTCTCCCTAAACCCCAGAACATAATCAGGGGCATTCCATTTGCAGAACATAAATTCATTCCAAATTACATTTCCTGGTAAAATCCTTATGATTTGGCAAATTCTAATCTCGTCAGATCTGCTCATCTCTAGTGAAATATATCTTATATACAGTAGCTATTGAGGGCACCATACACACAAGTGTTTATGTGTTTTGAAAGGGTGCAGGAGAATAAGTTGGGGCCAGACTACTCTGTAGAACTAAAGGATCAATCATTTACATTTAAACTGTTCAATCTTTCTCTCCTGTGACATCATATGACAAGGAAAAGTCAGGAGGTCCCATTTATATTGAATGGTCCTCTGGTACCATTCAAACTGACAAATGCAAATGACTGTACTCTATTGAGAATTAGTGTTTGTGGCTTCTATATCCTATTGGTATTGCTATCCTATAGTTTGACCTATTTGTTTGCAGTAGTTTTCCTACTACTGTCACTACTGTTATAGTTTTTACTGTCACTATATGTCATTGTATACTGTGATCTTCAATCCTATAAGGACAGTCTATTTGTAGACTGTCAAAACCTTCTTGCGGAATCCTTAGTTGACGCTCAAGGGCTCATTAAACTACTATTGGTGGTGTAGTAATTGAGTCATTTCACACTAGTAACTATAGAACCATATGTCGAATAGATGTTTCTGCTTTGGCTTACTTCTATTTCTCTCCCTTTCTAAGGCATCTATCATAGTGCTGTTACAAGTATCATTATAAAAGTCAGTGAAAACTTTATTAATAGTCTAAAGGTACCGTCACACTAAGCGACGCTGCAGCGATACCGACAACGATCCGGATCGCTGCAGCGTCGCTGTTTGGTCGCTGGAGAGCTGTCACACAGACCGCTCTCCAGCGACCAACGATGCCAGTAACCAGGATAAACATCGGGTTACTAAGCGCAGGGCCGCACTTAGTAACCCGATGTTTACCCTGGTTACCATCGTTAAAGTAAAAAAAACAACCACTACATACTTACCTACCGCTGTCTGTCCCTGGCGCTGTGCTTCTCTGCTCTGGCTGTGAGCGCCGGTCAGCCGGAAAGCAGAGCGGTGACGTCACCGCTCTGCTTTCCAGCCGCTGTGCTCACAGTCAGTGCAGGAGGAGTGCAGAGAAGCACAGCGCTGGAGGACAGACAGCGGTAGGTAAGTATGTAGTGGTTGTTTTTTTTACTTTAACGATGGTAACCAGGGTAAACATTGGGTTACTAAGCGCGGCCCTGCGCTTAGTAACCCGATGTTTACCCTGGTTACCAGCGAAGACATCGCTGAATCGGCGTCACACACGCCGATTCAGCGATGTCAGCGGGAGATCCAGCGACGAAACAAAGTTCTGGACTTTCTTCCCCGACCAGCGACATCACAGCAGGGGCCTGATCGCTGCTGCCTGTCACACTGGACGATATCGCTAGCCAGGACGCTGCAACGTCACGGATCGCTAGCGATATCGTCTAGTGTGACGGTACCTTAAAATGGGCACTGAGAAAACAGTATTTTTAAAATCGTTTTTGCACTTTTTTAATTATTTTACAGTAAATTTCATTCTAAAGAAAATGAATGTAAAGGGACATTATATGAATGGGTCTAAGGCTGGAGCAGTTGACATTAAATTTGTAAGAAGTTTATACATACTAGTTAATAGGAAAAGAGACAATAAAAACCTTAATAAGCTTGTAAATTAATATAAATGATTTCAGGTTAATTGATATGTTTTATGGCCTCAAGAATGAGCACCTTTTCTCTCCTACATAGAGTCTTATCAGCACCAACTGTACACAAATCTCCTATCTAAGTAATTTAAAAATCTTCACTAAATACAAATTTTACCAGAGAAAAGGGAATTTTGAAAACTAACGATGGGTCCTGGCAGGGAAAGAAGCAGATTTCCCTGATAAGTTACATTACAAAGTTTCTTATTTTCATGTGTACTATTGATTTAAGTAATAAAAATTAAAATGATTGTTACTCTTTAAATCATACACACAACTTTAACCCGCATTCTCAAGTGATAACAGAAAAAAAACAGATTTTTCATAAATATATAATCGCAAGCTATTGTAAGAAAGCTATAAAGAGGTAATTTCTTCTGATATGTGGCAACGTGCAAAGCAAGTGATAGGTGAAAATGTGGAATATAAAAAGTGTTGTCATCTCTACAGCCTTTTTCTATCGCTGGCTGTTAAAGTTATTGTTGAATTTAGCCTGCTAAAACATTTATTCAATAGTTCTGAAAGCACTAAACCAAGATCTTTAATTCTAGAATATGCACGGATATGATCTGCAGGATGTATATGTAATACATATTGATAATTTCTAAACTGGATTATGGGAACAGCTAATTAAATAATCATTCCATGCAGTGAGGATTGAAATCAATTACCTACAGTAGCTCAATAAATCTTCCGAGCTCACAAACTCTGGTTAAAATGAAAACTGTTTTATTGTACTTAAGTTACTCATGGTGCTAGTGGTTCAGCAATTATCGCATTCAGAAAAAAATAAAGTGATGTGTCTTGCCAATATTAACCTTGATGGATCGATACAGTAATAGACGCAACAGCTTCTATTCATTTCTAAACACACCAAATTGTCTAATATTAAGTTAAGTGAAGTAAAATAGTTTCTCTCTGGCTGCAGTTTACGCTCTAAATTTGTATTCCTTATCTTGAAATGTTGAATTGCTGACATAGCTAGAAGTGGGACTACAACTAATAGCCTGGGAAAAGAGTCTATCATGTACTTGCCTAAGCGGAGGACAATAGCTATGTTATAATGTAGATATAATCTAGATTTTTTTTAATTTAAGGATAAGTCCTGAAGTGTTGTTGTCACAGTAAGTCTTGGCACATCACCGCCATTTTAATCTACAGTTAAAACCAGAAGTTTACATACACTATGTAAAAAGACACATATACATGTTTTTCTCAATATCTGACATGAAATCAGAATAAACCTTTCCCATTTTAGGTCGATTACGATTGCCATAGTTATTAATACTTGCCAAATTCCAGAATAATGAGAGAGAGAGATAATTTTTTAAGCCATTTTTATTACTTACTGCAAAGTCAAACGTTTACATACTGTACATTTCATTAGTATTTGGTACCATTGCCTTTAAACTGAATAACTTGGGTCAAACATTTGGTATATCCTTCCACAAGCTTCTCACAATGGTTGGTCAGAATTAGGGCTCATTCCTCCTGACAAAACTGGTGTAACTGATCCAGATTTGTTAGTTGCCTTGCTTGCACAGGCTTTTTCAGCTTTGCTCATACATTTTCAATAGGATTGAGATCAGGGCTTTGTGATGGCCACTGCAAAACATTGACTTTGTTATCCTTAAGCCACTTTGTTGTCATTTTGGCAGTATGCTTCTAGAAGGTCATTGTCCATTTGGAAGACCCATTTCTGCCCATGCTTTAGCTTCCTGACTGATGTCTTGAGATTTTGCTTCAGAATTGCCACATAATCTTCTCATGATGCCATCTATTTTGTGAAGTGCACCAGTCCCTACTGCAGCAAAACAACCCCACAACATGAAGCTGCCACCCCCATGTTTCACATTTGGGATAGTATTCTTAGGCTTCCAAGCTTCTCCCTTTTTCCTCCAAATGTATCGATGGTCATTATGCCCAAAAAGTTCAATTTTAGCTTCATCAGACCACAGGACATGTCTCCAAAAATTAAGGTCTGTGTTCCAGTGTGCATTTGTAAACATTAGTCTGGCTTCTTTTTGTTTCTTTTGGAGTAATGGCTTCTTCCTGGTAGAGTGGCCTTTCAGCCCATGTTGATACAGTTTCACTGTGGATATTGACACATTCTTACCAGCTTCTGCCATCATCTTCACAAGTTCTTTTTCCTTTGCTTTTGGTTTGATATGCACATGTTGGACCAAAGCACGTTCATCTCTGGGACACAGAACCCTTCTCCTTCCTGAGGGGTATGATGGCTGGACATTCCCATCTTGTTTGTGCTTGCATATAATTGTTTGTATAGATGAACAAGGCACCTTCAAGTGTCTTGAAATTGTACCCAAGGATGAGCTGGACTAATGCAAGTCCACAATTCGGTTCCTGATATCTTGGCTGATTTCTTTAGACTTTCCCATGATGCTACACAAAGAAGCAGTGTGTTTCAGGTATGCATTAAAATACAAAAAAGCAGTAGCATCCAAAAACATGACATCATCATCAGTCCAGAATTGTTTAAAGGCATGATAATCTTAAGGTATGTAAACTTTTGACCTTGCAGTAAGTAATTAACATATCTTAAAACATTCTCTCTCATTATTCTGGAATTTGGCAAGTATTAATAATTATGGTAATCCTAATTGACCTAAAATGGGAAAGGTTTATTCTGATTTCATGTCAGATATTGAGAAAAACATGCATCTGTGTCTTTTTATATAGTGCATGTAAACTTCTGGTTTGAACTGTAGGTATCTTACTGGACTGTTTCCAACCTAGTAATAGCAAAGAAAGAACTGGGTTCTTATGATTGTGAAAGGGTTTTCCATATCATATGATGGCAGTCATTATTATGACAACTATACAGTATTCACTTTTCTTATAGGAATACACCAAATGATTTAGGTAATACAACTTTAATGTACCTTAAGAATGGCTCCTATATCTCCAAGAAGTGGAAGGGCAATCTACAAAAACAATAACAATGATTATGAGTTGTGAAAGAAAAACATGCACATAATGAAATAACTAATTACATAAAATTCTAATGCTCTCAGAAGTGACATTTTGCATGGAAATTATTTTGATAATTATTGTGAAAAATTCTGCATTCATTCATTTGTGTAGCTCACTGTGAATGGTAGATAATATGTTCAAAGTTTTGCAGTTGTGTTAAACATTTACTCCCCGGGAAGAGAAACACTGTGATTTCTTTTTATGTATATAATTCCAGCAAAATAAGAAATGCTTTTTGAAATGGTTCCAGCTGTTTAAGTATTGACAGACATTTTATGGCATTATTGAAAACTTTGTGATTTTATTCAGAAATATAGTCAGTTATAGGTTGAAAAACATAACTGACTCAAGGTAATTTCAAGGAAGGTAACTCATACAACAGAAAAATAAACTCATCAGTTCTAGAACAATTTCCAAAACGGAAATCTGTACAGCTACCCAAATGTGCCCATATAAATGTGGAGGGTAGAGACGCATCTTAGTAGAATCCTGATAACTTTAAAATGAAAAAACTTTCCAGTTAAAAGGATTTAAAGATTAACCCTTTAGCGACACCTGTCGTACATTCGCAGATTAAGTGTGCATTTACTATAAAGTATGTAGTGGATAGTGGCATTTGAAAGATTAGGAATATGTAGTGGGAGGTTACACTGCTCCATTGGATACCCTGACTTGTACAATGGGCTGCAATACTGTAATACTGAAGTATAATATATGAGTGTTCAAGTGAGTGAACTACTCTTAACTAAATAATAAATAAGTAAAGAACTAACTAATAAAAATACATTAAAATAAACCTAAAGTATGTAAATACATTTATATATATTGTATGTATATTATATGTTTATATATATTATATGTGCATATAATAACCCTTTTCTTGCAATGCAAATAGCAAAGTCATGTACTGTATAATTGGCCAAACTAATAAGATACAAAAGTATTTATCCCACATGCTGAGCACCAAAATGAAAACAAAAAAATCTAAATTCAGAATTGTTGTTGTATGGTAATTAAAGCAGCCACACAAAAAAAATTCTTACAACTGTTGATAAAAAAAGACTCTTGAAATATGATGACTGAGGAAATAAACAAAAAACAGCGAAAAAAGTAAAATACCAACTTAAAATACTGTATAAATTTTGAATCACCGTAGCTGCACTGAACTGTGGAACAAAGTTACAAGGTCATGTTTACAGCAAAATGAATGTGATAAAAGCAAAACTGAATTGATGATTGCTTTTTTCAATTCCACCCCACTAGGAGTTTTTATTCCTTTTTTCAGTGCATTAGGTGGTAAATACTAATACTTGTCCCACAAAAGTTGAAACTCTTATACTGATGTATCAGAGTGGAAAAATAAAAATGTTGAATTTTGGAAGGTGAGAAGGCCAACACAAAAAATGTCTAAATCTCCAATAAATACATTTTTAATTTTAAGAATAGCAATACTGATCATGGAATCAATGTACATGCGTTCACATACTGGGTCACCTGGAGGACCCTGGAGTCCTGGTCGGCCATCTCTGCCTGGGACACCCTAGTATGCAAGTAAAAACAAGTCAAGATATTCATTTTCTTAATTCTTACATTTGTAATACACTAATCTTATTAATTCAGTGCATTCATTTGCATACCTTATAGTGACTATTGCATTATCAATACTTACCAGTATCATTTACTAAATATGTTTTATTACAGGAAATAAACCCTCCAGTTCTGCATTTGGGAAACTATTAGAATGATGAAGATATTTATAAATAATACAAGTAAGAATTTAGTGGTGTTATGCGAATAGTGATTAATAGAAAAGTAAATGTGACCGATAACACCCATACTGACCACAGCAATGAAAGGAGAACATACAGTGCTCAAAAAAATAAAGGGAACACTTAAACAACACAATGTAACTCCAAATCAATCAGATTTCTATGAAACCAACCTGTCCAGTTATGAATCAACACCGATTGTAAATCAGCTGTTGCGTAAATGGAACAGACAATAAGTAGAAATGATAAGCAATTACCAAGGCAACCCCTATAAAGGAGTGGTTCTGCAGGGGGTGACCACAGACCATTTTTCTGTTCTCATCCTTTCTGGCTATTGTTTCAGTCACTTTTGCATTTTGTCTCTGCTCTCACCCCTAGAAGTATTGTATAGTATAATTAGTTGTTGTCTACAACCCACAGAAATTGCTCAGGTAGTTCAACTTATCCAGGATGGCATATCAATTCAAGCTGTGGCAAGAATGGTAGCTGTGTCTGTCAGCACAGTGTCAAGAGCATTGGACAGATACCAGGAAACAGACCAGTTCATAAGGAGATGTAGATGGGGCAGTAGGAGGGCATCAACCCAGCTGCAGGACCACTACCTCCTCCTTTGTGCAAGGAGCAACAGGAGGAGCAGTGTTAGAGCTCTGCAAAATAACAACCCCCAGCCGGCCGCTAACATCCCTGTCCCTGCTCAAACTGTCAGGGTGGAATAAGGGACCGATGTCCACAAGTGGGTGTTGTTCTTATACCCCAACACTGTACAGATAATTGACATTTACCAGAAAACATCAAGATTGGCAAATTTGACATTGGCGCCCTGTGGTCTTCACGTATGAGAGCATGTTCACACTGAGCACATGTGACAAACGTGACTGAGTCTGAATATGCCGTGGAGATGGTTCTGCTGGCTGCAACATCCTCCAACATAACCAGTTTGGCAGTGGGTCAGAATGGTGTGGGCAGGTATTTCTTTGGAGGGCCACACAGATCTCCATGTGCTAGCCAAAGGTACCCTGACTGCCATTAGATACTGGGATGAAATCCTCAGACCTATTGTGAGACCATATGCAGGTATACTGGGCTCTGGGTTCCTTCTGAAGCATTACAATTCTAGGCCTCATATAGCTGATGTGTGTCAGCAGTTCCTGCATTATGAAGGCACTGATGCTATGGACTGGCCTGCCCATTCCCCAGTCCTGAATCCTATGGAGCACATTTGGAACATCATGTCTCGTTCCATTCACCAATGCCACGTTGCACCACAGACTGTCCAGGAGTTGGCTGGTGCTTTAATTGAGGTGTAGGATGAGATCCCTCAGGGGAACATCCGCCGCCTCATCAGAAACATGCCCAGGCATTTCAGTGAGGTCATATAGGCAGGTGGAGGCCACACACACTATTGAACATCATTTCCTTGTCTTGAGGCTTTTCCACTGATGTTGAATCATCCTGTAATTTGATTTGCCACTTTGATTTTGACTATCATTCCAAATCCAGACCTCAGTGTATTAAACTATGTATTGAAAAAGATTTGCAACTGAAATACTTAATTCAGTGATATATAGGATGTGGTATTTTAGTGTTCTCTTTATTTTTTTGAGCAGTGTAGATCATTGTAGCGCCAAGGCATCTTCAGCTTCTACCGGACAAAGTAGTGGATTTACAATTGCACTGAATATCAAAATACTATGCACTATAGCCCAAGTTTTTGCTATAACATCTTTTCACCAAGGTGCCAATTCAAAATTAAAGTTCATATGCATGAAGTCTTGTATTGCTAAACAATAAGATCAGTTTTAAATGCACACCATTCATCATTAAAAAACAGCAACAATGAAAGTGATTAGTATTATTACAATGTCACCTGTCAAGGGTTTGAATATATTAAGGATCAACAGAACAAGTAGCTTTTAAAGTTCATGAGCTGGATGCAGGAAAAATGAGCAAGCATAAGGATCCTAAATTGTGATGGTTGGATGTCTAGGGCAGAGCATCTCAAAAATGGCTGTTCTTGTAGGGTCTTTCCAACATGCAGTACCTAAACTGGTCCATCAACTGAACCATCAGCAGTATCCTCAGTAGCCCCAAAGTATGTGGGGAGCAAACTCTAGCTTGTCTGATACCAAAGATTAGCTACGGAAGCACAAATTGTTGGAAAAGGTAATGATAGGTATGATTGAAAAAGTCCGTAGTTTAATACTGAGTATTGAATGTTGTGCATATGTCTAGTTTGTGTGTCATTATTCCTCAGCTCTCCTTGTTTTGTGACTCAAAAAAGGAAAAGAAAAATAATTTAGGTTTAGCAAATGCCTTTGCATTGTTAAATAATATATACCAGAGTAAGCTGATTTTATTCATTTTGTCACCCTTAAATATACTGTATCTTATTTGTGCTGTATTTTTTCTAAAATTAAAAATGTCATCCAACTAATTAGTATCTCATTTCTATATATAAATGAGAGACTGTAAGTAAGCAAGCCGAAGATACTTGGATGTCACTCCTACAATACATATTGAGACTAAATAAGACAATACAGGATCAGTGTACCATTAAGGCCATGGGTCAGAAACACACAGACAAGGCCTGAGTGGTGTAAGGTATAACAATTATTAAGCAGAAGGTATACCTTTTAAATATGGAAACTATCTACTACTCACTTGTGTGCCAGGAGGACCTGGCAAACCTGGAAGACCCTGTGGACCCTATAAATTTAATTTGAAAATATTACATATGCAAGGTATAATAATCACCATGAAGTCTGAAATTAACATAGCATCAGTAACTTTCTCAACATAAAATGTATTTCTCTGCATTAGGCATGTAATATAATGCCATGTAAACTACATTGTTAAGCATTTCATAATTTTTGATTAAAACTTTGCTGTTTACCTGGATGCCAGGAATTCCTGGAGGTCCTACTGGGCCCTGTGAATAAATAAGTAGGAAAAAATGGAATTATGATATATTCAAAAGGAAATATTTAAGGATGTTCAACTATATTTCAAGAGGATAAGACACTTAAGGTGTTTTCACATTGAGTTCTGTGTCCCTGTTGGGGCATACATCCAAAATTCCCCTCAAAACAGGGTCCGGACGCATGCACCATCAGGGCTATAGACTGTAATGGTGATGGCAGAGTGAACGTGACCTCTGCCATGCACTTTATTTCAGAAATGTACGCCTACATGATGCACAGTCTATGAGGGGCATTCATTAACGATTTACCCTGACCCACTTCCTGTGGACTAAGAGCAATGACACTTGGCACAGTTATTAGTCCTTCTCTACATAGATGCCACCTAGGGACACACACTTCTCCCATCTCTTTAAGCAACTGTAAACACCTCGCTTGTAGAAGTCAACAGGTAGCTCCAAAAGCCACGATGTGACTTCGGAAATCAGTCTCATCATCTGGAAAATGCTTGCCCATTAAAAATAACTTCATTTTTGGAAAGAGGTGGAATTCCAATGTGTGAGGTCGGGTGAATAAGGGGGATGTGGTAAAATTTCAAAGCCAAAGTAGCATTCTTCCATTTGGGCACATGTGACTTGTAAACTGGTGCATTGTCTTGCAGAAGATGGACACCTTTGGTGAGCATGGTTTTAATGGCCTCCCGCAATTTCCACAGTAGTGGAGCATAGTATACCCCAGTTATCATGGTAACATTTGCTAGGGAATCCATCAATACTACTCCATGTTGGTCCCAAAATACTGTGAACATGAACTTGCCTGCCGAGGGTTGGACACGTGCCTTCTTTGGAGGCAGTGAGTCATAATGCTTCCATCGCATTAACTGGACTTTAGTGACAGAATCATAGTGATGGACTCAGCTTTCATTACATGGGATCAGTCTGTTAAAAAAGTCCTCCTGGTTTCCATGGCACACCATCAATATAGTCTGAGAGAATTCGACTGGTTACTGCTTCTGGAAAGGTGTAGGTAGCTGGGGAACCTCGTGAGTGGATAACTTATGCACGTGAAGATGGTTTTAGATGATTTTTCCACGGACCCCACACTAATCTTGACATTTTCGGCTAGCTAGCGAATGGTTATGTGGCGATTTTTCAAAATGGCAACCTCCACTTGCTGGATGGTGTGTTCATCAATAGCAGAGTGGAGTCACCCTGGAATTGGAGCTGTTTGCACTGAAGTCCAACCACATTTGTATTGATGATGCCAGTTCTTGACTACATCATATGATGGGAAATCATCACCATATACTACTTTTATCTCATCGAACGTCTCCTTTGGTGTACGGCCAAATAAGTAAAGGAACTTGATGATTACTCTGTATTCCACTGGATCCATTATCTAACCTCATATCAATTCAGCACCTGTAAAATCAAGACGTCTATCAATTCTTAGTTGCAAATTGGCACGTAAACTATAGAGACTTATATCATTACACATGTGCAGTTTCAGCAACCTGTGATAAATAGAAATAGGTCAGGGGGAATCTTTAATGAACGTCCCTCGTACTACATCTGAGTGCCGCTTCCTGTAGGCGTACACTATAGAAAATGATGCATGGCAGAGCGGACGTTTGCTCTGTCTGCACCCTTACAGTCTATGTGGGGGATTTCGGACGTATGCCCTGACGGGAGCACAGAATGCAATGTGAAAGCACCCTAAGGCTTTGGCATGTAAAATCATTTCCTGCCTTCACTATCTGTAGTCAAGTGACCACGGAAGCTGTTACAATTCATATCATTATACTTGTGTAGTCTTTTTTCTTAATATACAGTATTTGGAGAATAAGAGGTTGATCTAAATGGTGCAGATAGAGCTGAAACTATACTAAGTTGTGCAATTCTAATTGAACTAAATAAATAATCTGCAGGTAATATGTTCCTGAGCTCCGACTAGTGGTGGCTGCAGGCAAGGTAGAATATTATCATATAACTTTATAACAGCAAAAGGTGAAACAATGGATTTTCTAGTTCTGTTCTGGAAAATCAGACTTCTTATATAGGCGGTGAATAACAAATTACAGATGTAACCAAATGTAACTTGACAAATAATGCTCGATTTTGATAACTTGTAACAGTAAGGTACAGTGGGGAAAAAAAATATAGTTCTTACCGATAACGGTATTTCTCTGAGCCCATGACGGCACCACGGAGAGAGGGGATCCGCCCACCAAGGACAGGAAACCTACGGATAAAAAGGCGGTACCACTCTCCTGCATCAGTTGTTTTACATAGAGAACGATGGGAGACTACTAAACATTTGTTAAATTTTAACTGTTTATCATAACTAGATACCGCGTGACTATTAACACTATGAGTAGACTATGGCACTATTTTGATGTGCGCACCCACAAGTGAAGGGAGGGAATGTACGGGTGCCGTCATGGGCTCAGAGAAATACCGTTATCGGTAAGAACTATATTTTTCTCTGATCGCCCATGACGGCACCACGGAGAGAATTGCATAGATAGTGCATTCAGGGAGGGACCACCGCCTCCAGAACCCTTTTACCGAAAGTAAGGTCTGAAGAGGAGATTAGGTCCAATCTATAGTGCCTATAGAATGTGGATGGTGAGGACCAGGTAGCAGCTCTACATATCTGGTCTATGGAAGCTCCGGCCTTCTCCGCCCAGGAAGTCGCTACTGCTCTTGTTGAGTGAACCTTAACCTCCCCGGGAACGGACATCCCACTTGCTGAGTATGATAGACTGATGGCGTCTGTGATCCATCTTGCTATGGTGGCTTTAGATGCTTTTTTCCCCTTCCGGGGACCCTGAAAACACACAAACAGAGAGGAATCCTCCCTACTCTCTCTAGTGACTTCTAGGTAGTGTAAGAGACATCTTCTTACATCTAGTGTATGTAATGTTTGTTCCTCCTTATTTTTAGGATTGGGACAGAAGGAGGGGAGAGATATCTCTTGAGACCTGTGAAATTTTGAAGCCACTTTTGGGAGATATGCTGGGTCTGTTTTTAAAATGACCCTATCCTCTAGGAATTGTGTGTAGGGAGGGTTAGCTGAGAGAGCCTGTAAATCGCTAACCCTGCGGGCCGAAGTGAGGGCGACTAATAGAGCTGTTTTGAGGGATAGATTTTTTATTGTAGATTCGTGTAATGGCTCAAATGGAGAATTAGTCAGGGCTTTAAGGACCAAGTTTAAGTCCCATTGAGGAACAACTTTTACTGGAAGAGGCCTTGATCTTCCTGCCGCCCTGATGAATCTAGCGACCCACCTATTTGAGGCTAAATCAAAATTGAATAGGGCTCCCAAAGCTGCCACGTGAACTTTTAGGGTGTTAGTGGCTAAACCCATCTCCAACCCATTTTGTAGGAACTCTAATATGGAATTAAGGGGAATTTCTTTCCCTATTTTTGCACCTGATGATGACAGAAACTTTTTCCATATCTTGCCATACTGTCTTGTTGTAACAGGCTTCCTACTTTGTAACAGAGTTGAGATCAAGCCCGGAGAGAACCCCCTGCTTTCTAGTAATTTCCTTTCAAGAGCCAAGCTGTCAAGTGCAAGTTCATGACCTGCGGATGACAGACTGGGCCCTGTGACAACAGATCTTGGAGGTCTGGTAATACCCAAGGGTCTGATATTGATAACTTCCTCATCCATGAGAACCAAGGCCTCTTCGGCCAGAACGGGGCAATTAAGATGACCAGCGCCCCGTCCTCCCGAATCTTCCTCAGCACTGCTGGAATCAGAATAAGAGGAGGAAAGGCATAGACCAGATGGTGACCCCAAGATATCAGGAAGGCGTCCACAGCTACTGGGTTCCCCAGGGGAGATAGGGAGCAAAAGGAGGTTACTTTTTTGTTTAGATGACTCGCAAAGAGATCTATTTTGGGAACGCCCCATCTTTCTGTGATCTGGGTGAATATCGCCTGATTTAGTTCCCATTCCCCCTGTTTTAGACTGGACCGGCTGAGGAAGTCTGCTTTGTAGTTGTCCACTCCCCTTATGTGTAAGCTTGTTAGGGATAAGAGGTTGCTCTCGGCTATTTGCAGGATTGAATTGGTCACCTCCATTAGATTTTTGGAACGGGTGCCCCCCTGGTGATTTAGGTAAGATACTACCACTCGATTGTCCGACATTACTCTTACATGGTGAGAGTGAAGGACCCCCAAGAATTCCTGAAGGGCAAATTTTACTGCAAGGAGCTCCTTCATGTTGGAGGATTTGTTGACTGTGGATGGAGACCAAGTGCCCTGGGTTACTAGGTCGCCCAGATGAGCCCCCCACCCTGAAGGGCTTGCATCCGAAGTCAGGACTTTCGAGATCTGAATTACCCACGGGACTCCCTGGGAAAGATTTTTCTGCGATCTCCACCATGTCAGAGAGTGATTTGTGCGAGGAGATAGAGATAACTGCCCTCCTAAATTCTCTCCTAGATGGATTTGCTCCGACAATATCTGCCATTGAAGTTCTCTTGAATGTAATTGGGCCCACTGGACTGCAGGGATGCAAGAAGTCATAGAGCCTAAGAGGGACATGGCCTGACGGAGTGTTATGGAGGGGAGAGATTGGGTTCTCGATACTAAACTTTTTAGTTTTTGTATCTTGTACTCCGGGAGACGACATTCCATCTTTTTGGAGTCTAGAGTGAGACCCAGGTACTCCTGGACCTGAGAAGGCATTAGTCTGGACTTTCCCATGTTTATTAGCCAGTCCAATTCCTTCAGAGAATGCATCACTATTGCCAGTTGATCCTCGCAATGTTGCGGGGAGGAGCCTATCACCAAGAAATCGTCCAGATATGGAACGATTAGGGTATTTTCTTCTCTGAGGTGAGCCATTACCTCCGCTATCAGCTTTGTGAAAACTCTCGGAGCTATGGCAAGACCAAATGGTAGAGCTGAAAACTGGAAGTGTTTTAGGACTCCCCTGATGTGAACTGCCATCCTGAGGAATCTCTGGTGATCCTTGTGTATTGGGACGTGATAATATGCGTCCTTTAAGTCCAGGACCACCATGAAGCATTGGGGAAACAACATCTTGATAGATGACTTTATCGTTTCCATCTTGAATGCTTGAACCTCCAGGAAATCGTTTAATTTCTTTAGATTTATAATAGTCCTGAAGGAACCGTCTGGTTTCTTCCTCAGGAATAGAGGGGAATAGTACCCTTGCCCTCTTTCTTGTGGGGGAACCTCCAGGAGTACACCCTTTTTTACTAACTTGATGACCTCATTTTCCAGAGCCAGCTGTTCTTCTGCCGAAGATCTTATGGATGTCATCATAAAAGAGGGACGGGGGCATCTTTTGAATGTCAGCCTCAGGCCTGATTCTATAATGTTCAGAATCCATTGACTGGAGGTAATCTTTTTCCAGGCTGGAAGAAAGAGAGATAACCTCCCTCCCACCTGGGGCGAACCTTCATTGAGAAGGTTTCTTGTTATCACTGGGGTTTTTGTTAAAGATGAACCCCTTGTTTTTGTTCCTCTTATCCTCCCACTTTCCCTGGCCTCTCCCAGGGTTCTTGCGGAAAAACCTCTTGTTCCGAAAGGGCTTCCGGTAAGAGGGGAGACCAAGGGAGGGAAAGGACTTTTTCTTGTCCCCGGCTTTTTCCAGTATCTCATCTAATGTGGAACCGAACAAAAACTCCCCTTCGCAGGGGATAGTACATAGTTTTGTTTTTGTTTGCAGATCGCCAGGCCAATTTTTAAGCCAGAGGGCACGCCTGGCCGCATTAGCGAACACTGCTGACCTGGCGGCTAACCTGATAGAGTCTGCTGAGGCGTCAGCCAGAAAAGCCGCCGCTCCCCTTATTACAGGTAATGTTTTCAGCATCGAGTCTCGGGAGGTTTTCCCTTTTAATTGACCCTCTAGTTGATTTAACCAGATCATTAGGGAGCGGGATGTGCAAGCTGCTGCCACTGCTGGTTTCAGGCCTCCTCCCGCTGACTCCCAAGAGCCCTTGAGGAAGGCGTCCGCCTTCTTGTCCATAGGGTCTTTTAGGACCCCCATGTCCTCAAACGGGAGAGCGAATTTCTTTGATGCTTTGGCTATTGCTACATCTAATTTGGGGGCTTTTTCCCAAAAGGAACAGGATTCATCCTCGAAGGGGTATTTCCTTTCCGGGGGTTAGGAGAGTCTTTTTCATGGGTTTTTTCCATTCCTTTTTAATTAACGCTGCAATTGCTTCGTTAAGCGGAAAAGCTCTTCTCTTTTTTTGTTCTAATCCCCCAAACATGATGTCTTGTGCTGACTTTTTGGGGTGGGAGTCTACTAGTCCCATAGTACTCCTCACTGCCTTTATGAGGCCATCAGTGTCCTCTAGCGGGAAACAATTGTGACCTCCTGAGGAAGAAGTGGATGATGAGGATGAGGAGGAGGAGTCGGAGGATGCTGAACTCGCACTATCGCTGTCAGATTTAGAGACTGGGGACGGGGACCTGTGTCTGGTCCTTCTCCGTTTTTTTCCTCTTTTTAGGGATCTAAAGGTGTCTTCCACCTGTTCTTTAATCAGGTTTTTAAGATCTGTTGCAAACCCGGGCAGGCTTTCAGATACTGTTTGCTGTATGCAGGAATTGCATAGCTGCTTCTCCCATGCGGGTGGAAGATCCTCTTTACAGATGGCACAGGCTTTGTGCTTTGTTTTACCTACGCTTTTCCTCCCCTAAAAGAGACAAATAATAATCTTACTGTCTCTAACTTTCACGAAGATCAACTTACCACCTCCAGGACCCATAAATACCGGTTGGGGATTCTCAGCCTCTGGCTTTTTCCCCGACGCCGTGCTGGACTCCTTGCTGTGTTGAGACCTTTGGCGTTCTTTGCCGGTGTCCTGGTAACTTTTCTGCTGTCGCCTTTTTTGCTGCTGCTGAGGCGATGCTGTAGGTGGAGGTGATCCAGGCAGGGGAGACGCCGGGTCGCTCATACTGCTGCTGGTCTGCTGCCAATAACGCTGGCTGCGCCTGATGCTGCTACGATTAGTAGCTCCTAAGGCTCTTGCTGATAAACTGCAGAGCCGTTGAGAGGAAGTAAATCCCCCATTTTAAAGCTCCCGCCGCTTTTCTTCCGGCGCCTGCGCAGTAGCGCTTGGCCGACGGCGAGGAGCGCCGAACGCCGGCGCCTGCGCAGACGCTTCCGACCTATCTTTTGGCGACGCCTGCGCAGACGCTTCTGCGCCGCCTTTGGAACGCCCAAGCAACCTATCTTTTGGCGACGCCTGCGCAGACGCTTCTGCGGCGCCTTTGGAACGCCCAAGCCAGCGTCTCGCGAGACCAGCGCAACTCCGGGCATGCGCCCTACTCACAAGATGGCCGCCCGGAGTGCAGATATGGCGCTGCTGACCGGCACCCCCGGTCCTATGCAGACCCTACTGCGTGGCTCTGCATACCCGATGGCGTGCAGTGTGCAGGCTGACGCGTGCTAGGGGAGGGCCACGCCGCACCTCCCGCAACCACAGAGGGACCCCCCTGGATGTTGCCGCTGCTGCATCTTACCTGGGGAGGTGACCGCGAACTCCTTGTCACCTCCCCCGCACACCCTGTCGGCCCACTGGCTCCCAGCGGTGGCGCTTCGGGTCACCACCCTAGCCGAGGCAGAGGGACCCCAGCTGCCTGAATCGGACTGGTTGGCCCCGGAATTCCAACGACGACTGGTAAGTCCGTAGGTCTCCCATCAAGGACAGGAAACCAACTGATGCAGGAGAGTGGTACCGCCTTTTTATCCGTAGGTTTCCTGTCCTTGGTGGGCGGATCCCCTCTCTCCGTGGTGCCGTCATGGGCGATCAGAGAAAAAGTATTTAGTCAGCCACCAATTGTGCAAGTTCTCCCACTTAAAAAGATGAGAGAGGCCTGTAACTGACATCATAGATAGACCACAACTATGAGAGTCAAAATGAGAAAACAAATCCAGAAAATCACCTTGTCTGATTTGGCAAGATTTATTTTGCAAATTATGGTGGAAAATAAGTATTTGGTCATTAACAAAAGTTCATCTCAATATTTTGAGATGAACAAACACACACACACTTACACTCTCACTCACACTCAAACACACACATACTCACACACTCTCATACACTCACTCACATTCACACACTCACACACACACACACACTCACACACTCACACACATGCAGCCTCTTGTGTGGTACCACCAGCGGAACACCGTCACGAACACGCCACCGCCGGGATCAGCTGAATGATTCACTGACTGCCGCCATCTTTGCACAGGAGGAGTGCATGCGAAGTTTTAATATGACCACTGCTATCTGTTTTCACAAAGATGGTGGCAGTCTTATTTATTGCACCTGCACGAATTATTCACAGGTGCAGTGAATCATTCGGCTGATCCCACTCCAGGCAGAGGATGCCGGTCACAGAAAAGGGGTTTTCCCACAAATGAAATTTTATTTTAAAAAATGACTGTGTCTGACCATGTATGGAGCATACCACATCTCCTGGGCAATGGAGGAAGCAAAAGCTAATACTGACATTACATTGACACATTTTGTGAGGTAAAATATTTTTTTAAAACAGTCAGTGAAATATTTTACCTCACAAAATGAATCCACTGTGATCCCCTGCTGTAATGTCAGTATTGTCTTTTGCTTCCTCCCCTGCCCAGGAGTTGTGGTATGTTCTGTACACGGTCAGACACAGAAAATTTTTAAAATGAACTTTTGTTTGTAGGAAAACCCCTTTAAAAAGCAAATATCAGCATCAGCATGGCTCCTCCTAAAAAGTACACCAATAACAATGAAAGGAAAGCAGCAAAGGCACAACGTTGAAGACAACAGAAGGCAAATGAGCATCACTGGGACAAAAACAATGCATATAAGCGTAGGAGTCAAGCACATTAGTCTCCTGATTCAAAAGTCATTAGATTATCACAGGAGGCCATTAGGCAACAACAGTGCCGCATGCCTGCCCCCATCGTGACATTACCACCCTCCCAATGCGATAGCATCGGGCCTCCATCTAGTACCTTTCATAATCCCCCAAGAGGTGCAGTAAGGTCCAATGGGCTTGCAGGTCTTGCATTGGTGCCTTCATTCACAGTAGAGCAAAGTACAGTGCAAGAGGGTTGTGGACTGGACCACATGTATAGGGGGATTATAAAATTTATTTTTTAGGTTATGCAAATGGGGTTGAGGACTTATATATCTTGCCAAAATACTGTAAAAGATACATTAAAGTTGGTGGCCTTAGTTTATGTTGGAAAAATCTCCTGACAGGTTCCCTTTAAGAGGATGAAGATAAACTAACATTGTACAACCCAGTGACTGATGTTATGTGAGGTATCAAAATACCCTTTTTTTGCGCTGTGATGTCCCAATGCTATCTGTGCTAAAGGAAATCTGGCAGCAGGATTTTGCTAGATAATTTGACAGCACAATAATATAGAAGCAGAGACCATGATTCCAACCATATGTCACTTACTGGCCTCTTTTGCTGTTTCAGTACAATCAGCATTTTATCAGCAGGAGATAATCACTTATGCACAACTGGCCTCTTGCATTCTAGTCCAACCCCACCCTCACCACTGATTAGCAGCTCTCTGTAACTATACAATGTATCCAAGAGTGTTGTGGGCAAGGTTATACACAGCTCAACAACTGGGCTCAGCTAGATCTGCAACAGACAAAACCGTAGGTCTATCATTGTTGCTTCTCCAGTAAACTAAGTAATACATAGGTGCAATCAGTGTCTAAGCCCCTTCGTCAAGCTGCTGTCAGATTACATAGAAAAAACCTGCTGAGTTTCCCTTCAAAGTAAAACTGGCTACAATTGTAGCAAGTTCAGAATTTTTCTAAAAGTAAAGCTCATTGTTAGAAATACACTTTAAAAGGTGGAAACTTGATTTTAATGGATTAAATGCACAAATACATATTGTATAGGACAAGCAGAAAAAAATATCTCCAATCAAATCTCTTAGATAAAAATGACTCACTAGTTTCAATAAACAGCAAGCAAATCATGTGAAGAGAATAATCTTGAAACATAACTTTTACTAAGAACTATTACAAGTTCTGAGCCACCACTAAGATGTGCAGTAAAACTGTCAAATGTAACACTAGTTTCAGTCAACAGTAATAGCAGATGAATGAACTTTAAAGGGAACCTGTCACCTGAATTTGGCGGGATCGGTTTTTGGTCATATGGGCGGAGTTTTGGGGTGTTTGATTCACCCTTTCCTTACCCGCTGGCTGCATGCTGGCCACAATATTGGATTGAAGTTCATTCTATGTCCTCCGTAGTACACGCCTGTTCAAGGCAATCTTGCCTTGCGCAGGCGTGCACTACGGAGGACAGAGAATGAACTTCAATCCAATATTGCGGCCAGCATGCAGCCAGCGGGTAAGGAAAGAGTGAATCAAACACCCGAAATCTCCACCCATATAACCGAAAACCGGTCCCGCCAAATTCAGGTGACAGGTTCCCTTTAATTTGGGGTTGTTGAGTGAGGTCAGAGTCACACCAAAGTATGGCATCTGATGCGAGAGCATCGGGGGAGAAATGCTCATGACCCTCAGCTACTGCTCTGCTGTGAGTGGGATCTGAGTGTCATGATATAGAGCTTCGATCCTCTCGCATGACTGGATCGGAGCACAGATGTGGAGGAGACAGAGAAAGTAATTTCTCCATCTCCTCTGTTGCCAGCATCTGCGAGAATTGCACTGCACTCGAGTGATATCCAAATGCAATGCAATGAACCCATAGACTTGTATAGTTGTGAGTGAGACGAGTATTGCTGCCAATTGGAGCATGCTGCTGAATCGGCATGTGAAAATAATTACAGATCTGAGCTGCCCCATAGAGTAGCACTGGACCGAGTGCTATAGGATGTTTCATTGCATAGCACTCGGCTGTGTTATATGGTAGTGTGACTCTGGCCTAATGCTGAGAGTGGCCAGACTCCAATTAGTTTAATCGCGTACAAGAAACCAACTCCTTGATATATACAGATCCCTCCTAAATTCTAAATAATCCATCAATATCTGTTTGCCTCCCTCATAGTGCTCATTGAGATACGCAGTACAGTGGTCAGAACTTAAACTGCAGGAAGTCTTGGGAGTGTAAGTAATATACTGAAATATGTAATGTACACACGTTCTCCCAAACCCCCAGATATTCCAGTTTTTAAATAATAAAATGAACAAATCAGAATTACAAGACAATTGTACATATTGGTTTTAAAGATGAATCTGTGCAGAATTAAATAATTTTTCCCAAATAATTTTAATCAGTGCATGTTGCATCATTGCCAAATTTTGCTAATTGCTAAAATGATAAAATAATTTTGTGGTGATTTAACATGAACTATCTTGGTGTTAAAGATACCAGTATCCTTCACCTTCTTAGTATCGATATTTATGTGTAATGTAGAAACACATAAGGACTTACCTCGGGACCTTCTGTGACTGATCCAGGCAACCCTGGCTCCCCAGTAGACCCCTGTACACCTGGTAGACCTCTTTCTCCCTATTAAATTAATACTGAATATGTTAAATGGAAAGAGACTTATATTTAAAAAACAATAGTCAATAGTATATGTATATCATGTTTATGTGGCTATGAAAACTTTCATACATGTATCTTTTTCTGTTCAAACTCAATTGACACAATTCTTTATAGACATTACTGAGTAAAAGCCTCATAACCATACTTTAGTTTCATTAGAGGGATCCAGGGTTGCAGAGCGGCGTTGGAAGAAAACACATTCGCAACATTCAAACAGGCAACACTCACATTCAAATCTGCCCTCACCTCTGCTAAACAGACCTACTTTACATCCATCGTATCTTCCTTATCCCACAAGCCCAAACAGTTATTCAAAATTTTGAACTCCCTCCTCTGCCCCCCACTGCCCCCTCCAACTTCACTCATCTCTGCTGAGGACTCTGTCACACACTTTAAAAATGAGATCGAGCAAACAAGGCAAGTCTTCATTGTTCAACCACCACAACCCCTTTGTATACCAAACCAGTGCCCAAACCCCATGACCTGCCTATCCAACATCACTGAAGGGGAGCTTAATTGTCTCCTCTTCAAATGGCACCGCACCACCTGTGCACTTGACCCCATCCAATCCCACCTCCTCCCCAACCTCATCACCACTCTTATCCCATCCATAACCCACCTCTTCACCCTATCACTAACTTCTGGTACCTTTCCTTCTGCTTTCAAACTTGCCACAATCACGCCTATCCTTAAAAAGCCAACCCTGGATCCAACTGCTTTGTCCAGCTATCGCCCAATATCGCTGCTCCCAGTCGCTTCCAAACTCATGGAGCAGCACGGCCACGCTGAACTTTCCTCCCACCTCTCATCTAACTTGACCTTTGACACACTACAATCTGGTTTCCACTCCCATCACTCAACTGAGACAGCCCTGACCAAAATTACTAATGACCTACTTACAGCCAAAGCTAAGCGACAATATTCTATACTCCTCCTTCTAGACCTGTCCTCTGCTTTTGACACAGTTGACCACTACCTCCTACTACAGATCCTCTCCTCCTTTGGCATCAAAGACCTTGCCCTATACTGGATCTCCTCATACCTTTTCAACCGCACATTCAGTGTCTCCCACTCCCACACAACCTCCTCATCCCACCCTCTACCTATTGGAATCCCCCAAGGCTCTGCTCTAAGACCCTTACTCTTCTCAATCTATATACTTTGCCTGGAACAACTGATAAAGTTCCATGGATTCCAGTACCACCTTTATGCTGATGACACTCAGATCTACCTCTCTGGCTCAGACGTCACCTCTCTGCTGTCCAGAATCCCGGCATGTCTATCAGCCATATTTTCCTTCATGTCCTCTCGCTTCCTCAAACTCAATGTGGACAATATGAACTCATCATCTTTCCTCCATCTCAGAGATCTTCCTTACCTGACCTGTCTATCGCAATTAACAACATCACTCTTTCCCCCGTACCGGAAGTCCACTGCCTCTGAGTAACCCTTGACTCTGCCCTGTCCTTCAAACAGCACATCCAAGCTCTTTCCACCTCCTGTCGCCTTCAGCTCAAAAATATCTCCACAATCCGTCCTTTCCTCAACCTTCAATCTACTAAAATGCTTGGCACGCACTCATCATCTCCCGCCTCGACTACTGCAACATCCTTTTCTGTGGCCTCCCTGCTAACACCCTTGCATCTCTCCAGTCCATCCTTAACTCTGCTGCCCGACTAATTCATATTTCTCCTCGCTACTCCTCCGCTTCCCACCTCTGCAAATCTCTTCACTGGCTCTCATTCCCTCAGCGTATCCAGTTCAAATTTACTAATACTGACCCACAAGGCCATCCATAACCTGTCTCCTCCATATATCTCTTAACTAATTTCAAAATATTTTCCCTCACATAATCTCCGGTCCACCAAAGACATCCTTCTCTCCTCCACACTTATTCGCTCCTCACCCAACCGCCTACAAGACTTCTCCCGAAGATACCAATCCTGTGGAATTCTTTGCCCCAGCAAGTCCGATTATCAACCACATTTGGATCCTTCAGACAGAACTTGAAAACCCACCTCTTCAGGAAAGCTTACAGTCTGCACTGACCCCGCTGCCTCCTCACGACTACCGGAGCTACCACCTCACCAACACCAGAGCTGCTGCAACCCTCAACCTATTGTCTCCTTCCCCACCATACTGTAGAATGTAAGCTCGCAAGGGCAGGGTCCTGTCACGGGGAGCCTAGGTCTAGGTAGGCAAAGGTAATAACCCGGGCCCCTGCGATATCCCTCAGACTAGGGAAACCCTGTCTGTCCCTCTCCCAGAGATTACACTGATGGTGTGCTTGTCTGGGCCACCAGGCCTGACCCTGAAATCCTGTTTCAGTACTAATCTGAAACCTCCACCCAGTGATAATTCCTCACACCAACCCCTACAGAAAGCACAGACAGGGGAAACCAAAAACGCACCACACCGCAAACACACTCAGGAAAACACTATAATGTGCACAGGGCAAAACAAAACACAAATAGGAAGGAAAAATATGACAAAGGATCATACACCACCAGATATGATATTTCCACTCCAAGACCACCACTCCGAACCGAGATCACCAGGTACAAGACACAAGCTATAATCGGTGACGCCCAAAGTTCAGAAGATCTATTTAAAGGCCGTGGGCGTGACCCAGCCTCCAATCCGAGTACCAGCTAGATTAACCCCGGACAACCTAGATAAAATCTAGCCGGCGCCACTGAGCGCATAGTGGACAAATGCAGAATTACCGCTGTCTGTCGGACGCCCTAGTGTGAATAGCATCCGACATGACAGGTCCTCGCACCTCTGTATCAGTCTAATTGTTAGTTTGCTTACTGTAAGTGATATCTGTAACTTGTATGTAACCCCTTCTCATGTACAGCACCATGGAATCAATGGTGCTATATAAATAAATAATAATAATTAAAGGGATTGTCCCACAATGACAGCACCAACTTTTTAATTTTCACCTATCCACAATATTAATGTTTAAAGAAGCACTCCCACCAAAGTTTTTTCTTCTTAATATATTGCAATCATCGTATTATATAGCACTGTGTACTTACAATTGCTCATTTTGCCTTTCTACCTGACTAATTCTTCTCTTTTCTCTACTTTATGTAGAAACAGGAAGTCTCTTGTCCTTGCATTTATTATTTCCATTTTCAACACATGACCCAGATGCTCCTCCAGTTGCCAGGAAATTTTGCAGTGAATCATGACTTGTGCAGACAAAATTGGCCTCTTGTTTCTACATAGAGTTTAGAAGGATTCAGCCAGTCAGTTTTTACTCAGGTGATGGCACAGTCCTTATGGAAAAGAGAAGAATTAGCTGGGTAAAAGGGAAAAATGATCAATTGTAATTAAACAGCGCAATATAATATGATGAATGCCATCTATTAGGAAGATAAAAAATTTGATGGGAGTGCTTCTTGAAATTCTGATGGCTTGGGGTCTCACTGCTGGGACCACCACTAATTCCAGGAACATAGTTATGGTGCCAAAATTTGAATGAATGCAGTATAGGATGAGCAATCCTGCCATTCATGAGTCCCTCAAAATCTCAATGAAACCTTGAGCGAGAGGCAGCAGTTGCATTCCCTTTTTGCCTCCATCTTCATTTGTAAACATTTATAGAATCCTGAATACAGGAGGGTGAGAGAACATTACGCAGTACTAGAAGATAAGCGGCAAACCACTCCCCGTAATAAGATATACTACAAAGTTTCATGAATTCATGTACTATATACTGATACAAAACAAAAAACTAACCACAGTTACACTTTCAATAATTAAGAGCCTGTCCTCTCATATTTGCAATTAGAAGCTATAAAACTAAATTTACTACAAAATTAACTATGATTGACACCAACCTTGGGGCCCCGTGGACCAGGTGCACCAGACATCCCATCTGGTCCCTAATAATAATTAAAAGGGAAAAAAATATTCTTATGAAGTTTTAGAATATATTAGCTTTATTTTTAAAGGGAATTTCTTTTAGCCACCTGGGGGGAGAAGCAAGCAAAGACCCTGATTCTAGCAATGTGTCAGTAGGCTGCTTGCTGATGTTTTCATAAAATCACTATTTTATCAGAAGGAGATTATCACTAGTGGATGATTTGACCTGCTGCAATGTAGTCCAGCTACAACCAAACTAATGGTTGGCAGCTTTCTTCTTATGCACATTGTACAAAGAAAGCTGCCAATCAGTGGTGCGTAGGGCTCTACAGACTTCATGGAAAAATAAGTATGCAAATGCATTGTGATCACCAGTAAAAATAAGTAATTATTAAAAATAACATCAAAGGGACACACAAAGACACAAACAATATAAAAACATTTAAAAGGTCAATAAGCTATGCATACACAAATTAATTGTGCCTGAAATAAGACTAACATGCATCCTCATCTGCCTAAACTATCAATTCACAGGAAGCCTAACAACCCATGAAGATAAAAGCTTTTAAAAGCTATACTGAGGGCTATACAAAGCTCAACATACAGAAAATTGGTAGATCTGCAGCAGATTAAACACTCAATTTATTAAAAAATACAGCACACAGCCAGTAAGTTACACATCACTGGAATAAGGGTTTTTACTCCTAAATTGTGCTACTCTCAGATTGTGTAGCAATAACCTGATGACACATTCCCTTTAAGAATATTGCAAAGATGATAGCGCTATGTTGTTAGTTTATATCAATGATTTTTACCATTATGAAACATTTCACAGTCAGAAAGAAGCTCAATTCGCTTATCTAAGACATTTAATTGGATCTTCCAAAATTCTCAGATATTTAATAATGACACAAGACTTGAACAAACATTTAAGACTGAAGCTTTTATATTTGGAGTCAAACATTTTATGCATATATAAATAGATATAGATCTAAAGAAAAGAATCATAGGATCAAAAATTTGAGACTGAAAAAAGACTGTTGGAGAGCTATGACCAAACTACATCTATCTATCTATCTATCTATCTATCTATCTATCTATCTATCTATAGATCTATCTATCTATCTATCTATCTATCTCATATCTATCTATCTATCATCTATCTATCTATCTATCTATCTATCTATCTATCTATCTATCTATCTATCTATCTATCTATCTATCATCTATCTAATATCTATCTATCATCTATCTATCTATCTATCCCATATCTATCTATCTATCTATCTATCTATCTATCTCATATCTATCTATCATCTATCCCATATCTATCTATCTATCTATCTATCTATCTATCTATCTATCTATCTATCTATCTATCTCATATCTATCTATCATCTATCTAATATCTATCTATCTATCTATCTATCTATCTATCTATCATCTATCTAATATCTATCTATCATCTATCTATCTATCTATCTATCTATCTATCTATCTATCTATCCCATATCTATCTATCTATCTATCTATCTATCTATCTATCTATCTATCTATCTATCTCATATCTATCTATCATCTATCTAATATCAATCTATCTATCTATCTATCTATCTATCGATCTATCTATCTATCCCATATCTATCTCTCTGTCTATTTATCTCTTTATCTATAGATCTATCTATCTATCTATCTATCTCATATCTATCCATCATCTAATATATATCTATCTATAGATCTTTCTATCTATCTATCTATCTATCTATCTATCTATCTATCTATCTATCTATCTATCTATCTATCTATCTATCCCATATATATCTCTCTATCTATTTATCTCTCTATCTATAGATCTATCTATCAATCCCATATCTATCTATATATCTATCTATCTATCTATAGATCTATCTATCAATCCCATATCTATCTATCTATCTATCTATAGATCTATCTATCTATCCTATATCTATATCTATATCTATCTATATATCTATCCCATATCTATCTATCTCTCTATGTATGTATCCATCCATCCACACAGTGCAAACACACACACATAAAGATATAAAAGTATATACAGTACAGAGCAAAAGTTTGGACACACCTTCTCATTTAAAGATTTTTCTGTATTTTCATGACTATGAAAATTGTACATTCACACTGAAGGCATCAAAACTATGAATTAACACATGTGGAATTATATACGTAACAAAAAAGTGTGAAACAATTGAAAATATGTCTTATATTCTAGGTTCTTCAAAGTAACCACCTTTTGCTTTGATGACTGCTTTGCACACTCTTGGCATTCTCTTGATGAGCATCAAGTGGTAGTCACCGGGAATGGTCTTCCAACAATCTTGAAGGAGTTTCCAGAGATGCTTAGCACTTGTTGGCCCTTTTGCCTTCACTCTGTGGTCCAGCTCACCCCAAAGCATCTCGATTGGGTTCAGGTTTGGTGACTGTTGAGGCCAGGTCATCTGGCGTAGCACCCCATCACTCTCCTTCTTGGTCAAATAGTCCTTACACAGCCTGGAGGTGTGTTTGGGGTCATTGTCCTGTTGAAAAATAAATGATGGTCCAACTAAATGCAAACTGGATGGAATAGCATGCCCCTGCAAGATGCTGTGGTAGCCATGCTGGTCCAGTATGCCTTCAATTTTGAATAAATCCCCAACAGTGTCACCAGCAAAGCACCCCCACATCATCACACCTCCTCCTCCATGCTTCACAGAGGGAACCAGACATGTAGAGTCCATCCGTTCACCTTTTGTGCATCACACAAAGACACGGTGGTTGGAACTAAAGATCTCAAATTTGGACTCATCAGACCAAAGCACAGATTTCCACTGGTCTAATGTCCATTCCTTGTGTTCTTTAGCCCAAACAAGTCTCTTCTGCTTGTTGCCTGTCCTTAGCAGTGGTTTCCTAGCAGCTATTTTACCATGAAGGCCTGCTGTACAAAGTCTCCTCTTAAGAGTTGTTGTAGAGGTTTGTGTGCTGCTAGAACTCTGTGTGACATTGACCTGGTCTCTAATCTGAGCTGCTGTTTAACCTGCGATTTCTGAGGCTGGTGACTCAGATAAACTTATCCTCAGAAGCAGAGGTGACTCTTGGTCTTCCTTTCCTGGGGCGGTCCTCATGTGAGCCAGTTTCTTTGTAGCGCTTGATGGTTTTTGCCACTGCACTTGGGGACACTTGCAAAGTTTTCCCAATTTTTCAGACTGACTGACCTTCATTTCTTAAAGTAATGATGGCCACTCGTTTTTCTTTACTTAGCTGCTTTTTTCTTGCCATAATACAAATTCTAGCAGTCTATTCAGTAGGACTATCAGCTGTGTATCCATCAGACTTCTGCACAACACAATTGATCGTCCCAACCCGATTTATAACGCCAGAAATCCCACTTGTTAAACCTGACAGGGCACACCTGTGAAGTGAAAACCATTCCCAGTGCCTACCTCTTGAAGCACATAAAGAGAATGCCAAGAGTGTGCAAAGCAGTCATCAAAGCAAAAGGTGGCTACTTTGAAGAACCTAGAATATAAGACATAATTTTAGTTGTTTCACACTTTTTAAGTATATAATTCCACATGTGTTAATTCATAGTTTTGATATATATATAAACAGTATACACAGCGTATAATTGAATTAGTTGCTGGAATAGAATAATAAAGCATAAATAAATTCTTACTGGTTCTCCAGGTAATCCAAATCCTGCTGGTCCAGGTTCTCCTTTGGAACCCGGAGGACCTGGAGATCCAATGGGACCCCCTGAATCCCCCTTTGAAATAGATAATAAGCATTTTAACATGTTCTTAAAGTATGGAAACACAGACTGTTAAACAGAATCCACATATCATTGCTTTCTATCATTTCTGCTAGAAGTTGTAATTATTTTGTACCATTTTGTTGAGGTGTAATATTGTGATTAAATATTGATATAACTAGTACATAAAATGGTCATATAATCAGAATACTACTGAAAAAATAAAAATATTTTGCATAAACTTCATTACATTGCAAGAGACAACTTTGCTAATGAGAAAATCAAAGAAGTTATAGTAATAAAACAAGTGGGAGTTATAAATCATTAAAATGTGAAATAAATATTTCTTAGCAACTATTACTAAGTTAATTTTTTAGTTATCACATCTTAGTCTTACAGCTCAAGGTAACTATTCTTACATCTTATTTTATAATATCTTTGTATTAAATATAACAATGAATCAGTAAGTAAGGAAACACAATCTGAAACGATTCACTAAATGCACAAGTAATTTAAAATTTTCCTTCGGCATACTTTTTAAAGGAGTTGTCCAGTTAAAACAAACATCAGTGGTGATAATAACTTGTTAATCGTGGGGGTTGATCCTCTAGAACGTGCACCGATCAGCAGAATGGGGAATTATATAATTTGTTAGAAAGGCAGCAGTAGTGTGCATGCTCAGCTTGCACTCCATTCATTCTCTTTGGAGATGAAAAGCATTGAGCTTGGCTTTTTCCAGCAGCCCCATAGAATTAATAGAGTGAGGAATGTGGATAAATGTTGCTATTCTGAGAAAAACCATTGCTGAGATACCCATCAATTAGCAAGTTATCACCTATCCCTTTGATAGTTGATAACTTATTTTAACCCCTTTCGAACGTCAGACGGGATAGTATATCTGACATCAGAAGCCCCACTTTGAGGTGGGCTCCGGCGGTGAGCCCATCTCAAAGCCGGGACATGTCAGCTGTTTTCAACAGCTGGCATGTGCCCGCAATAGGCGAGGGTGGAAACACGATCCGCCCATGCCTATTAACTAGTTAAATGCCGCTGTCAAACTCTGACAGCGGCATTTAACTTGTTCTTCCGGGCATCGGGCCGGAAATACACGCACCGCTGACCCCTATCGTGTGATCGGTGGTCAGCAGTGCATCGGCATGACAACTAGAGGTCTCCTTGAGACCTTTATGGTTGTTGATGCCGGATTGCTATGAGCGCCACCCTGTGGTTGGCGCTCATAGCAATGCAGTAATTCTTCTACATAGAGGCGATCTGAGCATCACCCACTCAGAGCCGACCAAGTTATTGCAGCATCTAGCCTCCCATGGAGGCTATTGAAGCATGCCAAAAGTATAAAAAAGTGATAAAAAATAAAAAAAACACAAAAGTTCAAATCACCCCTCTTTCGCCCCATTCAAAATAAAACAATAAAAAAAAAATCAAACCTACACATATTTGGCATTGCCGCATTCAGAATCACCCGATCTATCAATAAAAAAAGGATTATCTGATTGCTAAATGGCCGCGACATGCATTAAAATGCAATAACGGGCAATCAAAAGATCATATCTGCACAAAAATTGTATCATTAAAAATGTCAGCTTGGCACACAAAAAATAAGCCCCAACCAACCAGAGATCACAAAAAATGGAGACGCTACGGGTCTCGGAAAATGGCGCAATTTTGTTTTTTTTTGTTTTTTTGCAAACTTTGGAACTTTTTTCACCACTTAGATGAAAAAAAAAAACCCAGACATGTTTGGTGTCAATGAACTCATATTTACCTGGAGAATCATAATGTCAGGTCAGTTTTAGCATTTAGTGAACCTAGCAAAAAAAGCCAAACAAAAAACAAGTGTGGGATTGCACTTTTTTGCAATTTCACTACACTTGGAATTTTTTTCCTGTTTTCGAGTACACAACATGGTAAAATCAATATTGTCATTCAAAAATACAACTAGTTCTGCAAAAAATAAGCCCTCACATGTTCACATTGACGGAAAAATAAAAAAGTTATGGCTCTGGGAAGGAGGGGAGTGAAAAAAGAAAAAAGCTCTGGTCATGAAGGGGTTAACTACATTGCAACTTTAAAGCTAAATAAAAAGAATAAGTAAAAAAAAACATACCTTTTCTCCTTTGGTGCCTGGTTTTCCTGGTATTCCGTGTTCTCCAGGTAATCCCTGTTATAATAGTAAAATTTTGGAATTTTTCCTATCTCTAAGTTTACAAATTCGTGAACACACTTGAAAATACAGCACAGGATTATAATATAAATTAATCTACATTACATTTTAAATAGATGAAGTCCCTTAATCACCTTATTTTTAAATCCAATTAAACCATAGGCTGGAGAAAACCACTTAACTCCCACCTTTCAATTATTATGTTTCTTGTATTTAAAAAGAAATTCTGAAATATTTTGGCTTCCTTCACATGTTCGTGTTTGCAGTTCATGCGGCATTCACATGTGCCCATTATAATCTATGGTACTATTCACATGTCTGCGTTTTTACATGGGCCATATGTCAATGTGAAACACACGGGGACATGTTCATTTTTTTCCGACAGCATGAATGACAAGAACCAATACAAGTCTATGGATCCGTGAAAAATACGTACAGCGCACGGATGTCATCCATGTACCATCTGTGTGCTGTACGTGTTTAACATTGCAAAGTATAGGAAAAGCTTTGTATTTTAATTATTTCCTTATCTATACCAGAAAAACACAGATGTACACTGATAACACACTGATTCAAAACACTGATGACACCTGCACTGTACTGTTTTTTCCTGTAGAGGTTATATACAGTTGTGTAAAGGGGGCCTTAGGCCATTCTGAGTCCCTGGAAGAGTGGTGCACAACTTTTTTTTAGTCTGTGGGCCACATTGTCATATTTTTCTACTTTTAGGAGGTTACAATAAAACTCAAGTTGCTTGGTGTCATAATAATATGGCATTGGTACTCAAGTCGTTGCTAAATAATGAAATTCTCATATATACTCATGTGTAAAATTGTACATTATTCCCTTTCTGCTGCTGCTCAAGTCATATTCTATTAAATGGTATGTAGTATGCACAACAGTCACAAATAAGATACATACCGTTCTTCGCTAAGGAAGGGGGGCCTGTAACTATTCCTGTCTGGGGGTTCTCTTTAAGGTAGAGAGGCAAGAGTATCTGCCCTTAATATGCTCCTGATGAACCCTGATCTGTCCCCTCCCCTTATACAAAAGCACTAACCAACAATAGGGAGGAGGATAGGGACAGGGAGGAATAAACTAAATGGGAACAGGAAGCAGAAAATAAACACACATACTACAGTAAACCGCAGAACACTACTACAACAACTCTACTCCAACCACTTAGCTTTAGCACACAGCACAGGAAGATGAAACTTTCACCAGCAGGGATAAGGCGGTCTGACCAGATTTTAAAGGAAGAGGTAATGACCAGATAAGAAGCAGCTGAAATGGATCTGCATACTTCTGACAGCATAGAAAGGGATGTTAACTTCTTCAGCACCAGAAGAAACAAAATCTATTTAATATGGGACACAAATCACACCATCTCTAACGAAGATCTGCGATTTATTACCTGATGTGACTGTCTAACTCCAAGTCTTCCAGGGGGATATGACACCCTCATGACACACATGTAGCAGCCTCAGCGCTCCTATATCAGACATCTACAACACAAACAGTACTCACATATTAGACACACGTGGCACACACATACCACTCACCCTAAAAACAGCACATACACACCCACGCAAGTTTTCCTACTACACCTTCAAACTTCAGACACATGCATCTCACACACTGCTGACATATCAGACACATGCAGCACACACACCACTTACATACAGTGGGGGAAATAAATATTTGATCCCTTGCTGATTTTGTAAGTTTGTCCACTGACAAAGACATGAACAGTCTTTAATTTTAAGGGAAGGTTAATTTTAACATTGAGAGATAAAATATCAAAAATAAAAACCAGAAAATCACATTGTATACATTATATAAATTTATTTGCATTTTGCAGTGAGAAATAAGTATTTGATCCCCTACCAACCAGTAAGAGTTCTGTATTTTGTATTTCATCCATTTTTTTACTATTGCATCAACAGCTGTCTCCTCACCCAGCGTCTTACTTATGATTTTGTAGCCCATTCCAGCTTTGTGCAAGTCTATGATCTTGTCCCTATAAACATAAGGATGAATGACCTCGGGGAGATCAAAACAACCAACACCGCGGAGACACCATCACGTGTTTCTCAACGCAGTGATCCAGAACACTGCTCCCATCCCTTATGGGAAATATGCAAATGGTGTCTGCGGGGTTGGATGTTTGATCTCCCCGAGGTCATTCATCCTTATGTTTATAGTCCTTTTACTAGGTACTGCTCCTAATAGCCAGTTTCCTACTCCACACTGATGAGGGGCAAATACCCCAAAACAGCTGTCTGTGGATGGATACCATGTTTTGGCATAGGTGGTTTTCCTTTTTGGATGCTATCCTTCCCGTGGTTGTTCCTTCCCGGTGAAAGACCTGGCTATTTATTGCTTATGATCTTGTCCCTAACATCCTTATTAAGCTCTTTGGTCTTGCCCATGTTGTAGAGGTTAGAGACTGACTAATTAATTGAGTCTGTGGACAGAAGTCTTTTATAAAGGTGACTATGTAAGACAGCTATCTTTAATCCAGGTAACGAGTTGATTAGGAGCGTCTAACTGGCCTGTAGGAGCCAGAACTCTTAATGGTTGGTAGGGGATCAAATACTTATTTCTCACTGCAAACACATTTATATAATTTATACGATGTGATTTTCTGGATTTTATTTTTGATGTTCTATCTCTCAAAGTTAAAATTAATCTACCCTTAAAATTATAGACTGTTCATGTCATGTCATCCCTATTTATTATAATTGCCAGACCTGAAATAACAAGCACTTTTCACCTATTGTGTCCCCCCATTTCCTTGTAGATTGTAAGCTTGCGAGCAGCGACCTCACCCCTAATGTCACTGTTTAAATTGTCTTAACTTGTACTAAATTTATTGTCTGTACATGTCCCCGCTATTGTAAAGTGCTGCGGAATTTGTTGGCGCTAGATAAATAAAAATTATTATTATTATTATTATTATGTCTTTGTCAGTGGGCAAACTCACAAATTCAGAAAGGGATCAAATACTTATTTCCCCCATTGTATTGAACATATACACCACTTACACTACTGACCTGCCTTCTTTTGCAGATTGGGCACATAGATCATCACAGAATCTTCAAGCCCCTATGCCCAGTAAGCCCTTCCCTCACAATCTGTTGGACCACGTCCCTCTCTGGAGCAATGGGAAAGCAACTTTCATTGGGTCCAACATGATATACAGGACATTAGACAAGTAGAGAAGGAACATCACTACTCCTCCACAATGGCAGCAGAGTGTTCCTTCCATTCAGAAGTTGCTGTCACACAGTGCAAGGATGTTACTACATGAGAGAAGCATCTCAGTAACCAATCAGCACTTTGTGTGAATACCAGGGAGAGTGCTCATTGGTTAATGCAGATTCCTGTAACTCCTGTTAAGGAGGAGTCTCTGCCATTGATAGGCGCCAGTCATAACTATTGAGCGCTTTCCTCTGCAGGGAATAAATGTGCTGATTGGTCACTGATCATTACCATCACTGCCAGCCCCGTACATTCCTCAGGCTTTGACACATACACAACTGACCTCATAGGTTTGTGGCATGTGGGTTGTGCACCCCTGCATTACAGGATGGGTTCTTCTTTCAGGGTCCACATTTTTAGCTAAAGTGAAAAGTCCTTACACCAATCCTTATTCTGGAGTACACAAAATTCCTGTGCATTTCATGGATAGTCCATTGATTTCAATATTAAAGTGCAAATTTTGTTTTCTGAGAGAATATTATAGTGAGCACTAGTGAATGCTTCATTTCTCCATTTCTCTTGAGGTTTTACTGCAGGGAAATTTTGTACTGAATTCCGGCCTTCTTTGTGGCAAGATATTGTGTATAGCGATGAGGGGATTGTTTGAAATTCAAATTTTCTGGCATTTCCAAATTTTCCCCAAAAATCAATTGGCAATGAATAAAATTGCCACAAATGGCAATACTGCAACATCTAATTGCCTGAAATACAAATGTTTAACACTCAAAGGTGATGAGTGTATTGAACCTGTTTTGAGTTCTGAAATGCAAACACAGTGAGACAGATATCTTAGTGATCTCAATCTATCAGGCTAGATGTAAACGCATGGGAAGAAATGGAAAAATGCAGTCTATTTAACCACTTTTTGCAGATTCAGATTTTGTAGGCTACTTAAATTGTATAAATGGTCCAAAAATGATCCCTTTTCTGGACAGATACCTGCCTTGTTGGTGTTTATGCACTGATAGTACAAACAGAAGAAGTGTGTAGGAGATGGCAACACACGGGGCAGGCAGATGGAATGGTCGATTAAATTATTAGTATCAACCATTGATAATTGAAAGTCATTACTGATCCATGCCTGATTCATTTTGAAAAATGTAAGGTTTTCCACACTAGCACAGGATAACCCAGTCTGCTTGGGTGTGACAAAGACAGCGGCCACATTGAATCTCCTCAATGCCAGTAAACTGGAGGTCGGACATGATAGTACAATCATAGCAAACCGTGTCCCTTGTCACCACTGGTCCAATATACTGAGCCAGAAATTAATTGGATTGGAGTTCAGAGTATCTGCAAGAAAAAGGACACAGTGCAAATACGACTGAACCTGGCTGTCATATATGTTGTAATTGGTTCTGCTGTTGCCACCTATGCGTGCTGTAGAATAAAAACATTTGAATGACTTAAAAAATCAAAAGAGTTTACATTGACATTTCTCCAGCCTTGGCTGTTTGTAAAATTGTTAATTCTGTGTCAAAATTTTTACTTATGGTGTTCAAAGAAATTTTATTTGATAAATTTAAACAATTTATTATTTTCTGAAAATGTATCCCTTTCTGATCTGCCCCACCTAGAGACTGCACATATGAGGAAGTAAAGACTCCGCAAGGAGCAAAGACTGGTCATCTGGTCGTGCCTGTGGCTGACTACCATTGACTGTGCAAAAGCTTTACTGATTGGGAACACACATTTCTTGGTCATATGCCAATTTCTCCTCCCCAAGTATTTTTTAAACAATTTTAGAAATAAATGAACATTTTGTGAAAGAGAATTGCAGTCATGATCAGGCTCATGGAAGTAAAATAATTTTGGTCTGATAGTTTAAACAATTTATTTGATCCTGAAAATGCTTCCCTTTCCTGATCAGCCCTATACAAGGGCTGCAAACAGGGTTGAGTAAAAACTCTGCAGGGAGTGAACAGTGGTCACCCAATGAAGCATGTGGTTAGCAACCGTCCACTGTACAAAAGCTTCACTGATTAGGGAACAAAAATGTTCCTGGTACTGCGCCAAGTTGATAGAATGTAGACCAGCTCACCTCTATATATGGATGACTTTGACACACCGAAGCACATTGCCACAATAATTTAGAGACAAGCAATGCAGCTTTCATCCCTAATCTTTAAATATAAAATCCATCATTATTGATTCATTTAAAAGCATGGTGATACATTGCAGAGAAACTAATGGATTTTGGAAGTGGTAATGTTCTTAAACTTGGTATATGTGGAAGTTTAAAATAATCTTACTAAATACTTGAAGTTTATATCTCGCCTTCACTTCCACCTATAAAACCATGCTTAGGTAACAGGAGAGCGGAAGGTAAATATTAGTATGTAAATGTAAAAACATGTTAAAAAGCATATGCACAATTCATAATATATGCTGTATATGACTGCAGGATATCTTGAATATCAAAATTTCCAGTTTCATTATAGTGACTGATGTCAGCCACACACAATAACGAGTACCTCCATATTACAATCAGATATAGATCAAGAGGACAAATGGAAGCTTATTAAAAAGGTATAAATACAAACTTTATTAACAACAATACCATATTAAAAATACACAAGCAAACCGTCACCTAATGACAGTGCAATACACACAACAATATGCAAAAGATACCAGACAAATAGGTCCACCGCACACAGATAATATACAAAATTAGAGATATACTCTCATACTTTTTAGGGGTACAGGCATAGAAATGTCCCAGATAAGAGTCCCAACAGTATCAATCCTATTACAGGTAAACCATACGTATGGTCTGTAGGTAGATAATTGACCTAACCAAAAGTTAAGTGCCACATATCAGGCACAAAAAAGGTCAGGTAACACAGGGAAACATGCCTCACCTAGGTGCTGGTAGACCGCTGTACACACCCCTGTGTGAAAGTCCCCCTCTCGGCTTATACTCCAGTCATACCCAGGGGTCGGCAGGGGAGGGGGAGCGGGGGCTGTCTAATAGTACTCACTTACTCCAGGTGCGGTCCATGCAGGTCCCTGGCTTCCCCGGCACCGGCAGCAGCAGCTTCTTCCTGTACTGAGCGGTCACATGGTACCGCTCATTACAGTAATGAATATGCGGCTCCACCTCCCATAGAGGTGGAGCCGCATATTCATTACTGTAATGAGCGGTAACTGTGACCGCTCAGTACAGGATGAAGCTGCGGCATCGGGGAAACCAGGGACCTGCACAGCGCCAGGACCAGGTGAGTATATCAGGGAGGGGAGCGCTGCGCAATAGTCACCTTTCCTCGTTCCGGTGCCACTCTCTCTTCAGCAGTGACGTTCAGGTCAGAGGGCGCGGTGACGTGGTAAGTGCGCACCCTCTGCTGAACGTCAGTGCTGAACATAGAGTGGCGCCAGAATGAGGAGCAGGTGACTACTGAAAGTGTCGGGGGCCTGAGCGACGGAGAGGTGGGTATGGGATTTTTTTTTTATTTATCGCAGCAACAGCAAATGGGGCAAGTGTCTGTATGGAGCATCTATGGGGCCATAGCGTTTGTGCAGCACTATATGGGGCAAGTGTTTTGTATGGAGTATCTATGGGGCCATAATGTTTGTGCAGCACCATATGGGACCATAACGTTTTTGCAGCACTATATGGGGCAAGTGTTTGTATGGAGCATCTATGGGGTGATAACGTTTGTGCAGAACTATATGGGGCCATAACATTTGTGCAGCACTATATGGGGCTATAACATTTGTGCAGCACTATATGGGGCAAGTGTTTGTATGGAGCATCTATGGGGCCATAACGTTTGTGCAGCATTATATGGAGCCATAACATTTGTGCAGTACTATATGGGGCAAGTGTCTGTATGGGGCTATAATTAACGTTTGTGGAGCATTACGGTATATGGGGCAAGTATCTGTATGGAGCATCTTACAGGGCCATAATCAAGGTTTGTGCAGCACTATATGGGGCAAATATCTTTATAGAGCATCTTATGGGGCAATAATTAGCATTTGTGCAGCATTATATGGGGCAAATGTGTCTATGGAGCATCTTATGGGGCCTTTATTAACCTTTATGCAGGATTATATGGGGCATATTTTAATATGGAGCATCTTATGGGGCCATCATAAACTTTATGGAGCATTATATGGGGCTTGTGTTTCAATATAGATATTCAAAAACACTTAACCTACTGATGTCTCAATTAATTTTACTTGTATTGGTATCTATTTTTACTTTTGACATTTACCGGTAGCTGCTGCTATTCCCACCCTAGGCTTATACTCGAGTCATTAAGTTTTCCCAGTTTTTTGTGGTAAAATTAGGGGGGTCGGCTTACACTCGGGTCAGCTTATACTCGAGTATATATGCTATATATACTCGAATATATACAGTATATATAAAATGTGCATGGATAGTAATATTTGTATGTACACACATTGTTATTCGTAATATATAATAACGGCAGTCATTAGTAATTGTGTATGCACGTGAGGACACCGATGGTCTAATATGAGCACCCAACGATCACCATCAGTTGCAAGTTTAGTTATGGCATGGTGGGAGAAAATATTTATATTTACCTCAAACAATGCTCTTATCACCTTGATCTGCTGGTATGGCAGACACATACACAACATTTTCGCGATTTGGTGCAGCAATTTGTATGTCATAGTGGGATTTTTTAAGATTCTTAAATTCTAATGGTTCAAACCTCAAATTTACTCACTTTTCTCATAACAAATCTATTGTTTTCCTGGATGTAGAACTCCCAGGAGTGGAACACTCACTCATTATTATTAAAACATACAGGAAACCAAATACAGGCAATATCATGCTTTTTGCCTGTAGTCATCATTACCTACATACTATCAAATCCATCCTAGTCAGAGAGCTAACTAGGGCTGAATGAAATTGTAGCACTAATGCACTTTTTGTAAAAAAAATATTATACAGTATTCTGGAATAGATTTGAAAAATGGGGTTGTGCAAATCAAATTCCGCACAGAGCTTTTAATATTGCAAATAATATGATGCTCTGATTAAAAGCAACACATCAACTAAGGCCAAAGAAGCAACCAACAAAAAACAACATTGGTCTTATAATATAGTTCATAGTGCAATAACAATGGAAAATAGTCTGCAACTATTCACCCATGTTAATTGATGACCCCCTTCTGAAATGAATACTCAAAGATGACACGCAAATAATATCCAGAAAAAGTACCATCTTTGGGTAACATATAATCACCCAGTAAGTATAATCTCATGAAAAATGCCTCATGCGACATGTTTATATGTCCAGAAAAAATAGGGTTTCTTTGATGCCAAGAGGAAAAATGAATGTCCTGTCAAGGATTTTTTAAATTGCAACTTCGATCATTTTGTATATGTCATTGAGTGTTTGTGGTGAAATATACATATATCTATATGTGTGTAGTGACATATGACTAGGGTTATATGAGCAACTAGCAGTAGCTGAACATCTGTCCTGAAACTGCAGGCCTCACAAAGGTCACAGCATATATATCTTGAGAGGGCAGACTACTGTCTCCACTCTTGCCAGGGGCTCATGCTGGGAATCAAGAAAAAAGGGAAGCTCTTTGATGAGAGATGTCAATTACAGCCTGACACTATCTGTGAGAACTTTTACACAGGGAATCCTAGAGCAAATAATATATTCATTGGGGGGAGCGGCCACAGTCCAATCAAAAAACAAGCAATTATGATATTAACCTGAGGGGCTGGTCTAGAAATATGACCTCAAGAGTAAAGCTATAAATTAGGCCTGTATACATAGAATCGTGTTCACATGTGAGGGCAGCCTGGGAAACTGATGTGTTCCACCAACTCCATATTCACCCCCCTCAGGGAGCAGAAAAGCAGACTACAAAGTTAGCCATATCTGTAAGTTTTCTCCTGTTTATTTTATACTGGTTTGCATACCTGTATGTCTTTTTATTGTCATATTTTTATACCTTTTTCTTACTGGAAGCACTGAACCTTTTTGTATTAAAGCATAAAACTTTAACAAGTTGAACCTTGAATGTTCTAAAAGAATCCATAACCTTAAGCTGTATGATCTGTAGGAGGAAGACAGTATCAGTAATTTCCAGGACTCATCGCCCATGTATGCGGTGAGTGGTGGCAGCATGTATGAGCGGGTGTGTGGCTTGGGTCAGTGTGTGATTTATGCTCCCATTACAGCATAGGTCAGAGGTTGAATACTGGACTGAAAGAGGGGTAATATATTTACCCTTGCAGGCACAACCCCCAAGTCACGTGCTGAGAGCGAGTACGTGATAAATTAGCGGCATCATGGAGAGGGATCCGTGACAGTGTTCATAATGTGATTTGAAATACACGGGTGGCACCACGAGAGGTTTAAAAACTCAGATCGGAGAACATTTAAAAGTCATTTACCAACCAAGTAAAATGCATATTTCCAGCGCTGACAGATATTTTATGAATAAACTTAACAAAAATGTATCAATTTCTCTGGCATTTGCTATAGAACAGGTTCTTTTTTATAATCGGGGTGGTAACAGAGAACAATCTCTATATAACAGAGATGCTTGCTGGATTTTTGCGTTAAATACCAGGGTTCCTCTGGGTTTAAATCTGAAAATATATACTATTTTACATTACTAATATATTCCTAATTATGTTACGTTATCAGTGTCTAGATGTGCATACACATATTCTAATGACTGTCATTAATATACTAGGAATTGCCATGTGTGTACAAATATTACTATCCATGCACATTTTGATATATATCTCTCATAGATTCAGGATATCCTGCAATCATATACAACATATACTATGAATTTGCTACCTTCTTTGCTCTCCCTCTAGTCGCCTAGGCAAGGTTTCATAGGTGAAAAAATAAAGGTGATGAACAAACTTCAAGTATTTAGTAAAATGTTATTGAACTTCAACATATACCAAGAACAAGAACATTACTACTTTAGAAATATGTTGGTTTTTCACCCGCACTTTAATATTTGAAGATTTCATCCCTGGTGGTAGATTGCTTATCTACTGTATAATCGTCTAAGGGTCACTTCCGTCTGTCTGTCATGGTTATTCACTCGCTGATTGGTCTCGCCAGCTGCATGTCATGGCTGCAGCGACCAATCAGCGACGGGCACAGTCCGGAAGAAAATGGCCGTTCTTTACTCCCCGCAGTCAGTGCCTGTCGCCCGCATACTCCCCTCCGGTCACCGCTAACACAGGGTTAATGCCGGCGGTAACAGACCGCATTATGCCGCGGGTAACGCACTCCGTTACAGCCGCTATTAACCCTGTGTGTCCCCAACTTTTTACTATTGATGCTGCCTATTGTTAGGTGTCGAGTTCCCGCCTCTGCACAGGGGGAATCTCGAACCATCTCTGCTGCGGTCTCCCATTCTTCTCCAGCCGCTGCGGAGTCTGCTCAGCGGAGACGGTGTTCCCAGCGTCTTGCTCAGTCTCACTCTGTGCATAGGATTGCTGCTGCTTTGCCTGCTTCTGCCATTGAAGCCAGTGCTGGGCAGCGGCGAGCAGACGCTTTTGGGACTAAGTCCTGATTTTTCCCTTCTGAGCATGCCCAGGGTGAGATCTCCCATTGGAGGTCGAGGGTCACATGCTCAGATGCTGCAGAGGTTCACATTGGTCCTTTATTGGAAGGTCCTGAACGTGCTGCAGCTATATAAGCTGCGCATGACTGCACGGCCATGCGCTAGTGTACATTTGTTAACGTGTGTGTGTTGTGAGTGAAAGTCGTTCATTAAAATCCCCTCCCTATTGGATGACTGTTCGCGGAAGGTGGGTGATTGCTATCTAGCGCCTGACTTAGCCACCAGCACGTTACACACCATACAGCGTCTAATTGCTGTGACTGCCAGTGCAGCGCCGTGCGCTTTCACAGCGCTTTCCTGACCCAAGCCTAGGTGGTTAGTGGCATCCGCCAGTGCGGCACTGCATGCACTCTCGTGCATCTTTTATTATTACTTTGGTTACGCTGACACCCCATTAGCGGTGTCGAGTGCAAGTAGTCTAGTCGGACTCAGATCCCAAGTCTTGGGACTGAGCTTGATGACTCCTTGCTTGCGCTCTTGTGTGCGGTACCGTGGCCCTGTGACTTAAACAGGGTTCGCTTCCTTCACACAGGGTGAAGTTAACCCGTGTGTGTTTTCACATTGTACCGCCATATAGTCCGTCATTACTTGGCAGCAGGTTCCATCTCTGCACAGTGGACCCCGGGCTGCGAATGCACCTTAATCTATCTTATTATTTGGTGCGTTCTGCTAGCCCTAACACCTATGCGGCATCAATAGTAAAAAATGTACTGTCAAAAATAATTTAAAAAAAAAAACCTGCTATTCTCACCCTCCGTTGCAGCTCGCTCCAGCCGCCATCTTCCGTTGCAGGTTCCGGTGGTAGAAGGACCTGCCATAATGTCACGGTCATGTGACTGCGACGTCATCACAGGCCCTGCGCGCCTGCGCGAGAAGGACCTGCCATGACGTCACAGTCATTTGACCGCGACATCATCACAGGCCCTGCGTGCCTGCGCTACAAAGACCTGCCATGACATCACAGTCATGTGACCACAACTTCATCACAGGTCCTGTGCTAATACCAACCCTGGGACCGGAACCTGCTGTGGACTACAAGGGCTCCCTCGGAAAGGTGAGTATATGTTTATTTTTTATTTTTTCACCTGTGACAAACCTGGCTGGGCAATATACTACGTAGCTGGGCAACATACTACGTGACTGGCCAATATACTACGTGGCTCTGTGCTGTATACTACTTCGCTGTGCAATATACTACGTGGCTGGGCAATATACTACATCACTGGGCAATATACTATGTCACTGGGCAATATATTATGTGACTGGGCAATATACTACGTCACTGGGCAATATACTACGTGGCTGCGCAATATACTAAGTAACTGGGTAATATACTATGTGGCTGGGCAATATACTACGTGACTGGGCAATATACTACGTGGCTGGGCAATATACTATGTGGCTCGGCAATATACTACGTGGCTGGGCAATATACTACGTCACTAGGCAATATACTATGTGGCTGGCCAATGTATTACGTCACTGGGCAATATACTACGTGGGCTGTGCAATATACTACGTAGCTCGGCAATATACTACGTGGCTGCGCAATATACTACGTCACTAGGCAATATACTACGTAGCTGGGCAATATACTACGTCGCTGGGCAATATACTACGTGGCTGGGCAATATACTATGTGGGCTGTGCAATATACTACGTGGCTGGGCAATATACTATGTAGACATGCATATTCTAGAATACCCGATGCGTTAGAATCGGGCCACCATCTAGTCTTTAACAATCTTCTTTCCCCCAAAACAACAATTTTTGAAAAATTGAAAAATTGATAATTTTTTGAAAACATAGTTCACTTAAATATTTCAAAGAATTTTGGTTTGCTAATTTTAAACATTTTCGATCTTTCTCACAATCTCGATCAGGATGCTACTGGGAAAATTCTACCCAGATGCAGTCACCATGACCACTTGCATATTTTGGAGTACAATTTCCATGTAATTAGACAACTGAATGCAGGTGTTTGAAACACAAAAGGAGAACTGACAATTAAATTGAGGTAGAGGAAGTGTATGGAAAGCAATAGGTGAGGATGATGATGGGGCTGATGTCAATGACAAAGCATTACTAGGGAGTGCAGACTTGTTACCAGAAAGACATGTATCCACCTTTTCTTCCTTCAGCACAGTCTGCACACTGCAAAATATTTGTCTTCCGGCAACATGGAAAAGAATTCCCACACCAGAGATGCCTGCAAATAGGACTTGCTACCATCACAACCACTACAAGAGCTTTAAGGCACTCTTAAGCCTCCTACATCAACCGCAGCTGCAATATCACATGCTCCAGCACTGACCACAGAAGCAAATTTTGACTCAGATGCTGTTTCAGCCACACATTGTCTTTTCTGTGTATCGTCAAAGCCAATAACCTTCTCCACTGATGACATAAACTCCTCTATACCCATGTCTTATTTCCAAGACTTGTCCACCTCAGAATCATCATCATTGTGATCATCATCGTCACTCCTGATTTGGATTACAGATGCCTCGGTGTGAGAAATGGCTTGAGCTTCATGCCCCCATGTCCAATTCACACATTGAAATTTGCCTCAGCACAGAAGGTTCCTACCACTGACATAGCATCTACCACCAAAGATCACAGAACCAGTAACACGGCCTGATTTTAAAATTGTATTCTTCATGTATTCTGGCCACATATTTTCCCAAAAATAGTCTGTCTCTCCCCATAAATAAACTGGAAGAAGTATATATATATATATATATATATATATATATATATATAATTGATGGAATGGAAATTAACCATAAATAAAGAGATTACCATATGGGTAAACTCACAGAAAGTAATTTGCTGCAATAGCCAGCAGCATTGTTGTAGTGCATACTAATAGGGTTGAGTGAAACGGGTCGTTCATTTTCAAAAGTCACCGACTTTTAGCAAAGTCGGGTTTCATGAAACCCGATCCGACCCCTGTGCGGGGTCGGCCATGCGGTACGCGACTTTCGTGCCAAAGTCGCGTTTCAATGACGCGAAAAGCGCCATTTCTCAGCCAATGAAGGTAAACGCAGAGTGTGGGCAGCGTGATGACATAGGTCCTTGTCCCCACCATCTTAGAGAAGGGCATTGCAGTGATTGGCTTGCTGTCTGCGGCGTCACAGGGGCTATAAAGGGGCGTTCCCGCCGACCGCCATGTTACTGCTGCTGATCTGAGCTTAGGGAGAGGTTGCTGCCGCTTCGTCAGAAGCAGGGATAGCGTTAGGCAGGGTCCATTAACCACCAAACCGCTTGTGCTGTAGCGATTTCCACTGCCCAACACCACCTTCAGTGTGCAGGGACAGTGGAAGCTACATTTTTTTTTTTCCCCTCAGCGCTGTAGCTCATTGGGCTGCCCTAGAAGGCTCCCTGATAGCTGCATTGCTGTGTGTACGCCGCTGTGCAAACCAACTTCTTTTTTCAAAGCACAGATCCTCTTGTTCCTTCCTTTCTGCACAGCTATCTTTTTTGTTTGTCCACACTTTTTATTTAATTTGTGCATCAGTCCACTCCTTATTGCTGCCTGCCATACCTGGCTGAGATTACTGCAGGGAGATAGTAATTGTTGGACACTCCCTGTTTTTTTTTTTTTTTTTGTGGGAGATTAAGATTGACATTTCTGCTAGAGTGCCATCCCTGTGTGTGCCATCTCTCACTCAGTGGGCCATAGAAAGCCTATTTATTTTTTTGCTTGATTTGGGTTATAAAATCTACCTGAAAAAATCACTACATCAATCAGTGGGAGAAAAATATTGGCCTCAGGGCTTGTGTGCCACTCTTGACTCCTGTGTGTGCCATCTCTCAGTCAGTGGGCCATAGAAAGCCTATTTATTTTTTTGCTTGATTTGGGTTCTAAAATCTACCTGAAAAAATCACTACATCAATCAGTGGGAGAAAAATATTGGCCTCAGGGCTTGTGTGCCACTCCTGACTCCTGTGTGCATCATCACTCACTCAGTGGGCCATAGAAAGCCCATTTTTTTTTTTTGCTTTATTTGGGTTCTAAATTCTACCTGAAAAAATCAATAAATCAATCAGTGGGAGATTAATATTGGCCTTTGGGCTTGTGTGCCAGTCCTAAGCGTGCCATCTCTCTCTCTCAGATAGTGGGCCATAGAAAGCCTATTTATTATTTTTTTTATTGGGTTTATAAATTTTCCCTGGAACAAAAAAAAAAAAAGTGGGAGATTAATATTGGCCTCTGGGCTTGTGTGCCAGTCCTGAGCGTGCCATCTCTCTCACAAATAGTGGGCCATAGAAAGCCTATTTTTTTTTTTTTTGGTTTTATAAATTCTCCCTGAAAAAAAAAAGGGAGATTAATATTGGCCTTTGGGCTTGTGTGCCAGTCCTAAGCGTGCCATCTCTCTCTCTCAGATAGTGGGCCATAGAAAGCCTATTTATTATTTTTTTATTGGGTTTATAAATTTTCCCTGGATCAAAAAAAAAAAGTGGGAGATTAATATTGGCCTCTGGGCTTGTGTGCCAGTCCTGAGCGTGCCATCTCTCTCACAAATAGTGGGCCATAGAAAGCCTATTTTTTTTTTTTTTTTGGTTTTTATAAATTCTCCCTGAAAAAAAAAAGGGAGATTAATATTGGCCTTTGGGCTTGTGTGCCAGTCCTAAGCGTGCCATCTCTCTCTCTCAGATAGTGGGCCATAGAAAGCCTATTTATTATTTTTTTTATTGGGTTTATAAATTTTCCCTGGAACAAAAAAAAAAAGTGGGAGATTAATATTGGCCTCTGGGCTTGTGTGCCAGTCCTGAGCGTGCCATCTCTCTCACAAATAGTGGGCCATAGAAAGCCTATTTTTTTTTTTTTTTTTTGGTTTTATAAATTCTCCCTGAAAAAAAAAAGGGAGATTAATATTGGCCTTTGGGCTTGTGTGCCAGTCCTAAGCGTGCCATCTCTCTCTCTCAGATAGTGGGCCATAGAAAGCCTATTTATTTATTTTTTTATTGGGTTTATAAATTTTCCCTGAAAAAAAAATAAAAGGTGGGAGATTAATATTGGCCTCTGGGCTTGTGTGCCAGTCCTGAGCGTGCCATCTCTCTCACAAATAGTGGGCCATAGAAAGCCTATTTATGTTTTTGGTTGATTTGGGTTCTAAATTCTACCTGAAAAAATCAATAAATCAATCAGTGGGAGATAAATATTGGCCTCTGGGCTTGTGTGCCACTCCTGACTCCTGTGTGCGTCATCTCTCACTCAGTGGGCCATAGAAAGCCTTTTTTTTTATTTGTTTTCTAAATTCTCCCTGAAAAAATCATTTTATTTTATTTGGTTTCTAAATTCTTCCTGAAAAAATCATTTTATTCTATTATTTTTTTTTCCTAAAGTCTCCCTGAAAAAAAAACAAAAACAAATCAGTGGGAGATTAATATTGCCCTTTCTGCTTGTGTGCCAGTCTTGACTCCTGGGTGTGCCATCTCTCTCTCTCTCTCTCCAATTGTGGGCCATAGAAAGCCTATTATTTTTTTAGCTTGATTTGGGTTCCAAAATCTACCTGAAAAAATCACTACATCAATCAGTGGGAGATAAATATTGGCCTCTGGGCTTGTGTGCCACTCCTGACTCCTGTGTGTGTCATCTCTCACTCAGTGGGCCATAGAAAGCCTTTTTTTGTTTTATTTGTTTTCTAAATTCTCCCTGAAAAAATCATTTTATTTTATTTGGTTTCTAAATTCTTCCTGAAAAAATCATTTTATTCTATTATTTTTTTTTCCTAAAGTCTCCCTGAAAAAAAAAAAAAAAACAAATCAGTGGGAGATTAATATTGCCCTTTTGCTTGTGTGCCAGTCTTGACTCCTGGGTGTGCCATCTCTCTCTCTCTCCAATTGTGGGCCATAGAAAGCCTATTATTTTTTTAGCTTGATTTGGGTTCCAAAATCTACCTGAAAAAATCACTACATCAATCAGTGGGAGATAAATATTGGCCTCTGGGCTTGTGTGCCACTCCTGACTCCTGTGTGCGTCATCTCTTACTCAGTGGGCCATAGAAAACCTTTTTTTGTTTTATTTGTTTTCTAAATTCTCCCTGAAAAAATCTTTTTATTTTATTTGGTTTCTAAATTCTTCCTGAAAAAATCATTTTATTCTATTATTTTTTTTTTCCTAAAGTCTCCCTGAAAAAAACAAACAAAAACAAATCAGTGGGAGATTAATATTGCCCTTTCTGCTTGTGTGCCAGTCTTGACTCCTGGGTGTGCCATCTTTCTCTCTCTCTCTCCAATTGTGGGCCATAGAAAGCCTATTATTTTTTTAGCTTGATTTGGGTTCCAAAATCTACCTGAAAAAATCACTACATCAATCAGTGGGAGATAAATATTGGCCTCTGGGCTTGTGTGCCACTCCTGACTCCTGTGTGCGTCATCTCTCACTCAGTGGGCCATAGAAAGCCTTTTTTTGTTTTATTTGTTTTCTAAATTCTCCCTGAAAAAATCATTTTATTTTATTTGGTTTCTAAATTCTTCCTGAAAAAATCATTTTATTCTATTATTTTTTTTTCCTAAAGTCTCCCTGAAAAAAAAAAAAAAACAAATCAGTGGGAGATTAATATGGCCCTTTCTGCTTGTGTGCCAGTCTTGACTCCTGGGTGTGCCATCTCTCTCTCTCTCTCCAATTGTGGGCCATAGAAAGCCTATTATTTTTTTAGCTTGATTTGGGTTCCAAAATCTACCTGAAAAAATCACTACATCAATCAGTGGGAGATAAATATTGGCCTCTGGGCTTGTGTGCCACTCCTGACTCCTGTGTGCGTCATCTCTCACTCAGTGGGCCATAGAAAGCCTATTTTTGTTTTATTTGTTTTCCAAATTCTCCCAGAAAAAATCATTTTATTTTATTTGGTTTCTAAATTCTTCCTGAAAAAATCATTTTATTCTATTATTTTTTTTTCCTAAAGTCTCCCTGAAAAAAAAAAAAAAACAAATCAGTGGGAGATTAATATTTACATTTGTGCTTCAGTGACAGTCCTGCGTGTGTGGCATCTCTCTCATTTGTTGCCACCAACAACAGAGTGTGTAACATTGTGCCTGATTTTCGTTGTGGTCTCACTCACCTGTAAAGGGGTAGCTAAATCATACTGAAGTTATAGCTCACCGTGTAAGTTGTGTGACAGCAACAAATACCGTTAGTTTGTTTACGTTTTTAAAACAATGAGGAAGTCTGGTGGAAGAGGTCGTGGCCGGGGGCGTTCATTGTCAGCTGGTAATGAGGGTAGTGGTAGTGGTGGAGCATCAGCTGGTCGTGGGAAAAAAAATATTGCACCTAAGTCTGGAGCTGTGGAGCCAGGTTCGTCGTCTGGCTACACAAGGCCTCGAACGCTCCCTTTTCTGGGAGTAGGAAAACCGCTTTTAAAGCCGGAGCAGCAAGAGCAAGTTTTGGCTTATCTTGCTGACTCAGCCTCTAGCTCTTTTGCCTCCTCTCGTGAAACTGGTAAAAGTAAAAGCAGCTTGTCGTTAGTGGATGTTCACGGTCAGGGACAAGTCGCTTCCTTGTCCTCTTCAGCAAAAACAACAACAGAGAAGAATGCAGCAGGCGACACAACGGGTTACTCAATGGAGCTCTTTACACATACCGTCCCTGGCTTAGAAAGTGAAGCAGTTAACAGTCCATGCCCATTACAAGTTGAATCTGACATGGAGTGCACTGATGCACAGCCACAGCCAGACTACTATGCTGGTCCTTTGACTCAGACCACAACATTGCCCTCGCAGGGTAATGATTAAGAATCAGACCCTGATGAGACTATGTTGCCCCATCACGAACGCTATACCACCGACCGACACGGTGACACAGACGAAGTTGCACACGAGCTACAAGAAGAGGTAATAGATGACCCAGTTCTTGACCCCGATTGGCAGCCATTGGGGGAACAGGGTGCAGGCGGCAGCAGTTCTGAAGCGGAGGAGGAGGGGCCGCAGCAGGCATCAACATCGCAACAGGTTCCATCTGCCGGGCCCGTATCTTGCCCAAAACGCGTGGCAAAGCCAAAACCTGTTGGAGGACAGCGTGGCCATCCGGTTAAAGCTCAGTCTGCAATGCCTGAAAAGGTATCCGATGCTAGAAAGAGTGCAGTCTGGCATTTTTTTAAACAACATCCAATTGATCAGCGCAAAGTCATCTGTCAAAAATGTTCAACTACCTTAAGCAGAGAACAGAATCTGAAAAGTCTCAATACAAGTTGCATGCATAGACATTTAACCACCATGCATTTGCAAGCCTGGACTAACTACCAAACGTCCCTTAAGGTTGTAGCACCCTCGGCCAATGAAGCTAGTCAGCAACGCAACATCCCTTTCGGGCAGTGTAGGGCCACCATTTTCCGCACCACCTGCAGTATCTGTGCAGGTTTCTTTGCCAGGCCAAAGCAGTCAGGGTCAGGGAATCACCAGTTTCGTAGTAGGAAACACTGCATCTAGGGCACCGGCGGCAACAATACCATCTCCCCCGGTCTCTCAGTCTGCCATGTCCACCGGCACCCCCGCTAGTTCCACGATCTCCAGCTCTCCAGTCCAGCTCACCCTACATGAGACTATGGTTAGAAAAAGGAAGTACTTAGCCTCGCATCCGCGTACACAGGGTTTGAACGCCCACATAGCTAGACTAATCTCGTTAGAGATGATGCCCTACCGGTTAGTTGAAAGCGAAGCTTTCAAAGCCCTGATGGACTACGCTGTACCACGCTACGAGCTACCCAGTCGACACTTTTTTCCAGAAAAGCCATCCCAGCCCTCCACCAGCATGTTAAAGAGCGCATCGTCCATGCACTCAGGCAATCTGTGAGCACAAAGGTGCACCTGACAACAGATGCATGGACCAGTAGGCATGGCCAGGGACGTTACGTGTCCATCACGGCACACTGGGTGAATGTTGTGGATGCAGGGTCCACAGGGGACAGCAAGTTTGGGACAGTTCTGCCTAGCCCACGGTCTAGGAAACAGTTGGCTGTAGCCGTTCGCACCCCCTCCTCCTCCTCTTCGTCCTCCTGCAGAAGCGAGAGCTCGTCCACAGACCGCAGTTGCACAACCACTCCATCCGCAGCTGCCACTGTTGCACACCAGGTCTCCCATTATGGGGCAGCTACTGGCAAACGTCAGCAGGCTGTATTGGCTATGAAGTGTTTGGGCGACAACAGACACACCGCGGAAGTTCTGTCCGAGTTCTTGCAGAAAGAAACGCAGTCGTGGCTGGGCACTGTAGATCTTGAGGCAGGCAAGGTAGTGAGTGATAACGGAAGGAATTTCATGGCTGCCATCTCTCTTTCCCAACTGAAACACATTCCTTGCCTGGCTCACACCTTAAACCTGGTGGTGCAGTGCTTCCTGAAAAGTTATCCGGGGTTATCCGACCTGCTCCTCAAAGTGCGTGGACTTTGCTCACATATCCGCCGTTCGCCCGTACACTCCAGCCGTATGCAGACCTATCAGCGTTCTTTGAACCTTCCCCAGCATCGCCTAATCATAGACGTTGCAACAAGGTGGAACTCAACACTGCACATGCTTCAGAGACTGTGCGAACAGAGGCGGGCTGTTATGTTTTTGTGGGAGGATACACATACACGGGCAGGCAGTAGGATGGCAGACATGGAGTTGTCAGGTGTGCAGTGGTCGAAGATTCAAGACATGTGTCAAGTCCTTCAGTGTTTTGAGGAATGCACACGGCTGGTTAGTGCAGACAATGCCATAATAAGCATGAGCATCCCCCTAATGCGTCTGCTGATGCAAAGTTTGACGCACATAAAGGATCAGGCGTCTGCAGCTGAGGAAGAGGAAAGCCTTGATGACAGTCAGCCATTGTCTGGCCAGGGCAGTGTACAGGACGAGTTAGCGGGCGAAGAGGAGGAGGAGGACGAGGAGGATGATGGGGATGATTATATTTTTAATGAGGAAGCTTTTCCGGGGCCACTGGAAATTGGTGGTGCGGCAAGGCCGGGTTCTGGTTTTTGGAGGGACACAAGTGACGTGGATTTGCCTGAAACTGCCCCTCAACCAAGCACAACCGCAGATTTGAGAACTGGAACTTTGGCCCACATGGCGGATTATGCCTTACGTATCCACAAAAGGGACACACGCATAACTAAAATGATGAACGATGACGATTACTGGTTGGCCTGCCTCCTTGATCCTCGCTATAAAGGCAAATTGCAAAATATAATGCCACATGAGAACTTGGAACTAATATTAGCAACCAAACAATCAACTCTTGTTGACCGTTTGCTTCTGGCATTCCCTGCACACAGCGCCCGTGATCGTTCTCACACAAGCTGCAGGGGCCAGCAGACCAGAGGAGTTAGAGGGGCAGAAATCAGAAGTGGCGTTGGCCAGAGGGGTTTTCTGACCAGGTTGTGGAGTGATTTTGCTATGACCGCAGACAGGACAGGTACTGCAGCATCAATTCAAAGTGACAGGAGACAACATTTGTCCAGTATGGTTACAAACTATTTTTCATCCCTTATCGATGTTCTCCCTCAACCGTCATTCCCATTTGATTACTGGGCATCAAAATTAGACACCTGGCCAGAAATGGCAGAATATGCATTGCAGGAGCTTGCTTGCCCGGCAGCTAGTGTCCTATCAGAAAGAGTATTCAGTGCTGCAGGTTCAATACTAACAGAAAAAAGGACTCGTCTGGCTACCCAAAATGTAGATGATCTAACCTTCATTAAAATGAACCACAACTGGATTTCGAAATCTTTTGCCCCACCTTGCCCGGCCGACACCTAGCTTTCCTATGAAAAGGTCTTGCCTGTGGACTATTCTGAATGCCTTTTCCAATCTCGTAATTTTCTGCACCTGATTGTCCAGCATACGACATGTTTACACCTCACTAAATGGCCAAACTCCCCACACGGGGCCGTGGTATCGACACTTGGCGACAGCACCCGTGAGAGTGCTGTTTGTCTGAAGAGGTGGGTGTGCCCGCTTTTGGTCGACGGCACTGCCACTGGGTCCCTCCTAGTACAATAAAGTGTCTCTGGCGGTGGTGGTGCGCACCCAACGTCAGACACACCGTTGTAATATGAGGGGCCCTGGGCCTGTACCGCCGGCCACAAGACAGTTTCCCCCCACCCCAGCTCAAACAGTGCTCTACCACTTGCAAAATTATCTCACAGCTCCACCAATGTTTAGTCTATGCGCTGACATCCTTCAATGCCTGCCACTGACAATACCATTGTATTGACATTTTTGTTACGTTAGGCCTTCGAAGCCTGTCTGCGGTCACTCCTTCCACTAGGCCTCCACTGATCACACCACTGCTGCCGTGTACCCCTGGAACCAATTTAAAATTGCCTACAGCCATGTGTTATTATTTTAGGCCTTCGATGCCTGTCTGCGGTCACTCCTTCCACTAGGCCTCCACTGACCACACCACTGCTGCCCGTGTATCCCTGGAACCAATTTAAAATTGCCTACAGCCATGTGTTATTATTTTAGGCCTTCGATGCCTGTCTGCGGTCACTCCTTACAATATGCCTCCACTGACCACACCACTGCTGCCCGTGTACCCCTGGAACCAATTTAAAATTGCCTACAGCCAGCCCAATTTTTTTATTTTAGGCCTTCGATGCCTGTCTGCGGTCCGTTCTTTCTACTACTACTACACTGACCAGGCCACTGCTGCCCGTGTACCCCTGGAACCAATTTAAAATTGCCTACAGCCATGTGTTATTATTTTAGGCCTTCGATGCCTGTCTGCGGTCACTCCTTCCACTAGGCGTCCACTGACCACACCACTGCTGCCCGTGGACCCCTGGAACCTATTTTTAATTGCATAGAGCATCCTTTTTTTAATAGTAGGCATACAAAGTCTGTCTGCGGTCCACTATTGAAATTGTCCTCCACTGCCCAGAGCACTGCTGCTTGTGTACCCCTGTAACTTTTTTAAGCTGCAGTGAGCCACATTTTTGGGTTAAGTCCTACTACCTGTGTCTGTCTGCGCCACTCAATTCAGCTGTGTTCCTTTGAAAAAAGCTGAGCGTCAATAGTCTTGTTTTCAGCCTCTAGGAATTTTAAAACTGCATTGGGGGTACAACTTTGGTAGGGCCTACTAACGGTGTCTGCCTCCCCAAGGTGTGCCCCAGGTTTCCTCGCCATTGCTTCGATCTTAATGCTCTCGTTTAGTAGTTGTTGGAAACTACACTGCATTAGGCCTACAAATTGGGTATGGGGTGTAGAGAGATGGTGTGTTCCACTCCAAGGTGTGCCCCAGGTTTCCTCGCCATTGCTTCGATCTTAATGCTCTCGTTTAGTAGTTGTTGGAAACTACACTGCATTAGGCCTACAAATTGGGTATGGGGTGTAGAGAGATGGTGTGTTCCACTCCAAGGTGTGCCCCAGGTTTCCTCGCCATTGCTTCGATCTTAATGCTCTCGTTTAGTAGTTGTTGGAAACTACACTGCATTAGGCCTACAAATTGGGTATGGTGTGTAGAGAGATGGTGTGTTCCACTCCAAGGTGTTCTCCAGGTTGCCTTTCCTGAGCTTCGATCTTCCGGCTCTCGTTTAGTAGTTCTTGGAAACTACACTGCATTAGGCCTACAAATTGGGTATGGGGTGTAGAGAGATGGTGTGTTCCACTCCAAGGTGTTCTCCAGGTTGCCTTTCCTGAGCTTCGATCTTCCGGCTCTCGTTTAGTAGTTCTTGGAAACTACACTACATTAGGCCTACAAATTGGGTATGGGGTGTAGAGAGATGGTGTGTTCCACTCCAAGGTGTTCTCCAGGTTGCCTTTCCTGAGCTTCGATCTTCCGGCTCTCGTTTAGTAGTTGTTGGAAACTACGCTGCATTAGGCCTACAAATTGGGTATGGGGTGTAGAGAGATGGTGTGTTCCACTCCAAGGTGTTCCCCAGGCTTCCTCGCCAATGCTTCGATCTTCATGCTCTCGTTTAGTAGTTGTTGGAAACTACACTGCATTAGGCCTACAAATTGGGTATGGGGTGTAGAGAGATGGTGTGTTCCACTCCAAGGTGTTCTCCAGGTTGCCTTTCCTGAGCTTCGATCTTCCGGCTCTCGTTTAGTAGTTGTTGGAAACTACGCTGCATTAGGCCTACAAATTGGGTATGGGGTGTAGAGAGATGGTGTGTTCCACTCCAAGGTGTTCTCCAGGTTGCCTTTCCTGAGCTTCGATCTTCCGGCTCTCGTTTAGTAGTTGTTGGAAACTACACTGCATTAGGCCTACAAATTGGGTATGGGGTGTAGAGAGATGGTGTGTTCCACTCCAAGGTGTTCTCCAGGTTGCCTTTCCTGAGCTTCGATCTTCCGGCTCTCGTTTAGTAGTTCTTGGAAACTACACTGCATTAGGCCTACAAATTGGGTATGGGGTGTAGGGAGATGGTGTGTTCCACTCCAAGGTGTTCTCCAGGTTGCCTTTCCTGAGCTTCGATCTTCCGGCTCTCGTTTAGTAGTTGTTGGAAACTACGCTGCATTAGGCCTACAAATTGGGTATGGGGTGTAGAGAGATGGTGTGTTCCACTCCAAGGTGTTCCCCAGGTTTCCTCGCCAATGCTTCGATCTTCATGCTCTCGTTTAGTAGTTGTTGGAAACTACACTGCATTAGGCCTACAAATTGGGTATGGGGTGTAGAGAGATGGTGTGTTCCACTCCAAGGTGTTCTCCAGGTTGCCTTTCCTGAGCTTCGATCTTCCGGCTCTCGTTTAGTAGTTGTTGGAAACTACGCTGCATTAGGCCTACAAATTGGGTATGGGGTGTAGAGAGATGGTGTGTTCCACTCCAAGGTGTTCTCCAGGTTGCCTTTCCTGAGCTTCGATCTTCCTGCTCTCGTTTAGTAGTTCTTGGAAACTACACTGCATTAGGCCTACAAATTGGGTATGGGGTGTAGAGAGATGGTGTGTTCCACTCCAAGGTGTTCTCCAGGTTGCCTTTCCTGAGCTTCGATCTTCCGGCTCTCGTTTAGTAGTTGTTGGAAACTACGCTGCATTAGGCCTACAAATTGGGTATGGGGTGTAGAGAGATGGTGTGTTACACTCCAAGGTGTTCTCCAGGTTGCCTTTCCTGAACTTCTATCTTCAGGCTCTCATTAAATTGTGGTTAAATGGAACAACTGCATTTGGCGTACTAGTTGGTTTGGGGCCTACTATCGGTGTCTGCCACTCCTTGCTGTTCTCCTGGTTTCCTGTCCTGAAATTCCATTTTCAGGCTCTCGTTAAGTAGTTGTTAATGTTAGACTGCATTTGGCCTACTAGTTGGGTTGGGGCCTACTATCGGTGTCTGCCACTCCTTGCTGTTCTCCTCAACTGAACAAAGCTGGGCCGCCTGTTTACTACGGTTGCCAATTTTGAACTGCATGTCGACTACTTACTGATTTGGGCCTACTCTCTGTGTCAGCCTCTCATTCCAGTTGTCCTCCACTGCAATGCCCCCTGGTTATTCCTGTGTTACCAATTTTGAACTGCATTTAGCCCACTTTATTCTTTGGGCCTATATCTGTGTTTCCTCCTCATCCTGCCCATTGCCCAGCCAGTGATAGATGAGTCTGCTGGTACAAACGCAAAATTCCCCGTGCACGCTACACAGCAAGCTTGTGACCCTGCTGAAAGTCAGGTTCCTCTTCCCGCATACCATACCACCTTACACGGGGACAAAGAGGAAGGTGCAGATGAAAGTGCAGGTTCCTTCATCAGGTGGGGGGAGGAATACTAGTTGGCGACGTCACTGGCACAGGGCCTCTCATAGTACGCAAAAGTGTTGCTGCCGGTGGGAGGCGCCCCAGCCGTGCAAACACACCGCTGTACTTTGAGGGGCCCTGTGCCAGTGCCAATGCCAACGAGTGGACCCCCCCTGCTTGCTCAGGATCACAGCACTTGCAAAGTTGAAATACTTACCTCTCCCTGCTCCACTGCCGTGACGTGGTCCAGATTTACTGGGCCCACTAATTACTTGAACCAGCCCTACCCCCCACAACTTTATCCAAATGACCCCCAATTTCAAATGCCTTCCAATTATTATAAGGTAAATTACGATTGACAAGCTTCTTTAACAAGAATGGATGTTTTTGCCATTAAAATGGGCAGTGTAGGTGTTTTCCTGGCCTCCACTCACTGCCGACTATGCTCCCCCATTGACTTGCATTGGGTTTCGTGTTTCGGGCGATACCCGACTTTTCGCGATAATCGGCCGATTCCACTCGACTCGACTTCTAAGATAGTCGGGTTTCGCGAAACACGGCTCGACTCTAAAAAGGTCAAGGTCGCTCAACCCTACATACTAATGTTAAATGCGACTGGTCAAACAGTTGCAAAACCTTAATCTTTTATTGTTGACCCAGGAGGTCCTTTCTAACTTTATCATTCTATGATTCTAGCAATCCGAAATGGCTAGGTTGTGAAATTGTCTTCATTTGAGAGACCATGGTGAATTAAATAATGGACTTCATATCTTCTATAACTCTACTAGATTCCTTAAATCATTATAATTTGCAGAAAGATCTACTTTATTTTATAATTAATCTTTTAAATAAAACAAAACTCCGCATGCAAATTTTTTAAAATCAAAATTATAATTGCTAGGATCCATTCAGCATGCTATTTTTGCTTCTTCACATTTGATCATCTATAATAAAACAATTGCAGTGTTTTCCATGTGTACAAGAGTGTACTAAGGAATAGCTAATTCTCAATCAGATTCCTTCTAAAGACTTGGGTCAAAATTCTCTCAAAATGCATAGAATCAAAGTCAAAATCAAAAAGATTCACTACATTCTGAATTAAACCATGCCAATATTTAAAATATTGGATATGATTACTATAAAACAAAGCAATGCATACTACTTCTCCTGGTGATCCTTTTGGTCCTGTAGATCCAGGTTCTCCTTGTGGCCCCTAAAACATTAACAAAATATTAATAATTAATAACGGAGTATCTTGTGGCAAGCTACATGTTTACATAAGAGAACTCAATCCAATCAATTTAGATTTAAAGGGTAAATTATACTGGACTTTTAATTAATTTTATCAGAAACTGACATGAATGCACATAGGAATAATAATAGTTTTCTTCATTGTAGGACCTGTATCTTGTAGTTTTACCCTCTAAAAGCTTTATCTTTAATTTGCAATTGACTCTCAGCTATTGGGATTAAGCTAACAGCTATGATGCCTCCAATTTACTAAACATACAAATGAGGGATTCTTGATATTTTTTTTTAGAGAAAAGAGGCTGTAGCATGTAAGACATCAAATAGCACTACTAAGCTGTGCGTTTGTGAATCCAGCGTATGGAATCACTCGTCATCAATAACTGTCTCTCCTGCTTGTTTTCTAACTTGGCACCTCACTCCTCCTTTGGCCTTCATTCTCCAACTTGCATAATGACATGTGTAACTTGACAGTCCATCTTGCATTGATCAATAAGGACTTGAGCTATTTCTAAAGTTTGTTAAAAGTACGGTTCCCATTTGAATAAAATAAACCAAAATGGTTAGTTGCTACTAAACTGGATGCATTCCAGCCAGCTTGTACAATGCTTTGTTAAGTATAAAACAGTATACAACTTACTTGAATACCAGGAGCACCTGCAAATCCTGGCAATCCCGGATGTCCTGGTTCGCCCTTTATTAGAAAATCAAGTAAACATTAATATCACTTTTATAGTACATGTGCACTGTAAATAAAATAGGTATGTGATCTAACACGCATATAGGGTTAAGCAATAGAATACAACCGCAACACCTACATATGCTTTCAAAGCAGGTGAGCTTTGCATACTCTATGTTGGCCTATGATACAAATCCATTTAGCTTTGACAGAGTGTCAAAAGAAAAATGTTTTTGTACTGAACGGATAGAGTTAAGATCACATAGAACAACAGTAAGGCCGATAAGGTATATTTTGATCATTATTTCACTTGGATATTGTAAACCCCAAACCAGGAATTGGTCCAAAATGTGGGAGAAGTATCTTTCCATTTTTGCCTGTATTTCAGTTGCACTTCCTTTTTTTTTACATAAAATACTGATGCAAAAAACACTCATGCATAAGTTCAAGCAGAACTTTGGAAACAAATCTTCCATTATTGTTTCTATTCATGAAGTTATCCTATTCCTGAAGTTCCTTTAAAAATGTATTTTCTTTTTTTCTTACATGGGTAAGAGCTGGAAATGTGTTAAAAAAAAATCATGGCTTACCTATTCAATCCAAATCCATTCTGTCGATTTACATCAGCTCTCCCTCCCCTCTTAAGCAGAAAACTTAGACCAGATAAAGAGGCCATGTGGTGGTCTTAGTGCTGCTACTTTTTCAAATTGACTTTTAAACAGTAACTTGTTTTTACAGGACAACTGTTTTTGGAACATAAACTGAGTTGAAACTGGGAGGAAACTCTTCAAATCCTCTTCCAAATCTCAAAACGCCAATTAGTTTCTGTTCCAAACATTTAGCAAACAGACTTGCATACGGCCTTAATATCAATACTCTCATCTATATATTCAGCCACATCCTGCAGAACATCACTCCTCTCATCTTCATATAGCCCATTTTGCAGTATATCAATTTGCTCACCCTCCTTCTGTACAAAGACCTATTCTGCAGAATATCACTCTTCTGATCCCTGGTATACAACTCCATCCTGCAGTATATCACTCCTCTCATCCCCTGTATGTAGCTCTATCCTGCAGTATATCACTTCTCTCACTCCTACATATAGCTCTGTGCTGCAGAATAGCCCTCCTTGTATCCCCTGTATACAGCTCCATCCTGCAAAAACACCTCTCTTTTACTTACCTGCACACACTGCTGCCGCTTTGTGGTATGAACTCCGCACTATAATGTGGGAGACTCCACCCCTTACAAAGACATCATCTCTAACAGAAGCAGTTCTATTATATGCATGACTATGAGGAGCAAGCAGGGGTGTAACTACAACAGGAGCAGGGGTTGCAATCGGACCTGGGCAATTGAGTCTTGGGGGCCCTAAAAGTCCCTTTGGCCTATAGAAAAAGACTATTGCTATTAAAGATTTAAAATATTTGGGGGCCCCGTTGGAGCTTTCGCCCATGAGTTTCAAGTTACGCCACTGGGAGCATGGATGAATCTCCTGGATGTAACAAATCAGACAATCACTGCTGCAGCCGCCTGACTCCAGCAGAAGCAGTGGTTTACTGCAGAGGTGTTCTGAATGTAGGGTGGCAGCAGAAATCCTTTGTTGTGAAGGAAACCCTCCATATCGTCCCCCTTCCCTCTATGCTAACTACGCCTGGGGCATGGGCCCCAACTGCCCCCCTCCAGTTATATCTCTGGATTGGCTGTAGTGGTCTCAAGAATTGTGGAAGAGATGTCATCGATGCTGGACAGGAGACACCAGAGTAGCAGTGCCAGAGCAGCAAGGGATTGAAAAGATAAGTAATATATTTTTTCTCCACATTAGCACATTTTCAGCTCATTTTTCAGCTTATTTTCCTTTTAAACAAACCCTTGTAACTTCCATATTACTTTTTATGGTATGGAAATGCGTAGTGTTGCAACCTGGAAAAAAATCAAGATACTGTTTATATAATAATTTATATAATAAGTGAGCAAAAGTGCTGAAAAAATTAGAATAGTATATTGATTTTTTTTTTTATTTTCAATGTTGCCACACCACATATTTCCATACCGTAATATTGAAGTTACAAAGCAGTCCTTTTCTCAGATTCCGAACTTTTAGCCAAGAGCAATGGTTAATTTTCACTCTAAAAAACCTAACACTAGAGTTAATGGTATCTAAAAAGATTGAAATAATCATGAGGAAACGGAGTTACTGTCCATAAATAATCAAATTTTTATTAGTTATCAACCACAAAATTCTAATATTGATACAAGTTTCAACAATACATATAAACCTAAAACAAAAAGAGGGATGGTGGTAGCAAAAAGATGGAAAGACACTGCGTGGATATACCCAATGCCAAAAAATCCTTTCCTAAATGGATGCTGGCAGACTGCCCCCTGACGAAGCTGACGCGAAACGCGCGTTGGGGCCACTGCGTGGAGCATCCTAACTGCCAGCATCTGGGTAAGGTTTATCTGGGCACTTTTGCATGTAGGTATGAATATATTCTTACTAGTAGTCCTCTGAGCCTATGCGCACGGCTCAGTGTATTTGGAAATAACAATTGTCATTACGTATTTTGGATACTTTATAGTGCCTTGATCCTAGCCCAATTTTGATTTGCACTTAGCACTTTAGGAAAGGATTTTTTGGCATTGGGTATATCCACGCAGTGTCTTTCCATCTTTTTGCTACCACCATCCCTCTTTTTGTTTTAGGATTATATGTATTGTTGAAACTTGTTGCATCAATATTAGAATTTTGTGGTTGATAACTAATAAAAATTTGATTATTTATGGACAGTAACTCCGTTTCCTCATGATTATTTCTGTATTGTGGAGTGTCCAGCCTATAATTGTGGCTCTCTTTGTGAGGCTCCCCCACTAGGGTTGTGAGCATGTTAGAGAAATTTGTGAAATATTTCAATTTGGTCTTTTTCTGTTATCTAAAAAGATTGCAGTTTAGCAAATAGCAAGGATTTTCCAGGAAAATATGTTTTACATCAAAGTAGTATGTTGTGATTTACAAGTACTTCATTATACTCTGGGCTATTGCTAGACCTCAGAACATAATAAGTGTAAGATGTAAAAAAAGGAAAAAAATTGAATACTCACCTAACTGCTCACCCTTCCTGCCATCTAGTACTCTTCCCTTCTTTTCACATTCATCCGTTGGAAACATCTTTTTCAGCCTACTTTACTCTACGACAGGGTCTTCTAGCATGACTAGACCTATGGTGTTACCGGGCGCCTGAGGAGTAGTCAGCATACAGTGACATAAGAGGCCTGCCCGAGCACAGAGTAAAGCAGGCCAGAGAGGATGTATTTGATAGGTGAAAGAAAGAAATGCAAAAGACCAGGTGGTGGGCTGCAGGGGCAAGAGGACAGATGTGTGGTGAGCTTATTATTTTGTAACCTTTAGCCCTCTATGATTCAGCAAAATGGCAGTGACAGCTGACTACTATATTGCTGAATTCACGCTGAATGAGTTGCAAAAAATCATGTTATGGAAAATATCAATTTTTATAAATTTATCATTTTTAGAATTCAATTCCACTGGAATACATTGGTTCATCTTTACCTAACACATCTAGGGGTAACATGATCACCCATTATAATTTTGTGTGCTAGCACTAGCACTTTGTTTCATACTTCTAAAGATTCATAACGCATTAGATGAATTCCCTTGACAAGTAATGGAATCTGTCAAACTCTTTGTTACTGGGCTGAGTAATGCAGCAGGCAACAATGAAAACCTGACAAAATTGTGAACAAGCCCTTAGATATTTCCGCTTCAAGTTCAATACATTACCTTCAATCCTAGCTCTCCTTTAGCTCCAGGTTCTCCCTTTTAATGAAAAAGAATGAAATTTCCAAGTTGTAATTATTAACCCATTACTTGCCAAATTAAAATTTTTAAACATATGGATTTTTCAGAAAAGGGCGTCCCAATATTCAATTAAAAATGACAATGACATGATTTCCAATTTTGAAAACATTCATTTTACAAACACAACACAAAAAATTGGACCTAATTATAAAAATTATAAAATCTTAGTTGCTAGAAGCTAAAGATTAGGCGTCCCAAAAAAAGGGCATTGGTAGATAATGGGAGAAAACTATTTCAATAGACACAGAATGAAAACATTTAAGCTTAATACAGAATGCAGAGCCGCAATAAATTTTATAGGCGTACACACATTTTGATGTCATTAATATAGCAAAATGAAAAATATTATGCCATGTTTTTTGTACAATAATTGGTTTTAAATCTTTGTCTGGAAGCATAAATCTGATATAGTGATATGACACTATCTATAATGCTTTGAAAAATTATGCCTATTTGCCTGTAGTTTTCCTCAATCAGCACTGATATAAATCATGATCACACTGCTCAAATTGAGGCTTTCTACTTACATTTTTTTTAAATTGCCACTTTATAAAATTTTACCAAGAATTTCTGGATCAGTGCAACATGACAAAGTAAATGCATGCACATTTAATGTCATTGCCAATCATATAAATAATTTACTTTGTTTATACTGGCATTTCTGCCAGTCTTTTGGGTTTCCAGTATTTTTGTGTGACATGACTAGTATAGTCTGTGAGGTCAATCAGAAATTCTTATTTTTCTTTTTTTTCACAAAGATCTAAAATAACTATCACTGCTTTGTCTTTGTTATAGAATATAAGAATATATTTAAGTCTATCTATCTACCTATCTATCTGGATATATATATATATATATATATATATATATATATATATATATATATATATATATATACAGAAAAATTGGAGGCAGCACAACGTTTGTAGTGAAAAGGAGCTATTTAATCAGCCCAGAAAGCGACGTTTCAGTCCCAACAGAAACCAACAGGTTTGGTATTTGCCCGGACTCTTTCTTTGTGCTGCTCAAATTTTATATATATATCTATATATATATATAGATATATATATATATCTATATATATAATTGTCTAAGGGTTTTTCCGTCTGTCTGTCTGTCTTTCTGTCTGTCTGTCTGTCCTGGAAATCCCGCATCTCTGATTGGTCAAGGCCACCAGGCCTCGACCAATCAGCGACGGGCACAGCATGGCGACGATGATGTCATAAAGGTTGCCTCGACCAATCAGCGACGGGCACAGTCTGCCGCGAATTCGCCTCGACCAATCAGCGACAGGCACAGTATCGACGTAGATGTCATAATGGTTGCCATGGTGATGATGATGTCATAAAGGTTGCCTCGACCAATCAGCGACGGGCACAGTCTGCCGCGAATTCTGGAATCATCATTGTCCATATACTACGGGGATATGCATATTCTAGAATTCCCGATGCATTAGAATCGGGCCACAATCTAGTATATATATATATATATATATATATATATACAGGTCCTTCTCAAAAAATTAGCATATAGTGTTAAATTTCATTATTTACCATAATGTAATGATTACAATTAAACTTTCATATATTATAGATTCATTATCCACCAACTGAAATTTGTCAGGTCTTTTATTGTTTTAATACTCATGATTTTGGCATACAACTCCTGATAACCCAAAAAACCTGTCTCAATAAATTAGCATATTTCACCCATCCAATCAAATAAAAGTGGATTTTAAAAACAAACAAAAAAACCAACAAATAATAATGTTCAGTTATGCACTCAATACTTGGTCGGGAATCCTTTGGCAGAAATGACTGCTTCAATGCGGCGTGGCATGGAGGCAATCAGCCTGTGACACTGCTGAGATGTTATGGAGGCCCAGGATGCTTCAATAGCGGCCTTAAGCTCATCCAGAGTGTTGGGTCTTGCGTCTCTCAACTTTCTCTTCACAATATCCCACAGATTCTCTATGGGGTTCAGGTCAGGAGAGTTGGCAGGCCAATTGAGCACAGTAATACCATGGTCAGTAAACCATTTACCAGTGGTTTTGCACTGTGAGCAGGTGCCAGGTCGTGCTGAAAAATGAAATCTTCATCTCCATAAAGCATTTCAGCCGATGGAAGCATGAAGTGCTCCAAAATCTCCTGATAGCTAGCTGCATTGACCCTGCCCTTGATGAAACACAGTGGACCAACACCAGCAGCTGACATGGCACCCCACACCATCACTGACTGTGGGTACTTGACACTGGACTTCAGGCATTTTGGCATTTCCTTCTCCCCAGTCTTCCTCCAGACTCTGGCACCTTGATTTCCGAATGACATGCAAAATTTGCTTTCATCAGAAAAAAGTACTTGGGACCACTTAGCAACAGTCCAGTGCTGCTTCTCTGTAGCTCAAAAGTGGCTTTACCTGGGGAATGCGGCACCTGTAGCCCATTTCCTGCACACGCCTGTGCACGGTGGCTCTGGATGTTTCCACACCAGACTCAGTCCACTGCTTCCTCAGGTTCCCCAAGGTCTGGAATCGGTCCTTCTCCACAATCTTCCTCAGGGTCCGGTCTCCTCTTCTCGTTGTACAGCGTTTTCTGCCACATTGTTTCCTTCCAACAGACTTACCATTGAGGTGCCTTGATACAGCACTCTGGGAACAGCCTATTTGTTGAGAAATTTCTTTCTGGGTCTTACCCTCTTGCTTGAGGGTGTCAATGATGGCCTTCTTGACATCTGTCAGGTCGCTAGTCTTACCCATGATGGGGGTTTTGAGTAATGAACCAGGCAGGGAGTTTATAAAAGCCTCAGGTATCTTTTGCATGTGTTTAGAGTTAATTAGTTGATTCAGAAGATTAGGGTAATAGGTCGTTTAGAGAACCTTTTCTTGATGTGCTAATTTATTGAGACAGGTTTTTTGGGTTATCAGGAGTTGTATGCCAAAATCATCAGTATTAAAACAATAAAAGACCTGACAAATTTCAGTTGGTGGATAATGAATCTATAATATATGAAAGTTTAATTGTAATCATTACATTATGGTAAATAATGAAATTTAACACTATATGCTAATTTTTTGAGAAGGACCTGTATGTGGGGCTATAATAGAAGGTTACCCCTAAAATTTACCACATATTGTTATTTGCTCAGATTTAGAAAATAGGACATCGTACAGCCATTGGGACTTGGATTGAGATAGAAGGGTTTGTTTGTGCATTTGGCATTGATTATTTATAATCAAACAATCTCTCAGTCTTTTAAGAGGTCCTACATCACAGTAGCTGTTTTGAAATGCTTGAAAGTAAATCCAATAATCCATAAAAACACATTAAAGTTTGAAACAGATTAATTGATTCACTTTCAATGCCAAAAAATATTTAATCTGAAACCATTCTATAAATGATACAATTTTGAGAATAAATAATATGTCTCAGTCTTACTCACAGGGTCACCTTTTTCTCCTTTTGTGTCAGACACAGTCTGTAAGAGAAATGTGGTGATTAGTTATTGCATATAAATTCCTTCTCAATAAGAAAAATAAAAAACAATAATAAATTAATGCATTACATAAAAGAAAATCCTTTTGCTTCAGATCTTTAGATATTGCGTAATAATTATAGCAATAAAAAAAAACACAGAGGGGCAACATTTTCGATCATCTAAAGGGGTGTCCTTATCATATCAGACCATGTAATCACACTACTGATCAGTTAATAAATAAACAAAATGCTAATTTTTCAGCTAATCAGATTAATTAATGATACAGGAGAAAAAACGAGTCAGAAGCTCATAATATACAAACGTACACAAAACTTTTATTAAATATCCATATACATAAAACTAGAACTGTTAGTGTGCGAGTGCATACAGTTCTTAGAGCAATCAGTAATGTTTATAACAATATGAGGTACATGACAAAAATTCCAAATCAGATTAATTGTTGTCGGCAGTACATGCCCTAAGTAAACAGGAAATGTTATGACAACATTCAGGCTGTATGGTGACAAAAGGATTTAAAGGCAACCTGTCACCTGAATTGGCGGGACCAGTTTTCAGTCATATGGGCGGAGTTTTTGGGTGTTTGATTCACACTTTCCATACCCGCTGGCTGCATGCTGGCCGCAATATTGGATTGAAGTCAGAGGCGTAGCTAGGGGTTCAGCTCAGGGGGGGCGAAACATGTGAGTGGGCCCCTAACAGGCGGACATATCATTAGTGCAAACTATGCGGCAGCACATGGGCCCAAGAGTTAAGGGGGCTCTTTTCTACCCCTAAATAAGGTGCAATTTTGTATTTTTAGAAGTTCTTGGGCTGCAAAGGGCCCATATATTGTTCTTGCACATAGGCCCTTTTCTGTCTGTGTCCACAGACAAAATAAATCTCTATACAATAACCAGCACTGATATTACCGCCATACGGTAATACCATATAGTGGTAGAGACCAGTCCTGCATGACATAGAGAGATCACAGTACAGCTATAGATGGTGACTTACAGAGGACGTTCTTTCCGGGGGAGCCATTCACTTTTCCCATCTTTTCCACCTGGCCCAGACTGACAAACTGTGTATACTATTACTTCAACATTTTTCAGTCACCGCTCTGTGTATAGAGAGAGGCGGCTGTAACTGATGCCCCGGGACTGACTGACAGCCGGTACAGCACTATCTGCCACCCTGTAGTTAGGCTTCAATGCTTCGTAAGTGCCTACTTAATATTTAGGAGTCCCCCTATGTACAGTAATAATGGCCCCAGCATCGCTGATGAGAGCAGGAGGTCATGTGACGATTTTCTTCTATTGAGAGAAGTCAAACTTATCTAGTCGACACGTGCAAATAGCAAACGTGGTCGCACGACCGCCTGATCACACCAGTGGTCTTGGGGTCTCATGACGGCAAGTGCACCCCATCATGATTTGGCAGTCTGTAGAGTGACTGCAGACAATTATCCCAAGCCTTTAATAACTTAAAGGGAACCTGTCACCCCCCCAGGGCCTATTAAGGTAAAAGAGCCACCTTCTTCAGCACTAAGGCTGCATTCTGTGAAGGTGGCTCTTATGTTTTTGATCCCTAATAACGCTGAAATATTCACTTTTATGAATTGTGCGCCATACCTGTATTGAGTTTGGGGGGTACGTTTTCTCCCCCTGACTCAGCAGCCTCGCAGCCGTTCATCATCCCACCGAGCATCGCCTCCTTTCTGTCTTGTGCCGTCACCGGCGCTCTGCAATTATTTCTCGGGCATGCGCAGAGCGCGCTGCCCTGGAACTTATATCAAGTGATGTAAGTAGATCGCACCTGCGCATAGCGCCAGATTCTCAGCCCTGCAGTGTGAATAAATCATAACACACTGCGGGGCGGGATCTCGGGCCTCCGCTACACGCAGGCGCAATATCAGTACATCAGCTGATGTGAGTTTCAGGGCAGCGTGCACGGCGCATGCCTGAAAAATGAGAGCCCAGGCATCGGCACCCGGTGGGATAATGGACGGCTGGGAGGCGGTTGTGTCTGGGGACAAAAGACGTACCCCCCAGACTCAATACAGGTATGGGGCGCAATTTATAAAAGTGAATATTTCAGCATTATTAGGGATCAAAACCATAAGAGCCACCTTCACAGAATGCAGCCTTAGTGCTGCTGAAGGAGGCTGGCTTTATTACCTTAATAGGCTCTGGGGAGGGGGTGTGACAGGTTCCCTTTAATAATTTAATTATAAGCAATTTATTCTTATAACATAGAATGCAGCCCGTGGTTACTGTATTGTTATACTTGTTAGGGGGCAGACAGACGGACGTATTTCTCATGTGAGGATCGCATCGCAATCCTCGGACTGACCGTCGGCTCTCCTGACCTGAGGCTGACAGTTGCATAGTAATCTATCACGCTGTCACACTTATGTCAGGAGAGGTGTCAGGGCCAGTCCGAGGATTGCAATGCACTTGTCGCATGAGTTATACAGTGTCTGTCTGCACCCTTATATTAATACTTATCCTTGTTATAGTAATTTTAACCTTCTTTGCTATGCTTGTTTTACTAATACTTATAAAAGACCCAGCTCGCAATAATAAAAACCCCCCGACCTCCCCATCTCCAGCCCCCAAGACAGCAACTATTAGGGTATGTTTCCAAGGGGCGTATTGCTTGGGTTTTTGCTGGGGATTGGATGCTGTGTACATCCGCAGCGTCGAAACCGCAGCTTCCAGATGTTACAGTATAGTGGAGGGGATTTTATGAAATCCCATCTCCACTATGCGTACATAGACGCAGGTGGCAGACCTGCGTAACCGGACATGTGGTGTGTCTTTCTAGACAGCAGCATGTCTATCTTGTGGAGATGCTCCGTCTCCACAAGATAAATATAACAGTCTATGAATAGGATGCAGTGAGTCCACCTGTGTTCAATGAATATATGTGGAATCACCGTGCGTACAACAGGGGGCAGCGCATTTGGTGGAGCGGGGTATCTGCTGCGTCCAAAGCGCTGCCAATACACCTCGAGGACACATACCCTCACATATGATAGAGTGAATATCTCATAACATTAAACAGTATAATAATAATCAGCCCCCCAGTACCCCCTCAACTCCGTCAGCCCTCATAATACCCTCAAACTCTGCCATTCACCCCCACAGTGCCCTGTCTCCCTCCCACTATACCACCACCCTCTCTCATTTACCCCCACAGTGCCCTGTCCCCCTGCACACCCACAATAACCCCCATCGTTTCACATTTACCCCACAGTGCCCTGTCCCCCTGCACACCCACAATAACCCCCATCGTTTCACATTTACCCCACAGTGCCCTGTCCTCTCCCACTTCAGCTGCTACAATACCACAATCCTCTCACATTCACCCCCACAGTGACCATGATATGCCTAAACCGAATTACTCTAATAAATTCCATCCCCACTTACTGATGAAGTTTTCAGGCAGTGAGGAGAACCAGGAAGTGTCCAGATAGATGCAAGGAGGGCACTAGGACCCAGCGTGCCTCAGCCAAACCAAGTGTGCACAGCCAGAAAGTAACTGCAGCTGCTGCTGCCAGCCAGGAAGAGACTCCTCGGGTGAGACCACATCGCACTCTGCAAGAGGGGGGCTCTGCAGCCGGCATTGTGCTGCTCTCTCCCTGATACCTCAGACTCAGCAGTGGATCTCCTGGTGGGCCCCTTCAGGTGACTGGGCCCGGGGCAATGGCCCCCTCTGCCCCCCCAGTAGCTACGCTACTGATTGAAGTTCATTCTATGTCCTCCGTAGTACACGGCAAGATTGCCTCGTGCAGGCATGTACTACGGAGGACATAGAATGAACTTCAATCCAATATTGCGACCAGCATGCAGCCAGCGGGTAAGGAAAGGGTGAATCAAACACCCAAAAACTCCGCCCATATGACCGAAAACCGGTCCCGCCAAATTCAGGTGGCAGGTTCCCTTTAACTCCTTCATGACCTTGGGTTTTTCCTTTTTCCGTGTTCATTTTTCACTCCTCTCCTTCCCAGAGCCATAACTTTTTTATTTTTCTGTCAATTTGGCCATGTGAGGGCTTATTTTTTGCGGGACGAGTTGTACTTTTGAACGACATCATTCGTTTTAGCATGTCGTGTACTAGAAAATGGGAAAAAAATTCCAAGTGCGGTGAAATTGCAAAAAAAGTGCAATCCCACACTTGTTTTTTGTTTGGCTTTTTTGCTAGGTTCATTAAATGCTAAAACTAACCTGCCATTATGATTCTCCAGGTCATTATCAGTTCATCGACACCTAACATGACTAGGTTATTTTTTACCTAAGTGGTGAAAAAAAATTCCAAACTTTGCTAAAAAAAGAAAAAAAATTGTGCCATTTTCCGATACCCGTAGCTTATTTTTTGCGTGCCGAGATGACGTTTTTAATGATAGCATTTTGGTGCAGATACGTTCTTTTGATCGCCCGTTATTGCATTTTAATGCAATGTCGCGGTGACCAAAAAAACGTAATTCTGGCGTTTTCGAATTTTTTCTCGCTACGCTGTTTAGCGATGAGGTTAATGCTTTTTTTAGTTGATAGATCGGGCGATTCTGAGTGCGGTGATACCAAATGTGCGTAGATTTGATTTTTTTTATTGATTTATTTTGATTGGGGCGAAAGGGGGGTGATTTAAACTTTTATATTTTTTTTTATTTTTTCACATTTTTTTTACTTTTGCCATGCTTCAATAGCCTCCATGGGAGGCTAGAAGCAGGCACAGCACGATCGCCTCTGCTACATAGCAGCGATCTGCTGTTCGCTGCTATGTAGCTGAAAATCGGGTGTGCTGTGAGCGCCGACCACAGGGTGGCGCTCACAGCTGCCGGCGATCAGTAACCATAGAGGTCTCAAGGACCTCTATGGTTACAATTCTGAAGCATTGCCGACCCCCGATCATGTGACGGGGGTCGGCGATGACGTGATTTCCGGCCGCCCGGCCGGAAGCGGTAGTTAAATGCCGCTGTCTGTGTTTGACAGCGGCATCTAACTAGTTAATAGGCGCGGGCAGATCACGATTCTGCTCGCGCCTATTACGGGCACATGTCAGCTGTTCAAAACAGCTGACATGTCCCGGCTTTGATGCGGGCTCACCGCCGGAGCCCGCATCAAAGCAGGGGATCTGACCTCAGACGTACTCTCCCGTCCGAGGTCAGAAAAGGGTTAATTAAAAAAGGTTATGTCCCTTTAACTTTATGCTAGCCCATATGAATAACTAGTATAAGATTACTGATTGACTAGGAATTAGATGATCCACACTCATTACAGTGGCATGTAAAAGTTTGCGCATTCCTAGTCAAAATTACTGTTATTGTGAGTAGTTAAGCTAGTTGAATATGAAATGATCTCTAAAAGGCCCAATGTTAAATATGACACATTTATCTTGTATTTTAGACAAAAAGAAAAATATTGTAATTTTTTACATTTTAAAACTTGCGATAAGTAAAATGGGTGGATGCAAAACTTTGTGCATCCTTGGAGATTTGTGTGCTCAGATAACTTTGACCAAGGTTTCAAACCTTAATTATCCTGTTAGGGTTATGGTATCATTGTTAGGAAAGGCCAGGTGATGCAAATTTCTCAGCTTTATAAAAATCCAGCCTCCTCTAACTTTGTGCCAAAAAATAGCAGCCATGGGTTCTTGTAAGCAGCAGATCAGCACTCCGAAAATGAAAATGGAGGAAGCCCAAAAACCAGGAGATGGATATAAGAATATAGCAAAGCATTTTCAATTTGCCCTTTCCTCAGTTTGAAATGTAATTAAGAAATAGAAGCTAGTAGGAACAGTTTATTCAAGATAAGGTCTGGAAGATGAAGCAAAATTTCAGTGAGAGCTGCTTGCAGGATTGCTAGAGAGGAAAATCAGAACCACCATTTGAGAGCAAAAGACGTTCAGAAAGATTTAGCAGACTCTGTAGTTGTGGCACATTGTTCAAATATTCAGAGACACCTGCACAAATATAGCCTTCATGGAAGAGTCATCAGAAGAAAACCTCCTGCGTGCCAAAATAAAATTCAGTGTTTGAAGTTTGCAAAAGAACATCTAAAAAAGCCTGATGAATTTTGGAACCAAGTCTGGTGAACCGATGAGGTTAAACTAATACTCTTCGGCAACACTGATCAAAAGTGTGTGTGGAGAAAAAAGGGCAGAGAATTTCAGGAAATGAACATTTCCTCAACTATTATCAACATGTTGGTCGATTAATTAAACTTATAGGTTATGTTGCATCCAATGGCACACAAAACATTTCATTGGATAGAGGAAAGAATGGATTCACCGAAATTTGAACAAATTCTTTATACAAACATAACACCATCTGTAAAAAGCTGAAGCTGAAAAGAGGATGGTTTCCACAAATATATAATGATCCTGAACACATGTCAAAATCATCTGCTTTAAACAGTCGTGAGTATAACGTAGCTCCACCCATGGCTGTTAAGCTGTTAAAATACATTTTTTTATGTGTTTTTTATGTGTTCTTTAATAAAGTTACATATTTCTTAACTACTTCTTGGTCTAGTGTGAAGGAGTTTTTTCAATGTTTATTTATGGTGTTACCTTCATGGCTCTGTAAGGGATATTATTTGGTGTTTTTTGTTAAAATCCACTGTCTAAGACAGCAGCATTTAAAGGCCCAGTGGTGCACCTGCAATGTGATCTTGGGGTGCAAACGGGTTGCTATGATAGATGAAGATGAAGACCCCTGTGATTGTCATAAGGATAACCCTGTGAAAGCCAGCCTGCAACTGGCAAACATGGGAAATAAACCAGTCGAGAAGATTATATAAGTTATATGGACGTCGAGGGCTTTGGCGCACTCAACCTGTGAAGTTACAGGGAAAGATGGATGCAGACTCTATGAGGTGGGAGGTGTTGCAATTCAGGTGCACTGCTAGTGGTGGAGAAGACTTCCCAATGTTAATGAAGATAGCAAGAGGGACACTCGACCTATGCCTTGAAGTTGTGTCTGGTACCTGTGTTAAAGATGACAACCTGTTGGGACTTATCCTATATTCCTGTTTGGAAAGACTACCAATTGTTTAGTAAAGCTTGATTGTTTTCACAAAACCTACATCCCCTTGATTGATTGCTGTCAAGGAGGCCTGCAGGCCAAAAGTAAGTGTAATGCACCCTACACACAGCAGCACACCAGGACAGTTAAATGTATTTTCTAAAGAGTGCCAGAGCCAGTGGGAGCAGCATTATGCCCACAATGACCTCGCCTGGGCACTTTACATAGGGATAAAGGTCAAAGTGCATAGCTCATTCCACATAGAGACAGAAAAAGGCATTAGTGTTGAAGAACATTTAGTTGCATCTATTGGAGGACAGAGATATGATAGGGGCAGCAGCAGTGTCAGTGTAATTGCTTAATGCCTTAAAATTACATAACAATCTCAATCTTACAGTACAAACGTCTGGAATCCCTCGTTCACTCTAGCTCTCTTCTTCCCATAAAGCTATATTAACAATAAAATATATTAAATACAGTATTGAGATGGAAAATTGTTATATACACTCTTCCAAGGTAACTGGACTACTTTAGATTTGCTGCAAATGAAAAGTTTTGGGAAAAATATCCAGAACCTGGCGATTTCGAATTTCAAAATGTTCCATCATCTCTACTAATCATGCATTTTGAGAAATACTTCTTTAAAGCCTCAGCAAAATGTGGGATTCTCTATTTTTCTTTGTCTAATTATATTGTTCTTAATAGAGAAATTTGGAAGAGCACAGTTTATTTTTATACTACACTATTTTATGAAAGCAGCTTACAAATAGTAACTAAAGGAGCTTGATTTAAAATTGGTGCCACAATTTCCGACAAGATTTTTCTAGAATTTTCAATTAATCAAAAAATTGTTATGAACTGATAATTAGCAAATGACATTGTTGTCTTTTGCTCACCATGATTTTGATGGCCCGTAGTCAATAGCATAAAAAATCATCTTATTTCAAGATTTAACCAAAATAGCTCTGTTTTCGCCTAAGGTTTTTTCTATCCACATTATCTGACTGCACATATTTTAGATTTAAATCTTGACTGACTCACAATAAACACTGGCCACATTATTAACAATGCCATAAGGATGTGTCATTCATTAAATATGCTTTTCAAAACTAATGAAAATAATTTGGCAGGTTGTACTATAAATCAAAATCTAACACAACCTCAATATGCACTTTGAGTAGGGAAAATAAAAAGTTTTACACCTTTGATAGAAAATCACAGAAATTCAGATCTGCTAAGCCTCATGTAATTTAGTAATTATTATGCAATGATATCACTACAGGGACCAATTTACATTTTGCCTCTAAATAAGCTTGACCACGGAATTGGATAGAAGACCTGATAACACCATTTTAAACAGAAGAGATCTCAATAATGGGTTTTGTCTGAGATTTGATGCCAGATGGAAATTGCATGAAATACAGATAAGCTTAACATATCGTTACTGCCAACTTGGAGGTCCCACTGTGATTCTAAGCACTAGGCTGGCATTCTGCTCTTACAGCCAACGTGGCCAAATTTTTATTTAACTATCTTTAGTCCTCCTCAGTTACAACATCCTGAATTCTCAAACTTTCCTTTAATCAGAGATTTACTCCAAGTTTTAACTGAAAAAAACCCAAACTTTTCATAATTTTTTAACAAAAAAGGTTGTTGACTTAGAAAAGAAAATCTACATCTGCTATGACAAAGATTTAAGCCAGAATTTGTGTCATTTTCTGGCTTTAGTATTATTAAATCTGTACAAAATTGCAGGCCAAAAAGTTGTATAAAAAACAAGCATTAACTGATTACTACATGTAGGCCTACGTGTTACTGATAGACATTTATAAATTACGGCATTTTGTATATGTCCTAAACCCAAGAGCTATAGGTCAATGTGTGTTATTAATATGGGAAGCTGTATGTGGGAATTTCACAACTCTACATGTAGCATCAATGGCCAAATTTGACAATAGCTAGTCCACTTAGCATGTTCCAGAGTCACCCTGGCCTTCACAACTTTAGTCATCATTAGTTTCATTTACAGAGCAGCAGCTAACGCTTGGAGAGAGTTGGCAAAGAATAGTAAATAAGCTGGGTCAGTAAAAGAGGGATGAAACAACGGAAAAAATCAGTAGGCAGGGAAATAATTCAGGGTCAGCAAAAAGTATCCAACCAAGGGACCGATAAAACAGATCAAGATGGGTCAGGTAAAACACAACAAAGACAGAAGCATATAACGCACTAGAGTAGAGTAGAATGTATAACAGTCACAGGGTAAGTAAACAGGGAAGGTGTAAATAGAAAGCCAAAACACTGATGGGGCAGCAGTATTGAGAATATGTGGCTCCTCTTTACTGCTGAATGAGATCCAAAGTAAAATCCCAGGAGACACGAAGAAACAGTAAGATGACTGTGGTTATATCCTGATGAAAAAGGCAAATAACTTTGAAATGCGTTGAAGATAGAATTGCATGAAATTTCATTTTGTCTCATGCAATTTTACCTCGGATCTCCTTCAGCAGCACAAATGAAATATGCTGCCCCTCACTGAAAAATTGCTGTTTTAATTTACATGCAAATGAGGCTTAAGTGCTCTAGGCATGATCAAAGAATATCCCAAGCTTCTTCTTCCCTTTCTCATTTCCTGCTCAATAGTGAAATGTTAGTCAAACAAAGAAGGGGAGTCTGGGTAGGGAAAGAATAAGGGAAACAGAGGCGTGGAAAGTACTTTAATCATGTCCAGAACACTTAAGCCTTATTTACATATGAATTAAAAATTAAATTTTTCAGTTAAGATTGCAAACCTAAAGGTATAGAGGACATTATCTTTCAGATTCAGCAACAAAACCATATACAGTTGAAACCAGCAGTTTACACACACTATATAAAAAGACACAGATGCATGTTTTTCTCAATATCTGGCATGAAATCAGAATAAACCTCTCCCATTTTAGGTCAATTAAGATTACCAAAATTAATAATATTTGATAAATGCCAGAATAATGAGAGAGAGAGCGAGAGAGAATGTTTTAACGCAGTTTTATTACTTACTGCAAAGTTTACATACATTATATTAGTACTAGATGGCAGCCCGATTCTAAAGAATCGGGAGTCTAGAATCCATATATACTTTATTTATTCAAATGTAAGAATAATACAATTAATAAATAATAGTAAGAAAGAACAAAAATAATAGGCAGTATATGGAGAAAACACCAAACAAAAGTTCAAAATTGGTGTGAAAATGTCACTGAACCACTTCACAACTAAATATATATAGTTTTGGTAAATGGTATTATCATTTTTTTGACGAAATTCGGCAGGAGCTTGAAGAGCAACGTCACTGGGCCCGCCTCCACGCAGTAGAAACTTGCTGTGAGGTAAAAATTCAAAAATCACACCAAAATGGCGGGCGGAGTGTGTCACAGTATGGCACGTTTCTGATTGGTCGCTCGCAGCAGGCGGCAACCAATCAGACACTGGACACTGTTGACGTCACTTATCTCCGGACATTAGCTCCGGACATTAGCTCCGGACATTAGCTCCGGACAGGAAGTTGGCACAAATTGCAGGAAGTAGTATTCTAGGCAATTATATATTAGATATAACCAAACCGCTGCATGATCAGCTCTACCCTCGCCTACTGTATTCTCACCCATCCCTTGTAGATTGTGAGCCTTCGCGGGCAGAGTCCTCTCTCCTCCTGTACCAGTTGTGACTTGTATTGTTTAAGATTATTGTACTTGTTTTTATTATGTATACCCCTCCTTACATGTAAAGCGCCATGGAATAAATGGCGCTATAACAATAAATAATAATAATATTAATATTTGGTACCATTGCCCTTAAACTGAATGACTTTGGTCAAACATTTGGGAAATAATTCCACAAGTTTCTTACAATAGTTGGTTGGAATTTGGCCCATTCCTCCAGAAAATAGTGGTGTGACTGATCCAGGTTTGTAGGTTGCTTAGCTTGCACCTGCTTTTTCAGCTTTGCCCATAAATTTTCAAAAGGATTGAGATCAGGGCACTGTGATGGCCACTCCAAAACATTGACTTTGTTATCCTTAAGCCATTTTGGCAGTATGCTTCTGATCATTATCCATTTGGAAGACCCATTTCTGCACAAGCTTTGACTTCCTGGCTGATGTCTTGAGATGTTGCTTCAGTATTGCCACATAATCTTCTTTCCTCATGATGCCATCTATTTTGTGAAGTGCAACAATCCTTTCTGTAGCAAAACAACTCCACAAGATGATGCTGCCACCCCCGTGTTTCACAGTTGGGATGATGTTCCTAGGCTTTCAAATTTCGCCCTTTTTCCTCCAAATGTAACATTGATAATTATGCCCAAAAAGTTCAATTTTAGTTTCATCAGATCACAGGACATGTTTTCAAAAATGAAGGTCTGTGTTCCTGTATGCATTTGCAAATATTAATATGACTTTTTTATGTTTGTCTTAGAATAATGGCTACTTCCTGGCAGATTGGCCATTCAGCCCATGTTGATACAGTACAGTACAGTTTCACTGTGGATATTGGCACAATCTTACCAGCTTCTGCCATCATCTTCACAATGTCTTTTGCCTTTTCCTTGGGTTGAAAAGCACATGTCAGATCAAAGCAAGTTCATCTCTGAGACACAGAACCCTTCTCCATATTATGTGGTATGATGGCTGGACATTCCCATCTTGTTTGTACTGTACTTGCACATAATGGTTTGTACAGATGAATGAGGCACCTTCAGGTTTCTTGAAATTGTACCCAATAGGGTTGAGCGAAACGGGTCATTCATTTTCAAAAGTCGCCGACTTTTGGCAAAGTCGGGTTTCATGAAACCCGATCCGACCCCTGTGCGGGGTTGGCCATGCGGTACGCGACTTTCGCGCCAAAGTCGCGTTTCAATGACGCGAAAAGCGCCATTTCTCAGCCAATGAAGGTAAACGCAGAGTGTGGGCAGCGTGATGACATAGGTCCTGGTCCCCACCATCTTAGAGAAGGGCATTGCAGTGATTGGCTTGCTGTCCGCGGCATCACAGGGGCTATAAAGGGGCGTTCCCGCCGACCGCCATGTTACTGCTGCTGATCTGAGCTTAGGGAGAGGTTGCTGCCGCTTCGTCAGAAGCAGGGATAGCGTTAGGCAGGGTCCATTAACCACCAAACCACTTGTGCTGTAGCGATTTCCACTGCCCAACACCACCTTCGGTGTGCAGGGACAGTGGAAGCTACATTTTTTTTTCCTCAGCGCTGTAGCTCATTGGGCTGCCCTAGAAGGCTCCCTGATAGCTGCATTGCTGTGTGTACGCCGCTGTGCAAACCAACTGCTTTTTTCAAAGCACAAATCCTGTTGTTCCTTCCTTTCTGCACAGCTATCTTGTTTGTTTGTCCACACTTTTTATTTAATTTGTGCATCAGTCCACTCCTTATTGCTGCCTGCCATACCTGGCTGAGATTACTGCAGGGAGATAGTAATTGAAGGACAGTTCCTTTTTTTTTTTTTTGTGGGAGATTAAGATTGGCATTTCTGCTAGAGTGCCATCCCTGTCTGTGTCATCTCTCACTCAGTGGGCCATAGAAAGCCTATTTATTTTTTTGCTTGATTTGGGTTCTAAAATCTACCTGAAAAAATCATTACATCAATCAGTGGGAGAAAAATATTGGCCTCAGGGCTTGTGTGCCACTCCTTACTCCTGTGTGTGCCATCTCTCACTCAGTGGGCCATAGAAAGCCTATTTATTTTTTTGCTTGATTTGGGTTCCAAAATCTACCTGAAAAAATCACAACATCAATCAGTGGGAGAAAAATATTGGCCTCAGGGCTTGTGTGCCACTCCTGACTCCTGTGTGTGCCATCTCTCACTCAGTGGGCCATAGAAAGCCTATTAATTTTTTTGCTTGATTTTGGTTCTAAATTCTACCTGAAAAAATCAATAAATCAATCAGTGGGAGAATAATATTGGCCTTTGGGCTTGTGTGCCAGTCCTAAGCGTGCCATCTCTCTCTCTCACATAGTGGGCCATAGAAAGCCTATTTATTATTTTTTTTATTGGGTTTATAAATTTTCCCTGGAAAAAAAAAAAAGTGGGATATTAATATTAACCTCTGGGCTTGTGTGCCAGTCCTGAGCGTGCCATCTCTCTCACAAATAGTGGGCCATAGAAAGCCTATTTATTTTTTTGGTTGATTTGGGTTCTAAATTCTACCTGAAAAAATCAATAAATCAATCAGTGGGAGATTAATATTGGCCTTTGGGCTTGTGTGCCAGTCCTAAGCGTGCCATCTCTCTCTCTCAGATAGTGGGCCATAGAAAGCCTATTTATTATTTTTTTTATTGGGTTTATAAATTTTCCCTGGAAAAAAAAAAAAAGTGGGAGATTAATATTGGCCTCTGGGCTTGTGTGCCAGTCCTGAGCGTGCCATCTCTCTCACAAATAGTGGGCCATAGAAAGCCTATTTATTTTTTGGTTGATTTGGGTTCTAAATTCTACCTGAAAAAATCAATAAATCAATCAGTGGGAGATAAATATTGGCCTCTGGGCTTGTGTGCCACTCCTGACTCCTGTGTGCGTCCTTTCTCACTCAGTGGGCCCTACAAAGCCTATTTTTTTTTAATTTGTTTTCTAAATTCTCCCTGAAACAATCATTTTATTTTATTTTGTTTCTAAATTCTTCCTGAAAAATTCATTTTTTTGTATTTTTTTTTCTAAAGTCTCCCTGAAAAAAAAAAAAAAATCAAATCAGTGGGAGATTAATATTGCCCTTTCTGCTTGTGTGTCAGTCTTGACTCCTGGGTGTGCCATCTCTCTCTCTCTCTCCAATTGTGGGCCATAGAAAGCCTATTTTTTTTTTTGCTTGATTTGGGTTCCAAAATCTACCTGAAAAAATCACTAAATCAATCAGTGGGAGATAAATATTGGCCTCTGGGCTTGTGTGCCACTCCTGACTCCTGTGTGCGTCATCTCTCACTCAGTGGGCCCTAGAAAGCCTATTTTTTGTTTTATTTGTATTCTAAATTCTCCCTGAAAAAATCATTTTATTTTATTTGGTTTCTAAATTATTCCTGAAAAAATCATTTTTTTTGTATTTTTTTTTTCTAAAGTCTCCCTGAAAAAAAAGAAAAAAAATCAAATCAGTGGGAGATTAATATTGCCCTTTCTGCTTGTGTGCCAGTCTTGACTCCTGGGTGTGCCCTCTCTCTCTCTCTCTCTCCAATTGTGGGCCATAGAAAGCCTATTTTTTTTTTTGCTTGATTTGGGTTCCAAAATCTACCTGAAAAAATCACTAAATCAATCAGTGGGAGATAAATATTGGCCTCTGGGCTTGTGTGCCACTCCTGACTCCTGTGTGCGTCCTCTCTCACTCAGTGGGCCATAGAAAGCCTATTTTTTTTTATTTGTTTTCTAAATTCTCCCTGAAACAATCATTTCATTTTATTTGGTTTATAAATTCTTCCTTAAAAAATCATTTTTTTTTATTATTTTTTTTTTCTAAAGTCTCCCTTTTAAAAAAACAAAAACAAATCAGTGGGAGATTAATATTTACATTTGCGCTTCAGTGACAGTCCTGCGTGTGTGGCATCTCTCTCATTTGTTGCCACCAACAACAGAGTGTGTAACATTGTGCCTGATTTTCGTTGTGGTCTCACCCACCTGTAAAGGCGTAGCTAAATCATACTGAAGTTATAGCTCACCGTGTAAGTTGTGTGACAGCAACAAATACCGTTAGTTTGGTAACGTTTTTAAAACAATGAGGAAGTCTGGTGGAAGAGGTCGTGGCCGGGGGCGTTCATTGTCAGCTGGTAATGAGGGTAGTGGTAGTGGTGGAGCATCAGGTGGTCGTGGGAAAAAAAATATTGCACCTAAGTCTGGAGCTGTGGAGCCAGGTTCGTCGTCTGGCTACACAAGGCCTCGAACGCTCCCTTTTCTGGGAGTAGGAAAACCGCTTTTAAAGCCGGAGCAGCAAGAGCAAGTTTTGGCTTATCTTGCTGACTCAGCCTCTAGCTCTTTTGCCTCCTCTCGTGAAACTGGTAAAAGTAAAAGCAGCGCGTCGTTAGTGGATGTTCACGGTCAGGGACAAGTCGCTTCCTTGTCCTCTTCAGCAAAAACAACAACAGAGAAGAATGCAGCAGGCGACACAACGGGTTACTCCATGGAGCTCTTTACACATACCGTCCCTGGCTTAGAAAGTGAAGCAGTTAACAGTCCATGCCCATTACAAGTTGAATCTGACATGGAGTGCACTGATGCACAGCCACAGCCAGACTACTATGCTGGTCCTTTGACTCAGACCACAACATTGCCCTCGCAGGGTGCTGATCAAGAATCAGACCCTGATGAGACTATGTTGCCCCATCACGAACGCTATACCACCGACCGACACGGTGACACAGACGAAGTTGCACACGAGCTACAAGAAGAGGTAATAGATGACCCAGTTCTTGACCCCGATTGGCAGCCATTGGGGGAACAGGGTGCAGGCGGCAGCAGTTCTGAAGCGGAGGAGGAGGGGCCGCAGCAGGCATCAACATCGCAACAGGTTCCATCTGCCGGGCCCGTATCTTGCCCAAAACGCGTGGCAAAGTCAAAACCTGTTGGAGGACAGCGTGGCCATCCGGTTAAAGCTCAGTCTGCAATGCCTCAAAAGGTATCCGATGCTAGAAAGAGTGCAGTCTGGCATTTTTTTAAACAACATCCAATTGATCAGCGCAAAGTCATCTGTCAAAAAGCAGAGGGCAGAATCTGAAAAGTCTCAATACAAGTTGCATGCATAGACATTTAACCACCATGCATTTGCAAGCTTGGACTAACTACCAAACGTCCCTTAAGGTTGTAGCACCCTCGGCCAATGAAGCTAGTCATCAACGCAACATCCCTTCCGGCAGTGTAGGGCCACCATTTTCTGCACCACCTGCAGTATCTGTGCAGGTTTCTTTGCCAGGCCAAAGCAGTCAGGGTCAGGGAATCACCAGTTTCGTAGTAGGAAACACTGCATCTAGGGCACCGGCGGCAACAATACCATCTCCCACCGTCTCTCAGTCTGCCATGTCCACCGGCACCCCCGCTAGTTCCACGATCTCCAACTCTCCAGTCCAGCTCACCCTACATGAGACTATGGTTAGAAAAAGGAAGTACTTAGCCTCGCATCCGCGTACACAGGGTTTGAACGCCCACATAGCTAGACTAATCTCGTTAGAGATGATGCCCTACCGGTTAGTTGAAAGCGAAGCTTTCAAAGCCCTGATGGACTACGCTGTACCACGCTACGAGCTACCCAGTCGACACTTTTTTTCCAGAAAAGCCATCCCAGCCCTCCACCAGCATGTTAAAGAGCGCATCGTCCATGCACTCAGGCAATCTGTGAGCACAAAGGTGCACCTGACAACAGATGCATGGACCAGTAGGCATGGCCAGGGACGTTACGTGTCCATCATGGCACACTGGGTAAATGTGGTGGATGCAGGGTCCACAGGGGACAGCAAGTTTGGGACAGTTCTGCCTAGCCCACGGTCTAGGAAACAGTTGGCTGTAGCCGTTCGCACCCCCTCCTCCTCCTCCTCGTCCTCCTGCAGAAGCGAGACCTCGTCCACAGACCGCAGTCGCACAACCACTCCATCCGCAGCTGCCACTGTTGCACACCAGGTCTCCCATTATGGGGCAGCTACTGGCAAACGTCAGCAGGCTGTATTGGCTATGAAGTGTTTGGGCGACAACAGACACACCGCGGAAGTTCTGTCCGAGTTCTTGCAGAAAGAAACGCAGTCGTGGCTGGGCACTGTAGATCTTGAGGCAGGCAAGGTAGTGAGTGATAACGCAAGGAATTTCATGGCTGCCATCTCCCTTTCCCAACTGAAACACATTCCTTGCCTGGCTCACACCTTAAACCTGGTGGTGCAGTGCTTCCTGAAAAGTTATCCGGGGTTATCCGACCTGCTCCTCAAAGTGCGTGGACTTTGCTCACATATCCGCCGTTCGCCCGTACACTCCAGCCGTATGCAGACCTATCAGCGTTCTTTGAACCTTCCCCAGCATCGCCTAATCATAGACGTTGCAACAAGGTGGAACTCAACACTGCACATGCTTCAGAGACTGTGTGAACAGAGGCGGGCTGTTATGTTTTTGTGGGAGGATACACATACACGGGCAGGCAGTAGGATGGCAGACATGGAGTTGTCAGGTGTGCAGTGGTCGAAGATTCAAGACATGTGTCAAGTCCTTCAGTGTTTTGAGGAATGCACACGGCTGGTTAGTGCAGACAACACCATAATAAGCATGAGCATCCCCCTAATGCGTCTGCTGATGCAAAGTTTGACGCACATAAAGGATCAGGCGTCTGCAGCTGAGGAAGAGGAAAGCCTTGATGACAGTCAGCCATTGTCTGGCCAGGGCAGTGTACAGGACGAGGTAGCGGGCGAACAGGAGGAGGAGGACGAGGAGGATGATGGGGATGATTATATTTTTAATGAGGAAGCTTTTCCGGGGCCAGTGGAAATTGTTGGCGCGGCAAGGCCGGGTTCTGGTTTTTGGAGGGACACAAGTGACGTGGATTTGCCTGAAACTGCCCCTCAACCAAGCACAACCGCAGATTTGAGAACTGGAACTTTGGGCCACATGGCGGATTATGCCTTACGTATCCTCAAAAGGGACACACGCATATCAAAAATGATGAACGATGACGATTACTGGTTGGCCTGCCTCCTTGATCCTCGCTATAAAGGCAAATTGCAAAATATAATGCCACATGAGAACTTGGAACTAATATTAGCAACCAAACAATCAACTCTTGTTGACCGTTTGCTTCTGGCATTCCCTGCACACAGCGCCCATGATCGTTCTAACACGAGCTGCAGGGGCCAGCAGACCAGAGGTGTTAGAGGGGCAGAAATCAGAAGTGGCGTTGGCCAGAGGGGTTTTCTGACCAGGTTGTGGAGTGATTTTGCTATGACCGCAGACAGGACAGGTACTGCAGCATCAATTCAAAGTGACAGGAGACAACATTTGTCCAGTATGGTTACTAACTATTTTTCATCCCTTATCGACGTTCTCCCTCAACCGTCATTCCCATTTGATTACTGGGGATCAAAATTAGACACCTGGCCAGAATTGGCAGAATATGCATTGCAGGAGCTTGCTTGCCCGGCAGCTAGTGTCCTATCAGAAAGAGTATTCAGTGCTGCAGGTTCAATACTAACAGAAAAAAGGACTCGTCTGGCTACCCAAAATGTAGATGATCTAACCTTCATTAAAATGAACCACAACTGGATTTTGAAATCTTTTGCCCCACCTTGCCCGGCTGACACCTAGCTTTCCTATGTAAAGGTCTTGCCTGTGGACTATTCTGAACGACTTTTCCAATCTCGTAATTTGCAGCACCTGATTGTCCAGCATCCGACATGTTAACACCTCCCTAAATGGCCAAAGTCCCCACACGGGGCCGTGGTACCGCCACTTGGCGCCAGCACCCGTGAGAGTACTGTTTGTCTGAGGAGGTGGGTGTGCCCGCTTTTGGTCGACGGCACTGCCACTAGGTCCCTCATAGTACAATAAAGTGTCTGGCGGTGGTGGTGCGCACCCAACGTCAGACACACCGTTGTAATATGAGGGGCCCTGGGCCTGTACCGCCGGCCGCAAGACAGTCCCCCCCCCAGCTCAAACAGTGCTCTACCACTTGCAAAATTTTCTCTCACAGCTCCACCAATGTTTAGTCTATGCGCTGACATCCTTCAATGCCTGGCACTGTCAATACCATTGTATTGACATTTTTCTTATGTTAGGCCTTCGAAGCCTGTCTGCGGTCACTCCTTCCACTAGGCCTCCACTGACGTGTCTACTGCTGCCCGTGTTCCCCTGGAACCAATTTTATATTGCCTACAGCCCAATTTTTGTTATGTTAGGCCTTCGAAGCCTGTCTGCGGCCCGTTCTTTCCACTACTACTACACTGACCAGGCCACTGCTGCCCGTGTTCCCCTGGAACCAATTTTAAATTGCCTACAGCCAGCCCAATTTATTATGTTAGGCCTTCGAAGCCTGTCTGCGGTCCCTCCTTCCACTAGGCCTCCACTGACCTGTCTACTGCTGCCCGTGTTCCCCTGGAACCAATTTTAAATTACCTACAGCCAGCCCAATTTATTATGTTAGGGCTTCGAAGCCTGTCTGCGGTCCCTCCTTCCACTAGGCCTCCACTGACCTGTCTACTGCTGCCCGTGTTCCCCTGGAACCAATTTTAAATTGCCTACAGCCCAATTTTTGTTATGTTAGGCCTTCGAAGCCTGTCTGCGGCCTGTTCTTTCCACTACTACTACACTGACCTGGCTACTGCCGCCCGTGTTCCCCTGGAACCAATTTAAAATTGCCGACAGCAAGCCCAATTTATTATGTTAGGGCTTCGAAGCCTGTCTGCGGTCCCTCCTTCCACTAGGCCTCCACTGACCTGTCTACTGCTGCCCGTGTTCCCCTAGAACCAATTTTAAATTGCCTACAGCCCAATTTTTGTTATGTTAGGCCTTCGAAGCCTGTCTGCGGCCCGTTCTTTCCACTACTACTACACTGACCTGGCTACTGCCGCCCATGTTCCCCTGGAACCAATTTAAAATTGCCTACAGCAAGCCCAATTTATTATGTTAGGCCTTCGAAGCCTGTCTGCGGTCCCTCCTTCCACTAGGCCTCCACTGACCTGTCTACTGCTGCCCGTGTTCCCCTAGAACCAATTTTAAATTGCCTACATCCCAATTTTTGTTATGTTAGGCCTTCGAAGCCTGTCTGCGGCCCGTTCTTTCCACTACTACTACACAGACCAGGCCACTGCTGCCCGTGTTCCCCTGGAACAAATTTTAAATTGCCTACAGCCAGCCCAATTTATTATGTTAGGCCTTCGAAGCCTGTCTGCGGTCCCTCCTTCCACTAGGCCTCCACTGACCTGTCTACTGCTGCCCGTGTACCCCTTGAACCAACATCAGAAAATATAAAAATAAGTATTTTGCTTATAAAAAAGAAAATACTGGAGAGATATCAAATGCAGACATTTTAACATTAAAAACAAACACATACAACAAAAATCTGGTACAGTACTAAAAATAGCCACCAGCTACAATAACTTTCTCCTGCAAGTAGTTAACTGAAAGTTTTTTTCAATTTAAAACACAGATATGGCATCCACCGAGTGTTGTCCTGTCGCGTCTTCTTTATATTATTGCCAAGAAGATGCAAAACAATGAAAATAATAATATCATTATTTACCAAAAAAATAGAGTAAGTCAAAACCACATTGCAAATAAACATTCATTACAAATAAAGAAGCAGGGCGCGTCCGAGGGTGAGTATATACCTAATTAGAATATAATCACCCTCGGACGCGCCCTGCTTCTTTCCGACAGCCTTCCTTCCTAAGAATCAGCCCTTCCGTGGTGTAGAGAGAGGGTGTGTTACACTCCAAGGTGTTCCCCAGGTTGCCTTTCCTGAGCTTCGATCTTCATGCTCTCGTTTAGTAGTTGTCGGAAAGTAGGCTGCATTAGGCCTACAAATTGGGTATGGGGTGGAGAGAGATGGTGTGTTACACTCCAAGGTGTTGCCCAGGTTTCCTTGCCATTGCTTCGGTCTTCCGACTCTCGTTTAGTAGTTGTAGAAAACTACACTGCATTAGGCCTACAAAATGGGTATCGGGTGGAGAGAGATGGTGTGTTACACTCCAAGGTGTTCCCCAGGTTTCCTTGCCATTGCTTCGGTCTTCCGACTCTCGTTTAGTAGTTGTAGAAAACTACACTGCATTAGGCCTACAAAATGGGTATCGGGTGGAGAGAGATGGTGTGTTACACTCCAAGGTGTTCCCCAGGTTTCCTTGCCATTGCTTCGGTCTTCCGACTCTCGTTTAGTAGTTGTAGAAAACTACACTGCATTAGGCCTACAAAATGGGTATCGGGTGGAGAGAGATGGTGTGTTACACTCCAAGGTGTTCCCCAGGTTTCCTTGCCATTGCTTCGGTCTTCAGACTCTCGTTTAGTAGTTGTAGAAAACTACACTGCATTAGGCCTACAAAATGGGTATCGGGTGGAGAGAGATGGTGTGTTACACTCCAAGATGTTCCCCAGGTTTCCTTGCCATTGCTTCGGTCTTCAGACTCTCGTTTAGTAGTTGTAGAAAACAACACTGCATTAGGCCTACAAAATGGGTATCGGGTGGAGAGAGATGGTGTGTTACACTCCAAGGTGTTCCCCAGGTTTCCTTGCCATTGCTTCGGTCTTCCGACTCTCGTTTAGTAGTTGTACAAAACTACACTGCATTAGGCCTACAAAATGGGTATCGGGTGGAGAGAGATGGTGTGTTACACTCCAAGGTGTTCCCCAGGTTTCCTTGCCATTGCTTCGGTCTTCCGACTCTCGTTTAGTAGTTGTAGAAAACTACACTGCATTAGGCCTACAAAATGGGTATCGGGTGGAGAGAGATGGTGTGTTACACTCCAAGGTGTTCACCAGGTTTCCTTGCCATTGCTTCGGTCTTCAGACTCTCGTTTAGTAGTTGTAGAAAACTACACTGCATTAGGCCTACAAAATGGGTATCGGGTGGAGAGAGATGGTGTGTTACACTCCAAGGTGTTCCCCAGGTTTCCTTGCCATTGCTTCGGTCTTCCGACTCTCGTTTAGTAGTTGTAGAAAACTACACTGCATTAGGCCTACAAAATAGGTATCGGGTGGAGAGAGATGGTGTGTTACACTCCAAGGTGTTCCCCAGGTTTCCTTGCCATTGCTTCGGTCTTCCGATTCTCGTTTAGTAGTTGTAGAAAACTACACTGCATTAGGCCTACAAAATGGGTATCGGGTGGAGAGAGATGGTGTGTTACACTCCAAGGTGTTCCCCAGGTTTCCTTGCCATTGCTTCGGTCTTCAGAATCTCGTTTAGTAGTTGTAGAAAACTACACTGCATTAGGCCTACAAAATGGGTATCGGGTGGAGAGAGATGGTGTGTTACACTCCAAGGTGTTCCCCAAGTTTCCTTGCCATTGCTTCGGTCTTCCGACTCTCGTTTAGTAGTTGTAGAAAACTACACTGCATTAGGCCTACAAAATGGGTATCGGGTGGAGAGAGATGGTGTGTTACACTCCAAGGTGTTCCCCAGGTTTCCTTGCCATTGCTTCAGTCTTCCGACTCACGTTCAGTAGTTGGAGAAAACTACACTGCATTAGGCCTACAAAATAGGTATCGGGTGGAGAGAGATGGTGTGTTACACTCCAAGGTGTTCCCCAAGTTTCCTTGCCATTGCTTCGGTCTTCCGACTCTCGTTTAGTAGTTGTAGAAAACTACACTGCATTAGGCCTACAAAATGGGTATCGGGTGGAGAGAGATGGTGTGTTACACTCCAAGGTGTTCTCCAGGTTGCCTTTCCAGAGCTTCGATCTTAATGCTCTCGTTTAGTAGTTGTTGGAAACTACACTGCATTAGGCCTCCAAATTGGCTATGGGGTGGAGAGAGATGGTGTGTTACACTCCAAGGTGTTCTCCAGGTTTCCTCGCCATTGCGTCGATCTTCCGACTCTCGTTTAGTAGTTGTAGAAAACTACACTGCATTAGGCCTACAAAATGGGTATCGGGTGGAGAGAGATGGTGTGTTACACTCCAAGGTGTTCCCCAGGTTTCCTTGCCATTGCTTCGGTCTTCCGACTCTCGTTTAGTAGTTGTAGAAAACTACACTGCATTAGGCCTACAAAATGGGTATCGGGTGGAGAGAGATGGTGTGTTACACTCCAAGGTGTTCCCCAGGTTTCCTTGCCATTGCTTCGGTCTTCCGACTCTCGTTTAGTAGTTGTAGAAAACTACACTGCATTAGGCCTACAAAATGGGTATCGGGTGGAGAGAGATGGTGTGTTACACTCCAAGGTGTTTCCCAGGTTTCCTTGCCATTGCTTCGGTCTTCAGACTCTCGTTTAGTAGTTGTAGAAAACTACACTGCATTAGGCCTACAAAATGGGTATCGGGTGGAGAGAGATGGTGTGTTACACTCCAAGATGTTCCCCAGGTTTCTTTGCCATTGCTTCGGTCTTCAGACTCTCGTTTAGTAGTTGTAGAAAACAACACTGCATTAGGCCTACAAAATGGGTATCGGGTGGAGAGAGATGGTGTGTTACACTCCAAGGTGTTCCCCAGGTTTCCTTGCCATTGCTTCGGTCTTCCGACTCTCGTTTAGTAGTTGTACAAAACTACACTGCATTAGGCCTACAAAATGGGTATCGGGTGGAGAGAGATGGTGTGTTACACTCCAAGGTGTTCCCCAGGTTTCCTTGCCATTGCTTCGGTCTTCCGACTCTCGTTTAGTAGTTGTAGAAAACTACACTGCATTAGGCCTACAAAATGGGTATCGGGTGGAGAGAGATGGTGTGTTACACTCCAAGGTGTTCACCAGGTTTCCTTGCCATTGCTTCGGTCTTCAGACTCTCGTTTAGTAGTTGTAGAAAACTACACTGCATTAGGCCTACAAAATGGGTATCGGGTGGAGAGAGATGGTGTGTTACACTCCAAGGTGTTCCCCAGGTTTCCTTGCCATTGCTTCGGTCTTCCGACTCTCGTTTAGTAGTTGTAGAAAACTACACTGCATTAGGCCTACAAAATAGGTATCGGGTGGAGAGAGATGGTGTGTTACACTCCAAGGTGTTCCCCAGGTTTCCTTGCCATTGCTTCGGTCTTCCGATTCTCGTTTAGTAGTTGTAGAAAACTACACTGCATTAGGCCTACAAAATGGGTATCGGGTGGAGAGAGATGGTGTGTTACACTCCAAGGTGTTCCCCAGGTTTCCTTGCCATTGCTTCGGTCTTCAGAATCTCGTTTAGTAGTTGTAGAAAACTACACTGCATTAGGCCTACAAAATGGGTATCGGGTGGAGAGAGATGGTGTGTTACACTCCAAGGTGTTCCCCAAGTTTCCTTGCCATTGCTTCGGTCTTCCGACTCTCGTTTAGTAGTTGTAGAAAACTACACTGCATTAGGCCTACAAAATGGGTATCGGGTGGAAAGAGATGGTGTGTTACACTCCAAGGTGTTCCCCAGGTTTCCTTGCCATTGCTTCGGTCTTCCGACTCACGTTCAGTAGTTGGAGAAAACTACACTGCATTAGGCCTACAAAATGGGTATCGGGTGGAGAGAGATGGTGTGTTACACTCCAAGGTGTTCCCCAAGTTTCCTTGCCATTGCTTCGGTCTTCCGACTCTCGTTTAGTAGTTGTAGAAAACTACACTGCATTAGGCCTACAAAATGGGTATCGGGTGGAGAGAGATGGTGTGTTACACTCCAAGGTGTTCTCCAGGTTGCCTTTCCAGAGCTTCGATCTTAATGCTCTCGTTTAGTAGTTGTTGGAAACTACACTGCATTAGGCCTCCAAATTGGCTATGGGGTGGAGAGAGATGGTGTGTTACACTCCAAGGTGTTCTCCAGGTTTCCTCGCCATTGCGTCGATCTTCCGACTCTCGTTTAGTAGTTGTAGAAAACTACACTGCATTAGGCCTACAAAATGGGTATCGGGTGGAGAGAGATGGTGTGTTACACTCCAAGGTGTTCTCCAGGTTGCCTTTCCAGAGCTTCGATCTTAATGCTCTCGTTTAGTAGTTGTTGGAAACTACACTGCATTAGGCCTCCAAATTGGCTATGGGGTGGAGAGAGATGGTGTGTTACACTCCAAGGTGTTCTCCAGGTTTCCTCGCCATTGCTTCGATCTTCCGACTCTCGTTTAGTAGTTGTAGAAAACTACACTGCATTAGGCCTACAAAATGGGTATCGGGTGGAGAGAGATGGTGTGTTACACTCCAAGGTGTTCCCCAGGTTTCCTTGCCATTGCTTCGGTCTTCCGACTCTCGTTTAGTAGTTGTAGAAAACTACACTGCATTAGGCCTACAAAATGGGTATGGGGTGGAGAGAGATGGTGTGTTCCACTCCAAGGTGTTCTCCAGGTTGCCTTTCCTGAGCTTCTATCTTCAGGCTCTCGTTAAATTGTGGTTAAATGGAACAACTGCATTTGGCGTACTAGTTGGTTTGGGGCCTACTAACAGTGTCTGCCGCTCCTTGCTGTTCTCCTGGTTTCCTGTCCTGAAATTCCGTTTTCAGGCGCTCGTTAAGTAGTTGTTAATGTTAGACTGCATTTGGCCTACTAGTTGGGTTGGGGCCTACTATCGGTGTCTGCCACTCCTTGCTGTTCTCCTCCACTGAACAAAGCTGTGCCGCCTGTTTACTACGGTTGCCAATTTTGAACTGCATTTCGACTACTTACTGATTTGGGCCTACTCTCTGTGTCAGCCTCTCATTCCAGTTGTCCTCCACTGCAATGCCCCCTGGTTATTCCTGTATTACCAATTTTGAACTGCATTTAGCCAACTTTATTCTTTGGGCCTATATCTGTGTTTCCTCCTCATCCTGCACATTGCCCAGCCAGTGATAGATGAGTCTGCTGGTACATTGACCCATAACGCAACATTCCCCGTGCACGCTACACAACAACATTGTAACCCTGCTGAAAGTCAGGTTGCTCTTCCCGCATACCATACCACCTTACACGGGGACAAAGAGGAAGGTGCAGATGAAAGTGCAGGTTCCTTCATCAGGTGGGGGGAGGAATACTAGTTGGCGACGTCACTGGCACAGGGCCTCTCATAGTACGCAAAAGTGTTGCTGCCGGTGGGAGGCGCCCCCGCCGTGCAAACACACCGCTGTACTTTGAGGGGCCCTGTGCCAGTGCCAATGCCAACGAGTGGGCCCCCCCTGCTTGCTCAGGTTCACAGCACTTGCAAAGTTGAAATACTTACCTCTCCCTGCTCCACTGCCGTGACGTGGTCCAGATTTCCTGGGCCCACTAATTACTTGAACCAGCCCTACCCACCACAACTTTAGCCAAATGACCCCCAATTTCAAATGCCTTCCAATTATTATAAGGTAAATTACGCTTGACAAGCTTCATTAAGAAGAATGGATGGTTTTGACATTAAAATGGGCACTCTAGGTGTTTTCCTGGCCCCCACTCACTGCCGACTATGCTGCCCCATTGACTTGCATTGGGTTTCGTGTTTCGGTCGATCCCGACTTTACGTCATAATCGGCCGATTTCACTCGACCCGACTTTTGAGATAGTCGGGTTTCGCGAAACCCGGCTCGACTCTAAAAAGGTCAAGGTCGCTCAACTCTAGTACCCAAGGATGAGCCAGGCTTCTTTTCCTGATATCTTAGCTGATTTCTTTAGACTTTCCCATGATGCTACACAAAAAGTTTCAGGTGTGCATTAAAATACATCCACAGGTGTGTCTTTAATTAACTCAGATGTTGTCAAAAACCCTAATTTTTGGCATACTAATCTAAGTGTATGTAAACTTGTGACTCTTTTGAAGTAAGTAATAAAAATGCCTTAAAACATTTTTTCTCTCATTATTCTGGCATTTAGCAAATATTAATAATTATGGTAATCCTAATTGACTTAACAAAGGAAAGGTTTATTCTGATTTAATGTCAGATATTGAGAAAGCATGCATATGTGTCTTTTTATATAGTACTAGATGGCAGCCCGATTCTAAAGAATCGGGAGTCTAGAATCCATATATACTTTATTCAAATGTAAGAATAATACAATTAATAAATAATAGTAAGAAAGAACAAAAATAATAGGCAGTATATGGAGAAAACACCAAACAAAAGTTCAAAATTGGTGTGAAAATGTCACTGAACCACTTCACAACTAAATATATATAGTTTTGGTAAATGGTATTATCATTTTTTTGACGAAATTCGGCAGGAGCTTGAAGAGCAACGTCACTGGGCCCGCCTCCACGCAGTAGAAACTTGCTGTGAGGTAAAAATTCAAAAATCACACCAAAATGGCGGGCGGAGTGTGTCACAGTACGGCACGTTTCTGATTGGTCGCTCGCAGCAGGCGGCAACCAATCAGACACTGGACACTGTTGACGTCACTTATCTCCGGACATTAGCTCCGGACTTTAGCTCCGGACATTAGCTCGGAAGTTGGCACAAATTGCAGGAAGTAGTATTCTAGGCAATTATATATTAGATATGTAAACTTCTCGCTTCAACGCTATACATTTTGGTGGGGTAGGTGTATTGTTTAGAAGGTTTTTGCTATGTAATCCGAGCGCAGTGTGATATAAGAGCAGAAACCCTGATTCCAGTGATATGTCACTTACTAGGCTGTGTGTTGCTCTCAATAAAATCAGTGTTTTATCAGCAGGAGATTATCACTTCAGGATTAGATGCTTTTTGGACATTGGAGACTATTTAACAGGCAGGGATAGAGCTGGTCATGCAATCGGTGGTTACTGCAGGTTGTAGGCTTGTCTGAAGAGGTGGGTCTTCAGGCTCTTTTTGAAGGTTTCGATGGTAGGCGAGAGTCTGATGTGTTGTGGTAGAGGGTTCCAGAGTAGGGGTGATGCGCGACAGAAATCTTGTATACGATTGTGGGAAGAGGAGATAAGAGGGGAGTAGAGAAGGAGATCTTGTGAGGATCAGAGGTTGCGTGTAGGTAAGTACCGGGAGATGAGGTCACAGATGTATGGAGGAGACAGGTTGTGGATGGCTTTATACGTCATGGTTAGGTTTTTGTTCTGGAGTCTCTGGGCAATGGGGAGCCAGTGAAGGGATTGACAGACGGGAGAGGCCGGTGAATAGTGGAGGGAAAGGTGGATTAGTCGGGCAGCAGAGTTTATAATAGATTGGAGGGGTGCGAGAGTGTTAGAGGGGAGGCCACAGAGCAGGAGGTTGCAGTAGTCAAGGCGAGAGATGATGAGGGCATGCACTAGGGTTTTTGTAGACTTAGTTGAGGAATGTACGGATTCGTGAAATATTTTTGAGTTGAAGTTGGCAGGAAGTGGAAAGGACTTGGATATGTGGTTTGAAGGAGAGATCAGCGTCAAGGATTACCCCGAGGCAGCGAGAATTTGTTTTCAAACAAATGTAAATTCAAAATTACATCATAATATTTTGTACTGAGCATGTTCCTTTTCTATGAATAATTAATAATGATACTGTTTAACTATATAGCTTTATAATGAAAGCTCCAGTTAACACTTTGTGAGCAGCAGTAGACTGAATAGGAAGGCATGTCTAGGATACGGTTTTTATTGGAAATCCTGACAGTATATTTACTTATGTAGACTTCTTAAGAGACAACACAGTTATTCAATGGTTTTATGATCATGAACCATGCAGAAAAGCATCCACACTAGGCTATTTTGTTTCAAAATAATGATTTTACAGAAAGCCATTTGACTGTATTTATTAGCTTTGTTCCTGCCTGCTCTGCTGGCTAGGCACTAAACCTTATGGATTTTATGGCACCTACTTCACATGTTGTACAATTTGAAACCTAATTTGCGCTGTTATATAATTACCGATCCTGGCAGGCCCGGCAATCCTCTTGGACCGAGATCCCCCTACAAATCAAAACAATAAGAAAACAACTGGAATAATCCTTGTAAAAAAAGCATTTACCAAGTCACTGCGAGCTTAGAATAAAAAACATCAAACTAATGTATTTGGAGCAGAGATGAAAAGAGCTGTAATTTCTATAATGAGGATGGGTTGACTGTACAAAACAAGAATAAACGACACATTAAACACTAATCAAGTTCCTGCATTGGACAAATTAGAATTCATCATAAATATGCATTTGTTATGAAAGAGCAGTAAATGTAATAAGGACGAGGCTGATAAGATCATTTTCTTCCCGGCAGAATTCTCCATTGTATTTACCTTATCTTGTATTGCTTTAAATCCACACGTTACTTACGGACACATAGCACCAGTGATAAATTATACATAAGGCTGGTAACAAATTGCAATTTGTTACCATCTTTTCAGTTAGCCATTAAAAGGTATCAACCACTGAGGACTCTCAATTCTAAATATTTTTCTATCCACTGGCTAACACGGTACCAAGATATATTTCTTTCCTGTACATAAGGCTGGTGATTCAAGTTAAAACACAGTGTGAAGGGTTTTGTGTGAACAGCACGTGACGAATCAAAGCAGCAAAAGTAATTTGTGGTCTTCGACAACCACTTTATTTTTTCATGTAAAGTACATTATTCTGCTGACACATCCATACACATCGGTTTTGAGCAGTACAAATGACAACATGTTTGGGAAACAATTTATCAAAAGTAGCTTACTGTAGTTATTTTAAAATGCAAATGAGACTCCTGAATCAAATGCTATGGGATGGAAACCAGACGTATCTCGTCGTAAAAATACAAAATTATTTGTCAAGTTTCATCTGCTTTGTTACGGAAAATCATGTTTTTGCAAAAAAATAAATAAATAAATTTGAAGTACAAGGTTTAAACGCTCTCGACGTATTTCCCATGATATTTATGTTATTCTCATGATATAACAGTAAAGCAGAACTATTTATCCTCAGGGCAAAAAACATTTTAATCATGGTAGGCAATTCATTACTTATGTTACATACAAATTAAAAAATCCTTGCCTTTAATACATAACATGATACACGTAAATAAATCACGCCGATATACATTGCTGGTTTAGGCCAAAGTTGACACATCTTGTAAGCTTGATGTGGCTTTTGACTACCCAGACCATGTCAGGTGATCAGGAATTGGAAAAATAAAAGTGGATTCCTAGTTCTGTCCCAAATCCTTTTTGTCTGTTTTGTCTTCTCCAGTAAATTTTTCCTTCTGCAAAGATTGGCATAGGGAGAGTTACCTTTAAGTGGATAATGAATGCATAAGGGTACATTCCCACTTTCAGGATCTGCTGTGGTTTTGACACTGCGTACTTATGCAAAAATGCAGCGATCCACAAAAATTTGCACCTGTGGATAACCAGCGGAAACAGACATGTGGTATGTCTTTCAGATGTGCAAGAGAAATTTCCACAATAGAATGTATTGGATGCATTAAATCCACATGGTTCATTGAACACATGCAGATTTATCTGCTTGAATAGAACGCAGGATTTTAGAAGCAGCGAAAATACGCTGCATCCAAAACGCTGCTACTTCCTGATCGTGGGCACACAGCCTAAAAGTCCTTGTAAGAGGAGTAGAAAGGAGTGAAAGAACATGGAGGACAAAAGTGTGCTGTACTATAAGTGCTCTCGGCACCATTGCTGGATTATTTGTTTCGGTACTACTTTGTATGGTGCACACATTTGAGAGCAGATGTAGCACTACAATATATACAGTCAAGGCCAAAAGTGTTGGCACTCTTGAAATTGTTCCAGAAAATGTAGGATTTCTAGTATTTTTCCCATAAAATTATTGCAGTTCACGTTTTGTCATACACGTTTATTTTCTTGGTGTTAAAAAAAACAGAGAATAAAAAGCAAATTAGACATAATTTCACACGAAACCCCAAAAATGGGTTGGACAAAATTGTTGGCACCCTCAACTTAATATTTGGTTACACATCCTTTGGAATAAATACCTGTAATCTATTGCTTCCTATAACAATCAACAAGCTTCTTGTAACTCTCAACTGGAAGTTTAGACCACTCTTTTTTTGCAAACTGCTCCAGTTCTCTAATATTTGAAGAATGAACAGTAATGTTAAGATCTCTCCACATGTGTCCAGTGGGATCTAGATCCGAACTCATTGATGGCCATTTCAGAATTCTTTAGCACTTTGTTTCCATCCATTTCTGGGTGCTTCTTGAAGTATTTTTGGGGTCATTGTTGCTGAAAGACCCATGTCCTAGGATGCAAACCCAGCTTTCTTACACTGGGCACCACACTGCGAACCTAAATCCTTTGGTAATCTTCAGAGTCAAGACACTCAGGACCAAAGGCAACAAAACAACCCCAAAACATCTTTGAACCACCACCATATTTAACTGTAGGTACTGTGTTCTTTTCTTTGTAGGCAACATTTCATTTTTGGTAAACAGTAGAATTATGTGCTTAACTAAAAAAGCTCTATCTTAGTCTCATCTCTGCACAAGATGATTTCCAGAAGGATTTTGGCTTAGTTGCATACATATTGGTAAGCTTCAGTCTAGCTTTTTTTATGTCTGTGTATCATAAGTGGGGTCCTCCTGGGTCTCCTGCTATAGCATGTCATTTAAATCAAATGTCAACTGATAGTTCGCATTGACATTGATGCACCCCGAGGCTGCAGGAAAGCTTGAATTTCTATGTAACTTGATTGGGGCTGCCTATTCACCATGCAGACTATCTTGCGTTGCAATCTTTCATCAATTTTTTTTCCTGCCGAGGGAGATTATCTACAGTGCTATGGGTTGTTACCTTCTTGATTATGTTGTACATATGTACAAAAGGAACATCAAGATCACAGGAGATGGACTTGTAACCTTGAGATTGTTGATAATTTTCAATGTAAATTCTTTTATGCCCCAAATGACAAAAGTATAGTCAGCGTGATATCTTTATTGGTAACCAGAACAAATATATTTGCAAGCTTAGAGAGCACAGGCACTTCTTCTTCAGGCTGGTTTACAAAGCCTGCCTGAACTTTGAAAGCTTGCAAATATATTTTTTTCTGGTTAGCTAATAAAGGTATCACTCTGAGAACACTTTTGTATTTTCATTGATTTTCTTGACTAACAAAATACCACAATATAATTTTGTATTATGCATCTTGATATTTTTCACAAGTTTGGTTCTCAAGACCTCAGACAGTTCCCTTCTTTTTTTGTTCTCCATGCTCAGTGTGGCACACACAGACATACAATACAAAGATTGAGTCAACTTCTCACAATTTTTAGTGGTTTCAGGTGTGATTTTCATATTGCATACACCTGTTAGCTACCATGGATGAGTTTGAAAGAGCATCACATGTTTGAAGTAAAGTTGTTTACTCACAATTTTGGAAGGGTGCCAACAATTTTGTCTGTCTCACTTTGTGTGAAATTATGTCCATTGCCGTATTTAAAGTTGATGATGCCCTAGGCACTTTTAGTACTGACTCCCACATTGGTGAGTATGACTAATGCAGACACTGTCAACAGTGACTTAGGCTACTTTCACATCAGTGATTTTTGCCATTTGCTGCAGATCCGGCAGTTTTTCTGCATCCGCCGTGTAATGGATCACTTAAGGCAACACTGCGTTCGGCCTCATTCATTCCCTATGAAACTTCTGGACATGTGCAGCACTTGTGGTTTTGCCGCAAGCCTTGTTGGCCTTTTTTCCCTAAAAATTAGCAGTAATTCAAATGAATGCACTACACTGACAAGACATTTGAGAATTTGCATTTTGGACATTTTAAGAAATCTTATTACAAACCACACATTTTTCATGAGAGATCTGCATGTTCTGCTCCCTTGACAAGTGAGCCATACAAAAACGGGTGTCCCGGAGAGAACCAGTGTAATGATACTAGTCAAGAGAAAAAATACTATTGAACATTGCCTGGCATACTGTACCAGTCATCCCTAACAACTGGAAACTGCCAGGCATACTGTACCAGTCCACTATAACCACTGGATACTGCCTGGCATACAGTACCAGTCCATAAGAACCAATAAACACTAGCAGTCCAGTGTAACCAAGGTACAAGTCAGTATATCTCTGTATTGAACCAGTACATTGCAAACACTACCCAGTACACAGTGCCTGCCACTGCCAGTACATCCTAACAGCTGGGAAAGATGGGAAGTGGCACATCTGCCAGTGCTCATATGCCACAATTGAACTCTTAGCCTGCCCTGTGCACACGATACCCCCAACCTGGCTGCCAGTTTCCACCACATGACCAGGTATAGCTGCCAGTTCCTGCTGCCCACAGCCTGCCCTGATCCATGCAGCAGTCACATAACGGATGCTAATTTCCTCCAGTCCTGACCACCCTGCAATGCTGGCATTCTGTGTCCCCAGTACCCACATCTCCTCCCACACCGGGCTCCAGCAGCTGTAGGAAGGATATGTGTGCTCCATCATCCCCCCAGGAAATCACCAGAGGCAGGGGCAGACACAGACAGCTTGGGGCCCCTGAGCAGAAAATGTGTCTTTTAAGGCGACAAAGCTACATATATATATATATATATATATATACACACACTAAGGGACTGTGCTATACATAAGTAAGTACACTTTATACTAAGGGACTGTGTTAGACATAATAATCGATAATAATGTCTTCCTCCACCTCCCCTGTTCCTAAATCCATTATAAATCCCCCTTCCTCCCATCCCAATACCCCACACCCATCATTGCCCTCTCCCCCACCCCCATGATTGCCCTCTTCACCACCACTTTTATTGCTTTCTCCCCACCATCCCATTATTGCCCATTCCACCACCTCTATCATTGCCTCCTCCCACCACCCCCATCATTGTCCTTTCCATTGCCACCATCATTGCCTTCTCCTCACCACTCCATCATTACCCATTCCACCACCTCCATCATTTCCTCCTACCCCACCACCCCATCTTTGTCCTTTCCACCGCCATCATCATTGTCTTCTCCCTCAACAGCCCCATGATTACCCATTCCACGACCTGCATCATTTCCTCCTCCCCACCACCTCCTCCCCACCACCCCATTCCTCCTCCACACCACCCACCCCAACAACCTCGATCATTTGTTCTTCCCCACCACCGCATCATTACCCATTCCACCACCTCCATTATTGCCTCCTCTCCCACCATCCCCATCATTGCTTTTTCCCCCACCACCCACACCATTGCCCATTACACCGCCTCCATCATTGCCTCCTCCCCACCACCCCCATTATTGTCCATTCACCACCTCCATCATTTGCTCTTCCCCCACAAACCCTATCATTGCCCTCTCCGTCACCCCAATCATTGCCTTCTGCCCCATCGCCCCCATCATTGCCCTCTTTGTCAACCCAATCATTGCCTTCTGCACCATCACCCCCATCATTGCCTTCTGCCCCATCACCCCCATCATTGCCATCTCCTCCACCTACACACACACAGACACACACAGCACCATTCACATTGCTGCACACACACATACACATATACACACAGCACCATTCACCTCTTTGCACACACACACCTCACCTCACCTCTGGGCACGGTATGCTGAAGCTGCAGTAGGTATCAGGAAGAAGCAAGGCTCAGCCAGTCCAGGAAGGAGGCACAATGCCGGACACTGGTGATCCCAGCACTGCAAGCTGACTGGGCCGCTCCGAGCACAGCATCTTCTGGCTGCTCACAGCCCCAGGGTGCTTAGCTCTGCCTCTGTGCATGCCACTTCTCCGGTGCCGCTAATGCTCCTCATCTTCCTACTCTTCAGGCTGCAGCTTCTTCCCTCCTCCCCACCCCACTCCAGTCCCGTCCACTGTCTTGCCTCTTCCCTGCCAGTCTCCCACCTCCTGCCGCTCTACACCCACAGACGCTACATGACAGTCCCTGGTGATACAAGTGGAGAACAAAAAAAAACTTGCTCAGGCACCGCCCCCCACATCCTGGCACCCAGGGCATATGCCTTCAGGTGCCTAGTGGCAAATACGGCCCTGATTATGTCCAACTTGCCTTTTATTCTCTGTTTTTTGTGCTGTTTCAATACACACAAAAGTAATAAACATGCGTATAACAAAACATGTGCAATTGCAATAATTTGCTGGGAGAAATACTTCATTTTCTGGAACAATTTCAAGAGTGTCAACACTTTCAGCCATGACTGTATATATAAATACTTATCTCTGTGCAACCTTCTGTGCACATGTGAAAAACACTTGGGTATACTAATAGATCATAAACTGAACATGAGTCAACAGTGTGACGCAGCAGCAAAAAAGGCAAATACAATTCTGGGATGTATTAACAGAAGCATACAGTCTAGATAACGTAAAGTCATTATTGCCCTCTACTCCTCTTTTGCCAGACCTCATCTGAAATACTGTGTCCAGTTTTGGGCACCACATTTTAAAAAAGACATCAACAAACTGGAGCAAGGTCAGAGAAAAGTGACCAGAATGGTGACTGGTCTGCAAACCATGTCCTATGAGGAACGTTTACTGGATTTGGGAATGTTTGGCTTGCAAAAAAAAGACTGAGAGGAGACTTAATAGCTGTCTACAAATATCTCAAGGGCTGTCACATTGTAGAAGGATCATCTTTATTCTCATTTGCACAAGGAAAGACTAGAATCAATGGGATGAAACTGAATGGGAGGAGACACTGATTAGATATTAGAAAAAAACTTTTTCACAGTTAGGGTGATCAATGAGTGGAACAGGCTACCACGAGAGGTGGCGAGTTCTCCTTCCATGGAAGTCTTCAAACAGAGGCTGGACAGACGTCTGTCTGGGATGATTTATTGAATCCTGCTTTGAGCAGGGGGTTGGACCAGATGACCCAGGAGGTCCCTTCCAACTCTACCATTCTATGAATCTATGATTCTAAGAGAGTGGGCACTGTTTGTATCCCTGCAAGAACATTTGTGTGATTATTTATGTGCACTGTTGATGTTATTTCTAGGCCAGTACTATGATATGACCTGTATTATAAAAGGTGGGATAAACTAGAACCTACAGATTTTCTGCAACATATACTGTACTTTTCCAGGTAATAAAAGAGGCTTCTAAATGGAACCTTCATGTTTCCAAAATGCAGTTCATGGCAACCTCCCATCTATAAATATGCCTAAAGGAGTTCTTTAGTACTAATTTTTTTTAGTATGAGACAAAAAAATAACAGGCAGATAATTGCTAATTAGTTAACAACTACCTGTCTGTCCTATTCAGCGACATTCAACATTTTGAAAAAGATGCAACTGTTTGCTCAAAAAATCACAAAAATAGTGAATGACAGTAATCAGACAATTTTGTTGTGTCAAATTCACTAACAAAATTTTTATGTATTTGAAAAGGACTGGAGTAAAATTTCTGGTAAAAGGAACACCATAGATCATCATAAATAAGACAATCTGTGGCGTCGTGCCCCTTATCTGTCCTCATCCTGCCTCAGTTTCCCCTCATTTCGGCATAGCTGGGAAATACTAACATGAAAACGCCAAATGTTGGCACAACTCTAAGCTATTCCAAAATTTTGCGATTTGAAAAAGCTTTTATCACTTTTTAGGCATAAAAGCTTTGACGTTTCAGTGCCATAGTGCCTACAGCATCTGCTTGCAGTGTAGAACTGCTGTCGTGTGTACAAGAGACTTTAGCATTGACAGTGCAAAGATTCTTTGGAATAAAAAAAATACTGTAAAGTAAATTCATAAATACCTTTATTTAGCAAAAGATGTTTCTTTCCTCTTAGGGCATTAATCAATGCTGTAAAAATGACTGCCATACTACGCTTGGTAAGCCTGACAGAATTGTGGAAGCACCAGCTTCAATAGTGGATCGGCATAAAACTCTACTCTACTCTGCATCTGAAATCCTATAAGGCTGACTGAGCACAGTGCATACACCCAGGTTTAATTTTAGTCAGGGAAAAATTACAGTATAATACTGAACTCCTCCTACAAACCCCGAGATGCATGCAAATTATCTGATTCTAGTAATTTTCTCCAGTAATTTGCTTTCTGAGAAGTGTTTTCTTTACACATTTCTATGAATTTGCATTCCGAGAAGTGGTTTCTTTACATGCTGTAGTTATTGTACAGTAATGGGTTGTGGCAAATAACTCTCCCACTCCATTATAGCTGCAGAGCTAAGCTTTTACATAGTTTTAATAGTTTATGCTATGGACAAGATTTTTGACTATTTCTAAAAGTAAACAGCATAAATATGAGTGCAGCTCAAGACTAGGACAACAGTTATGTAAAGTATCTCCAATGGTGCTTTCCCGTCATGCATTTAATATTCAGAATTATATATGTTTTATTTTTAAACATAGTCTTACAGTGTAGCAGCAGGAATAAAATATTTTGACGAGTGCATAGGATCTTAATCCACCGTAGACAAAGAGATCCTAAAAAATACAAGCGAGATCCAGCACATTGAAAAAAATATTTTGGTTTTAGTTTCTCACAATTCACAATATAGCGGTAAAGAATGGCATGTCCAAAACTTTTATAGAAATTTCATTAGTGCATAATCATTGACGTGTTTCAAGGCATATGACTCTTACTCTTTTATGAGTAAGAGACGTATGCCTCGAAATGCATCAATGGGACTCCTATAAAAGTTTAGGACATCCCATCCTTTACTGCTATGGTTTTAATTGCAAGAAAAGAAAGCCATTTTTATTTGATGTGCTGGATCCTCTCTCTTTTTAGGAATAAAATATTCCAACATGCACACTTGTAAAAAGTCAGTCTGTTGTGACCACTAGAAATTGATCTGAATGTTGCTTCTATTCAGGTCATCTGATTTTCGGTAATAGGAAGACTGAAAACTTTACTAATCCTAATTGTGAAATTAAGAGTGCTGAAGTTGTCAAGAAATAGTGCGACACAATCTTCTACTATATAATTGTCTAAGGGTCACTTTCGTCTTTCTGCCTGTCTGTCTTTCTATCTTTCTGTCACGGATATTCATTGGTCACGGCCTCTGTCTGTCATGGAATCCAAGTCGCTGATTGGTCGTGGCAAAACACCCACGACCATTGCCACGACCAATCAGCGACGGGTGCAGTTCGGCGGCAACATGGCTGCTCCTTTCTCCCCGCAGTCAGTGCCCGCTCCGTACTCCCCTCTAGTCAGCGCTCACACAGGGTTAATGGCAGCGCTAATGGACCGCGTCATGCCGCGGTGTAATGCACTCCATTAATGCTGCTATCAACCCTGCGTGACCATCATTTTTACTATTGATGCTGCCTATGCAGCCTCAATAGTAAAAAGATCTAATGTTAAAAATAATTTAAAAAATAAAAAATCATCATATACTCACATTCCGGTGCCTTTCCCACTCCTCGCGACGCTCTGGTGACCGCTCCATGCAAGCGGCAGGTTCCGGTGGCAAGGATGCTATGCAACAAGGACCTGCCATGACGTCATGGTCATGTGACCACGACGTCATCACAGGTCCTGCGAGAAAGACCTGCCATGCCACGACGTCATCACAGGTCCTGCGCCCATACCAACCCTGGGACCGGAAGCTGCCGCGTGCACCGCACACAGGGCCAGGACTTCAACGGAGGGTGAGTATATGTTTATTTTTTATCTTAAGTCTGTATACTACATGGCTCTGTGCTGTATACTCCATCGCTGTGCAATATACTACATGGCTGGGCAATATACTACATGACTGGGCAATATACTACCTGACTGTGCAATATACTACATGGCTGGGCAATATACTAAGTGCCTTGGCAATATACTATGTGTCTGGGCAATATACTACGTGGCTGGCCAATATACTACGTGACTGGGCAATATACTATGTGGCTGGGCAATATACTACGTGGCTCGGCAATATACTACGTGGCTGGGCAATATATTACGTGGCTGGGCAATATACTACGTGGCTGGGCAATATACTACATGACTGGGCAATATACTATGTAACTGGGTAATATACTGCGTCACTGTGCTGTATACTACATGGCTGGGCAATATATTATGTGACTGGGCAATATACTACGTCGCTGTGCAATATACTACGTGACTGGGCAATATACTACATGACTGGGCAATATACTACGTGACTGGGCAATATATTACGTGGCTGGGCAATATACTACGTGACTGGGCAATATACTACGTGACTGGGCAATATACTACGTGGTTCGGCAATATACTATGTGGCTGGGCAATATACTACGTAGCTAGGTAATATACTATGTGACTGGGCAATATACTACATGGTTGGGCAATATACTACGTGGCTGGGCAATATATTATGTAGCTGGGCAATATACTATGTGGTTGGGCAATATACTACGTAGCTGGGCAATATACTACATGGCTGCGCAATATACTACGTGGCTGGGCAATATACAGTACAATGTGGCTGGGCAATATACTACGTGACTGGGCAATATACTACGTGGCTGGACAATATACTATGTGGACATGCATATTCTAGAATACCCGATGCGTTAGAATCGGGCCACCATCTAGTATTATATATCAGGGAATGCTCTAAATCATTGATTCTGCTTGCATCTTAGAAACTATTTGAAATGATAGGGACACTTTAAATATGATGCTAACATTGTATGGAATGTTGATGGCTAGTAAACAAAGGAGAGTTGGGCCAGTTCCTAAGAGGCAAGGTGAACATGTTGGTATTGAGTTTTGTATTTACCTTATTTAATATGCATAGAGCTTCCCAAAAGGGTTAATTATATGCAGGATCTTAATGAACCAGAAGCCGGAATCATGAACAATTCATGTTATAGTACCTTATAGCATTTTAATGACAGCCTTGGGACTTTTCTAGGAAAGTGGGGACATACAAAGACTCAAAATATGATAAACTGTTAGAAAATTAAATTAGTATGCTATACGAAAAATCACAATAAGGGCCCAGTCTATAAAAACACTATAAAGATAAAAACAGCTGTGTTTGCATGGTGTATTAATTCTACAGTGATTTACAAAGTGACTTTATAGACTTGAATAGAACCACCCGTGGAGTAAAGTGCTGCCAGAAACAGACATCACATGAACAAATAAGCTGAGTACAATTACTAGACATTTGCAGCAATTGGAAAACAGGGAAAAACATGTGAAAAACAAACGTATATGTTATGTAAAATTTTACCTTATCTCCTTTTTGACCAGGGAGTCCATCCAGTCCTTGTAAACCCTAAATAGAAACAAATGCATAATTTTTTAGAACAATGCTTTTATGGTTTCGATAGTAAAAACTAGACATTCTTTTATAACAGCACTAATAATAATTTATTTAAAATTTTGCTTTTTTTACAATGTTTATCAGTTTATTACTTAAGATAAAATTAGAGATTATTATGTATGCTGTCTAGTGTTGTGTTAATACTAATTAGTGCTGGTTGGAACTCTTCCCAATCTGATTCATCTTGTTTAAGCCACAAATCAAATGTATTACTCTTGCAGATGGGGACAATATATTAACATATTTTAAGGATTTTATTTCTGGTGCAGATTTGGAGTAAAAAATGAACTTTGGTAAACTTTTTCCATGAATATCTAATGGGCAAACACCAAATTTATTACGCAAAATGGCATTATTTTATGACAGGTAACTAAGCCTATAGACCATGACACTACTTGTGCTTCATACAACACTTTTATGAACCTTCTTAGAATTCTGTTTTGAATAACAAACAGCAAAAACAGAGATGAGGATTGCTAAATATTTTTTGCATGAAAAACCCATAATATGAATTTATGGATGAAATCATGTTTTATATGGTTCAATCTGAAGTCACAGTGCAGGAGTAGGTAAAGATCTTTATCAGTTGCAATGATATGATTTTGAATCTTGGAGGTCAGTCGGGGTAACACAATAAAAAACAGATACAAACTCTTGTTTTCCAAAACTCTTTTTATCTTGCTTTTTTTTCAATCAGCTTTCAACACTTGCAGAGAAAAAAAAGTCTAATTATATTCCTGATGTAGAAGGATTTTTTAAATTACAAAACATTTATATCTAAAAGGCTAGATTCTTCGCTGGAACTGTAATATGCTGCATTTTTTTCTCAAAAAAATATATGCAGCATAAAAAATGCACCAAATATTCATCGAGGAAACTTAGCCTGCCATACAAATTGCAAATTAAAGACCTGATGCCACAAGTGGACATACCATTGGTGTAACTTAGGAAGCTGCATCGGGGCCCAAGAGGTAAGGGGACATATTTCCACATCTAATGCATGTGGAATTGTGCATTATGATGAGCTATTAGACTCTAAAGTTCACATATATTGTTCTTTTAATGGAGCCATCTTCTGTAAGTCATGATTTTTCCTGAAGCCTAGCTGCTAGGCCTCATGTACCTTCACAACATGCAGCACACCATGATATCATGATGCCACAGAGCCTTGTAAATGCTTGAAGTACCCAAGGTGTTGGACCGAGTATGCCGGCAGTGAAGACTGTCCTGGTCCATCTGCCACCAAGTTATGCAATACTTAACTTTAGGAAATACCGTTAGCTAACAATGAGAATTGCCCTAAAGCAGCATGGGAATTGACATCCAATCTTCTAGCTATATTGGCTAACCCACCTACAAAGGTTTCCATACAGGGAATGCCCTTCCAACTTAACTTCAAACACTCTGCAGCCTTGCAGCGCTGGGGTCCTGGGTTCTAATCCCACCCAGGACAACATCTGCGAAGAGTTTGTATGTTCTCTCCGTGTTTGCGTGGGTTTCCTCCGGGTACTCCGGTTTCCTCCCACACTCCAAAGACATACTGATAGGGATTCTAGATTGTGAGCCCCATCGGGGATAGTGATGATAATGTGTGCAAAACTGTAAAGCGCTGCGGAATTTGTTAGCGCTATATAAAAATAAAGATTATTATTATTATAATATACAAATTAACTCAATGTTTGCAAACGTGCTCTGTTAAACTGGTTTGCTGGTGTGCTGATTTAGTCATAGTTAGTATTATGATTTTTTGTGGTTTTCTAATAGACTTTAGGAATTGTGCAAACTGTTGGAGTCTAACAGTCAGGACATTTACTGTTTATTGTTGGTGTAGTGCTGGGGTAGCTCTATACATAGGTACAAAGAATTAAGTAGTTTTTCATTGAGCTCTGATAACTTCTGGAGGTTACCTTACATCAGTTACACATTATTGTCACAGTCTAAAGATAAATTCAATGGTGTACCCCAGAAAACCACCTTAATTCCGTAATATACAGTACATATAACACAGAAAACTGTTACATTAAAATTGCATCACTTTAGTTCTGTAAGCTAATACTAAAACTTACACAATGTGATATGACATTGTTTCCGTGGCTTGTCTAAAAGTTACATTCTCATCAATGCCAGGACACAATATTTTCTAGCAGAATAATAGAGCCATGAAACTCACTTTCCTCAAGCTCTCAAATGAGAGCAAAAATAGGCTGTAACCCCCTTTTTGCAGTCTCCTGCTGATTTAAAATCACCTGTGCCAAATAGGAGGAGTGCTGGTCCAAGAAAGGGGACAGATCATGCAGTACGCTGCAACGACACCGCTTCTTTAAGACAATAAAAGTTAGGACCCACTGAGAGGTTCGCCATGACGTGGGCTTCATAGAGTCTTATCAGAATGTTAAACAATGAATCTCATGTTCAGTAATTTATATTTTTGCCTAGAGGCATTAGATCATTGTGTGAGTTTTTGGAGGTGCTGTTCATGCTCTTTTTTTGGCATATGACATAGTGACATGACAATCAGATAGAAAGCGTGGGGAAAAGCCATCTGGGGCAGTGACAGACTAGTCTGGTCTTTCCCTAAGGTCCCTGGCCAGCTATTCATGATATATTTTTTTCAAGCATTGAAGCTTTTGGATCGCCCCCAGACACAGGGTCACGAGTTCTCGGTACCGGCCCTCTCTGGTTCGGTTCTGAGGCTGTCACGGTGGCTAGACCTGGTCCGCGACCCTGCTAAGGGGCGTCCAATAAAGGTGGTACAGTCTGTCAGGGGTTTGTGACGCCACCTGTGGTGTTCGGCCAGGGTGACCGACGCTGCTGTGGGGTCTGCTGGGGTGATGGAATGGCAGCTGGATGGTATACCTTCCCACAGGTGAAGTATGTCCCCAGGGCTTCCCAGTAAGGTAGATGGTGATGGTGTGAGGTGCAGTCAATAACGAGGACACAGGGTTGCAGTCTCATTACCTCTTTACTGAAGACTTCAGGATCCTCAATCCAGAGCACGTTTAACAGGGCTATCTGAGACCGGCCGGTCCGATGGGCACTTCCAGAGTTTCCCTTGCAGATGGAAATCGTTGCCTACCACTAGCGCCTGTGTGTTGTAGTCCTACCCTGCTGAGCATTCGGAATAGTCCTCACAACTGCTGTTCTCGTTCGTCGTTCTCTACAGCTCTCTCTCTCTCTTTAGTTCCAGATGTTGCTAGTTTCTCGTCCCCTGGTATGTTTTGGCTAGGACGCACCCGTATGACGGGAAGGCCTGGAGGTCTTCGGGACCCTAGAGACGCCCCTCTCCCACTGTTGCCCCCTATGTCTTCTTAGGAAATTTAAGGTAGACAGCCAACCTATAATTAACTGTCCTGCGGAGTTCGAAGTAAGGCCTAGAGTCAGTTACTCCCGCGGTGTTCCGGCCACCGGCTACGCGCCTCAGTAGGATGTTGCCTCAGTCTCACGGCATGACTCCTACTGGCTCTCCTTTGTGCTTGATCTCGTTTACACTGTTCCACAATATCCTTCCCTTCGTGTCTCTTTCTTAGGATACCGCCGCAAGGTAGTACAGGCGCGGTTCCATTACGTTCTGTTCGCTAGGCACCTGCCAGGTTCCCACGCCTGACAGGGACCCCCCTGTCTTCTCCCTGCAACACCCCCTGCCACGGGATGTTGCCTGAATCCAACCCAGTCAGCTTCTGACTAACTTCCTCCCCAACCCCTAGTTTTACCAGTGTGAGGAGTGGCCCAATAAATAAAGCCTTTTGCTCCCCCTAGTGGCCGGAGTGTGAAGTGTAATGTGTACTGGTGATACCTGGTCAGGAGAATTCCTTCAGTGCCATCAGACGTACCATCACTCCCCTTAGTGGCAGAGCATCATACTGCAACGACCAGATCTCTGGGGCACTGCACTTTTATGAGAAAAATATATCTGACTATAATTGTGCAGTCAACCTCTTTTTCATGCTGTCTGTGGTTTTGCAGCATATATTAAATGAAAGGTTTCCTTTAATGCTAAAACAGCTATGTACAGTCTGAGTAATAACACTGCATCACATTCAGTTACCATATGTACATCAGGAGTTTGTCTCACCATCCACATTACTCACCTGGCTAATAATCTCATTAGCGAACTCAAGCATGTAAAGGTACCGTCACACTAAGCGACGCTGCAGCGATACCGACAACGATCCGGATCGCTGCAGCATCGCTGTTTGGTCGCTGGAGAGCTGTCACACAGACAGCTCTCCAGCGACCAACGATCCCGAGGTCCCTGGTAACCAGGGTAAACATCGGGTTACTAAGCGCAGGGCCGCGCTTAGTAACCCGATGTTTACCCTGGTTACCATCCTAAAAGTAAAAAAACAAACGCTACATACTTACCTACCGCTGTCTGTCCTCGGCGCTCTGCTTCTCTGGTCTGGCTGTGAGCGCCGGGCAGCCGGAAAGCAGAGCGGTGACGTCACCGCTCTGCTTTCCGGCCGCTGTGCTCACAGCCAGACCAGAGAAGCAGAGCGCCGAGGACAGACAGCGGTAGGTAAGTATGTAGCGGTTGTTTTTTTTACTTTAACGATGGTAACCAGGGTAAACATCGGGTTACTAAGCGCGGCCCTGCGCTTAGTAACCCGATGTTTACCCTGGTTACCAGCGAAGACATCGCTGAATCGGTGTCAAACACGCCGATTCAGCGATGTCTACGGGGAGTCCAGCGACGAAACAAAGTTCTGGACTTTCTTCCCCGACCAGCGACAGCACAGCAGGGGCCTGATCGCTGCTGCCTTTCACACTGGACGATATCGCTAGCGAGGACGCTGCAACGTCACGGATCGCTAGCGATATCGTCTAGTGTGACGGTACCTTAATCATAACAAACTCTTCTCTGCTAATACTGGTGCTGTTTACACACCTCCTCCGCAGCACTGTGTAATATTCTCTGTAAGTTGGTATCCAGTTCTCCTGTCACTGCTGCCTTTGTGTTTGTGTTCTTATTGCATATGCCTCTGCCATTGACCATCTGTCTGCTGATAGTATACAACTCCTGAGACTATTCACACTCCTGGCTCTGTCTCTTCTGGTGTTTCCTGCTCAGCTTGCCTGAATACAGTCCTGCATAACCCGCTGTCCTATTCGTTATTGATCCACATGCCATCTGGCAAGCTGTACTGTGCCATCACCTTTGGAATGCATTGATCACAATGACCTACAGCTTAGAGAATTCATCTTTCTAAGTGAGCCCTTAGCAAAAAGTTTGTGAAATGATAATTTTGTAGCTGTTTAATGTAGATAGTTAAGGTTTTTGGCACAAAGTAATCTATATCAGTTGTTTTTACCTATGAATCTAAATTGAGGATGTACAAGCACCTACACAATGAAACATCATGTAGTTATCTGAATATCTGTCATCTATTGTACATGATCATTTTCATAACTGCCATCTACACAATCTTTTCCATTTATCATAGGCCATTAGTTAACAGAAGTTTAGTGACACATACTGTATGAAAATTGTTCTGTACAACTTCAAGGCTTAAATTATTCTGAAATAACACTTTTCATTGTTCTTTCCAAACAAATATGCGCAATTATATGCATGTAACTGAAAATAACATCTGTTTTACTGCTGCAGCAAAAAAAATAAAAAATCCATTCGGCAATGTTTTTATCTTTCTCTGCTGCTTTGCAATAGTGATAATTCTACATTTTATATTATAGTAACATTTTGTTATAATGTACCAAAGGTGTGCAAAAAAGGTCAATTTGAATAGTTTAGCTAGAAACAGTGAGACATTTCAAGCAGAGCCGTGTTTTGAACTTACACTGCCCAAAGAATAAAGCTTCAGTATTCCCATTTAACCCCTTCACCACCGAGCCTGTTTTTACATTCCTGACCAGGCCACATTTTACAATTCTGACCAGTGTCACTTTATGAGGCAATAACTCTGGAACGCTTTGTATCCTAGCAATTCTGAGATTTTTTTTTTGCTTTTCATTACACGTTGGTAAGGTGTTGGTAAATTTATTTATTTCTTTTTTGCTTTATATTGTAAAGAAATTAGAAATTAGAATTATGGGGAAAATTTTAGCATTTTCCAAATTTAAAATGTTATGCCCTTAAACCAGATAGTTATATCACATAAAATAGTAAAAACATTTACCACATGTCTACTTTACATCATCGTAATTTTTGAAACATCAGGGTTTTTGTTGGGAAGTTAAAAGGGTTAAAAGTTGATCAGCAATTTCTCTTTTTTTTTCAACATTTACAAAACCAATTTTTTTAAGGACCACATCACATTTTAAGTGACTTTGGGGGGTCTCTATTACAGAAAATATCCAAAATTGTCACCATTTATAAAACTAAACACCTCAAAGTGCTCAATACCACATTTAAGAAGTTTTTTTTTAACCTTTCAGGTCCTTCACAGGAATTAAAACAATGTGGTAGAAAAAATGAAAATGTTGCTTTATCCCACAAAAATGTTGCTTTAACCCCAGTACTTTTATTTTGACAATTGTAACAGTAGAAAAAAGACCTCAAATTTGTTGTACAATTTTTCCTGAGTACACCGATGTGGTGGAAAACTACTGTTTTGGTGCATGGAAGGGCTTGAAAGGGAAATTGTACCATTTGACTTCAGGAGTCTAAAATTGTCGTTCTTGTAGAACCCCTGATGTGCCTAAACAGTGAAGACTCCATACAAGTGACTCACCATGTAAACTACACCCCACAGATAATTTATTTACAGCTGTGGTGAGCACATTGAACCCACAAGTGTTTCACAGAATTTTATAATGTTGAGCTGTGAAAAAGAAAAAACACACTATACGCTTTGTTGTGCAATTTCTCCTGAGTACAGCAGGGTTCAGAAAAGAATGCACCCATTGACTTTTGGAGTGGGAAATTAAATGGAATAGAGGAAGCCTTGAAGCATTTCCAGAGCTCCTAATGTGCCTAAAAAGAAGAAATTCCTGACAAGGGACCCCATTTTGGAAACTACACCCCTCAATGAACTTATCTAGAGGTGTGGTGAGCACCTTAAACTCACAGAGTCTTCACATAATTTTATAGCATTAAGCGTTGAAAATGCTGACGAAATGCTGACAAAGGATTTTATATCCAAAACACGCATCAGGGTGCGCTTTGGTTGGATCTAGTGACGCCATTAAGGTACCCGTACTCTCCTAATAATCTCCCCTTATCACCCCCTTGTTTACACATAGCTATTTTGCACATTGTTACTTCCTAGTTTTTTACCACATTGTTTGCGCATTGCACCTTTTCACATGGTGGTTGGCCATATGGCCTGATTATATTATATTATGGGTTGTTTTATCTAAAACCCCATAGATATTTTGGTGTTATATGTTCACTTTTGATATATTTTTTATCTTTTTAGCACTTGTGGTACACACCATTTTTTACTACTGATTTATTTTTATGAGAGTCCTGATATTAACCCTTCCTTTTTTGGCATACTTTATATCTATTCAATTTTTATCCAGATTTTTGTGATTTTATCTCTGTGATTATGTTTTTTATATCCTTCCAATATGTGCACATATATATATGTTATTACCAGTACAAATAAAGAATTATTGTGATTATATGTATATCCTTGCCATGTATTTTTCTTGGAGTTAGGTCCCCTGCTCTGGTGGTTGGTTTTTCACTGGTTTTGAGTGGTTTCCACTCATTTTACTTCTTTTCACTGGGGTTCTCATAAGTAATAATTCAAACATATATATTTCACCTGATATAGGTATATATTGCCCCTCTAGTGTTAACATTTTTTTGTCTAAAAACATATTTCTATAGACAGACCTGTCACCCCATTTCACTTGTCTAACTATCCCCGTTTGGCCCGTAAAAAGTTATCTTCAAAATCATGACTGGAGGCATCTGTCCACACCCTCCATGCACTTAATAGCCCTCTATGTCTGTACTGTGTACGTACTGGCTGGTGACCAATTCATGCAGTGTTAAAGTGGGGGAAAAATATTTAGTCAGCTACCAATTGTGCAAGTTCTCCCACTTAAAAAGATGAAAGAGGCCTGTAATTGACATCAATAGGCAGACCACAACTATGAGAGTCAAAATGAGAAGACTAATCCAGAAAATTACCTTGTCTGATTTGGCAAGATTCATTTTGCAAATTATGGTTTTAGTGTACGTACAATATATATACATTTTACCATTTACCTTTTGTGTCTACTCTATTGTAAGCTTGCGAGCAGGGCCCTCCTTCCTTTTGACATCTGAGTTATGCTTATTTTGCAAACGCTTCATTGTCTGTGCAAGTCCGCTCTAAAATTGTAAAGTGCTGCGGAATATGTTGGTGCTATAAAAATTATTATTATAATAGTTATTATATACTTCCCGCAAAAATGTTGCTTCAGCCCCAAATTTTTCATTTTCACATTTGTAACATAACTAGTGAAATAATTACTTTTAATTTAAATTTTTACAGCTGCATCATAAATTCAGAGAAAATAGATAAATACAATTGATCATTCAATTCAATGGGACCTTGTGCTTTAGTTTGCATAATCCATTTAGCCTTATGTCTGAATGAGAATGTTGTTATGGTTGACACCTTGTGGTGGATAATTAACTACTTCAAGTTCTGCAAAACACAAAGTTTCTAAAGGTACCGTCACACTGAACGATATCACTAGCGATCCGTGACGTTGCAGCGTCCTGGCTAGCGATATCGTTCAGTTTGACAGGCAGCAGCGATCAGGATCCTGCTGTGCCATCGTTGGTCGGCGCAGAAAGTCCAGAACTTTATTTCGTCGCTAGACCTCCCGCAGACATCGCTGAATCGGCGTGTGTGACGCCGATTCAGCGATGTCTTCACTGGTAACCAGGGTAAACATTGGGTTACTAAGCGCAGGGCCGCGCTTAGTAACCCAATGTTTACCTTGGTTACCAGCGTAAATGTAAAAAAAAAAAAACACTACATACTTACATTCCGGTGTCTGTCCTCCGGCGCTGTGCTTCTCTGCACTGTGTAAGCGCAGCAGCCGGAAAGCACAGCGGTGACGTCACCGCTGTGCTTTCCGGCCGGCGCTTAGTGCAAAGAAGCACAGCGCCGGAGAGGACAGACGCCGGAATGTAAGTATGTACTGTTTGGTTTTTTTTACGTTTACGCTGGTAACCAGGGTAAACATCGGGTTACTAAGCGCGGCCCTACGCTTAGTAACCCAATGTTTACCCTGGTTACCAGGGGACCGGCATCGTTGGTCGCTGGAGAGCTGTCTGTGTGACAGCTTTCCAGCGACCACACAGCGACGCTGCAGCGATCGGGATCGTTGTCTAGATCGCTGCAGCGTCGCTTAATGTGACGGTACCTTAAGTCTGAATTGTGCCTTTCTTGCATATGCTTAATAAGCCACAAAGAGCCTTTCACTTATTGGATTGAACAATAATGTTCATGAAATCTTACGTTTAAAGGTCTGATGGTTTTACCTATATAATAAAACATACAAGGACAAACTATTATATATACCACAGATCTAGTTTTACATGTAATAAAATCTGTAGTTTTATGTAGTATGGATCCAAAGGGTTAATAGTTAAGTGAAGATGGCAAATGGTACAGCGGCCACATTTATAGTTACCTTTTAAAGAGTGTTTTTCCAACCAATTAACTTTGCTTGATAATAATCTATTATGAACTAAAATATATCCTATATTATTGGTTCTATGATAAGAGAAATAGGTTGTACTAAATCTATGTTTTATAAGTCCCTATCCACACTTAAAATATGCCATTTTTTTCTAATGGCCGAGTATGTGAATGGGGAGCAGGTGTGTAAAGTTTGGTGTTATTGCTCTCATACCCTCTTAGACTGGTCAGTGGATATTCAACATGGAACCACTTGGCAAGTTTAAGGTAGCAAAGTATTTTCAAGTTGCCCTTTTCTCAGTTTGACATGTCGTTAAGAAATTACAGTTACCAGGAACAGTGGAGGTTAAGATAAGGTCTGGAAAAGCAAGCAAAATGTCAGTGAGAGCTGCTCATAGGATTGCTAGAGAGGTAAATCAGAAACTATGCTTGACTGCAAAAGAGCTTCAGAAAGATTTAGAAGACTCTGGAGTTATGGTACATTGTTCTACTGTTCAGAGACACCTGGACAAATATTGCCTTTATGGAAGAGTCATCAGAAAAAACCTCTCCTGTATCTTTACTACAAAATATAGCATCATAAGTATGCAAAAGAGCATCTAAGTAAATCTGATACTTTTTTGGAATCAAATCTTTTTGGCCGATGAAGATAAAATAGAACTCTTTGTCAACAGTGATCAAAGGTATGTGTGGATAAAAAAGGGCACAGAATTTCAGGAAAAGAACTATTATGCAGGGGGTGGATCAATCATGCTGAGGGGTTGTGTTGCAGCCAGTGGCATGGGGAGCATTTCATGGGTAGAGAGAACAATAGATTTAATGAAATTTCAACAAATTCTTGATGCAAATATAACACCATCTGTAAAAAAGCTGAAGTTGAAAAGAAGTTGGTCAACAAATGGATAATGATTGTAAACACACATCAAAATCCACAATAGACTACAAGCTGAAGGTTTTATAATGGCCCTCACAGTCACCTGATCTGAACATCATTGAAAATCTGAGGCTAGATCTCAAAATAGCAGTAAATGCAAGACAACCCAGGAATCTCACTGATTATTTAATCTTCAACTTTTTTATTTGTTCATACTAACAGTAATTTTGACAAGGGCGAAACTTGTACATTCCACTGTATATATAAACAGTTTACAAAATATTTTAAAACACTTCAAAAAAAATTATGTAGATTTTCCCATTTTATAAAAAAAGAATCATATTTGCTGTCACCTATGTTAGGGGTCGAGTTCCCGCTTCTGCACAGGGGGAATCTCAGGCCGTTTCTGCTGCGGTCTCTAATTCTTCTCCTGCCGCAGTGGAACCTGCTCAGCGGAGACGTCGGTCCTTGCGTCTGGCTCAGTCTCACTCTGTGCTTAGGTTTGCTGTTGCTTTTCCAGCTTTTGCCATTAAAGCCAGTGCTGGGCAGCAGCGAGCGGACGCTTTTGGGACTAAGTCCTGCTTTTTCCCTTCTGAGCATGCCCAGGGTGAGATCTCCCGTTGGAGATCGAGGGTCACATGCTCAGATGCTGCAGTGGTTCCCATTGGTCCTCCTGGAAGGTCCTGAAAGGGCTAACTTCTGTGGCAGCTGCCCATTGGTCCTTTATTGGAAGGTCCTGAACATACTGCAGCTACATAAGCTTCGCATGACCGCACGGCCATGCGCTAGTGTACATTTGTATACGTGTGTTTGTTGTGAGTGCAAGTCGTTCATTAAATACCCTTACCCTATTGTATCACTGTTCGTGTAAGGAGTATGGCTGCTACCTAGCGCCCGACTAATCACTCAACGTGTTACACCCGAATCAGCGTGTATTGCTGTGACCGCCAGTGCGGCGCCACGCGCCAGTAGTGCGCTTCCTAACCCACGTCCGGGTACTTAGTGGTGTCTGCCAGCACGGCACAGTTCGCACTTCGGTGCTCTTACTATACCTAACACATCCAGTTGCGGTGTGGTGCGCAAGTAGTCTGTACGGACTTCAACCTTGAGTCTTGGGATTGAGTTTGCTGACTCCTTGCTTGCACTCATTAGTGCGGTATTGCGGACCTGTGGCTTTACAGGGTTCGCTTCCACCGCCATATAGCGCTGCCATTAATTGCAGCAGGTTTTTCACCTGCACGGTGGACCCCGGACTGCGAACGCACCAATATTATTTCATCTTAAACTTGGTGCGTTCCGCCAGTCCTAACAACCTATCCAAGCTTTCGAAATCTAACAATATTTAAATGTACAGTATACGCTGTTAAAAAAATAAAAATGCCAGAAATTTGTTTTTTTTTCTGTTTCCTTGCATCTTCTTCAAAATATCAATTAAAAGTGATCAGAAAGTCTGAAAAAGAAGATTGTTCACATAAAGGAGTTAAAAAGAATCTGTAATGACATGTAAAGCCCATAACCTGCTGTTATTGTGGCATAATAATTAAAGTTGTAAATATCCAAAATATCATGTTCAGTATCAAATAAAGCATAAAATAAGATGTGTTTACTGATAATAGTAATTGTTTCAGTCCTTGTCTTTGGCATTGGAGCAATCAAGTTCCAATGGCATCCAGCTCATGCACAATACAGATATACGGGCCTGAAAAGGTAGTAGTGAATGCAAAATGGTCACTGCCTGCACACGTATTGCATTTTATTCTCCTTGCGTGATCCTCACTTTTAATATGACATAATAAAGAAGATTTTTTACTATATTTGGAGAATCTCGCAGGAGGTTCTTTACCCTCGATCAGGGCCGGTTTTAGACAAAGTGGGGCCCTGGGCAAAAGATAAAGTGGGGTCCAAATGCTCACATATTGCACCATCACACAGAAACATTTCTGTTCTATTTACAAGTGTTAAGTTCAGGCCGGCAAACAAGCATGATCGACAATATTGAGTTGTTCGACGCTTGCTTTCTGGCCTCTTTATGGTATGTGCACACATTCAGTAATTGGCAGCGCTTTGGACGCAGCACATGTCCACTGCATCCAAAGCGCTGCCGGCTATTGAAAGCACGTGAATCCGCATGTGTTCATTAAACCATTCAGAATCACCGCATCCAATGCATTGTACGCTAGTCTCCGCAAGATAAATTGATATGCTGTGGTCTGGAATGACGCGCCGCATGTCCATCTCCGCAGGTGAGCCACGGGCATCTGTGCACACATAGTGGACATGGGATTTCTTGAAATCCTATCCACTATGCTGTAACATCAGGATGCTGCATAAGTATGCAGCATCCAACCCGCATTGTTTACTGACCGTGTGTACCTACCCTTACTCTGGCTGAGGAAGAATGATTGGTACAGATAGTCCTCAATACAGTATAATGGGGGTCCCATATAGTACATATAGTAAAATGCACTCCTCATGGACCTTGTATAATGCAGGCTGCCTCAGGGTATAATGCAGCCCCCTTCAGAGTATACTGCAGCCCCTCCTCAGAGTATACTGCAGCCCCCCTCAAAGAGCATAATGCAGCTCCTCATTGAGTATAATGTAGTCCCCTCATAGAGCATAATGCAGCCCCTCTCAGAGTATAATGCAGCCACCTCAGAATATAATGCAGCCCCACACACACAGTATAATGCAGCTCCCCAGACTGTAAAGCAGCCCCCTCAGAATATAATGCAGCCCCCACTCACAGTATAATGCAGCTCCTTCAGAGTATAATGTAGCCCCCTCAGAGCATAATGTAGCCCCCTTAGAGTTTAATGCAACCCTCTCAGAGTATAATGCAGCCCTACAAGCAGAGTATAATGCAGCTCCCTCAGAGTATAATGCATCCCCACACATACAGTATAATGCAGCCCCTCACACAGTATAAAGCAGCCCCACAGAGAATAAAGCAGCCCCCTCACAGTATATTGCAGTCTCCCCACATACACAGTATAGTGCAGCCCCCACACACAGTCTAATGCAGCTCACCCACAATATAGTGCAGTCCCCCTACACAGTATCATGCAGCAGACACACACATAATGTAAGCCATACACACAGTCACACTCACTATAATGCATGCATACATAGTCACAAACACACTATAACGCATGCATACACACACACACTATAATGCATGCATGCACACACTTACACACAATACTTACCTCTCCTTCTCCTTCCCTGCCCTCTGGCTCCTACAGAGCATCTGATCAGCTCCACTGCTGGCACACGCTGCTGAGTCAGAGGCAGAGGGTAAGTGATGGGAGAGGGAGTGTCACATGACACTCTCTCCTACATCACTGCTTTCAAGTTGAACGTGCGATGCGGGGGGCACCGGGCCCTCTTACTCAGTACTTAATTAGCAGCACGCCACTGGCTGGGAAGCCCATGGTGGAGTGGGGCCCTAGGTGGCTGCCTTGTTTGCCTGCCCTTAAAGCCCACCCTGCTCTCGATATAAAATTCCATTTCATCTTGAGCTTTTTAGCTTAGGCCTTAAGGTTTTGTTGCAAAATTGACTATTAATTGAGACTGTTCAAAATTCTCACCACCTTGACTAAAGCCACAGTTCCAGCTGCTGAAAAAAGGTCCCAAAGCAAAATATCATATCACTCTGCGCATGCACCACCACTGGTGTCATTTTCATGAACACTGCCAAAGGTCAATCTGCACATGAGCCACCATGGTACCATTTTCCTAAAGCCCGCTATGAGATTAATCTGCGCAAGAGCCACCCACAGCTAGGTCAGTGTTGACATGAAATTTAAATCACAGCTAAGATAAAGACACCAGGGGAACCGGCAGAGCCATTACAGAGCAGAAAATCTTAAAACTAGATACTCTTATGTTCAATGTGTTTCAGGACTGCAGTAGTACACCACCACCAGTTTAGGCCGTTTTCTATCCCTATGTGAAATGAGCTGAGTATTCTGACCTCTTTCCTTATGCTGTAAAAACCTGGCACTGTTTTACTGGCTCTCGACTTTTATAATGGCTCTGATAGGCCCCTTGATTTTATGATCGCTGCAAGGCATTTTTTTTTTCAAATAGCAATTTCAAAGTTTTCAAATTTGTGGGGATCTGTTTTTATAAGGAAATTTAACTTGAGGTCGACCAACAAAGGAGCGATATGTTCATCTCTAGTGATGAGCGAGCACTAAAATTCACGAGTGCTCGTTGCTCGGGTCGAGCAAATTGGAATACTCGGGTACTCGACCCAAGCAACGAGCCCAAAGTAAGTCTATGGGAAACCCGAGTATTTTTCCCGCGATCCCCCCTGGGGTCCTTTTAAGGTGTAAAAACGCGAGAAATTGATGGAAACACTGCTCAAATGACACATGAACATCATGGGGATCGCCCCTGGAAGCATTTCTGACCCCTAGGTCACAGCTGTAAGCAATGTTGTCAGAATTTCACGTCATTTTTACAGGTGCACCAAAAGAGTATTTCAACTTTTACATTGCTTTCAACCAATACAAATGCACTCACTGGGAAATGTCATTGTAACATTCAGCAACCCTAGCTGGCCTTGTGGTGTGTGACACATAAGGAGACACATCTTTAATTTCTGAAAGAGGGACTCAGTCTTAAAGTCTCAAAGTCTATTTTTAGAGGGGCATCAGGCGGCATTAATATTCTTAAAGGGCCATTATTAAACAGTGGGTCTCCTATGCTGTTATTGCTCATGAAGCGAGTGGCTGGGCTGCCAACAATTTCAACGCACACAAATACCCTTTTTACGAGAGGTACAGGAGGGCTTCCTGAAAAAATGTTGCATTGAATGCAAGGCCTGCCTGCTGTCAAATCATATGCACCCCAATAAGCATTTGAACCCAGGTACTGGATGGCCACAGGAAAACCCACTTCACATTCTTCAGTTGGTCCTGCCATACTGTTTCCTTATGCATTGAATGCAAGGGTCGCCTTGACCCAAATTTGCACACACCCCAATCCACCTTTGGAAGAAATATGGAGGAGGGCCTCATAAAAAACTGTCTCATTACAAAGGAGAGGGTCTCCTAGACTTGTAATGCCCATACACACAGTGCATGGGCTGACAAACAATTCCCCAAGGGGGATACATTTGTTAAAAACATACTATGGGCATCATAGACACCCTTGCCAAAAAATGGACTGCCTGTAGCGGCAGAGAAGATGTTAAGCCTGGTGATCTAGTGGTGGAGAATGAGGAGACATAAAGATAAATCAAAGAAATAAATAAAAAATGTGAATCCACCGATGAAAGTAAATAACAAAATGGAAGGCGAACACAGATTCATAGATTTGAATCCAGAATGTGTCCAACGAGATATGTTTGTCCCTAGCAACAGCTCAGAGACAGGGCTATAAATAAAAATATAATATAAAAGTCTTCGAATAATTTTCTATTGCAGAGGTATACACTACCTCATTAGAGGACTGTTCAGAGATAGAGAAAATGGAAAATATAAGAATAAATGGGAATAATAGACGTACATCTCTTTTTTATGACATTTCCCCCTGTTGGAGTAACATTTATTTTGGTTTCCAATTAGTAACGGGCATCATAAAAACATCCTTGCACAAAAAAATGTGTGACTTTGGCATTACGGAATCTGTTAACCCTGGTGTTCTACTGGTTGTGGATGATGAAAATGAGGATAAGGAGGAGGATAACAACAAACAGACCAAATCTGGAAGCATATACCCATGTATGTTTGTGAAGAGGTGCATGAGAATACACCTCGCTAAAACAGAGAATGTATTTGAGGTTATGTTTCTCTGGTTTCACTTGGTAGTGTACAGAAATCTTTCCCAATCCAGCCCTTGTTCATTTTTATAAGAGTCAGCCTGTCAGCAGTTTCAGTTGACAGGCGGATGCGCTTATCTGTTATAATTAGTGTTGAGCATTCCGATACTGCAAGTATCGGGTATCGACCAATACTTGCTGTATCGGAATTCAGATACCGAGTTCCGATATTTTTGTGATATCGGAAATCGGTATCGGAGTGTGCGATGCGTATGGTTCCAAGGGTCTGGAGGAGAGGAAACTCTCCTTCAGGCCCTGGGATCCATATTAATGTAAAAAATAAAGAATAAAAAAAAAAAATATGGCTATACTCACCCCTTTGAAGAACCCTGGCTGTCACCGCTGCGAGTGTCCGCCTCCGTTCCTGAGAATGTAGTGAGTGAAGAACCTTCGATGATGTCGCGGTCAGGTGACCGGTCACGTGAGCAGTCAGGTGACCGGTCACCTGATCGCGACGTCATCAAAGGTCCTTCACTCACAGCATTCTTAAGGATGGAGGCGGACTCTTGCAGCGGTGACAGCCAGGGTCCTTCAGAGGGGTGAGTATAGCCATATTTTTTATTTTTATTCTTTATTTTTTACATCAATATGGATCCCAGGGCCTGAAGGAGAGTTTCCTCTGCTTCAGACCCTGGGAACCATCGAGGATACATTCCGATATTTGAGTCCCATTGACTTGTATTGGTATCGGGACTCGGTATCGGCGAGATCCGATATTTTGCCGGTATCGGCCGATACCATCCGATACCGATACTTGCAAATATCGGAAGGTATCGCTCAACACTAGTTATAATTGAACCAGCGGCACTAAAGACCCGCTCTGACAGAACGCTAGCAGCAGGGCAGGCCAGTACCTCCAAGTCATAGAGAGCCAGTTCATGCCACGTGTCCAGCTTGAATGCCCATTAATTAAAAGGCACAGAGGAAGTCCGGAGGATGTTTGTACGATTTGCAAGGTACTCCCTCACCATCTTCCCAAACATTGCACTTCTTGTGATAGCACCCCTTGCCTCTGTGCCGGTCTAAGATAACTGCCCCAGAATTTTGCCATTTTTCCCCTTCGTTAGCTGGGTTGTTCTTATGTCTCTCTCGCTTGGACACTTTGGTTGTACAACAAACTGTGACGTCTGCTGCCAGCGTTCTGACATGGGAATTTTCTAAGTAATTCCGCTACAAGGGCCCCCTGGTACTGTAACATTGTAGTACACCTCTCTGCTTCTGGCAGAAGAGATTGAAAGTTCTCCTTGTAGCGTGGGTCTAGAAGTGTCACCAACCAGTAATGATTGTCACCAAAAAATTTTATAATACAAAGGTCACGTTAAACGCAGCACAATATAAATTCAGCCATGCGTGCCAGACTGCTAACAGGCAAGACTTCTGTGTCCTCACCAATAGGACGACTGACCATGCTGTCCTACTCCTCATCCTCCTCCCTATCCTCAGGCCATTCCTGCTGAACAGGCAGTATGACAGCTGTGCTTGTAGTACCGTATATAGCACATGAAAGTAGCTCCTGTTCTTCCTCCTCCTCCTCATTGCCTACTAATCCACGTTGGGAAGACATAAGGCTGGGCTGAGTGTAATCCCCCTGAATGGTTCCTTGATCCATGTCCTCGTGCTCTGCCTGCAATGCATCCTCTTTAATTGTGAGCAGAGAGGTTTTCAGAATGCTACATATGTTTGTCATCCATGTCCACCCCTGAGGTCTTATGTGTGGAGTCTGAACTCAATATTGATGGCCTTTTTGATGTTGATAGTCAACAACTGCCCTCTTCTGCTCATAAATCATTTCCAACATATGCAGCATAGAGTTCCAGAGCGTGGGGACATCACACACCAGTTGGTGAGCCGTCAGCTGCAAATGCTGATGAAGCATGGCGGCAAGGGCGGCTGAAGCTGTAGCTGACTTTCTAAAATGGGCAGACAGACGGTGTACTTTCACTAGCAGATCCAGTGTCAGAACTTCCGAACCCCTAGAGTGGACCCACAGTACCGCAAAAACAGACCTCTCAAGGGTGAGCTTACCAGATGGACCACCCCCTATACAGGGAGCGTTAGGGGCAGGCCCGAGGGAGACTACTGCCGCGGAAGCTGATACTACGGACCAGGAATCAGGACAGGAAAGACACAGAAGTGGCTAAGGCGGAGACACAGGACAGAGTGACAGTGACTGAAACACAGAGTGGACTGGATATGGTGGATGACCAGGACAGGCAGGATATGGTGGAAACACAGGATGGACTGGATTAGGTGGATGCCCAGGACTGGCAGGGTATGGCAGAGACACAGGACGGAGTGGATATGGCGGACGCCCAGGACTGGCAGTGTATGGCAGAGACACAGGATGGAGTGAATATGGTGGATGCCCAGGACGGGCAGAGTATGGCGGAGACACAGGACAGAGTGGATTTGGCGGACGCCCAGGACTGGCAGGGAATGGCGGAGAAACAGGACAGAGCAAGGTAAGGAGCATAGGACAGAGCAAGGTATGGAGGACCTGGGTCAAATGAGGACAAATGGCAATCAGGCAAGGAGTATGGGGAGAGGCTACCTGATATAGAAGGAGTAGTGAGTAGGGTTGAGCGAAACGGATCGTTCATTTTCATAAGTCGCCGACTTTTGGCAAAGTCGGGTTTCATGAAACCCGACCCGATCCCTGTGTGGGCTCGGCCATGCGGCACGCGACTTTCGCGCCAAAGTCGCGTTTCAATGACGCGAAAAGCACCATTTCTCAGCCAATGAAGGTGGATGCAGAGTGTGGGCAGCGTGATGACATAGGTCTCAGTCCCCACCATCTTAGAGAAGGGCATTGCAGTGATTGGCTTGCTGTCTGCGGCGTTACAGGGGCTATAAAGGGGCATTCCCGCCGACCGCTATCTTACTGCTGCTGATCTGAGCATAGGGAGAGGTTGCTGCAGCTTCGTCAGAAGTAGGGATAGCGTTAGGCAGGGTCCATTAACTCCCAAACCGCTTGTGCTGTAGTGATTTCCACTGTCCAACACCACCTTTTGTTAGCAGGGACAGTGGAGGCTACATTTTTTTTCCTCAGCGCTGTAGCTCATTGGGCTGCCCTAGAAGGCTCCCTGATAGCTGCATTGCTGTTTGTACACCGCTGTGCAAACCAACTGCTTTTTTCAAAGCACAAATCCTGTTGTTCCTTCCTTTCTGCACAGCTATCTTGTTTGTTTGTCCACACATTTGATTTAATTTGTGCAGCAGTCCACTCCTTGTTATTGCTGCCTGCCATACATTGCTGAGATAACTGCAGGGAGATATTAATTGTAGGACAGTCCCTTTTTTTTTTTTCTCGTTACATCTCTTCAAGCCACTTTCTGCCACAGAAAATATACTCTAATACAGTGGCCCACATTTATTCACTAGTCTCTCTGAATAAAAAAAATAAAGGGTGCAGATTAAAATTGGCAAATCTGCATCAGTGGCAGTCCTGTGTGTGGCATCTGTGTGTCATTTTCTGGCACCGAAAACATACAGTCTAACAGTGGGCCTGATTTCTTGCCAATTCTCCCAGAAATTAAAAAAAAAAAATAGTGGGATATTAATATTGGCATTTGTGCTTGAGTGCCAGTCGTGTGTGCCATCTCTCTCAAATTGTGGGGCACAGAAAGCCTAGTGTCTAATACTGTTTTTTTTTTTTTTTTAATTCTCCCTGAAAAAAAATAAATAGTGGGAGATTAATATTGGCATTTGTGCTTGAGTGCCAGTCGTGTGTGCCATCTCTCTCAAATTGTGGGGCACAGAAAGCCTAGTGTCTAATACTGTTTTTTTTTTTTTTTTTTTTTTTAAATTCTCCCTGAAAAAAAATAAATAGTGGGAGATTAATATTGGCATTTGTGCTTGAGTGCCAGTCATGTGTGCCATCTCTCTCAAATTGTGGGGCACAGAAAGCCTAGTGTCTAATATTGTTTTTTTTTGTTTTTAAATTCTCCCTGAAAAAAAATAAATAGTGGGAGATTAATATTGGCATTTGTGCTTGAGTGCCAGTCGTGTGTGCCATCTCTCTCAAATTGTGGGGCACAGAAAGCCTAGTGTCTATAATACTGTTTTTTTGTTTTGTTTTTAAATTCTCCCTGAAAAAAAAAAAATTAGTGGGAGATTAATATTGGCATTTGTGCTTGAGTGACAGTCCTGCGTGTGTGGCATCTCTCTCATTTTGTGCCACAGAAAACCGAGTGTGTAACATTGTGCCTGATTTTCCTTGCAGTCTCACCCACCTATAAAGGGATATCTAAATCCTACAGAAGTTTGAGTTCACCTTGTAAGTTGTTTTACAGTAACAAATACCGTTACTTTGGTTATGTTTTGCAAACAATGAGGAAGTCTGGTGGAAGAGGTCGTGGCCGTGGGCGGTCATTGCCAGCTAGTAATGATGGTAGTGGTGGTGGAGCATCAGGTGGTCGTGGGAAAAGCAATATAACACCTAAGTCTCGAGTTGTGGAGTCAGGTTCATCGTCTGGCTACACAAGGCCTCGAACGCTCCCTTTTCTTGGAGTAGGAAAACCCCTTTTAAAGCGGGAGCAGCAAGAGCAAGTTTTGGCTTTCCTTGCTGACTCAGCCTCTAGCTCTTTTGCCTCCTCTTCTGAAACTGGTAAATGTAAAAGCAGCGCGTCGTTAGTGGATGTTCACGGTCAGGGACAAGTCGCTTCCTTGTCCTCTTCAGCAAAAACAACAACAGAGAAGGATGCGTCAGGCGACACAACGGGTTACTCCATGGAGCTCTTTACACATACCGTTCCTGGGTTAGAAAGTGAAACAGTTAACAGGCCATGACCATTACAAGTTGAATCGGACATGGAGTGCACAGATGCACAGCCACAGCCAGATTACTATGCTGTTCCTTTGACTCAGACCACAACATTGCCCTCGCAGTGTACTGATCCAGAATCAGACCCTGATGAGACTATGGTGCCCCGTCACGAACGCTACACCACCGGCTTACACGGTGACACAGACGAAGTTGCACACGAGATTGAAGAGGAGGTCATAGATGACCCAGTTGTTGACTCCGATTGGCAGCCATTGGGGGAACAGGGTGCAGGTGGCAGTAGTTCAGAAGCGGAGGAGGAGGGGCCGCAGCAAGCATCAACATCGCAACAGGTTCCATCTGCCGGGCCCGTATCTGGCATAAAACGCGTGGCAAAGCCAAAACCAGTTGGAGGACAGCGTGGCCATCCGGTTAAAGAAGCTCAGTCTGCAATGCCTGAAAAGGTATCCGATGGTAGAAAGAGTGCAGTCTGGCATTTTTTTAAACAACATCCAAATGATCAGCGCAAAGTCATCTGTCAAAAATGTTCAACTACCTTAAGCAGAGGTCAGAATTGAAAAGTCTAAATACAAGTTGCATGCATAGACATTTAACCACCATGCATTTGCAAGCCTGGACTAACTACCAAACGTCCCTTAAGGTTGTAGCACCCTCGGCCAATGAAGCAAGTCAGCAACGCTACATCCCTTCCGTCACTGTAAGGCCACCATTTCCCGCACCACCTGCAGTAAATGTGCAGATTTCGTCGCCAGGCCAAAGCAGTCAGGGAATCACCAGTTTCATAGTAGGAAACACTGCATGTAGGGCACCGGCAAGCATACCGTCTCCAACCGTCTCTCAGTCTGCCATGTCCACCGGCACCCCCGCTAGTTCCACGATCTCCAGCTCTCCAGTCCAGCTCACCCTACATGAGACTCTCGTTAGAAAAAGGAAGTACTCATTCTCGCATCCGTGTACACAGGGTTTGAACGCCCACATTGCTAGACTAATCTCGTTAGAGATGATGCCCTACCGGTTAGTTGAAAGCGAAGCTTTCAAAGCCCTGATGGACTATGCTGTACCACGCTACGAGCTACCCAGTTGACACTTCTTTTCGAGAAAAGCCATCCCAGCCCTCCAACAGCATGTTAAAGAGCGCATCGTCCATGCACTCAGGCAATCTGTGAGTACAAAGGTGCACCTGACAACAGATGCATGGACCAGTAGGCATGGCCAGGGACCTTACGTGTCCATCAGGGCACACTGGATGAATGTGGTGGATGCAGGGTCCACAGGGGACAGCAATATTGGGACAGTTCTGCCTAGCCCATGGTCTAGGAAACAGTTGGCTGTAGCCGTTCGCCCCCCCTCCTCCTCGTCCTCCTGCAGAAGCGAGAGCTCGTCCACAGACCGCAGTCGCACAACCACTCCATCCACAGCTGCCACTGTTGCACACCAGGTGTCCCATTATGGGGCAGCTACTGGCAAGCATCAGCAGGCTGTATTGGCAATGAAGTGTTTGGGCGACAACAGACACCGCGGAAGTTCTGTCCGAGTTCTTGCAGAAAGAAACGCAGTCATGGCTCTGCACTGTACATCTTGAGGCAGGCAAGGTAGTGAGTGATAACGGAAGGAGTTTCATGGCTGCCATAGCCCTTTCCCAACTGAAACACATTCCTTGCCTGGCTCACACCTTAAACCTGGTGGTGCAGTGCTTCCTGAAAAGTTATCCGGGGTTATCCGACCTGCTCCTCAAAGTGCGCAGACTTTGCTCGCATATCCGCCGTTCGCCTGTACACTCCATCCGTATGCAGAACTATCAGCGGTCTTTGAACCTTCCCCAGCATCGCCTAATCATCGACGTTGCAACAAGGTGGAATTCAACACTGCACATGCTTCAGAGACTGTGTGAACAGAGGCATGCTGTTATGTATTTGTGGGAGGATACACATACACGGGCAGGCAGTAGGATGGCAGACATGGAGTTGTCAGGTGTGCAGTGGTCGAAGGTACAAGACATGTGTCAAGTCCTTCAGTGCTTTGAGGAATGCACACGGCTGGTTAGTGCAGACAACGCCATAATAAGCATGAGCATCCCCCTAATGCGTCTGCTGATGCAAAGTTTGATGCACATAAAGGAGCAGGCGTCTGCAGCAGAGGAAGAGGAAAGCCTTGATGACAGTCAGCCATTGTCTGGTCTGGGCAGTGTACAGGACGAGGTAGTGGGCGAACAGGAGGAGGAGGTTGAGGAGGATGATGGGGATGAGTATTTTTTTAATGAGGAAGCTTCTCCTGGGCCAATGGAAATTGGTGGCGTGGCAAGGCCGGGTTCTGGTTTTTTGAGGGACACAAGTGACGTAGATTTGCCTGTAACTGCCCCTCAACCCAGCACAACCGCAGATTTGACAACTGGAACTTTGGCCCACATGGCGGATTATGCCTTACGTATCCTCAAAAGGGACCTACGCATTATTCAAATGATGACCGATGACGATTACTGGTTGGCCTGCCTCCTTGAGGCAAATTTGGGTCTCTAAGCTGGATACATGGCCAGAGCTAAGCCAGTATGCATTGGAGGTGCTGGCTTGCCCTGCGGCTAGTGTCTTATCGGAACGTGTCTTTAGTGCCGCAGGTGGTGTACTAACAGACCGTCGCATGCGACTATCCTCCGATAACATTGACCGGCTTACTTTTCTAAAAATGAACCAGGCCTGGATCTCGCAGGAATTTGCCACTCCTCTGCCTGATTAAGTAATTGGGTGTCATCCAGGTCTCCTGATGTGTTCATCTTTCTACTACCTGAACTGCAATTCCTGGGCTCCAACACCGCCAGTTGCGGCTCAGAAGTGCAGGCTGCACAGTCAAAACATACGACCCAGTGTTATTGGGTTCCAGTAACGTCAGCTGATCCCCAGCTGTGTAGCCGGCAATGTGTCCTGCGACCGCCACGCTGACACAACAACCTAAATGTAAGGGAACCTGTCCCCCCCAACGTTTGTTGCTGAAAGAGCCACCTTGTGCAGCAGTAATGCTGCCCAAGGAAAAGGTAGCTCTTTTAGTTTAGCTCCTTGCACACGCAGAACTTAACACTTATAAAATGTGTTCACTGATACCGTTATACCGTCCCGGAGGTGGGACTTTCCTTCGTAATGTGATGCAGCACAGCCGTCATTCCTACCCCCTTGGTGCCGTGCGCTGACTACTCAGCATTGTTTTAAGCTGTCACGGAGCCTGCGCTGTTCTGTTATCCCTTGGCCATGCCCAATTTGCGCTGCCTGTCTTCTGACATAATTTGGTGTCAGGCTGGCTGCGCCTGTGCGGCCGCGCTGCCCGAGATCCCGCCTCGCAGTGTCTTCTGATTTAATCACACTGCGGGCCTGGGATCCATGGGCATGCGCAGTGCATATCTTCCCCTCAGGCTCTCGCTCATCTCCCTCCGCCTTCTTCAGACTGTGCACCATCAGCTGATCCCTAATAGCATGCCATGGCCGTGACGCCGCACAGTCTGAAGAAGAGGGAAGGAGGGGAGTGAGAGGCGAGGATATGCACTGCGCATGCCCATGGATCCCAGGCCCGCAGTGGGATTACATTAGACGACACTGCGAGGTGGGATCTCGGGCAGCATGGACGCACAGGCACGACACTGCGAGGTTGGATCTCGGGCAGCTTGGACGCACAGGCACTGCCAGCCTGACACCGAAATGATGTCAGAAGACAGGCAGCGCTAAGTGTGCATTGCCAAGGGATAACATAACAGCGCAGGCTCCGTGACAGCTTAAAACAACGCTGATGAGGCGGCACACGGCACCAAGGGGATAGGAATGATGGCTGTGCTGCGTCCCATTACGAAGGAAATTCCCACCTCCGGGATGGTTTTACGGTATCAGGGGACACATTTTATAAGTGTTTACTTCTGTGTTTGCAAGGAGCATAATTAAAAGAGCAACTTTTTCCTTTTGCATCCTTAGTGCTGGACAAGATGGCTCTTTCAGCTACAAACGCCTTGGGGGGGGTTAAAGGTTCCCTTTCAACTTGCTCCAATCAGGCTTCGGCCTACACTCTGTTTCTCTGCTACTCGTGCTGTCCCTGGGCTCTAACACCGCCAGTTGGTGCCTGGAAGTGCTGTCCGCACAGTCAACAGTCGCTCCTCTGTTATTGGGGTTCAGTAACGTCAGCTGATCCCCAGCTGTGTGTGCGGCAATACCTCCAATCTGCTCCTCCTGCTGTCCCTGGGCTCTAACACTGCCAGTTGGTGCCTGGAAGTGCTGTCTGCACAGTCAGCAGTCGCTCCTCTGTTATTGGGGTTCAGTAACGTCAGCTGATCCCCAGCTGTGTGTGCGGCAATACCTCCAATCTGCTCCTCCTGCTGTCCCTGGGCTCTAACACCGCCAGTTGGTGCCTGGAAGTGCTGTCTGCACAGTCAACAGTCGCTCCTCTGTTATTGGGGTTCAGTAACGTCAGCTGATCCCCAGCTGTGTGTGCGGCAATACCTCCAATCTGCTCCTCCTGCTGTCCCTGGGCTCTAACACCGCCAGTTGGTGCCTGGAAGTGCTGTCTGCACAGTCAACAGTCGCTCCTCTGTTATTGGGGTTCAGTAACGTCAGCTGCTCCCCAGCTGTGTATCCGGCAACATGTCATGCGACCGCCACGCTGGCACAACTAAAATGTAAGGGAACCTGTCCACCCTCCCTAGGCGTTTGTTACTGAAAGAGCCACCTTGTGCAGCACTAACACTGCACAAGGAAAAGGTGGCTCTTTAAATTATGCTCCTTGCTAACGCTGAACTGCACACTCATGTAATGTGTCCCCTCACACCGTCAAACCGTCCCGGTGGTGGGACTTTCCTTTGTAATGTGACGCAGCACAGCCGTCATTCCTACACCCTTGGCTCCGTGCGCCGCCTCCTTAGCGTTGTTTGATTCTGTCACGGACCCTGCGCTGTTATGTTATCCCTTCGCCATGCACAGTTTGCACTGCCCGTCCTCTGACATCATTTGTTGTCGGCCTGGCTGCGCCTGTGTGTCCACGCTGCCCGAAATCCCACCTCGCAGTGTCGTCTAATGTGATCCCACAGTGGGCCTGGGATCCATGGCCATGCGCACTGCATATACTCGCCTCTCGCTCCCCTCCTTCCGGCTTCTTCAGACTAGGCGGCGTCAGCTGATCCCTAATAGCATGCCACGGCCGTGACGGCGCACAGTCTGAAGAAGCAGGAAGGAGGGGAGTGAGAGGCGATGATATGCACTGCGCATGCCCATGTATCCCAGGCCCACAGTGGGATTACATTAGACGACACTGCGAGGTTGGATCTCGGGCAGCTTGGACGCACAGGCACTGCCAGCCTGACACCTAAATGATGTCAGAAGACGGGCACCGCTAAGTGTGCATGGCCAAGGGATAACATTACAGCGCGGGCTCCGTGACAGAATCAAACAATGCTGAGGAGGCGGCGCACGGCACCAAGGGGGTTGGAATGACGGCTGTGCTGTGTCACATTACAAAGGAAAGTCCCACCTCCGGGACGGTTTAACGGTGTGAGGGGACACATTACATGAGTGTGTAGTTCAGCGTTTGCAAGGAGCATAATTTAAAGAGCCACCTTTTTCCTTTTGCAGTATTACTGCTGTACAAGATGGCTCTTTGAGCAACAAACGCCTGGGGGGGGGGGTTAAAGGTTCCCTTTCAACTTGCTCCAGTGCAGTCTTCGGCCTACACTCTGCTCCTACTGCAGACCCTGGGCTCTAACACGGCCAGTTGGTGCCTGGAAATGCTAGCTGCACAGAGAAAAACACCCGCCAATGTGTCAGTGGGGTTCAGCAACGCCAGCTGTTCCCCTGCTGTGTAGCCGGCAACATGTCCAGCACAAGCCACACTGGCACAATAACAGACATTTTCCTGCCTCCAGTGCAGGCTTCGGCCTACACTTTGCTCCTCTTCGATTCCCTGGGTTTCAACACTGTCAGTTGCCACCTGGAAGTGTTGTCTACACAGAAAAAACACTCGCTGAAGTGTCAGTGGGGTTCCGCAACGCCAGCTGTTCCCCTGCTGTGTAGCCGGCAACGTGTCCAGCAAATGCCACGCAGACACAACAGACCAAAATCTGCCACCAGTGCAGGCTTCGGCCTACACTCTGCTCCTCTCCTCCTCCTGCTGACCCTGGGCTCTAACACCGCCAGTTGGGGCCCGGAAGTGCTAGCTGCACAGAGAAAAACACCCGCCAATGTGTCAGTGGGGTTCAGCAACGCCAGCTGTTCCCCTGCTGTGTAGCCGGCAACGTGTCCTGCAAACGCCATGCAGACACCTGAACTGAAATTTAAGGAACCCTGCCCCCCCCCAGGCGTTTGTATGTATAACAGCCACTTTGTACAGCAGTAATGCTGCATTTGTACAAGGTGTCTCACTTTTTCTCCATGCACACGTCGAACTCAACATGTACAAAATGTGTCTCATTAGAGATCATTACACTGTCCCTAAGGTGTTACTTTCCTTTTTAAATGACACGCAGCACCCCCCTTGGTAGCGCTGCCTGTCTTCTGACATCATGGGTTGGCTAACTGTGCCTGTGCGTCCGCCCTGCCCGACACAACGCCCCTCGTTGTCTGATATATTTAGACTACGAGGGTGTGATTGATGGGCATGTGCAGTGCATATGTTTGCCTGTCTTCACTCATCTCCTTCCGCCTTCTTCAGACTGTGTAGCCTCATGGCCGTGGCATGCGATAAGGGATCAGCTGACGCCGCACAGTCTGAAGCAGGTGTAAGGACATGAGTGACAGGCGAACATATTTACTGCGCAAGGCCATGAATCCCAGCCCCGCAGTGTGAATAAATGAAAAGACACTGTGGGTCTGGATTCATGGGCATAGCTAACCGCACCGGTCGACATGAAATGAGGTCAGAAGACGGGCAGCGCTCACAGCGCATGGCCAAGGGATAACACAAGAGCGCAGACTCCTGTACAGCAAATAACGATGCTCAGGAGGCTGCGCCCAGCACCAAGGCGTTATTTTGGATACCTGTGCTGCGTCTCCTTAAAAAGACAAGTCACGCCTCCAATACAGTTTGACTGTATAATGTGCTAAATTGTGTACGTGTTTCATTCAGCGTGTGCAAGTTGAAAAATTCATAGAGCAACCTTTTACTTGTGCAGCATTAATGCTGCACAAGGTGTGGCTCTTCTAGTTTGTAACACCTGAAGGGGGGTTAAAGGTTACCTTTGAAATTAGTTCTACTAGGCTTCGGCCTACACTCTGCTCCTCCTGCAGACCCTGGGCTCTAACACCGCCAGTTGGGGCCCGGAAGTGCTGGCTGCACAGAGAAAAACACCCACCAATGTGTCATTGGGGTTCAGCAACACCAGCTGTTCCCCTGCTGTGCAGCCGGCAACGTGTCCAGCACAAGCCACGCTGGCACAACAGACCTAAAGCTGCCACCAGTGCAGGCTTCGGCCTACACTCTGCTCCTCTCCTCCTCCTGCTGACCCTGGGCTCTAACACCGCTAGTTGGTGCCCGGAAGTGCTAGCTGCACAGAGAAAAAACACCCGCCAATGTGTCAGTGGCGTTCAGCAACGCCAGCTGTTCCCCTGCTATGTAGCCGGCAACGTGTCCTGCAAACGCAACGCAGACACAAAGCTGCCTCCAGTGCCGGCTTCGGCCTACACTCTGCTCCCCCTGCTTACCCTTTGCTCCAACACCGCTAGTTGGGGCTCCAGGAAGACAATCTTGAATAGGTCCAAATCCGGGTTCCAGTACCGTCAGCTGGTTCTCGGCAGTGTCTTTGTCACGGGTACTCCCTCGTGCCCAGCCTGGGTCCAGCACCGTCAGCTGGTTCCGGGTAGTGTCAAGGTCACTTACACGCCTATACGTTGTCCCGTCGTGTTGCGGTCGGGTTAGCCAACTCCATGGTGCCTCCAGTTTAGGAGCTTTCTATGTGGGCTGCGGGAATTGGCAATCAAGGCTGGTTCTGTAGTGCCAGTAGGGCAAGCTCCCCCTGTAGGACTGTTGGTGTTCGGTAACTGCGGCAGCCTCGCGGCCTAGCTGTTCTCTCCTCTCCTGTGGACCTTCTGGTCCACATCCTGGTTCCAGCACCGTCAGCTGGTTCCGGGCAGAACCTTTGGCTTAGGTGCCTCCTTCTGGGTATCCGAGTTCCGCCAACGTCAGGCGGTCCTTGGTAGTGCTTTTAAGCGCGGGTACCTCCTGCTTAGTAACCGTGTTCCAGCACCATCAGCTGGTCCTCGGTCGTGCCATTGGCTCTTGCACAGTTGGCTAACGCATCCGGGTTCCAGTACCGTCAGCTGGTTCTCGGCAGTGTCTTTTGCTCTTGTACCTTCTGCTCCCCATCCTGGTTCCAGTACCGTCAGCTGGTTCCGGGCAGAGCCTTTGGCTTAGGTGCCTCCTTCTGGGTATCCGAGTTCCACCAACGTCAGGTGGTCCTTGGTAGTGCTTTCAGGCACGGGTACCTCCTGCTTAGTGACCGGGTTCCAGTAACGTCAGCTGGTCCTCGGTAGTTCCATTGGCTCTTGGACATTCGGCTACCCATCCGGGTTCCAGTACCGTCAGCTGGTTCTCGGCAGTGCCTTTTGCTCTTGTACCTTCTGCTCCCAATCCTGGTTCCAGTACCGTCAGCTGGTTCCGGGCAGAGCCTTTGGCTTAGGTGCCTCCTTCTGGGTATCCGAGTTCCGCCAACGTCAGGCAGTCCTTGGTAGTGCTTTTTAGCACGGGTACCTCCTGCTTAGTAACCGTGTTCCAGCACCGTCAGCTGGTCCTCGGTCGTGCCATTGGCTCTTGCACAGTTGGCCAACGCATCCGGGTTCCAGTACCGTCAGCTGGTTCTCTGCAGTGTCTTTTCCTCTTGTACCTTCTGCTTCCCATCCTGGTTCCAGTACCATCAGCTGGTTCTGGGCAGAGCCTTTGGCTGAGGTGCCGCCTTCTGGGTATCCGAGTTCCACCAACGTCAGGTGGTCCTTGGTAGTGCTTTCAGGCACGGGTACCTCCTGCTTAGTGACCGGGTTCCAGTAACGTCAGCTGGTCCTCGGTAGTTCCATTGGCTCTTGGACATTCGGCTACCCATCCGGCTTCCAGTACCGTCAGCTGGTTCCGGGCAGAGCCTTTGGCTTAGGTGCCTCCTTCTGGGTATCCGAGTTCCGCCAATGTCAGGCGGTCCTTGGTAGTGCTTTTTAGCACGGTTACCTCCTGCTTAGTAACCGGGTTCCAGTAACGTCAGCTGGTCCTCGGTAGTTCCATTGGCTCTTGGACCTTCGGGTAGCCATTCGAGTTCCAGTTCCATCAGCTGGTTCTCGGCATTTTCTCAGCCTTCTTGTACCTTCTGCTACATTTCCAAGTTCAAGACCCTAAAGACGACGACCCGGAAGACCACCCCTAAGATGACGACGACACCAGAGACAAAAACCACTGAGATGACGACGACCCTTGAGATGACGACCCTGAAGACCACCCCGATGACGATGACGGCGGAGAAGACGACGGCGGAGACGACGACCCTGGAGACGACGACCCTGGAGACGACGACATGGAAGACCGAGAAGCAGAAGAAAAAGAGGCTGCAGAACAAAGAGCCGAAGAACATTAAGCATAACACTTAATATCAGAGCAAAAGATATTACTGCAACATTTTTTCAAACTGAGTGTTTTTGGTTTTACTATTCTCTTTTGTGTCTTCAGGTTTCTTGGTGGTGTGTGAACATGATCATACAGACTTGTTCACTGTGCAAGTAGCCCATGTGTTCCTGTTTCCATAATTGTTCTCTTGTGTCTACAAGACTGGGGAGTTCCACCACTCCTCTTGGGCTATCTGCACAAAAGCTGTTCTACCCTGTATGCACACATGGATTTTTCCTCTCTGAACCCTGTTCACACAGGTTATATACAGATGATCAGGTTTTTAAATACATCAGATAGGGATTGCATACATTAGTTAGGACTGCTCTGATAAGGGTATACCGTGAAGATTGGTAGAGCAGCTTAGTATACATTTTTTGCAAAAAACGTATCAACCAAATACCCTGTTTTTTACATCTTTTACTAGCACTTGCGGATTACTGCAACATTTTTTCAAACTGAGTGTTTTTGGTTTTACTATTCTCTTTTGTGTCTTCAGGTTTCTTGGTGGTGTGTGAACATGATCATACAGACTTGTTCACTGTGCAAGTAGCCCATGTGTTCCTGTTTCCATAATTGTTCTCTTGTGTCTACAAGAATGGGGAGTTCCACCACTCCTCTTGGGCTATCTGCACAAAAGCTGTTCTACCCTGTATGCACACATGGATTTTTCCTCTCTGAACCCTGTTCACACAGGTTATATACAGATGATCAGGTTTTTAAATACATCAGATAGGGATTGCATACATTAGTTAGGACTGCTCTGATAAGGGTATACCGTGAAGATTGGTAGAGCAGCTTAGTATACATTTTTTGCAAAAAACGTATCAACCAAATACCCTGTTTTTTACATCTTTTACTAGCACTTGCGGATTACTGCAACATTTTTTCAAACTGAGTGTTTTTGGTTTTACTATTCTCTTTTGTGTCTTCAGGTTTCTTGGTGGTGTGTGAACATGATCATACAGACTTGTTCACTGTGCAAGTAGCCCATGTGTTCCTGTTTCCATAATTGTTCTCTTGTGTCTACAAGACTGGGGAGTTCCACCACTCCTCTTGGGCTATCTGCACAAAAGCTGTTCTACCCTGTATGCACACATGGATTTTTCCTCTCTGAACCCTGTTCACACAGGTTATATACAGATGATCAGGTTTTTAAATACATCAGATAGGGATTGCATACATTAGTTAGGACTGCTCTGATAAGGGTATACCGTGAAGATTGGTAGAGCAGCTTAGTATACATTTTTTGCAAAAAACGTATCAACCAAATACCCTGTTTTTTACATCTTTTACTAGCACTTGCGGATTACTGCAACATTTTTTCAAACTGAGTGTTTTTGGTTTTACTATTCTCTTTTGTGTCTTCAGGTTTCTTGGTGGTGTGTGAACATGATCATACAGACTTGTTCACTGTGCAAGTAGCCCATGTGTTCCTGTTTCCATAATTGTTCTCTTGTGTCTACAAGACTGGGGAGTTCCACCACTCCTCTTGGGCTATCTGCACAAAAGCTGTTCTACCCTGTATGCACACATGGATTTTTCCTCTCTGAACCCTGTTCACACAGGTTATATACAGATGATCAGGTTTTTAAATACATCAGATAGGGATTGCATACATTAGTTAGGACTGCTCTGATAAGGGTATACCGTGAAGATTGGTAGAGCAGCTTAGTATACATTTTTTGCAAAAAACGTATCAACCAAATACCCTGTTTTTTACATCTTTTACTAGCACTTGCGGATTACTGCAACATTTTTTCAAACTGAGTGTTTTTGGTTTTACTATTCTCTTTTGTGTCTTCAGGTTTCTTGGTGGTGTGTGAACATGATCATACAGACTTGTTCACTGTGCAAGTAGCCCATGTGTTCCTGTTTCCATAATTGTTCTCTTGTGTCTACAAGACTGGGGAGTTCCACCACTCCTCTTGGGCTATCTGCACAAAAGCTGTTCTACCCTGTATGCACACATGGATTTTTCCTCTCTGAACCCTGTTCACACAGGTTATATACAGATGATCAGGTTTTTAAATACATCAGATAGGGATTGCATACATTAGTTAGGACTGCTCTGATAAGGGTATACCGTGAAGATTGGTAGAGCAGCTTAGTATACATTTTTTGCAAAAAACGTATCAACCAAATACCCTGTTTTTTACATCTTTTACTAGCACTTGCGGATTACTGCAACATTTTTTCAAACTGAGTGTTTTTGGTTTTACTATTCTCTTTTGTGTCTTCAGGTTTCTTGGTGGTGTGTGAACATGATCATACAGACTTGTTCACTGTGCAAGTAGCCCATGTGTTCCTGTTTCCATAATTGTTCTCTTGTGTCTACAAGACTGGGGAGTTCCACCACTCCTCTTGGGCTATCTGCACAAAAGCTGTTCTACCCTGTATGCACACATGGATTTTTCCTCTCTGAACCCTGTTCACACAGGTTATATACAGATGATCAGGTTTTTAAATACATCAGATAGGGATTGCATACATTAGTTAGGACTGCTCTGATAAGGGTATACCGTGAAGATTGGTAGAGCAGCTTAGTATACATTTTTTGCAAAAAACGTATCAACCAAATACCCTGTTTTTTACATCTTTTACTAGCACTTGCGGATTACTGCAACATTTTTTCAAACTGAGTGTTTTTGGTTTTACTATCCTCTTTTGTGTCTTCAGGTTTCTTGGTGGTGTGTGAACATGATCATACAGACTTGTTCACTGTGCAAGTAGCCCATGTGTTCCTGTTTCCATAATTGTTCTCTTGTGTCTACAAGACTGGGGAGTTCCACCACTCCTCTTGGGCTATCTGCACAAAAGCTGTTCTACCCTGTATGCACACATGGATTTTTCCTCTCTGAACCCTGTTCACACAGGTTATATACAGATGATCAGGTTTTTAAATACATCAGATAGGGATTGCATACATTAGTTAGGACTGCTCTGATAAGGGTATACCGTGAAGATTGGTAGAGCAGCTTAGTATACATTTTTTGCAAAAAACGTATCAACCAAATACCCTGTTTTTTACATCTTTTACTAGCACTTGCGGATTACTGCAACATTTTTTCAAACTGAGTGTTTTTGGTTTTACTATTCTCTTTTGTGTCTTCAGGTTTCTTGGTGGTGTGTGAACATGATCATACAGACTTGTTCACTGTGCAAGTAGCCCATGTGTTCCTGTTTCCATAATTGTTCTCTGGTGTCTACAAGACTGGGGAGTTCCACCACTCCTCTTGGGCTATCTGCACAAAAGCTGTTCTACCCTGTATGCACACATGGATTTTTCCTCTCTGAACCCTGTTCACACAGGTTATATACAGATGATCAGGTTTTTAAATACATCAGATAGGGATTGCATACATTAGTTAGGACTGCTCTGATAAGGGTATACCGTGAAGATTGGTAGAGCAGCTTAGTATACATTTTTTGTAAAAAACGTATCAACCAAATACCCTGTTTTTTACATCTTTTACTAGCACTTGCGGATTACTGCAACATTTTTTCAAACTGAGTGTTTTTGGTTTTACTATTCTCTTTTGTGTCTTCAGGTTTCTTGGTGGTGTGTGAACATGATCATACAGACTTGTTCACTGTGCAAGTAGCCCATGTGTTCCTGTTTCCATAATTGTTCTCTTGTGTCTACAAGACTGGGGAGTTCCACCACTCCTCTTGGGCTATCTGCACAAAAGCTGTTCTACCCTGTATGCACACATGGATTTTTCCTCTCTGAACCCTGTTCACACAGGTTATATACAGATGATCAGGTTTTTAAATACATCAGATAGGGATTGCATACATTAGTTAGGACTGCTCTGATAAGGGTATACCGTGAAGATTGGTAGAGCAGCTTAGTATACATTTTTTGCAAAAAACGTATCAACCAAATACCCTGTTTTTTACATCTTTTACTAGCACTTGCGGATTACTGCAACATTTTTTCAAACTGAGTGTTTTTGGTTTTACTATTCTCTTTTGTGTCTTCAGGTTTCTTGGTGGTGTGTGAACATGATCATACAGACTTGTTCACTGTGCAAGTAGCCCATGTGTTCCTGTTTCCATAATTGTTCTCTGGTGTCTACAAGACTGGGGAGTTCCACCACTCCTCTTGGGCTATCTGCACAAAAGCTGTTCTACCCTGTATGCACACATGGATTTTTCTTCTCTGAACCCTGTTCACACAGGTTATATACAGATGATCAGGTTTTTAAATACATCAGATAGGGATTGCATACATTAGTTAGGACTGCTCTGATAAGGGTATACCGTGAAGATTGGTAGAGCAGCTTAGTATACATTTTTTGCAAAAAACGTATCAACCAAATACCCTGTTTTTTACATCTTTTACTAGCACTTGCGGATTACTGCAACATTTTTTCAAACTGAGTGTTTTTGGTTTTACTATTCTCTTTTGTGTCTTCAGGTTTCTTGGTGGTGTGTGAACATGGTCATACAGACTTGTTCACTGTGCAAGTAGCCCATGTGTTCCTGTTTCCATAATTGTTCTCTTGTGTCTACAAGACTGGGGAGTTCCACCACTCCTCTTGGGCTATCTGCACAAAAGCTGTTCTACCCTGTATGCACACATGGATTTTTCCTCTCTGAACCCTGTTCACACAGGTTATATACAGATGATCAGGTATTTAAATACATCAGATAGGGATTGCATACATTAGTTAGGACTGCTCTGATAAGGGTATACCGTGAAGATTGGTAGAGCAGCTTAGTATACATTTTTTGCAAAAAACGTATCAACCAAATACCCTGTTTTTTACATCTTTTACTAGCACTTGCGGATTACTGCAACATTTTTTCAAACTGAGTGTTTTTGGTTTTACTATTCTCTTTTGTGTCTTCTAAATTATATGCAGAAGAACTAGTGTATGGGGGTGAGTCCGTTCCTCCTTGTGGTGCCCCTGGATAAAGCCTGATGCTGCAGGCCAAACTGAACGCGGACAAATGTTACTTTTGTGACAGGCAGAACGGAAGGTGTAATCTTCAAACTTTTATAGATAACAACTACGGGAATGCCTGTCACAAATGAGAATATGATGAAGAAGTAGAATAGGAAGAATAATAATAGTTGAATAAAATGAATATGAAGAATGTAACCCCCCAAAAAATAAGTAGAAGATGAAGAGGAACATGAATAAGGTGAAGAAGAAGTTGATGTCAAAGATGCTGATGATGATGAAGATGAAAGTGTGGGAAAAGTAAAAAAAAGGTGAAGGGCATGGAATAGTGAAACATCAATATCTGACAAAATAAAAAAATCTTAACATAGTCAATATTAGAGTTGAGCGACCTTGACCTTTTTAGAGTCGAGCCGGGTTTTGCGAAACCCGACTATGTCCAAAGTCGGGTCGAGTGAAATCGGCCGATTATGACGTAAAGTCGGGATCGACCGAAACACGAAACCCAATGCAAGTCAATGGGGCAGCATAGTCGGCAGTGAGTGGGGGCCAGGAAAACACCTAGAGTGCCCATTTTAATGTCAAAACCATCCATTCTTCTTAATGAAGCTTGTCAAGCGTAATTTACCTTATAATAATTGGAAGGCATTTGAAATTGGGGGTCATTTGGCTAAAGTTGTGGGGGGTAGGGCTGGTTCAAGTAATTAGTGGGCCCAGGAAATCTGGACCACGTCACGGCAGTGGAGCAGGGAGAGGTAAGTATTTCAACTTTGCAAGTGCTGTGAACCTGAGCAAGCAGGGGGGGCCCACTCGTTGGCATTGGCACTGGCACAGGGCCCCTCAAAGTACAGCGGTGTGTTTGCACGGCGGGGGCGCCTCCCACCGGCAGCAACACTTTTGCGTACTATGAGAGGCCCTGTGCCAGTGACGTCGCCAACTAGTATTCCTCCCCCCACCTGATGAAGGAACCTGCACTTTCATCTGCACCTTCCTCTTTGTCCCCGTGTAAGGTGGTATGGTATGCGGGAAGAGCAACCTGACTTTCAGCAGGGTCACAATGTTGTTGTGTAGCGTGCACGGGGAATGTTGCGTTATGGGTCAATGTACCAGCAGACTCATCTATCACTGGCTGGGCAATGGGCACGATGAAGTGGAAACACAGATATAGGCCCAAAGAAGAAAGTGGGCTAAATGCAGTTCAAAATTGGTAACACAGGAATAACCAGGGGGCATTGCAGTGGAGGACAACTGGAATGAGAGGCTGACACAGAGAGTAGGGCCAAATCAGTAAGTAGTCGAAATGCAGTTCAAAATTGGCAACCGTAGTAAACAGGCGGCACAGCTTTGTTCAGTGGAGGAGAACAGCAAGGAGTGGCAGACACCGATAGTAGGCCCCAACCCAACTAGTAGGCCAAATGCAGTCTAACATTAACAACTACTTAACGAGAGGCTGAAAATGGTATTTCAGGACAGGAAACCAGGAGAACAGCAAGGAGTGGCAGACACCGATAGTAGGCCCCAAACCAACTAGTACGCCAAATGCAGTTGTTCCATTTAACCACAATTTAATGAGAGCCTGAAGATAGAAGCTCAGGAAAGGCAACCTGGGGAACACCTTGGAGTGTAACACACCATCTCTCTCCACCCCATACCCATTTTGTAGGCCTAATGCTGTGTACTTTTCTACAACTACTAAACGAGAGTCGGAAGACCGAAGCAATGGCAAGGAAACCTGGGGAACACCTTGGAGTGTAACACACCATCTCTCTCCACCCCATACCCAATTTGTAGGCCTAATGCAGCCTACTTTCCGACACCTACTAAACGAGAGCATGAAGATCGAAGCTCAGGAAAGGCAACCTGGGGAACACCTTGGAGTGTAACACACCATCTCTCTCCACCCCATACCCATTTTTTAGGCCTAATGCAGTGTACTTTTCTACAACTACTAAACGAGAGTCGGAAGACCGAAGCAATGGCAAGGAAACCTGGGGAACACCTTGGAGTGTAACACACCATCTCTCTCCACCCCATTCCCCATTTTTTAGGCCTAATGCAGCCTACTTTCCGACACCTACTAAACGAGAGCATGAAGATCGAAGCTCAGGAAAGGCAACCTGGGGAACACCTTGGAGTGTAACACACCATCTCTCTCCACCCCATACCCATTTTGTAGGCCTAATGCTGTGTACTTTTCTACAACTACTAAACGAGAGTCGGAAGACCGAAGCAATGGCAAGGAAACCTGGGGAACACCTTGGAGTGTAACACACCATCTCTCTCCACCCCATACCCAATTTGTAGGCCTAATGCAGCCTACTTTCCGACACCTACTAAACGAGAGCATGAAGATCGAAGCTCAGGAAAGGCAACCTGGGGAACACCTTGGAGTGTAACACACCATCTCTCTCCACCCCATACCCATTTTGTAGGCCTAATGCTGTGTACTTTTCTACAACTACTAAACGAGAGTCGGAAGACCGAAGCAATGGCAAGGAAACCTGGGGAACACCTTGGAGTGTAACACACCATCTCTCTCCACCCCATACCCAATTTGTAGGCCTAATGCAGCCTACTTTCCGACACCTACTAAACGAGAGCATGAAGATCGAAGCTCAGGAAAGGCAACCTGGTGAAAACCTTGGAGTGTAACACAACCTGTCTCTACACCCCATACCAAATTTGTAGGCCTAATGCAGCGTAGTTTCCACCAACTACTAAACGAGAGCCGGAAGATCGAAGCTCATGAAAGGCAACCCGGGGAACACCTTGGAGTGTAACACAACCTCTCTCTACACCACGAAAGGGCTGATTCTTAGGAAGGAAGGCTGTTGTAAATAAGCATTGCGCGTCCGAGGGTGATTATATTCTTATTCGGTATCTACTCACCCTCGGACGCGCCATGCTTCTTGATTTGTAATTAATGTTTATTTGCAATGTGCTTTTGACTTACTCAATTATTTTTTTAATTATTGATTTTATTAAATTAATAGTTTAACATCTTATTGGAAATAATTTAAAGGAGACGCGACAGGACAACACTCGGTGGATGCCATATCTGTGTTAACAACTCCAAAAAACTTTCAGTTAACTTCTTGCAGGAGAAAGAAATTGTAGCTGTTGGACCTTTGTAGTACAGTTCCAGATATTTGTTGTGTGTTTGTTTTGATTGTTAAAATGTCTGCATTTGAGATCTCAACACGATCTTATTTTTTATAATCAAATTAATTTTTTAAATATTTTATTAGGTTGGTTCAAGGGGTACACGGGCCGCAGTAGACAGGTCAGTGGAGGCCTAGTGGAAGGAGGGACCGCAGATGCGCCACTGTTTCACCCATACACAATTAGTAGGCCTAATGCAGCGTAGTTTCCAACAGCTACTAAACGAGAGCCGGAAGATCGAAGCTCAGGAAAGGCAACCTGGGGAACACCTTGGAGTGTAACACAACCTCTCTCTACACCACGGAAGGGCTGATTCTTAGGAAGGAAGGCTGTTGTAAATAAGCATTGCGCGTCCGAGGGTGATTATATTCTTATTCGGTATCTACTCACCCTCGGACGCGCCATGCTTCTTGATTTGTAATTAATGTTTATTTGCAATGTGCTTTTGACTTACTCAATTATTTTTTTAATTATTGATTTTATTAAATTAATAGTTTAACATCTTATTGGAAATAATTTAAAGGAGACGCGACAGGACAACACTCGGTGGATGCCATATCTGTGTTAACAACTCCAAAAAACTTTCAGTTAACTTCTTGCAGGAGAAAGAAATTGTAGCTGTTGGACCTTTGTAGTACAGTTCCAGATATTTGTTGTGTGTTTGTTTTGATTGTTAAAATGTCTGCATTTGAGATCTCAACACGATCTTATTTTTTATAATCAAATTAATTTTTTTTATATTTAATGATGTTGGTTCAAGGGGTACACGGGCAGCAATAGACAGGTCAGTGGAGGCCTAGTGGAAGGAGTGACGGCAGACAGGCATCAAAGGCCTAACATTGGGCTGGCTGTAGGCAAGTTAAAATTGGTTCCAGGGGAACACGGCCATCAGTGGCCTGGTCAGTGTAGTTGTAGTTGAAAGAACGGGACGCAGACAGGCTTCGAAGGCCTAACATAATAACATAGGGCTGGCTGTAGGCAAGTTAAAATTGGTTCCAAGGGAACACGGCCATCAGTGGCCTGGTCAGTGTAGTTGTAGTTGAAAGAACGGGACGCAGACAGGCTTCGAAGGCCTAACATAACAAACTTGGGCTGGCTGTAGGCACTTTTAAATTTGTTCCAGGGGTACATGGGCAGCAGTGTATGGTCAGTGGAAGTCTAGTGGAAGGAGTGACCGCAGACAGGCTTCCAAGGCCTAACATAACAAACTTGGGCTGGCTGTAGGCACTTTTAAATTGGTTCCAGGGGTACACGGGCAGCAGTGGTCTGGTCAGTGGAAGTCTAGTGGAAGGAGTGACCGCAGACAGGCTTCCAAGGCCTAACATAACAAACTTGGGCTGGCTGTAGGCACTTTTAAATTGGTTCCAGGGGTACACGGGCAGCAGTGGTCTGGTCTGTGGAAGTCTAGTGGAAGGAGTGACCGCAGACAGGCTTCGAAGGCCTAACATAACAAACTTGGGCTGGCTGTAGGCACTTTTAAATTGGTTCCAGGGGTACACGGGCAGCAGTGGTCTGGTCAGTGGAAGTCTAGTGGAAGGAGTGACCGCAGACAGGCTTCCAAGGCCTAACATAACAAACTTGGGCTGGCTGTAGGCACTTTTAAATTGGTTCCAGGGGTACACGGGCAGCAGTGGTCTGGTCAGTGGAAGTCTAGTGGAAGGAGTGACCGCAGACAGGCTTCCAAGGCCTAACATAACAAACTTGGGCTGGCTGTAGGCACTTTTAAATTGGTTCCAGGGGTACACGGGCAGCAGTGGTCTGGTCTGTGGAAGTCTAGTGGAAGGAGTGACCGCAGACAGGCTTCGAAGGCCTAACATAACAAACTTGGGCTGGCTGTAGGCACTTTTAAATTGGTTCCAGGGGTACACGGGCAGCAGTGGTCTGGTCAGTGGAAGTCTAGTGGAAGGAGTGACCGCAGACAGGCTTCCAAGGCCTAACATAACAAACTTGGGCTGGCTGTAGGCACTTTTAAATTGGTTCCAGGGGTACACGGGCAGCAGTGGTCTGGTCAGTGGAAGTCTAGTGGAAGGAGTGACCGCAGACAGGCTTCCAAGGCCTAACATAACAAACTTGGGCTGGCTGTAGGCACTTTTAAATTGGTTCCAGGGGTACACGGGCAGCAGTGGTCTGGTCTGTGGAAGTCTAGTGGAAGGAGTGACCGCAGACAGGCTTCGAAGGCCTAACATAACAAACTTGGGCTGGCTGTAGGCACTTTTAAATTGGTTCCAGGGGTACACGGGCAGCAGTGGTCTGGTCAGTGGAAGTCTAGTGGAAGGAGTGACCGCAGACAGGCTTCCAAGGCCTAACATAACAAACTTGGGCTGGCTGTAGGCACTTTTAAATTGGTTCCAGGGGTACACGGGCAGCAGTGGTCTGGTCTGTGGAAGTCTAGTGGAAGGAGTGACCGCAGACAGGCTTCGAAGGCCTAACATAATAACATAGGGCTGGCTGTAGGCAAGTTAAAATTGGTTCCAAGGGAACACGGCCATCAGTGGCCTGGTCAGTGTAGTTGTAGTTGAAAGAACGGGACGCAGACAGGCTTCGAAGGCCTAACATAACAAACTTGGGCTGGCTGTAGGCACTTTTAAATTTGTTCCAGGGGTACATGGGCAGCAGTGTATGGTCAGTGGAAGTCTAGTGGAAGGAGTGACCGCAGACAGGCTTCCAAGGCCTAACATAACAAACTTGGGCTGGCTGTAGGCACTTTTAAATTGGTTCCAGGGGTACACGGGCAGCAGTGGTCTGGTCAGTGGAAGTCTAGTGGAAGGAGTGACCGCAGACAGGCTTCCAAGGCCTAACATAACAAACTTGGGCTGGCTGTAGGCACTTTTAAATTGGTTCCAGGGGTACACGGGCAGCAGTGGTCTGGTCTGTGGAAGTCTAGTGGAAGGAGTGACCGCAGACAGGCTTCCAAGGCCTAACATAACAAACTTGGGCTGGCTGTAGGCACTTTTAAATTGGTTCCAGGGGTACACGGGCAGCAGTGGTCTGGTCTGTGGAAGTCTAGTGGAAGGAGTGACCGCAGACAGGCTTCGAAGGCCTAACATAACAAACTTGGGCTGGCTGTAGGCACTTTTAAATTGGTTCCAGGGGTACACGGGCAGCAGTGGTCTGGTCAGTGGAAGTCTAGTGGAAGGAGTGACCGCAGACAGGCTTCCAAGGCCTAACATAACAAACTTGGGCTGGCTGTAGGCACTTTTAAATTGGTTCCAGGGGTACACGGGCAGCAGTGGTCTGGTCAGTGGAAGTCTAGTGGAAGGAGTGACCGCAGACAGGCTTCCAAGGCCTAACATAACAAACTTGGGCTGGCTGTAGGCACTTTTAAATTGGTTCCAGGGGTACACGGGCAGCAGTGGTCTGGTCTGTGGAAGTCTAGTGGAAGGAGTGACCGCAGACAGGCTTCGAAGGCCTAACATAACAAACTTGGGCTGGCTGTAGGCACTTTTAAATTGGTTCCAGGGGTACACGGGCAGCAGTGGTCTGGTCAGTGGAAGTCTAGTGGAAGGAGTGACCGCAGACAGGCTTCCAAGGCCTAACATAACAAACTTGGGCTGGCTGTAGGCACTTTTAAATTGGTTGCAGGGGTACACGGGCAGCAGTGGTCTGGTCAGTGGAAGTCTAGTGGAAGGAGTGACCGCAGACAGACTTCGAAGGCCTAACATAACAAAATTGGGCTGGCTGTAGGCACTTTAAATTGGTTCCAGGGGTACATGGGCAGCAGTGTATGGTCAGTGGAAGTCTAGTGGAAGGAGTGACGGCAGACAGTCTTCGAAGGCCTAACATAACAAAATTGGGCTGACTGTAGGCACTTTTAAATTGGTTCCAGGGTAACACGGCCAGCAGTGGCCTGGTCAGTGTAGTAGTTGTAGAAAGAAGGGACCGCAGACAGGCTTCGAAGGCCTAACATAACAAAAATGTCAAAACAATGGTATTGTCAGTGCCAGGCATTGAAGGATGTCAGCGCCTAGACTACACATTGGTGAAGCTGTGAGAGATAATTTTGCTAGTGGTAGAGCACTGTTTGAGCTGGGGGGGGAACTGTCTTGTGGCCGGCGGTACAGGCACAGGGCCCCTCATATTACAACGGTGTGTCTGACGTTGGGTGCGCACCACCACCGCCAGAGACACTTTATTGTACTATGAGGGACCCAGTGGCAGTGCCGTCGACCAAAAGCGGCCACACCCACCTCTTCAGACAAACAGCACTCTCAAGGGTCCAAGCGCAAAGTGGCGATAGCACGGCCCCGTGTGGGGAGTTTGGCCATTTCGTGAGGTGGAAACATGTCGTATGCTGGACAATCAGGTGAAGAAAATTACGAGATTGGAAAAGTCATTCAGAATAGTCCACAGGCAAGACCTTTTCATAGGAAAGCTAGGTGTCAGCCGGGCAGGGTGGGGCAAAAGATTTTGAAATCCAGTTGTGGTTCATTTTAATGAAGGTTAGATCATCTACATTTTGGGTAGCCAGACGAGTCCTTTTTTCTGTTAGTATTGAACCTGCAGCACTGAATACTCTTTCTGATAGGACACTAGCTGCCGGGCAAGCAAGCTCCTGCAATGCATATTCTGCCAATTCTGGCCAGGTGTCTAATTTGGATGCCCAGTAATCAAATGGGAATGACGGTTGAGGGAGAACGTCGATAAGGGATGAAAAATAGTTTGTAACCATACTGGACAAATGTTGTCTCCTGTCACTTTGAATTGATGCTGCAGTACCTGTCCTGTCTGCGGTCATAGAAAAATCACTCCACAACCTGGTCAGAAAACCCCTCTGGCCAACGCCACTTCTGATTTCTGCCCCTCTAACACCTCTGGTCTGCTGGCCCCTGGAGCTCGTGTGAGAACGATCACGGGCGCTGTGTGCAGGGAATGCCAGAAGCAAACGGTCAACAAGAGTTGATTGTTTTGTTGCTAATATTAGTTCCAAGTTCTCATGTGGCATAATATTTTGCAATTTGCCTTTATAGCGAGGATCAAGGAGGCAGGCCAACCAGTAATCGTCATCGTTCATCATTTTTGTAATGCGTGTGTCCCTTTTGAGGATACGCAAGGCATAATCCGCCATGTGGGCCAAAGTTCCCGTTGTCAAATCTGCGGTTGTGCTTGGTTGAGGGGCAGTTGCAGGCAAATCTACGTCACTTGTGTCCCTCAAAAAACCAGAACCCGGCCTTGCCACGCCACCAATTTCCCGTGCCCCCGGGAAAGCTTCCTCATTAAAAATATACTCATCCCCATCATCCTCCTCATCCTCCACCTCCTCTTCGCCCGGTACCTCGTCATGTACACTGCCCTGACCAGACAATCGCTGACTGTCATCAAGGCTTTCCTCTTCCTCTGGTGCAGACGCCTGATCCTTTATGTGCGTCAAACTTTGCATCAGCAGACGCATTAGGGGGATGCTCATGCTTATTATGGCGTTGTCTGCACTAACCAGCCGTGTGCATTCCTCAAAACACTGAAGGACTTGACACATGTCTTGAATCTTCGACCACTGCACACCTGACAACTCCATGTCTGCCATCCTACTGCCTGCCCGTGTATGTGTATCCTCCCACAAAAACATAACAGCCCGCCTCTGTTCGCACAGTCTCTGAAGCATGTGCAGTGTTGAGTTCCACCTTGTTGCAACGTCTATGATTAGGCGATGCTGGGGAAGGTTCAAAGAACGCTGATAGGTCTGCATACGGCTGGAGTGTACAGGCGAACGGCGGATATGTGCGCAAAGTCCACGCACTTTGAGGAGCAGGTCGGATAACCCCGGATAACTTTTCAGGAAGCACTGCACCACCAGGTTTAAGGTGTGAGCCAGGCAAGGAATGAGTTTCAGTTGGGAAAGGGAGATGGCAGCCATGAAATTCCTTCCGTTATCACTCACTACCTTGCCTGCCTCAAGATCTACAGTGCCCAGCCACGACTGCGTTTCTTGCTGCAAGAACTCGGACAGAACTTCCGCGGTGTGTCTATTGTCGCCCAAACACTTCATAGCCAATACAGCCTGCTGACGTATGCCAGTAGCTGCCCCATAATGGGAGACCTGGTGTGCAACAGTGGCAGGTGCGGATGGAGTGTTTGTGCGACTGCGGTCTGTGGACGAGCTCTTGCTTCTGCAGGAGGACGAGGAGGAGGAGGAGGAGGAGGGGGTGCGAACGGCTACAGACAACTGTTTACTAGACCGTGGGCTAGGCAGAACTGTCCCAAACTTGCTGTCCCCTGTGGACCCTGAATCCACCACATTTACCCAGTGTGCCGTGATGGACACGTAACGTCCCTGGCCATGCCTACTGGTCCATGCATCTGTTGTCAGGTGCACCTTTGTGCTCACAGATTGCCTGAGTGCATGGACGATGCGCTCTTTAACATGCTGGTGGAGGGCTGGGATGGCTTTTCTGGAAAAAAAGTGTCGACTGGGTAGCTCGTAGCGTGGTACAGCGTAGTCCATCAGGTCTTTGAAAGCTTCGCTTTCAACTAACCGGTAGGGCATCATCTCTAACGAGATTAGTCTAGCTATGTGGGCGTTCAAACCCTGTGTACGCGGATGCGAGGCTAAGTATTTCCTTTTTCTAACCATAGTCTCATGTAGGGTGAGCTGGACTGGAGAGCTGGAGATCGTGGAACTAGCGGGGGTGCCGGTGGACATGGCAGACTGAGAGACGGTGGGAGATGGTATTGTTGCCGCCGGTGCCCTAGATGCAGTGTTTCCTACTACGAAACTGGTGATTCCCTGACCCTGACTGCTTTGGCCTGGCAAAGATACCTGCACAGATACAGCAGGTGGTGCGCTAAATGGTGGTCCTACACTGCCGGAAGGGATGTTGCGTTGATGACTAGCTTCATTGGCCGAGGGTGCAACAACCTTATGGGACGTTTGGTAGTTAGTCCAAGCTTTCAAATGCATGGTGGTTAAATGTCTATGCATGCAACTAGTATTGAGACTTTTCAGATTCTGACCTCTGCTTAAGGAAGTAGAACATTTTTGACAGATGACTTTGCGCTGATCAATTGGATGTTGTTTAAAAAAATGCCAGACTGCACTCTTTCTAGCATCGGATACCTTTTCAGGCATTGCAGACTGAGCTTTAACCGGATGGCCACGCTGTCCTCCACCAGGTTTTGGCTTTGCCACGCGTTTTGGGCAAGATACGGGCCCGGCAGATGGAACCTGTGGCGATGTTGATGCCTGCTGCGGCCCCTCCTCCTCCTCTGCTTCAGAACTGCTGCCGCCTGCACCCTGTTCCCCCAATGGCTGCCAATCGGGGTCAAGAACTGGGTCATCTAATAACTCTTCTTGTACCTCCTGCGCAACTTCGTCTGTGTCACCGTGTCGTTCGGTGGTATAGCGTTCGTGATGGGGCAACATAGTCTCATCAGGGTCTGATTCTTGATCAGCACCCTGCGAGGGCAATGTTGTGGTCTGAGTCAAAGGACCAGCATAGTAGTCTGGCTGTGGCTGTGCGTCAGTGCACTCCATGTCAGATTCAATTTGTAATGGGCATGGACTGTTAACTGCTTCACTTTCTAAGCCAGGGACGGTATGTGTAAAGAGCTCCATGGAGTAACCCGTTGTGTCGCCTGCTGCATTCTTCTCTGTTGTTGTTTTTGCTGAAGAGGACAAGGAAGTGACTTGTCCCTGACCGTGAACATCCACTAACGACGCGCTGCTTTTACTTTTACCAGTTTCACGAGAGGAGGCAAAAGAGCTAGAGGCTGAGTCAGCAAGATAAGCCAAAACTTGCTCTTGCTGCTCCGGCTTTAAAAGCGGTTTTCCTAATCCCAGAAAAGGGAGCGTTCGAGGCCTTGTGTAGCCGGACGACGAACCTGGCTCCACAGCTCCAGACTTAGGTGCAATATTTTTTTCCCCACGACCACCTGATGCTCCACCACTACCACTACCCTCATTACCAGCTGACAATGAACGCCCCCGGCCACGACCTCTTCCACTAGACTTCCTCATTGTTTTAAAAACGTAACCAAACTAACGTTATTTGTTGCAGTCACACAACTTACACGGTGAGCTATAACTTCAGTATGATTTAGCTACCCCTTTACAGGTTGGTGAGACCACAGCGAAAATCAGGCCCAATGTTACACACTCTTTTTTTGGTGGTTGCAAATTAGAGAGATGCCCCACACGCAGGACTGTCACTGAAGCACAAATGTTAATATTAATGTCACACTATTATTTTTTTTTTATTTTTATTTTTTTCAGGAACACTTTAGAAACCCCCCAAAAAAAAAAAAATAGATTTTTGCAGGGAGAATTTAGAAAACAAATGTAACAAACTATATGCTTTCTATGGGCCACTGAGTGAGAGATGACGCACACAGGAATCAGGAGTGGCACACAAGCCCAGAGGCCAATATTTTTCTACCAATGATTGATGGAGTTATTTTCTCTGGTAGATTTTGGAACCCAAATCAAGGAAAAAAAATATAGGCTTTCTATGGACCACAATTGGAGAGAGAGAGAGAGAGAGAGAGAGAGAGATGGCACACCCAGGAGTCAAGACTGGCACACAAGCAGAAAGGCCAATATTAATCTCCCATTTTTTTTTGGGGTTTGTTTTTTTTTTTTTTTTTTTTTTTTTTTTCAGGGAGACTTTAGAAAAAAAAATAATAAAAAAAATATGATTTTATCAGGAAGAATTTAGAAACCAAATAAAATAAAATTATTTTTTCAGGGAGAATTTATAAAACAAATAAAAACAAAAATAGGGGTTCTATGGCCCACTGACTGAGAGATGACGCACACAGGAGTCAGGAGTGGCACACAAGCCCAGAGGCCAATATTTTTCTACCAATGATTGATGTAGTTATTTTCTCTGGTAGATTTTGGAACCCAAATCAAGGAAAAAAAATATAGGCTTTCTATGGACCACAATTGGAGAGAGAGAGAGAGAGAGAGAGAGAGGGCACACCCAGGAGTCAAGACTGGCACACAAGCAGAAAGGCCAATATTAATCTCCCACTGTTTTTTTTTTTTTTTTTTTCAGGGAGACTTTAGAAAAAAAAATAATAAAAAAAATATGATTTTATCAGGAAGAATTTAGAAACCAAATAAAATAAAATGATTTTTTCAGGGAGAATTTATAAAACAAATAAAAACAAAAATAGGCGTTCTATGGCCCACTGACTGAGAGATGACGCACACAGGAGTCAGGAGTGGCACACAAGCCCAGAGGCCAATATTTTTCTACCAATGATTGATGTAGTTATTTTCTCTGGTAGATTTTGGAACCCAAATCAAGGAAAAAAAATATAGGCTTTCTATGGACCACAATTGGAGAGAGAGAGAGAGAGAGAGAGAGAGGGCACACCCAGGAGTCAAGACTGGCACACAAGCAGAAAGGCCAATATTAATCTCCCACTGTTTTTTTTGTTTGTTTTTTTTTTTTTTTTTTCAGGGAGACTTTAGAAAAAAAAATAATAAAAAAAATATGATTTTATCAGGAAGAATTTAGAAACCAAATAAAATAAAATTATTTTTTCAGGGAGAATTTATAAAAAAAATAAAAACAAAAATAGGCGTTCTATGGCCCACTGACTGAGAGATGACGCACACAGGAGTCAGGAGTGGCACACAAGCCCAGAGGCCAATATTTTTCTACCAATGATTGATGTAGTTATTTTCTCTGGTAGATTTTGGAACCCAAATCAAGGAAAAAAAATATAGGCTTTCTATGGACCACAATTGGAGAGAGAGAGAGAGAGAGAGAGAGAGATGGCACACCCAGGAGTCAAGACTGGCACACAAGCAGAAAGGCCAATATTAATCTCCCACTGTTTTTTTTGTTTGTTTGTTTTTTTTTTTTTTCAGGGAGACTTTAGAAAAAAAAATAATAAAAAAAATATGATTTTATCAGGAAGAATTTAGAAACCAAATAAAATAAAATGATTTTTTCAGGGAGAATTTATAAAACAAATAAAAACAAAAATAGGCGTTCTATGGCCCACTGACTGAGAGATGACGCACACAGGAGTCAGGAGTGGCACACAAGCCCAGAGGCCAATATTTTTCTACCAATGATTGATGTAGTTATTTTCTCTGGTAGATTTTAGAACCCAAATCAAGGAAAAAAAATATAGGCTTTCTATGGACCACAATTGGAGAGAGAGAGAGAGAGAGAGAGAGAGAGAGAGAGAGATGGCACACCCAGGAGTCAAGACTGGCACACAAGCAGAAAGGCCAATATTAATCTCCCACTGTTTTTTTTGTTTGTTTTTTTTTTTTTTTTTTCAGGGAGACTTTAGAAAAAAAAATAATAAAAAAAATATGATTTTATCAGGAAGAATTTAGAAACCAAATAAAATAAAATGATTTTTTCAGGGAGAATTTATAAAACAAATAAAAACAAAAATAGGCGTTCTATGGCCCACTGACTGAGAGATGACGCACACAGGAGTCAGGAGTGGCACACAAGCCCAGAGGCCAATATTTTTCTACCAATGATTGATGTAGTTATTTTCTCTGGTAGATTTTGGAACCCAAATCAAGGAAAAAAAATATAGGCTTTCTATGGACCACAATTGGAGAGAGAGAGAGAGAGAGAGAGAGAGATGGCACACCCAGGAGTCAAGACTGGCACACAAGCAGAAAGGCCAATATTAATCTCCCACTGTTTTTTTTGGTTGTTTTTTTTTTTTTTTTTCAGGGAGACTTTAGAAAAAAAAATAATAAAAAAAATATGATTTTATCAGGAAGAATTTAGAAACCAAATAAAATAAAATGATTTTTTCAGGGAGAATTTATAAAACAAATAAAACCAAAAATAGGCGTTCTATGGCCCACTGACTGAGAGATGACGCACCCAGGAGTCAAGACTGGCACACAAGCAGAAAGGCCAATATTAACCCCTTCATGACCAGGGGATTTTTCGTTTTTCCGTGTTCGTTTTTCGCTCCCCTCCTTCCCAGAGCCATAACTTTTTTATTTTTCCATCAATTTGGCCATGTGAGGGCTTATTTTTTGCGGGACGAGTTGTACTTTTGAACGACATCATTGGTTTTAACATGTCGTGTACTAGAAAACGGGAAAAAAATTCCAAGTGCGGTGAAATTGCAAAAAAAGTGCAATCCCACATTGGTTTTTTGTTTGGCTTTTTTGCTAGGTTCACTAAATGCTAAAAATGACCTGCCATTATGATTCTCCAGGTCATTACGAGTTGATAGACACCAAACATGACTAGGTTATTTTTTATCTAAGTGGTGAAAAAAAATTCCAAACTTTGCTAAAAAAAAAAAAAAAAAAATTGTGCCATTTTCCGATACTCGTAGCGTCTCCATTTTTCGTGATCTGGGATCGGTTGAGGGCTTATTTTTTGCGTGCCGAGATGACGTTTTTAATGATAGCAATTCGGTGCAGATACGTTCTTTTGATCGCCCGTTATTGCATTTTAATGCAATGTCGCGGCGACCAAAAAAACGTAATTCTGGCGTTTCGAGTTTTTTTCCCGCTGCGCTGTTTAGCGATCAGGTTAATACTTTTTTTTATTTGATAGATCGGGCAATTCTGAGCGCGGCGATACCAAATATGCGTAGATTTGATATTTTTTTTATTGATTTATTTTGATTGGGGCGAAAGGGGGGTGATTTAAACTTTTATGTTTTTTTTATTTTTTTCACATTTTTTTAAACTTTTTTTTTTAACTTTTGCCATGCTTCAATAGCCTCCATGAGAGGCTAGAAGCAGGCACAAGCCGATCGGCTCTGCTACATAGCAGCGATCTGCTGATCGCTGCTATGTAGCAGAATTGCACGTGTGCTGTGAGCGCCGACCACAGGGTGGCGCTCACAGCGACGGGCAATCAGTAACCATAGAGGTCTCAAGGACCTCTATGGCTACAATGGAGACGCATCGCCGACCCCCGGACATGTGACGGGGGTCGGCGATGACGTCATTTCCGGCCGCCCGGCCGGAAGCGGTAGTTAAATGCCGCTGTCTGCGTTTGACAGCGGCATTTAACTAGTTAATAGGTGCGGGCAGATCGCGATTCTGCCCGCGCCTATTACGGGCACATGTCAGCTGTTCAAAACAGCTGACATGTCCCGGCTTTGGTGCGGGCTCACCGCGGAGCCCTGCATCAAAGCAGGGGAGCCGGCATCGGACGGTATAGTACGTCCGATGCCGGTAAGGGGTTAATCTCCCACTGTTTTTTTTTTTTTTTTTTTTTTTTCAGGGAGACTTTAGAAAAAAAAATAATAAAAAAAATATGATTTTATCAGGAAGAATTTAGAAACCAAATAAAATAAAATGATTTTTTCAGGGAGAATTTAGAAAACAAATAAAACCAAAAATAGGCGTTCTATGGCCCACTGACTGAGAGAGAGAGAGAGAGATGGAACGCTTAGTACTGGCACACAAGCCCAAAGGGCAATATTAATCTCCCTTTTTTTTTCCAGGGAGAATTTCTAAAACCCCCCAAAAAAAAAAAATATGCTTTCTATGGCCCACTATTTGTGAGAGAGATGGGACGCTCAGGACTGGCACAGATGGCACGCTCAGGACTGGCACAGAAGCCCAGAGGCCAATATTAATCTCCCTTTTTTCTGGGAGAATTTATAAAACCAAAAAAATATTTAAATAGGCTTTCTATGGCCCACTATTTGTGAGAGAGATGGCACGCTCAGGACTGGCACAGATGGCACGCTCACAACTGGCACACAAGCCCAGAGGCCAATATTAATCTCCCTTTTTTCAGGGAAAATTTATAAAACCAAAAAAAAAATTAAATAGGCTTTCTATGGCCCACTATTTGTGAGAGAGATGGCACGCTCAGGACTGGCACAGATGGCACGCTCACAACTGGCACACAAGCCCAGAGGCCAATATTAATCTCCCTTTTTTCAGGGAAAATTTATAAAACAAAAAAAAAAATTAAATAGGCTTTCTATGGCCCACTATTTGTGAGAGAGATGGCACGCTCAGGACTGGCACAGATGGCACGCTCACAACTGGCACACAAGCCCAGAGGCCAATATTAATCTCCCTTTTTTTCAGGGAGAATTTATAAAACCAAAAAAAAAATTAAATAGGCTTTCTATGGCCCACTATTTGTGAGAGAGATGGCACGCTCAGGGCTGGCACAGATGGCACGCTCAGGACTGGCACACAAGCCCAGAGGCCAATATTAATCTCCCTTTTTTTCAGGGAGAATTTATAAAACCCAAAAAAAAAATAAAATAGGCTTTCTATGGCCCACTATTTGTGAGAGAGATGGCACACTCAGGACTGGCACACAAGCCCAAAGGCCAATATTAATCTCCCACTGTATTTTTATCAGGGAGAATTTATACACCCCACAAAAAAAAATACAGAAAAATGAAAAGGCTTTCTATGGCCCACTATGTGAGAGAGATGGCACACACAGGGATGGCACTCTAGCAGAAATGCCAAATTGCCAATCTTAATCTCCCACCAAAAAAAAAAAAAAACAGGGAATGTCCTACAATTACTATCTCCCTGCCTGCAGTAATCTCAGCCAGGTATGGCAGGCAGCTACTATCTCCCTGCCTGCAGTAATCTCAGCCAGGTATGGCAGGCAGCAATAAGGAGTGGACTGATGCACAAATGAAATAAAAAGTGTGGACAAACAAAAAAGATAGCTGTGCAGAAAGGAAGGAACAAGAGGATTTGTGCTTTGAAAAAAGCAGTTGGTTTGCACAGCGGCGTACACACAGCAATGCAGCTATCAGGGAGCCTTCTAGGGCAGCCCAATGAGCTACAGCGCTGAGGGGAAAAAAAAAAAAAAAAAAACTTCCACTGTCCCTGCACACCGAGGGTGGTGTTGGACAGTGCAAATCGCTGCAGCACAAGCGGTTTTGTGGTTAATGGACCCTGCCTAACGCTATCCCTGCTTCTGACAAAGCGGCAGCAACCTCTCCCTAAGCTCAGATCAGCAGCAGTAAGATGGCGGTCGGCGGGAACGCCTCTTTATAGCCCCTGTGACGTCGCAGACAGCAAGCCAATCACTGCAATGCCCTTCTCTAAGATGGTGGGGACCAGGACCTATGTCATCACGCTGCCCACACTCTGCGTTTACCTTCATTGGCTGAGAAATGGCGCTTTTCGCGTCATTGAAACGCGACTTTGGCGCGAAAGTCGCGTACCGCATGGCCGACCCCGCACAGGGGTCGGATCGGGTTTCATGAAACCCCGACTTAGCCAAAAGTCGGCGACTTTTGAAAATGTTCGACCCGTTTCGCTCAACCCTAGTCAATATCTTTGTAACTCCGAACGTCTTTAAAAAAAAATAAAATTCCTGCTATTCTATTTGATTGGGCTAACCCTCTATGCCTTTAATGTCTCCGCCACCTCCCCAAATACATCCTGCATTATTCTTTGTTGTTTTCCTTCATGTAGAATGAACCTACAAGGAAAGAAAGGGTTTATTTTAATTCTGATATTTTGGTCCCATTGACTTGCATTGGGATCAGGTATCGGTATCGGCGATATCCGATATTTTTTGAATATCGGCCGATCCAATCCGATACCGATACTTTCCGATATCGGAAGGTATCGCTCAACACTACCTGTAACCTTTTTTAAACTGCATTGAGCAAAATTTTTTGTTTAAGGCCTACTACCTGTGTCTGTCTGCGCCACTCAATACAGCTGTCCTCCTCTGAAAAAAAGCTGAGCGTCAATTGTCTGGTTTTCAGTCTATAGGAATTTGAAAACTGCATTGGGGCTACTACTTCGGTAGGGCCTACTAACGGTGTCTGCCGCTCCAAGGTGTTCTCCTGGTAGCATTTCCTGAGCGTCAATTTTCAGGCTCTCGTTGAAGAGTTTTTTAATTTAAAAACTGCAGTGGGCCTACTTGTTTGGTTGGGTTCTAGAAACGGTGTCTGCCACTCCAAGGTGTTCTCCAGGTTGCCTTTCCTTAGCTTCAATTTTGAGTCTCTCGTTAAATTTTGTAACATAACAATGCATTTGGCCTACTTGTTTTGTTGGCCCTACTAACGGTGTCTGCCGCTCCTTGCTGTTCTCCACTGAACAAACCAGTGCTGCCTGTTTACTTCTGTTACCAATTTTGAACTGCATTTAGCCTACTTACTGATTTGGGCCTACTCACTGTGTCAGCCTCTCATTACAGTTGTACTCCACTGAACAAAGCAATGCCCCCTGGTTAGTCCTGTTACCAATTTTGAACTGCATTTAGCCCACTTTATTATTTGGGCCTATATCTGTGTTTCCTCCTCATCCTGCCCATTGCCCAGCCAGTGATAGATGAGTCTGCTGGTACATTGCCCCAGACCACTACATTCCCCTTGCACGCTACACAGCCAGAATCTGACCCTGCTGAAATTCAGGTTCCCCTTCCCACATACTATACCACTTTACAAGGGGACAAAGAGGAAGGTGAAGATGAAAGTGCAAGTTCCATCATCAGGTGGGGGGCATACTTGTTGGTGACGTCACTGGCACAGGGCCCCTCATAGTACGCAAAAGTGTCGCTGCCGGTGGGAGGCGCCCCCGCCGTGCAAACACACCGCCGTACTTTGAGGGGCCATGTGCCAGTGCCAATGCCAAAGAGTGGGCCCCCCCTGCTTGCTCAGGATCACAGCACTTGCAAAGTTGAAATACTTACCTCGCCCTGCTCCACTGCCTTGACGTGGTCCAGATTTCCTGGGCCCACAAAATACTTGAACCAGCCCTACCCCCAACAACTTTAGCCAAATGACCCCCAATTTCCAATGCCTAACTATTATTGTAAGGGAAATTAAGATTGACAAGCTTCATTAAGAAGAATGGATGTTTTTGCCATTAAAATGGGCACTCTAGGTGTTTTCCTGGCCCCCACTCACTGCCGACTATGCTGCCCCATTGACTTGCATTGGGTTTCGTGTTTCGGTCGATCCCGACTTTACGACATAATCGGGCGATTTCACTCGACCCAACTTTTGAGATAGTCGGCTTTTGCGAAACCTGACTCGACTCTAAAAAAGTCAAGGCTGCTCAACCCTAGTAGTGAGCACTTCCGGGTCAGGAACCTGCAGAATCAGGAAGGGGAGGAGTGGAGAGAGCGAAGACCAGCCTGTGGGAGTGCGCATGCGCTGCCAGGGCAAGAAGGTGAAGTGCGCACGTGCTGCTGCCGAGGACCAGGATTCTGCGCAGAGAGAGGAAGAGAGGAGTCTACGCGGCACTCGGACAATCCGGGAGCGCGCAGAGACGAACACGCACGCCGGGAGCCAAAAGAAGACCCAGCAGAAGTGGCAGAAGTGGCAGCAGCGGCGCGCCGGGACAGGTAAGTATGAAAAGAGCCAGAGGGAGATGTGGGAGGCGTGACATACAGCAGCTCCGGGTAGCTTTTCAGAAAACTTTGAACCTTGAGGTTAAGCACATGGGCCAACCAAGGTACGTGTGTGAGCTCACCTTGCCTCAGAGGCACCATCAGGTTCCGGCCATTGTCACACATGATCATGCTTGGCTTTATGTTCAGCGGTGTCATCCAAATATCTGATTGCTCTTTCAGCACTATCCACAACTCTTCTGCATTGTGCGGTTTGTCACCTATGCAGATTAGCTTCAGCACAGCCTGTTGCCACTTGGCTGAGGTGGTGCTGCAGTGCTTTCAGCTTTTGACTGATGTGTTGATTTCAGAGATGGAGGCTAGAGGAGGAGGAGGTGCAGGATCTGTACAAATGTGGGGACAACCCTGATTGACCTGGGCCCGCAATCCTCGGTGTGGGGAGGATGTGTTCCATCCAAAGGTCCGACTGTGTCCCAGCTTCCACTATGTTAACCCAGTGTGCCGTCAGTGAGATGTACCGTCCCTGGCTACAAGCACTTGTCCACGTGTCCGTGGTTAGGTGGACTTTCCCAGTAACAGCTTTATTGAGGGCATGGGTAATGTTGTGGGACACATGCTGGTGTAATGCCGGTATGGCACATCAGGAGAAATAGTGGCGACTGGGGATTGAGTACTTGAGATGGCTGCCACCATCAGGTTGCGGAAAGCTTCTGTCTCAACGAGCCTAAAAGGCAACATTTCGAGTGCAAGCAGAAGAGAAACGTTAGAATTTAGGACTGTGTCCTGTGGGGTGTTGGCTGGGTATTTCCGCTTGCGGTCCAATGACTGGGGTATATACAACTGAAGGCTGTGCTGGGACAAGGACCTGGACAGGCTTGATGATGGTGCTGCTTGACTGTGGGCAACAACAGGTGCAGGGCTAGAGGCATCTTCACATGCATGGTGGACTGGGGATTGGCTTCTATGCAAAACAGTGGAAGAAGCAGTGGTGTCACCTGCAGACAGTGTTCCTAAAGCCTGGAATTTGGCCCACAAAGTTGGTTGCTTTACTGCCATGTCCTGATCAAGCTGGTTGTGGTCAGGCTGGTAGTTTTGCTACCCCTGTTGATGCGTGCATGGCAGGTGTTGCAAATGGCCTGTTTGGGGTTATCGGCAGAGTCTTTAAAAAATAACCAGACTCAGAAAGATCTAACAGTTGGAATGGCAACTTCCCTCATGTTGGTGTTACGGGGAACGGATGCACGCCTTCTGTCTGTAGCCACCACACTGCTTCTTCCTGCCTGTTGGGGTGATATGCCTTCTTCCACATGTGTGCCGCTGTCCTCGCTCTGCATGTCCTCCTGCCAGGTTGGGTCTGTCACTATGTTATCCACCACCTTGTCTTCCACATCTGCACCCTGCTCCTCCTCCTGACTTTCTGGCAATTGTGTCTCATCATCGTCCACCTCTTGTGACACTTTCCCACCATCGCCTTCGTGTGACCGTGGCTGCTCAAAGCTTTGGGCATTGCTACATGCGATCTCATCTGGCCCCACTTCAAGTTGACCGCCTGAGAGTCCAGAATCTTCAAAGGTAAAATTGAACAGCTTTTTAGAGTTTCCAAGTGTGGGATCAGTTGTCTCAGGGCACTCGGCATAGTGGGAGGAAGGAGGATCAGGGTGAGGAATATCCGATCCACAATCACGGCTACTCCGACTTGAATGTGTGGAAGACATGGTGGTGGTGGTGTCTAAGTGACTGGAATCATTATCCGCTATCCAACCAACAACCATTTCACACTGCTCTGGCTTCAATAGTGGTGTGCGGCGGTCCCCTAGAAACTGGGACAGGAAGGTTGAGCGAGAAGACGTGGGTCTTTGTTGTGGCCCACTTTCAGCTTTGCCACGACCTCGTCCTCTGCATGCACCATCATCATCACAAACACTTCCCCGGCCCTTTCCTTGCCCATTTAAAATGGACTACTGCACTATTTCAAAAGCTCAACACAGATGTATTTATTTGGAGCTAAATTATATCTGATCAGTATGCCTGCAAGGCTACGATTTTTCAAACACAGAAACACCAGGCTTCAGTCTGACATAACAGACTGTATTAAATTTTTTTTAGCTTTTTGATGAATTTAAAACAAACAAAAAAAAGAATAGCACAAGGTTAGCACACAGAACTATGCTACGTATGCCTGCGGAAATACGATTTTTCCACCACAGATACACCAGGCCTCAGCCTGACATAACAGACTGTATACATTTTTTTTTTTTATTGGTGAATTTAAGAAAAAAAAATTGAACAAGGCTAGCACACAGAACTATTCTACGTATGCCTGCGGAAAAACGATTTTTCAAACAAAGATACACCAGGACTCAGCCTGACAAAACTAACTGTATTAATTTGTTTTTTGCTTTTTAGTAAATAAAAAAAAAAAAAAGAGTAGAACCAGGCAAGAACACAGAATTATACTACGTATGCCTGCGAAAATACGATTTTTCAAACACAGATACACCAGTACTCAGCCTGACAGACTGTATACATTTTGGGGGGGGGGTTTTGGTGAATTTAAGAAAAAACTAAAAATTTAACAAGAATAGCACACAGAACTATGCTACATATGCCTGCGGAAATACGATTGTTCAAACACAGAAACACCAGGCCTCAGCCTGACAAAACCGACTGTATTAATTTGTTTTTGCTTTTTGGTAAATTAAAAAAAAAAAAAAGAGTAGAACAAGGCAAGAACACAGAATTATACTACGTATGCCTTCGAAAATACGATTTTTCAAACACAGATACACCAGGACTCAGCCTGACAGACTGTATACATTTTTTGGGGGGGTTTGGTGAATTTAAGAAGAAACAAAAAATTGAACAAGGATAGCACACAGAACTATGCTACGTATGCCTGCGGAAATACGATTTTTTAAACACAGATACACCAGGACTCAGCCTGACAGACTGTATAAATTATTTTAGTTTTTTGGGTGAATTTTAGAAACAAAAAAATTGAACAAGGCTAGCACACAGAACTATGCTGCATATGCCGGCAAAACTATGATTTTTAAACAGATACACCAGGCCTCAGTCTGACATAACAGACTGTATACATTTTTGGGGGGGTTTGATGAATTTTTTTTTAAAAAAAGGAAAACTGCATCAAGGTATTTAGTAAATAACCAGCAGTAGCAGAAAGTTATGGAGCTTTGTGAGGTATGCAGTGGGAGCTATGTACGCATACAGTGCCTGCAAGCCTTGCACTGATATGGATATGTGCACATAGACTCCTCTGCCTACCTAGCGCTGAAATCTCTGCACACCAGAATTAACACTATAAAGGAATGTTGGTTTCTCAGGAGTTGTGGACTGAACAGTTGCAGACCCACACTAACTATTACAAGGACGATTCTGACCGTATCTCAGCAGCAGCTCCCCTACACTCTCTAAGTCCGGAGCAGAATGCGGTGAGCAGGATGGCGCCAGGTCTCTTATAGACCTAATGACGCTGTGCGGCCAGACAATCACTGTAATACCACAACAAAGATGGCTGCGGCATTACAGTGCATGGCTGACAATCCCTGCACTGTTATTGGCGCTCTAAAGAGTGCCAGAAATGCAGGGCGGAGACCAAGCTTCCGCCGAATAATCCCGGAAATACTCGCATGCTGCGATTGTCTCGGACCGAGGAAAACGGCCGACAAAAAGTCGGCTGGTGGGAACTGCCCCATAGCTTAACATTGGTCTGAGTGCAATGCGATTTTTTATCGCTTTGCACTCAGCCGTTTAAAATGCAAGTGTGACGCCGGCCTTAGAAGGTTTTCCTGCCTAATTTAAAAATTAACATTTTAGGAGTCCAGCCTCATCAGGTCTGATACATTTATTCAATAATTAATGTAAAAAATGGTGGCGCAAAGTGTCATCGTTATAAATATTCCAGCAGCACTACCAACAGACTTCCACTTCTAAGTCTGTAAAAAGTAAATGCAAAACACAAAAATAAGTATATATACATAGGTAATATATACCGGTAAGCGCTAGGAAAATAACGGAGGATGGTAGAAAAGAAATAAATAAAATTGTAACGCAGTAAAACAAGCCTTGCTCAGAAAAATGTCCCGATCTCAATCTTCTAAGTAGACAAATGACCGCTGGCAGAATGACAGTATATTCACCTGGCAAGGGCAATAACACTTCGGAACACTCAGAAGTAGTTCCTACCTGTATCGTAGGATGAAGAATCTTGAGCGCTCTTGTTGCGCGATGAGTCCTTCAGCGGGCACAGAAAGTCTGGACAAGTGGCTGCCCCGGCTGGCGGCAAGCCGCAAACAGCTGGTCTCCGGGAGGAGACGGAGATCCTGCAGAGCCGACGCCACGTGTGTCAGCGGCGGTACGTGCCGGCAGTGCGCAGGACCTGGGTGACGTGGCAAGCCACGTGACCGTAACCCCCGGTGATCGAGCAAGTGAGTACGGAGTGCGAATGGGGCCAAACAACCGACGCGTTTTGGTTCCTCCTTCCCTGAGGAAGGAGACAGGCGTCTCCGAAACGTGTCGGTTGTTTGGCCCCATTCGCACTCCGTACTCACCTGCTCGATCACCGGGGGTTACGGTCACGTGACTTGCCACGTCACCCAGGTCCTGCGCACTGCCGGCACGTACCACCGCTGACACACGCGGCGTCGGCTCTGCAGGATCTCCGTCTCCTCCCGGAGACCAGCTGTTTGTGGCTTGCCGCCGGCCGGGGCAGACACTTGTCCAGACTTTCTGTGCCCGCTGAAGGACTCATCGCGCAACAAGAGCGCTCAAGATTCTTCATCCTACGATACAGGTAGGAACTACTTCTGAGTGTTCCGAAGTGTTATTGCCCTTGCCAGGTGAATATACTGTCATTCTGCCAGCGGTCATTTGTCTACTTAGAAGATTGAGATCGGGACATTTTTCTGAGCAAGGCTTGTTTTACTGCGTTACAATTTATTCAATAATGTTTGCAGTTTGTATTGTGAAACATGATGTGACATATTACTTGAAGAATAAAGCAAACTCATAACATTTTATGGTATATCTTCCAATCACCTTTTCTCATTTTACAGACATTTCGGATAAAGTTTGTGATTTGAATCTTCATATACAGCAAAGTCAGGATTTGGGCAAATAAGTGATATGGGAACATCTGACAAGTGGTACTGGAGATTTTAAAATTAAATTACTTCCTTATAATACATTTTGATAAGTCAATAAGGCAACTTAGGGTCATTAACTTCTATCGAGTGGAGATAATGACTCTTTGAAGTATGATAAAAGTGGTTGCATAATTTTTCAAATTCCATTTCCTAACAATATTGTATATCACATAATAGCCTTCTGTAAGAATATGGATCACAGGTGTCAATCACACTGTGCAAATCAAAAGTAACAATGCACCCTGAATTGATAATAGTGATTTTTAATTAACTTACCTGTCTTGAGCTTTAACCCCATCATGACCTTGGGATTTTCCATTTTTCCATGTTCATTTTTTGCTCCCCTTCTTCCCAGAGCCATAACTTTTTTACTTTTCCATCAATATGGCCATGTGAGGGCTTATTTTTTGTGAAACAAATTGTACTTTTGAACGACATCATTGGTTTTAGCATATCGTGTACTAGAAAATGGGAAAAAAATTCCAAGTGTGGTAAAATTGCAAAAAAAGTGCAATCCCACACTTGTTTTTGTTTGGCTTTTTTACTAGGTTCACTAAATGCTAAAACTGACCTACCATTGTGATTCTACAATTGTGCCATTTTCCGATACCCGTAGCTTCTCCATTTTTCATGATCTTTGGTCGGGTGAGGGCTTATTTTTTGCATGCTGAGCTGGCATTGTTAATGATAGCATTTTGGTACAGATATGTTCTTTTGATCGCCCGTCATTGCATTTTAATGCGTTGTCGCAGCGACCAAAAAAACGTAATTCTGGCATTTCAAATTTTTTTCTCGCTACCTTGGTTTAGCGATCAGGTTAATCCTTTTTTTATTGATAGATTGGGTGATTCTGAATGCGGCAATACCAAATATGTGTAGGTTTGATTTTTTTTAATTAAATTATTTTGAATGGGGCGAAAGGGGGGTGATTTAAACTTTTATATTTTTTTTATTTTTTAAACATTTTTTTTAACTTTTTTTAACTTTTGCCATGCTTCAATAGCCTCCATAGGAGGCTAGAAGCTGGCACAACATGATCGGCCCTGCTACATAGCAGCGATCATCAGATCACTGCTATGCAGCAGAAATGCAGGTGTGCTATGAGCGTCGACCACAGGGTGGCGCTCACAGCAGGCCGGCATCAGTAACCATAGAGGTCTCAAGGACCTCTATGGTTACAATGCAGAAGCATCACTGACCCCCGATCATGTGACGGGGTCGGCGATGCGCTCATTTCCAGCCGACCGGCTGGAAGTGACGGTCGTGATGTCAAAACAGCTGACATGTGCTGGCTTTGATGCGGGCTCACCACCGGAGCCCTGCATCAAAGCGCCGTATCTGACCTCAGACGTGCTATCCCGTCCGAGGTAAGAAAGAGGTTAACTAATAAGACCAGTAAACCATGAACATTGTTTGCTCATTTAATAACATCTGCCTGTATTAGGCTTTAGATAAAAGGAACATCTCTATGTGACAAAACTTACAAAATATGGGTAAAATGCAGATTTGTGCCATCTGAAAAATCACAGGGATCATTTAATTTGCAAGGTGCCTTTGTTTGTTCATGCATTCATGGGCTAAATCATAGCTACCAATCTGTGAAAGTATAAGGGTATGTGCACACCTTGAGTAAATGAATGCAGAAATTTCTGCATCTCTTGGCAGGGAAAAACACAGCAGCAAAAATTCACTTTTTGATGCATTTTTGCCCTGCATTTTTTGACTGATTTGAGTGAGGTCAATGGTGAAAAACACTGGCAAAATCACACATAGAATTGACATGCTACAGATTATTTTCTGCACCAAATCTGAAAGTCAAAAATACTCAACGTGTGCATAACACATCAGGCTTCTCAATCACTTTGCTTGCATCAGGATTGCTTCAGGTTTTGCTAGCAAATCTGCATGGCAAAAACACGTCAAAGACGCACCAAATCTGCTACATATGCACAAGCCCTGAATATTGCACTCATGATCTACTATATAGTGCAGATCGGGAGAGTTTCTGTTAAAGGAGTCAGACATTTCTGGTGCTTTGGAAAGATGGAACAAACAGCTGATAAACCTTTTGGTGCAATGGCAACTCAGATGCCTTCTATGTGCACTCGTACTCTCCCCGTGTTTCGCTCTGCTCCACCCAGTACCTGACATCGCTCTGTGCTGCTTTGTACTTCACTTCTAGCTCTGCTGTTTGTTAGTCATAGGGGAATGCAGCTGAACTCTTCAGTAATTTGTATCCATTCTGTCCTGCAAAGATTTGCTTCCCCAGTCTATCACCTGCCAGCAGGTGATATATCAGGTAACTCCACCCTCCATTCCTCACTTGAACTTTGGTTCCTATTAGCTCAGTCTCTAGCTTAATGTATTGGCATATTCCTGTTTTTTCTCACCTGTTATCGACCTGGCTTGCCTTTTCGCTTATCCTGATCTCTTCGCTTCTAACCTGGGCTACAAATTCTGAATCTCTGCTGCCCGCCTTGACCTTGGACCATCTGACTACACTTGTGTCTTAAACACCCCTATCCCATACCTCAGTCTGTAACCCTTTAGTCACCTGCTGAAGTCCCGGTGACTGCCCTGGAGTGATACCGGGTGTCTACCAGTGGCCCAGCCTATCCTTGCCAGAGGATAGTGAATACCCTGTAGACACTTGGTCATGCCCCTCCAGGGTAAGCCTGATCTGTGGCAGAATGGGTCCATACTCACCAGTGTTACACTTTCCAGAATGCATCCATGTGAACATGCAATATGAAATGCCCCAATGGAATAAACATCAGTCTGTTATAGAGTTATGTGTTAGAAAGTACAAATTTTAGTTGATTTATGAGATATCACTCTGTATACTCACAATAATTATTCTATTAATGTCAAATTTCTAAAGTATAGTGCATGATGTATTTCTGAATGGATGTCTTATTTGCAGAAGTGGAATGTCATAGTAAAAACTATAACATAATTACAGCAGTCATCTTAAAAGGGTATTCTACAATCCATGAATGGGTAAAGACCTGCAAATTCAAGAATATTTTACATTTATCTCTTATTAAAAAATCATCACAATTCTTATGATTTATAATTTTATAGTTTACTTTTCATTGCCTTTGTTACTGGCCACCTTGTCAGTTTATCAGCGGTAGTTGGTTTGCTAGGAAAAGTGAACTCATTTGCTATTTTGCTATCTAGCTAGACCTTGCAGTCACAACTGGTCAGATTGCTGGATCTGGCCAGCTTCAGTGACCTTGTGCTTCTATGATGTTGCCTCAAAAAGCACTCCGCTCAGGCCAGCAGCGTGACCATGAAGTGGTTCTGAACTGTCAGTCTTCAGGAGCGCACTATCCCTCAGGAAACAGAAAGCTAGAGGGCAGTAGATCGGTGTGATCCTGAATTAAGATGATTAGTTAACTCCTTTAAAGAAGAATCCATGAAAAACTAGAAAACATTTTCAAGTTGAAAATTATAATATAAATAAAAATATACTTATACTAGTTGGACTGTGCGAAATTATCGCACATTGGTCGCCGGGGGCTCAGGCAATTTGCAAAGAAGCAAACTCGTCAAATGTAAATGTATTAATGACATGATGAACACAGACAGGTATTTATATATGTAGATTGTAAATACAAAAAATTGGTTTGATAAGTAGAGGCCAAAGAATATCTTAGCAAAATAAAATATCACTGTTATAAAACCTCCTTAAACACAACATTGGGGGTGATAATGTCAGTCTGAGTGACTTTTTGATTGTAAGTATTGCTTATGCAAACATGTATATTTTTGAAGCTTCGCACTCTTGAAAATGCCACGGACAACTGGCCGTGTGAGAATATTTTGATAGGAACAGGCCAGCTGTTTGAAGCGTTTTGTCCCTGTGCTTTATTAATGGTCATAGCAAATGCCACTTTGACTGGCAATTGCTCTCTGCTCAGGTGGAAAGGCATAGTTGGATCGGAAGGTGTGAGGCTAATTCGAGGTATAATAACTGTTTGAGCGGAATTAATGACGTTTGCAGTGATTGTTTAATTGACTAAATTAGTAATGACTTATCTCGCTCCATTGATGAGTCCTTGGTTAGCGTAAAGATTTCTTAGCAACATGATAATCGTATTATTTTTCAAGACCAACTTATGAAGGGGTAAGCCGGAAGGGTTTACGACCAACTTCATCTAAATAGAGCTTTGCTGAACAATGTGGACATACTTTATCCATACTCCCAACATTGTGGGTTTTAACTTCATTGTCTGGAAGTAATAAGCGAGCACAACAGTATGTCTTTGGAAGTGAATGTTGGCATCTCCTTGCACAGATGTCTTGTTGTAGACGCCAGAAGTAATGAGGTGGAACTGAATCAATACAGTGCTCTTACAGTAGTGTTTTATGCTGATTCACTATCTGTTATCTGTGCTTCTGTTGAGCCTGTCTATTATTTTCAATTTTTTTCCCTTTGTTCATGAGGTTGTAGCCTGTTTGCTGAGATGTTGTCTGAAGAGATCTGGGAAGTCTCGTTCGTGTTGGCCTGCCTCGAGGCCTCCTTTTTATACGCCTCTTCCTAGTCATCCTACAAAGTAATTCCAAACCCAAACAATGTCAGATCTGCACTCCAAATGCAGCTTGAAATGTACAATAGGCAGTGTTTCCAAAGGGCGGGGTTTTCGGGTGTTTGATTCACCCTTTCCTCACCCGTCGGCTGCATGCTGGCTGCAATATTGGATTGAAGTTCATTTTCTGTCCTCCGTAGTACATGCCTGCACAAGGCAATCTTGCCTTGCGCAGGCGTGTACTATGGACGACAGAGCATTAACTTCAATCCAATATTGCAGCCAGCATGCAGCCAGCGGGTAAGGAAAGGGTGAATCAAACACCCGAAAACCCCGCCCCTGTGGCTGAAGATTGTTCCCTCCAAATTCAGGTGACAGAGTCCCTTTAACGTTAAAGGCTCTTATGAACAATAGTCTGAGTTTCTGACCAACCAAAGACACATGCATTCAAAAGTCAACATAATAATAATAATAATATATATCTCCTTTCCAATTGGCAATAAAAGTCATGATAATTAAGATTAAATGCTGTGGAGTCACACTCCCTTTGAATGATATGTACAGCATTGCATGTATTTTGAACTAGAAATCATTTTTGCTATTAGGTCAATGTTCCACTGATTGACTTTTACAGTCTGCCTGCATATAGCTGGTTACAGAATGTGTTAACTGAGAATTCGTCATTTATGAATGTTATATGTCTTTTTCTGAGCTCCTCTCTGCTGATTTATGCCCAGAAAGTTCAGCTCAACTTTCATGTGATTTATGGTCATAAATTATCACATAGTAACTCAGAAAAAACAAAGGTAAAAGAGTTAAAGATGCACTTAGCCATGATGATCTTGTATGATCAATGCACCATTCATTCAGTACTTGTTTACCATTGAAAACAATGATGGAGATAGGGCAATCACTAATGTGATCATTCTGTTCCCATACAGTGTTATATTATTGACAACACATTCCCTGATTACATAGAGCGATGTTCTGCTGGTAATGATTATTTTGCAGGCATAAGCAGTTCAATAACCCAACAAATAAGCTTTTTGTTCATTCATTGAGTGAACTCTGGCAACAGTATTCCTATATTTGTCAATTATTATTCAGCAGACTGATGAATTCTTAGACTACTCCAATAAACAATACAACGCAATGCCCTTAAAAGGCAAAAGGTGAAACATTTTTAATGAAACCCAATTGTCAAGATTATTTTAACCCAAAATACATGCATTTAAATTAAAACAAAAATAGACCCAAAGGTGTCCATTTCCGTTAGGGACTAATTTTGCTAAGAGACTGCTCATATATATATTTTTTTGTTCTTAGTACAAATTATTGTTTATATGTTTAGTTGCGCTGTCTATATGTTCTTGTTTTGCTGGATGTGTTTCAGTCACTTATGGCTCCTATGGCATGTGTTTAAGTATTACTGTGGATGCAATAAGAGACTTTTGAGGAGAATGATAGAGAAGGTGCCCATGAATAATCTAATGCTTCCTAAGGAGACAGTGTGGATACACATATTGCATGTGCTGCAAATCTACATTAGTAGGAGAGAGCTAGAGTGCAATTATAAATTAAGGAAGTTGCTGGATCAATAAATTGGTGGTCTAAGCAAACGATACAGTATATATTAGTCACCTATAATGGAACCTTGTTTAAATTTATTGGTACAAAAAGCAACTAGAATATTGTATATTTGGATTGGTGGACCAAGGGTTAGCTGTAGTAACTACTGAGTGATGACCTGAGAGTGGCTGTCTTTCCTAGTGAGATCCGGTAAATTAGTTGCTAGGAATTGACCACTCACGGTCTGGTACTGATCTAATTGAGCCTTGTAGGAGGTGGGCCTGGGAATGTTGTGTGTGGGCTCCTTTCTAACCAGTGATGACTGAGCGCAGTAGTGTCTGCCAATGTATGTAATTATTTGGCAAGTCTGCTAGGGCCGTGGAAAGGATCAGTTAGATGGGAAACTAGTGTGGGTGAAAGGAACAAGTTTATAGCACAAATTAGATTGTGATAAAGTGCTGTAGAGAGAATCTTTTTGGCCTGGTAGGGACTATATAAGAGGACAAGCTGTCAAGTTGTGGCTAGGAATTGACCACTAAGGGTCTGGGACTGATCAAATTGAGCCTTATAGAAGGTGGGCCTGGGAAAGGCATGTGTGGGCTCCTTTCTAACCAATGATGACTGAGCAGTAGCGTCTGCCAATGTACATAATTAGCTTGGCAAGTCTGCTAAGGCCGTGGAAAGGATCAGTTAGATAGGGAACTAGCATGGATGGAAGGGGCAGGTTTATACCACAAAGTAGGTTTTAAAAAAGCAATGTAGAGAAGCAGAAAGAATCCCTTTGGCCTGGTAGGGACTTTATCAGAGGACTATCTGGCAAGCTGTGGCATTGAGGCACAGTACTAAATCATATTGGAATATAGAGTGCAGTCCGGTAGAGAATTATGAATGACAGAGTTTAAATGAAAGGCTGCCGAGCTATGGCAGTCGTTTTTTATTTGGAGAAAATCTAAATTGTAGTTTGGGCATTTTGCAGTGGGTATATCCTTAAGAATTAATTGGTGACAAATTAGAAGTTAAAGCCCTTGAAGATCTAGCTCTTGAAAGGCAAGAAAAAATGTCAGAGGGGCACAGGTCAATGGATCCCTAAGTTTAGGAGGATACCTTGAGTTTAGGAACAGGGTTTCATGAAGCTGTTACTGATCGAGACAATATGTGTAACTATATTTTAGTATGGATTTATGCATATCAGATTATCCTGCAGAAATTTCTTTAACTGTCCCATTCAACTGAATGCAGAAATAAATGCTTACCGACACCTGATTTTTTGCCACAAAAATTTCTGCACCAAAATCTTCTATGTTCCACAGTTCCAGATTTTGTACTGAGTTTTTTCTTACACAGTATATATATATATATATATATATATATATATATATATATATATATATATATACAGTGGGGCAAAAAAGTATTTAGTCAGTCAGCAATAGTGCAAGTTCCACCACTTAAAAAGATGAGAGGCGTCTGTAATTTACATCATAGGTAGACCTCAAATATGGGAGACAAACTGAGAAAAAAAAATCCAGAAAATCACATTGTCTGTTTTTTTAACATTTTATTTGCATATTATGGTGGAAAATAAGTATTTGGTCAGAAACAAAATTTCATCTCAATACTTTGTAATATATCCTTTGTTGGCAATGACAGAGGTCAAACGTTTTCTGTAAGTCTTCACAAGGTTGCCACACACTGTTGTTGGTATGTTGGCCCATTCCTCCATGCAGATCTCCTCTAGAGCAGTGATGTTTTTGGCTTTTCGCTTGGCAACACGGACTTTCAACTCCCTCCAAAGGTTTTCTATAGGGTTGAGATCTGGAGACTGGCTAGGCCACTCCAGGACCTTGAAATGCTTCTTACGAAGCAACTCCTTTGTTGCCCTGGCGGTGTGCTTTGGATCATTGTCATGTTGAAAGACCCAGCCACGTTTCATCTTCAATGCCCTTGCTGATGGAAGGAGGTTTGCACTCAAAATCTCACGATACATGGCCCCATTCATTCTTTCATGTACCCGGATCAGTCGTCCTGGCCCCTTTGCAGAGAAACAGCCCCAAAGCATGATGTTTCCACCACCATGCTTTACAGTAGGTATGGTGTTTGATGGATGCAACTCAGTATTCTTTTTCCTCCAAACACGACAAGTTGTGTTTCTACCAAACAGTTCCAGTTTGGTTTCATCAGACCATAGGACATTCTCCCAAAACTCCTCTGGATCAACCAAATGCTCTCTAGCAAACTTCAGATGGGCCCGGACATGTACTGGCTTAAGCAGTGGGACACGTCTGGCACTGCAGGATCTGAGTCCATGGTGGCGTAGTGTGTTACTTATGGTAGGCCTTGTTACATTGGTCCCAGCTCTCTGCAGTTCATTCACTAGGTCCCCCCGCGTGGTTCTGGGATTTTTGCTCACCGTTCTTGTAATCATTCTGACCCCACGGGGTGGGATTTTGCGTGGAGCCCCAGATCGAGGGAGATTATCAGTGGTCTTGTATGTCTTCCATTTTCTAATTATTGCTCCCACTGTTGATTTCTTCACTCGAAGCTGGTTGGCTATTGCAGATTCAGTCTTCCCAGCTTGGTGCAGGGCTACAATTTTGTTTCTGGTGTCCTTTGACAGCTCTTTGGTCTTCACCATAGTGGAGTTTGGAGTCAGACTGTTTGAGGGTGTGCACAGGTGTCTTTTTATACTGATAACAAGTTTAAACAGGTGCCATTACTACAGGTAATGAGTGGAGGAAAGAGGAGACGCTTAAAGAAGAAGTTACAGGTCTGTGAGAGCCAGAAATCTTGATTGTTTGTTTCTGACCAAATACTTATTTTCCACCATAATATGCAAATAAAATGTTAAAAAAACAGACAATGTGATTTTCTGGATTTTTTTTTCTCAGTTTGTCTCCCATAGTTGAGGTCTACCTATGATGTAAATTACAGACGCCTCTCATCTTTTTAAGTGGTGGAACATGCACTATTGCTGACTGACTAAATACTTTTTTGCCCCACTGTATATACAGTACAGACCAAAAGTTTGGACACACCTTCTCATTTAAAAAGTTTTCTGTATTTTCATGCCTATGAAAATTGTACATTCACACTGAAGGCATCAAAACTATGAATTAACACATGAGGAATTATATACAGGGTGGAGCGCGGTAATTTGCTGATTTGGGAATGAAATAAAAAAATTATGATCATTAGAAAAATTTATTTTATATTTTAATTATACTGAACAGTAATGGAATTTTTAAATTACATGGTTTTAAATAGTGTATCTGGCAAATGTCGACCTTCGCTATCCAGACACTGCTGCATACGTTTTCTGAAGTTTTCATGAACTCTAACAAGCATGTCCACTGGTATTCTGCCAATTTCAGCTTCAATATTGTTCCTTAGGTCTTCCAAGGTGTTGGGACGGTTGATATACACCTTAGACTTCAGGTAACCCCAAAGGAAAAAAATCGCATGGGGCTAAATCTGGTGAGCGTGCTGGCCAGTTCACATCTCCCCTCAAAGAGATAAGCCGTCCAGGAAACATTTGCCTCAAACAATTCATGGTAACCCTCGCTGTGTGTGCAGTGGCACCATCCTGTTGGAACCATGTATCCTCTAGTTCCATTGCCTCAAGAGCCGGCTGAAAATAATCCTGTATCATAGACAAGTACCGTTCGGAGTTCACAGTTATGGCACGACCATTATCCTGAAAAAAGTAAGGACCAACGATGCCTACTCGTGATATGGCGCACCACACAGTGAAAATGAGGTGAAAATGTGCCTCATCAGAAAAAAACACAATTGCGTCACGGGGTATCGTTGCTAACATGTCTTCACAAGAGGTCCGCCGTGTCAAATAGTCCCATGCTGACAAATGTTGGACCACGCACATTTTATACGGGTGAAAATTCAGTTCATCATGAAGAATCCGGTGGAGAGAACGTCTTGAAATGCCAAGAGCAAATGATTGCTTCCGAGCAGAGCATTTCGGAGATTGCAGTACTGCTGTTCTAACTCTCTCGATGTTTTGTGGTGTTGTAATCCTTCTCTCAGGTCCCCTTCGTACACATGACACATTCCCTGCTGTTCTGAATGCATTCACCCAATTTACAATTGATTGCCGTCCAGGAACAGCGAATTGTAAACGAAGAGCACGCTGCACTGCAATGATCGAGTGGGCATTTGAAAAATACACTTCAACACAAAATGACCTCTCCTCACGTGTCCACTGCATGATGGCAACTGAAAGGCAGAGGAATACAAATCTCCCATCAGCCACTGTAAGCCACACCCACTCTCCCCTCTCTTCGACCGACAGTGCCGCCACAGCATGCAGTGCAAAAAAGCAAATTACCGCGCTCCACCCTGTACTTAACAAAAAAGTGTGAAACAACTGAAAATATGTATTATATTCTAGGTTCTTCAAAGTAGCCACCTTTTGCTTTGATGACTGCTTTGCACACTCTTGGCATTCTCTAGATGAGCTTCAAGAGGTAGTCACCGGGAATGGTCTTCCAACAATCTTGAAAGAGTTCCCAGAGAGGCTTAGCACTTGTTGGCCCTTTTGACTTCACTCTGCGGTCCAGCTCACCCCAAACCATCTCGATTGGGCTCAGGTTTGGTGACTGTGGAGACCAGGTCATCTGCCGTAGCACCCCATCACACTCCTTCTTGGTCAAGTAGCACTTACACAGCCTGGAGGTGTGTTTGGGGTCATTGACCTGTTGAAAAATAAATGATGGTCCAACTAAACGCAAACCAGATTGAATAGCATGCCGCTGCAAGATGCTGTGGTAGCCATGTTGGTTCAGTATGCCTTCAATTTTGAATGAATCCCTAACAGTGTCACCAGCAAAGCACCCCACACCATCACACCTCCTTCTCCATGCTTCACGGTGGGAACCAGGCATGTAGAGTCCATCCGTTCACCTTTTCTGCATTGCACAAAGACACAGTGGTTGGAACCAAAGATCTCAAATTTGGACTTATCAGACCAAAGCACAGATTTCCACTGGCCTAATGTCCATTCCTTGTGTTCTGTAGCCCAAACAAGTCTCTTCTGCTTGTTGCCTGTCCTTAGCAGTGGTTTCCAAGCAGCTATTTTACCATGAAGGCCTGCTGCACAAAGTCTCATCTCAACAGTTGTTGTAGAGATGTGTCTGCTGCTAGAACTCTGTGTGGCATTGACCTGGTCTGTAATCTGAGCTGCTGTTAACCTGTGATTTTTGAGGCTGGTGACTCAGATAAACTTATCCTCAGAAGCAGAGGTGACTCTTGGTCTTCCTTTCCTGGGGCGGTCCTCATGTGAGCCAATTTCTTTGTAGCACTTGATGGTTTTTGCCACTGCACTTGGGGACACTTTCAAAGTTTTCCCAATTTTTCGGACTGACTGACCTTCATTTCTTGAAGTAATGATGGCCACTCGTTTTTCTTTACTTAGCTGCTTTTTTCTTGCCAGAATACAAATTCTAACAGTCTATTCAGAAGGACTATCAGCTGTGTATCCACCAGACTTTTGCACAACACAACTGATGGTCCCAACACCATTTATAAGGCAAGAAATCCCACTTATTAAACCATTCCCGGTGACTACTTCTTGAAGCTCATTTAGAGAATGCAAAGAGTGTGCAAAGCAGTCATCAAAGCAAAAGGTGGCTACTTTGAAGAACCTAGAATATAAGACATAATTTCAGTTGTTTCACACTTTTTTGTTACTTATCTAATTCCACATGTGTTACTTCATAGTTTTGAACCCTTCAGTGTGAATGTACAATTTTCATAGTCATGAAAATAGAGAAAAATCTTTAAATTAGAAGGTGTGTCCAAACTTTTGGTCTGTACTGTATATATATATTAACCTCCATCAAAACAACAGCAACCAAAACAAAAAAACTAACTATAGAAAACAAAAAAACTAACTATAGAAAACAAAAAAACTAACTATAGAAAACTTTGGACTTAATTCACTAAACTAACCCTTAAGATTGTAATTTGGATTAATTTGTACCAAAATGTCTTTTGCCCCATTTATTTAACTTAAAGTTGTGTAAGCTTAGACTAGCCAGTCTAAAAATATGATATATTTATTTAGCAGTTGAAATAAAGGGGAGGGGGTCCCAAAACAGTGAAATGCTAGACACTCAAAACATGATTAAATGCATTATCTCTGACATCTATAGTACTGTTGTCCAGAGATACGAAGTGACTCCAGCAAAATTGTATAATAACAATTGTTTATTAAGGTATATTAAAATTAAAACATACAAATAATAATAATTATAAAAAAACAAGGTGGGAATAAACCTCCAAAGGGAGGAGGTGTACACAAAGGCTGGGTCAGCACTTGGGTCTCTTAATAACTATCCAGTGTGAGCTAAATTGTTGCAGACTTGGCATTTCAGAATATACACTGCATTGCAAAGCTGTGTTAATGTCAAAGGTTTCCAAAGAAAAAATCCATAAAGTGCTTAGTGCAATAAGGAAATCCAATTGAGGTAGATCACAGCAACTCACAGTGTCTTACATTCAGTGGTATTATCTGAGCAAAATCAAGAGCATAGCATTTGTGAGGATAAAACAAAGGAATTACATCACCTGGAACTTAAAAGTTTGAGAAGGGATCCAATGTTAAGACCAGGAGAGCCGCACGACCCCAACCCCTATGCCGTTTCGCTTAACGCTTCTTCCAGAGGGGTGTCTTAAGGCAGTGGAGTCAAATGTTATATATACATGATTGTCCAATGAATAAAGTTGTAAGGGAGGCAGAAATGTAAAGAAGTTAATCATTTGTGTATTCAGTGTATGAGGTAGTGGAAAAGGGTGGGATATAAGGATTGATCAGGCCAGTCGCTGGGCATTATGGAGCATCACGCGCTTGTAACGTATGTTTGTCCATATTGTCCATACTCTTTTACTCCATTCTTTCCTTTTCTCCTCCTGATTTTTGGTACGTATTTGGCCACCGGTATTTCTTTGTACTTGCATTGCATAAACTACTGAGCATTTGCCAAGCTGAAGCCACTTGAAGAATTGTTAGGTCACTTCTTTTAACTGCTTTTGCATCTTTGGAAACTGATGCAGTTAAAGGAAGGTTTAAAAGACTGAAAGGCAAGTCGTTTTGAAATCTAAATGTATATGTTTATTCTTTTATAGTATTTATTTAGCGTTTTTTTCAGTTAGGAAGTGAACCGACCTGAAAAAGATGTCATATGCACATACCCTAAAACAAAAACCTTCAGCCACAGAATTAATAGCATAAACTATCCACCACAAAAAATCTTACATAAACAAAGTCTATGTTGCAGATTAAAATGTATAATTAGATATAAAAAACAACTATAATTTTTCATATTCAATGAATGAATTAAAAGTTTGGCTCCCAAAAACACAATTTAATTAAAGTAATTTAGCATCCATTTTTGTTTTTCTCTTTTTCTCTTTTTTTTCTACATATTTTAGAAAGTAACAATAAGACTTTTATGCATAGAAAAATTTTGTATACCTTCAAAAATCTAGTTACTTCAGTTCCACTCACCAGGTAGTCATTTTGCAATTGCTGGCTTTTCATTGTTCACACATGAGCAACCTTTTGGAAGGTTCAAAAGATACATCCCCAATTATTCTTTGCAAATGCTGTATCTTATTTGATTTAGCTCATTTTGTTACAGGGCTCTAAATTATGTCTTTCTTATAACAAGTCTTCAAATCATCACACATCCATTATGACAATGACCTATGCTTTGTACCAATCAATCAAGCACGGTAAGTCATAATCAAGACTGCATTATTTAAAAGAAAACCACAAAATTACAATTCCATAGAAATGTGCACATAGCAATGGCTCATCTTACTTGCAGTAAATTAAAATAGAGTTATTAAAAGTACATTTATCTAGACAGTGCAGTTAGTAAGGAAGAGTAGAAAGGAGTCCTTTAAAATCCATAAATGTATTCTTTACACTCATAGTTTAACTCCTTCATCCTGAAGCCTGTTTTCACTTTCCTGACCGGGCCAATTTTTACAATTCTGACCACTGTCAATTTACGAGGTCATAACTATAGAACGCTTTAATGCATCCCTCTGATTTGGAGACTGTTTGCTCATGACATATTGTACTTCATGATAGTGGTAAAATTTATTTGGTATGTCTTGCGTTTATTTGTGAAAAAAATGGAAATTTGGTGAAAATTTTTAATTTTTCTCAATTTTCAAACATTTAGTATTTATACCCTTAACCCCTTCCCGACCCATGACGCCACGTAGGCGTCATGAAAGTCGGTGCCAATCCGACCCATGACGCCTATGTGGCGTCATGGAAAGATCGCGTCCCTGCAGATCGGGTGAAAGGGTTAACTCCCATTTCACCCGATCTGCAGGGACAGGGGGAGTGGTAGTTTAGCCCAGGGGGGGTGGCTTCACCCCCCCCCGTGGCTACGATCGCTCTGATTGGCTGTTGAAAGTGAAACTGCCAATCAGAGCGATTTGTAATATTTCACCTATTATAACGGGTGAAATATTACAATCCAGCCATGGCCGATGCTGAAATATCATCGGCCATGGCTGGAAATACTAATGTGCCCCCACCCCACCGATCGCCCCCCCAGCCCTCCGATCTGCCCGGTACACTGTCCCGCTCCCCTCTGTCCTGTGCTCCGCTCCCCCCGTGCTCTTGTCCGCTCACCCCCGTGCTCCAATCACCCCCCCGTGCTCCAGTCACCCCCCCTGCACTCCGATCCACCCCCCCGTGCTCCGTTCCACCCCCCCGTGCTCCGTTCCGCCCCCCGTGCTCCGTTCCACCCTCCCCGTGCTCCGTTCCACCCCTCCCGTGCTCCGATTCACCCCCCATGCTCCGATCCCCCCCGTGCTCCCCCCCACCCTATCATACTTACCGATCCTGCCGGGGTCCGTCCGTCATCTCCCCGGGCGCCGCCATCTTCCAAAATGGCGGGCGCATGCGCAGTGCGCCCGCCGAATCTGCCGGCCGGCAGATTCGTTCCAAAGTGCATTTTGATCACTGAGATATAATCTATCTCAGTGATCAAAATAAAAAAATAATAAATGACCCCCCCCCCTTTGTCACCCCCATAGGTAGGGACAATAAAAAAATAAAGAATTTTTTTTTTCCACTAATATTATAATAGGGTTAGGGGTAGGGTTAGGGTTAGGGTTAGAGGTAGGGTTAGGGGTAGGGTTAGGGGTAGGGTTAGGGGTAGGGTTAGGGTTAGGGGTAGGGCTAGGGTTAGGGCTAGGGTTTCGTTATGTGCACACGTATTCTGGTCCTCTGCAGATTTTTCCGCTGCGGATTTGACAAATCCGCAGTGCTAAACCGCTGCGGATTTATGGCGGATTTACCGCGTTTTTTCTGCGCATTTCACTGCGGTTTTACAACTGCGATTTTCTATTGGAGCAGTTGTAAAACCGCTGCGGAATCCGCACAAAGAAGTGACATGCTGCGGAATGTAAACCACTGCGTTTCCGTGCAGTTTTTCCGCAGCATGTGTACAGCGATTTTTGTTTCCCATGGGTTTGCATTGAACTGTAAACTCATGGGAAACTGCTGCGGATCCGCAGTGTTTTCCGCAGCGTGTGCACATACCTTTAGAATTAGGCTATGTGCCCACACTGCGGATTGGCCGCTGCGGATTCGCAGCAGTGTTCCATCAGGTTTACAGTACCAAGTAAACCTGTGGAAAACCAAATCCGCTGTGCCCATGGTGCGGAAATTACAGCGCTGAAACGCTGCGTTGTATTTTCCGCAGCATGTCAATTCTTTGTGCGGATTCCGCAGCGTTTTACACCTGTTCCTCAATAGGAATCCGCAGGTGAAATCCGCACAAAAAACACTGGAAATCCGCGGAAAATCCGCCGCTAAAACGCAGTGCCTTTTACCCGCGGATTTTTCAAAAATGATGCTGAAAAATCTCACACGAATCCGCAACGTGGGCACATAGCCTTAGGGTTAGGGTTGGGGTTAGGGTTGTGATTAGGGTTATGGCTACAGTTGGGATTAGGGTTAGGGGTGTGGGGGGGTTAGTGTTGGAGGTAGAATTGAGGGGTTTCCACTGTTTAGGCACATCAGGGGTCTCCAAACGCAACATGGCGCCACCATTGATTCCAGCAAATCTCGTATTCAAAAAGTCAAATGGTGCTACCTCAATTCCGAGCCCCGACGTGTGCCCAAACAGTGGTTTACCCCCACATATGGGGTGCCAGCATACTCAGGATAAACTGCGCAACAATTACTGGGGTCCAATTTCTCCTGTTACCCTTGTGAAAATTAAAAAATGCTTGCTAAAACATCATTTTTGAGGAAAGAAAAATGATTTTTTATTTTCACGGCTCTGCGTTGTAAACGTCTGTGAAGCACTTGGGGGTTCAAAGTGCTCACCACATATCTATATAAGTTCCTTGGGGGGTCTAGTTTCTAAAATGGGGTCACTTGTGGGGGGTTTCTACTGTTTAGGAACACCAGGGGCTCTGCAAACGCAACGTGACGCCTGCAGACCATTCCATCAAATTCTGCATTTCAAAAGTCACTACTTCCCTTCTGAGCCCCGACGTGTGCCCAAACAGTGGTTTACCCCCACACATGGGGTATCAGCATACTCAGGAGAAACTGAACAACAACTTTTGGGGTCCAATTTCTCCTGTAACCCTTGGGAAAATAAAAAATTCTGGGCTAAATAATTATTTTTGAGGAAAGAAAACGTATTTGTTATTTTCACGGTTCTGCATTATAAACTTCTATGAAGCACTTGGGGGTTCAAAGTGCTCACCACACATCTAGATAAGTTCCTTTCGGGGTCTAGTTTCTAAAATGGGGTCACTTGTGAGGGGTTTCTACTGTTTAGCCACATCAGGGGCTCTGCAAACGCAACGTGACGCCCGCAGAGCATTCCATCAAATTCTGCATTTCAAAACGTCACTAATTCAATTCCGAGCCCCGGCATGTGCCCAAACAGTAGTTTACCCCCACATATGGGGTATCACCGTACTCAGGAGAAACTGGAAAACAAATATTGGGGTCAAATTTCTCCTGTTACCCTTGGGAAAATTAAAAAATTCTGGGCTAAATAATTATTTTTGAGGAAAGAAAACGTATTTATTATTTTCACGGCTCTGCATTATAAACTTCTGTGAAGCACTTGGGGGTTCAAAGTGCTCACCGCACATTTAGATAAGTTCCTTTCGGGGTCTAGTTTCCAAAATGGGGTCACTTTTGGGGGGTTTCTACTGTTAAGCCACATCAGGGTCTCTGCAAACGCAACGTGACGCCCACAGAGCATTCCATCAAAGTCTGCATTTCAAAACGTCACTACTTCACTTCCGAGCCCCGGCATGTGCCCAAAGAGTGGTTTACCCCCACATATGGGGTATCAGCATACTCAGGAGAAACTGAACAACAACTTTTGGGGTCAAATTTCTCCTGTTACCCTTGGGAAAATAAAAAATTGCAGGCTAAAAGATCAATTTTGAGAAAATAATTTTTTTTTTTATTTTCATGGCTCTGCGTTATAAACTTCTGTGAAGCACTTGGGGGTTCAAAGGCCTCACCACACATCTAGATTAGTTCCTTTGGGGGTCTAGTTTCCAAAATGGGGTCATTTCTGGGGGATCTCCAATGTTTAGGCACACAGGGGCTCTCCAAACGCGACATGGTGTCTGCTAACAATTGGAGCTAATTTTCCATTTAAAAAGCCACATGGAGTGCCTTCCCTTCCGAGCCCTGCCGTGCGCCTAAACAGTGGTTTACCCCCACATATGGGGTATCAGCGTACTCAGGACAAACTGGACAACAACATTTCGGGTCCAATTTCTCCTATTACCCTTGGCAAAATAGGAAATTCCAGGCTAAAAAATCATTTTTGAGGAAAGAAAAATTATTTTTTATTTTCATGGCTCTGCGTTATAAACTTCTGTGAAGCACCTGGGGGTTTAAAGTGCTCAATATGCATCTAGATAAGTTCCTTGGGGGATCTAATTTCCAAAATGGGGTCACTTGTGGGGGATCTCCAATGTTTAGGCACACAGGGGCTCTCCAAACGCGACATGGTGTCTGCTAACAATTGGAGCTAATTTTCCATTCAAAAAGTCAAATGGCACGCCTTCCCTTCCGAGCCCTGCAGTGTGCCCAAACAGTGGTTTACCCCCACATGTGAGGTATCGGTGTACTCGGGAGAAATTGCCCAACAAATTTTATGATCCATTTTATCCTATTGCCCATGTGAAAATGAAAAAATTGAGGCGAAAAGAATTTTTTGTGTGAAAAAAAAGTACTTTTTCATTTTTACAGATCAATTTGTGAAGCACCTGAGGGTTTAAGTGCTCACTAGGTGTTAGGGCTAGCGGAACGCACCAAATAATAAGACTGATAGTGTATGGTGCGTTCGTAGCCCGGGGTCCACCGTGCAGAGATGGAACCTGCTGCTGAGTAATGACGGACTATATGGCGGTACTCATAAGTATACTCGCATGGGTTAAACTTCACCCAACGTGAAGGAAGCGATCCTGTTGCGTGACAGGATCGCGGTACCGCACATAGAAGGCGAGCAAGCAGTCAGCGAACTTAACCCCAACTAGGATTGAAGTCCGATTAGACCACTTGCTGACACAACACCGCAACAGGGTGTGTTAGGCAACTCTTATAATTAGAGCACCGAAGTGCGAACTGTGCCGTGCTGGCAGGCACCACTAAGCACCCAGACGTGGGTCAGGAAGCGCACTACTGGCGCGTGGCGCTGCACTGGCGGCCACAGCAATAGACGCTGATACGTGTGTGACACGTTGAGTGATTAGTCGGGCGCTAGATAGCAGCCATACTCCATACGCGAACAGTCATACAATAGGGTAGGGGTATTTAATGAACGACTTGCACTCACAACAAACACACGTATTCAATTGTACACTAGCGCATGGCCGTGCGGTCATGCGCAGTTTATATAATTGCAGGACAGGAAGTGGCCACAGAAACTTTGCCCTTCCAGGACCTGCCAAGAGGATCAATGGAATGCGCTGCAGAGCCAGAGCACATGACCCTCGATCTCCAACGGGAGATCTTGCTCTGGGCATGCTCAGTGTGCGCAAACAAGGACTTAGTCCCAGGGAAGTCCGCTCGCCGCTGACCAGCACTGACTTTAATGGCAGGAGCTGAAGAAGCAGCAGTAACTCTCTGTACAGAGTGAGAGCGAGCAAGACACTGGGAGCGACGTCCCTGCTGAGCAGACTCCACTGCGGCTGGAGGAGAATGGGAGACCGCAGCGGAGATGGATCGAGATTCCCCCTGTGCAGCAGAGGAAACTCGACTCCTAACATTACCCCCCCTCCTAGGGCCCCCCCTCCTTGGGCCTCGCTACGCTCGAAGGCAGCAATGAGCTGTGGGGCCCGAATGTTTTCAGCAGGCTCCCAAGACCTGTCCTCTGGACCATAACCCTTCCAATCCACCAAATAAAACTTTTTGCCGCGTACCACCTTGCACCCCAAAATAGCGTTCACCTCGTAATCGTCCGTAGACGAACTCGATGTCCCGGCAGATGACTCGGAAAACCGGGACATGTATACGGGTTTCAAGAGGGACACATGAAAGGTGTCGGTGATACCCAAGCGTGGAGGAAGAGCCAGGCGGTAGACCACAGGATTAACCTGTTCGAGAACCTTGAAGGGACCCAAGTAGCGAGGAGCAAACTTAGTGGACTCAACTCGCAGCCTGATGTTACGGGCGGAGAGCCACACCAAGTCGCCAGGGGCAAAAGTCGGAGCGGGGCGCCGATGAACATCGGCGGAGGACCTCATTCTCTCCTTGGAGGCCCGAATGGCATCCTGCGTGCGATCCCAAATGTCCCGTGCCTCCACAGCCCAGTCTGCCACCCTGGGATCAGCGGAAGACACAGGCATGGGCACAGGAACACGCGGATGCTGGCCGTAATTTAAGAGGAATGGAGTCTGACCGGTGGAGTCGGCTACGGCATTGTTAAGTGCAAACTCTGCCCACGGTAGCAAGGATGCCCAGTCATCCTGTCTGGCAGAAACAAAATGTCGCAGATATGTGACCAAGGTCTGGTTGGCCCTTTCTACCAACCCATTCGTCTCGGGATGATATGCCGAAGAGAGATTTAACTCAATACTGAGTAGACGACATAGCTCCCTCCAGAATCGAGACGCAAACTGGGGACCCCGGTCACTAACAATTTTGTCTGGCATACTGTGTAAGCGAAAGATATGCTTGATAAACAAGACAGCCAATGCCCGTGCAGATGGTAGCCGTGGAAGAGGCACCAAATGCACCATTTTGGAAAAATGATCGGTGATCACCCAGATAATGGTGCAATTACGAGACTTGGGTAAGCCAACCACAAAGTCCATCCCGACCATCTCCCAGGGCCTGTCAGCCACGGACAGAGGAAAAAGCAAACCAGCTGGCCGTTGCCGAGGAGTCTTGTTCCTGGCGCAAGAGACACACGCCCGAACGTACTCCGCGACATCACGAGCCATATGCGGCCACCAGTATGTCCTCTCCAGTAACTCTGATGTCCTTTTAGCACCAAAATGTCCACCTACCCTGGACGAGTGCGCCCAAGAGAGAACCTCCGGTCGCAAACTAGATGGAACAAAAGTCTTGCCCGGGGGCACAGACTCCAGCGAAACCGGGGCCACGGTTCTCAAACTCTCGGTGGGGACAATTGTGAATTCTGTGGCTGAATTCACTCCTGTGGTCACAAGTGGTACTGCAGCCTCTGAGCTTCCTCCCTCAGGTGTTCTGGTGAGCTCGTTAACTGCTTCATTACTTAACTCCGCCTGATGCTGCTATCCTTGCTCCTTGTCAATGTTTCAGTGTTGGCTCTGAGCTTCTCCTGATTGTTCCTGTGACCTGCTGCTCTGTATAGCTAAGTGCCTTTTGCTTTTTTGTTGCTTTTTTTCTGTCCAGCTTGTCTTTTGTTTTGCTGGAAGCTCTGAGACGCAAAGGGTGTACCGCCGTGCCGTTAGTTCGGCACGGTGGGTTTTTTTTTGCCCCCTTTGCGTGGTTTTGCTTTAGGGTTTTTTGTAGACTGCAAAGTTCGCTTTACTGTCCTCGCTCTGTCCTAGAATATCGGGCCCCACTTTGCTGAATCTACTTCATCCCTACGTTTTGTCTTTTCATCTTACTCACAGTCATTATATGTGGGGGGCTGCCTTTTCCATTGGGGAATTTCTCTGGGGCAAGTCAGGCCTATTTTTCTATCTTCAGGCTAGCTAGTTTCTTAGGCTGTGCCGAGTTGCCTAGGTAGTTGTTAGGCGCAATCCACAGCCGCTTTTAGTTGTGTTTAGGATAGGATCAGGTGTGCAGTCTACAGAGTTTCCACGTCTCAGAGCTCGTTCTTGTATTTTTGGGTATTTGTCAGATCACTGTGTGCGCTCTGATCGCTAAGCACACTGTGTTTCTGGATTGCCTTCATAACACCTGTCATTAGCAAACATAACAGTACAAGTAGCCAAACTAATGATTCTCAATAGAGGGAAAGAAAAAGTTCTGACATCATTTTTTTTTTTTTTTTCTGCTCTGTGTTCACTTTTTTTTTTTTCCCTAGACATTTGGGTGATTCTGGACACAGGTGTGGACATGGATATTCAGGGTCTGTGCTCTTCAATGGATAATCTCGTTATAAATGTACAAAAAATTCAAGATACTATTGATCAGAAATCTATGTTAGAACCAAGAATTCCTATTCCTGATTTGTTTTTTGGAGATAGAACTAAGTTTCTAAGTTTCAAAAATAATTGTAAGCTATTTCTGGCCTTGAAACCTCATTCTTCTGGTAATCCTATTCAACAGGTTTTGATTATTATTTCTTTTTTGCGCGGCGACCCTCAAGACTGGGCATTTTCTCTTGCGCCAGGAGACCCTGCATTGAGTAGTGTCGATGCGTTTTTCCTGGCGCTCGGATTGCTGTACGATGAGCCTAATTCAGTGGATCAGGCTGAGAAAAATTTGCTGGCTTTGTGCCAGGGTCAGGATGATATAGAAGTATATTGTCAGAAATTTAGGAAATGGTCAGTACTCACTCAGTGGAATGAATCTGCGCTGGCAGCTTTGTTCAGAAAGGGTCTCTCTGAGGCTCTTAAGGATGTCATGGTGGGATTTCCTATGCCTGCTGGTTTGAATGAGTCTTTGTCTTTGGCCATTCAGATCGGTCGACGCTTGCGCGAGCGTAAATCTGTGCACCATTTGGCGGTACTGCCTGAGGTTAAACCTGAGCCTATGCAGTGCGATAGGACTATGACTAGAGTTGAACGGCAGGAATACAGACGTCTGAATGGTCTGTGTTTCTACTGTGGTGATTCCACTCATGCTATTTCTGATTGTCCTAAGCGCACTAAGCGGTCCGCTAGGTCTGCCGTCATTGGTACTGTACAGTCCAAATTCCTTCTGTCCATTACCTTGATATGCTCTTTGTCGTCGTTTTCTGTCATGGCGTTTGTGGATTCGGGCGCTGCCCTGAATCTGATGGATTTGGATTATGCTAAACATTGTGGGTTTTTCTTGGAGCCTTTGCGGTGTCCTATTCCATTGAGAGGAATTGATGCTACACCTTTGGCCAAGAATAAACCTCAATACTGGGCCCAGCTGACCATGTGCATGGCTCCTGCACATCAGGAAGTTATTCGCTTTCTGGTGTTGCATAATCTGCATGATGTGGTCGTGTTGGGGTTGCCATGGCTACAAACCCATAATCCAGTATTGGATTGGAATTCCATGTCGGTATCCAGCTGGGGTTGTCAGGGGGTACATGGTGACGTTCCATTTTTGTCGATTTCGTCATCCACCCCTTCTGAGGTCCCAGAGTTCTTGTCTGATTATCAGGATGTATTTGAAGAGCCCAAGTCCGATGCTCTACCTCCGCATAGGGATTGTGATTGTGCTATCAATTTGATTCCTGGTAGTAAATTCCCTAAAGGTCGATTATTTAATTTATCCGTGCCCGAACACGCCGCTATGCGCAGTTATGTGAAGGAATCCCTGGAGAAGGGACATATTCGCCCATCGTCATCACCACTGGGAGCAGGGTTCTTCTTTGTAGCCAAGAAGGATGGTTCGCTGAGACCGTGTATTGATTACCGCCTTCTTAATAAGATCACTGTTAAATTTCAGTATCCCTTGCCATTGTTATCTGACTTGTTTGCTCGGATTAAGGGGGCTAGTTGGTTCACTAAGATAGATCTTCGTGGTGCGTATAATCTGGTGAGAATCAGGCAAGGAGATGAATGGAAAACTGCATTCAATACGCCCGAGGGTCATTTTGAGTATCTAGTGATGCCGTTCGGACTTGCCAATGCTCCATCTGTGTTTCAGTCTTTTATGCATGACATCTTCCGTGAGTATCTGGATAAATTCCTGATTGTTTACTTGGATGACATTTTGATCTTCTCAGATGATTGGGAGTCTCATGTGAAGCAGGTCAGAATGGTTTTTCAGGTCCTGCGTGCTAACTCTTTGTTTGTGAAGGGATCAAAGTGTCTCTTCGGTGTGCAGAAAGTTTCATTTTTAGGGTTCATCTTTACCCCTTCTACTATCGAGATGGATCCAGTTAAGGTCCAAGCCATCCAGGATTGGATTCAGCCGACATCTCTGAAAAGTCTGCAAAAGTTCCTGGGCTTTGCTAATTTTTATCGTCGCTTCATCTGTAATTTTTCTAGCATTGCCAAACCATTGACCGATTTGACCAAGAAGGGTGCTGATTTGGTTAATTGGTCTCCTGCTGCTGTGGAAGCTTTTCAGGAGTTGAAGCGTCGTTTTTGTTCTGCCCCTGTGTTGTGTCAGCCAGATGTTTCTCTTCCGTTCCAGGTCGAGGTTGATGCTTCTGAGATTGGAGCAGGGGCGGTTTTGTCACAGAGAGGTTCTGATTGCTCAGTGATGAAACCATGTGCTTTCTTTTCCAGGAAGTTTTCGCCCGCTGAGCGTAATTATGATGTGGGCAATCGAGAGTTGCTGGCCATGAAGTGGGCATTCGAGGAGTGGCGTCATTGGCTTGAAGGAGCTAAGCATCGCGTGGTGGTATTGACTGATCATAAGAACTTGACTTATCTCGAGTCTGCCAAGCGCTTGAATCCTAGACAGGCCCGTTGGTCGTTATTTTTTGCCCGCTTCGACTTTGTGATTTCGTACCTTCCGGGCTCTAAAAATGTGAAGGCGGATGCTCTGTCTAGGAGTTTTGTGCCCGACTCTCCGGGTTTATCTGAGCCAGCAGGTATCCTCAAGGAAGGAGTCATTGTGTCTGCCATCTCCCCTGATTTGCGGCGGGTGCTGCAAAAATTTCAGGCGAATAAACCTGATCGTTGTCCAGCAGAGAAACTGTTCGTCCCTGATAGGTGGACTAATAAACTTATCTCTGAACTTCATTGTTCGGTGTTGGCTGGTCATCCTGGAATCTTTGGTACCAGAGAGTTAGTGGCTAGATCCTTCTGGTGGCCATCTCTGTCACGGGATGTACGTACTTTTGTGCAGTCCTGTGGGATTTGTGCTAGGGCTAAGCCCTGCTGTTCTCGTGCCAGTGGGTTGCTTTTGCCCTTGCCGGTCCCAAAGAGGCCTTGGACACATATTTCGATGGATTTCATTTCTGACCTTCCCGTTTCTCAAAAGATGTCAGTCATTTGGGTGGTCTGTGATCGCTTTTCTAAAATGGTCCATCTGGTGCCCGTGGCTAAATTGCCTTCCTCCTCTGATTTGGTACCTTTGTTCTTTCAGCATGTGGTTCGGTTGCATGGCATTCCTGAGAATATTGTTTCTGACAGAGGTTCCCAGTTTGTTTCAAGGTTTTGGCAAGCCTTTTGTGGTAGGATGGGCATTGACCTATCCTTTTCCTCGGCTTTCCATCCTCAGACTAATGGCCAGACTGAACGAACCAATCAGACCTTGGAAACATATCTGAGATGTTTTGTTTCTGCAGACCAGGATGATTGGGTGTCCTTTTTGCCGTTGGCTGAGTTCGCCCTTAATAATCGGGCCAGCTCGGCTACCTTGGTTTCTCCATTTTTTTGCAATTCTGGGTTCCATCCTCGTTTCTTTTCAGGACAGGTTGAGTCTTCGGACTGTCCTGGTGTGGATTCTGTGGTGGATAGGTTGCAGCAGATCTGGACTCAGGTAGTGGACAATTTGATCTTGTCCCAGGAGAAAGCTCAACTTTTCGCTAATCGCAGACGCCGTGTGGGTCTCCGACTTCGTGTTGGGAATCTGGTTTGGTTATCTTCTCGTCATATTCCTATGAAGGTTTCCTCTCCTAAATTTAAACCTCGTTTTATTGGTCCGTATAGGATTTCTGAGGTTCTCAATCCTGTGTCTTTTCGTTTGACCCTCCCAGACTCCTTTTCCATACATAATGTATTCCATAGGTCGTTGTTGCGGAGATACGTGGCACCTATGGTTCCATCTGTTGAGCCTCCTGCCCCGGTTTTGGTGGAGGGGGAATTGGAGTATATTGTGGAGAAGATTTTGGATTCTCGTGTTTCTAGACGGAAACTCCAGTATCTGGTTAAATGGAAGGGTTATGCTCAGGAAGATAATTCCTGGGTTTTTGCCTCTGATGTTCATGCTTCCGATCTTGTTCGTGCCTTTCATGCGGCTCATCCTGGTCGGCCTGGGGGCTCTGGTGAGGGTTCGGTGACCCCTCCTCAAGGGGGGGTACTGTTGTGAATTCTGTGGCTGAATTCACTCCTGTGGTCACAAGTGGTACTGCAGCTTCTGAGCTTCCTCCCTCAGGTGTTCTGGTGAGCTCGTTAACTGCTTCATTACTTAACTCCGCCTGATGCTGCTATCCTTGCTCCTTGTCAATGTTTCAGTGTTGGATCTGAGCTTCTCCTGATTGTTCCTGTGACCTGCTGCTCTGTATAGCTAAGTGCCTTTTGCTTTTTTGTTGCTTTTTTTCTGTCCAGCTTGTCTTTTGTTTTGCTGGAAGCTCTGAGACGCAAAGGGTGTACCGCCGTGCCGTTAGTTCGGCACGGTGGGTTTTTTTTTTGCCCCCTTTGCGTGGTTTTGCTTTAGGGTTTTTTGTAGACTGCAAAGTTCGCTTTACTGTCCTCGCTCTGTCCTAGAATATCGGGCCCCACTTTGCTGAATCTACTTCATCCCTACGTTTTGTCTTTTCATCTTACTCACAGTCATTATATGTGGGGGGCTGCCTTTTCCTTTGGGGAATTTCTCTGGGGCAAGTCAGGCCTATTTTTCTATCTTCAGGCTAGCTAGTTTCTTAGGCTGTGCCGAGTTGCCTAGGTAGTTGTTAGGCGCAATCCACAGCCGCTTTTAGTTGTGTTTAGGATAGGATCAGGTGTGCAGTCTACAGAGTTTCCACGTCTCAGAGCTCGTTCTTGTATTTTTGGGTATTTGTCAGATCACTGTGTGCGCTCTGATCGCTAAGCACACTGTGTTTCTGGATTGCCTTCATAACACCTGTCATTAGCAAACATAACAGACAATAAGCCGAGGCTCCTCCTCCTCCTCCGCAGATGACACAACAGAGCGAGAGAGAGCGTCGGCCCGAATGTTCTTCTCCCCAGAAAGGAAATGGAGGGTGAAATGAAACCGGGAGAAGAACAAGGACCATCTGGCCTGGCGAGAATTCAACCGCTGAGCTGTCTGCAGATACACCAAATTTTTGTGATCTGTGAAGACTTGGAAGGGAAAACGTGCTCCCTCCAAGAGATGTCTCCACTCCGAGAATGCCAACTTCATGGCTAGCAACTCCCTGTCCCCGATGGAATAATTCCTCTCTGCTGGTGCGAAGGTCTTGGAGAAAAAGAAGCAAGGATGCTTCCGACCTTGAGCATCCTTTTGGAAGAGGACTGCTCCAGCACCAACAGAAGAGGCATCCACCTCCATGATAAATGGCTTATCAACATCGGGGCGATGAAGAATGGGAGCGCTAGCGAAGTGTGACTTTATAGAGATAAAGGCCTTGGAGACCTCCTCAGACCACAATTTGGGATTCGCCCCCTTCTTGGTGAGGGCAACCAAGGGAGCTACCAAAGTTGAGAAATGCGGGATGAACTGGCGATAATAATTGATGAACCCCATAAAGCGCTGCACAGCTTTAAGAGAATGGGGTTCCTGCCAGTCCATCACAGCCTGTAGTTTGGCAGGATCCATAGCCAATCCCTGGGCTGAGATGATGTAGCCTAGGAAAGGTAAGGACTCCTGCTCAAACATACACTTCTCCAACTTGGCATAGAGGGAGTTTGCCCGTAGGAGCTCGAAGACTTTGCAAACATCTCTCCGGTGGGAGTCAATATCTGGAGAGTAGATGAGAATATCATCCAGATAGACTACGACCGAGGTGGAAAGCATATCCCGGAAGATATCGTTCACAAAGTCTTGGAAAAAGGCTGGGGCATTACAGAGCCCAAAGGGCATCACCAGATATTCATAGTGCCCATCCCTGGTGTTAAAAGCCGTCTTCCATTCGTCAGAATCTAATTTAGTAAATACCCTTGCTCCCCGAAGCCTATCGAACAGTTCAGATATCAAAGGCAAAGGGTATTTATTCTTAACGGTGATGGCGTTAAGACCCCTGTAGTCTATGCATGGACGCAATTCCCCACTCTTCTTCTGCACGAAGAAGAACCCTGCCCCAGCAGGTGACACTGACTTCCTGATGAACCCTCTTGCCAGATTTTCCTGGATGTACTGTGACATTGCCTCCGTCTCCGGGAGAGATAGCGGATAGACTCGACCCCGGGGAGGCTCAGCACCAGGCAAGAGGTCAATAGGACAGTCATAGGGGCGATGGGGCGGAAGGGTCTCCGCCGCCTTTTTGGAGAATACATCTGCATACGACCAATACTGCTTGGGGAGAGAGGAAAGATCTGCGGGTACCTCAGTTGTAGCTACCTGAACGCACTCCCTCTGACACCTACCCCCACAAGATTCACCCCATCCCAGAATTCTGCCTGAGGACCACTCGATATGAGGAGAGTGGTACCATAGCCAAAGTATTCCCAACAGGACCTCATCAATTCCCTCTGGAATGACGAGCAGAGAAATAATCTCCTGATGAGATGGCGACATGGACAGAGTAAAAGGGATGGTCTGGTGAGTTATCTGTGAGGGCAGAGTCGACCCATTCACCACTCATACCGTTACAGGTTGAGCTAGCATAACCAGAGGTATTGCGTGGCGTTGGGCGAAGGCAGAAGACATAAAATTGCCCTCCACCCCAGAATCCACGCAGAGCTCTACCGAGTGGGAGAATGAGCCTATAGTAATTGTCCCCTTAAAGGACAATTTAGAGGCAAACGTCGCCGTGTCTACTGTACCTCCACCTACGACCACTAGACGCTGACGTTTCCTCGACCGCTGAGGACATCTGGTGGCTAAATGTCCAGACTGCTGGCAAACATGACAGACCCTGAGTGCACAAGCGGTCCGGGACTTAGGTCCCGCTTGTGACACTTCCCTGGCCTCATGTGACTCAGGAACCAGGACCGGAGATTCCAGAGGTTTGGCGAAAGTAGGAGCCAGCCGAAACCTCTGCCTACACTGGGCTCGCTCTAACCTCCGCTCGTTAAAACGGAGGTCAATTCGAGTGGAGACTGTTATTAACTCCTCCAGTGTGGCAGGAATCTCCCTAGTGGCCAGAGCGTCCTTTACATGGTCAGCCAAGCCCCTCCAAAATATGGGGATAAGAGCTTTATCCGACCATTCCAGCTCAGATGCTAAAGTGCGGAATTGGACGGCAAAATGACTGACCAAGGACTCACCCTGAGTTAATGCCAGCAGTTGGAGCGCAGTGTCATGGGTAACATAGTAACATAGTAACATAGTAACATAGTTAGTAAGGCCGAAAAAAGACATTTGTCCATCCAGTTCAGCCTATATTCCATCATAATAAATACCCAGATCTACGTCCTTCTACAGAACCTAATAATTGTATGATACAATATTGTTCTGCTCCAGGAAGACATCCAGGCCTCTCTTGAACCCCTCGACTGAGTTCGCCATCACCACCTCCTCAGGCAAGCAATTCCAGATTCTCACTGCCCTAACAGTAAAGAATCCTCTTCTATGTTGGTGGAAAAACCTTCTCTCCTCCAGACGCAAAGAATGCCCCCTTGTGCCCGTCACCTTCCTTGGTATAAACAGATCCTCAGCGAGATATTTGTATTGTCCCCTTATATACTTATACATGGTTATTAGATCGCCCCTCAGTCGTCTTTTTTCTAGACTAAATAATCCTAATTTCGCTAATCTATCTGGGTATTGTAGTTCTCCCATCCCCTTTATTAATTTTGTTGCCCTCCTTTGTACTCTCTCTAGTTCCATTATATCCTTCCTGAGCACCGGTGCCCAAAACTGGACACAGTACTCCATGTGCGGTCTAACTAGGGATTTGTACAGAGGCAGTATAATGCTCTCATCATGTGTATCCAGACCTCTTTTAATGCACCCCATGATCCTGTTTGCCTTGGCAGCTGCTGCCTGGCACTGGCTGCTCCAGGTAAGTTTATCATTAACTAGGATCCCCAAGTCCTTCTCCCTGTCAGATTTACCCAGTGGTTTCCCGTTCAGTGTGTAATGGTGATATTGATTCCCTCTTCCCATGTGTATAACCTTACATTTATCATTGTTAAACCTCATCTGCCACCTTTCAGCCCAAGTTTCCAACTTATCCAGATCCATCTGTAGCAGAATACTATCTTCTCTTGTATTAACTGCTTTACATAGTTTTGTATCATCTGCAAATATCGATATTTTACTGTGTAAACCTTCTACCAGATCATTAATGAATATGTTGAAGAGAACAGGTCCCAATACTGACCCCTGCGGTACCCCACTGGTCACAGCGACCCAGTTAGAGACTATACCATTTATAACCACCCTCTGCTTTCTATCACTAAGCCAGTTACTAACCCATTTACACACATTTTCCCCCAGACCAAGCATTCTCATTTTGTGTACCAACCTCTTGTGCGGCACGGTATCAAACGCTTTGGAAAAATCGAGATATACCACGTCCAATGACTCACCGTGGTCCAGTCTATAGCTTACCTCTTCATAAAAACTGATTAGATTGGTTTGACAGGAGCGATTTCTCATAAACCCATGCTGATATGGAGTTAAACAGTTATTCTCATTGAGATAATCCAGAATAACATCCCTCAGAAACCCTTCAAATATCTTACCAACAATAGAGGTTAGACTTACTGGCCTATAATTTCCAGGTTCACTTTTAGAGCCCTTTTTGAATATTGGCACCACATTTGCTATGCGCCAATCCTGCGGAACAGACCCTGTCTCTATAGAGTCCCTAAAAATAAGAAATAATGGTTTATCTATTACATTACTTAGTTCTCTTAGTACTCGTGGGTGTATGCCATCCGGACCCGGAGATTTATCTATTTTAATCTTATTTAGCCGGTTTCGCACCTCTTCTTGGGTTAGATTGGTGACCCTTAATATAGGGTTTTCATTGTTTCTTGGGATTTCACCTAGCATTTCATTTTCCACCGTGAATACCGTGGAGAAGAAGGTGTTTAATATGTTAGCTTTTTCCTCGTCATCTACAACCATTCTTTCCTCACTATTTTTTAAGGGGCCTACATTTTCAGTTTTTATTCTTTTACTATTGATATAGTTGAAGAACAGTTTGGGATTAGTTTTACTCTCCTTAGCAATGTGCTTCTCTGTTTCCTTTTTGGCAGCTTTAATTAGTTTTTTAGATAAAGTATTTTTCTCCCTATAGTTTTTTAGAGCTTCAATGGTGCCATCCTGCTTTAATAGTGCAAATGCTTTCTTTTTACTGTTAATTGCCTGTCTTACTTCTTTGTTTAGCCACATTGGGTTTTTCCTATTTCTAGTCCTTTTATTCCCACAAGGTATAAACCGCTTACACTGCCTATTTAGGATGTTCTTAAACATTTCCCATTTATTATCTGTATTCTCATTTCTGAGGATATTGTCCCAGTCTACCAGATTAAGGGCATCTCTAAGCTGTTCAAACTTTGCCTTCCTAAAGTTCAATGTTTTTGTGACTCCCTGACAAGTCCCCCTAGTGAAAGACAGGTGAAACTGCACAATATTGTGGTCGCTATTTCCTAAATGCCCAACCACCTGCAGATTTGTTATTCTGTCAGGTCTATTAGATAGTATTAGGTCTAAAAGTGCTGCTCCTCTGGTTGGATTCTGCACCAATTGTGAAAGATAATTTTTCTTGGTTATTAGCAGAAACCTGTTGCCTTTATGGGTTTCACAGGTTTCTGTTTCCCAGTTAATATCCGGGTAGTTAAAGTCCCCCATAACCAGGACCTCATTATGGGTTGCAGCTTTATCTATCTGCTTTAGAAGTAGACTTTCCATGCTTTCTGTTATATTTGGGGGTTTGTAACAGACCACAATGAGAATTTTGTTACCATTTTTCCCTCCATGAATTTCAACCCATATGGACTCGACATCCTCATTCCCTTCGCTAATATCCTCCCTTAAAGTGGACTTTAGACAAGACTTTACATAGAGACAAACCCCTCCTCCTCTCCGATTTTTACGATCCTTTCTAAACAGACTGTAACCCTGTAAGTTAACTGCCCAGTCATAGCTTTCATCTAACCATGTCTCGGTTATTCCCACTATGTCAAAGTTACCTGTAGATATTTCTGCTTCTAGTTCTTCCATCTTGTTTGTCAGGCTTCTGGCGTTTGCGAGCATGCAGTTTAGAGGATTTTGTTTTGTTCCAATCTCCTCGCTGTGGATTGTTTTAGAAATGTTCTTACCTCCCTTCTGAGTATGTTTTCCTGGGTCGTCTTTGTTCGAGTCTAATGTTTTTCTTCCCGTCCCCTCTTCTTCTAGTTTAACGCCCTCCTGATGATGGGTGACTTGAGGTCCTAAAAAGACCTGTTTTAAAGTGCTCAAAAACAGAGGAGCACTCTGCACCACATGATCACCACGCTCCCACAGCGGCGTAGCCCATTCCAACGCCCTGTCCGACAATAGAGACACAATAAATACCACCTTAGCCCGCTCTGTGGGGAAACGTGCAGCCAGAAGCTCGAGATGAATAGAGCACTGACTCACGAATCCCCTACAAAATTTGCTATTACCAGAAAATTTTTCTGGCAGCGGGAGGCAAGAAAATGTCGGAACAGGGGTGGCAATGGACAAAGTTGCTGCAGCCATGCTGGCAGCCTGTACAGCAACTGCGGTAACATCCACAGCTGAGGTTGCGATCTCGAGAGCCGCCAACCTACCCTCCAGCTGCTGTATATACCGCAGGGATTGCTGTTTGTCCGTCATCACTAGCCAGACCCTGGCGCTAGTATAATGTTAGGGCTAGCGGAACGCACCAAATAATAAGACTGATAGTGTATGGTGCGTTCGTAGCCCGGGGTCCACCGTGCAGAGATGGAACCTGCTGCTGAGTAATGACGGACTATATGGCGGTACTCATAAGTATACTCGCGTGGGTTAAACTTCACCCAACGTGAAGGAAGCGATCCTGTTGCGTCACAGGATCGCGGTACCGCACATAGAAGGCGAGCAAGCAGTCAGCGAACTTAACCCCAACTAGGATTGAAGTCCGATTAGACCACTTGCTGACACAACACCGCAACAGGGTGTGTTAGGCAAGTCTTATAATTAGAGCACCGAAGTGCGAACTGTGCCGTGCTGGCAGGCACCACTAAGCACCCAGACGTGGGTCAGGAAGCGCACTACTGGCGCGTGGCGCCGCACTGGCGGTCATGCAATAGATGCTGATACGTGTGTGACACGTTGAGTGATTAGTCGGGCGCTAGATAGCAGCCATACTCCATACGCGAACAGTCATACAATAGGGTAGGGGTATTTAATGAACGACTTGCACTCACAACAAACACACGTATTCAATTGTACACTAGCGCATGGCCGTGCGGTCATGCGCAGTTTATATAATTGCAGGACAGGAAGTGGCCACAGAAACTTTGCCCTTCCAGGACCTGCCAAGAGGACCAATGGAATGCGCTGCAGAGCCAGAGCACATGACCCTCGATCTCCAACGGGAGATCTTGCTCTGGGCATGCTCAGTGTGCGCAAACAAGGACTTAGTCCCAGGGAAGTCCGCTCGCCGCTGACCAGCACTGACTTTAATGGCAGGAGCTGAAGAAGCAGCAGTAACTCTCTGTACAGAGTGAGAGTGAGCAAGACACTGGGAGCGACGTCCCTGCTGAGCAGACTCCACTGCGGCTGGAGGAGAATGGGAGACCGCAGCGGAGACGGATCGAGATTCCCCCTGTGCAGCAGAGGAAACTCGACTCCTAACACTAGGCATCTAGATAAGTTCCTTGGGGGTCTAGTTTCCAAAATGGGGTCACTTGTGGGGGAGCGCCAATGTTTAGGCACACAGGGTCTCTCCAAACGCGACATGGTGTCCGCTAACGATGGAGATAATTTTTCATTCAAAAAGTCAAATGGCGCTCCTTCCCTTCCGAGCCTTACCATGTGCCCAAACAGTGGTTTACCCCCCCCCATGTGAGGTATTGTTGTACTCAGGAGAAATTGCCCAACAAATTTTAGGATCCATTTTATCCTGTTTCCCATGTGAAAATGAAAAAATTGAGGCTAAAAGAATTTTTTTGTGAAAAAAAAGTACTTTTTCATTTTTACGGATCAATTTGTGAAGCACCTGGGGGTTCAAAGTGCTCACTATGCATCTAGATAAGTTCCTTAGGGCATCTAGTTTCCAAAGTGGGGTCACTTGTGGGGGAGCTCCAATTTTTAGGCACACGGGGGCTCTCCAAACGTGACATGGTGTCCGCTAAAGAGTGGAGCCAATTTTTTATTCAAAAAGTCAAATGGCGCTCCTTCCCTTCCAAGCCCTGCTGTGCGCCCAAACAGTGGTTTACCCCCACATATGAGGTATCAGCGTACTCAGGACAAATTGGACAACAACTTTCATTGTTCAGTTTCTCCTTTTACCATTGGGAAAATAAAAAAATTGTTGCTAAAATATAATTTTTGTGACTAAAAATTTAAATGTTCATTTTTTCCTTCCATGTTGCTTCTGCTGCTGTGAAGCACCTGAAGGGTTAATAAACTTCTTGAATGTGGTTTTGAGTACCTTGAGGGGTGCAGTTTTTAGAATGGTGTCACTTTTGGGTATTTTCAGCCATATAGACCCCTCAAACTGACTTCAAATGTGAGGTGGTCTCTAAAAAAATGGTTTTGTAAATTTCGTTGTAAAAATGAGAAATCGCTGGTCAAATTTTAACCCTTATAACTTCCTATCAAAAAAAAATTTTGTTTCCAAAATTGTGCTGATGTAAAGTATACATGTGGGAAATGTTATTTATTAACTATTTTGTGTCACATAGCAGAATAAAAATTCAAAATGTGAAAATTGCGAAATTTTCAAAATTTTTGCCAAATTTCCGTTTTTATCACAAATAAACGCAGATTTTATTGACCTAAATTTACCACTAACATGAAGCCCAGTATGTCACGAAAAAACAATCTCAGAACCGCTAGGATCCGTTGAAGCGTTCCTGAGTTATTACCTCATAAAGGGACACTGGTCAGAATTGCAAAAAACGGCAAGGTCTTTAAGGTCAAAATAGGCTGGGTCATGAAGGGGTTAAATCAGAGAGTCATATTGCACAATAAAGTTAATAAATAACATTTCACACATTTCTACTTTACATTGGCACAATTTTGGAAACAATTTTTTTGTTAGGAAATTATAAGGGTTAAAAGTTGACCAGCAATTTTTAATTTTTCAACAAAAATTGCAAAATCATTTTTTTAGGGACCACCCCACATTTGAAGTGACTTTAAGGGGCCTATATGACAGAAAATACCCAAAAGTGACACCATTATAAACACTGCACCCTCAAGGTACTAAAAACCATATTCAAGAAGTTTATTAACCCTTCAGGTGCTTAACAAAAAATTTTGGAATGGGGAAGGAAAAAATAAACATTTACTTTTCTTTCACAAAAAGTTTCATTTAGACCTAATTTTTTCTACTTTAATAAGGGTAAAAGGAAAAAATGGACCACACAATTTGCTGTGCAATTTATCCTGAGCATGCCGATACCCCATGTGTAGGGGGAAATTTACTGTTTGAGTACACAACAGGTCTCGGAAGGGAAGGAGCGCCATTTGACTTTTTTAATGTAAAATGTGCTGGAATAATAAGCGGATACCATGTTGCGTTTGGAGAGCCCCTGATGTGCCTAAACAGTGGAAACCCCCCACAAGTGACACTATTTTGGTAACTAGACCCATTTGGGAACATATAAAGAAGTGTATTGAACACCTTGAATCCCCAGGTGCTTCACATAAGTTTATAATGTTAATTTGTGAATATGAAAAAAAAAATCACATTTTTCCTAGATACAGTGGGTACAGAAAGTATTCATACCCCTTTAAAGTTGTTGCTCTTTGTTTTTATTGCAGCCATATGGTAAATTCAAAAAAGTAATTTTTTTTCTCATTAATGTACACTCTGCTCCCCATCTTGACTGAAAAAAATAGAAATGTAGTAATTTTTGCAAATTTATTAAAAGTAAAAAATAGAAATATCACATGGTCATAAGTATTCAGACCGTTTGCTTAGTATTGAGTAGAAGCACATTTTTGAGCTAGAACAGCCATGAGTCTTCTTGGGAATGGTGTAACAAGTTTTTCACACTTGGATTTGGGGATTCTCTGCCATTCTTCCTTGCAGATCCTCTCCAGCCATCTCCAGGACGGCTGTTTTCAGGTCTCCCCAGAGATGCTTAATTGGGTTTAGGTCAGGGCTCTGGCTGAGCCAGTCAAGAACGGTCACAGAGTTGTTCTGAAGCCACTTCTTTGTTATTCTAGCTGTGTGCTTAGGGTCATTGTCTTGTTGGAAGGTGAACCTTCGGCCATGTCTGAGGTCCAGAGCACTCTGGAAGAGGTTTTCATCCAGGAAATCTCTGTACTTGGCCACATTCATGTTTCCTTCAATGACAACTAGTTGTCCTGTCCCTGCAGCTCAAAAACACCAAAACACCCCCATAGCATGATGCTGCCACCACCATGTTTCACTGTTGGGATTGTATTGAGCAGGTGATGAGCAGTGCCGGGTTTTCTCCACAGATACCGCTTAGAATTATTACCAAAAAAAGGTCTATATTCATCTCATCAGACCAGAGAATCTTATGTATCATAATCTGGGAGTCCTTTGTGTGCTTTTTCGGCAAACTGTATGTGGGCTTTCATATGTCTTGCACTTAGCAGAGGCTTCTGTCAGGCCACTCTGCCATAAAGTCCCAATTGGTGCAGGGCTGCAGTGAGAGTTGACTTTTTGGAACTTTCTCCCATCTCCCTACAGCATCTCTGGAGCTCAGCCATAGTGATCGTGGAGTTCTTTACCATTGTAGTGATCAGTACATTATGCCCAGCTCATGCTTCTGGAGACACGCACCTGTAAATTAGGTGGGCTCTCATCCCTACAGACATTTCAAACATGTGAGTTCTATATGTGGTTTAGGCACACTGATGTTCAGAATGGAGGGGAGAATTTGGATTTGGGAGCGGAAAATTTACTGAATTTTTTAGGAGGGGGCGAGGAGCCATTTCTCTTTTTCAAAGCCTTTGCGCTACCAGTAACAAGAAAGCCCATATATTTCCGTTAATAGATGACGGACCTGAGTGGGGACTTGCTTTTTTTGTGATTTGAGTTGAAGCTTTTATTGGGAACATTTTATATAGCATTTATGATCAGATTTATCTGGCGCTCTACGCTGAGCACTTACATCAGGGTTTTCATCTAAATCTCCGAGTTATGTTACAAATGTAACCCCTGATAGATCCATTCACTATAATGAGGCAGCTGAGGTACTCTGGACTCCGTCTGGCCTCTGTTCAGCTGTGTTCTTTTCGGAAGTGCACAAAACTGTGACCAACAGCACTTTTATGCAATCCTAAAAAGACGGACACCACCGAATCACAGGTCCTATGGCACCCACAGTGCCTCTATCTGCCTCATTATAGTGAATCTTCTGCCAGAAGTTCCATCTTAATCACGTATTTCATAGATTTACATGGAAACCCGGGTGTAAGCGCTTAGAGCAGAGCGCAGGATAAATGCGCGCCAAGCCTTACTGCGATGTTTGGGAGGCAGAATGAAAAAATCAACAACGTGTGAAGAATTGGTTTTATTTATTTTTAACATTATTCCTCATGCGGTATAAGTGATTAGGCGACTTCATTCATTGGGTTGGGGCGATTACAGCGATACCAGATTTATATCAGGTTTTTATGTTTGGCTGCTGTCACACAATAAATGACGCTTTTATTGCAAAAAATAGTTTTTGCATCACCACATTTTGAGAGCTATAATTTTTCCATATTTTGGCCCACAGAGTCATGTTATGTCTTATTTTTTGCGGGACAAGCTGACTTTTTATTGGTACCATTTTTGGCACATGACAATTTTTGATCACTTTCTATTCCGATTTTTGTGAGACAGAATTAGGGAACCTTTCACCTGAATTTGGCGGGACAGGTTTTGAGTCTTATGGGCGGAGTTTTGGGGTGTTTGATTCACCCTTTCCTTACCCGCTTGCTGCATGCTGGCCGCAATATTGGATTGAAGTTCATTCTCTGTCCTCCGTAGTACATGCCATAAACTCCGCCCATATGACCCAAATTCAGGTGACAGGTTCCCTTCAACAAAAACCAGCAATTCAGGAATTGCTTTTTGTTTTTTGTTTTCTATACTGTTCTGCGTGTGGTAAAATTGGTATGGCAGCTTTATTCTTCGGGTCAGTACAATTACAGCGATACCCAATTTATATTTTTTTTAGGTTTTGGCGCTTCTACACAATTAAAACTATTTTAGAGAAAAAATACCGTATATACTCGAGTATAAGCCGAGATTTTCAGCCCACTTTTTTGGGCTGAAAGTCACCCTCTCGGCTTATACTCGAGTCATACGCAGGGTCGGCTGGGGAGGGGGAGCGGGGGCTGTGTAATTATACTTACCTACTCCCGGCGTGGTCCCTGCTTCCTCCAGTGCTGCAGTTTTTTCCTGTACTGAACGGTCACATGGTACCGCTCATTACAGTAATGAATATGCAGCGCCATCTGCCATAGAGGTGGAGCCACATATTCATTACTGTAATGAGCGGTAACGGTGACCGTTCACTACAGGAAGAAAATGCGGCACCGGGGAACATACCTGCAGCGATGGCGCCAGGAGCAGGTAAGTATGACGGGGGCAGTGCGCGATACTCACCTGCTCCTCATGCCATCCACGGCACCACTGTGTCTTCCGCGTCCTCTGCAGTGACGCTCAGGTCAGAGGGCGCGGTGACGCAATTATTGCACGCCGCCCTCTTCCTGATCGTCAGTACAGAGGATGGGAAGACACAGCGGCGGTCAGCGGTGGAACGGGAAAGGTGAGTATAGCAAGTGCCGGGGGCCTGAGAGGTGAGTATGTAATTTTTTTATTTTTTTAATCACAGCAACAGCTTTTGGGCCAAATATCTGTATGGCGCATGTTATGTGGCCATGTGCAGCATTATATGGGGGCAAATGTTTGTATGTGGCATCTTATCCAGCCATATGTAGCATTATATGGGGGCAAATGTCTGTATGGGGCATCTTATCCGGCCATGTGCAGCATTATATGGGGCAAATGTCTGTATGAGGCATCTTATCTGGCCATGTGCAGCATTATATGGGGCAAATGTCTGTATGGGGCATCTTATCCGGCCATGTACAGCATTATATGGGGCAAATATCTGTATGGGGCATCTGTATGGGGCCATGTTTAGCATTATATGGGGCAAATATCTGTATGGAGCATCTTACGTGGCCGAGTGCAGCATTATATGGGGGCAAATGTCTGTATGGGGCATCTTATCCGGCCATGTGCAGCATTATATGGAGGCAAATGTCTGTATGGGGCATCTTATCCGGCCATGTGCAGCATTATATGGGGCAAATATCTGTATGGAGCATCTTATGGGGCCATGTGCAGCATTATATGGGGCAAATGTCTGTATGGGGCATCTTCTGTGGCCATGTGCAGCATTATATGGGACAAATATCTGTATGGGGCATCTGTATGGGGCCATGTGCAGCATTATATGGGGCAAATATCTGTATGGAGCATCTTATGTGGCCATGTGCAGCATTATATGGGGGCAAATGTCTGTATGGGGCATCTTATCCGGCCATGTGCAGCATTATATGGGTGCAAATGTCTGTATGGAGCATCTTATGGGGCCATGGGCAGCATTATATGGGGCAAATATCTGTATGGAGCATCTTATGGGGCCCTGTGCAGCATTTTATGGGGGCAAATGTCTGTATGGGGCATCTTCTGTGGCCATGTGCAGCATTATATGGGGCAAATATCTGTATGGGGCATCTGTATGGGGCCATGTGCAGCATTATATGGCGCAAATATCTGTATGGAGCATCTTATGTGGCCATGTGCAGCATTATATGGAGGCAAATGTCTGTATGGGGCATCTTATCCGGCCGTGTGCAGCATTATATGGGTGCAAATGTCTGTATGGAGCATCTTATGGGGCTATGTGCAGCATTATATGGGGCAAATGTGTCTGTATGGGGCATCTTATCTGGCCATGTGCAGCATTATATGGGGGCAAATGTCTGCATGGAGCATCTTATGGGGCCATGGGCAGCATTATATGGGGCAAATATCTGTATGGAGCATCTTATGGGGCCATGTGCAGCATTATATGGGGCAAATATCTGTATGGAGCACCTTATGTGGCCATGTGCAGCATTATATGGGGCAGTTATCTGTATGGAGCATCTTATGGGGCCTTAATCCACATTTGTGGAGCATTATACGGGGCAAATGTCTGTATGGAGCATCTTTTGGGTCATAATCAACATTTGTGCAGCATTATATGGGGCATATTTTAATATGGAGCCCCATCATAAACTGTATGGAGCTTTATATGGGGCTCCTGATTCAATATGAATATTCAAAAACACTTAACCTACTGATGTCTCAATTAATTTTACTTTTATTGGTATCTATTTTTACTTTTGACATTTACTGGTAGCTGCTGCATGTCCCACCCTAGGTTTATACTCGAGTCATTATGTTTTCCCAGTTTTTTGTGGCAAAATTAGGGGGGTCGGCTTATACTCAGGTCGGCTTATACTCAAGTATATACGGTAATTATTTTTGCATCACTTTATTCTGAGAGCTATATCTTTTTTATTTTTTTGCTGATAGAGCTTTATAACAGCTCGTTTTTTGTGGGACAAATTGACATTTTCAGCAGTACCATTTTTAGTTACATTTGTCTTTTTGATCGCATTTTATTGTACTTTTTGTTTGTCGGTAAGATGATAAAGTATTGTTTTTTGCCTCTTTTTTTTACGGTCTTCACTGAAGGGTTTAACTAGTGGAACAGATTTATAGAGCGGGTCGTTACGGACGTGTCAATACTAAATATGTGTACTTTTATTATTTATTTTTGAATTTACATAAATAAATGCATTTATTAGAAAAATATTTGTTTCTTTTTTCTTCTTTATTTGGGGATTTTTTTAAAATATACTTTTACTCATCTTAATATTTTTTTCTAACTTTTTTACATTGTCCCAGCATGGTACATTACTGTATTTCATTAGATCGCTGATCTGATGTTCTGAAATTCAGAACATCAGAGCAGTATCTGACAGGCAGGGAAGCAGGCGTCTCAGGTCCTGCTCTCTGCAGTCACAGGCAAGCCACCATCCCTGCAGGACCTGGAAGGACCCCGCGGCCATCTTGAGGCTGGAGGTCTACATGGAGACCATCAGGACAACTCGATCACATCCTGAAGAAGTTCTAACAAAATGTGGATTGAGGCGGCAGGGGCATCTCAGTTACCGAGTTCAATCCAGTAAGTTTACCTACTTTATTTGGTGGTCGCTTCACGGATAGGCTTATTTTTAGCCACCATTGATTTACAATATATTACTATTTGGGCATACTTTGAGAGCACATTGCACTTTCTTACTTTGCTGCTAATACTATGTGGGTCTCTGCACTACCACTGACACATCAATCATTTTATTTATTGCTTTTAATGGCTTTTTGTATTCTTAATTGATTCCTCTTTGTTATATTTTTGCTTTATAATTTTACTGTGGTTAGGCTCTTGTTTTCTGTTACTGTAATTATTTGTGCATTGCCATTTTCAATCTTTGTATATGCATACTGCACTTTCTGCTATTTGCTGCTAATTTAAATAAAGGTACCGTTACACTAAATGATTTACCAACGATCACGACCAGCGATACGACCTGGCCGTGATCGTTGGTAAGTCATTTTGTGGTCGCTTGGGAGCTGTGACACAGACAGCTCTCTCCAGCGACCAACGATCAGGGCAAAGACTTCGGCATCATTGAAACTGTCTTCAACGATGCCGAAGTCCCCGGGTAACCAGGGTAAACATCGGGTTACTAAGCGCAGGGCCGCGCTTAGTAATCCGATATTTACCCTGGTTACCATTGTAAAAGTAAAAAAAAAAAAAAAAACACTACATACTCACATTCCGATGTCTGTCACGTCCCCTGGCGTCAGCTTCCCTGCACTATGTAAGCGTCGGCCGTAAAGCAGAGCGGTGATGTCACCGCTGTGCTCTGCTTTACGGCCGCCGCTTACACAGTGCAGGGAAGCCGACGCCGGGGAAGGCGTGACAGACATCGGAATGTGAGTATGTACTGTTTTTTTTTTTTTTACTTTTACAATGGTAACCAGGGTAAATATCGGGTTACTAAGCGCGGCCCTGTACTTAGTAACCCGATGTTTACCCTGGTTACAGGTGAACACATCGCTAGATCGGCGTCACACACGCCAATCTAGCGATGACAGCGGGGTGATCAGCGACCAAAAAAAGGTCCTGCTCATTCCCCACGACCAACGATCTCCCAGCAGGGGCCTGATCGTTGGTCGCTGTCACACATAAAGATATCGATAGCGGGATCGTTGCTACGTCCCAAAAAGCGTGACTTTGCAACGATATCCTTAATGATATCGTTATGTGTGAAGGTACCTTAAGGCTTTTTGTATTTCAATGTATCAACTTAAGTATTGAGTGAATACAAATATGCACTTTGCCCTTTTTTGGTAACCCTGTGCCCCTGCATTTTGGTGTTAAGCAGACCTTTATTATTTATATTTATTTTAAGTTGTATATTTAATAAAAATCATTTTTTTTAAGGATTATACTGTATGGTGGTGGCTTATTCCCCTCCTTTTTCTAGTTGTTTGGCACTGTTGTTTGTGAGAACACCGTTCCTGCAGTGCAGTACTAGTACGGCACATGTAAGGAAGGGGTTAAATTGGGGGTTGGGAACCTTTTTCTGCCAATAACCATTTGGATTTTTATAACATCATTCACGGACTGAAATCAACTATAAACTTAAAAAATATCCTGTTGTTATATATTTGGTAAAAAAACTCACCCCTAATGTGATGGCTGGAACTGCTTCTCTTAGGTGAGGCATGCAATATTATTTGACATTGATGATGTTACTACCCACAACTGTTTTTCAGATTTGGGGCGCAGTTAACTCTTTGCAATGATAAACTTTGTAAAGAATGGGTTGCAGTAGTAAGTTGTTCCCAACACAGATGCTTATTATACTGCACGTCTCATCAAAGTGGAAAAATCATCACACCTCAAATAATATCTATAAAAAATCAAGCAGTGGGAGGCCTGCAGTATACATCACAAAGAATACAATGCGACTGCTCTATGCACATCGCATAGGATACATTGAGATGTCTGGATATATCACTTAGAAAAAGCTGAGACTTTGCTGTATATATCACTGGGACTGCTGTATACATCAATTAAGATACACTGGGACAAGTGTATATGTGTCACATAGGAGACACTGAGACTTCTGTATATATATTACATAGTATACTCTGGGACTGCTGCATGCACATTACATAGAAGAGACTGTGACTAATTTAAAGTAAACACATCACAAATGATACACAAACTTCTTTATATGCATAACAGAGGATACACTGGGATTGGTATATATATCACATAGAATTCATAGTGACTACTGTATACATCACATGAGGGACTCTGGAATTGATGCATACACATCACATAGGAGATACTTGGACTGCTGTATGTACCTCACCTAGGAGACACTTCGACTGGTGCACATATATCACATAGGAGACACTGGAAATGGTTAATATACACAACATAAGAGACACATATTCTTTTGATGTTTGTCAAACTTAAATGTTTCAATCACCAAACAATTTTAAATATTAGACAAATATAACACAAGTAAGCACAAAATGCAGTTTTTAAATTATTATTAGTAAAGGAAAAAGAAATCCAAACCTACAGGGCCCTGTGTGAAAAAGTGATTACCCCCTATAAAACATAAATTAACTGTGGTTTATCACATCTTTGGGAAGCTGAGTTCAAATTCCCTAGCCACAGGCCTGATTATTGCCACACCTTGTAATAATTATATGGGTACTACTACGGAATCTGATTACGTGGGACAATATGAAACTGAGACCAAAGTTGATGTGAATAAGTATATTTCACAAGAGTGACAAAACTAAACAGAGTACTTCCTGCAACAGTAACAGAACACAGCACTATATGGAATAATGCAGGTAAAGTAAAACTGGCAGTACACTTTCTGCAATTATAATGAAAACTCAGCACAATATGGAAATGTCCTAAGTGACTGGAGAGCAGCGTAAGACCGCTAATAATAGTCCAACAGTACTCAAGTGCACATAGGGCACTTAGGAGTCCAGGGAGTGTAGTAGTCCAACAGCAAGTATGTACAGTGCCTTGCGAAAGTGTTCAGCCCCCTAGAATTTTTCAACCTTTTCCCACATATCATGCTTCAAGCATAAAGATACCAAATGTAAATTTTTGGTGAAGAATCAACAAAAAGTGGAACACAAATGTGAAGTTGAACGAAATGTATTGGTTATTTAAAATTTTTGTGGAAATAAAAAAACTGAAAAGTAGGGCGTGCAATATTATTCGGCCTCTTTTACTTAATACTTTGTTGCGCCACCTTTTGCTGCGATTACAGCTGCAAGTCGCTTGGGGTATGTGTCTATCAGTTTTATACATCGAGAGACTGAATTTCTTGCCCATTCTTCCTTGGCAAACAGCTCGAGCTCAGTGAGGTTTGATGGAGATCGAAGGTGAACAGCAGTTTTCATCTCTTTCAACAGATTCTCCATTGGATTGAGGTCTGGACTTTGACTTTGCCATTCTAACACCTGGATCCAATTATTTGAGAACGATTCCATTTGTAGATTTTGCTTTATGTTTTGGATGATTGTCTTGTCGGAAGACAAATCTCCGTCCCAGTCTCCGGTCTTTTGCAGACTCCAACAGGTTTTCTTCAAGAATGGTCCTGTATTTGGCTCTATCCATCCTCCCATCAATTTTAACCATCTTCACTGCCCCTGCTGAAGAAAAGCAGGCCCAAACCATGATGCTGCCACTACCTTGTTTGACAGTGGGGATGATGTGTTCAGGGTGATGAGCTGTGTTGACTTTACACCAAACATATAGTTTGGCATTGTTGCCAAAAAGTTCGATTTTGGCTTCATCTGACCAGTGCACCTTCTTCCACATGTTTGGTGTGCCTCCCAGGTGGCTTGTTGCAAACTTTAAACAACACTTTTTATGGATATTTTTGAGAAATGGCTTTTTTCTTGCCACTCTTTCATAAAGGCCAGACTTGTGAAGTGTACGATTGATTGTTGTCCTATGGACAGACTGTCTCACCTCAGCTGTAGATCTCTGCAGTTCAGAGTGATCATGGGCCTCTTGGCTGCATCACTGATTAGTCTTCTCCTTGTATGAGATTAAAATTTAGAGGGACCGCCGGGTCTTGGTAGATTTACAGTGGTATGATACTCCTTCCATTTCAATATGATCACTTGCACAGTGCTCCTTGGGATGTTTAAAGTTTTGGAAATCATTTTGTATCCAAATCCAGCTTTAAACTTCTCCACAACAGTATCACGGACCTGCCTGGAGTTTTCCTTGGTCTTCATGATGCTCTCTGTGTTTCAAACAGAACCCTGAGACTATCACAGAGCAGGTGCATTTTTACAGAGGCGATAATACACAGGTGGATGATATTTATCATCATTAGGCATTTAGGACAACATTGGATCATTCAGAGATCCACAATGAACTTCTGGAGTGAGTTTTGCTGCACTGAAAGTAAAGGGGCCAAATAATATTGCACGCCCAACTTTTCAGCTTTTGAATTTCCACAAAAATTTAAAATAACTAATAAATTTTGTTCAACTTCACAATTGTGTCCCACTTGTTGTTGATTCTTCACCAAAAATTTACATTTGGTATCTTTATGTTTGAAGCATGATATGTGTGAAAAGGTTGAAAAGTTCCAGGGGCCGAATACTTTCGCAAGGCAATGTAAGTACACCATATTAATGAGGCAGTCCCACGATGTAAAGAAACAGCATACACACAGCTCTAGGGTGCATAAGTCCAGCAAACATAGGGGTGAAATGCACACGGCATTCAAACGTAGAAGTCCAGCGTGATACTGGAGAGGCAAAACAGGAAAAGGTCGCTTTATGTACTTAAAGGGCCAAAAGTCCCGAACAAGTCCAGCAATGCAGCCCCAACAGACACAGACTCAAAGGAGATGGATTCCTTACTGGCCACAGCAGTTCCCAGGGTGATCAGCTCCACACCAGAAGTCCAGACAGTAGTTGAGCACAGCAGGGCAATAGGCATCAGAGTGTAGAGAGGAAAAGCACCGAGTAACGAGCAGCAGCCGCAGCAGGGAGTCCACGAGCAGATGGGCAGGAGCAATACAGCAACAAAATACTCAAGCACAGGAAAACACATGACCCAGACTTAAATAATCAGGACAGACAGGAAGTTCCATGACAGGGTGAGTTACAAGACTCCATCTTGGATCAGGACGAACAGGCATAAAGGAAAGTCTGGAATTCTTACACATCTGTTCTCAATCTTAAAATCACTTAGGTATTGCCTGACAAAGTAAAGTGGACCAAAAGATTCTCAAAAGCTAGACATTATGCTGTGAGCCAAAGAAATTCTATAGCAAATGGGAAACAAAGTAATTGAGGTGTAGCTGTCTGGAAAAGGTTATAAAGCTATTTCCCAAACTTTGGAACTCTAGCGACCCACAGTGAGAGCCATTATTCACAAATGGCAAAAACATGGAACAGTAGAGAGCCTTCGCAGGAGTGGCCAGTCGACCAAAATTACACCAAGAACGCAGCAACAATTCGTTCAGGATGTTTCAAAAGACCCCACAACAACATCCAAAGAATTGAAGGCCCCACTTTCCTCAGTTAAGGTCAATGTTCATGACTCCATTATAAGAAAGAGACTCGGCAAAAAAGGTCTGCATGACAGAGTTCCAAGATGAAAATGACTGCTAGGAAATAAGAACATAAAGTTTTGTCCTAGTTTTGCAAGAAAGCATTTCAATGATCCGAAGACTTTTGGTAGAATACTCTTTGGAATGATGAGACAAAAGTTGAACTTTTGGAAGGTGTTTGTCCCATTACATCTGGCATAGAAGTAACACAGCATTTCAGAAAAGGAAAATCATTCCAACAGTAAAATGTGGTGGTTGTGTGATGGTCTGAGGCTGTTTTACTGCTTCAGGACCTGGAAGATTTGCTGTGGTAAATGGAACCATGAATTCTGCTGTCTACCAAAAAATCCTGAAGGCGAATGTCTGGCCATCTGTTCGTGATCTCAAGCTTATGCACACTTGGATTATGCAGCAGCACAATAATCCAAAACATGCCAGCAAGTCCACCTCTGAATGGCTTAAGAAAAACAGAATTAAGACTTTGGAGTGGCCTAGTCAAAATCCTGACCTTAATCCGATTCAGATGCTGTGGCATGACCTTAAAAGGCAGTTCATGCTTGGAAACTATCCAATGTACCTTAATTACAACAATTCTGCAAAGATGTCTGGGCCAAAATTCCTCCAGAGCATTGTAAAAGACTAATTGCCAGTTATCACAAATGTTTGATTGCAGTTATTGCTGCTAAGGGTGGCCCAACCAGTTAGTAGGTTTTTGAGGCAATCACTTTTCACACAAGGCCCTGTAGGTTTGGATTTATTTTTCCCTTAATAATAAAAACATGCATTTAAAAACTGCATTTTGTGTTTACTTGCGTTATCTTTGTCTAATATTTAAATTTATTTAGTGATCTGAAACATTTAAGTTTGACAAACATGCACAAGAATAGGAAATGAGGAAGGGAGCAAACACTTTTTCACACAACTGTACATCAGAAAATGTGCAGTGGGACTGCTTTACACAATACATAGGAAACACTGTGAATGCTGCCTTCATCACTAGGAAAAGGACGTGCAGAGTGCCCTAGCTCCATCCACAAAGAACGTTCTGACTCTGGCAAGAGTCAGGACGTAATCCTCTTTTGCATGCTCCGCATCATTCAGTAGCGAATGTTGCATGTGTATGCTCACCGCAGTCTATGGAAGAATTATAGGGCTGGAAAAATGGGGCTGGCTACTCAAGCATGGCAGTCGCCAAGAATATGCCCTGGGGCCAGAAGAAATAACATCATTACCAAGAGGTTTCCCACAACTGGCTTAAAGTAATCAAAGTTTTAGATGAACAATACTAAAACATAAAGCAATCCTAAGAGTTTGTCCTCGTTCAGTTGTCCATTATTCTCAGATATGTTCTATCCAAGATTTCACAGATATAACACTATACCATTATAGTCTGTGGGCATGTTTAAATGTTTGATTGCAAAAATAGACATCCTATTATAGTCTGATTCATTGATCAAATTCCCCAATTCAAATGCAGTGAAAAAAACTCATTTACCATATCTCTATGTCATCCAATTGCTTTCCATGTCAACTGAAAAATGATAGAAGTTTTTCCAAGGTGATAGCCCTGACTTTGCTACATGACTGATGCTCCTTTACCAATAATTTAAGCAACACTAAGAGTATATGTATAAGCAGGTTGAGGGATGCAGTGATGGACAGGAGGCACCCCAAGGGTTAACAAGGGGATTAATAAACAGTAGTTACTTCTCGCAGGGAGATATGTACACAAGGAGCAAGGTTATGCTTAATACAGAAAGAACTAATAGGGGGGAAGGTTTTTTAATGAACATGGGAGAATAATGCAAATAATACTCTAAACACTTTGGGCATCAGCCACGGGTGTGCTCCTGCCTGTGACTGAGGACGTTTAGATTACGTGACAAAAAAAGGATCTGTCACAGTTCTGTGAAATCAATGGGGGAAACTTCCCTGCCGTTAATGGTGTCCTCCTGTGGTCCTGATGATGGTGGTGTCCTCTGATGGTCCTGGCGGTGGCGATGTCCTTGGGTGAACCTGGCGATGGCGGTGATAGTCTGTGGTATTATCATGGGCACTGGCCCCAACAGATGAAGGGAGGAAGGAGAAATAGTGTTTTCCCTCAGCAATGAGAGTCCCTACAATGCCGGACCCTGTGACACTGTCCCGACACACATAATGGCCAGCTCGGTCCGCTGTTCTGTACCGATGAGCGCCTGTATCCCATACACAGACCTTGCCTCTCACGGTCAGTACTCCTGGCTGGTAAGCGGGGACAGCAGTGTTAGCGAGGGCAAGCGATATCTGTGGTGTCTCAGAGGGACCCCGTCAGTCGTTTCTTGTCAGCACGTCCTTTCGTCCTCGGCTCCAGTCAGCGCCGCCCGGTCACTTCACAGCTGATCTACTCTGACAGGACTCTTGCATGCGTGCCTTTCCCGCCTGAACTGTTTGAATTTCTGCACGCGCATTAACTGTCTGCTTAGCCACGCCCCCTTCTCTCGAGCACAGGGACACCTCAAGCTCTCCCACCTGTATCTTAGGTGACAGACCCGTTACGGATGAGGCAAACCTGGTTAGTTTCTCCCTCTTACATATGCACATGTCTTTTAGATGTCAGTGTACCTTCCAAGTTTTTCAAGCAGAAGTAGCTTCCTAAAGCATTTTTTTAGGCATTTCTTGCAGCCATTTTTCATCACAGCTGCGCTACGGCCATTTTTTTTACTTTTATGTATAAAATAGTGAGTGGAGTTTAGGTGAAAGTTGCTTGGCCAATGAGCGTGGAGCGTTTAAAAGAAATTCAGAAGACTGTGACTGTGAATGTTTATTAACCACTTTTTCTGGAAGGTTATGGAACATTCCCACCTGAAAAAGATGATGCGTGCACATACCCTAAGGGTATGTTCATATAGAGTATTTTTGCATTGAATTTGATATGGAAAGTCTGTTTTATTTGCAACAAGCTTGAAGGATTTTTAGTAAATTATTCCAATTGATTTTTATAGGAAAATATCAACACAGTTGCCACAGTTAATCCAGAGAAGTTTTCAACAGTGGATTCTAAAACTTGCTAAAGAAATAGATATACATATGGCAATATGAATGGTATTGATATTTTCCTATAAAATTCAATGTTAGAATTTTTTTACATAGAGATAAAGCTGATAATTAACTGTATGTTACATGTGGATAGTGTTTTCCAAACCATAGATAGTGGAAGATAGTGGAAGCACATACAAGTGGATCATTGCTTCTACTATCTATGGTTTGGAAAACACTATCCATCTGTAATGCACTGCTAATTGACAGCTTTATCTCTATGAAAAAAAAATTATAAATGAGAAAAATAAGGAATATCAGTCACTTTTCATTTATTTTAGATCATGGGTTTTAGAGTCCTTCACTTGGAGGCTGTAATGAGACAAATCTCCCAAGGGAACAACTCAGACAATAAAACACATAAAGAATGGTAACAACTGATTTGGATGCTCTCATAATATCACTTAGGCTATTGTGATATGAGAAAATCTGGATTGGCAAATGAAAATTACAACTTTCTCAAAAGAACATGTGAAACCATTTATTTTTTATTTCCATGCTACCTAGAATCATCCCTCTAGTAAGGTCATTTGGAGCATCAATGCCTTCTGAATTAGTTCATTTTATCTTATAAAGATATACAAACCATGTATGGGTTTTTCAAGGGCTGATATTGGAATGATAATGCTTCAGGGCTTTAGGGTTGAGGGTTAAAAAGACAACAGTTTATATTGATAGAAAGTTTAATTTGTGCTCTGCTTTAGGCAAATATTGTTAGAATTCCCTCAATGTCACCTTCTTGCTAAAATTTGCTCTTGCCAGACTAACAGATTTGTTTCAACTTTATTTTGAGAACAATGCCATGATGTCAACCAGTAATTACAAAGTAAATTGGCAAGAATCATGCAGCATTTCATCTATGCAATTTGAAACTTTATATATGTTTTCCAATGAACAAAGATAGTCATAAAAACCTTTTCTCACAAAAGGTCTTCGATACACATTTTTGAATATTTGTTTAATGAGTATGGTTTGTTTTGTATGTTCTGTCTAAAACATCATTTCAAACAAAGCAGAACCAGACTGATATCCTTCATAATAAATAATTCAATTTAGTAATTCAAATAGTTGAAATGGGTGGATCTAGCTTGGACGTTTGTAGCATAGCCAAATAATATGGCATGAATGTCTGATACATGCAGGTCCAACTATTGGAATCTTCAACTGTAACGGGGACCCTTCGAGCACCGCTGGAATGAGAGGTGTTTGCTTATGTATTATTGTATAGGAATTATGAAAACTGCAGAAACAGCAATTATCCAAATAATAAAGATATTCAGATACAATGTACTGCCCAAAGCTGGAATATGCAAAAAGACCAGTTTTTATATTTTTACACCCATTATTGTTATAATTGTAGTCTCATAAATTTGTACTAGATGTTAAAATATGAAACATTAGTATATGGTTGTATTTGTGTAAAGTGGCATTTCCAGAAACCTATAATAATTTTTTGCTTGCAAGATCTAAGTACATGTTCAGAAAGTTCTCTAACAATCTATGCTAAAAGCCAGCTGTAGGTTCTCTTGTTCTATTACTTTGTGTCTCCCTCCTGTGATCCTGTGAGAGGATATGGTATACATGTATAATAATAATAATAATCTTTATTTATATAGCGCCAACATATTCCGCAGTGCTTTACAGTTTAAGAGTTTCAAACACAACAGACATAAGTAACAACGTAAACAATACAATAAAGCAAAATAAGACGACCCTGCTCATGAGAGCTTACAAACTACAATGAGGTGGGGGAGATACAAAGCACAGGTGTGTATTTACAATGATGTATTTAAAATGATGGTCCAGAAATCTTCAGGGGGTGGGGGGGTAGATGGAGATAGTGAATGGGCTACACACACGAAACATGAAATGACTTTGATTAGTTAACATGGTAGGCCGCTCTGAACAAATGTGTTTTGAGCGAGCGCCTAAAACTATGCAAGTTGTGGATGGTCCTATTATCTTGGGGTAGAGCATTCCACAGGATTGGCGCAGCGCGGGAGAAGTCTTGGAGTCGGGAGTGGGAGATACGGATTAGTGCAGAGGGTAGCCGAAAGTCATTTGCAGAGTGCAGCCGTCGGCTAGGCTGATAGACCGAAATGTGGGTGAGAACAAGTACTTTGAATTGTATCCTGTAATGAATGGGCAGCCAGTGTAATGACTGGCGAAGAGCGGATGCATCTGAGTAACGATTAGCCAGATGGACAACCCTGGCTGCCGCATTAAGGATGGACTGGAGAGGGGAAAGTCGAGTGAGGGGGAGGCCAATTAATAGAGCGTTGGAGTAGTCCAGGCGGGAGTGGATCAGGGCGACAGTGAGGGTTTTTGTTGACCCCATGGTGAGAAAAGGACGGATTTTAGAGATGTTCTTTAGGTGTAAGCGGCATGAGCGGGCAAGAGATTGTATGTGGGAGGTGAAGGAGAGATCGGAGTCAAACATAACACCTAGACAGCGTGCCTGCTGCCGGGGAGTAATTATGGTGCCACCAACGGAGAGGGAAATGTCAGATTTAGGGAGGTTAGTAGAAGGTGGGAGCAGATCTTGTATAATACAGATCTTGTATAATACAAGATCTGATTGTGTGCAGTTAAATCATAGCAGTATAAGCCCACATCTCAAATATGTAATTTCCTCATTTCCTCGGTTCCAGAAATGGTCATCTCTGTCAAGTGCCACCACTTTTTTCCCCAAGGAAGTAATGACTTAAGACTCTGGGCAGGACTTCCATGATCCTTATCTGGCTCTCACATGGAAAAGCATACTATCCAAGAGCTAGAGCAAACCAGTATTTCATTCAAATGGTTTATTTGATGGCCCATAGATTGCCCAATTCCCTACTTAATTTCCCTAGCACCTGTCACTTTTGTAAGCTATTGTATACTTGTGACACAAGCAACCTTGGTGCACCTTTGTGAATTTATATATCATGTTCTTATACAGCAATACAGATACAGACAATTCTGATTCAACTCAGAATGCCCTACTGATGTAACCCTTGGACTATCTGACACCTCCTTGTCTGTTGTTTCTCACATGACTTTCCAACACCACCCATTTGGATCTGATATCACTCTTGTCCCCATCTATCTAGCATAGACCCAATCTGTTTGGTTTTATCTCTCAGCTCACAAAACCAGTTTCTCTGTTGGCCAAGTAGCCTCGGCAGTGAAAGACATATTCCTGAGCATGGGAGAAAACTAAGGAGATTCTGAACAAAAATTTGCATTTTTTTAAGAAAGCAAAAGGGAATATAGACATAAAAACACAGATTAGTTACAATTTCTGTTTATACTATATTTAAATATTTCTTTTTTTTCAATTTTTACAATGATGAATTGTGCACTGGCAGTATTAAATCTTGGGTTTCAATCGAACAAATCCAAATTTCTTCTCAATTTAATCTAATGGCTACCCAATCATTCCTCTTGATGACCACCATCTCCCCTCTCCACAAATGCTACATTTACTCAGTCCCTTTGCTCTGTGAACTATATTCTCTATTATTTCTTTGAGCTTTAGCAAGGTACAAGGGAATCATCTCTTCAATTGTAAATTAGAACATTCTAAGAAAGGAAAAGAATTGATTGCAGAGACTTTAAAACATTTTACCGACAAGTTGAAAGTATTCAGCTCAAAAAGGCTTGTATTTTTTCACAAAACAGTAGGAACACCTTGCTATTTATGTCAGTGAAATGAACAAGATATTTCAATGTCTGTATAAATGTCATCAGGATGCTACTTCTACGGGTCTGCGACTCCTTATTATTCATGCTGTGCAAGAGCCAAAATGGTCAAACATGTAACACCTTGGAAAAACAACATTAAAAGTTGACAAGAAATTGTTGTAAGCCTGACGTTACCTTTAGCTTTATATTTTTGGTATTATGCTGTCCTTTTGTACTTCATTATAAATTATTGATAACATTTTTATTTTCTATCAACTTAAAAAAAGCTGGACATGACAACCAATCAAAATGTTGGCACTTAAACCCCTTTTAAATTTAGAATTTAAAATAGCACTCAAGATTGCAGATATCTTCATGTATGATAGCATATCCTCTGGATTACCCATTGTTCTTAGGCATTTACAAAACAATCAGGACAAGCAATTAAAGTATATTTGTCCTCATTCTTGAAAAGGGGGCAGAGATTTGCGGAAGGAGAGACCTCTTATCCAACCAACAGAGTAATAAGGTACAAGATATTGCTATAGTTCAAATAATAACCTTCTTATAGCACGTCATAACAAAAATGAATACCAGGAAGGTGTCATTACAAGCCATAATGTAGGAAGAATCACAGCACTTCTTAGTTGCAGTAAGGAGTAGGGTTGAGCGACCTTGACCTTTTTAGAGTCGAGCCGTGTTTCGCGAAACCCGACTATCTTAGAAGTCGAGTCGAGTGGAATCGGCCGATTATCGCGAAAAGTCGGGTATCGACCGAAACACGAAACCCAATGCAAGTCAATGGGGAACATAGTCGGCAGTGAGTGGAGGCCAGGAAAACACCTACACTGCCCATTTTAATGGCAAAAACATCCATTCTTGTTACAGAAGCTTGTCAATCGTAATTTAGCTTATAATAATTGGAAGGCATTTGAAATTGGGGGTCATTTGGCTAAAGTTGTGGGGGGTAGGGCTGGTTCAAGTAATTAGTGGGCCCAGTAAATCTGGACCACGTCACGGCAGTGGAGCAGGGAGAGGTAAGTATTTCAACTTTGCAAGTGCTGTGATCCTGAGCAAGCAGGGGGTGCCCACTCGTTGGCATTGGCACTGGCACAGGGCCCCTCAAAGTACAGCGGTGTGTTTGCACGGCGGGGGCGCCTCCCACCGGCAGCAACACTTTTGCGTACTATGAGAGGCCCTGTGCCAGTGACGTCACCAACTAGTATTCCTCCCCCCACCTGATGAAGGAACCTGCACTTTCATCTGCACAATCCTCTTTGTCCCCGTGTAAGGTGGTATGGTATGCGGGAAGAGGAACCTGACTTTCAGCAGGGTCACAATCTTGCTGTGTAGCGTGCACGGGGAATGTTGCGTTATGGGTCAATGTACCAGCAGACTCATCTATCACTGGCTGGGCAATGGGCAGGATGAGGAGGAAACACAGATATAGGCCAAAAGAATAAAGTGGGCTAAATGCAGTTCAAAATTGGTAACACAGGACTAACCAGGGGGCATTGCAGTGGAGGACAACTGGAATGAGAGGCTGACACAGAGAGTAGGCCCAAATCAGTAAGTAGTCGAAATGCAGTTCAAAATTGGCAACAGTAGTAAACAGGCGGCACAGCTTTGTTCAGTGGAGGAGAACAGCAAGGAGTGGCAGACACCGATAGTAGGCCCCAACCCAACTAGTAGGCCAAATGCAGTCTAACATTAACAACTACTTAACGAGAGCCTGAAAATGGAATTTCAGGACAGGAAACCAGGAGAACAGCAAGGAGCGGCAGACACTGTTAGTAGGCCCCAAACCAACTAGTACGCCAAATGCAGTTGTTCCATTTAACCACTATTTAACAAGAGCCTGAAGATAGAAGCTCAGGAAAGGCAACCTGAAGAACACCTTGGAGCGGAAGACACCGTCTCTACACCCCATACCCAATTTGTAGGCCTAATGCAGTGTAGTTTCCAACAACTACTAAACGAGAGTCGGAAGACCGAAGCAATGGCGAGGAAACCTGGGGAACACCTTGGAGTGGAACACACCGTCTCTACACCCCATACCCAATTTGTAAGCCTAATGCAGTGTAGTTTGCAACAACTACTAAACGAGAGTAGGAAGATCGAAGCAATGTGGACGAAACCTGGGGAACACCTTGGAGTGTAACACACCGTCTCTCTACACCCCATACCAAATTTGTAGGCCTAATGCAGTGTAGTTTGCAACAACTACTAAACGAGAGTAGGAAGATCGAAGCGATGTGGACGAAACCTGGGGAACACCTTGGAGTGTAACACACCGTCTCTCTACACCCCATACCAAATTTGTAGGCCTAATGCAGTGTAGTTTGCAACAACTACTAAACGAGAGTAGGAAGATCGAAGCAATGTGGACTAAACCTGGGGCACACCTTGAGGTGGCAGACACCTTTAGTAGGCCCTACCAAAGTTGTAGCCCCAATGCAGTTTTAAAATTCCTAGAGGCTGAAAACAAGACTATTGAAGCTCAGCTTTTTTCAAAGGAACACAGCTGTATTGAGTGGTGCAGACAGACACAGGTAGTAGGCCTTAAACCAAAAATGTGGCTCACTGCAGTTTAAAAAAGGTTACAGGGGTACACAGGCAGCATTGCTCTGGGCAGTGGAGGACAATTTCAATAGTGGACCGCAGACAGACTTTGTACGCCTACTATTAAAAAAAGGATGCTCTATGCAATTAAAAATAGGTTCCAGGGCTTCGAAGGCCTAACATAAAAAAATATTGGGCTGTAGGCACTTTAACATTGGTTCAAGGGGTACACGGGCAGCAGTAGACTGGTCAGTGTAGGAGTAATAGAAAGAATGGGCCGCAGACAGGCTTCGAAAGCCTAACATAATAAAATATTGGGCTGTAGGCACTTTTAAATAGGTTCCAGGGGTACACAGGCAGCAGTGGTCTGATCAGTGTAGGAGTAGTAGAAAGAACGGGCCGCAGACAGGCTTTGAAGGCCTAACATAAAAAAATATTGGGCTGTAGGCACTTTTAAATAGGGTCCAGGGGTACACGGGCAGCAGTGGTCTGGTCAATGTAGGAGTAGTAGAAAGAACGGGCCGCAGACAGGCTTCGAAGGCCTAACATAAAAAAATATTGGGCTGTAGGCACTTTAACATTGGTTCAAGGGGTACACGGGCAGCAGTAGACTGGTCAGTGTAGGAGTAGTAGAAAGAACGGGCCGCAGACAGGCTTCGAAGGCCTAACATAAAAAAATATTGGGCTGTAGGCACTTTAACATTGGTTCCAGGGGTACACGGGCAGCAGTGGTCTGGTCAGTGTAGGAGTAGTAGAAAGAACGGGCCGCATACAGGCTTCGAAGGCCTAACATAAAAAAATATTGGGCTGTAGGCACTTTTAAATAGGTTCCAGGGGAACACGGGCAGCAGTGGTCTGGTCAGTGTAGGAGTAGTAGAGAGAACGGGCCGCAGACAGGCTTCGAAGGCCTAACATAAAAAAAATTGGGCTGTAGGCACTTTTAAATAGGTTCCAGGGGTACACGGGCAGCAGTGGTCTGGTCAGTGTAGGAGTAGTAGAAAGAACGGGCCGCAGACAGGCTTCGAAGGCCTAACATAAAAAAAATTGGGCTGTAGGCACTTTAACATTGGTTCCAGGGGTACACGGGCAGCAGTAGACTGGTCAGTGTAGTAATAGTAGAAAGAACGGGCCGCAGACAGGCTTCGAAGGCCTAACATAAAAAAATATTGGGCTGTAGGCACTTTAACATTGGTTCAAGGGGTACACGGGCAGCAGTAGACAGGTCAGTGGAGGCCTAGTGGAAGGAGGGACCGCAGACAGGCTTCGAAGGCCTAACATAATAAAATTGGGCTGGCTGTAGGCAATTTAAAATTGGTTCCAAGGGGTACACGGGCAGCAGTGGTCTGGTCAGCGGAGGCCGATTGTAATGAGTGTCTGCCAGTTAGTAGTTCAAAACAATAAATAAATGTGAATGTCTCGCATTAAAACAAAACGAAAACACTAAAGGGTGCAATCATTAGGTACAGGGGTGGGATCCTCTTCGTAGTTTCAGACCTACTAATTTGGCGCAAAGTATTTACTTTGGTAAATAGAGGACACTGCCCCTGACTATGTTAAGTACCATCATACATGTCAACACAATGGTATTGTCTGTGGCAGGAATGGAAGGATGTCAGCGCATAGACTAAACATTGGTGGAAGTGTGAGAGATAACTGTGGAAGTGGTAGAGCAATGTTTGACCTGGGGGTGGGTGAACTCTCTTGTGGCCGGCGGTACAGGCCCAGGACACAACAGTGTGTCTGACGTTGGGTGCGCACCACCACCGCCAGAGACACTTTATTGTACTATGAGGGACCCAGTGGCAGTGCTGTCGACCAAAAGCGGGCACACCCACCTCTTCAGACAAACAGCACTCTCACGGGTGCTTGCGCCAAGTCGCGATACCACGGCCCGTGTGGGGAGTTTGGCCATTTAGGGAGGTGTAAACATGTCGTATGCTGGACAATCAGCTGCAGCAAATAAAGACATTAGAAAAGTAATTCACAGTAGTCCACAGGCAAGAGCTTTTCATAGGAAAGCTAGGTGTCGGCCGGGCAAGGTGGGGCAAAAGAATTCGAAATCCAGTTGTGGTTCATTTTAATGAATGTTAGATCATCAACATTTTGGGTAGCCAGACGAGTCCTTTTTTCGGTTAATATTAAACCTGCAGCACTGAATACTCTTTCTGATAGGATACTAGCTGCTGGGCAAGCAAGCTCCTGCAATGCATATTCTGCCAATTCTGGCCAGGTGTCTAATTTGGATGCCCAGTAATCAAATGGGAATGACGGTTGAGGGAGAACATCGATAAGGGATGAAAAATAGTTTGTAACCATACTGGACAAATGTTGTCTCCTGTCACTTTCAATTGATGCAGCAGTACCTGTCCTGTCTGCGGTCATAGCAAAATCACTCCACAACCTGGTCAGAAAACCCCGCTGTCCAACACCACTTCTGATGTGTGCACCCCTAACACTCCTGGTCTGCTGCCCCCTGGAGCTCGTGTGAGAACGATCATGGGCGCTGTGTGCTGGGAATGCCTGAAGCAAACGGTCAACAAGAGTTGATTGTTTGGTTGCTAATATTAGTTCCAAGTTCTCATGTAGCATAATATTTTGCAATTTGCCTTTATAGTGAGGATCAAGGAGGCAGGCCAACCAGTAATCGTCATCGTTCATCATTTTTGTAATGCGTGTGTCCCTTTTGAGGATACGTAAGGCATAATCCGCCATGTGGGCCAAAGTTCCAGTTGTCAAATCTGCGTTTGTGATTGGTTGAGGGGCAGTTTCAGGCAAATCTACGTCACTTGTGCCCCTCAAAAAACCTGAACCCGGCCTTGCCACGCCACCAATTTCCAGTGCCCCCGGGAAAGCTTCCTCATTAAAAATATACTCATCCCCATCATCCTCCTCGTCCTCCTCGTCCTCCACCTCCTCTTCGCCCGCTACCTCGTCCTGTACACTGCCCTGACTAGACAATGGCTGACTGTCATCAAGGCTTTCCTCTTCCTCTGGTGCAGACGCCTGATCCTTTATGTGCGTCAAACTTTGCATCAGCAGACACATTAGGGGGATGCTCATGCTTATTATGGCGTTGTCTGCACTAACCAGCCGTGTGCATTCCTCAAAACACTGAAGGACTTGGCACATGTCTTGTATCTTCGACCACTGCACACCTGACAACTCCATGTCTGCCATCCTACTGCCTGCCCGTGTATGTGTATCCTCCCACAAAAACATAACAGCCCGCCTCTGTTCGCACAGTCTCTGAAGCATGTGCAGTGTTGAGTTCCACCTTGTTGCAACGTCTATGATTAGGCGATGCTGGGGAAGGTTCAAAGACCGCTGATAGGTCTGCATACGGCTGGAGTGTACAGGCGAACGGCGGATATGTGAGCAAAGTCCACGCACTTTGAGGAGCAGGTCGGAGAACCCAGGATAAGTTTTCAATAAGCACTGCACCACCAGGTTTAAGGTGTGAGCCAGGCAAGGAATGTGTTTGAGTTGGGAAAGGGAGATGGCAGCCATGAAATTCCTTCCGTTATCACTCACTACCTTGCCTGCCTCAAGATCTACTGTGCCCAGCCACGACTGCGTTTCTTGCTGCAAGAACTCGGACAGAACTTCCACGGTGTGTCTGTTGTCGCCCAAACACTTCATAGCCAATACAGCCTGCTGACGCTTGCCAGTAGCTGGCCCATAATGGGACAACTGGTGTGCAACAGTGACAGCTGCCGATGGAGTGGTTGGGCGACTGCGGTTTGTGGAAGAGCTCTCGCTTCTGCAGGAGGACGAGGAGGAGGAGGAGGGGGTGCGAATGCCTACAGCCAACTGTTTCCTAGACCGTGGGCTAGGCACAACTGTCCCGAAATTGATGTCCCCTGTGGACCCTGCATCCACCACATTCACCCAGTGTGCCGTGATGGACACGTAACGTCCCTGGCCATGCCTACTGGTCCATGCATCTGTAGTCAGGTGCACCTTTGTACTCACAGATTGCCTGAGTGCATGGACGATGCGCTGTTTAACATGCTGGTGCAGGGCTGGGATGGCTTTTCTGGAAAAAAAGTGTCGAATGGGTAGCTCGTAGCGTGGTTCAGCGTACTCCATCAGGGCTTTGAAAGCTTCGCTTTCAACTAACCGGTAGGGCATCATCTCTAACGAGATTAGTCTAGCTATGTGGGCGTTAAAACCCTGTGTACGCGGATGCGAGGATAAGTACTTCCTTTTTCTAACCAGAGTCTCATGTAGGGTGAGCTGGACTGGAGAGCTGGAGATCGTGGAACTAGCGGGTGTGCCGGTGGACATGGCAGACTGAGAGACGGTTGGAGACGGTATTGTTTCCACCAGTGCCCTAGATGCAATATTTCCTCCTACAAAACTGGTAATTCCTTGACCCTGACTGCTTTTGGCTGGCAAAGAAACCTGCACAGATACTGCCGGTGGTGCGGAAAATGGTGGCCTTACAGTGATGGAAGGGATGTTGCGTTGCTGACTAGCTTCATTGGCCGAGGGTGCTACAACCTTAAGGGACGTTTGGTAGTTAGTCCAGGCTTGCAAATGCATGGTGGTTAAATGTCTATGCATGCAACTTGTATTGAGACTTTTCAGATTCTGACCTCTGCTTAAGCTAGTTGAACATTTTTGACATATGACTTTGCGCTGATCAATTGGATGTTGTTTAAAAAAAATGCCAGACTGCACTCTTCCTAGCATCGGATCCCTTTTCAGGAATTGCAGACTGAGCTTTAACCGGATGGCCACGCTGTCCTCCAACAGGTTTTGGCTTTGCCACGCGTTTTGGGCCAGAGACGGGCCCGGCAGATGGAACCTCTTGCGATGTTGATGCCTGCTGCGGCCCCTCCTCCACCTCCGCTTCAGAACTACTGCCGCCTGCACCCTGTTCCCCCAATGGCTGCCAATCGGGGTCAACAACTGGGTCATCTATAACCTCCTCTTCTAGCTCATGTGCAACTTCGTCTGTGTCACCATGTCGATCGGTGGTATAGCATTTGTGACGGGGCAACATAGTCTCATCAGGGTCTGATTGTGGATCAGTACCCTGAGAGGGCAATGTTGTGGTCTGAGTCAAAGGACCAGCATAGTAGTCTGGCTGTGGCTGTGCATCAGTGCACTCCATGTCAGAATCTACTTGTAATGGGCATGGCCTGTTAACTGTTTCACTTTCTAAGCCAGGGACGGTATGTGTAAAGAGCTCCATGGAGTAACCCGTTGTGTCGCCTGCTGCATCCTTCTCTCTTGTTGTTTTTGCTGAAGAGGACAAGGAAGCGACTTGTCCCTGACCGTGAACATCCACAAACGACGCGCTGCTTTTACATTTACCAGTTTCAGAAGAGGAGGCAAAAGAGCTAGAGGCTGAGTCAGCAAGGTAAGCCAAAACTTGCTGTTGCTGCTCCGGCTTTAAAAGCGGTTTTCCTACTCCCAGAAAAGAGAGCGTTCGAGGCCTTGTGTAGCCAGACGACGAACCTGGCTCCACAGCTCCAGACTTAGGTGGAATATTTTTTTTCCCATGACCACCTGATGCTCCACTACCACTACCATCATTACCAGCTGACAATGAACGCCCACGGCCACGACCTCTTGCACCAGACTTCCTCATTGTTTTAAAAACTTAACCAAAGTAACTTTATTTGTTGCTGTCAAACAACTTACACGGTGAGCTATAACTTCAGTATGATTTCGATATCCCTTTACAGGTTGGTGATACCGCAAGGAAAATCAGGCACAATGTTACACACTCTGTTTTCTGTGGCACCAAATCACAGAGATGCCACACACGCAGGACTGTCACTCAAGCACAAATGTCAATATTAATCTCCCATTTTTTTTTTCAGGGAGAATTTAGAAACAAAATAAAATAAAATGATTTTTTCAGGAAGAATTTAGAAACCAAATAAAATAAAATGATTTTTTCAGGGAGAATTTAGGAACCAAAAAAAAAAAAATAGGCTTTCTATGGCCCACTGAGTGAGAGATGGCACACACAGGAGTCAGGAGTGGCACACAAGCCCAGAGGCCAATATTTATCTCCAACTGATTGATTTAGTGATTTTTCAGGTAGAATTTAGAACCCAAATCAACCAAAAAAATAAATAGGCTTTCTATGGCCTACTGAGTGAGAGATGGCACACACAGGAGTCAGGAGTGGCACACAAGCCCAGAGGCCAATATTTATCTCCCACTGATTGATTTATTGATTTTTTCAGGTAGAATTTAGAACCCAAATCAACCAAAAAAATAAATAGGCTTTCTATGGCCCAATATTTGAGAGAGAGAGATGGCACACCCAGGAGTCAAGACTGGCACACAAGCAGAAAGGGCAATATTAATCTCCCACAGATTTTTTTTTTTTTCAGGGAGACTTTAGAAATAAAATAAAATAAAATGATTTTTTCAGGAAGAATTTAGAAACCAAATAAAATAAAATGATTTTTTCAGGGAGAATTTAGAAACCAAACAAAAAAATAAATAGGCTTTCTATGGCCCAGAGGCCAATATTTTTTCAGGTAGAATTTAGAACCCAAATCAACCAAAAAAATAAATAGGCTTTCTATGGCCCACTGAGTGAGAAATGGCACACACAGGAGTCAGGAGTGGCAAACAAGCCCAGAGGTTAATATTTATCTCCCACTGATTGATTTAGTGATTTTTTCAGGTAGAATTTAGAACCCAAATCAACCAAAAAAATAAATAGGCTTTCTATGGTCCACTGAGTTAGAGACTGCACACACAGGAGTCAGGAGTGGCACACAAGCCCAGAGGCCAATATTTATCTCCCACTGATTGATTTATTGATTTTTTCAGGTAGAATTTAGAACCCAAATCAGCCAAAAAAAAAAATAGGCTTTCTATGGCCCACTGAGTGAGAGATGGCACACACAGGAGTCAGGAGTGGCACACAAGCCCAGAGGCCAATATTTATCTCCCACTGATTGATTTATTGATTTTTTCAGGTAGAATTTAGAACCCAAATCAACCAAAAAAATAAATAGGCTTTCTATGGCCCACTGAGTGAGAGATGGCACACACAGGAGTCAAGAGTGGCACACAAGCCCAGAGGCCAATATTTATCTCCCACTGATTGATTTAGTGATTTTTTCAAGTAGAATTTAGAAACCAAATCAACCAAAAAAATTAATAGGCTTTCTATGGCCCACTGAGTGAGAGATGGCACACACAGGAGTCAGGAGTGGCACACAAGCCCAGAGGCCAATATTTATCTCCCACTGATTGATTTAGTGATTTTTTTCAGGTAGAATTTAGAACCCAAATCAACCAAAAAAATTAATAGGCTTTCTATGGGCCACTGAGTGAGAGATGGCACACACAGGGATGGCACTCTAGCAGAAATGCCAATCTTAATCTCCCACACAAAAAAAAAAAAAAAAAAAAGGAACTGTCCTTCAATTACTATCTCCCTGCAGTAATCTCAGCCAGGTATGGCAGGCAGCAATAAGGAGTGGACTGATGCACAAATTAAATAAAAAGTGTGGACAAACAAACAAGATAGCTGTGCAGAAAGGAAGGAACAACAGGATTTGTGCTTTGAAAAAAGCAGTTGGTTTGCACAGCGGCGTACACACAGCAATGCAGCTATCAGGGAGCCTTCTAGGGCAGCCCAATGAGCTACAGCGCTGAGAAAAAAAAAATGTAGCTTCCACTATCCCTGCACACCGAAGGTGGTGTTGGACAGTGGAAATCGCTACAGCACAAGCGGTTTGGTGGTTAATGGACCCTGCCTAACGCTATCCCTGCTTCTGACGAAGCGGCAGCAACCTCTCCCTAAGCTCAGATCAGCAGCAGTAAGATGGCGGTCGGCGGGAACGCCTCTTTATAGCCCCTGTGACGCCGCAGACAGCAAGCCAATCACTGCAATGCCCTTCTCTAAGATGGTGGGGACCAGGACCTATGTCATCACGCTGCCCACACTCTGCGTTCACCTTCATTGGCTGAGAAATCGCGCTTTTCGCATCATTGAAACGCGACTTTGGCGCGAAAGTTGCATCTCACAAAATCAGAATCCTTTTTGTATTGAAAAACGGAAATAAATTAACTTTTTGATGACATTCTAATTTTTGTGAGAAGCACCTGTATATTTCATTTAGAAGACATACAGTAACACCCACATTTAGATATTTCCACAGAAGATAAAGAACAGACTCCAGAATACTATTATACATGACAACTATTACAAGTTTAACAGTAAATGGTCCTTTAGTGTGGTAGAGGAAGAATCCATTTCAACATAAAGATGCAAGGGAAGAACATATAATCAGATTTCCCTAATCTCTTCAGCTATGCAATCATTTTATTTGCCAGGGGCAGCAGAAAGATGCTGCTATATTGACTTTCTGTCGAAACGCATTAATGAGGACAATCATTCCTGTTATGTTACTATCTAATAAGACTAAGAAGCAGGTTTAGCATTGTTCACTCACTATTCTTAATCCCGTATGCAATGGGGCAGGGACTTCTTACATTTTATGTCTATGTAAACAACCATTAGTGATAATGCTTAATTTAGTCCTCATTAAATGTGAAGTTAGAAACCAGTTTTGCCTCGCTGCGTAATATTACAGATATTGTCCGCTATATAAGAGACCAACAAAGATTTATCTCCGATGGGATATATTTATGTCAGTTTTGAGGCTATTTTGGAGTACAAAGAAGTGCATCAAAACTGTATATCCCATATTTTAAGGGTTTTTTTTCTATTTCCTGCTTAGTAACATTTTGATATTTATGAACAGTAGTATTTCTTCAGAGTGCACAAATATTCTAATCACTATTCAAAAACTCTGAATGAAAAATTTCTATTTCACACCACATTTTATATGTATTGCAAAAATATTATTTGCATTAAATGTAAACCATTAATGAAAAAGCATGCTTCCGAATATTCTGTAAAAAGCAGTGACATGTGATTAATTTTGATGTTGACCATAGAGACTCCATAACAAGATAACTTATTTTATATCCCATTCAAAAGGTCTAAAGGAATAAAGACTGACAATGGTATGTGCTTACTTGCAGGTACTTATGGTCGGTTCTCCAGATAGGTGGTGGTGCTTACTGGTAGGATAAGTATTCCAACAATAACATAGGGAACACCAAGACATTGCTTACTTCAGGGAAGAAAGTTATATTTAGTGATGTGTCAGCATGTCAGGTTCAGGGGTCCTGAGTGTAGTGCCCCTAAACATGACATGGTAACACATCAATAAATGCAACCCTCCTTACTAGGGTTGAGCGAAACGGGTCGTTCATTTTCAAAAGTCGCCGACTTTTGGCAAAGTCGGGTTTCATGAAACCCGATCCGACCCCTGTGCGGGGTCGGCCATGCGGTACGCGACTTTTGCGTGAAAAGGATGTACAGTTGCATCTCACAAAATCAGAATCCTTTTTGTATTGAAAAACGGAAATAAATTAACTTTTTGATGACATTCTAATTTTTGTGAGAAGCACCTGTATATTTCATTTAGAAGACATTCAGTAACACCCACATTTACCCACGGTACGCGACTTTCGCGTGAAAAGGATGTACAGTTGCATCTCACAAAATCAGAATCCTTTTCACTAATGTAAATGCTTTCCAAGACTGAACATAATTGATTTATTGGTCTTTTCAGCTATTTACCTTTTGTTCATTTATGTTGCATAAAGAAATATGTATAGAGACAATAGAAATTGTGTATGTATTGTGACATAGTCACTGGTGAAGTTATAGAGGGGAGATACGTGTCAGTGCGCACAATGGCGCCAGTGATGTAAAACCAGAGTAGTTTCCTCCAGCACACTTCATGTTGAGAGGTTGAAATGAGAGTTATGTTATGAGCTGGTATTAATGGACCTCCATAGAGCGGGTGGAGAGTCACATGATGGAGGAGTCACAAGGTCTGAGCTTAAATGGCTGAAGGCCAGAGATTTCAGTGTTCAGGGGAACTGCATGGAGAGGCAGCACTGTAGGAATCTGTTGCTTGGACTTGTGAACCTGAACAGTGTGTGTTCTGTCAGTTGTGAGCGGGAGGAACTCCACTCACAGAAGGACTGTGTTTGTTCGGCCACCATTTTGCTTTGTTTTCCTGTTTTTCCTATAGGCTGTATTTTGCTTACTACACATTGGTTTATGCTGCCTAAATTAAACCAAAGGAAGTTCTTAAAGCTGCAGTGTACCCATGTCTACCTCCGTGTGCAGCCGAGTGAGCCGATCTACCACAGTATCTATGAATGTAGTATTTTGTATAAAAAAACAAACAAAACAGGCTAGGAATTTAAATCATAAAAGTGCACATACCACTCACAGCAAATGATCAAAACTATTCTTGTCATATTCATATTGTTATTTTTATCTTACAATTTACAATTAAAAAACAACCCTAATCTAAAGCTTGGATTAGTTATTTTAGGTAAAAAAACACAAAGTTGTACTGTCCTATATTATAATATGTAGATTATTCCCCAGAAACTTTCTAGTTGATTCAAGTTTTGCTTCAGTTTATAGCCTTTTGCATCACTAATTCATCAGATGAACTACGATATATTGAAGACTATCAGCCTGGCTATAAAGTTTCAATTGACCACTACATCGTCAGCAGCCCTATCTAGTGCTGCAGGCCAATACTTTTTAGATTTCTGATAATACTGTTGGGGTTACCCTGTACAAAGTATTTTGATTAGTTCTTGGCACATCTTACCCTTAGTATATTCCTCAATAGTAACAAGTTTCTTCCAGCTGTTCAATAGAGGATTTTTTATTACATGCAGTACATGTTGCCTGATACATACATATATTAATTTTCATTAGAAATACTGCATTGATTACCTCTAGAGATGTGTGAAATCTTCTTAAATTCAAATTCACCAGCTTTGTTGAATTTGGCAAGGCAAATTCAATTTATAGTGAAATGATTTGCTGTGAATCGAAAGTACTCTAAAGCCTCCAATTGCTGTAAGAAATATACATGACACTCTGAGTTCTACTAGAACTGAATCCAGTTTTCCAGGTATCTGGAGCCCTTACAGTCCTGTATCACTAAATATATGACTGCTTCAGCATAGAAGCACATTACATGTTTCTGCTAAAGATGCTTCTTCCTACCTACTGACGTGGAGAACTGGACTCAGATGAGCAATGTCCTGCAGGAAGGGTCTGTAAAATAGATCTGCATTTGAAGGGCCAGAGGACTGATAAATTGCAAAAGGAGGTTACAAGATTGGGCAGTATCTGGAGGGGCTTAGGAGGGATGTATTGCAGGCAAAAGCTGCAAGTTGGGTCTGTATCTCGAAGGACTGAGGAGTGATGTACTAGAAAGGGCTGAAGGGTCTGTATCTAGAGAGCTCGATGATACTCAGTTATCACTTGAGTATCACGGTGCTAGGATATGCCCGCTACTTATGGGAGGTGCTCAATATAAAACTCAAATCCCTTCCCTGCATCTTTGGTGCCTGTTACGCAGTCAATAAGCATGCAGGGATTGCCTGCGAGTCACTGTAATGCTGTAGCTATCTTGGTTGTGTTATTATTGTGATTGGCTTGCCGTCTGACATCATCAGTTAAATATAAAAGGACAGGCACCGCTCGGGCAGCACACTGATGTCATTGCACAGCAATGTGACACTTTGTATTCAGGTGAAAGAGTATTTTCTTGGCCTGTGTGCACAATATAATGAATCAGAGGCCTGTTGTGTTGATACTGGTGCTGAAGCTGAGCTATCATACTAACAGCACATACAATCTGCACTTAGCCCAGGGAGAAAAAGAGAGTCGCAGGAGCAAGACGAGCACTGAAGTAATAATTTGCCGCACAAGAGTGCATACAACGCTGCTCTGGCGGATGCCACTAACCACCCTAACAAGGGCTAGGAAAGCGCGCTAAGCGCACGGCACCGCACTGGCGGTCGCTGCTGAGAGACACTGAATTGTATGCTGGATGTGCAGAGTAGCACTGTCTGGCACTAGGTAGCTTCCACCATTTGCGAGCAGGCAACAACACTAGGGATGGGAATGATTTGGAGCTTTCATCCATCAACAGGCATACATCCACACACACATTAGCAAGTTTACACTAGCAAACCTTATATAGCAGTAGTAGACCTTCCTGATGGTCCAATAGGAGATGCAACAGGACCTGAGCATGTGACCCCAGACCTCCAATGGGAAGTCGTCTTGTGGGCATGCTCAGTATGGGAAAAGCAGGACTTAGTCCCAGAAAGGCCTGCTCGCTGCTGATCAGTGCTGGCTACAAAGGCAGAGCCTGGAAAGGAAGCAGTAACCATTCGCACAGTATCAGCTTGATCCAGACGCTGGGACCGACGTCTCTGCTGAGCAGGTTCCACTGCGGCTGGAGGAGAATGGGAGACCACAGCGGAAATGGTTTGAGATTCCCCCTGTGCAGTGGCGGGAACTTGAGACCTAACACATACATCCATCTGAGTTGTGCAACTTTGCCTGGCATTGTAATGCAGCATTTTTTTGAGCTCTTAGATTTTAGCCGACATTTAGCATGCTACAGTTGGGCCTCAAACTCCCCCCTACCAAAAACGAAATGGTTAAAATTTATACAGCAGTCTGATATGTACGTCTGAGGTTTGCAAATTTGCCTGGCATTGTAATATAGACTTTTTTTGAGATGTGAAATTTTATGCGGTATTCAGCATGCTATAGTTGGGCCTCAAACTCCCAAAAAAGATTTGTTAAAAAAATTGCATTGCTATATAGATACTGCCGTCTTATACGTCCACGTGAAGTGGGCAAATATACAGGCATTGTAATACTATGTTTTTTTCAGCAGTGACATTTTATACGGCATTTATCATGCTAGAGTTAAGCATCAAAACACACAAAACAACCTTTGGCTACAAATAGCATTGCTTTATTGATACTAGAGTCTTATACATCCTGTGTAGTGGGAACATTTTGCTGGCATTGTAATACTGTCTGCAACGTTTACTCAACAGGGACGTATGATACGTAATTTAAAAGTGCATGGCGCATGGCAAGGGACCTGGAATTGGACATGATGGTGATGGTGAGCGCAGAAGCCTGATGATGTGGGCAATGTGAAACTATGCCTGCCATGGGAGAACAACAAACACACACATACTGTCTATCTAGCTTCTTGTACCACTTTGTAGAGGGGCACGAAACATCACTTTTGAAACCAGACCAATCTGAAAAGGTCATTGGATAGATAGCAGATAATGCTTCCAGTCATTTTGCCAGCACCACCATGTTTACCACACAGTTGAGTCTCGGTAGTCATGATTCTGGACCACATAATTCTCACCCTGATTCTCACTCCTCCCACCATGATAGTGCCCAGAGACAAGTGATCTCACATTCAGACACTCCAAAGAGCTGCTCACAATTCTATTTATAGCTTCTGGCCTCTTGCCCTGACCGTTCCAACCGGGACAGGAGGAGATTGCATGTAGCGATGCTCAAATATTTGAGCAGCCCCGCTCGCAAGAAAGCGACGGTGGGAAAATGCAATTACTGTTGCGAGAGCTGAATGATGATAAGACACAATTGCCAGCAAGTGGTGTTGTTACGTTAGCAAGACAGGAGGAGGACCATGGTGTGGAAGTGGAGAGGTGCTGAACGATGAAGTCACTGACCCAACATGGGAAGGTAACATGCAGAAAGAGTACCGCAGCGCACAGGGGGAGGAATCAGTAGCACCATAAAAGGCAGGAATAGGCAGTGGGATGGCCAGAGACACAAGACTTGCAAAAACCCCTGAACACCCAGAACACCAACACAAGTGAAGTTGCCAAGCCAAGGGTCAAGTGTTCCCGAATCTGGCACTTTTTTAAAGACAGTCCAGTTAACTTACAATGACCATTTGCAAATCTGCCATGCTAGCATCAGCAGTGGTAGCACAACTACCAGCCTGACCACCACCAGCATTGTCTGGTACATGCAAGCAAAGCATCCGACTATTTGGACCGAATGCCAGGGTCCAAAAACAGTATCTGTGGGTGACAACACTGGCTCTTCCCCAGTTCTACAGGCACCCCAATCCCCTATCTGTGACATAGGCAAAAATGCCTCCCACCCTGCACTTGTCATTGCACACTTGCAACAACCATTAGCAATCACATCTACATCCTTGTTCCAGCGCAGAATTTAGTTGTCCTTACGCCAGTCCTTGGACCACAAACGTAAATACACAGCCACCCACCAACAGGCTACAATCCTAAACTGCCACATTTCAAGACTGGTTGCCCTGGAAATGTTGCCTTTTAGGCTTGTGGAGACAGTCCCTAGCCACCGCTGTTTCTCCCGATGTGCCATCCCCGCCATACACAAGCACGTGTCCCATAACATCAGCCATGCTCTGACCAATGCTGTGACTTCGAAGGTCCACTTAGCCACGGACACATGGACAAGTACTTGTGGCGAGGGATGCTACATTTCCCTGACAGCACACTGGTGAACATTGTGGAAGCCAGGACCCAGTTGGAACCTGGGACGGAACATGTGCTACTGACATTGGAAGCACTGCAGAACTGCCTGGGCCAAGTGGCAACAAGCTGCACTAAAGATAATCTACTTAGGTGACAAACCACACACCTCTGCAGAGTTGTTGAAACATCTAACAGACCAGACTGATCTATGGCTATTGCCCCTAAACCTACAACCTTGCATGGTCGTGTGTGACAAAGGCCATAACCTGGTTGCAGCTTTGAAGCTTGTAATCTTGCACTTATAATGCCTGGCCCTTGTGGTTCAGTGGTTTATAAAAATCTACCAAGATCTGCCTGAGGTACTTGTGAAAGTACGCTGCATGTATGCCCATTTCCACAAGTCAGCAACAGTGTCCCTACCCTGGCAGTGCTGTAACAGCGTTTGCAACTTCCAGCTCATTGACTCTGTGCGAGATCATCGTGTGGTGGAACTCAACGTTGCATATTTTGGCAAGGCTTTGTGAGCAGCAGCAGAGGGCAGTAGTTGAATACCAGCCACGCCTTGCATGTTGGTATTCTAGTCAGCCTTTCCAGATAAGAGCTGAAGAGTGGGCATGGATGTCTGACATCTGTGCAGTTCTCCAAAACTTGGAGAACTCGACAAAATGGTGAGCGGCGATGGTGAATGCCATAATCAGCATAACCATTCTTCTTCTCTAACTACTGAAATGCTTGCTACTTACAATTATAGTGGAGGCTTTGCAGGCAGAGAAAGTTGAGATGCAACACAAATCTATATTGGATGACACTACATAGCCCAGTCTCCTCTCATCTTCTCAATGTGTATTGGGTGACAATGAGAAGGAGGAGGAACAGGAGCTAATTGCACTAGAGACGATAGTACCAAAATTATAGTACCAACACAACATTTATCCCATCTGTTCAGCAGGGATGGCCTGAAGATAAGGAGATGGGGACACAGAAGTCTTGGCTGTTGGCAGTCTGGCACACATGGCTGAGTTTCCGGCGCTTTTCTCACGACCCTCATGTTGTACACATTTTGACCAACACTGATGATGTTCATCCTTCGTAGTCGAAGATGACCATGACTTCAGGGTTAGAAGAGAATTAGTAGTTATGGGTCCGGAGGTGGCTGATGAGTCTAATCCGGGCCCTAAAGGTTCCCCCACATATTTGACATAAGGAAGCAGATGTAGTCAGTACACCAGATTTCACTTGTGCCTTGTGGACAGCATGCTTTCTTTTTACATCAAAGATTTTCCTATCTTCAGCTGCACTTGCTCCTGAGGTGATCATGCCCCGCCAACCTGGATGATCCAGGGCAAGCTCTTCCCACTGTGTTGACTTCCAGGTGCTCTTCCATCCTCTGTGATTCCTCTGTGCATTACAACTCTTGGGTATCCAAGCTAGACATGTGGCATGAACTGTCTCTCTACACCTTGGAGGCCCTGGCCTGCTTTGCCGCTAGTGTTTTATCAGAGCGGGTTTTTAGTGCCGCTGGAGTTTTAATAACCGATAGGCGCATCCGCCTGTCAAGTGAAAATGCTGACTCTTATCAAATTGAACAAGAGTCGGATTGGGGCAGACTTCTGTACACCACCGGATGACAGCAGCAAACAAACTCAAATCTAGTGAGGTATTTTTCTGGTATATTTACATGCATTCCTTCCCACCCAAACATGAGTATACCCTTCAGGATTTTGTCTTTTTTTGTGTCGTCCTTGTGCTCCATCACCATATCAACAGGGTCATCATGCTACCCTCACTATAAAATTTTTAAGGGTGTTTATGATGCCCGCATTAACAAGTTTTAGAGGCAAACCTTGAACATTCCTTTATATACATGTACGTATATATATATATATATATATATTCAGCTCATACACTTAATGCATATGCTTTACAAGTGTAGGAGGCCCACTTTTTAGTAATGGGAAGAAATACTTTTCTGTGGTTCCTCCCTCTAGTTGAGGAAAAAATGTTTAAGCCAAAAGGGCAGATGGGTTCCATTAGTATTTGATACAGTGTCATGTTGTGGGCTGTCAGGAGGTCATCACATACATCACTGCATACAGGATTTCACAGCTGGGACAGGAGAGTTTGTACAATAAGTACAGAAGATCTGGGTCTCCTCCATATCAGGTAGGTGCAAAACATTCCACTATGTTGACCAGCAGGGTTTTTTTTCACGGCTAATTCAAATAGTAGGAGGTGTGGCAATAGGTTTAGTTTATGACAGGCATCTAGTCAGGGATTATTGCCTTAGAAATTCTAAGCCTTGCTGCTGCTTTTTTCCATCAACTCATTGACCGATTAATGTTTTTTAAGTTCATCTGTACTCAGAAATTCATCAAAGCTGGCAGTGTTACTTGCGTTACTCCAGTTTGTTGATGCCACGTACAAGAAAAAAAAATTCAGGGCCGATTCAAATCCCTTCTAAATTCTTCAATAATACCTCTCTTATCCACAATTTGTCAAAGGTCAGATGTGTCAGTAGGAACAGAGTATGACAGGCATCTAGTCAGTGATCATTGCCTTATAAATTGTAAGCCTTGCTGCTTGGTTTTTCCATGCTATTATTGACTGATTCATGTTTTTTACAGTTATCTATACTCAGAAATTCATCAAAGACAGCAGTGTTACTTGCGCTGTCCAGTTTTTTGCTTCCACGTATAGGAAAAAAAATGTTTCAGGGCCAATTCAAATGCTTTCTATATTCTACAATAATACCGCTCTTATCTGAAATTCATCAACAGTGAGGTGTGGCAATAGGAATAGCTTATGACCATCATTTAGTCAGAGATTTTTGCCTTAAAAATTGTAAGACTTGCTGCTGTTTTTTTCCATGCACTCATTGACTGATTTATGTTTTTTATGGTGTTCTGTACTCAGAAATTTATCAAAACAATCAAAGTATATTATTTAATGCGTCCATCCACAGTTTCTCTGAAGCATTTGTATGTAAGAGGTATTGGTGGGAGACTTTATGGTACTGGATCTGGAATTACCACTTCTGAACTCTCCAGTGCTTTGTTTCCATATATTTATGTGTACTTCTTGAAGTGTGTTTGGGGTGTTTGTCCTGCTGGAAGACCCATGACCTAGGATGCCAAAACAGCTTTCTGACTCAGGGCAATGCATTGCGACCCAAAATCCTTTCATATTCTTCACTTTTCATGATTCCTTGCACACCATCAAGGCACCCAGGACCAGAGACAGCAAATCAAGCCCAAAATATCTTTGAATGTCCACCATATTTGACTGTAACTACTGTGGCAGTCTTACTCATGACTCAACTCAAGGCAGTAAGACTGCCTAGTGCAGTCGAAACGCGTCGACTGGGTCATGTTGACCATGTACATTTTTGTTTTGTATGCACTATATTTTCTTTTGAAAAAGAAAAAGAAAAAGGAAAATCCAGTCCTGTTGAGCCGAACTCCAATTTTTTCTATTTTTCCAAATCCATTTTACTGCAGTTTTGTATGTTTTATTGTCAGTCAGTAAAAGTGGGATAAGACTCTGACAACATTGTTCCCAGCAGCAAGTTGGGATTCAGAGATGCTTCCAGGGGTCCTGCTCATGCTGTTCCCATGCTAATTCTGTGCTGTTTCCATCATTTTCAGCAATTTTTAGACCCTTCCAGACTTCTTTAGGCTAGGGGGGGGGCGCTGGAAAAATGCTTGTGCTTCCCATTGACTTCCATTATACTCGTTACTTGGGTCGAGCACACGAGCATTGCGATTTGCTCGACTGCAGTAAACGAGTAACCGAGCATTTTAGCGCTTGCTCATCACTAGTCATAGCTGAAGGGCCATATGGAAGGCCTGGGTGGCAATGAAATATTATGTTAGTCTTCTCCCTGGTGCTTCTGCAGTGTGGGAAATGGTGCTGGGAAAGTTTTTTTGCAAAATGCAAATATCTCAAAATGTAAACATTTTCCTGAAACCTTGAATTTCAAAAGATTTGACTTGAATTTGATCCTATGTGGATCAATTTGCTCATCTATATTAATCATTTTACATTACGACTCTTGTACTATATGCAGAAAATAAAAATTTCTTCACAGAACCATTCATGACACATGCTTTGGATTAAGGAACTTATAGTTTTAGACTAGTTATTTAATGAAATAATGCAAAAGTGAAGGGCCTAGTTATCCAGGGATTTAGTTCATAATATGGTTTACTAGTGAAGCTAAAGAATACAATTACTTTTCTCATGCAACTTTGATGCTCACAGCTTGGAAAGGTGAATAAAGAGAAATCATCTAGCATTGATCTATATTCTATAACAAGAAATTCTCCTGAGTAAACATATTTACTTGATACAATCCAGCAGGCTTTGTCAAGTTACTTTCAATATAAGAGAGGAATTGTAGCAATCCACATTTCATACATATCATTCATACGTGTGCTTTGAAAAAATAGGTTCAAACTGCATTAAAGTCATACACTCAATAAAATTGTAAAGAAACGCTTCTCGCAAAGACAACGAGTCAAAATCATTATTAACTTTGACAGTGAATAGCTTTTCTTTCTGCGCAATCTACACTGGCTGTGTAGAGTCACTTTAGCAGAGAAACACGAGGTCAGAACTGCTTATTTCAGTCTTTTAAACTACTCTAAGCCCTTTGCCAATAGTTTTTTTCCCAGCTGGAAAATCCCTTTAATAATATATATTCTCTCTTCTTCTTTTACTGTAGTATGCCTAAATGAAAAAAAAGCAGAATGTGCGAGTCCTAAGCCCCTATATAAAGCAAGTCAGCCACTGCGTCTCTTATTATAAAACAAATGAAAATTTACAAGAAAGGTTTATTTTCTTTTATTTATATAAATTATAATCTCCTAGAAATAAGGAACACATCTATCATGTGTCAGACCCATTAACAAGATTTGTAATATGGATAGGAATGTTAACCTAGCCAAGTACTCAACTACAGAAAGCTGTTTTTGAGGTCTTTGTTACTATAATTCTGGGTTTGGCTGAATAAGGCTCCCTTAATCTTAAAACTAACCTCTCACGTGAAATAAATGCTATTAATCTGAAGGTATAGGGTTAATCTGCAGGTTAATTGTGCTCTGTACCTGCCCTGTGCTCGCATTTAGAGCCCCACTGCTGGGAGAAAATTAACTTTAAGCTCCTAAACAGCATTTGGTGCTCAGTTACAGGTGTGCTGCAGGTTCAGTCACTGCCCTATGTATAGAGAGCGGCGGCTGTAAGGCCGGCTTCACACTTGCGAGTTATACGGACATAAGAGCGCAGAAACTACGTCCGTAAAACTCGCAAAACAAACGGCACAATTATTCTCTATGCCCCTGCTCCTATCTGCCGTATTTTCCTGATAAGTATTATACAGCTTTCTACGGCTGTAGAAAATCGCAGCATGCTGCGTTTGTCACCGTATTGCGCAAATAAAACGTCAATGAAAGTCTATGGAAGCCCAAAAAATACGGATCACACACGGACCAGCAGTGTGACTTGCGAGAAATACGCAGCGGTGTTAGAGAGAAAAGCCGGTAATTCATTGCGGTGTACAGTAAAATCACACTGACAGCTTCCAGTAGAATAGGTAGAATAAATGTGTACACATAGAATAGGTATATATATATATATATATGTCAGTGAGACACACATATATATATATATATATATATATATATTAATATTTCTTCCAGCGCTAGACAGCTTTAAAGCCGGTAATTCAATTACCGGCTTTTGCTTTCTCCTTCCTAAAACCCGACATGATATGAGACCTGGTTTACATACAGTAAACCATCTCATATCCCTATTTTTTTTTGCATATTCCACACTACTAATGTTAGTAGTGTGTCTATGCAAAATTTGGCCGTTCTAGCTAGTAAATTAAGGGATTAAATGGCGGAAAAAATTGGCGTGGGCTCCCTCACAATTTTCTCCGCCAGAGTAGTAAAGCCAGTGACTGAGGGCAGATATTAATAGCCTGGAGAGGGTCCACGGTTATTGGCCCCCCCTGGCTAAAAACACCTGCCCCCAGCCACCCCAGAAAAGGCACATCTGGAAGATGCGCCTATTCTGGCACTTGGCCACTCTCTTCCCATTCCCGTGTAGCGGTGGGATATGGGGTAATGAAGGGTTAATGCCACCTTGCTATTGTAAAGTGACATTAAGCCAAATTAATAATGGAGAGGCGTCAATTATGACACCTATCCATTATTAATCCAATACTAGTAAAGGGTTACAAAAAATACACAAACACATTATTAAAAATTATTTTAATGAAATCAAAACAAAGGTTGTTGTAATATTTTATTGAACGCCCAATCCAATGACTGAAGACCCTCGTTCTGTAACAAAAAAACATAATAAATCAACAATATCCTTACCTTCCGCAGATCTGTAAAGTCCAACGATGTAAATCCATCTGAAGGGGTTAAAATATTTTGCAGACACGAGCTTTGCTAATGCAACGTTGCTCATGTTTGCAAAACCCCGGAGAATGAAGGTAAAGTAGGTCAATGACCTATATTTACCTGCATTTGCGGTGAGGCGCCCTCTGCTGGCTGTTCCTAGATCGTGGGAACTTTCCTAGAAAGCTCCCTGGCTCGAGTTCATATGAGGACAACCAGCAGAGGGCGCCTCTTATGAACTCGAGCCTGGAAGCTTTCTAGGAAAGTTCCCACGATCTAGGAACAGCCAGCAGAGGGCGCCTCACCGCAAATGAAGGTAAATATAGGTCAATGACCTACTTTACCTACATTCTCCGGGGTTTTGCAGACATGAGCAACGTTGCATTAGCAAAGCTCGTGTCTGCAAAATACTTTAACCCCTTCAGATGGATTTACATCGTTGGACTTTACAGATCTGCGGAAGGTAAGGATATTGTTGGTTTATTATGTTTTTTTTGTTACAGAACGAGGGTCTTCAGTCATTGGATTGGGCGTTCAATAAAATATTACAACAACCTTTGTTTTGATTTCATTAAAATAATTTTTAATAATGTGTTTGTGTATTTTTTGTAACCCTTTACTAGTATTGGATTAATAATGGATAGGTGTCATAATTAACGCCTCTCCATTATTAATTTGGCTTAATGTCACCATACAATAGCAAGGTGGCATTAACCCTTCATTACCCCATATCCCACCGCTACACGGGAATGGGAAGAGAGTGGCCAAGTGCCAGAATAGGTGCATCTTCCAGATGTGCCTTTTCTGGGGTGGCTGGGGGCAGGTGTTTTTAAGCCAGGGGGGGCCAATAACCATGGACCCTCTCCAGGCTATTAATATCTGCCCTCAGTCACTGGCTTTACTACTCTGGCGGAGAAAATTGTGCGGGAGCCCACGCCAATTTTTTCCGCCATTTAACCACTTAATTTACTAGCTAGAACGGCCAAATTTTGCATAGACACACTACTAACATTAGTAGTGTGGAATATGCAAAAAAAATGGGGATATGAGATGGTTTACTGTATGTAAACCAGGTTTCATATCATGTCAGGTTTTAGGAAGGAGAAAGCAAAAGCCGGAAATTGAATTACCGGCTTTCTGCTACATCGCGCTGGATGAAATGTTAATATATATACATATATGTGTCTACTGACATATATATATATATATATATATAGACAGTATATATGTTTTTTTTTTTTACACATGGATCCCTTGTATAGCCGTATGTCGGTTTTGCAAGCCTGCGATAAAACCACGCAGTACGGATGCCATACGGATTACATACGGAGGATGCCATGCGCAAAAAACGCTGACACACCCTGCCTACGGAGGAGCTACGGACCACTATTTTCGGGACTTTTCAGCGTATTACGGCCGTAATATACGGACCGTATTTTCATACGCTGAATGTGAAGCCGGCCTAACTGCGTTGACTGACAGCTCACTCAGTATTAAGGTTGGCAGTCAGTCAGTGCCTGGGGAGCGGTTACATCCTCTACTCTCTACACACAGAGCGGTGGCTTAACCTGTGACAGCGCCACCCATGTGACTGAAACTCAAATGCTGCCGGAAGGAATAAAATTAATTTCCTCCTCCCTAAGGGAGGGTTTTTGATTTCCATTCTTGGCAGAACGCTAATTATATGGACAGAATCGCTCTCTATAAGCTTTTATTTATTCAAGTAAATAGTAGAACACGCCAATTTTGCTATGCCAACTGCAATATGTTTTGATAGAGATTTCTACATCGTTCATATAATTTTCTTTGATGGCAATGTTTGGCCAAGTTATGCAATCCTGAAGTGGGAGTGATGACTTCTCTGCAATGCAGTTCTATTTGGTTAAAATATGGACCATAGTCTCTTGTGAAAAGGTAGGAGGACAAGATTTTATCTTACTGTCTTTATGTTCTTAACCGTTTATTTCAAGAGTTTAATGGTGTCAATGAATGTGGATATGTATCTTAGGCTCCCAAATTCAGTACAGTTTTGTAGTGCTCCAAGGATGTTTTGTAGGAATGAGTAAATCATTTCGAATTTGCCAATTTAGCCAAATTTTTGATTTTGGTAAACAAATTCATGAAAATCTCAATACTGGTAAGTATAGATAGGAAATTTGGTACTCCTAGGCTTGGATAGGGTTCAAACCCATAGTAATACAATAAAAATGAAATTTACCACTCCAAAATATGAATGAAGGTAAAATTTATTCAGTGTAAATGGTACATCGGATGTTTCAGGTGACATGACCTTTATAAAAACATTGTGATTGACAATAGTGTACCATAAGAAAATATTCAAACATAGACATACTGTATGTACATAGTACATAAAAGCATAGCATGCTTTATTACAATTGTTTCATTCGACACAACCGTTATCAAAAAACACATCACGTACTATGCACCATGATGGACCGTTAACATTAAGTAAATTCTTCATTCATATTTTGGAGGGTGGAATTTTCCTTCTGTTGTGTCAAAATGCCTGTAATTGCTAGGAAAATATAAGTGGAGAGGGGAGAGAGAGAAAACGTCTCTGACCCAAAGAGCTTACACTACACTTAACAGATGAGAAAGAGGACACTGCTGACCATAAGTGCTTGCACAATACAGAAAGGAGAGAGAACCCAGCTGACCAAAAGAGCTTATGCTTTACAGAAAAAAGAGCGAGAAAAAGAGGACACTGCTGAGCATAAGAGTTTACACAATACAGAACGGAGATAGAACCCAGCTGACAAAAAGAGCTTATACTATACAGAAAAAAGAGCAAGAAAGAGGACACTGCTGAGCATAAGAGTTTACACAATACAGAACGGAGATAGAACCCTGCTGACTAGGGTTGAGCGAAACGGGTCGAAATATTTCAAAAGTCGCCGACTTTTGGCAAGGTCGGGTTTCATGAAACCCGACCCGACCCCAGTGTGGGGTCGGCCATGAAGTCGGCGATCTTTTGAATCTGGAATCGGAATTCCGATACCGATTCCCGATATGTTTAAGATATCAGGAATTGGTATCGGAATTCAGATTTAAGTGTAAAATAATGAATTAAAATAAAAAATATCGCAATACTTACCCTCTGACGCGCCCTGGTACTAACCAGCAGCCTTTCTTCCTTAGAATCAGCCTTCCAAGACCTTGCGGTGACGTCGCGGCTTCTGATTGGTCGCGCGGCGGTCACATGGGCGGCCGCGCGACCAATCACAAGCCGCGACGTCACCGCGACGTCACCGAAGGTCCTGGAAGCGCTGATTCTTAAGAAGGACCTTCGGTGACGTCGCGGTGACATCGCGGCTTGTGATTGGTCGCGCGGCCGCCCATGTGACCGCCGCGTGACCAATCAGAAACCGCGACGTCACCGCAAGGTCTTGGAAGGCTGATTCTAAGGAAGAAAGGCTGCCGGTTAGTACCAGGGCGCGTCAGAGGGTAAGTATTGCGATATTTTTTATTTTAATTCTTTATTTTACACTAAAATATGGATCGCAGGGCCTGAAGGAGAGTTTCCGCTCCTTCAGACCCTGGGAACCATGGAAACCCAATGCACTGCATTGGGTTTCGCGTTTCGGCCGACCCCGACCCCGACTTTTTTATAGGATCGGCCGATTTCACTCGACCCGACTTTTGAAAAAGTCGGGTTTCGTGAAACCCGACCCGATCCTATAAAAGCAAAGGTCGCTCAACCCTACTGCTGACCAAAAGAGCTGACGCTTTACAGAAAAAAGAGCGAGAAAAAGAGGACACTGCTGAGCATAAGAGTTTACACTTTACAGGTTTGAGAGAGAAGCCCTGATGACCATAAGAGCTTACAGTCTACAGAAGAGAGACTAACTTAGTGACACTGAAGATGGAAAACGACTTTGCTGTGCAACTTTTGCTGACTGGAAGCTACTGATTTGTGATTGCCCAGCTCCTGGGCTAGATAATCTGTAAGATGTCATAGGCCCTTGTGACAACGCAAAATGACTTAGTGAGGGATGCATTTTGTTCCAAATGGACTAGTTATACAATTTTGAGTATGAAAAAAAGTAATTAAAGTATGATGATTAACAAAAAAAATTCAAGTGTCAACAGAACCTAAATTACATTTTATAAGAAAACTAGGTATAGTAGGCACAGATCTAGGCTGTGTTCACTCTTTGTGGCCCCGATGCTTTTTTTTTGCTGTGAATGCATTGTTCTGCAGTTTTCAAACATTCAGGCAAAACTTTTTGCTCTTAGAGTTATTTGAATTCAGCCTAATTCAGTAGAAAACAAAGCTTATAACTGCCAGGTCTGTAAGCTAATCATCTGCATCTTAAAGCACCTGCATGTCATTTATTTGCATCACAGACATATCCTTCTAAACAAGTTTACAGGATGGTTGGCATATTAGTAGACATAGATATGTACAGGCTTGAGGATATGAAAGTTGGTTATTTATTTATGTCCAGATTCTACTTCACTCGAGTAAAACTAAACAAAATATCACCCATTCGAAAAAGTGTTGGCGGAATTGTGACCAAAGAAGTGTTATGCTACATATTTTCTGGAATTGTCTAAAAATTAAAAAAATATGGAAAGAAGTACATGAACTCATTCAGAAAATTACAGAACATAATTTCACCCTATCCCCCAACTTGTTCTTCTATCTTTAGACATTGAAGAACTACCCCCAAAAATTAGACCATTACCATACATATCTTAATAGCTTCAAAAAATCCTATTGCATCCAAATGGAAACATTTATACTTATAGAAAGAGTCTCTCTACGTAATATATATGAATACAATCGCTCCATCAAGATTAATATATTCAAAAATATTCAAATGATTGGTCCTGTTGGTTGAAAAAATTCCAACACGGATGAAACCTCTAACTAACCATAATTAAAAGGCTCATAACCAGTGAGCATAACAGTAGAAAACAAGCCTAGAAGTTAGTGTTACAGCAATCATTACAGCAATGTTATATAAAAGAATTTTAAAACTTTTAAAGACAGGAAAAATTACTGACTGATTTCCTCCTCTTAACCCTTCCCCTCCCCTTTAGCTCATTCTTCCCCCTCCCTCTTTCCCTACTAATAAACTTCAGCCATTACCACAATCCACTCTTTTCCCTACCTCTACCCCTCCCCCTCCCCCTTGTCTTACAATTGTTGCAATTATTTGTTAATTTTATAATACATTCATATATTTGTTATGTAAAATAAAACAATAAAGTGATTTTGAAATTACTGTGTTTTAGATTGGTAAATATGCTTGGATTTGAGGGTTTGGAAAGTCATAAATCGCATTAGAAAGGAAGGAAAACAATAAATGGACAAAAAGAGGAGCGAATAAAACATTAACTTATGGATGTATTTTTATTATTCAGTGAAATGACAGTGAACAGACTGGAAGAGGAGCAGCAGGAGTGGTTAGAGGTGCATGACTCCTGCAGCCCAATTCACTAAGGACTACAGAGGTCAGAATAACATTTGTTGTGAGCAAGGCAGGAAGGTGGAGAGATTAAAGCAAGAAATGATAGTAGTGAGAACCTGATACATATTAGTACTATTTTTTAAGAGATTAGCAAAGTGTGCAATGGTTAGAAAAAGAAGAGGTCTTAAAAGCCAGAAAGAAATGAAAGCACTATTTACAATAATGAGATGTCCAAGGTGGTTTGAATAATAAGGCTATGTGCACACATTGCGGATTTCCTGCGGATCCGCAGCGTTTTTTACCGTGCAGAAACGCTGCAGATCCACAAGTGATATACAGCACAATGTAAATCAATGGGAAATGCTGCGCTAATGGTGCTGAAAACTCCGCACTGAAAACGCTGCGGGTTTAAAGAAGGAGCATGTCATTTATTTATGCAGATCTGCACCGTTTCTGCACCCATTGACTTGAATTGAGTCGGGCACATCCACAGCAAAACCGCAGATCTAAAAAAGATCTGCCGTTTTGCTGTGAGAAACGCTGCAGATCAGGAGGGGGGAAGAGTGTGTGGGCGGAGACTGTGTGTGGACGGAGACTGTGTGTGCGGGGAAGACGTGCGTGTCTTTGTGCGGGTGTTTTTGTGTCTGCAGCGATCGTGGGGGTCTGCAGGGATTGCGGGGCTGTCAGGGGTCTGCGGCGGGCTGTCAGGGGTCTGCAGCGGGCTGTCGGAGGTCTGCAGCAGGCTGTGGGGAGTCTGTGCGTGGCTGTCGGGGGTATGCGGCGGGCTGTCGGCTGTCTGCTGCGGGCTGTGTGGGGTCTGTGCGTGGCTGTTGGGGGTCTGCAGGGGGCTGTCGGGGGTCTGCGGCAGGCTGTGGGGGGTCTGTGCGCAGCTGTTGGGGGTCTGCGGCGGGCTGTGGGGGTCTGTGCATGGCTGTCGAGGGTCTGTGGTGGGCTGTCCGGGGTCTGCGGCGGGCTGTGGGGGGGTCTGTGCTGGGCTGTGGGGGTATGTGCTGGGCTGTGGGGGGGTCTTTGCCGGGCTGTCAGGGGTCTGCGTCGGGCTGTGGGGGGTCTGTGCTGGGCTGTCAGGGGTCTGTGCCAGGCTGTGGGGGTCTGTGCTGGGCTGTGGGGTGGTCTTTGTCGGGCTGTCAGGGGTCTGCGCCGGGCTGTGGGGGGTCTGCGCTGGGCTGTGGGGGGTCTGTGCCAGGCTGTGGGGGGTCTGCGCCGGGCTGTGGGGGGTCTGTGCCGGGTTGTGGGGGGTCCTTGGAGGTGTGTGCGCCCGCAGGCATCATCCGATGGGACTGCAAGTCCCATCGGGCTATGCCTGCTACAGTGACAGTGATTGACACATTAGCCAATGATGGGACAGTAGTAGTCCCATCATCCGGCTAATGTGTTGAATGTAAAAAAAAAAAACACGAACATACAACAGCACATACAACATGCAACAGTACATACAACATATAATGTATGACTGAACATACAACATATAACATATGACAGAACATACAACATATGACAGTACATACAACATATACCATATGACAGAACATACAACATATGACAGTACATACAACATACAACATATGACAGAACATACAACATACAACACATGACAGTACATACAACATATGATAGAACATACAACATACAACATACAACATATGACAGTACATACAACATATGACAGAACATACAATATACTGTACAACATACGACAGTACATACAACATACAACATATGACAGAACGTACAACATACAACATATGCCAGTACATACAACATACAACATATGACAGAATGTACAACATACAACATATGACAGTACATACAATATACAACATATGATAGAATGTACAACATACAACATATGACAGTACATACAACATGCAACATATGAAAGTACATACAACATATGACAGTGCATACAACATACAACATATGACAGAGCATACAACATACAACATATGACAGTGCATACAACATATGACAGAACATACAACATATGACAGAACATATAACATATGACAGAACAGACAACATACAACATATGACGATACATACAACATATGACAGAACATGCAACATATGACAGAACATACAACATATAACATTCATACATGTAGACATACAATACAGTACATTCATACATTACATACAATACATACAAATAGACATACAGTACATATAACATAGAGTACATACTCACCATAAATTGTCACTTTGTTCTCCGAAGCCAGTGTCATCTGTACAAAATATTAAAATAACAAACAAACAATATACTCCCTGATCCGCAGAAATCCATGAGTGTCCCACGATGATCTCCCGTGGAGATCAGCGGCATCAGTTGATGCGACCGCTCTCTAGGGGCTCCAGGAATACAATGACAGGAGGAAGGTGTCCTTCCGCACTGTATTCCTCCGCCACTGTAAAACATAGTCCCTAGTCTCACTTTTGGCACTGCTGTGTGAGAAAGTTCCCATGCAGCAAATGCCATAAAGTGAGACCAGTCAACTACAGTAACCTCTCAGTGGTACACTGCAGGAGCCATTGTCTCCTGTCAGTGTGTCACTGGAGGTCCTATAGAGCAATGACATCACCCGATGTCACTGTTCTATAGAGGAGATCATCGTGGGACACTTGTTATTAATTAGACGGCGTCAGACAGGGAGCATACGGTTTATTATTTTTCATTTTTTGCAGGCGCTGAAGTATGGTAAGTAGGGTAAAATTAAGAATATTAAAATACTTTTTTCTGGCTGTGTCTTTATTTTTTTTAACTCTTTCACTGCTCTAGGATTAATAATGGATAGGCATCTTATTGACGCCTCTCCATTATTAACCTGGCTTAATGTCACCTTACAATAGCAAGGTTACATTAACCCCTTATTACCCCATATCCCACTGCTACACGGGATACATAATACAGATGTGCCATTTCTGGGGCACCTGCGGACTGGTATTTGTAGCCGGGGGAGTCAATATCCATGGCCCCACTCTAGGCTATGAATATCAGCCCGCAGCTGTCTGCGTAGCCTTTCTGGCTATAAAATATGGGGGACCCCATATCATTCTTTTGGGGGTCCCCCTATTTTAATAGCCAGTAAAGGCTACGCAGACAGCTGAGGGCAGATAATCATATCCTGGAAAGGGGCCATGGGTATTAACCCCTTCCCAGGATACAAATATTGGCCCCCGGCTATCCCCCTCTGGCGCACAAAATTGAGCAGGAGCCCATGCCGTTTTTTTCCCGTTTTTTTCTTTATGTTCATTAATCAACATCGGCCTATCTATGGATATATCTATCTATATATATATCTATAGATACATAGATGTTTCTATCCATACATCTATCTGGCTAATTTCACACATCAGGTTTTTGCTGTCAGGCACAATCCGGTGAGTTTTGAAAAAAAATGATCTGTTTTTTTTCTTCTGGATCTGTTTTTTCTCATAGAGTTGTATTAGCGCCGGCTTGCACCTGATGGCCATATGTTTCATCGGTTTTTTGCCGGATTCATCAAAAAAGCTGTTTCCACTGGATGGAAAACACATACAGAGGAACAGTTTTTCTGTCCCGTGAAAAAACGCACAGCGACGGATCCGGAGAAAAACGTATGAAACTGAGATGTTAAATGATGAATCCGTTTTTTCATACATGTTTCCATTCAAATCATGCACATTTTTCATTCGCTCTCTCTTTTTAAAAAAAAAACCAAACAACGGATCAGTTGTATCAATTTTTCACTATTAGCAACGTATCCACACACGGTCTGTGAAAAACATGGACATGTAAACAACAGCATAGATTACAAAGGGTACATATTGCATCTGTGAAAAAACAAATGTATAGAACACACACTTGCAATGTGGATGTCTGAATGAGGCCTTAAGCAGAACAAGAAGGCTTATAAAGACAGACCATGGCTCTTTCAGTGTTGCCATTTCACAAAACGGCAAGAAACACATTCCTAACTTTAAGCATGGCTTTGGTTCTGCTGCAGACTATAATTATATTTACAGAAGATAGAAAAAAGTATTAATTAACAGAAACATGTTTCACACCACTGAACAAAGTATAGCTAGTAAAAAATAAATATACCTAATATGAAATATCTAAAATTGTATAATAAAGTAAGTATGTGCATAATTTCAATTTTTACCTACACAGTATACAAAACAATTGTAATCTCTTATATACCGTATATACTCGAGTATAAGCCGACCCCCCTAATTTTGCCACAAAAAACTGGGAAAACTTATTGACTCGAGTATAAGCCTAGGGTAGAAAATGTAGCAGCTACCGGTGAATTTCAAAAATAAAAATAGATGCTCCATACCGTTCATTATTGCCCCATAGATGCTCCATATACAACTGTGCTATATAGAATGCTCTGCACCTTTGATTATGGCCCCATAAATGCTCCTTATAATGTTGTGCCATATATGCTCTGCACCTTTGATTATGGCCCCATAGATGCCCCTTATAATGCTGTGCCATATATGCTCTGCACCTTTGATTATGGCCCCATAAATGCTCCTTATAATGTTGTGCCATATATGCTCTGCACCTTTGATTATGGCCCCATAAATGCTCCTTATAATGTTGTGCCATATATGCTCTGCACCTTTGATTATGGCCCCATAGATGCTCCTTATAATGTTGTGCCATATATGCTCTGCACCTTTGATTATGGCCCCATAGATGCTCCTTATAATGCTGTGCCATATATGCTCTGCACCTTTGATTATGGCCCCATAAATGCTCCTTATAATGCTGTGCCATATATGCTCTGCACCTTTGATTATGGCCCCATAGGTGCTCCTTATAATGTTGTGCCATATATGCTCTGCACCTTTGATTATGGCCCCATAAATGCTCCTTAGAATGTTGTGCCATATATGCTCTGCACCTTTGATTATGGCCCCATAAATGCTCCTTATAATGTTGTGCCATATATGCTCTGAACCTTTGATTATGGCCCCATAGGTGCTCCTTATAATGTTGTGCCATATATGCTCTGCACCTTTGATTATGGCCCCATAAATGCTCCTTATAATGCTGTGCCATATATGCTCTGCACCTTTGATTATGGCCCCATAGGTGCTCCTTATAATGTTGTGCCATATATGCTCTGCACCTTTGATTATGGCCCCATAGATGCCCCTTATAATGCTGTGCCATATATGCTCTGCACCTTTGATTATGGCCCCATAAATGCTCCTTATAATGTTGTGCCATATATGCTCTGCACCTTTGATTATGGCCCCATAAATGCTCCTTATAATGTTGTGCCATATATGCTCTGCACCTTTGATTATGGCCCCATAGATGCTCCTTATAATGTTGTGCCATATATGCTCTGCACCTTTGATTATGGCCCCATAGATGCTCCTTATAATGCTGTGCCATATATGCTCTGCACCTTTGATTATGGCCCCATAAATGCTCCTTATAATGCTGTGCCATATATGCTCTGCACCTTTGATTATGGCCCCATAGGTGCTCCTTATAATGTTGTGCCATATATGCTCTGCACCTTTGATTATGGCCCCATAAATGCTCCTTAGAATGTTGTGCCATATATGCTCTGCACCTTTGATTATGGCCCCATAAATGCTCCTTAGAATGCTGTGCCCCATATATGCTCTGCACCTTTGATTATGGCCCCATAGGTGCTCCTTATAATGCTGTGCCCCATATATGCTCTGCACCTTTGATTATGGCCCCATAGATGCCCCTTATAATGCTGTGCCATATATGCTCTGCACCTTTGATTATGGCCCCATAGATGCCCCTTATAATGCTGTGCCATATATGCTCTGCACCTTTGATTATGGCCCCATAGGTGCTCCTTATAATGCTGTGCCCCATATATGCTCTGCACCTTTGATTATGGCCCCATAGGTGCTCCTTATAATGCTGTGCCATATATGCTCTGCACCTTTGATTATGGCCCCATAGATGCTCCTTATAATGTTGTGCCATATATGCTCTGCACCTTTGATTATGGCCCCATAGATGCTCCTTATAATGCTGTGCCATATATGCTCTGCACCTTTGATTATGGCCCCATAGATGCTCCTTATAATGCTGTGCCATATATGCTCTGCACCTTTGATTATGGCCCCATAGATGCTCCTTATAATGCTGTGCCATATATGCTCTGCACCTTTGATTATGGCCCCATAGGTGCAGAATGCGGCTGCCATAAAAAAAAAAAATCACATACTCACCTCTCTTCTCAGGACGCCGGCGCTTTCAATACTTACCTGCTCCTCTGCGGCTCCGTCTCCAGCACTGACGCTCAGCAGAGGGCGCGCACTGACTACGTCACAGCGCCCTCTAACCTGAGCGTCACTGCTAGAGGACGCTGCAGACGGAGCCGGAGCGAGGAGCAGGTAATTATAGCGCTGCGCTCCCCTTACCTGCTGCGGCGCGGTCCCTGCAGTCCCTGGCTTCTCCGGCGCTGCAGCTTCTTCCTGTAATTGAGCGGTCACATGGCACCGATCATTTACAGCAATGAATATGCGGCTCCTCCCCTATGGGAGGTGGAGCCGCCTATTCATTTCTGTAATGAGCGGTGCCATGTGACCGCTCAGTACAGGAAGAATCTGCAGCGCCGGAGAAGCCAGGGACTGCAGGGACCGCGCTGGGAGCAGGTAAGTATAACTACACAGCCCCCGCTCCCCCTCCCCTGCCGACCCCCGGGTATATGACTCGAGTATAAGCCGAGAGGGGGACTTTCAGCCCAAAAAAATGGGCTGAAAATCTCGGCTTATACTCGAGTATATACGGTATGTAAATGTTATGTAAATGAAATCTAGTTTCTTTTTAAAGGGGATCTTTCTCCAGATTTCCCAATGCAAGCTTCATAGATTAATAGATCTTTAGACCTAAGAAGCCTGTTGTTCTTACTTTGAAAATTAATGTCAGAATAACTGTATAGTCAGTCCTAAAAATAAAATGAGCATTTTATGAGTCCAGCTGTATAGTAAGAGAGACGATGGGTCCATGTGTGGTCAGCGGTCATCTCAGCTTCAGCAGTGGAGGAAGAAGGCTGAGGAGGAGCTGTCATTCCGGTCAGGTGGGCAGAAACTGAGTTTATAGTCATTTTGATGTGGATTACCAAAGTAAGAACACCAGCCTCATCAAATCCATGCAATATATTCAATAATCTATGCAGTCTGCATTATGAAATTTGGCTAACTAATGAATCTGCTTTAAAGGGATTTTTAAATTTTACATTTTTTTAATCCCAAAGGTTTGATTGATTTGAAACAAAGAAAATCAGCCTTACTTTACTCAGCACGCATGTCACCTACTTTGACATGCCTGTTTAGCCCTGGGATTGCTTGCTGTGCCTTGTGAGTTAGATGTAAAGTCACTGCTGTAGCCATAATAGTAATAGTTGGGAACAGGAAAGAAGCAACACTATGGCAGCAGAAGTAAAGTAATGACGATTAAGCGGCGACACTTGAGGAAAGTTGAGTGAAATTTAATTCTACTAAAATTTACAAAAATTCTCATTCACTAAACTGTGGCTTTTTTTCTTCTTTGCTTCCACTCGGATTCAGCAGAAATACTGAACCATAAGGGTATGTGCACACGATTCGGAAAACGCTGCGGATCTGCAGCGTTTCCGCAGCTGCAGGTCCGCAGCAGTTTCCCATGAGTTTACAGTACAATGTAAACCTATGGGAAACAAAAGACGCTGTGCACATGCTGCGGGAAAAAACGCGCGGAAACGCAGCGGTTTACATTCCGCAGCATGTCACTTCTTTCTGCGGATTCCACAGCGGTTTTACAGTTGCTCCTATAGAAAACTGCAGTTGTAAAACCGCAGTGAAATCCACAGAAAAACCACGGTAAATCCGCAATAAATCTGCAGCAAAAACGCAGCGTTATTGCTCTGCAGATTTATCAAATCCGCTGCGGAAAAATCCGCAGAGGACCATTATACGTGTGCACATAGCCTAAGAGGCCATGAAAATGTTAAAAAGATTCTAATATTACCTCTCCAGCCCCTGTGTGCAGCTGTCTGCTCCTTGCCACATCTTCCGATTGCCTCTGCTCAATCTGAAATCATCTGAGCTCTCATGCTGGGCTGGTAATTCTGTCTTTGATGAGTGACTGGGAAGATTCTTTGCAAGAGCAAAAAAAGATCACATCAATGTGATGTTACAGCATGCACCGTGACCTTGCGCGTGCATGCACAGAACCCGCCAGGTCTCCGTGAAAGCCAGTCCTGGTCCGGCATCAGTGGCCCAGGGATTTCAGCAATAAATGGCAGCAAAAGGAGGATATAGTGGGAACCGAATGGGAGATAGTGAGGAACAAAGGGTCCAAAGAGGTGAGTGGTAAGATGAGCATCAGAATTTATTTTTTTACTGGAATTTATTTTGAGAGACTTCACAGTATAATAAGAAATATTAAATTTGTATAAAGTAACTTCTCTGCTAATCAAATTTCTCGGGAAAAAACACGCGAACGGGCAAATTAGAGTTTTGCCTTATCCCCTCATCTCTACTATTAAGTTTTTTTCTTCAGGGAGACAAAGCTTTTGGGCTACAAAAATGTAATACCTTTAATAAACTGCATGTAGGTGATACAGTAGGGTTTTATGTTTTACACACGCATTGTGCACTTCTTCTAGTATTCTTGCTGACATGTATAAATAAATCTGCAGCCAGGTTTTACCATTTGTCTACATCTATCCAATCACTGCTCTGAACTGGCTGAGTAAAGCAAGGTCATGCTTTAGTTTTGTTGGTTGTTTTGCCTTTAAATCATTTTAAGAATTGTACATTGAGTGAAAGTCAGAATTTTATACAATTGGGGATTTTTTATAATATTTTTTTCAAAAGAACTGTAGTTGTTTGGATAGATGGTTTCAGTGAAAATATGGTTTATACATAATAACTATTGCACAGTGAGATAGAACATTTTGCTTTTAAGTATAACATGCAGATGACTGTACAGGGGCATTATTGGAGGTAGGCTACAAAATCAGGGATTTCTATTTTAGGCATTTTCCACAATAATTTTATTAACAGAATAATAGACAAAGCCAAGCTTTCTCTAACTCAGAGCAAAGATTCAGTTGGTATCTGGTCCCAACAAAATAATTCATGCAAATCCTAACGAGCATACAAAAATTTGTAGACCAGTAGTGACAGCTCTTCTCCACCAATCAATAAAATCTTCAGCATTGAAAGTCAACTACTAAAATTGTATAAATTTCCATTATCATTACAATTGATTTGTTCAGTCATGCTGCTGGCGCCAGTGGTGGCTCACTAACCACACCAAGTGACCAGGGCACATACCCCACCGATCCACCATATTTATCACATGAGATTGAATGATCCAAACTTTGAGCAAGACAGCGAAAGATACACCATACTTTTCCCTATGTGTCCACAATGTTTGCATATTTTTCTTTTCACTATGTATCTGTATTATGTTTCCATATTTTCCTTTTCACTGTGTCTGCACTATGTTTGCATAATTTCCTTTTTACTATATGTCTGCACTATGCTAGCATATTGTCATTTTTACTATGTGTCTACACTATGTTTGCATATTTTTCTTTTCCCTATGTGTCTACACTATGCTCGCATATTTCATATTTTCCCTTTTACTATGTGTCTGCACTATGTTTGCATATTTTCCTTTTCACTGTGTGTCTGCACTGTTTGCATATTTTCCTTTTTACTATTTGTCTGCACTATGTTTGCATATTTTCCTTTTTACTATTGTCTGCACTATGTTTGTATATTTTCCTTTTTACTATATGTCTGCACTATGTTTGCATATTTTCCTTTTCACTATGTCTCTGCACTCTGCATGTTATCCTTTTCACTATGTGCCTGTACTGTGTTTGCATTTTTTCCCTTTCATTATGTACTGTTTGTGACACTGTGTTACTGCAACAAAGAGGAGCCAGAAGACCACAGCATCTGATCGCTCCTACACCTGCGCTGAGAAGAAGCACTTCACCATTTTTTTTAATTTTGTTAATTTCTTGTGGTGGAACAGGGGAAACTCTGGGAGTCTGAGGTCTCAGCTGTGCTCGGTTAGCCACTCCCATCCCTTTTATAATCTGTGTCCTGATTCAAATACATGTCAGAGCTAGCTTATGCCGCATGGCTTGGAGGAGAGGTGTTTATATGAGGAGTTTGGAGGAGTTATCTGTGACTGTTGTGTGGGTTTGTAAGTGTGATAATTTCCTTATCTCTTTTTTGTTTTTTCCCCATCCTCCACTCCCCGATGCATTACTCTGTTATATGTGAATGAACATTTGTATGTCTGCTATTTTGAGTTACCCTTGTTGTGATCCCTTACTTGTCGGGTTGGTGCACTGGGGTGCATGACAGCACTCCTCTTCCCTGGTTAGAGGAAGACTACAGACGGAGGGCTGATACAGAAGATAAGGCCAGAGTGTCGGCCCCAGCATCTTCACCTTCAGAAGTATCCTGGGGAATAGGGTGAGCTAGGGCGCCTCCTAGTGTTAGAGACAGGGAAGATCCTCTGGTCTCGGGTCACCCAACAGCTGAGTCTTGACAGTATATGCACTATGTTTGCATATTTTCCTTTTTACTATGTGGCTGCACAATGCATTTTATTCTAATAACTATATATACCAGTAACAAACATATTTCTTGTTTACAGCTCTTAACATTAATGCATCAGGTCAAATGACAGTATTTATAGTTATGTCAACATAATAGTCCTTAATATATCGAATGTAAAAGCATACTGTAATAATAGAAATATATGGGTTTGTTTCACAGCATCTCTGTGTTTTGCTACAAAAATTCTGTGTTTTCTGCATTGCACTGAGTCTAACATCCAAAGAACACACAGGGAAAATCTAATGACTGGCCTAATGGCTCAGATGATTAGTTGCCATAGCTGTAATAATTTGCAGTAGTCGCCTACCCTTGACGAGGTCCCACTGCCAATTAGAAATAACTGGGTTTGATAAGTGCTGATGCCGATTGCTATACGCACCTACTGCTAGACTCCCTGCGAGCTGTCACACATGCAGTATCAGAAATTCTGACAGCTCACACCTTTTATGCCAACTATAATTAGAATGAACAATTCTACTCTTCTACACTGTGTCCAACGCTGTAATTCTGCCTTTGTGGTATATTACAACCTATACACATATTTTATCACTCTGGTTATACATGCATGATATATTTGTATAGATAGATTTATATGTAGAGAGATACAGTGGGGCAAAAAAGTATTTAGTCAGTCAGCAATAGTGCAAGTTCCACCACTTAAAAAGATGAGAGGCGTCTGTAATTTACATCATAGGTAGACCTCAACTATGGGAGACAAACTGAGAAAAAAAAATCCAGAAAATCACATTGTCTGTTTTTTTAACATTTTATTTGCATATTATGGTGGAAAATAAGTATTTGGTCAGAAACAAAATTTCATCTCAATACTTTGTAATATATCCTTTGTTGGCAATGACAGAGGTCAAACGTTTTCTGTAAGTCTTCACAAGGTTGCCACACACTGTTGTTGGTATGTTGGCCCATTCCTCCATGCAGATCTCCTCTAGAGCAGTGATGTTTTTGGCTTTTCGCTTGGCAACACGGACTTTCAACTCCCTCCAAAGGTTTTCTATAGGATTGAGATCTGGAGACTGGCTAGGCCACTCCAGGACCTTGAAATGCTTCTTACGAAGCCACTCCTTCGTTGCCCTGGCGGTGTGCTTTGGATCATTGTCATGTTGAAAGACCCAGCCACGTTTCATCTTCAATGCCCTTGCTGATGGAAGGAGGTTTGCACTCAAAATCTCACGATACATGGCCCCATTCATTCTTTCATGTACCCGGATCAGTCGTCCTGGCCCCTTTGCAGAGAAACAGCCCCAAAGCATGATGTTTCCACCACCATGCTTTACAGTAGGTATGGTGTTTGATGGATGCAACTCAGTATTCTTTTTCCTCCAAACACGACAAGTTGTGTTTCTACCAAACAGTTCCAGTTTGGTTTCATCAGACCATAGGACATTCTCCCAAAACTCCTCTGGATCATCCAAATGCTCTCTAGCAAACTTCAGACGGGCCCGGACATGTACTGGCTTAAGCAGTGGGACACGTCTGGCACTGCAGGATCTGAGTCCATGGTGGCGTAGTGTGTTACTTATGGTAGGCCTTGTTACATTGGTCCCAGCTCTCTGCAGTTCATTCACTAGGTCCCCCCGCGTGGTTCTGGGATTTTTGCTCACCGTTCTTGTGATCATTCTGACCCCACGGGGTGGAATTTTGCGTGGAGCCCCAGATCGAGGGAGATTATCAGTGGTCTTGTATGTCTTCCATTTTCTAATTATTGCTCCCACTGTTGATTTCTTCACTCAAAGCTGGTTGGCTATTGCAGATTCAGTCTTCCCAGCCTGTTGCAGGGCTACAATTTTGTTTCTGGTGTCCTTTGACAGCTCTTTGGTCTTCACCATAGTGGAGTTTGGAGTCAGACTGTTTGAGGGTGTGCACAGGTGTCTTTTTATACTGATAACAAGTTTAAACAGGTGCCATTACTACAGGTAATGAGTGGAGGAAAGAGGAGACTCTTAAAGAGGAAGTTACAGGTCTGTGAGAGCCAGAAATCTTGATTGTTTGTTTCTGACCAAATACTTATTTTCCACCATAATACGCAAATAAAATGATAAAAAAACAGACCATGTGATTTTCTGGATTTTTTTTTCCCAGTTTGTCTCCCATAGTTGAGGTCTACCTATGATGTAAATTACAGACGCCTCTCATCTTTTTAAGTGGTGGAACCTTCACTATTGCTGACTGACTAAATACTTTTTTGCCCCACTGTAATAGCAGCATTTTTCCATACAAATGCGTGTTCGCATTATGTTCTCATTCACTTTATGCAGTTAATAGCCCTCTGTGTCTGTACTGCTACATACTTAGGCAGGTAACTGGTTCATGCAGCTTTACATGAACACCCGAGCCTTACACTATGGCCGGTCCGAATAAGTAAAGAAATTGTTACCATCCACCTCTCGTGTCTCCCCTTTTCCTCATAGTTTGTAAGCTTGCGAGCAGGGCCCTCATTCCTCCTGGTATCTGTTTTGAACTGTATTTCTGTTATGCTGTAATGTCTATTGTCTGTATAAGTCCCCTCTATAATTTGTAAAGCGCTACGGAATATGTTGGCGCTATATAAATAAAAATTATTATTATTATTATTATACAAAGATGGGTGCAAAGCCTTTAAGGTTATAACCAAAAAGCTCTTACATAGAGAAAACTCCACAAAATTAGGACACCACCCAAAGTCAGATGATGACAAAACAGATCTTAAGTAGTCCATACAACATTTCAGCTCAAATTGCGGAGCCTTTTTCTAGCAACACATATGATGAAGTGAACACATATGTAAAAAGTCAGCAATAAAAGTGGTGGAAACATATTCATCAGATAATTAAAAATGACTAAATATATCACAAGAATATACAAGTGTAGAATATATTCCAAGCAATATGAGATGCATAGAATGTATATATTAAATGTAATAGCTTTTGGCTCCCTCATCCAACATTCTATTCAACACTGGCCTGGGGATACAGATGCTGCTAAAAATTTGGCTCATTGCCAAGCCACATAGGTCCCCCTCGACTCATGGCAGTAGTGGACACAGGTCCCTGTGCAGGAACAATATATGGGTCTGTTTCAGTCCAGTAGTTAATGGCAATGTACAATTCCATCTACTTTGAAGGTAGAAATGCCCATCCCCCGACTTATAGGCTCCATAGCTGCTGTTTGGGCTGCCACGATGGATGGCATAGTGTTTAACCAACGGATGGGAAAGGATAAAGAGAAGGGACACATGGACTCCAAAAGAGCTATTCATTCCCTTCTGATCCCAAGTATCGATCCACCAGCCTTAACATTCAGAAAAGAAGTTTACACATGTACATGTTATTTCTTATCCCCTCCGTACCGGTCTGTCATTGTAAATTTGTTTACTGTAAACAATATCTATAACTCTGTACATAACCCCTTTCTCATGTACAGTGCCATGGAATTAATGGTGCTACATAAATAATAATAATAATTTACAATTATTTATATTATTTTCCTTCTATAAAAGCATCTAAACCGTTTGTTTTGCAAACCATCAGTAGTTTCTGCTGTGACCAGCTTCCGAGGAAGTCTATTCCACAGATTAATAGTTCTAATGGTGAAAAGGTCCTGCTCATTTGGAGAGTTTTCTCTCCACTTTCATCAGAGAACATTATTTTGAGATTCAATAGAAGAGTGCCACAGTATAGAGTCCCTATATATGGTAGCAATTTCTGATGATAAGGAAAAAGTACGGACTATCATAAGGCAGAATTTGATACCTCTTTGTTAAGGTGAATGCTTTGTAGCTAGAAACTGGAACTGTATGGAAAGAATAGGAGCCGAAAATGTTATCCCTGCCTTGTAACCTGTATATGGATTAGAGAATCAGTAATGTGAACTCTACCAACCGTAATTGGGTTTGGAAATTCAGCTACATTATGATTCTTTCGGATATACAGTATGTCTGCAAAAAATTTGTGATATAAAGTGCTGTCTTTTAATATATTTTACATAAAATGTAAATTTATTTTGGGGAATTTAAGCTTCCTGAGTCAGTACATATTATAGGACAATAAAATGTTGTTATATTCCTTTAAAGAAACAGTAGGTTTTGCGCACACTGTGTGCATGTCTGGGTGTCCGACAAAGTGAGGTCAATGACTGCGACAGGTAGATGCACTGGTCTCTTGCCACATAATTGTGATTTATCATGATCTGTAGATTCAGACCAGATATGTTAATTGCATTGCAGTTCAATCCATACTGAGCGGTATAAACTTTGAGGACCACCCTGCACAATTTTCCTTACCTTATCTTTCTATATCACTATATTTTCATTATAAATTCTCTATGGGAATTTTCGGCACTCGTTGTCAGGTGTCTCGTCCATAGATACAATAAATTACACAGTGCCTCCAAATTGCTTTTTTTTCTAATATAATTTAACATTGAGGGTTTTTCCAACTTTTAAAGTTTATTAATTTAAATGGAGTATCCAGGACTTTATAAAAAAAAAAAAAACTTACATAAGTATTAACAGGCAGGTAATTGCAACTTACCTGCCTGTTGTGCATGGCATCATTCTTCACTGGCACAGAGCGGTCACATACCGCTCCTGGCAGGGATTCAGCTGCCTCTGCTGATGCGAACGTGACTTCAGACAGCATTCTGACTGACAGATGGCTCCTCCAGTTAGGCAGCGGGGATCCAACTGTCAATCAGAATGACGTCAGAAGTCCCACCCTTTTGACAGAGCAGAGCTGAAAAGAAGCTTCCGCTCTGTAGATGTGACATCAGCAGATACTTCTGAATCCCCAGCAGGAACGGTCTGTGCCGGAGAAGAATGGCACCATACACAACAGGTAGGTAAGTTGCAATTATCTGCCTGATAGTGCTTAAGTTCTTGTTCTGGATCACTGCGTTGAGAAACACGTGATGGTGTTTCCACGGTGTTGGATGTTTTGATCTCCCCGAGGTCATTCATCCTTATGTTGATAGTGCTTAAGTCCATTTGTTTTCATAAAGTCCTGGATACCCCCTTTAATGAGTTGCACACCCCTAATTAAGTGTACTGTCAATTTTGGATTATGTATTCTCCATTTACTTCCTCATAAGCTAGGTATATAATATTTCAAGTTGTGAATTAAGAAGGTGATATTTGGATTTCAACACCAGCAAAGGATTAAGAATGTCAAAAACGTAAGATGTCGCCTTTAAAGTTGAACAGTAATCAACTTGCTGACCTGATGTTGAATATAATATTGATTCTACTTTAATACCTTGTAAGACTGGTAGCAATGTTGCTGTTTAGGGATGAGTGATTGATTCATGGAGAATTGAGTTTGAGTCAAAATTCTTGAAATATGAGGTTTCATGTGAATTCAAAATTTTGAGAATCAATTTGTCATTTTCCATCTCCTGAGTCACCGGGTAAGTCTCTCTCTACTGTAGAGTGTTAGCTCTTATGGTAAGTGGGGTCCTCTCTATCTCATCTGCAATGTGTATGCTGTCAAAGTCAGCAAGGTCATCTCTCTCACCTGTAGTGTGTAAGCACTTATCGTCAGTGCGGTTGTCTCTCTCTTTCTGCTGTAGTGTGTAAGCTCTTGTTGTCAGCTGGTTCTTCTCTATCAACTGTAGAATGTAAGCTCTTATGGTCAGCAAAATCCTCTCTCCTATAGAGTGTAAGCTTTTATGGTCAGCAGGATCCTCTACCTCTCTTGTAGAGTGTAAGCTCTTATGGTAAGTGGGGTCCTCTATCTCTCCTGTAGAGTGTAAGCTCTTATGGTGAGCAAAATCCTCTCTCCTGTAGAGTGTAAGCTCTTATGGTCAGCGGGGTCCTCTATCTCTCCTGTAGAGTGTAAGCTTTTATAGTAAGTGTGGTCCTCTATCTCTCCTGTAGAGTGTAAGCTGTTATGGTCAGCAGGGTCCTCTATCTCTCCTGTAGAGTGTAAGCTTTTATAGTAAGTGGGGTCCTCTATCTCTCCTGTAGAGTGTAAGCTCTTATGGTCAGCAGGGTCCTCTATCTCTCCTGTAGAGTGTAAGCTTTTATAGTAAGTGGGGTCCTCTATCTCTCCTGTAGAGTGTAAGCTCTTATGGTCAGCAGGGTCCTCTATCTCTCCTGTAGAGTATAAGCTCTTATGGTAATTGGGGTCATCTATCTCTCCTGTAGAGTGTAAGCTCTTATGGTGAGCAAAATCCTCTCTCCTGTAGAGTGTAAGCTCTTATGGTCAGCGGGGTCCTCTATCTCTCCTGTAGAGTGTAAGCTTTTATAGTAAGTGGGGTCCTCTATCTCTCCTGTAGAGTGTAAGCTCTTATGGTCAGCAGGGTCCTCTATCTCTCCTGTAGAGTGTAAGCTTTTATAGTAAGTGGGGTCCTCTATCTCTCCTGTAGAGTGTAAGCTCTTATGGTCAGCAGGGTCCTCTATCTCTCCTGTAGAGTATAAGCTCTTATGGTAAGTGGGGTCCTCTATCTCTCCTATAGAGTGTAAGCTTTTATAGTCAGCAGGGTCCTCTACCTCTCTTGTAGAGTGTAAGCTCTTATGGTAAGTGGGGTCCTCTATCTCTCCTGTAGAGTATAAGCTCTTATGGTGCGGAAAATCCTCTCTCCTGTAGAGTGTAAGCTCTTATGGTCAGCGGGGTCCTCTATCTCTCCTGTAGAGAGTAAGCTTTTATAGTAAGTGGGGTCCTCTATCTCTCCTCTAGAGTGTAAACTCTTATGGTCAGCAGGGTCCTCTATCTCTCCTGTAGAGTGTAAGCTTTTATAGTAAGTGGGGTCCTCTATCTCTCCTGTAGAGTGTAAGCTTTTATAGTAAGTGGGGTCCTCTATCTCTCCTGTAGAGTGTAAGCTCTTATGGTCAGCAGGGTCCTCTATCTCTCCTGTAGAGTATAAGCTCTTATGGTAAGTGGGGTCCTCTATCTCTCCTATAGAGTGTAAGCTTTTATGGTCAGCAGGGTCCTCTACCTCTCTTGTAGAGTGTAAGCTCTTATGGTAAGTGGGGTCCTCTATCTCTCCTGTAGAGTGTAAGCTCTTATGGTCAGCGGGGTCCTCTATCTCTCCTGTAGAGTGCAAGCTTTTATAGTAAGTGGGGTCCTCTATCTCTCCTGTAGAGTGTAAGCTGTTATGGTCAGCAGGGTCCTCTACCTCTCTTGTAGAGTGTAAGCTCTTATGGTAAGTGGGGTCCTCTATCTCTCCTGTAGAGTGTAAGCTCTTATGGTCAGCGGGGTCCTCTATCTCTCCTGTAGAGTGCAAGCTTTTATAGTAAGTGGGGTCCTCTATCTCTCCTGTAGAGTGTAAGCTGTTATGGTCAGCAGGGTCCTCTATCTCTCCTGTAGAGTATAAGCTCTTATGGTAAGTGGGGTCCTCTATCTCTCCTATAGAGTGTAAGCTTTTATGGTCAGCAGGGTCCTCTACCTCTCTTGTAGAGTGTAAGCTCTTATGGTAAGTGGGGTCCTCTATCTCTCCTGTAGAGTGTAAGCTCTTATGGTCAGCGGGGTCCTCTATCTCTCCTGTAGAGTGCAAGCTTTTATAGTAAGTGGGGTCCTCTATCTCTCCTGTAGAGTGTAAGCTGTTATGGTCAGCGGGGTCCTCTACCTCTCTTGTAGAGTGTAAGCTCTTATGGTAAGTGGGGTCCTCTATCTCTCCTGTAGAGTGTAAGCTCTTATGGTCAGCGGGGTCCTCTATCTCTCCTGTAGAGTGCAAGCTTTTATAGTAAGTGGGGTCCTCTATCTCTCCTGTAGAGTGTAAGCTGTTATGGTCAGCAGGGTCCTCTATCTCTCCTGTAGAGTGTAAGCTCTTATGGTCAGCAGGGTCCTCTATCTCTCCTGTAGAGTATAAGCTCTTATGGTAAGTGGGGTCCGCTATCTTTCCTGTAGAGTGTAAGCTCTTATGGTCAGCGGGGTCCTCTATCTCTCCTGTAGAATGTTAGCTCTTATGGTCAGCAGGGTTCTCTCTTAATCTCTCTCACATTTAAAGGGTAACCTGTCATAGCTAGCAGGGTCCTCTCTCTCTCTTGCTTGCCATGTGTAATCTCTTATTGTCAGTACAGTTCACTGTCTCTTGCTCTTTTTCTTCTCCACCACGTGTATTTTCTGAGCAATTACAAACTTCCTAGTGTTGAGATTCAAACAAATTTATTTGCTGCATTTTTAGGAAATTTGGCAAATTTGAATTTCAAAAAAATCAAGTCATTTCTATTGTTAACTCATGTAGACTGCTCCTTTTGATTTATTACTTAAAACACCACTCCAGCATATTCTGTTCTGTTTCTTTAATTGCTGGAGCGGTGCTTCGAATCTAAGGTACCTGCCCCTACTCTCATATTTACCCTAAGGCCTCTTAATCTTTTCTAAGTGCTGCTCCGGTCCTGTGGTGCCATCTTATGACAGACAGAAGTCAGAAGTAATGGTCACAACCTCTCAATGGAAGTCTATGAGAGCCAAAATGAGGCTCTCATAGAATTTCATTGAAGTGACCTCTGACTCGCTCCATGAAACACTGAAGAGATTCGGCAGGTCACAAACTGCTGGAGACTGATGGGAGAGGCAGATAGAAGGTGAAGGCAGTGGCCACTAAGTAAGAGCAGGGGCAAGGACCTTAGATTGGAATCACCAGTCCAGTGATGAAATTTAAAAAAAATCTCTAAAGTGGTGTTTTAAATATTGGTATCACAGTATAAAAATATGCAATTAAAATATATCTAACATACAAAAATAAATGATAGACAATTACTTCAAGCAATATGAGATTGTACTTCAACCAATGCTGGCACGGTGTTAATACAAAGCTGTGTAAAATGCCCTTTTCAGTCAGTAGAATGTCAAAGACATGAATGATCTTTTTAATCTAAGAAAGTCACATAATGAGGACGACAGGACAATGTCTTAGCTAACGAACGATATTAACAAATGAAGTAGATATGATGCATTGTGAGGGAGGCATATTTAAGGAGGAACTGGAGATGGTATCACAGGCTTGATTTAATATTTCTATTCCAGAGGTTATAATACATTTTGAACTTTTTCTGAATAACTATCCGTCAGGTGATGCTTCAGATGAATAGTAAGGTGAGGGTTCATCTCGTGCAGTAAATGTTAGCCATATTGATTCATATTCATATGTTTCCAGGACATTAGGTATTCATATACCCCCAGGGACAATATAAAAGATATGTAAAGTGAAATATGTTAATGTAGGTGGCTGATATAGCCCGGAGCAAATGAAAATATGTTAAGTGATAGAAATTACATACACGTGTAAGCTCAAAAGGTCATAAGTATGTACGTGCATTTTTACTACTAATTTTTGTCATTCAAAAGGAAAACTATAGGTGTCAATATTTCTAACACTATACATAATAAATATATTTATTCTGAGAACTAAAACATCTAACAGAACATTTTAACAAAATTATATAAATTTTATGTATTTTCCATCTTTGCCGCCTTGTACTCTGTAATACATTTTTAATTAAAATTATCATTCTATATTCTATAATATAGCTAGAGATATACTGATACTCTGTAAAACATTTTTAATTAAAATTATCATTCTATATTCAATAATATAGGGAGGATGCTTAAAGGGACACTGTCACCTGAATTTGGAGGGAACAATCTTCAGCCATGGAGGCGGGGTTTTGGGGTTTTTGATTCACCCTTTCCTTACCCGCTGGCTGCATGCTGGCTGCAATATTGGATTGAAGTTCATTCTCTGTCATTCATAGTACACGCCTGGGCAAGGAAAGATTGCCTTGTGCAGGCATGTACTACAGAGGACAGAGAATGAACTTCAATCCAATATTGCAGCCAGCATGCAGCCAGCGGGTAAGGAAAGGGTGAATCAAAAACCCCAAAATCCCGCCTCCATGGCTGAAGATTGTTACCTCCAAGTTCAGGTGACAGTGTCCCTTTAAGGAGCTTTCAAATTGCTATAACTGCAGTGCTCTTACTTATATACAACTTTTTCTAGGGACCCAATAGTGCCCAAACTATAGGATGTTTAGAATAGGTGACTCCATGACAAAACTAAATGGAACGTGCATTGGGGTACTCGGCAGTGTGGTCTGTCACTTTGGCATAATTACCATGGTGTTTGCTGGTGGGTAAGGGGTCTCTGCACTTTAATATTGGTTATGGTTCATGTGGTTCATCAATTGACACGACTATTATTTGGCTACCTTGTGAAGTCTATGTATACTAACCAGTGTTAAATCCTTTAGCCAATTATGTTTTTGATTCCCTGAATTTATTTACTTATTTATTTGCTTTGTGCAAGGTGACCATCCTCCCCCTGATTATTATTGTTGTATTTCTATGAAATTAACCCATTATCTACCAATGTCCTTTTTTGGGGGGACACCTAGTCTTTTGGTTCTAGCAACTGAGAATTTATAATTAGGTCCAATTTTTTTGTGTTGTGTTTGTAAAATTAATGTTTTCAAAACAGGAAATCATGTCATTGTCATTTTTAATTGAATATTCTTCCACCCAGAGAGCTTTCAAAGCACCTATTTTCAAGGTTTTTTCAAAATTAGGATCATAAGCTGAAATTATTATTTAACCCCTTCATGACCTTGGGATTTTCCGTTTTTCTGTGTTCGTTTTTCGCTCCCTTCCTTCCCAGAGCCATAACTTTTTTTATTTTTTTGTCAATTTGGCCATGTGAGGGCTTATTTTTTTGTGGGACGAGTTGTACTTTTGAATGACATCATTGGTTTTACCATGTCTTGTACTAGAAAATGGGAAAAAAATTCCAAGTGTGGTGAAATTGCAAAAAAAAGTGCAATCCCACACTTGTTTTTTGCTTGGCTTTTTTGCTAGGTTTACTAAATGCTAAAACTGACCTGCCATTATGATTCTCCAGGTCATTACGAGTTCATAGACATCTAACATGACTAGGTTATTTTTTATCTAAGTGGTGAAAAAAAATTCCAAACTTTGCTAAAAAAAGAAAAAATTGCGCCATTTTCCGATACTCGTGATCTGGGGTCGGGTGAAAGCTTATTTTTTGTGTGCCGAGCTGGCGTATTTAATTATAGCATTTTGGTGCAGATACGTTCTTTTGATCGCCCGTTATTGCATTTTAATTCAATGTCGCGGTGACCAAAAAAAGTAATTCTGTTCAAAACAGCTGACATGTCCCGGCTTTGATGCGGGCTCACCGCCGGAGCCCGCGCTCAAAGCGGGGCTTCTGACCTCGGACGTACTATCCCGTCCGAGGTCAGAAAGGGCTTAAAATCACAGTTCTGTGATCACAAAGTTATTAGAACTATTGTTTATACTTGAATGAAGGTATATAATGCAATGGCATTGAAGTAGATTTACCAAGGCCAGAGTTATATTCAAGTGAAATTGCGGTCCCATTTTTGGGACATTAGCAGAATCCACTATCTATTTTCAATGTTTTTTTTAACATGGAAATTTTTGTTTGATTCACTAGTTTTTATACATAACCCTAAATCACTTACAACTGATATGGCAGGCAGAGGTCTTTTAGTTTCATTTCTTCCTTCTTACCAAATAGTCTGGAAATTCCTCACCCCTCCACCCCTCTTCCCCAGTACCTTTCTGACTATATATGCTTTGTGAAACCTGATATCTCAGCTGTACTGGAGACACTCAGGAGAACAGACCCTGTAACTTGCTGGCTTGTCAGACATTGTTTACAATCACAGTATATAAGGTTGGTATTTTATGTTTTTATTCATCACAATTGTTTATTTAGCTTGTTTTATGAATGGATAGTGAAATGTGAAATATGTTTATATTTAAAATAATAATATATATTTTTATCTATAGTTTTCTAAATGTTACTATACTAATTTTTGTTTTTGTTGTGTCAGCAGTAAGAACATGGCATATCGATATAAAAAAGGACTTACTGTTGATGAAATACTAGGTTATCTTGAATTAGATGATCAAGAAGAGGAAGTTTCTGATGTTGAAGTAAGGATTGTGCCCCCTGAGCCTGATGAGGTAACTGATAAGGAAGATTTTCAGGAAAATGAGCTTCTTGCTCATGAATTGAATGATGTAGCAGGAATTTTGGAGGTATTGCACACTTCAATAGAAATTGAAGAGGCTCCTGAGGTGGCATCAACTGAGAATTTACCTTCCTGTGCTGTTTCAACGGCTACCTCTACAAATTTGTGCCATACTGTGGTAAGTCTGACAAAGAGGAAGGACCGTTAGGCTTGAGAGTAATTTCACAACTTACAAATGTAATTCCTAATTCCCCGTCATTCAGTTACAAGTTATTTTTTGACAATTTCTTTACAAGTATTGATGCTCTGGTAATGCTGAAAAACAAAAACATCTAAGCAACTGGCACTATGAGAGAAAATCGCACAAAACAGTGTCCTCTTGTGCCAAGCAAGAAGATTGAAAAACAAAAGGAAAGAGGATTTTGTGATTACTGGTTTGATAAAGCAAATAACATTCTTGTGGTGAAATGGAAGGATAATAAGGTTGTCACGTTTGGCACAAACTTCAGCACAATAGAGCCTTTGTCAACAGCTCGTAGGTAGTGTTGAGCGATACCTTCCGATATTTGAAAGTATCGGTATCGGATTGTATCGGCCGATATCCGAAAAATATCGGATATCGCCGATACCGATATCCGATACCAATACAAGTCAATGGGACACAAATATCGGAAGGTATCCTGTAATGGTTCCCAGGGTCTGAAGGAGAGGAAACTCTCCTTCAGGCCCTGGGATCCATATTCATGTAAAAAATAAAGAATAAAAATAACAAAAATCGATATACTCACACCTCCGACGGCCCCTGGCTATAAGCGGTGTAACCGGCAGCCTCTGTTCCTAAGAATGCAGGGTGAAGGACCTTCGATGATGTCGCGGCTTGTGATTAGTCGCATGACCGCTGATGTGACCGCTCACGTGACCAATCACAAGCTGCGATGTCACCGCAGGTCCTTCACTCGCTCATTCTTAGGAGGGGAGACTGCCGGTTATAGCGGTTTCAACCAGGGCGCGTCCGAGGGTGAGTATATCAATATTTTTTATTTTTATTCATTATTTTACACATGAATATGGATGCCGATACCGATTCCCGATATCACAAAAATATCGGAACTCGGTATCGGAATTCCGATACCGCAAACATCGGCCGATACCCGATACTTGCGGTATCGGAATGCTCAACACTGCTCGTAGGTACTCTCAAAAACAGAAAAAACATGTCCAAATCTCAATGCCGCTGATGGTTCAGGAATATAATTCCCACATAGGGAGTTGATTTATTGGACCAACAAATCTCCCTGTACCGTGTCAGAATCCGTTCCAAAAAGTGGTGGTGGCCCCTTTTCACTCAAATGATAGACATTGCCATTGTCAACATCTGGAGGGCATATCAAAAGGCAAATCCAGAAGAAAGTGTGCCACTGCTAAGTGTAAGGAGGAGGATTGCATTGGCCTATCTAAGCAAAAGAACACAATCGACCCAAAGCGATGTGGACCTCAATAGAGTAAACTATTAGGTGGCAGAGTTAGTGATGGCGTCAGATTTGATCCTGGTAATCATTTGATAAAGCCAATTGCTACACAAAGAAGGTGTGCTTTATGTAAAAAAAAAACAACCAGAATTTGCAAACGGTGTGATGTTCCCCTTCATGCTAAGTGTTTAGCTGTATTCCATTCCCCTAACTGAGTAATTTGGATAATTTTGTAATATGATATTTTGAAAAAAAAAGTGCATAAACATATTGTTTGCATAATAGTTTGTAAGCAAAAAATGCAAAAAAAAAAGTTGAATAAGTTCTATCTTTTCTGAGTTTTTGCTATCACTTTCTGCCAATGTCCCAAAATTGGGACGCCCTTTTCTGAAAAATCCGTACTTGTAAAAATTTGGCAAATTATGTTCCTGATTCATTAGGACCCAAATCATTAAAAATCTGTCATTTAAAAAAAAATGAAAATTGCTAATTTGGCAAGTAACGGGTTAATATTATTTGTAATTTATTGATTTTATGTTCAGAATGCCACAATGTGAGTCATCTTTGATCACACTGCCCCCTTTATTTGGGGTGGGGAGGGTGTTTATCTTGTTTTCCTTCTATTTATAGGAGTAAATAGATCATTTTCTGAGTGTATCTCCATGTGGATGGTGTAAAGCAAATCTTGGTAGTGCCCAAAGCTCAGGTCTATAAAAACTGTTAGATGAAAATAGCGCAGTAGGGTTTTATCTGAGACTAAACAGTCAATGCAAGGTAGAAGCACTCATCAGACGTAGCTTAAGACAAGCATTGGAGAGATTAGCTGCCTCAGATACATGAGGGACCAACCATTGAGAATACAATGTAGGAGAACGTGGTGAAATTCTGCGCTGCTGAATCATGTAGTCCAAAGGCATTATTAAAAGTGGTCTTTATTCAACACATTTTCTGAGTTTCAAAGAACTCCATCATGTGGTATTTCCTGATGAAGGAGTTCTTTGAAACTCAGAAATGTGTTGAATAAAGACCACTTTTAATAATTCCTTTTGGACTACATGATTCAGCAGTGCAGAATTTGACCACGTTCTCCTACATTGTATTTTCAAAGCTCAGGTCAGATACTTGTTCTTTTAATCACGTGCAAAAAAAACCCTAAAAAATCTTGTCTTATAATCTTACTTATAAAAAAAAAGAATACAGATGATCCATTCTCTATAAAGAAAGGCTAAAGGGGAAAATAATCCAAGTGTTTTCATATGAAAACAATCATCATACTCTATAAAAAGTATTTTTTTTATTTTTTTACACAATGCAGATTTGTGCAACACTTGTGCAACTTTTGACATTTTCACACCAGTTTGAATCACCTCTGCCAAAATTCGTATAGCTGACAAGTAGGAGGGTTAGGCTGGCATCACACTACCATATATTACGGCCTAGTGTCATTCTATGGGGCAGATCACATCTGCGATTATTTTCTCATGCCGATTGTCAGAGAGACTTGGCTCATATGCACTCATACAAGTATATGGGTGCGGGTGAAACATTGGACTGCACTCAGATTTCATCCCAGTGAAGTTCCCATATACTTCAGGTCAGGCCATGGAGGAGATAGACAAACTACTTTCTCTGTCTCCTCTGCACCTGTACTGGTATTCTCTTGGAGCACAGTAGAATGACTCTCGGCTCACGCTCTAGTGTCAATAGCATATCACACTCAATGCTCTCGCTTCAGATGCCATACTCTAGTGTGATTCCAGCCTTAGAGTGTGGCTACATCTGGCCATCAAGTTCAGCAAAATTGCCTACTATTCTTATGCCGGGCATGTTATAACTCACTGTAGCCTATGTAGCTGTAAGACAACAAACTGCACCAGGAAACTCACTACTCTATCCAGTATGTCCTTGGATCAAAAAATATTGCTAAGTCTCACCCTTGAGCTAAGGTTTTAGACTTAAGCTGGCCACCAACTGAAGATGGAAGTGTTTAGAAGAATAACTCCAGTGCTTGCAGCAGGTTTTCTACAAAGTTAGCTGTTTTATGTTCATGTGGAAAATGTTAAATATGTTACAGTGTAAAACTATCTACTGCTTAATTTATACATTCATTTTTAGGTGCAGTGTTCCTTTAAAGACTATTAGCCCTTGACAAGCAGACCCTGTAATATGAGAGTGCGGACATTTGGTCCCTGTCAATAGCTGTTAATTCTTCCATTCTCAAACTATTACTGAGGTGTTTACTAACGGCCCCAAAGGATTTGTACCCATATGTTCGGATAATTTTGAAATGTATACTCCAGTAATACCATATTTACAATACAATGCCCAATAGCAACAAGAATCTCTTACTACAATAAACAATGTACTGAAAGGTCAGAATACAATTACACATTCTTCAGGTTTTTTTCTGATTAAAAAGTACTGATAATAAGTGTACAGTACCTTACACTAAATATTAACAGACATTATGAAAGAAGCAGATAGAAATACAATAAGTTTCATTGTTCCAAGCAGAATTACTTTAGAATAATAAAATCATTCATTATCTCTAACAACAGAAACTTTAAATGGAATCTGTTGCGCCAACACACGATTTAAACTACTTTTACAATACTTAAGGGGACTTAGACCCTATAAAACTCACACCTGCAGTATCCTTTTTACTTCTGCTGGACAGAAAAACATTTTTATTTTATATTTAATTGAGGGGAACTTGGTGCACCACTGGCATGGACAATGGACAGTTATGGGGTTGACAATGGAGTTGACAGACTTCCTGTGGCAATGAGTTTCCAAAACAATAAAACAAAGAGAGGTAACAAAACAATAAGGGAAAGGTATGAAAAAGAAGAAAGGAAGATGAGAGGAGTTATTCAGTACCATTCTTCATTCCAAAACTATAAAAACGTACGGATCAGGTGAGGAATAATGTGTTTTTTATTTGTAAAATAATAAATGGGTAAAAGAGGGTTGGGGAGTTTTTATTTCAAAGGACTTTACTCTGTTTTTTAACTTAAGCTTACAGGGTTAGTAATGGAGGCATCTGAATTACTTTTATATAAATAATTTAAAAAAAACATGTGGGGACCCCTCTTTTTTCAATGAACAACCAACATAAAGCTGACAGCTGGGGGCTTTAGTTATCAAAAATAGACGAGACCCACATCTTTTTTTTTTCTTACACGGTGTGCCCAAACAGTAAAGCCTTTTAATTTATGGAGCTTTTCAACAAGCATTGTTTGGGCTGCTGAACAAGAACAGTAACACGGACTTACGAGAGAAGTCCGTGGTTGGGTTCTGTGCACAGACACTTGGTGTTCGGTACGGACCCCAAACTTTACCGTTCTGGTTCACCCATCTCTATTCATGAACTGATTATGGAAGAATGGGTTGCCATCAGTCAGCATGTGCATAAGAAGTTCATATTCATCATGAAAATGTAAATTGCAGAAGTCTTCAAAAACAAGAGTCAACACTGTAAATATTGAATCTTTGCTTAAACTTGATGTATTTGTCAATAAAAGAATAAAAACTTATGAAATACTTCAAATTGTTCTTCGGTAACCATAGAAACATCTTACTAAAAGATTAAAACAATAAAAACAAAGAAGCAGCAAACTTTGTGAAAGTCTCAAAACTTTTGGCCCTGACTGCACATTATTACAACCATCGATGAATTGATGGGACAGTATATAGTTGTACTGTATAAGAGATAATTCTAACTAGAAGTAAACTGAGCAGATATAAATATAATAAACATTTACTATAATACCAAGCATAAATTATTAAACATCATGTAAGCAACCCCGACATTTCATTTGTTATAATTTACTTGACTACTGATCTATAGAAAGGTAATTTGCTATATTATTACATAATAATATGTGATATGTTTTTTGGGGGGTTAGGAGGTGACACATTTACTTTTTCCATTGGATGACGTTGACCAATCATAAGAGGGAAGCGTAATGCAGGATAAAAGAATGCTCCAAATGAAGATTAGAACAGGCTTTCCCTCTACCTGTAATTACACATATTTATGCTCTCCTCACTAGGATGCACATTTCAGGAGGAGAGCAGAAATATGTGTCATTACAAACACCTCTCTGCATCTATCACAGACATCGGGGAATACTGCTCAATATCTGGCACAGATTCAGAGGGATGTATGTAGCAATAAATCATATCCATGACTCTGGGATAAATGTAGAGTTGCCTGAGTAGGATTCTAATCCGTAAGCGTTGATATGAATAAAACTTGGCACTCCAAAGGATGTGTGGCAATAAGCATAACTTTTATTTCAATACAAACTAGTCTACAACACAGCTATAAAGTTATAACGTTTCGGTCCAACATGGACCTTCATCAGATAAAGGCTGTGATTTCATGGAGAAGCACTGCGGCCAAGATAGTATGTGACAGAGATGAGCTCACACTGCATTTACATAGGAGCACAAACTACGTTTGCAAGATATACTATGGAAATCTATAGTCCCTCCTGGAAACACAGTTGGCAGCTTCTGTGTTCCTGCAGTGTGAGCTTATCTCTCTCACACACAATTTTGCCTGCTACATCATTCCATGAAACCACAGCCCTAACATGATGAAGGTCCATGTTGGACCAAAACTTAGTAGCTGTGGTGTGGACTGGTGTGGATTGAAATAAATGTTACGCTTATTGCCACACATCCTTAAGAGTACTGAATTTTACTCAGAGTGATGTATGTGTCATGCTGCAGCTCTTATCTCACAGCACTGTCATCTCTGCTCTCCTCTTCCCTTCACACTGCCAATGATGAAAGCTGCTGCATGTTACATACATAATTATGGATTTGTGTCAGCTATCAGAGCATTATTCTCTGATGCCTGTGACAGATCCAGAGAGGTGTTTATACAAACAGATCTGCTCTCCTTCCTCCCGCTTGAATTCACAAGCGATGTTGGCAGTGAGATAAGTGACATGGGCTGCGTGTCATTACTTGTCTTAACATATCATACAGAAAAGCTTGTTAAGACTTCATTTGGAGGAGGTTTTTTTCCCTGCATGATGTTGTCTGCTTATCATTGGTCAATGTCATGAAGATGAAAAAGTAAAATGCCTCCAGCAAAGAATCTTTGCTTACAAGCTAATATCTCCACAATGTAGATGAGAAATTAAAAGAACAAGTCAATATTCCATGGTGTAGCAAGTTTAACAAGGGTAGAGGTCCTCCTTTGGTATGTTCACACGTGACATTCTTGCTGCTTTTTTATGCAAATTTCCAGTTGCGTTTTACAGTACCAACAAAGTCTATGAGATTTCAGAAAACTCGTTCACACAGCTTAATTTTTTGTCCTTAGAGTTTTGTGCTTTGTTTTTTGCAGAATAGAGCATGTCACTTCTTTCAGTGTTTATTCAGCGTTTTTCACCCATTGAAAGTAATGGGTGGTGAAAAAATGCTGAAAAAATGCAGCAAAAATACCATCAGTATCAGGTTTTGCTGCACAAAGCTGCCGGCTATTGAACGCAGGTGATTCCGTATGTGTTCACTGAACCATGCGGATTCACTGTGTTCAATACATTGTACGGGTGAAATTTATCGTGCAGAGACTCACATCACTGCAAAGCAAATAAACATGCTGTGGTCTGGAAAGAGACGCTGCATGTCCATCTCCACAGGGTGATCCGTGGGTGTCGGTGCACGCATAGTGGACATGGGATTTCTTGAACTCCCATCCACTATGCTGTAACATCTGGATGCTGCGGTTTGGACGCTGCGCAAGTACACAGCATACAACCCACAGTGTGCACCTACCATGTAAAGCAGAATATGATTTTTTTTGTCACTAAACTTTATCAGCATACACAAGAGACAAATATATCATGACAAAAACGCTGTAAAAAACACAAGAAAAAACAAGCAAAACCTGTTTTTTTCTGCAGCTTCTTTACTGCCAAGAGAGCAGGTTTTGTTGCGGAAAAAAAACTGCAGCAAAAACATCACATGTGAACACAGCCTTTAAGTAGATTCCACAAGCAAGCCTCTACAGATACATAAAGATACAATCACATTGCTTTAAAGGAATGAAGAACATTCTATAGATTCTGCATCACCACCCCCTCTCATTGCAATGAATTGAAATCCATATCACATAATGTGATGCTTATGTTAATAAAATGTCTGACTGAACATCCTAAGGGGCTATTTTCTAGAAGCCTTGATTTAGTTCCAAAATCTGTGCAGAGTACAGTACACAGATGCCAAAGCGAATTCCACTTTGCATGTCTGACAATCTCCTGCAGCATCTCTACCTGCTTTTTCATGGAGCAAGCCTTTGGCCTGGATAAATGCAGTGCTGAAGACTACCTTTGATGGCATTTCTTCATGTCATTCTTTTACCCAGTTGTCAAAGGTTTCTCTCTGTGAATAATGGGATTCATTGAAGCTAGGCTTGTTTGTTTTGGGCTGGCACACTAAGATTACTAAATAAGGATAACCTGAGCTGGGAGCCGATGCATGAATAATACAAGCGTCTTGCTACAGAATTAGTCATCTCATAGTGAACCTGTGCATCAATGGCTGCTGAGCAATTCTTTAAAGATGCATATGTTTTCAGGAATTATTTAGAGGAGCATTAAATATGTCAGCTTTGTAATAATTCAGGGCGCAGAAGCTATAAAGCGATACTCTGTTATGTATGAGAAGCATAAAAACACATATTACTCAGTAATTGTATGATAACTTTCTTTTCCGAGGTTGAAAGATTGGTGTTAACAGATGGGGCTCATTTGATTGGCTGCCAAATCATTATACAATTTTGATATATTGCCAAATATCAAGGCCGACTTGGCAGATATGAAAAGCTGTTTTTTTGCTGTTGGCAATAGATATTAGCATACTGAAACCTTAATGTAAGATTTCAGGTATAATGTTCTATTTATGACCTCCGGACAGATAAACCACTGGGATTTTATCAGATTTGCTTCATTGTCTCATAATGAGCACATTGATTCTTTGTATTTACTGACATAATTAATTCACATTGTAATTAGCCATTGTCGAAACGGTGCCTACATGACCACTGAATCGGTGTGAGGTCAGCCTCAGGTTTACTGTTTGTTCATGGACCATTTTCTCGAAAAGCCCATAGATAAACTAAGAATGACAAAATTATTTCCTCAAACACTTTTCATTGATAAGAAAATGACGGAGATGCAAAGGATTCGTTCACACTGCAGAAACGAAAAACAACACAGTCAGACGTTACATGTAACTGAATGGGATTTTATAAATTCCCATTTACACTTAGTGGAGGTGAACTACGTGAGTTTTAGAATCTGCTGTTTCTTTTCAATCTTGGTACGACCTATCTGATTTTCTGTGATTTTTCTTCATTGATTTTTTATGGGAAAATGAAATTAAATCCATGAGAACAGCATTAAAAACAGATGCTTTTAACACATAGCTGCATTGCAAGGTTTTCCTTTTTTAATAAAAGAAAACTCCTACATGAGCTAGTTCGAGAATAATATCAATGCTCTATACCAGTTGTCATGAACTGGGGGTGTTGGTTGCCCCAGTTTGTCATCACGGATTTATTTATATCCCACTTCCCAGTTCCGGTTCAGAACTTGCAGCTCTCTGGCGCCTTTCTTACCCTCAGGTCAGTCAGGCAGTGCACCTAAGATAATTAGTCACCAGAAAGGCTGCCTGCTCGTGTACTGGCTATCGGGCATGCTGCAGTGAGGGCGATATACCTATTCCCAATTACAGGTGGGAAATACATTTATAAAACCCTTTCCGTCACTGCCAGCTTTGCCCCACAAGCTCAGCACACTGCGCTGCCACCAGCTCTTATTTCTTATGATTAATAGCGGGTTAGGAGCCAACCAATTAGTAGCAATGGCATAGGTCAGAGGACTTAGGGTACGATTAGATCAAGGAGAACAACACTAGTAAATATTATAGCTTTTACTCCAAAAAGATTAGGCAGTGTTTACAAAAAGTATAAAAAAAAAATTACAAGATGAGACAATTATAGTATGTATAAAATGATTACAAAATAAAAGGGATCAAATATGAAAAGCACTTACAGTTCTCTCATATCATGGCTGCCATGTGGCATGGGGGGAAGGGAGTGACATCCCATTGCATCAGACTGGTTGCTGAGTCCCCTATAGCAGGATTCCTGGGCAAAAGACCACCTCCCAACTCAGCTGGTTAATGTTATACCCTGTGCTTTATGACCTCACTGAGTGGGCGGAGCTCTGATATGCACTCCCTTTTTTAAAGTTTTTAAATAATTTTTCTCAGGAGGAAAGGGAAGTTCATTTAAGTCTAAACATGATTTGGCTATGTGCCTCGGTTAAGCAGTAATCCACTACTTGCATTCTGCTGGTCCATGAGCTTAGAAAATTCACTGGAGTATGGTTCTTCCAATGCCTATTCAAAAGGGTAAGTTTCATGTTTCTATGGCTCTTCGGCGCCATTATATTTTGATCCTAAATGAACCCTGTACTAGGACAAAGGAACCACCTGTTTCACAGATTTTTACTTTCTGTTTCCCCAGCTACAAGCAGAAGGAAGGGGTGAGGAAATCACCCACACATTCCTGAGGTAGGGGGGAAGGAGTAATGGATTACACATGCAGAGTGAGAAGGAGAGCCTTCTAAGCAGTGATAAGGAGGGGCTGTGGGGGGAGAACCAGAGATGCAAAATTTGTACCTTACATAGACCTAATGGATGTAGCAGAGCTCAGTGTGCGCTATAATATAGAACCAAATACGTCATATTTCCTGACACCAGTGCTCCCAAAACTACTATGTCTTTCTGTAGAAAGCTGAAAGAACAAAGGGATACAAAACATCTTAGAGGTATTGTTCACTACCCTTTCTCAATTGCTTTAGAGCATCACATAAAATAAAAAATAAACTTATACATAGCTCTCGGACTGGTGCCGCTGCTACGTTGGCACTGTAGTTCCCAATGGTAATGTGACATTATGTCCTGTTATTGCAGTAACCAATTACCAGCTGCTGATGGGCTGCAGGCTTTATTATACCATCTGAGTGGATGTAATTTCCGGGATGATAAGTATATTTTTTATCTTATATGGGGGCAGTTAAGAAGGGATTGTCCAGTAGTAGACTATGTATATTTAATATAGCTTTATGCATGTGATCTGGTAAAGAAACATTTTGTCTAGAAAATCACTTCCCATATTAGTCCCTACTAGTAAAATAACACATATCTTATTTTTTTCCTGGATAAATTTGCAGTTAAAAATTCACTGCTCCTATTTTGGCAGGTTTACAAACTAAATGGTCTCCTAGTGGGAAAACTCTTGTTTTATTTTTTATTTTATTTTTATGTAATGACTTATGTTCTGTGTTTTCTTACATAGGAAAAATCAAAGGAGGTATTAGGAATTTAGCATATAAAATCCTGCTGCCCAGGTTATCAGCCTCCTTGTACCGATACTATTCATCCCTTTAAATGGAGTCTGTCACCACATTTGACCTATCTAAACTGTTAACATGGGCAATCAGGTTATATACTGCTAAAAAAAGTCATCCCTGTATGCCTCATATCAGATGCCTTGTTGTGGATAAATCATCTTTTATAACTTTATGTAAGTTACCACCTTTTCCAAGCTGTGGTTAGGATGTGACATGGAATATAACTGCTTCCAGGAATTATTAACCAGCAATTATTATACATGAAGGAATGTTACCAGTGTGATGTGTGATGGCCGCTCTCTGCTCTCCTGATCTCACTGCAGAGCTGTGTGTGATTATAACTGACACATATGCAGGTTCCTCTCAGCTTCAGCTCAAGGCACAGGCAGACAGGGTGGGAATATTGTTAAAATACAGCAGAGCTCAAGAGCTGCAAACAATGTAATTGCTAGAAGGGAAATTTCACTTTTCCTGTTCTGTGTTAGTTACATGTCTCACACTGGTATCTTTCCTTGTTATTAAAATAAGCTCCAGAGACAGAGATACCTTCCAGGCAGCATCCTCACCATAGCCTACAGATGTTGATAAATCTTTATTATATGTAGCTGTAGGTTGTATTGCAACTAATTAACTTATATTTACTGTTTATGGTCATAGCTGTTATGTGACTAACTGAACATTATCACTCTTACTTAAACTGCTATGTTTATATGTATATACAGTACAGACCAAAAGTTTGGACACACCTTCTCATTTAAAGATTTTTCTGTATTTTCATGACTATCAAAATTGTTAATTCACATTGAAGGCATCAAAATTATCAATTAACACATGTGGAATTATATACTGAACAAAAAAGTGTGAAACAACTGAAAATATGTCTTATATTCTAGGTTCTTCAAAGTAGCCACCTTTTGCTTTGATGACTACTTTGCACACTCTTGGCATTCTCTTGATGAGCTTCAAGAGGTAGTCATGGGAAATGATTTTCACTTCACAGGTGTGGCCTGTCAGGTTTAATAAGCGGTATTTCTTGCCTTATAAATGGGGTTGAGACCATCAGTTGTGTTGATGCACAGTTGGTGGATGCACAGCTGATAGTCCTACTGAATAGTCTGGTAGAATTTGTATTATGACAAGAAAAAAGCAGCTAAGTAAAGAAAAATGAGTGGCCATGATTACTTTAAGAAATGAAGATCAGTCAGTCCAAAAAATTGGGAAAACTTTGAAAGTGTCCCCAAGTGCAGTGGCAAAAACCATCAAGCGCTACAAAGTAACTGGCTCACATGAGGACCGTCCCAGGAAAGGAAGACCAAGAGTCACCTCTGCTTCTGAGGATAAGTTTATCCGAGTCACCAGCCTCAGAAATTGCAGGTTAACAGCAGCTCAGATTAGAGACCAGGTCAATGCCACACAGAGTTCTAGCAGCAGAAACATCTCTACAACAACTGTTAAGAGGAGACATTGTGCAGCAGGCCTTCATGGAAAAATAGCAGCTAGGAAACCACTGCTAAGGACAGGCAACAAGCAGAAGAGACTTGTTTGGGCTAAAGAACACAAGGAATGGACATTAGACCAGGGGAAATCTGTGCTTTGGTCTGATGAGTCCAAATTTGAGATCTTTGGTTCCAACCACTGTGTCTTTGTGCGATGCAGAAAAGGTGAACGGATGGACTCTATATGCCTGGTTCCCACCATGAAGCATGGAGGAGGAGGTGTGGGGGTTCTTTGCTGGTGACACTGTTGGGGATTTATTTAAAATTGAAGGCATACTGAACCAGCATGGCTACCACAGCATCTTGCAGTGGCATGCAATTCCATCCGGTTTGCATTTAGTTGGACCATCATTTATTTTTTAACAGGACAATGACACCTCCAGGCTGTGTAAGGGCTATTTGACCAAGAAGACGAGTGATGGGGTGCTACGCCAGATGACCTGGCCTCTACAGTCACCAGACCTGAACCAGATCGCAGAGTGAAGGCAAAAGGGCCAACAAGTGCTAAACATCTCTGGGAACTCCTTCAAGATTGTTGGAAGACCATTTCCTTTGACTACCTCTTGAAGCTCATCAAGAGAATGCCAAGAGTGTGCAAAGCAGTCATCAAAGCAAAAGGTGGCTACTTTGAAGAACCTAGAATATAAGACATATTTTCAGTTGTTTCACACATTTTTGTTAAGTATATAATTCCACATGTGCTAGTTCATAGTTTTGATGCCTTCAGTGTGGATTTACAATTTTCATAGTCATGAAAATACAGAAAAATCTTTAAATCAGAAGGTGTGTCCAAACTTTTGGTCTGTACTGTATATATATATATATATATACAGTATATATATTTACTATATATATATATATATATATATATATATATATATATATAGTCATCCTATAGCTGTGACAAAGTATATAACTGGGGTTCCAACAGGGGCTCACCCACCATTTCCTCTGTCTGTCTGCCTGTATTTTGGAATTTTATCCCAAGCTACTTTATATATTTGAACTTCGTAAAATTGATTAAATCTTAATTATATCTTGACTTCATTGTCCTGGCACATTTTTTGTTTTTGCTATTGTTATGGGTATTAGTGCCTTGTGGGACATCTTACCCACTCTTATCTGGGTTTGCAACTGTCTGATGTACATCTTACTCCAGCAAACTTTTATTCAAATCTGGCATAAGAAATGTCAGTCTTGATGAAGCGACTCTATGTTTTAATAATTCTTGGTAGTAAGCTGACAAAATTTGTATAGATTTGTCTTAAGGGTTCATCTGTAAACCTGAAATTCAGAGCTTTTAGATTTGGAATGAAGCAGAGCTGAGAAAGCTAACCCCGTCCACATCAGGCTCTCCATTTACAAAGTCCATAGACAGAGAGGTGCTCATCACAGTTGGAAGGGTAATTTCTGGACTAGTGTAGTCAGGCAATGTTAATCTTTTATAAGTGATAAATCCTTCACAATTAGTAAACAACAGCACACACTTTGACAAGTGACACATCCCTGAATTCTGTGTTTCAGCCTCTATCTCCTGCTGTCTTCAGATTACATAGCAAAAACCTGCTGACAGATTCCCTTAAATACTTAATTCACACTTTAATGGTCACTGCAGAGGAGGATATCTCACTGACTTTGCCTCGCAGCACATATTCCGGAATGAATAAGGCTCATTAGACTAAAGGCAAAGAATTTGTACAGTATATACGTTAAGAAATACATATTCTGATAACAGCAATATAAGTCCATGATTTCCTATGATAGTCATCTATATATATAATTGTCTAAGGGTTTTTCCATCTGTCTGTCCTGGAAATCCCGCGTCTCTGATTGGTCGAGGCCGCCGGGCCTCGACCAATCAACGACGGGCACAGCATGGCGACGATGATGTCATAAAGGTTACCTCGACCAATCAGCGACGGGCACAGTTTGCCGCGAATTCGCCTCGACCAATCAGCGACGGGCACAGTATCGACGTAGATGTCATAATGGTTGCCATGGCGACGATGATGTCATAAAGGTTGCCTCGACCAATCAGCGATGGGCACAGTCTGCCGCGAATTCTGGAATCATCGTTGTCCATATACTACGGGGACATGCATATTCTAGAATACCCGATGCGTTAGAATCGGGCCACAATCTAGTATTTTATAATTCTGTACTTTTCTGTGCATGAAATAAACTGTTAGATTCCATTAGAAAATGATGTGTAATGTTTGCCTTTGTGGAAAACAAAGTAAATCTGGGAATTAGCTCAATTCTTAACCAGCAATTCTTTGCTATTTCCATAGCAGAAGCAGTTTTGAGATCACAATGGAAACTGGGCTGAAAATCCCACACATGAACCCAGCCACATTGACAGATAGAAACCTTGTGGGGGCCTAGCACATAAAGAATATGACCTACATTCATATTTTATTGATTAGGAAATTCTCTGGCTGCGTTTAGCATTAGATACACAATTCACTCATAGAAAGATAAATGTGAGCATAAAAGAGACACACACACTCACTCCCTCCTTAAACATTTGCTAAATACTTTCTGAGGTGTACCATGTCCACATTTCACTCTCCAAAAGGAGAAACATTACCCCTTAGACCTCAGACCAGAGCCTCTCACCTAGCCAAATCAGATCTCATACTTAGCACTGATGAGGAGCAATGCCCCAAAACATCGTCTCTGCAAATTGAGATTCTGGTTTGGCTTTTATCCTAAGTCATATTGCAAGACTTGTTAAAGATTCAATATTGACGTTAAGGGTCGTTACTTCCAATAAGTGACACCAGAGTTCTAGTCCGCTTCCTCTCTGAAGAGGCAATTTGCATATTAAATACTATCTAAAATGTAGTACACTGATAGATAGGTTTTCAACTTTTTTTTTTTACATTAAAGCTCAACTAAAGGTAGCCACAGCTAAATGTTTGACAGTTGACTTCCTCAGAGATTAATGTGCCAATAGGGCAGCACAACTATATGTGGGTCCAGGGAACGCAAGTACCATGATGGAACAGGCAGGCATTGGTTTTCAGTCCTACTTTCCCTCTAATATACCAGCTGTCGACAAGATGCTGGGCCCGGCAGCCACATGTGGCGTAATGTAGTGAACTTCTGTGACAAGTCTGCTGCAGAGAGTTTTCATCTGAGTCACTTGATGTCAGAAAAGGGATAGATAACCTTTACCGTACATTTTATCTTTTAAAACACAAAAGTGTACACTATTGTGTGGAGCAGCACAAATAGAAAACTTTTGTGGAGGCAATCAGACAGTGAGGCACAAAGAAGCTATTAATAATTTGTAGTGGTCCAAAGAAGAACTATTAGACTGGACATTTTTACTTTGGGGAGACCAATACAGGACATTATAACTTGAGGGCACAACTGGAATATTATTACTTTGAGAGTAACGATGGAGAACTTTTATTTTGTTAGGGTATGTGCACACATTGCAGATTTGCCTGCAGAATTTTCTGCACAGAATCTTCACCTCTTGGCAGAAAACGCAGGTAAAAATCCGAGTGTTTTTGATGCGTTTTTGATGCAGATTTGATGCATTTTTTCATGCGGATTTGTATGCGATTTTGTAACCTTAATAAGGATCTACAGTAGATAGATAAAATGGTACATAAATAAAGTCACACACAAAATCTGCACGAAATATCTTTAATAAAAAAAAAATTGCGTGGGCTCCAGCACAATTTTTTGCGCCAGAGAAAGAAAGACGACAGCTGGGGGGCCAATATTTCTAGCCTGGGTAGGGGTTAATACCCCTGGAGCTTCCCAGGCTATGAATCTCAGCCCGCAGCTGTATATTTAGCCTTTACTGGCTATTAAAATAGGGGGACCCCCACAAAAATAATGTGGGGTCCCCCTATAATTTATATCCAGAAAAGGCTACGCAGACAGCTGTGGGCTGATATTCATAACCTAAAAAGGGGCCATGGATATTGCCCCCCCGGCTAAAAATGCCAGCACCCAGTGCCTATTCTGGCACTTAGCCTCTCTCTGCCGTGTAGTGGTGGCATATGGGGTAATAAGGGGTTAATGTCACCTTTGATTGTAAGGTGACATTAAGCCTGGTTAATAATGGAGAGGCGTCAATAAGACACCTATCCATTACTAATCCTATAGTTATTAATGGGTTAAAAAAGACACAGTCAGACAAAAGTATTTTAATAAAATAAAAAACTACACATTTTTTCATAATTTTTATTCCACGCCTAATCCAACAAACACAAATACTCCCTGTTCTGACGCAGTCCCTCTTTAATAACGAGTGTCCCACGATGATCTCCCTTATAGAGTGGTCACATCTGCAGACGTGACCGATCTATAGGGCCTCTGATGGCACACTGACCGGAGATAACCCTCCAGCAGTGTATCATCGGAGTTCACTTTATGGCACTGCAGCAGTGAGAAAATTCTCACGCTGTAGTGCCGCAAGTGACAGGTGAACTCAGGTAGTCTGTCAGTGGCGGAGTGATACAGTCCGGAGGATTATCTCCGTCATTGATGTGACAGCTCTCCACGGGAGATCGTCGTGGGACAATTGTTATTAATTGGATTACATCAGAGTATATTGTTTGTTTATTACTTTAATTTTATTTGCATGTGATCGATGGCTTCAGGGATTAGGTGTATATGGTAACTATGTACTATATGTGTACTGTATGTGGTTTTTTTTTAACATTCAACATATTAGCCGGATGATGGGACTACTTTCCCATCAATGGCTAATGGTGTCACTGTAGCAATCACAGTCGGATGGGAGCAGTAGCCCCATCGGATGATGCCTGCCTACACACAGACACACACCCACACACAGACACAGATTCACGCAGACACTGGCACACACACATACATGCAGACCCCCGCACAAACATACACGCACATAGCTCCACCCACACTTCCCTTCTCCCGATCTGCAGCATTTGTAGCACCCACATCCGCAGAATGTTCGCAGATCTTTTTTACATCTCAATGGAAGTCAATGGATGCAGGAATGCTGCAGATCCGCAGAAAGAATTGACATGCTGCAGAAAAAAACGCTGTATTTCTGCACGGATTTTCCGCAGCATGTGCACAACAAATTTCCATTTCCCATAGATTAAAATTGGCTGTGCACTACACTGCGGATTTGATGCAAATCCATGCTGCCAAAAAGGCTGCAGATCTGCATCTAAATCTGCAACGTGTGCACATAGCCTTAAGGTACATAAGGTACTGTTAAGGTACCATAAGGTACTGTTAGTTTGTAGTGGGCAAAATAGGGTATTTCTATGTTTGGAGCACAAAGAATAGGGGAATATAAGGGAAATATTTAATGTGGGCCAGAAAAGAAAATTTCAGTGTGGCACAGTGTTACTTTGAATACTACAAAGGGGGTAGTAGTTCTGTGTGGGACACAAAGGGGAAACTTCTGCTATGTAGGGGCCCTGACAGGTACATGGGGGACAGCAGCAGGATGAGAAATTGAATGCAAAGATGAGTCGTGAATGGAAGAAAACGTCATGGTGTTGATGGCTACAATCATAGATGAAATCATTGGATTTACCTATTATTTTCATTTTTCCCTGTGCAGAACTGGTATATTTGCACTATTTAGTGATTGCATTTCTCAGAGGTATGCTAACATACTTAAAGTAATATACCTTGTAGGAAAGAAAAAGCGCAGATAGTGTCTTATCTCACGACTTAAAGGAATATTCGCCATAAATGTAGCTGCTCACCTGATGTAGAAGATTCATAGGCATATAGTGCCGGCTGCCGCAGATCCACCAGTCGACACGTGACCGAAGCAAAAACGCTGAATAGGAGGATTTGTGGTATTTTCCTGAAGAAGGAGTCATATGCACTCCGAAATGCGTGGAATAAACCACTGTTCGATTGTACATTTTGTCTGTTTCTGGATGAGCCGGCAGCACGGATCATAACCCACATATCCTCCTATTCAGCATTTTAACATACTTAAGGCCGGGATCACACATGCGAGAAACACGTCTGTGTCTTGCATGTGAAATCCAAGCTCTGGCACCGGCACTTCAGAGCGGAGTGTGCGGCCGCATAGCAATACATGGAGCCGCACGCTCTGCTCTGGAGTGTCGGCGCCAGTGCTTGGATTTCACATGTGAGACACAGACGTGTTTCTCGCATGTGTGATCCCGGCCTAAAGCTGAGACACTGTATCTAAGCCTGCCGTTTTATATACAAACTCTGATATGTTAATATTGCTTAATTTTTCAGGAGGATCAAAACAAGTTCTTGTGTTGCTGAAATTTTCAACATCATACCTGGTAATTACTTATTCGACTACTAAAATAAACATGGAAATATTCTATACCCACAGTGTGCATATAAACATAAGAAGATTTACAATACTATAAAGGAATCTAAAACCTGGTAATAAAGCTGTGGCAAGAAATGGGATTCTGTATTTTAAATCTATAACATTTGCTTTCGTATAAAGGAGGAAAATTGAAATCGTTCTAGTAGTATTGTACTTCACAGCTAATAACAGTGTTATATCTGGATGTGGATTGGTACAATACCCTGTGTTTGATTGTAAGTTGTTGATTAGATAGCCTCGGCATTCTGTGTATAAGCTGTCTGCCTTTGCCTGTCTTCGCAGAATACTTGTTGGGACAAGCTATTACTGTGCTGAGGAAAGCCTTAAAGTGTCTGGATTTAAAGACTCTGGTGCTGCAGAGGGGAGATAATTACACAGACATTGGAGTTGCTAGACAACCAAGACACTAGGCACCGGCGTGTGCATCCCACTGGCAAGTCTTCAGTTGGTACCCAGTTAACACTTTTCATGCAGCCCAACCTTTTGCTGGGAAAGCAGCCAACAGGACATAACACAATTATAGAATATGTGCCAGCAAGATGGAGAAATGAAAATTTTGCCGTTGTTTATGAAGTAAAACAGCCCACTTTAATTTCTGCTTGTGTGGCTATAAATGTTTAAGACAGCTTGGTTTTATTACAGTATAAAACATTGCAAGGATTAGGGGACATGGATACATTTATAATAGCTTCCATTTTAGAACTGCAACACAGAAGGCCTTTCAAGGGGATTTCCATAAGCTAAAGATGATGTCAACGATAAAGTATCATAAATACAAGGTTTCTATATATTAGCATACACGCTTCACAAGGAAACTAGTCTGACGTGTCACCCTGAACAACCCTACTAAGCCAGGGGTCACACAAGCGTGTAATAAATCGGTCCTATTTTCATCCAGAAAAGTGGGGCTGTTTTTTCCTTACTTGTCATTCATGTGATGTCCTTATACAATCCGCTATATAACTCAGCAGCTATTAATCATTTACTGTATCATTTACAGTTTCCTATGTTACAGAATTGTAATGTGTTCGTGAAAATCGGATGCCACTATTATTGTCCGTATTGCATCTGATTTTTTTTCTCGCACCTATGTGATCTCGGAGTGAAATTGCAGAATGCTGGAATTAATTTTTTTCTTACAATGAATACAGGTGAGAAAAATAGGTACATCTATACTGCCTTATTGAATACCATAGGCCCGAGTGCTATCCTTTTTTATCGTATTGCACTCATCCAAGTTATACACTGGTATGAGTGAGCCCTAAGATTCCTTCTACAGATTCAACTCACATGGTAAACCTCGGATCTGGTGACTATATTCTGCAGTTTATAGTTCTGAAACTATTCTGCACTGAATTAAATGTGCTTGACAGGGGTCTTGCTAGGGTCTTAAAAGATCGGGGGCACAAACCTTAAGGCATAATTACCAGTTCACCTTTCCCCTGATACACTCACACTATGACTTCCTCCAGTCATGACTTTCCTCCGTAGATTTGGTATCCCAAAATCGTCTCCATCTTCTTAATACAAACTCCTTATCCTTACACCCTAACAACGTGATCCTGCTATTTCCTTATACCTACCAATGCAGTACTGCACAATGATTAGTGATTTGACTATTGTCATTTCAAACATAATATTTTTGTATAGAGATAGTGTCCCTAAAATAATATAATAGAGGTGCCACCCAGACGGGGCCCCTCAAAATAATTGTAAACAGATAGTGCGTCTAACAGTAATTACTGCTATTACATGGTTCCCCACAAAATAATTGTGTACAGATAGTATTGTAGAGAGCAATAGTGCTCAGAATGATAACTCTACCAAGAAGATAGCATCTTGACTTTGTTGGCGCCACCAAGAAGGATCCTACCAGTTAAATAGTGTTCCTGATAGTCAAAGCTGACAATAGAGCTTCCAACATATAGTTTCTTTGAAAATAATAGTGGCATAAAGAGCCAACACAAAATAATTGCTTTTAGAATATATTAACCTACAATATTGTCTACACAATAATCATGATACTCACAAGTTCCCTTCAAACCCATAGTGTAAAAGTGATTTTACAAATCAGTCAAGATAGTACCTATAAGTGTGACCCCAAAGGTAAATGATCACAATAATAATAGTCCCAACAGTATCCCACATAATAACTGTGACAAGCACATTGCTCCCAATGTAGCATTGTACTCCTAGGGTGTCCTCAAAATTAATAGTTTCCCTATGGTGCCCACTCAAATTAATAGAAATGTAGTCCAGTCCATGTTTTCCCCATTATTTTTTAGTTGCTCAATTAAGGAAGAACTTAATTATTACATAAAGCAGGTATATAGATTAGAAACATTATTTTCAAATAACCTTCTCAATTTATGTCCTTCATCTAATAACCATAACTCAAGACATGGGTGCAGAACCCCGGGTACTGTGCTTAGGACATGTGCATGCTCCATCCTTCAAGGGGCTATGAGCTCTGGCTTCAAGTGTCCCCAGCCAGTGGCTGGCAGAGACATTTATTATTTAAGGCACCTGAACCTGAATTGAGCTGCCTGAGCAATGTTTATAGCTAGTCACCTGCACATTTGCTAGTTCTCAAGTCCCTATCGGCCCCGCAACTGTGTGCTCATCTGTATACCAGTCTGCACCTACCATGGTTATCTGTATACTAGCCGTACCAGCCTGCACCCACCAGTGCCTATCCGTATACCAGCTGTACCAGGCTGCATCTGCCAGCCCCTATCTGCATATCAGTTGTACCAGCCTGCACCTGTCAGTGCTTATCTGTATACGAGCCATAATGGCCTGCACCCGCCAATGCCTATCTGTATACCAGCCAGAGCCACCGGCATCTATGATTCCTGTGTTCATTCTGTGCCTGCCAGCATCAGCTGTACTTGCCTACAAAGCTGCTCGAGCTACTAGTCCCCTGGTGGTCAGATGCTGTGAGCCCGACGTCTGCCCTACAGTAGCACCTAGTGTCCATCTGGAGCCAAATCTAACCCCACCATCAGGGCTCTAATGAAGAGTTAGGTGCTTACCTAGTCACTCCCTCCAATTTCTTCTTGATCCACGGCACAGTGATTCCACCAATCCCATTAAAAAAAATATATTGAGATCTCATTGAGTGTGCTAAAATCATCAAATTTATTTCAGGAACATAAGTATTGACTGAACGACTTAGTCAGCAAAACCAACGCATTTGACCAGATCATCTTACTCATGGTTACCATGGTTAAGACGTTGATTAAGACCAACTAATCAAAACACATTGGTTTTGCCGACTAAGCTGTCCTATCTGAACTTATGTTCCTGTAATAAATTTGAAGATTTTAGCCCACTCACACAGTGCTGGATATCCTTTCATCATTATTATTTGGCAAGTTTATGCTTCCCTTTCAACTGTATGAGGATTATGCTGCAAGACTGGTGAGCTGGACCCCTCGTTGCCTTAGAATTTTCCCATAGATACTTTACAAGTCATTATACTTCACGTTACATGTGAATATATGGGTAATGTTTTCTACTGATTGACTTTTTCAGTGGCGCACATCAGAGGATTTCATGGTTGTTATGTAATTTGGATGCATAGCTCCAATGGAAAGCTCATAAGTGATGTGAAAAGAGCATGAGACATGTAATGTCATCATAGTTAACATTCTATGAGGCTGCCCACTCTGTGTTTGCCCTATTCTACAGGATTCATTTATATGATAACACATTAGGACATAAAAGGAGAGGATGTACTGTACATGTTCAGCTCTCACTCAGCTCTACATGCCTTACTATCCATTGAGATGAGGATGGCGTATTTGAGACATGTGCATGTCTGGAGCGTCTTATCTCAGAAGAGGATCTTAGATATTATGAGGTTTCATTTGGCTTTTATTTTTTCAGAATGAAGAAATACGCATGATAATCCAGATGAGCACATTTCTAACTTTCTGCAGTGGTTTTAACTCATATGTAAGTTTTGCTGTATGTTGAAATATTGTTGAAAAGTCTCAGTTTCTGAATGTTGGCTGTAATCTTTACATTTGTCAGATTGATGTAAAGGTGAACATAATTATAACACTGATGCTAATAAATTACTAAAGACAGAAAGCAAGTGATCTGTTCACCATAAGGATTGAAAAATATGGAACGAAAATGAAAAACTACAGACGGTGGTTGTGTGTTGACACTGTCTGATTATACAGGGAAATTGGAGAAATTCCCAGTTGTAGATGATGTGGGTTGACATTTGTACCAGTGTTCCTGTGAGAAAAGATGAGCGCTGTGAAGTTAATCACTATAACCCCAATTTAATGACACTTAAAAAAACCTCTTTGGACTTGATGGGTTAAAAGTGATATGCAACAGCTAATTAGCAGAGATTTTATTTAATGACTCAAACAAGTAGTCACATCAAAAGGGCGATATTTTACTGTGGCTGGCAGACAGATTTAATGAACATCTCAAGACTTACAGATATATAGATACACATTGCCAGCATTTCTATACTGTTACACAGGGCAACATAGTGTACAGTTCTTAGGCTCAGTGTGGGATCATTGACTCTCAGCCTTGTTTTGTGTGGGAGCACAGACTGTCAGCCATGTTTCTACCTTTTTTTAGGGTGTAGACAGAGGTCCGAAGGAGGAAATGTTGGGGAGAATGATCAAAACTGTTGCAGAAAAAGGGAGCAACTTTCCATAGCAACTAATCAATTTTTAAGGCAAGTCCTTCCTTTTCGATTGAAATAGTTTTGAAAAATATTTTTCTGGATTTCCTCAGGAATGTAAATGTTATCTGACCTTTTAACTTCCAGCCAAGTTGACTACAATTTGAGCTAAAGTAGCTACATGTAAAGTAGTCATGGACAGAGTTCAGCACATCTCCCTATGAAAGACTTGCTCAATTTGGGGTTGTGGTAGGGGAAAGTTTCCATGTACATCAAATAAAAAGAAACAACCTTTTATGAATCAATTAAAAAAAATCCTAACCTGATCTCCCCACTGTTGTCTTGTCCTCTGATCATTTTCTCTTCAGCCTCCTTCTTCCAGGTCTTCTTGTGTCTGGAGCTGCCACTGACTAGACTCCATGAGGTCACATGGGCACAATGCATGTCATTAAAGTTAATAATAGATGTAACCTCATGTGCCTAGTCAGCGGTGGTGCCTATCAAAAGACCTGGAATGAGAAGATTGCCCAATAGAGGGATTGGAAGATTGGGCGTTGAGTGGCAGTAATGGTGGAACAGGTATGGTTGGAAAACACCAAGAAAAATGAGAATCATATATAACTGTTAGCCACTTCCCAGCCTTCAGAATCTAAGAAAGTGGTGTCTGCTCTGTAATTATGCATATATTATATACACAGCTCAAAAAAATAAAGGCAACACTTAAACAACAGAATATAACTCCAAGTAAATCAAACTTCTGTGAAATCAAACTGTCCACTTAGGAAGCACTGTTTGACAATCAATTTCACATGCTGTTGTGCAAAGAGAATAGACAAGAGATAAGAAATTATTGGCAATTATCAAGACACACTCAATAAAGGAGTGGTTCTGCAGTTGGGGACCACAGACCACATCTCAGTACCAATGTTTTCTGTCTGATGTTTTGGTCACTTTTGAATGTTGAATGTGTTTTCACACTCGTGGTAGCATGAGACAGACTCTATTACCGACACAAATGGCTCAGTGCAGCTCATCCAGGATGGCACATCAATGCAAGCCGTGGCAAGAAGGTTTGCTCTGTCTGTCAGCTTAGTGTCCAGAGGCTGGAGGTGCTACCAGGAGACAGGCCAGTACACCAAGAGATGTGAAGTGGGCCGTAGGAGGGCAACAACCCAGCAGCAGGACCGCTACCTCAGCCTTTGTGCAAGGAGGTACAGGAGGAGCACTGCCAGAGCCCTACGAAATGACCTTTAGCAGGCCACAAATGTGCATGTGTCTGCACAAACAGTTAGAAACCAAATCCATGAGGAAGGTCTGAGTGCCCGACCTCCACAGATTGGGGTTGTGCCCACAGCCCAACACCATGCAGGATGCTTGGCATTTGCCACAGAACACCAGAATTGGCAAATTCGCCGCTGGTGCCCTGTGCTCTTCACAGATGAAAGCAGATTCACACTGAGCACATGTGACAGACATGACAGAGTCTGGAGATGCCGTGGAGAGCTATCTGCTGCCTGCAACATCATTCAGCATGACCAGTTTTGCAGTGGGTCAGTAATGTTGTGGGGTGGTATTTCTTTGGAGGGCCGCACAGCCCTCCATGTGCTCATCAGAGGTAGCCTGGCTGCCTTTAGGCACCGAGATGAGATCGTCAGACCCCTTGTGAGCCCATATGCTGGTGCGGTTGGCCCTGGGTTCCTCCTAATGCAGGACAATGCCACATCTCATGTGGCTGGAGTGTATCAGTAGTTCCTGCAAGATGAAGGCATTGAAGCTATGGACTGGCCCGCCAATTCCCCAGATCTGAATCCGATTGAACATATCTGGGACAGGTTGATCTTGTATTATGACTTGCATTTTGGAGAATCTTGAATAAGATTAGAGAATCTCTAGTTATAAGCCTAATACATGAAGTATAACATACTATGTTGAATAAAGAAAATAGATGGTAAAAGAGAGAAGAGACATGGGTCAATTAATGACATTGAATTAATGTAAAAAGCATAGCAAAGAAAGGCGGTTTTATGTTGTTTTTTTCATGCTAATGAAAACCTATCTTCAGTAGAATTTGGCAAAAATACCTTTCAGCATAGACATACAGTGTATGTGCAGGTAAATAATGTTTAACCATACTCAGAGGGAGCAACAGATGCTAATTTATCAAGACTAATGCAAAGAAAACATTGATGAGTTGTCCATAGCAACCAATCAGATTCTAGCACTCCTATTCCAGATGTCCATTGAGAAAGGAAAGCAATCGTGTGATTGGTAGCAATGGATAATTGTCAATTTTTATTTTTTTTTATCGACCTAGAAGATACAGTAGGCTTTCAATAGGGCTGGAAAAAGAGTCCATAATACAACTTATTTTTGCTATGCTTTTAAGGAGCAAAACGCTCATTTAATGTGATTAATTATCTCATGTCTCTTTTATATCTTTTACTATGTTTCCTTTATCTGTTCTTTTAACGTAACATATTATACCACGGGTATTATGATTTCAAACAGAGATTTCAAAATGCAAATTATGAGGCAATATAAATCTTTCCATTTGTTCATGTTTTTATTCTTATTTTTTTAAATAACTGGAATCTGAGCGTAATAAAGGCAAAATGTGAATCTTGGAATCCTGTTTTATGGTGCATGAGGTGAACTCACATCTCGAATGTCTTGTATTGTGTTTCATAGTCCTCAAAGTATACCAAAAATCACTAGAGGGAGCTGCAGTCCGCGTAATAACCAACACCCTGCTTTATTGTTCTCTTTTAAAATTGCAATGCATTTAAGTGTGTCAAGTGCAAGTAGTAAAGCAATGGCAGGGAAAAAAAGAAATGATATGGACACACACACACAATAGAAGAAAAAAAGATTCCAAAATCAACTAATGGTAGCCTGGATTAGTGAAAATAGGAGATCTTTAAATAGGAAAGTATCATTGACATGGGAACATCATTGAGATCACATAAAACAAATGATTTGTTTCTGATGGTAATTTCTTATGAAATGGAAGCTGTCTGCAGCATTTAGTGTTTAACCTGACAAGAAGGAAGTGACAATTTTATATAGCACATTTCCTGAGAACTATCAACCTGTCAGGTTCATGTCAGTTTAAAATCTCAATAAGTAGTTAACGAAATTGAAACTCTAAGAGGAGGATCATTGTATGACTTATTAATGTCACAGAAGATAGTATAATCTCTCACAAATAAAAGCCCCTCCAGTACTCTATTACAGTTTATAAAACCACACAAGCTAGATATGTAATAACATCTGACATACAGGAGACCATACAGTTAGCGGATGCTCATCATTTCCTCTGGTGGGACTAAGACAATTCTGTCCAACAGTGAGTGAAAAAATTCAAACATTTCCTGATTGTGTCCAATTGTGTAAGGCTACTTTCACACTAGCGTCGTTCGACGCATGTCACAATGCGTCGTTTTGAAGAAAAAACGCATCCTGCAAAGTTGCCTGCAGGATGCGTTTTTTCTCCTTAGACTTTCATTAGTGACGCATTGCGACGGATTGCCACACATCGCATCCGTCGTGTGTTGGATGCGACGTGTTTTTGCAGTCCGTCGGGTCCTTTTTTTCCGAACTCCGCCCCCTCCTCCCTGGACCTTACAATGGGGCAGCGGATGCGTTGTAAAACTGCATCCGCTGCCCCCGTTGTGATTTTACTTCACAGCATGCGTCGGTACGTCGGCCCGACACACTGCGACGGGTTTGTACCGACGCTAGTGTGAAAGTAGCCTAAGAAGCCCAGTTCAGGAATGACTATCAATATGACTATGCTCACTTTACTTACAAAACTAACTATCACATAAAGATAGATGCTAAAATCTCTTGTTCTAAAATATTGAAAGGGGTTTTCCTATGTAAAGTACATTTGAATTAACCACTTAAGAATCAGATATATTTCTGTTTTTGCGTGTCCATTTTTGCCCACCTTTTTCCCAGAGCCATAACTTTGTTATTTTTCCATCATTGCGGCCATATCAGGGCTTGTATTTTGCAGGGTGAGTTTTACTTTTGAATGACACCATTGCTTTTACTATATTGTGTACTGAAATTCGGGGAAAAAATTGAAGTGTGGTGATGAAATTGCAAAAAAAGTGCAATTCCACAATTGTTTATGTGGTGAAAAAAAATCCAAAGTTTATAAAATAAATAAAAAAATAAATAAAAAAAAGGCATAATTTTATGAGCCCAGTAGCGTGTCAATCTTTTGGGATCTGGGTTTTGTGAGGGCTTATTCTTTATTTTCCAAGCTGGCATTTTTACTTTTGGGATAGATATGATGTTTTGGTCAGCTGTTTAGCATTTTATTGCAATGTTGTTGTGACCAAAAAAAAGAAATTCTGGCATTTTGATTTTTTTCTCGTTACGCTGTTTACCGACCTGATTAACTATTTTTAGATTTTGATAGATCAAGAGTTTCTGAATGCGGTGGTATCATATATGTGAATGGGGCAAAAGGGGATGATTTGAACTTTTATATTTTTAATTTTTTTAAATATTTTTAAAAACTTTTTTTTCTACTTTTACTTGCTTCAATAGTCTTCCGATCACTTTTGTTACACATAACAAGGCTGCAGCCCTGCTATGTGTAACAAAAATACTCATCTGATATGAGCACCAACCACCAGATGGTGCACATAACAGTTTGACAATGACAACCACAGAGGTCTCCTGTCATGTTTAACCCATTGGTGACCTACGGTCATGTTACAATGTGATTGCGATACCTTTATGTTTAGTGTGCCCAATACACAAGTTGTTATGGTCTTTATGAAGGTATGTGTTTCGATTGCTCTGCATAATTACCCTGTCAGCTAATCCCTCTTGGTAAAGATCTTAAAAAATTACATATTAGGAGCACTAGACTTGACCATAACACCCATATGACAATATAAGTTTCTGGACATCCCATTCCCAAACTATAGATGTTAATAAGAAGGTAGGTGTCATTTTACAGCTTGTCAATCTCCATATTCCAAAGAAGACTGTGCATGCATCTGTGTAAATTTGTGCCTATTCAGCCAATGAACATTTGTGATCTTAGGCATTGATTTTAGATGAGACGGTTTGACTCACAAATGTCAAAAATAACTTGGCACTCAGTTGTTTAGAAAGTGAAGAATGTTGAATTTATTTTGCGTCCAGACATAGAACCAATAGTTTAACCCCTCTGTGACCTTAGACGTACTATCCCGTCGAGGTGCCCTGGGCTTATCTGACCCTGGACGGGATAGTACGTCATAGCCGATCGGCCGCGCTCACGGGGGGAGCGCGGCCGATCGCGGCCGGGTGTCAGCTGCTTATCGCAGCTGACATCCGGCACTATGTGCCAGGAGCGGTCACGGACCGCCCCCGGCACATTAACCCCTGGCACACCGCGATCAAAGATGATCGCGATGTGCCGGCGGTGCAGGGAAGCACCGCGCAGGGAGGGGGCTCCCTGCGGGCTTCCCTGAGACCCCCGGAGCAACGCAATGTGATCGCGTTGCTGCGAGGGTCTCACCTCCCTCCCTGCTCCCTCCAGCCCCGGATCCAAGATGGCCGCGGATCCGGGTCCTGCAGGGAGGGAGGTGGCTTCACAGAGCCTGCTCAGAGCAGGCACTGTGAAGCCTGCAGCGCTGCATGTCAGATCAGTGATCTGACAGAGTGCTGTGCAAACTGTCAGATCACTGATCTGTGATGTCCCCCCCTGGGACAAAGTAAAAAAGTAAAAAAAAAAATTTCCAAATGTGTAAAAAAAATAAAAAAAAATATTCCAAAATAATGAAAAAAAAAAATATATTATTCCCATAAATACATTTCTTCATCTAAATAAAAAAAAAACCAATAAAAGTACACATATTTAGTATCGCCGCGTCCGTAACGACCCGACCTATAAAACTGTCCCACTAGTTAACCCCTTCAGTAAACACCGTAAGAAAAAAAAAAAAAAACGAGGCAAAAAACAACGCTTTATTATCATACCGCCGAACAAAAAGTGGAATAACACGCGATCAAAAGGACAGATATAAATAACCATGGTACCGCTGAAAGCGTCATATTGTCCCGCAAAAAAAGAGCCGCCATACAGCATCATCAGCAAAAAAATAAAAAAGTTATAGTCCTGAGAATAAAGCGATGCAAAAATAATTATTTTTTCTGTAAAATAGTTTTTATCGTATAAAAGCACCAAACCATAAAAAAATGATATAAATGAGGTATCGCTGTAATCATACTGACCCGAAGAATAAAACTGATTTATCAATTTTACCAAACGCGGAACGGTATAAACGCCTCCCCCAATAGAAATTCATGAATAGCTGGCTTTTGGTCATTCTTCCTCACAAAAATCGGAATAAAAAGCGATCAAAAAATGTCACGTGCCCAAAAATGTTTTCAATAAAAACGTCAACTCGTCCCGCAAAAACCAAGACCTCACATGACTCTGTGGACCAAAATATGGAAAAATTATAGCTCTCAAAATGTGGTATTGCAAAAAATATTTTTTGCAATAAAAAGGGTCTTTCAGTGTGTGACGGCTGCCAATCATAAAAATCCGCTAAAAAACTCGCTATAAAAGTAAATCAAACCCCCCTTCATCACCCCCTTAGTTAGGGAAAAATAAAAAAAAATGTATTTATTTCCATTTTCCCATTAGGGCTAGGGTTAGGGCTAGGGTTAGGGCTAGGGTTAGGGCTAGGGTTAGGGCTAGGGTTAGGGCTAGGGCTAGGGTTAGGGCTAGGGTTAGGGCTAGGGCTAGGGTTAGGGCTAGGGTTAGGGCTAGGGTTAGGGCTAGGGTTAGGGCTAGGGTTAGGGTTAGTGTTAGGGTTAGGGCTAGGGCTAGGGTTAGGGCTAGGGTTAGGGCTAGGGTTAGGGCTAGGGTTAGGGTTAGGGCTAGGGTTAGGGCTAGGGTTAGGGTTAGGGTTGGGGCTACAGTTAGGGTTGGGGCTAAAGTTAGGGTTAGGGTTTAGATTACATTTACAGTTGGGAATAGGGTTGGGATTAGGGTTAGGGGTGTGTCAGGGTTAGAGGTGTGGTTAGGGTTACCGTTGGAATTAGGGTTAGGGGTGTGTTTAGATTAGGGTTTCAGTTATAATTGGGGGGTTTCCACTGTTTCGGCACATCAGGGGCTCTCCAAACACGACATGGCGTCCGATCTCAATTCCAGCCAATTCTGCGTTGAAAAAGTTAAACAGTGCTCCTTCCCTTCCGAGCTCTCCTGTGTGCCCAAACAGGGGTTTACCCCAACATATGGGGTATCAGCGTACTCAGGACAAATTGGACAACAACTTTTGTGGACCAATTTCTCCTGTTACCCTTGGGAAAATACAAAACTGGGGGCTAAAAAATAATTTTTGTGGGAAAACAAAAAGATTTTTTATTTGCACGGCTCTGCGTTATAAACTGTAGTGAAATACTTGGGAGTTCAAAGCTCTCACAACACATCAAGATGAGTTCCTCAGGGGGTCTACTTTCCAAAATGGTGTCACTTGTGGGGGGTTTCTACTGTTTAGGTACATTAGGGGCTCTGCAAACGCAATGTGACGCCTGCAGACCAATCCATCTAAGTCTGCATTCCAAATGATGCTCCTTCCCTTCCGAGCCCTCCCATGCGCCCAAACGGTGGTTCCCCCCCACATATCGGGTATCAGCGTACTCAGGACAAATTGGACAACAACATTTAGGGTCCAATTTCTCCTGTTAACCTTGGAAAAATACAAAACTGGGGGCTAAAATATAATTTTTGTGGAAAAAAAAATATTTTTTATTTGCACGGCTCTGCGTTATAAACTGTAGTGAAATACTTGGGGGTTCAAAGCTCTCACAACACATCAAGATGAGTTTCTTAGGGGGTCTACTTTCCAAAATGGTGTCACTTGTGGGGGGTTTCTACTGTTTAGGTACATTAGGGGCTCTGCAAACGCAATGTGACGCCTGCAGACCATTCCATCTAAGTCTGCATTCCAAATGGCGCTCCTTCCCTTCCGAGCCCTCCCATGCGCCCAAACGGTGGTTCCCCCCCACATATGGGGTATCAGCGTACTCAGGACAAATTGGACAACAACTTTTGGGGTCCAATTTCTCCTGTTACCCTAGGGAAAATACAAAACTGGGGGCTAAAAAATAATTTTTGTGGGAAAAAAATTTTGTTTTATTTTTATGGCTCTGCATTATAAACTTCTGTGAAGCACTTGGTGGGTCAAAGTGCTCACCACACCTCTAGATAAGTTCCTTAGGGGGTCTACTTTCCAAAATGGTGTCACTTGTGGGGGGTTTCAATGTTTAGGCACATCAGTGGCTCTCCAAACGCAACATGGCGTCCCATCTCAATTTCTGTCAATTTTGCATTGAAAAGTCAAACTGCGCTCCTTCCCTTCCGAGCTCTCCCATGCGCCCAAACAGTGGTTTACTGCCACATATGGGGTATCAGCGTACTCAGGACAAATTGGACAACAACTTTTGAGGTCCAATTTCTTCTCTTACCCTTGGAAAAATAAAAAATTGGGGGCAAAAATATAATTTTTGTGAAAAAATATGATTTTTTATTTTTACGGTTCTGCATTATAAACTTCTGTGAAGCACTTGGTGGGTCAAAGTGCTCACCACACATCCAGATAAGTTCCTTAGGGGGTCTACTTTCCAAAATGGTGTCACTTGTTGGGGGGGTTTCAATGTTTAGGCACATCAGTGGCTCTCCAAACGCAACATGGCGTCCCATCTCAATTCCTGTCAATTTTGCATTGAAAAGTCAAATAGCGCTCCTTCCCTTCCGAGCTCTCCCATGCGCCCAAACAGTGGTTTACTGCCACATATGGGGTATCAGCGTACTCAGGACAAATTGGACAACAACTTTTTGGGTCCAATTTCTCCTGTTACCCTTGGTAAAATAAAACAAATTGGAGCTGAAGTAAATTTTTTGTGTAAAAAAGTTAAATGTTCATTTTTATTTAAACATTCCAAAAATTCCTATTAAACACCTGAAGGGTTAATAAACTTCTTGAATGTGGTTTTGAGCACCTTGAGGGGTGCAGTTTTTAGAATGGTGTCACACTTGGGCATTTTCTATCATATAGACCCCTCAAAATGACTTCAAATGAGACGTGGTCCCTAAAAAAAAATGGTGTTGTAAAAATGAGAAATTGCTGGTCAACTTTTAACCCTTATAACTCCCTAACAAAAAAAAAATTGGTTCCAAAATTATGCTGATGTAAAGGAGACATGTGGGAAATGTTACTTATTAAGTATTTTGTGTGACATATCTCTGTGATTTAATTGCATAAAAATTCAAAGTTTGAAAATTGCGAAATTTTCAAAATTTTCGCCAAATTTCCGTTTTTTTCACAAATAAACGCAGGTACTATCAAAGAAATTTTACCACTATTATGAAGTACAATATGTCATGAGAAAACAATGTCAGAATCACCAGGATCCGTTGAAGCGTTTCGGAGTTATAACCTCATAAAGGGACAGTGGTCAGAATTGTAAAAATTGGCCTGGTCATTGACGTGCAAACCACCCTTGGGGGTAAAGGGGTTAAACGTTTTCGGTCCTGAACGGACCTTCTTTAGAACGATTCAATTTATCTGGAGTGCTGAGTTAGCACCTATACTCAGATGGGAGGTCCCTCTGATATTTATAAGTTACCACCGTAACTGTTGCGATATATAGATTCAGGGCTGTTGGCATGCCATGCCGCTCTGGAATATGGTAACTCGCACGGTGTAGAGGACTCAGGTGCTTGTGGCGTACTATATCATCAGTGAGGACGCGCGTCCTTTGGCTTCACCCAAACAATAACCATGAGTGAAGAAAAAGTTTTGGCATTATCATTCATATTCTCTGAAAAAAAGGCCAAGAAAACAAAAATTCTGCTGGGGTATGTAAATATATAAATATAGTACAGACAAAAAGTTTGGACACACCTTCTCAATTAAAGATTTTTCTGTATTTTCATGACTATGTGGAGGCCATACACACTACTGAGTTTAATTTTCTTGTCGTGAGGCATTTCCACTGAAGTTGGATCAGCCTGTAACTTCATTTTCCACTTTGATTTTGAGCATCATTCCAACTCCAGACCTCCATGGTATATTAGTTGTGATTTACGTTGATTATTTTTAGGTTTTATTATTCTCAACACATTCCACTATGTAATGAATAAAGATTTACAACTGGAATATTTCATTCAGTGATATCTAGAATATGAGGATATGAGATTTTAGTGTTCCCTTTATTTTTTGAACAGTGCATATATACACAGGGAATGAAATAATAATTTGACCCAATGCTGATTTTGTAAGTTTGCTCACTGACAAAGACATGAACAGTAGGGTTGAGTGAAACGGATCAGACAAATTCAAAATTGCCGACTTTCGGCAAAGTCGGGTTTCGTGAAACCCGTCCCGATCCTAGTGTGGGATCGGCCATGAGGTCGTCGATCTTCGCACCAAAGTTGCGTTTCGTATGATGCTTTCAGCGCCATTTTTCAGCCAATGAAGGAGGACGCAGAGTGTGGGCAGCGTGATGACATAGGTCTCGGTCCCCACCATCTTAGAGAAGGGCATGACAGTGATTGGCTTGCTTTCTGCGGCTTCACAGGGGCTATAAAAGGGCATGCACGCCGACCACCATCTTACTTCTGCCGATCGTAGCATAGGGAGAGGTTGCCGCAGCTGCATCAGAAGAAGGGATATAGTTAGGGAGGGAAGATTAAGCCCCAAAACTGCTTGTGCTGTAGCGATTTCCACTGTCCAACACCACCATTTGTTTGCAGGGACAGTGGAGGCTATATTTTTGTGCATCAGCTCTGTAGCTTATTAGGACACCTTATAAGGCTCCATGATAGCTGCATTGCTGTTTGCACGCCGCTGTGCAAACCAACTGCTTTTTTAAAAGCAAAAATCCTGTTGCTCCTTTCTGCACAGTTATCTTGTTTATTTGTCCACACTTTTGTGTGCAGCAGTCCTTTTTATTGCTGCCATACTTTTCCTGAGATCATTGTAGGGAGATTGAAATTGTACTACAGTCCTTGAATTTTTTCATATATCTTCCAGCCACTTTCTGCCACTTAGATTGCGTTGTTTTATACACTGAGCCTGAGTTTTGGGTCAGTCTCCCCCAAAAAAAGGGAGTTTCAAATTCCAACAAAGTGGATATACTGCAGTCCTGTTAGTTCGGTGTATGTCAGCCAGCCACTTTCTGCCACTTAGATTGCGTTGTTTTTTACACAGGTCCTGAGTTTTGGGTCAGTCTCCCCCAAAAAAAGGGAGTTTCAAATTCTCACAAAGTGGATCTACTGCAGTCCTGTTAGTTTGGTGTATGTCAGCCAGCCACTTTCTGCCACTTAGATTGCATTGTTATATACACTGGGCCTGAGTTTTTGGTCAGTCTCCACCAAAAAAAGGGAGTTTCAAATTCTCACAAAGTGGATGTACTGCAGTCCTGTTAGTTTGGTGTATGTCAGCCAGCCACTTTCTGCCACTTAGATTGCCTTGTTTTATTCACAGGGCCTGAGTTTTGGGTCAGTCTCCCCCCAAAAAAGGGAGTTTCAAATTCTCACAAAGTGGATCTACTGCAGTCCTGTTAGTTTGGTATATGTCAGCCAGCCACTTTCTGCCACTTAGATTGCATTGTTATATACACTGGGCCTGAGTTTTGGGGCAGTCTCCCCCCCCAAAAAGGGAGTTTCAAATTCTCACAAAGTGGATGTACTGCAGTCCTGTTAGTTTGGTGTATGTCAGCCAGCCACTGTCTGCCACTTAGATTGCGTTGTTTTATACACAGGGTCTGCGTTTTGGGTCAGTCTCCCCCCAAAAAAGGGAGATTCAAATTCTCAACAAGTTTATATACACCTTCTACCTTGTTTTTCAGTACCATATAACGGTTGTTATTTTGGTTAGATTTTCCAAAAAATGAAAAAGTCTCGTGGAAGAGGCCGTGGGCGGTGCTTGCCAGCTGGTACTGATGGTGGTGGTGGTGGTGCATCTGGTGGTAGTGGCAAAAGCACAATAGCAACTAAGTCTGGAGGTGTTGAGCCAGCGTCATCGTCTGGCTACACAAGGCCTCGAAGGCTCCCTTTTCTGGGAGTAGGAAAATGGCTTTTAAAGCCGGAGCAGCAGGAAAAAGTTTTGGCTTTCATTGCTGACTCAGCCTCAAGCTCTTTCGCCTCCTCTTCAGAAAGTTCCGAATATAAAAGCAGCGAGTCGTCAGTGGATGCTTCCGGTCAGGAACAAGACGTTTCCTTGTGACCTTCACCCAAACCAAAAGTGAAGGATGCATCAGGCGACACTACAGGCTACTCCATAGAGCTCTTTACACATACCGTGCCTGGGTTAGAACGGGAAATTGTTAACTGGCCATTACAAGATGAATCGGACATGGAGTGCACTGATGCACAGCCACAGCTAGATTATAATGCTGTTCCATTGGCTCAGATCACTACATTGCCCTCGCAGTGTACTGAGCCAGAATATGACCCTGATGAGACTATGGTGCCCTGTCCCGAACGCTATAGCACGTTACACGGTGACACAGAGGAAGGTGCACATGACAAGGAAGAGGAGGTGATAGATGACACAGTTGTTGACCCAAATTGGCAGCCATTGGGGGAAGAGGGTGCCGCTGACAGTAGCTCAGAAGCGGAGGAGGATGATCCGCAGCAGGCATCTACATCGCAGCAGCTGTCATCTGGCAGGCCCGTATCAGGCCAAAAACTTTTGTCAAAAACAAAAACAGTTTTAGGACAGCGTGGCCATCCGGTGAAAGTAGCACAGCGTGCAAAGTCTGAAAAGGTATTCCATAGTAGGAAGAGTGCAGTGTGGGAATTTTTTAACTAAGATCCGAATGATCAGTCAAAAGTTATCTGTAAGAAATGCTCAAAGACCTTTAGCAGAGGGAAGAATCTTCAAAATTTAAATACAACGTGCATGCTTAGACATTTAACCAGCATGCAATTGCAAGCCTGGACTAACTACCAAACGTCCCGTACCGTTGGTGCACCAGCTCAGAATGAAGGTAGTCAGCAACGCTACATTGCTTCCCTCACTGTAAGCCCACCGGTTAGGACACCACCAGCAGCAAATGTGGAGGTATCATCGCAAGGCAAAAGCAGTCAGGGAATCACAAGGTTATTGGTTGAAAACACTGTATGTAGGCCAACATCGAGAATGCCATCACCAACCCTCTCTCAATCTGCCATGTTTACCACCACCACCACCACCGCTAGTTCCACCATATACACCTCTCCAGTCCAGCTCACCCTACAAGCGACTCTCGTTAGGAAAAGATAAGTACTCATCCTCTCATCCACGTACACAGGGTTTGAATGCCCACATTGCTAGACTAATCTCGTTAGAGATGATGCCCTACCGGTTGGTTGAAAGTGAAGCTTTCAAAGTTCTGATGGCCTATGCAGTACCACATGATGACCTACCCAGTCGACACTTCTTTGCGAGAAAAGCCATCCCAGCCCTCCACCAGCATGTCAAAGATCGCATTGTCCATGCACTGAGGCAATCAGTCAGTAGAAAGGTGCACCTCACCACAGATGCATGGACAAGTAGGCATGGCCAGGGACGTTATGTGTCCATCATGGCACACTGGGTTAATGTGGTGGATGCAGGGTCCACAGGGGACAGCCATAGTGGGACAGTTCTGCCTAGCCCACGGTCTAGTTAACAGTTGGCTGTAGGCGTTTGCCACCCCTCCTCCTCCAGAAGCGAAAGCTTGTCCACAGAGCGCAGTCGCACGACCACTCCATCCGCAGCTGCCAGTGTTGCACACGAGGTGTCCCATTATCGAACAGCTAGTGGTAAGCATCAGCAGGCTGTGTTAGAAATGAAGTATTTGGGCGACAACAGACACACCGCGGAAGTACTGGCCGAGTACTTGCAGCAACAAACTCAGTCATTGCTGGGCAGTGTACATCTTGAGGCAGGCAAGGTAGTCAGTGATAACGGAAGGAATTTTATGGCTGCCATAGCCCTTTCAGAAATTAATCACATACCTTGCCTGGCTCACGCCTTGAACCTGGTGGTGCAGTGCTTCCTCAAAAATTATCCGGAGTTACTAGCCCTGCTCCTGAAGGTGCGAAGACTTTGCTCGCACATCCGCCATTCACCCGTACACTTCAGCCATATGCTGAACCATCAGCGATCGCTGATTCTTCCCCAGCACCACCTAATAATCGACGTTGCAAAAAGGTGGAACTCCACATTGTACATGGTTCAGAGGCTGTGCGAACAGAGGCATGCTGTGATTAATTTGTGGGAGGATACACATACACGGGCAGGCAGTTGGATGGCAGACATGGAGTTGTCTGGTGTGCAGTGGTCGAAACTCCAAGACCTCTGTCAAGTCCATCAGTGTTTTGAGGAATGCACATGGCTGGTAAGTGCAGATGAGACGATGCCATCATAAGCATGAGCATCCCACTAATGCATCTGCTGATGCAATGTTTGATGCACATTAAGGAGCTGGCGTCTGCAGCCGAGGAGGAGGGAAGCCTTGATCACAGTCAGCCATTGTCTGCTCAGGGAACTTTCCAGGATGAGGTATGGGACAAAGAGGAGGAGGAGGATGATGGGGATGAATGTTTATGGGAGGAGGATGCTTCACAGGGGGCAATAGAAACTGGTGGCATTGCAAGGTCAGGTACTGGGTTTTTGCGGGACACAAGTGATGTTGATTTGCAAGAAAGTGCTCCTCAACCCAGCACAAGCAGTGAATTGACACCTGGAACATTGGCCCACATGGCTGAGTATGCCTTGCGTATCCTAAAAAGGGACCCCCGCATTATCAAAATGATGACCGATGACGATTACTGGTTGGCCTGCCTCCTGGATCCATGATATAAAATTACAAAATATCATGCCACATGAGAACCTTGAGCAAATATTGGCTACCAAACAAGCAACTCTTGTAGACCGTTTGTTTCAGGCATTCCCAGCAAACAGCGGCGGTGATGGTTCTCACACGAGCCGTAGGGGGCAACATGGCAGAGGTGTTAGAGGTGCACATATCCAAAGTGGCATTGGACGGAGGAGTTTTATGACCAGGTTGTGGAGTGATTTCGCAATGACCGCTGACACGACAGGTAGTGCTGCATCGATACAAAGTGACAGGAGACAGCATTTGTCCAGTATGGTTACGAATTACTATTCCTCCATTATCAATGTTTTCCCTCACAGGTCATTCCCCTTTGATTACTGGGCATCTAAAATAGAAACCTGGCCTGAATTGGCAGAATATGCATTACAGGAGCTCGCTTGCCCGGATTCTAGTGTGCTATCAGAAAGAGTCTTCAGTGCCGTTGGTTCAATACTGACCAAAAAAAGGACACGTCTGGCTACCCAGAATGTTGATGATCTAACCTTCATTAAAATGAACCAATCATGGATTTCAAATTATTTTGCCCCACCTTCTCCTGCTGCCACGTAGCTTGCCTGAAAAATGTCTTGCTTTTAGCCTCCTCTTACTGACTGCTCCTATTCTGCCATTTGCAGCTGCTGAATGTCCACCATAGGCCATTTTTATACCTTCCTAAATGGGCTGACTCTCCCCACAGGGCCGTGGTCACCACCTGGCGCAAGCACCCGAGCGAGTGCCGTTTGCCTGGACAGGTGGGTGCGCCCACTTTTGGGTGACGGCACTGGCACAGGGTCCCTCATAGTACAATGAAGTGTCTCTGATGGTGGTGGTGCACAACCAACGTCAGACACACCGTCGTAATATGAGGGGCCCTGTGCCAGTACCGCCGCCCACGAGAGAGTGTTCCCCCAAGCTCGAACAGTGCTCTACCACTTGCAATACTTACCACTCCCTGCTCCACCACTGTGTAGTCTGTGCTGTTAAATCCTTCAATGGCACTGCCAATACATAGTTACATAGTTACATAGTTATTAAGGTTGAAGGAAGACTTTAAGTCCATCTAGTTCAACCCATAGCCTAACCTAACTTGCCCTAACATGTTGATCCAGAGGAAGGCAAAAAAAAACCATGTGGCAAAGAGTAAGCTCCACCTGGGGAAAAAAATTCCTTCCCGACTCCACATACGGCAATCAGACTAGTTCCCTGGATCAACGCCCTATCAAGGAATCTAGTGTATATACCCTGTAACATTATACTTTTTCAGAAATGTATCCAGTCCCCTCTTAAATTTAAGTAATGAATCACTCATTACAACATCATACGGCAGAGAGTTCCATAGTCTCACTGCTCTTACAGTAAAGAATCTGCGTCTGTTATTATGCTTAAACCTTTTTTCCTCCAAACGTAGAGGATGCCCCCTTGTCCCCGTTTCAGGTCTATAATTAAAAAGATCATCAGAAAGGTCTTTGTACTGTCCCCTCATATATTTATACATTAACATAAGATCACCCCTTAGTCTTCGTTTTTCCAAACTAAATAGCCCCAAGTGTAATAACCTATCTTGGTATTGCAGATCCCCCAGTCCTCTAATAACCTTGGTCGCTCTTCTCTGCACCCGCCCCAGTTCAGCTATGTCTTTCTTATACACCGGAGACCAGAACTGTGCACAGTATTTTAAGTGTGGTCGAACAAGTGACTTGTATAGAGGTAAAATTATGTTCTCCTCATGAGCATCTATGCCTCTTTTAATGCAACCCATTATTTTATTTGCCTTTGTAGCAGCTGCCTGACACTGGCCACTAAATATGAGTTTGTCATCCACCCATACACCCAGGTCTTTTTCATTGACGGTTTTGCCCAGAGTTTTAGAATTATGCACATAATTATACATCTTATTACTTCTACCCAAGTGCATGACCTTACATTTATCCCCATTAAAGCTCACTTGCCATTTATCAGCCAAAGCTTCTAGTTTACATAAATCATCCTGTAATATAAAATTGTCCTCCTCTGTATTGATTACCCTGCCGAGTTTATTGTCATCTGCAAATATTGAAATTCTACTCTGAATGCCCCCTACAAGGTCATTAATAAATATGTTAAAAAGAAGAGGGCCCAATACTGACCTCTGTGGTACCCCACTGCTAACCGCTACCCAGTCCGAGTGTGCTCCATTAATAACCACCCTTTGTTTCCTATCCCTGAGCCAGCTCTCAACCCACTTACACATATTTTCCCCTATTCCCATTATTCTCATTTTATGTATCAATCTTTTGTGTGGCACCGTATCAAAAGCTTTAGAAAAGTCCATATGCACTACATCCACTGGGTTCCCTTGGTCCAGTCTGAAACTTACCTCTTCATAGAAACTGATCAAATTAGTCTGACATGAACGGTCCCTAGTAAACCCGTGCTGATACTGGGTCATGAGGTTATTCCTCTTCAGATACTCCAGTATATCATCCCTTAGAATGCCCTCCAGGATTTTACCCACAGTAGAGGTTAAGCTTACTGGCCTATAATTACCGAGTTCAGTTTTTGTTCCCTTTTTGAATATTGGCACCACATTTGCTATACGCCAGTCCTGTGGTACAGACCCTGTTATTATGGAGTCTTTAAAGATTAAAAATAATGGTCTATCAATGACTGTACTTAATTCCTGCAGTACTCGAGGGTGTATCCCATCCGGGCCTGGAGATTTGTCAATTTTAGTGATTTTTAGACGCTGCTGCACTTCCTGCTGGGTTAAGCAGGTGACATTTAATGGGGAATTTTTATCACTAGTCATTATGTCTGCCATGGGATTTTCTTGTGTAAATACTGACGAAAAAAAGTCATTTAGCATATTGGCTTTTTCCTCATCCTCATCCACCATTTCACCCAGACTATTTTTAAGGGGGCCAACACTATCATTTTTTAGTTTCTTACTATTTATGTAGTTAAAGAATATTTTGGGATTATTTTTACTCTCTCTGGCAATGAGTCTCTCTGTCTCAATCTTTGCTGCCTTGATTTGCTTTTTACAGAATTTATTTAATTTTTTGTATTTATTTAATGCCTCCTCACTACCTACTTCATTTAATTCTCTAAATGCTTTCTTTTTGTCACTTATTGCACTCCTTACAGCTCTATTTAGCCATATTGGCTTCCTCCTATTTCTAGTATGTTTATTCCCATACGGTATATACTGTGCACAGGTCCTATCCAGGATGCTAATAAATGTCTCCCATTTTCTTTGTGTATTTTTGTGTCTCAGGATATCGTCCCATTTAATTGCACCAAGATCCTTTCTCATCCGCTGGAAATTTGCCCTCCTGAAGTTTAGTGTCCTTGCAACCCCTCTATTACACATCTTTTTAAAGGATACATGAAAACTTATTATTTTGTGATCGCTATTTCCCAAGTAACCCCCAACCCTTATATTTGCTATGCGGTCTGGCCTGTTGGTTAATATTAGGTCCAGCAGTGCCCCCCTTCTTGTTGGGTCCTGAACCAGTTGAGAAAGGTAATTGTCTCTCATAGTTGTCAAAAACCGATTACCTTTGCTGGAACTGCAGGTTTCTGTTCCCCAATCTATTTCAGGGTAGTTGAAGTCCCCCATAATAATGACTTCTCCTTGAGTCGCAGCTTCATCTATTTGCTTTACGAGGATATTCTCCATTGCTTCCATTATTTTTGGAGATTTATAACAAACCCCTATCAGTAATTTATTATTTTTTCCCCCTCCCCTAATCTCCACCCACAGGGATTCTACATTTTCATTAAATTCACCTATATTATCACGTTGGATGGGTTTTAAGGACGATTTTACATACAGACACACCCCTCCCCCTCACTTATCTGTACGGTCATTTCTGAACAGACTATAACCCTGCAAGTTAACAGCCCAGTCATGGCTCTCATCCAGCCACGTTTCAGATATCCCCACCATGTCATAATTATGCTCCAACAACATTAGTTCTAGTTCGTCCATTTTGTTGGCGAGGCTTCTGGCATTAGTATACATGCACTTGATGTTCCTCTCTGTACCTCTATTCTTTCTTAAATTATTAACTGTTCTAACCCCACCCCCCATGCCACCGCCACCCCCAACTTCCTTATTTGTGCCCAGGTCTCTGTCTGCACTATCTTCCCCTCCTAAAATTGAATACCCTCCCCCCAATCCCTAGTTTAAACAATCCTCCAACCTTCTAGCCATTTTCTCCCCCAGCACGGCTGCACCTTCCCCATTGAGGTGCAGTCCATCCCTAGCGTAGAGCCTGTAGCCAACTGAGAAGTCGGCCCAGTTCTGCAGGAACCCAAACCCCTCCTTCCTACACCAATTCTTGAGCCACTTATTAACCTCCCTAATCTCCCGTTGCCTCTCTGGCGTGGCACGTGGTACAGGCAGTATTTCGGAGAATACTACGTTGGAGGTCCTTGCTTTCAGCTTGCAGCCTAATTCCCTGAAATCATCTTTAAGGACCTTCCACCTACCTCTAACTTTGTCATTTGTGCCTATGTGCACCATGACCGCTGGGTCCTCACCAGCCCCTCCCAGTAATCTGTCCACCCGATCAGCGATGTGTCGGACTCGAGCGCCAGGTAGGCAGCACACCGTTTGACGATCCCTGTCTTTGTGACAGATTGCCCTATCTGTTCCCCTAATAAGTGAGTCCCCCACTACCAGCACCTGTCTGGCCTGCCCTGCGCTCCTATTTCCCTCTTTACTGGAGCAGACACTCCCCCGGCTTTCAGAGGACATGCCTGGCTGCAGCAGTGCTATCCCTGTACTGGCACCCCCCCTCATCTGCCAACTTAGCAAACTTATTGGGGTGTTCCAGATCAGGACTAGCCTCCCGGGCACTCTTCCCTCTACCCCGCTTCCTAACTGTCACCCAGCTTGCTACTTCACCGTCCTGCAGCTCCATCCCACCATCCCCCGCCTCATCTGTCCCATTGAGCGTCTGCTCCATGAGCAGAAGACTCCTCTCCATATTGTCTATGGATCTCAGTGTTGCCAGTTGCACATTTAGAGTCAGAATCTGGGTTTCCAAATGCACAACGTGCTCACATCTCGCACAGCAGCATGCACCATCGATCGGCTGCTCAAGGACTGCATACATGTGGCAAGATGTGCACTGGATGGCATTAACAATCGTGGAGCACATTTCCTAATGGGGATTGCACCAGACAGAAAAGTTAAATAATAAAAAAATAAAAATAAATAAATACAAAGTATTAATACAAAACAGACAGCAATTCAGTAATTCCTCCCCTGAAAACTCCCTGACTCCAAAGTCACTGAATCACAAGTCACACTTACCGCCATCCACACTTACACTCTGGTCACACTCAGCTCGCTCACACTCGCTATGCTGAAGATTTATAGATTTTTTTTTTCTAGTTCCCCTCAACAGCAATCAACCTTGCTGTTCAAATGCACTTCCAAAAAGGCAAATTTGTTGAAATGATAGATGATAGTTAAAATATACAGGGGCCCTGGCCTCCATTTAGACCAGTTAATCCTTTGCGCCTACTACCACTGTCTGCTACTCAGCAGAGGAGCCCACCCCAGTACCTAGCTATGCCGCCTGTTTGGTCCTGTTACCGATTTAGAACTGCTTTTAGCCTACTTTTGTTTTTTGGGCCTACTACCTGTGTCTACGCCACTCATTACAATTGTCCTCCACTTAACAAAGCTCTGCCGCCTGTTTAGCCCTGTTACCAATTTTGAGCTGCATTTAGCCAACTTTTTTATTTTGGGCCTACTACCTGTGTCTGGCTGTCAGCCACTCATTACAGTTGTCCTCCTCCACTGAGCAAAGCAATGCCACCTGTGTACTCCTGTTACCAATTTTGAACTGCATTTAGCCTACTTTATCATTTGGGCCTACTACCTGTGTCTGGCTGTCAGTCACTCATTACAGTTGTCCTCCTCCACTGAACAAAGCAATGCCACCTGTGTACTCCTATTATGAATTTTGAACTGCATTTAGCCTACTTTATCATTTGGGCCTACTACCTGTGTCTGGCTGGCAACCACTCATTACAGTTGTCCTCCTCCACTGATCAAAGCAATGCCACCTGTGTACTCCTGTTACCAATTTTGAACTGCATTTTGCCTAATTTATCATTTGGGCCTACTACCTGTGTCTGGCTGTCAGCCACTCATTACAGTTCTCCTCCTCCACTGAACAAAGCAATGCCGCCTGTGTACTCCTGTTACCAATTTTGAACTGCATTTAGCCTACTTTATCATTTGGGCCTACTACCTGTGTCTGGCTGTCAGCCACTCATTACAGTTCTCCTCCTCCACTGAACAAAGCAATGCCGCCTGTGTACTCCTGTTACCAATTTTGAACTGCATTTAGCCTACTTTATCATTTGGGCCTACTACCTGTGTCTGGCTGTCAGCCACTCATTACAGTTGTCCTCCTCCACAGAACAAAGCAATGCCGCCTGTGTGCTTCTGTTACCAATTTTGAACTGCATTTAGCCTACTTTATCATTTGGGCCTATTACCTGTGTCTGGCTGTCAGCCACTCATTACAGTTGTCCTCCACTAAAAAAAGCAATGCCACCTGTTTAGTCCTGTTACCAATTTTGAACTGCTTTTAGCCTACTTTTGTATTTGGACCTACTAATTGTGTCTGTGCCACTCATTACAGTTGTCCTCCACTGAACAAAGCACTGCCGCCTGTTTAGTCCTGTTACCAATGTTGAAATGCATTTAGCCTACTTTCTTATTTGGGCATATATCTGTGTTTCCTCCTCATCCTGCCCATTGCCCAGCCACTGCTAGATGAGTCTGCTGGTACATTGACCCAGATCACTGCATTCCCCTTGCACTCTACACAGCCTGAATCTGACCCTGCTGAAAGTCAGGTTCCCCTTCCCACATACTATACCACCTTACACGGGGACAAAGAGGAAGGTGCAGCTAAAAGTGCAGGTTCCTTCATCAGGAAGGGGGGCATACTCGTTGGCAACACTGGCACAGGGCCCCTCATAGTATGCAAAAGTGTTTCTGGCAGTGGGAGGCACCAACCGCCATCAAACACACCGCCATACTATGAGGGGCCCTGTGCCAGTGCCAAGTGCCAACGAGTGGGCCCCCCCTGCTTGCTCAGGATCACAGCACTTGCAAAGTTGAAATACTTACCTCTCCCTGCTCCACCGCCGTGACGTATTCCGCGTTTCCTGGGCCCACGAAAATCTTGAGCCAGCCCTACCCCCCACAACTTTAGCCAAATGACCCCCTATTTTCAATGCCTAACTATTATTATAAAGTAAATTAAGATTGACAAGCTTAAGAAATAAGAATTGATGTTTTTGGCATTAAAATGGGCACTGTAGGTGTTTTCCTGTCCTCCACTCACTGCCGACTTTGATTCCCCATTAACTTGCATTGGGTTTCGTGTTTCAGTCGGCCCCCGACTTTTCAAGATAATCGGCCGATTTCACGAAACCCGATGTTAGGAGTCGAGTTTCCTCTGCTGCACAGGGGGAATCTCGATCCGTCTCCGCTGCGGTCTCCCATTCTCCTCCAGCCGCAGTGGAGTCTGCTCAACAGGGACGTCGATCCCAGCGTCTCGCTTAGTCTGACTCTGTGCGAAGAGTTGCTGCTGCTTCTCCAGTCTCTGCCATTATAGTCAGTGCTGGTCAGCAGCGAGCGGACTTCTCTGTGACTAAGTCCTTGTCTGCACGTACTGAGCATGCCCAGGGTAAGATCTCCCGTTGGAGATCGAGGGTCATGTGCTCAGGCTCTGCAGCACATTCCATTGGTCCTCTTGGCAGGTCTTGGAAGGGCAAAAGTGCTGTAGCCACTTCCTGTGCTGCAACTATATAAACTGCGCATGACCGCACGGCCATGCGCTAGTATTGTCTCATAACGTTATATGTGTGTGTGTAGATGAATGTATGTCGATGGATGAAAGCTCCTAAATATCCCTCCCTAGAGTTGTTGTCTGCTCGCGGATGTTGGTAGCTATCTAGCGCCCGACTAATCATCTGCACGATACACACATTACAGCGTCCTCTTGCTGTGTCCGCCTGTACGGCGCCGTGCGCTTGCCTTGCGCTTTCCATACCTTAGCCAGTGTGGTTGGTGGCGTCCGTCTGTGCGGCATTGCTCGCACTCCTGTGCATTTATATATTTAAACTTAGTTTCCTTACACACCCAGTTGTGGTGTAGTGCCAGCGAGGGTCTAAACGGACTTCAATCCCAGTTGGGGTTAAGAACGCTGACTACTCGCTCGCGCTTTAGGTGCGGTACCGCGATCCTGTGACGCAACAGGATTGCTCCCTTCACGCTGGGTGAGGTTGAACCCACGTGTATATACTTTAGTGTACCGCCATATAATCTGTATTTACTAGCAGCAGGTTTTCACCTGCACGGTGGACCCCGAACTGCGAACGCATCTATATCACCTTTCTTGGTGCGTTCCGCCAGTCCTAACAGAATACTAGCGCCAGGGTCTGGCTAGTAAATGATGGACGATCAGCGTTCACAGCGGTACATCCAGCAGCTGGAGGGAAGGTTGGCGGCTCTTGAGCGTTCAACTTCAGCTGTGGATGTCACTGCTGTCGCTGTTCAGGCTGCTAGTGTTGCTGCAGCCACCTTGTCCACTGCCGCTCCTGTCCCAACTCTAACCCGCCTCCCGCTTCCAGAGAAATTCTCTGGTGACAGTAAGTCCTGTAGGGGTTTCGTGAGTCAGTGCTCTATCCATCTCGAGCTTCTGGCCTCTCGTTTCCCTACAAAGCGGGCTAAGGTGGGATTTATAGTGTCTCTTCTGTCGGACAGAGCGTTGCAGTGGGCTACGCCGCAATGGGAGCGTAGCGATCATGTGGTGCAGAGTGCTCCGTTGTTTCTGAGCACTCTGAAACAGGTCTTTTTAGGACCTCGTGTCACCCATGATACGGCGCTCCAATTGTTGGCATTGACTCAGGGCTCGTCCTTGGTCAGTCATTTTGCCGTCCACTTCCGCACCTTAGCATCTGAGCTGGAGTGGTCGGATAAAGCCCTCATTCCAATATTTTGGAGGGGGCTGGCTGACCACGTTAAGGACGCCCTGGCCACTAGGGAGATTCCCGCCACACTGGAGGAATTAATTACTCTATCCACTCGTATTGATCTCCATTTTCACGAGCGGAGGTTAGAGCGAGCCCAGTGTAGGCAGAGGTTTCGGCTGGCTCCCACCTTCGCCAAACCTTTGGAATCTCCAGACCAGGCTCCTGAGCCCCATGAGCCTGTGGTAGAGTCTCGAGCAGGATCTAAGTCCCGGACCGCTCGTGCACTCCAGATTTGTCATCTTTGCCAACAGTCTGGTAATCTTGCCTCCAGATGTCTCCAGCGGTCGAGGAAACATCAGCGTCTAGTGGTAGTTGGTGGAGGTGCACTAGACACGGCGACGTTTGCCTCCAAATTGTCCTTTAAGGGGACAATAACATTGGGCTCATTCTCTCACTCGGTGGAACTCTGCGTGGATTCTGGGGCGGAGGGCAATTTTATGTCTTCAGCCTTCGCCCAACGTCACGCAATTCCTCTGGTCATGCTATCCCAACCAGTAACGGTACGAGTGGTGAATGGGTCGACACTGCCCACACAGATTACACATCAAACTATCCCTTTTACTCTGTCCATGTCACCATCTCATCAGGAGATTATATCTCTACTCGTCATTCCTGAGGGAATTGATGAGGTTCTCTTGGGGATACCTTGGTTACGGTACCACTCTCCTCACATCGAGTGGTCCTCAGGCAGAATTCTGGGATGGGGTGAATCTTGTGGGAATAGGTGTCATCGAGAGTGCGTTCAGGTTACTACTACAGAGGTACCCGCAGATCTATCCTCTCTCCCCAAGCAATATTGGTCTTATGCAGACGTATTCTCCAAAAAGGCAGCGGAGACTCTTCCGCCCCATCGCCCCTATGACTGTCCTATTGATCTCTTGCCTGGTGCTGAGCCTCCCCGGGGTCGAATCTATCCATTATCTCTCCCGGAAACGGAGGCAATGTCTCAGTACATACAAGAGAATCTGGCAAGAGGGTTCATCAGGAATTCAGTGTCACCTGCTGGGGCAGGGTTCTTTTTCGTGCAGAAGAAGAATGGAGAACTACGTCCATGCATAGACTACAGGGGTCTTAATGCTATCACAGTTAAGAACAAGTACCCTTTGCCGTTGATATCTGAGCTTTTCGATAGGCTTCGGGGAGCTAGAGTGTTTACTAAATTAGATCTGCGGGGTGCTTATAACCTGATTCGCATCCGTGAGGGGGACGAGTGGAAAACGGCATTTAACACCAGAGATGGGCACTATGAGTATCTGGTGATGCCCTTCGGGCTCTGTAATGCACCTGCCGTTTTCCAAGACTTTGTCAACGACATCTTCCGGGATATGCTTTCCACCTCAGTAGTAGTCTATCTGGATGATATTCTCATCTTTTCTCCAGATATTGACTCCCACCGGAGAGATGTTGGCAGAGTCTTCGACCTCCTATGAGCAAACTCTCTTTACGCAAAGTTGGAGAAGTGTGTGTTTGAGCAGGAGTCCTTACTTTTCCTAGGCTATATCATCTCCGCCCAGGGATTGGCTATGGATCCTGCCAAACTACAGGCTGTGATGGACTGGCAAGAGCCCCATTCTCTTAAAGCGGTGCAGCGCTTTATGGGGTTCATAAACTATTACCGCCAGTTCATTCCCCTCTTCTCAACTCTGGTAGCTCCCTTGGTAGCCCTCACCAAGAAGGGAGTGAATCCCAAATTGTGGTCAGAAGAGGTCTCCAAGGCCTTCACTTCTATTAAGTCCCACTTTGCTAGCGCTCCCATCTTACATCGTCCCGATGTGGATAAGCCATTCCTACTGGAGGTGGATGCCTCGTCCGTTGGTGCTGGAGCAGTCCTCTACCAAAAGGATGCTCAAGGTCGGAAGCATCCATGCTTCTTCTTCTCCAAGACCTTCACGCCAGCGGAGAGGAACTACTCCATCGGGGACAGGGAGTTGCTAGCAATGAAGTTGGCCTTTTTGGAGTGGAGACACCTTCTGGAAGGTGCGCGGTTTCCCTTCCAAGTTTACACGGACCACAAAAATTTGGTCTATTTGCAGACAGCTCAGCGGCTAAATTCTCGCCAGGCCAGATGGTCTCTGTTCTTCTCCCGGTTCCACTTTTCCCTTCATTATCTCGAAGGGGAGAAGAATATCCGTGCTGACGCTCTCTCTCGCTCCCTTATGTCAACTGAGGAGGAGGAAGAGGAGCCTCGGCTTATTGTCCCTTCCGAGAGCCTGAGAACCGTGGCGCCGGTTTCGCTAGAGTCTGTGCCTCCGGGCAAGACTTTTGTGCCCAATAATTTGCGACCGGAGGTTCTCTCTTGGGCTCATTCGTCCAGGGTGGGTGGACACTTTGGGACAAAGAGGACATCTGAGCTACTGGCGAGGACGTACTGGTGGCCGCATATGGTCCGGGATGTCAGGGATTATGTTCTGGCATGTGTCTCCTGCGCCAAAAATAAATCTCTGCGTCAAAGGCCAGCTGGTTTGCTCTATCCCTTGCCGGTGGCAGATAGGCCCTGGGAGATGGTCGGGATGGACTTTGTTGTGGGTTTGCCCAAGTCTCGCGGCTGTACCATCATTTGGGTCATCACCGATCATTTCTCAAAAATCGTGCATTTGGTGCCGCTGCCGCGGTTACCTTCTGCACGGGCCTTGGCAGCGTTGTTCATTAGACATATCTTCCGCCTGCATGGTATGCCAGACAAAATTGTCAGTGACCGGGGTCCCCAGTTTGCGTCTCGGTTCTGGAGAGAGCTCTGTCGTCTTCTCAGTATTGAGTTGAATCTCTCTTCCGCTTATCATCCCGAGACGAATGGGTTGGTAGAGAGGGCCAACCAGACCTTGGTTACATACCTGCGACATTTTGTTTCAGCCAGGCAGGATGACTGGGCATCCTTGCTATCATGGGCAGAGTTTGCACTGAACAACGCCATAGCCGACTCCACTGGACAAACTCCATTCCTCCTCAACTATGGTCAGCATCCACGGGTACCTGTGCCTATGCCCGTGTCTTCCGCCGACTCCAGGGTGGAAGACTGGGCTGTGGAGGCACGGGATATTTGGGACCGCACTCAGGATGCCATTCGGGCCTCTAAGGAGAGAATGAGGTCCTCCGCCGATGCTCATCGGCGCCCCGCTCCGACCTTTGCTCCTGGCGACTTGGTGTGGCTCTCCGCCCGTAACATCAGGCTGCGAGTTGAGTCCACTAAATTTGCTCCTCGCTACTTGGGCCCATTCAAGGTCCTCGAGCAGGTTAATCCTGTGGTCTATCGTTTGGCTCTTCCGCCACGCCTGGGTATCACCGACACCTTTCATGTGTCCCTCTTGAAACCCGTGTATATGTCCCGGTTTTCCGAGTCATCTGCTGGGACATCGGGTTCGTTTACAGACGATTATGAGGTGAACGCTATTTTGGGGTGCAAGGTGGTGCGTGGTAAAAATTTTTATTTGGTAGACTGGAAGGGTTATGGCCCCGAGGACAGGTCCTGGGAGCCTGTTGAGCACATTCGGGCTCCGCAGCTCATTGCTGCCTACGAACGTAGCGAGGCCCAAGGAGGGGGGCCCTAGGAGGGGGGTAATGTTAGGAGTCGAGTTTCCTCTGCTGCACAGGGGGAATCTCGATCCGTCTCCGCTGCGGTCTCCCATTCTCCTCCAGCCGCAGTGCAGTCTGCTCAACAGGGACGTCGATCCCAGCGTCTCGCTCAGTCTGACTCTGTGCGAAGAGTTGCTGCTGCTTCTCCAGTCTCTGCCATTAAAGTCAGTGCTGGTCAGCAGCGAGCGGACTTCTCTGGGACTAAGTCCTTGTCTGCACGTACTGAGCATGCCCAGGGTAAGATCTCCTGTTGGAGATCGAGGGTCATGTGCTCAGGCTCTGCAGCACATTCCATTGGTCCTCTTGGCAGGTCTTGGAAGGGCAAAAGTGCTGTAGCCACTTCCTGTGCTGCAACTATATAAACTGCGCATGACCGCACGGCCATGCGCTAGTATTGTCTCATAACGTTATATGTGTGTGTGTAGATGAATGTATGTCGATGGATGAAAGCTCCTAAATATCCCTCCCTAGAGTTGTTGTCTGCTCGCGGATGTTGGTAGCTATCTAGCGCCCGACTAATCATCTGCACGATACACACATTACAGCGTCCTCTTGCTGTGTCCGCCTGTATGGTGCCGTGCGCTTGCCTTGCGCTTTCCATACCCTAGCCAGTGTGGTTGGTGGCGTCCGTCTGTGCGGCATTGCTCGCACTCCTGTGCATTTATATATTTAAACTTAGTTTCCTTACACACCCAGTTGTGGTGTAGTGCCAGCGAGGGTCTAATCGGACTTCAATCCCAGTTGGGGTTAAGTATGCTGACTACTCGCTCGCGCTTTAGGTGCGGTACCGCGATCCTGTGACGCAACAGGATTGCTCCCTTCACGCTGGGTGAGGTTGAACCCACGTGTATATACTTTAGTGTACCGCCATATAGTCTGTATTTACTAGCAGCAGGTTTTCACCTGCACGGTGGACCCCGGACTGCAAACGCATCTATATCACCTTTCTTGGTGCGTTCCGCCAGTCCTAACACCCGACTCGATCCTAAAAAAGTAAAAGTCACTCAACTCTAATGAACAGTCTATAATTTTAAGGGTAGGCTAATTTTAACATTGAGATACAGATAATCACATTTTATAAATTATATACATTTATTTGCATTTTTCAGTAGGAAATAAGTATTTGATCCCTCTGGTAAACCAGACTAAATACTTGGTGGCAAAACCCTTGTTGGCAAGCACAGCAGTCAGATGTTTTTTGTAGTGGATGATGAGATTTGCGCACACGTCAGGAGGAATTTGGGTCCACTCTTCTTTGCCGATCATCATTAAATCATTAAGATTTTGAGGCTGTTGCTTGGCAACTCAGAGCTTCAACTCCCTTCATAAGTCTTCTATGGGATTAAGGTTTGAAGACTGGCTAGACCACTCCATGACCTTAATGTGCTTCTTTTTGAGCCACTGCTTTGTTGCCTTGGCTGTATGTCTTGAGTCATTGTCTTGGTGGAAGACACAGCCACAACCCATTTGTAATTTCCTGGTGGAGGGAAGAAGGTCGTCACTCGGGATTTTAAGATACATGGCTCCATCTACTCTCCAATTGATGCAGTGAAGTAGTCCTGTGCCCTTAGCAGAAAAACACCCCAAAACATGTTTCCACTTTCATGCTTGACAGTGGGGACGGTGTTCTTTGGGTCATATGCAGCATTTGTCTTCCTCCAAACACGGCGAGTTGAGTTAATGTCAAAGACCTCAATTTTTGTCTCATCTGACCACAGCACCTTCTCCCAATCACTCACAGAATCATCCAGGTGTTCTTTGGCAAACTTCAGATGGGCCTGCACATGTGCCTTCTTGAGCAGGGGGACCGTGCGGGCACTGTGGGATTTTAAACCTTTATGGCGTAATGTGTTATCAATAGTTTTCTTGGTGACTGTGGCCCCAGTTGCCTTAAGATCATTAACAAGCTCCCCCTGTGTAGTTTTAGGTCAATCTCTCACCTTCCTCATGATCAAGGATACCCCACGAGGTGAGATTTTGCATGGTTCCCCAAATCGATGTCGATTGACAGTCATTTTGTGTTTTTTCAATTTTCATACTAATGCACCAACAGTTGTCTCCTCATCCAGTGTCTTACTTATGGTTTTATAGATAATTCCAGCGTTGTGCAAGTCTATGATCTTGTCCCTGACATCCTTATAAAGCTCTTTGGTCTTGCCCATGTTGTAGACATTAGAGTCTGACTGATTAATTGAGTCTGTGGACAGGAGTCTTTTATAAAGGTGACTATGTAGGATAGCTGTTTTTAATGCAGGTAACGAGTTGATTAGGACCATCTAACTGGTCTGTAGGAGCCCAAATTCTTAACGGCTGGTAGAGAATAAAATACTTTTTTCTCATTGCAAAATGCAAATACATTTATAAAATTTACACAATGTGTTTTCTGGATTTTATTTCTGATATTCTACATCTCAATGTTAAAATTAACCTACACTTAAAATTATAGACTGCTCATGTCTTTGTTAGTGGGCAAACTTACAAAATCAGCAAGGGATCAAATAATTTCCTTCACTAGATATGTATATACGCAGGGTGGGCCATTTATAGGGATACACCTACATAATATGGGAATGGTTGGTGATATCAACTTCCTGTTTGTGGCACATTAGTATATGGGAGGGGGAAAACTTACAAGATGGCTGCTGACCATGGCAGCCATTTTAAAGTCAGCCATTTTGGATTCAACTTTATTCTTTCCAATGGGAAGAGGGTCAAGTGACACATCGAACTTATTGAGAATTTCACATGAAAAACAATGATGTGATTGGTTTTAACGTAATTTTATTTTTTCATGAGTAATTTACAAGTTTATGACAACTTATAAAATGTGTTCAAAGTGCTGCCCACTGTGTTGGATTCTCAATGCAATCATCTTTTCCCACTCTTGACACACTCATAGCAACACCACAGAAGAAATGCTAGCACAGGCTTCCAGTATGTATTTTCACATGCTGCACATCTTGTATCTTCACAGTATAGACAATTGCCTTCAGATAAGGTCAAAGATAAAAGTCTAAGGGGGTCAGACTGGGACACCTTGGTGGCCATTCAACTGGCCCACAACAACAAATCCATTTTCCAGGAAACTGTTCATGTAGGAATGCTCGGATGTGACACCCATAATGTAGTGGTGCACCATCTTGGGTGTCAGGTCTGAGCATTCCTACATGAACAGTAACCTGGAAAGATAAAAGATAAACCTGTGTTGCTGAGTGGAATCATATGATTTATGTGTATTTGATGTACATGTATTTGAGATAATTGTATCTACTGCCACTTTTTATGTTTTTTTAAAAAGCAAGAGACCCTCTTTAAGAACTGTTGATCTAATCAATCAAGAATGCCATTTTGCCTGTTAATTTCAATGAACTGTCATGTGGGGTAAGCTGTGCCAAATTTATTAGGCAGTGAATTCCTCTTGCTGTGCCGTGTATCACTACCAGAAATGTTACTCTTGTCCTTTAAGAACTGGAGCATATTTCTGTCAAAATTTATGTCAATTTTATGGCAAAAATTATAATGAATTTGTTGAGCGCGACTGGCCATGTCTCATCTTGCCCAAAGTTCTGCATACTTTTCTAAAAGTTGCTCACATACAGTAGGACATAAATTTAAGAAAAATCTCACAGTAAAAGAAACAGCCTTAAAAATGGCAAGTCAGATTACCAATGAACTAACAAAATGCATCAGGCCCCCATGATAATGGCGTAGGTGAAAGGTACTGATATAGAAACCACTCACAAACCTTTCAATTCATGGAGGGGGTGATTGCCTCATATTAAAAATGCACCCAGATGCCTGCATAGAGTGCCAGTCTAATAAATATGGGTGACGCATATTATCTGGCTTGCTGCCCATTAGTGACGCCATACCGAGCTTTTATCCAATGTAATGGGTCCTCATTCTTGCGAGTCCCTACTCTAAATTCAAAAAAGACTCACATAGGACATAACTTCAAGAAAAATTTTACAGAAAAAAAGTCTTGGTGTTAGTAAGGTGTAAGGAATGGGAGGAAATCGGGGCCGTGGATGGGGAGTTTGCAGAAACACAAAGCAACAGTTATAGGCAGAAGAACTGGATGCAAAGCTGGACGCCTACAATGCCAGGATGGATACCAGTTAATTCTTCCCATGTTCCTATGCCACATTTCTATCTCTGAACATAATTTTCTTTCTATTCAACTGTTTTGCATGCATTTCTGTTTTAAACTCATGTAAAGTTGCATTAATTCTGTCCTATGTGAGACATTTTTTACTTTAGCATAGGGACTAGAAAACCTTTGGAGGGAGATGAAAGTCCGTGTTGCCCAGTGACAGGCCCAAAACATCACTGCTCTATAGGAGATCTGCATGGAGGAATGAACCAACATACCACCAGCAGTGTGTGCCAACCTTGTGAAGACTTACAGAAAATGTTTGACCAGTGTCATTGCCAACAAAGGATATATCACAAAATATTGAGATGAACTTTTTTTTAATGACCAAATACTTATTTTCCAGCATAATTTGAAAAATAAATCTTGCCAAATCTGATAAGGTGATTTTCTGGATTTGTTTTCTTAATTTTTACTCATAGTTGTGGTCTACATATGATGTAAATTACAGGCCTATATTATCTTTTTTAAGTAGGAGAACTTGCACAATTGGTGGCTGACTAAATACATTTTTTCCCCACTGTGTATGGACCCCTGACATGGGTTGCGAGCTTGTTTAATTTGGCCAAAATGTCAACCAAGACCTCATGTATTTTATAAACAATTTTTAATCTTTTTTTTTTATCTCATTTTTTCATTTTTCTACAGAATGCAGCTAAGCCCTTTAGTGTTGGTTGCATGGGGTGTCTGTCCTTGTGAAATACACTTATATTGTGCTTGCTTGGTCATCCCCAATCCTCAGTAAAGCTAACACAGTGCATCACTCATACCTGTGTGACTGGCACCCTATATAAGGCTCATCTCTGTGCATTTTTAATACTAGTCAACCATCCCCTTCATGAATTGGTGAGTGGGTGCATCATCAGTAATTTGCACCTTTGCTTCCCCTGCCTACTGTATTTTGCAGACTATAAGACCATAAGACGCACCTCAAATTTTGGGGTGGAAAATAGGAAAAAAATGTTTTAAATAAAATAGTGATGAATCTTGTAGTTCGTTTTAACAGTAGCTTTGTGGGGGCAGCAGTGGAGCAGAGTCACAAGAGGCAGAGTCGCTACTTCAAGAGGCAAGAATGCTGTGGGCCCCTCGCTTGAAGCAGGGGGAGTCCAGATAGTGGGAGACTGCGGGCCCAGGGCTCTCATAAGATGTCGGCACCTGCGATCAGAGTCCCCTTTCCCATAGATTTCACTTTGGCAACCATGTTCCCACAACCCATGCCAGGGAATAAAAAATCAATGGAAAAGGGGACTCCGCTCAACGATGCTGATATCTTATGAGAGCCCAGGGCCCATATCATCGCCCCACTCCTGCTGTTGCTGCTGGCCTCCTGAAGCAGGACCCTGCCTACTGTGACCCCTGTCCACCGCAGACACCCACCAGTTAGATAACTTTGGATTATAAGATGCACCCCCATTTTCCTCACAAATTTTCAGAAAAAGTGAGTCTTATGTTCTGAAAAATTCGGTACATCACAGGGGTCTGCTGCATCCTGCTAGTTCATTGGTAATCTGGTCTGGTGTTGGTAAAGCAGTTTCTTTGTCTGCGAGATTTTTCTAAAAGTTAGTATAGCTGGCTAAGACTGAGAAATGGTTAGTATACATGATCAGCTGCACTCACAAATATGTTTCAAATGATGCTTATCTTTATTACAAAATTAATTCACCACTATGTTGACAAATAGTGATAGGTCAACGCCATGGTGAATTAATTTTGTAATAAAAAAAAGCATCATTTGAAACATATTTATGAGTGCAGCTGATCATCTATACTGACTCTGAATTCCCCAGTTCAGCCAGCACGCGTAAAACAATGCTGAGTGTTCATCATTTCTACTACATTACAAATGAGAAATGGCAAAAACTGCTTTATACATAAATGTAAACATCTTTAGTGCGACATGAGGCAACAAGACACTGGCTTGGATGCTACTTTGGTGGAACCAATCTAAAAAGCTGATTTCAGGGACAAAATCTGCAATTTGAAGACAAACAAAACACCTTTATAATATACACTGCACAAAAAATTAAAGGGAACACTTAAACAACGCCATATAAATCTAAGTCAATTACACTTCTGTGAAATCAACCCATCCAGTTATGGAGCAACACAGATTGTGCATCAATTTCTCCTGCTGTTGTGCAAATTAAACAGACAACAGGTATAAATTATAGGCAATTAGCAAGAGAGGTTCTGTTGACCACAGACCATTTCTCTGTTCTCATCTTTTTAGGCTGTTGTTCTAGTCACTGTTGCATTTTGTTATTGCTCTCACCCCTAGAGATACAGCCACCTGAGGCTGTGTCTACAGTACAAACCACAGAAGTTGCTCAGATACTGCAGCTCATCCAGGATGGCATACCAATGTGTGCTGTGGAAAGAAGGGTAGCTGTGTCTGTCAGCACAGTGTCAAGAACATGGAACATATACACTAGACAGGACAATACACTAGGAGACATGGAGGGGGCGTAGGAGGGCAACAGCCCAGCAGCAGGACCGCTAGCTCCTCCTTTGTGCAAGGAGGAACAGAAGGAGCAGTGCCAGAGCACTGCAAAATGACCTGCAGCAGGCCACTAACATCCATGTGTCTGTTCAAACTGTCAGAAACAGACTCCATGATGGTGGAATGAGGGAATGACATCCACAAGTGGGTGCTGTGCTTACAGCCCAACATCGTGCAGGGCGTTTTCCATTTGCCAGAGAACAACAAGATTGGCAGATTCAATACTGGCACCCTGTGCTCTTCATGGATGAGAGTAGATTCACACTGAGCATATGTGACAGACATGACAGATTTGGAGATGCCATGGAGAATGTTCTGCCTGCAACATCCTCCAGCATAACTGACTTGGCAGTGGGTCAGCATTGGAGTGGAGAGGCATTTCTTTGGAGGACCACACAGCCCTCCGTGTGCTAGCCAGAAGTACCCTAACTGCCATTAGGTATTTGGATGAGATCCTCAGACTCATTGTGAGACCATATGCAGGTGCAATGGGCCCTGGGTTCCTTCTGGTGCATGACATTGCTATGCCTCATGTAGCTGAAGTGTGTCAGCAGTTCTTAAATGATGAAGGCATTGATGCTATGGACTGGCCTGCCCGTTCCCCAGACCTGAATTCAATCAAGCACATCTGGGGCATCATGTCTCATTCCATCCACCAAAAGAAAGAACCTGGCACTCAACTTAATGCTCGTGAGAAATTTTAATCATAGTACCCACGATGGGTACTACGATTAAAAATTCTCACGAGCATTAAGTTGAGTGCCAGGTTCTTTCTTTTGAGTTTCACATGGTGTGGGAACCTACCTGGGCACCATTAATAGAAGTGCACATGCCTCTACCTTCCTCATTCCATCCACCAATGACACTGCACCACAGACAGTACAGGAGTTGACTGATGCTTTAATCCAGGTCTGGGAGCGGAGGAAATCCCTCAGGAGAACATCTGCCACCTCATCAGGAGCTTGCCCTGGTGCTGAAAGGAGGTCATACATGCTGGTGGAGACCACACACACTACTGAGCACAATTTCCTTGTCTTGAGGCATTTCCATTGAAATTGGATCAGCCTGTAATTTCATTTTCCACTTTAATTTTTATTTTCATTCCAAATCCAGACATCCATGGGATATTAATTTTGACTTACATTGATCATGTTTTATTGTTCTGAATGTATTCCACTATGTAATGAATAAAGATTTGCAACTGGAATATTTCATTCAATGATATCTAGGAAGCGGTATTTTAGTGTTCCCTTATTTTTTGACTAGTGTATAATACACTGATGCTGCATGTAGTAGCATGTACAGTAAAGGGTTTTAACATAGATACTACAGTTAGTTAAAAAACTTTCTGGATCTTCAGTCTCAGCTCCTGTGCACTGACCTTAATGAGCATTGCTGTATCCTATCTCCACTCAATGCACTGAAATGATGGGTTATGATTGAATTCAAGCAAAATAGTTTCTATGCTACATTCCAACAGTAAAACAGAAGTCTGCCTGTTTTACTGAACTATAAAATCCTTGCTTTTAAATGTAGATACTAATTCTTCATGTTCTGACAATTACATCTAGCATTTGCATATTTCTTCTCATAATTCTTTAATAAATTAATCTCATTTACAGCTGAGTGGCTCTCCTTGTTATTTCATTGTCTAAGCTTGGGCATAATCCTTTTTTCTGTTCAACTCAGGCAGTCCTTTATCTTTCAAATTAATTAGATAAAAAAAAGTTATCCTATCTTAAATACTGGCTCATTTAGCCTATGTCAACCTCTGCAGTCTGTCCTTATTTAAAAAGCTGTGCAATATCGCCTCATGTTAATGGGCTTTATGGTGATTCTGATTTTCGCTTTTCATTTAAATCATGTTATCTAGGCTTTGGGAGTTATGTTATGTATTCTGAACACCTTTTTTCCCCAATCATAATTACAGAAGTACAACTGCAGTGGATGGCTATGCTACTGACCCGTAGGAAGATGAGAAACATTTTACACTCATTAGTCACCTTTACTCTTAATTAAAACCTTCAATGATTTTTTTTTGCAATTATGGACCCTAAGGGATTTTTATTACATGAAATGTGATTGGCATTATGCTAAACACTGATAAGAGCTAAAAACAGAATCAAAATGTCAGGTGTCTGACCTACAGAACAATGGTTAACTAGTTTCATTGTAGGTTCTGTGGCTGCGTAACTTGGAGGAAGCAAAAGTGTCGGGCAGAAATAAAAGCTGAACCAAAGGCCACCACTTCATACTTATTATTCTTTACCTATCTGCCTTTCACAATATTGATTACTGCTTTAGATTTCTTTCCATGGTTTCAATAAAGACTAGCAGTTTCTTATATAACATCCAAAAAAACTTTGTATCATACGTGCAATTTGGGGGGATAAATTTGACTCCACCTTTCATTACAATTAGGGATGGGCAAACCCAAACAGTAAAGTTCGGGGTTTTTACAAAACACCTAGTGTCCGTGCACAGACCCAGAACACAGACATCTCCAGGAAGCCATTGTCACTGTTTGGGTTCGGAAGCCCAAACATCCATTGTTTCCCACACTGTCATTTGTGTGAAAGCACGAAAAACACCGGCTCTGATCGGCGGTAAGGTCATTACCGCCTGTCAGAGCGCTGCGGTTTCCATGCTGTCATTTAGATGACAGCATGTGAGCCAGCAGCATTGACCGGCAACAAAAAGGTTACCACCAGTCACAGGCATTGGCTGATGAGAGTACTACTCTCATCATCATATGCTCGGTCTCACTGTTAGCTGCGAGAGCAGGCATACCATGATGAGAATATTTAATGGCCAGTGCCTGTGCAATAAGTAAAGTTTAAAAAATGGAGTGGGGTTCCCTCTATTTTTGCTAAACAGCACGGGCAAAACCGACAGCTTCGGGCTGCAGCCCTCAGCGTCATCTTGGCTGGCTATCAAAAATAGAGGGGTCCCCAAGCTGTTTTTAAGAAAAATAATTTAAATAAATAATTTTAAAAAACAGTGTGGACTCCCACCTGATTTTTGACAACCTAGATAACGCTGACAGCTGAGAGCTGCAGCCCGCAGCTATCGGTTTTGCCTGCTCTGGTTAACAAAAATAGAGGGAACCCCACACCATTTTTTAAAATTATTTGATGAACTCCAGTGACTGCACTGATGTCAGCGCTCATGAGAAAATTCTCATTCTGCCAGCGCTCATGTCAGTGAGGTCACAGGAGTTCATCCACTATGAGCTCTGCTCACCTTATTGACGCAACCGCTTGGTCCTGCACCTGAATTATTAGGTTCAGCTGAGTGGTCTCCTGGAATCCTGGCTGAGCAGTGGCATCATGCCACCACTCAGTCATGAAATCCAGATGCAGCAAAATTAGAGCGCATTGTGGGTCAGATATGGATTATTTTTTAGTCAGACAGATGAAGAATATGGTATTTTTTAGCTTTAATTTTTTTAATAAATGGGTAAAAGAGAGTGGGGAGTTTTATTTCAAATAAAGGAGTCTGTGTTTTTATTTCAATTAAAGGACTTTATTCTGGCTGTGTCTTCTTTACTGCAGTCTGATTATAGGGTTAGTAATGGAGGTCTCTTATAGACGTCTCTCCATTACTAACTTGAGGGCTTGATATCAGCTGACATTACAAAGATCACATTGGCCCCACAACTATTTCCCCACTTGCCACCACATCAGGGTAACTAGGAAGAGCAAGGCCAAGTGCTAGAATTGGAGCAACTAAAGGAGGCGCCATTTTTGGGATGGCTAAGAGCTGATGTTTTTAGTCTGGGAGGGGCCAATATCTATGGCCCTTTTCTAGACTATTAATATCAGCCCACAGCTGTCTGTTTATCTTTTGCTGGTTGTTTAATATAGGTGGACCCCACATAATTTTTGGGGTGGTTCTCCCCTCTATAATAACCAGCAAAGGCTAAGCAAACAGCTGTGTGTGCTAATCACCTGGGAAAATTTACGGATATTGGCCTGTTCCCAGAATAGTAACATCAGTCCCCAGCCGTCGGCTTTACCTCTGTTGGTTATGAAAATAATGGGGCCCTCACACCAACAATAGTAAAATACACACCCAAGGTAACCTTAGTTTACAGTCTCCAGGTGTTCCAGCAGCTGAATACTTTAGTAACCTTAAAATGTCACTTAAAGTTTCACATGAAGTTTCTGGGCCTCACAGCTGTTGGTAGACCCAGTAACTGTGAACTCTGGCATCCTTTAAGTTCAACTGAGTTCATAGTCACCGGGTCTCATGGTAACTTGAGTGCCAGACTGATGAATGCCGAAGTGCCACGTGCCGAACACACGATCATTCATCAATCCGGCACAGGCACGTGCAAAGCAAGAGAAACAGCTGCTATGAAGTCAAGTGACCATACTGCATTTGTTAATTAATAAAAAATAAATGAAAAAAGGCATAGTCTCCCCGTAATTTTCATAACCAGCTGAGGGAAAGCCGATGGCTGGGGGCTGATGTTAATATTCTGGGAACAGGCCAATATCGCATGATTTTTTAAAATTTAATTTATTTATTGCACAGGCACCAGCTAATAAATACTCTCATCATCGTATGCCTTCTCTTGGTGCTATCAATGAGACCGGGCATATGATAATGATAGTAGTACTTTCATTAGCCAAAGCCTGTGACTGGCGGTAACAATTTTGGTCACAGCTGCAGGGTCACACGTTGTCGTCTGTATGACTATATGGCAATTGTATCGCTTTTAATGGCAGTAATGAACTTACCACTGATTAGAGCGGATGCTTTTTCATGCTGTCACACAGATGACAGCTTGGGAAACACAGAATGTTCAGGTCCCGGTTCGAGTTTGAGTACCATTATGGTACCTGAAACAAACTTTTTTAATATGTTCGGCTGAACTTGCCGGACTAGAACATCCACGGGTTCCCCCATCATTAATTACCATCTAATATTCCCACTCTCAACATCTTTTGCACATAATCACTGTAAAAAAAATTCCCTGTTTACAAAATACTTCCCAAATGACTAAAATAGAATGTTTTCCCTTTAAAAAATTTTCTTTGTGGTGTACCAGACTGGTCTTTAGCAAAACTTGTCCCTACTGATGACATTATAAATGACTTTTCATCAGTTTGAGTATGCTAACCCCTTAGTGACAGAGCCAATTTGGTACTTAATGACCGAGCCAATTTTTACACTTCTCGCCACTGTCACTTTATGAGGTTATAACTCTGGAACGCTTTAACGGATCCTGCTGATTCTGAGATTATTTTTTCGATACATATTGTACTGCATGTTAGTGGTAACATTTCTTCGATAATACTTGCGATTATTTATGAAAAAATGGAAATATGGTGAAAATTTTTAAAATTTTGCCATTTTCAAACTTTGTATTTTTATGCCCTTAAATCAGAGAGATATGTCACAAAAATAGTTAATAAATAACATTTTCCACATGTCTACTTTACATCAGCACAATTTTGGAAACATTTTTTTTTGTTAGGGAGTTATAAGTAGGGTTGAGCGACTTTTACTTTAATAGGATCGGGTCAGGTTTCACGAAACCCGACTTTCTCAAAAGTCGGGTCGAGTGAAATCGGCCGATCCTATAGAAAAGTCGGGGTCGGGGTCGGCCGAAACACGAAACCCAATGCAGTGCAATGGGATACTATGGTTCCCAGGGTCTCAAGGAGAGGAAACTCTCCTTCAGGCCCTGGGATCCATATTTAAGTGTAAAATAAAGAATTAAAATAAAAAATATTGCTATACTCACCCTCTGACGCGCCCTGGTACTAACCGGCAGCCTTCCTTCCTTAGAATCAGCGCGTGAAGGACCTTAGATGACGTCGCAGCTTGTGATTGGGCGCGCGCCCATGTGACCGCTCACGCGACCAATCACAAGCCGCGACATCACCGAAGGTCTTCCAAGCGCTGATTCTTAGGAAGGAAGGCTGCCGGAAAGAAGCAGGGCGCGTCCGAGGGTGAGTATATCTCCTGAACACGCCAATACCCAATATGTGGGGGTAAACCACTTTTTGGATGCACCGCAGAGCTTGGAAGTGAAGGCCGTTAATTAACGGCGCTGTGGTTTTAGTACCCTTAACTGCTCCTCTGGGAAATATGCAAATTGTCTCTTCAGAGAAGAAGAGGACTAGAACTCTAGTGCCACCTAGGATAAAAGCCAACCCAGAATTTCAATCTGGAGATGTGTTTCGGGGTACTGCTCCTCGTCAGTTTCTGGTTTAGCTTTTATCCTAAGTCATGTGACAAGGCCCGTTAAAGAGTCAACATTGACTTTTAGGAATGCTACTTCCAATAGATGGCACTAGAGTTCTAGTCCTCTTCCTCTCTGAAGCAACAATTTGAATTTTAGGTAATAATAAATGTTATAGTTCAACTGGATGTTACCCGAGATCTTTTCTTTCAGGCGTGTATTTTTTTCACTGTATGAGGATGACAAATCATAAAGCAGGCAGTGTCAAGCAGGGGAGAAAAGAGCACACCCTTGTCTCCTCACTGATCTCTGCAGCTACTGTTTTGAGGTACAGCTGAGCTGATTTATATATCATTATAAACACTTCTAGATCTCATTTCATAGTACTATCAGGTCTGACCCTCCCTCCTACACTGACTACAGGGAAATGAGATCTGGAAGGGTTTGTCATTATACATAATGCTACTTTACAATTATATATATAGATATATATAGATATATCTTCACAGCAGCTGCAGAGATCAGCGAGAAGAGAAAGGCGTGTTCTTTTCATTCCTGTTTATTGCTGCCTGTTTATGATGTGTGAACCTCACAAGAAGCACATGCCCCCTCAGACAAATATCTGGTAATACCCAGTTGAAGTATAACAAAAATTATGATCTAAACTTTAGAGAGGATAATTAAAAAATAAAAACTATGTTTTACTCAGCTCTGCAGTGACTATTTCACAATGTGGCTAGCTTAACATGCTAAAACTGGTGAAAAGTCTTCTTTAACAAATTAAAATATTGTTAATTTACAGCATTATTCTCATTACATCAATTTACGGATTTACTATTTCCTTCTAGAATGGTAAGAGAAGGAGAGTAGAACAGCCTGTCCAGCAAAGTGTGCACTTACACTAGCAGATTATGGTAAAAAAAAGCATTCAATACCCATTTCAGCCCACATATACAGGCTCCCAACAACCTATGAAATAATTTTTAACCTTGCTCAGCAATAATGACGCTTTATGTGCACAGAACAATCTATTATTAATCGTTCTGTGCCCATGAGAAGCATGGTCAGTCTGTCTAAGCAATCTATTAAACGTCCACAAATATTTATCCGATTGACGGTCATTTGGGGTTAATTAGTGTAAATGCCACTTGAGATAAGAATCATTTCTAACGTCAGCACTATTCATTAAAAAATGAAAAAATAATAAACCACTGAGATATATTGCACCATATCTTTACTGATTTTTAGATTCCCTTCTTAACCAAACTCTTGACCTTGAGACAATTAAGATTGAATAGTGTTTAAAAAATGTAAAATCTACTTAGGAATTTTCATGGGATAGATCAAATGGTATCATAAATATTGTATACCAAGAAATGTCTAAATATAAATATAAACATGGCCATGAACATTCTTAATTTTTATTCTTCTTACTTTTGTGAGACAATTATTATATTTTTCATTCATATGTTTTTATCCATATTCATTATTCAAAAATGTGTATTTTTTAAGGTAAAGCTAGAAGATTGAGCAATTCTATTTTTATCCACACTCCATTCATTGCAAGATAAATAAGATGACTTAAAGTTATTTATGGCTCATCACATTTGCTCATGTAAGCACTCTATTGTAGAAAAGAACTATTTTTTTATTTTTTCATTGGCTTACCGATAATAGCAAATGTCATCTTAACCACCAGTGCACTGTACAAATAATGTAATAAGTCACGTAACTCAATGCACACTATGGTGATTGCGCGTGCGCTGGGTTATTTAGGATGAAACTTGGATCTTTTGTAGCATTATGAGGGCTTGACTTTTCCAAGCAAGGTATATTTTTTAATGCCGCCATTTTGAATTTTGGGCTACACATCTCATTGATTAACATTTACTAATGCTTCTATTGGAGTAAATGAGAGAAAAACATCAATTCTGTAATCCCTGCCTGGAATTTCTTCAGGTGTTCACCATGTGGTATAAACCATATGCCAACTCTATTGCATTGCCCCTTTAAAAGTGGAATGTATGTATACTTTATTCTACTATTTTTGCACTATATATGGATTTTATTAGGAAAATTGATATTATTGATTTTTAGATTAAACCTTTTTATTTAAATAAACTTTTGTTGCTTTGTGTATGCCAATATAGGACTTAACAGTTTGATATTTTGATCACTTATAAAATACAATGCACTGCTCTTATATTGCAGTGTGATATTTCCTGCCAGTGATTTACTGACCGGTAACAAGTTAGGCCTATCTTAAGCTGTGAGTGGAACTTATCTCCAACACCAGAATGTCGAGTCTTAAGGTACCTTCACACATAACAATTTTGTTAATGATATCGTTGCTTTTTGTGACGTAGCAACGATATCGTTAACGAAATCGTTATGCGTGACAGCGACCAACGATCAGGACCCTGCTGGGAGATCGTTGGTCGCTGGGAATGATCAGGACCTTTATTTGGTCGCTGCTCACCAGCTGTCATCGGTGGATCGGCATGTGTGACGCCGATCCAGCGATGTGTTCACTGGTAACCAGGGTAAATATCGGATTACTAAGCGCAGGGCTGCGCTTAGTAACCCGATGTTTACCCTGGTTACCATTGTAAAAGTTAAAAAAAACAAACAGTACATACTTACATTCTGGTGTCTGTCCCCCGGCGTCAGCTTCCCGCACTGACTGTGTCAGCGCCGGCCGTAAAGCAGAGCTCAGCGGTGACGTCACCGCTGTGCTCTGCTTTACAGCCGGCCGGCGCTGACACAGGGCAGGGAAGCTGATGCCCTGGTTACCCGGGGACTTCGGCATCGTTGGTCGCTGGAGAGCTGTCTGTGTGACAGCTCTCCAGCGACCACACAACGACCTAAACAGCGATTGCTGCAGCGATCGGCATCGTTGTCTATATCGCTGCAGCGTCGCTAAATGTGACGGTACCTTTAGTTATAGCTGGAACTTGCTGGTGGTCTTATGGACACAAATCATTAGAATACAATGTATTTGAGCAAAGACAGGCTCCAGTACATGACCTAATAGTAGGACATGAGCTGCAAATGGTTAATTGAAAATATCAGGTTAAAATTTACATTCAGGCCACAGTCATTATGTGAAACACAATTGAAGGGATTATTGTCTAACAAAAGAACTGTACTTTTCTCCTAGCAAGACATTTGCAGTCAGTCATTGTAATACCCTCAAAGCTATGAAAAATAATAGTGTCTTCATTAGATCTATTTTTTAATAGCCTTTCACTTTTTTCTTTCCATTGATATTTAGCCATGGCTAAAATTATGAGTCATGCCAATAAACAAATAATAATGAAATTACATTAATACAAATGATTGCATAATATTGTTCTGATTACTTAAAACAGTAGTGCTTTTTGTTTGTCTATATAAGAACCATGAGTCAAGTTTCAATATGCCAAGAACCACTTAATTCGCATTTTGTTCTCTAGGAGTCTATAAAATGATCTCTCATAGATAATAAATGAGTCCCAGATCACAGATAATCTATAATACATCATTAACAGTGAATTATTGTGCAGATTTATAGCTCCATATATGTTGTATGTTATATAAGAAGCAATTTGCCTATTGTCGCAAGAGAACATTTTATATGTAATAAACCTCTTTGTGCCAGGGTGTGTAAGAAGGGTATGTAAGATTGCAGGAGGGTCTTTCTCTTCTGCCAGGAATTGATTTGGGAGGTCCCTGTGAAAGCTCAGTACAAGCTCATAAGACATAGGTATGAAACCACTCAGAAAGCTCAGAAGAAGCAGGTTTTCACAAATATCATATTAACAATATCACAGAAATGAACAATAGTATTCATGTCAGTTCACTGACTGGCCTATGATAGCTTGCAGATGCCCTCTCTGCTTGAAAGACTGGCTTTTTAGCCATATTCCATGAACAGAGTTGATGTTACTCAAAAGACTGCCTTAAAAATGGCATGTGCTAAAAAAAAACTTGTGGTACGGTGGGGGTCCCAAGTGGCTATCTACTTAGCTATGTACAGCAGTCCCACAGCGAATGAATAGAGTAGTGGCACATGTGAGGGACCACTCTTCCATTCTGATTGCATTTAAGACCCTATTTTTGCCCTCAATTGAGGTGCCATAAGTCAGACTCCTACAGGATACATAACACTTTATTGTTCAGAAACCTATTTAAAGGGAACATCTCACATGAAAAAATGCTATTAACCTGCAGTTACAGGGTTAATCTGTAGATTAATAGTGTTATGAACCTGGCCAGCACCAGGTCTTTGACTCCCAATGCCAGGAGGAAATTAACTTTATTCCACCTGGCAACGTTCATGCGTCAGCCACGTGGGTGACGCCAGTGCGGTTTCAGTCACCAATTTGTGTTTAGACAGCGGCATCTGTAACCGTTCCCCCTGCACTGACTGACAGCAGCTGATCATTAGAGTTGGCTATCAGTGCCTTGGGAGAATAACTGAAACTCAAACGCTACATGGAGGAAAAAAGTTAGCCACTGAAAATAAATACCAAATAGAAAAAAAATCTAAATGCCAGCAGTACATTTTTTGACCACTACATCATTGCAATAAAATGCAATTACAGAAGATCAAAACATCATATCTACCCCAAAATGGTATCAGTAAAGACGTCAGTTCAGGGCGCAAAAATTAAGCCATCACCCAGCCCCAGATCCTGAAAAATGGAAATACTATTGGTCCCGGAATTTGAGAAGCAAGCAAAAAAAAATTCATTCAAATTGTAAAAAAAAGAATTCACCACCTACTCTACATAACCCCCTCAAAACAATTGTGAAATTTTACTTTGTTTGCAATTTCAACATATTTGAAAGTTTTTTGGTTTTCCAGTAGACTATATAGTAGAAAGAATGGTGTCTTTAAAAAGTACAACTCATTACACAAAAAACAAGCCCTCATTTGGTTATATAAATGGAAAAATAGAAAATTTTGAAGAATTGGAAGAAAAATATAAAAATCGTAACATAGCCATTGTGTGAAATGGTTAATAATACAATTAATTTACTATACTTTGCCTTAGACTCCTGTTAGCACAGCTTTGAGTATAACCGATGGCAGTAATGTTTTGGTGTAAAAACACAATAATATAAACTGTTTTTCTCCTTCTTACATAGATCACAAATCCTGACATTAGCGTAACTGTAGGCTATTTCTCACTAAGTTACCGTTATACTACCTATAGTACAAGAGATGAACAGCAGTATGTTAAGTTTTCAAGATCAACAGCCTTTAATACATGAAATACTTTGCATAGTGTTTTTCTTATTTATTACTGAGCAGTAGGCATTATTTCTGAAAATAGATCTTTCATGTTAATAAAATGACACTTTGCTCTTTGTGCCAAATATTGCCTTTCATGTTTTTAATTCAGTTATAACATTTTGTTCATTTTGGCGGCAGATACACTTTGACCTCAGCATAGCTATACAGTATATATATATATATATATATATATATATATATATATATATATATATATAATCCTGGGTAAACAAGCTTATTCATGCTTTAGATAGATGCTGCTTTGCAACTTTAGTATCATATAAGTCGCCAAAGAAAAAGTGTCCTACTTTCTAATATATTAAAGAGCTAATATTTTGCTGTTATTGCTTTTTTTTTAATAATTCAAGATATATTTTTTTACATTTAATCAGGAGGCACCTTTTTATTAGTCTCATGTGCAGAAAGAAGTTTCACTTTATCATGTTCTGTGCCATAATTCATTGACCAAATATGCTGAAAAGCCTCTAGGTGCTAAAGTGATCAATTCCATGATGGCTTTAGTGTTTCTTCATCGAATATATTTCCTTACTCAATGTTAGAACACATATTTTCTGTTTGATTTACTGCTTACATTCCTCAGGGATCTGAAAGAATCTCTGGCTGGTCTTTGTTCTAGTGCACAACAATAATATACCTCTAGATACAGGTGGATACCATAAACACCTTAAAAGATAGCTAAAATTAAACAGGTGGTTTAGGTGAAAAAAAAAAAAGACTGAATAAAAATCCATTCAACTTTAAAACTATTTAATACATATTGGTTTCTAGGAGATATGAGTGGCAACATATATGGCTACAAATTCATTTCCCACAGGAGACGTCATCTGGATTTCCAAGATTACTGAAGGGTGAATCTGCCTAGTTATGAAATCATGTATCAACTGCTGCAGGCATATTGGCTTCCACATGGCTTCCCAATAAACACATATAAGTATGAAATGACATAGGCATGCAATGCTTCCAGTGATTGAAATACAACCTGCAGCAAATATCTCTTCTAACTCTACTCTGAAATAGTAGCTACAAAGGATTTGTGCGTTGTGGTGCTTGTATCATATTTATTTTTTAATCCTACTAATGTTTAATAGGAAATTAACCTGTCAGGATGATTGTATTAATCAATCTATTTTTATGGCTGTATACAGTGGAATGTAGAACAAAAATAAAATGATACTTGTTTTAAAGAAATTTGTTGTTCCATTGTTGAGAAATCGAGCTTTGAAGTCACATACAAATTAGATCAGAAGTGCAATGGTTTTGTATCCATGCTATTAGAGAATAACTTAAAATCCCCCAGGTCTACAAGCATCTGGATTTATCAGCAACGGCACTTCAGATAACTAAAATGGATCTAATGCTTATACAGTAGTCATTTTATGACCTACACAGACATACCGCTAGGTCAATTAATAAAGCCATCCTTACATTCCACTTTAAGTAGAAAACGTCAGAGTGATTTTGTAATGTAAGGTAAAGATATAGACATAAAACTGATTGCATTGATACATTTGATGAAGAATTTCACTTTGTTGCTCATCTTCAATTACCATTTAAAGTTTTCTGCTAACTATGTTTTGATACTCAGGGGTTGGACTGTGTGCACTGTGCACATTACACGGGCTCTTCTCAATGTCGGTGATTCCCTGCCCCTCCATCTGCTTCCTCTGTTTGAAGAGAAGATTTTCATACAGAGAAGGTGGGTCACTGAAAAAGCAATAACCTGCCATTCAATGACTGGAGGGGACAAAGGGCCAGGGAATCACACTCAGGGAACAGAAGGTCAAGAGCACAGTCCAGCCCCCGTGCACCAGAATCTAATTAGCAGAAAACTTCAAATGGTGATTAAAGAAAAATCAAACAGCTAATTTCTTCACCAGTGGTATATTATATAAAAATTGTGCTGACATTTTCTCTGTAACTCATCCTGTGGGTATTCCTAGATGCTTATGCAGCACAAGACATGATTCACAAAACTAAAGTAATGATCAAATCATCACCATCTAAGAACTGAGCACATTTTACTGGAATTAAAAATAAATTTACAAATTTAGACAAAAGTCAAATAATACTCAAATCTCGAAAAAAAGAACAACAGTTAATATTCAAACAAACAAATTAACAAACAAACAAACAAAAAACAAACAATATTCACCCATTCAATCCCCACCCCATTGTTTGGACTCTCCTGCAGTCTCTGGTGGTCCCCCCAGTCTTTTTTTTACAAGCTACCTCAGGATTGATGTGCCATGCTACTTTCATCTAACCACTCAGTGATGCCAGTAAATATGGCATGGGCCCATTGATGCTACGTGATATTTGTGAACAGTTGCCATCAAGGATTTAAAGTTGACTTTTTTTTATAGCTTCTGTTCTTTTTTTTTCAATAAGCTAAAAAACCCTTGTAATATTGAATTTTGTTAGAAATGAAAGATAGTGAAAAGACTGTGAACTTACCTGAAGTCCAGCTGGTCCACTATTACCAGGGGGACCAGGCTTTCCTCGTCTACCCTTTAAATAGAAAAAAACAAATACGATTCATAAATAGTGAAGTACAATAATTATATTTAAAACATGGTACAAATTAAGTAGACAATTTAGAATAAAACATAATCTAATTCAACATATTCCATATTATTATTATGATATCGCAATTTATTCCATGGCACTCTACATGTGAGAAGCGGTATACATAATAAGTACAATAATTTTAAACAATACAAGTCAGAACTGGCACAGGAGGAGAGAGGACAATGCCCGCGAGGGCACACAATCTACAAGGGATGGGTGAGGATTCAGTAGGCGAGGGTTGGATGATAATCCAAGTCTTCAAGCCCCCAATTAATGGAGTACATACTTGCCAAGAATCCAGATTTTGACACAATCTGTTCCACAAAGGGGACAGCACTTTGCAAAGAAAACACACCCAAAAGTCAAAATTTAGGGGGTGTATGTGGCCCTTTTGTGATATTGTGGATGTAGCTATGCGAACGTTACTACTATTATATTGTGGTGGCTATGAAGTACTTAGAGACCACGGGGTTCAACCCCATCTGGTCACGGGAAAGCAAGAACCTGTGCAAAACACCCAGAAGGGATACATTGTTAACAGGAGCCATTTACTAAACAAACCAGACCAATATATGGTCAAGCTTTGACTAAGATCTCTATAGATCGAAACGCGTCGCTTTAACTTGTCTTTCTCACATGTTTGCATCCCGTATGTGCAAGGATTTTATGCCTACTAAGAAGTTTTATATGGATCAATAAAGAGTTTCAATTTTAAGGAGCTCATCCTTCATTACTGCACGTCCAAGTCAAGACGGAGTTCCGTGCACCTGTGGCTGTCGGTGAGCCTGCTGAGGCTCTTGTAGCCTTCACTTCTATGTATTGTGTAATATAAAAACAGCAGCAGCTGGTAAGAATTCGTTCACATTTTTATTGTCGGCTCAGATGCAAATTCTGTCAACAATGGAAAAAAATAAAATAATGCAACTTTTTTTTTGCCAAAATGACAGACATCATGACGGACCTATTATATAAAATGCATATGCAATTAGCTCTAATGGCACCTAGAGAGTTCTTGGAAGCTGAAAATAGAATTATTGGCTTCTCTTCAGAACGTAAAAATCTTTCGCCTTTTACTAAAGATTTCTGTGGAGAGGAGCAAAACTGAGTTTTGTGGCAATTTTTGCATGCTCCAGCTTGCTGGGGCTTCCTTAATTGGGTTCAACAACAGAATAAAGGAATGGGTGGGTGGGGTTTCGGTGGGAGACTGAACCCTGGGGTTGCTGGGAAGAGGCCCTCATTTGAATATTGTAGCCATGGATGGCCTTCTTCCGGGCAGTGGAACAGGTGATGCTCTAAATTTTTTTATTTGGTTCTGTAGAAGGAGGTAGATCTGGGGATTTATTATGATGGAATATAGGCTGAACTGGATGGACAAATGTCTTTTTTCGGCCTTACTAACTATGTTACTATGTTACTATGTTGCTATTTATATGAATCAAGGCAAAGATTTATTGACATACAATTTTACGTTGCTCAATACATTCCTCAGCTATGATTTGTCTTAATGTTGTCACAATAAAATAATATCAATGTATTGACAACGATTTTATAGACATTCCTTATAGAGCTTGGTAGCTATGTCACTAATAATAATTATATTAAATGATGCTAGATTAGAATGCACTGGTGTGATTTAATAGTAATTCCGTGACAATTAAACTGGTCATGTTCTATTGCATTATTGAACCAAAATCCTTCCTGATGACTGCTGTCTGAATTCAGTACATCTAGAGCTTTAGGATTCTGATGCATCCGAGTTAAATGTATTCCAAAAGGATAACATTTTGACATATGTTCAGAAAATTGACCTTTCGCTTTGTACTACATATGTGGGGTATCCTCTGACTCGTGTTCAGACTCATCCAGGCTTATACATTTCATAGAAATGCCTGATTACTGTATAGACATGGAAGAAAGTTTAGTCCTGAAGACGTATGACTAATTGTCAGATGTATTGTTCACAAAAGTGTGCTACAGTAGTAAGTTGCGGTTTGCGTGAAATCTACATCTGCAAGCAAACCTGAGCATGGCGAGTTCTCATTAATTTTTTAGATTTGGCTTCTTCCGCTTAATTAAAACTACTTGTATTTCAATTCCTGCTGCCTCTACAAAAATTCACAGGAAGCTAAAGTATTACTGCTCCATGGAATATTATCATTAGGAGAAATAATAACAGTACTCTAATTACAGTAATCAGATAATGTGATTATTTTGTAACTTATGTATCATGCAAAGTGAGTGGTAATGAAGCACATTTTAATATAGGCTTAATGTATTCACAGATAAAATTCTGAGCTATTTTAACTCCTTCCTAACAAAATAGCTTGCTTTTTGTAATCATTACTGCAGCCAACCATTCAAGGTTATTGTTTTTGTGCCCCTTTTTTGAGCGCTGTTTTGGAAGGTCAATAATATGCATTTGCTCTTTATACAGCTTCTTGCATTTGCACTATATTTTAAAAAAAAAAGTATATGAGCACTGGCACTTTCCCTGACGTGTGGATTGATTCTTATTATTTTTTATGCTGATGCATGCACCCCTTCTTTTTTACAATTTTACACCACTAGGTGATACTATTATGCTATAAATTCTACCTTTTGAGTTACCTTTTCGGTTTTGATATATATGTATACATGCATGTGTCTGGACTCCACATGGATCAGTTTACTATTTATACTTCTAACACTTCATGCTAAATATATTTTTGACTTCTATGTCAGTCTTTTTCATTCTGTAATACATCTCTTTTTTTAACTGTTTTTATTCTTGTGCTTAAATAAAGATGTTTGATTATCTTGTCTCGTATGGGGGCATTTTTCTGTAGGTTTTATAGAGTTAGTTGGATGCTCCAGTAAAGTGCCAAGTGCATAAAAAATGGAATGTTCTTCCTGTTTTTTGTATTGTACAAAACCAAAAGGTCTCACAGTATCATAAAAAAGTATTCTATCGCCACCGGTTGATGGGAACAAAAAAAACAAGCTCTAGGTATACATTTATATTTATTCCATTAGTTTAGACAGCACATGCATTATTATAGTTTATCAAGAGTGCCAAAGTAGTTTATTGTGCAATAATATTTTAAGCACATTCCTTTTTTAGAGATGCACCTCAATCCTATATATATTACTGCAAAAACCGATATATAAATTTTAAAGGATCCAGATACATCTCTCTCTCATATGCTGGATAAAAATAAATGCATGCTATCTCTAGTGCTTTAACTGTCAGGCATCCATAGTTACCACTGATCAGTATGGATCCTCCATGTTCTTGGTCCTCCCTTAGCGTACTTTTCACGTTGGCTTCTTCTGAAGGGGTGTGAAGACTATGGATGTCCACCACCTATTGGTTGGTTTAGTTTCTGTGATTATTGTGCACTATCATATTGGTGACCCACTAATAAAGAATGGTGTGAGCAGTGGTGACAAACACTGCTCTTTCGCTACAGCTGACAGTGGGATTGAGTAAAAGAAAGATGAGTTTAGAACATCTCCTTGGCATTATATGGTATGGAGCTACTGTGCATGTTCCAGGATGCGTGTTCTTAAGAGCCCAGCTGACCTCTCTGTTTAGGTGTGATGTTTCTACCGCTCATGTTCAACCACACTACTGGTAGCTGGTCCCCTAAGTAATGAGCTGTACATGATGAAACTCAGTTAATTCAATATAAGGTAAAAGGTACAAGGTAGAAGTTAATTTCAAAGTTGCTTATTTTTACAATATCTACCTGATTATGACAACTTGAGAACAAAAAAATATCTGTTTAAGCAAGGTCCTCTAACAACTAAACCACCTTTCTGTTTCATTGTACCAAGCACACTCATTGTATGAGATACAAATAGCATCTAAAACACATAACAAATTATGCAGACATCATGTTTGCCAAATTGGGCAAAGATTCTAGTTCATTTATCATATTAAATCTCTACAACTGTCCATAGTGTTTGGAGACAGTAGCTTAAAGCTTTAGAGATACAATTAATGCTAACTGTTGCATAGTTTTTGTTAGGATCCAAAGTAATTTGGATTAGTAGAGAAAATGTGTCAGAAATAATTTGAAACAATCTGGTCTCATGTTTTGACTTTGAGAACCAAGAAGTTCACTGCATTATTTCAGAGAAAAGCCATTATCATCACACTGTGCATCAAAGGTAGCTACCTGCAGATAGAGCATCCACCCTTTGTTAGATGCAAGTTTCTTTCCAGCAGCACTAGAGAAATCAGCTCAGTGACAGGGAAGGGACAAATCTCAGACAAATTACATATGTTCAGTGATGCTCCTGGTGTTATCATTTGCTAGTGCATGCTATTAAGATGAAAAGAACACAGTGCTATTATGCAGCACCCTGTGCTGAAATCCAGCTCTGTCGCTTTATCAGTAATCTATTGATGTTTCTTTACGTAGAGGACACAGAACACAACAGAAGATTAAAGGGACACTGTCACCTGAATTTGGAGGGAACAATCTTCAGCCATGGAGGCGGGGTTTTGGGGTTTTTGATTCACCCTTTCCTTACCCGCTGGCTGCATGCTGGCTGCAATATTGGATTGAAGTTCATTCTATGTCCTCCGTAGTACATGCCTGCACAATGCAATCTTGCCTTGTCCAGACGTGTACTATGGAGGACAGAGACTGAACTTCAATCCAATATTGCAGCCAGCATGCAGCCAGCGGGTAAGGAAAGGGTGAGTCAAAAACCCCAAAACCCCGCCTCCATGGCTGAAGATTGTTCCCTCCAAATCCAGGTGACAGTGTCCCTTTAAATCAATCAAGTGGCCAGTTTATGCAAAGAAAAGGTCCATGTACAACTAAATTCATATTCATCTATACTGCATATAGTCATTATTTCAACTTGTTATGCAAAATATGCATAACAGACTGCATGAACGAGCAAACTGGGTGTCATAAAATGGGGATACGAGGTATCACTGCTGCAGATATTGTGTATACTGGGAAGGTTGCCAGATTCATTGACCAGCATCTAAAGATAAGCAAATCAGTCATGTTTTTTTACTTGAAAAAAGATGCTAGTCCAGAGTTGAAACGAGTTGTGGAAATAAAAATCATTCAATTCATCTTAGTCCTAAGAATTCTTGATTACAGCAGTGCAGCCCAATTTCGCTTTATCGTCCAAGTTGGTGAAGAGACAAATTCGGCAGATCACTTGAACTTGCCAAAGAAATTCAATTTGCTTTCAAGTTATTTGTTCCTTGTTAAGTTTTGGCTTGGTTTATACCCCAGATCCCAATAATGAATAATATAAAAAGAAAGTTAAAGTTGATGTCTGCAGTCACACTATGTGGCTACCGACTTATGGATCCCCCCAGCACACGCACTGCCAACTGTGGGGATCCACCAATTTCGGAGCCAAGACTGGCAGGTACTTATGCGTTATGCACACTCCCGATCAGAGCTCATCTAGTGGGCATGGCCTTGCTCCATACACTTGTATTAAGAGAGGCCATACCCACTGGATGGCCACATTACTAGATGGAGCACAGTCTTGCTCATTAGAAGTGTATGGTGCAAGGCTGCGTCCACTAAATGGGTTCTGCCCAGGAGTATGCATAACGCATACACACCCATCGGTCCCAGCTCAGAAACCAGTGAATCCTCACAGTGGACAGTGCATGTGCTGAGGGGATTCATAAGTATGCAGTGACACAGTAAATTTAGATTGGACAACCAATTTAAGACTCATCTTGCAGCTCACTAACACCACCATTCCCAAAGCCTGCCACGCGGACTCTTCCTTCTACCTTCCCATCACGTGACATACTCTTTGCTTTTTTTTGCTCTATGTTGTCGCTTGCTGCCCTGATTAGGATGTCCAGAGCAAAACATGATGTCACAACATTCCAGCATACAACACTCATGGCGCTGACAAGGCTTCATGTGGCGCAAGTCGTAATCTCTTGACCTCACAACAAGTGCAGCAATGTCTGAGGCCTGCTCAGCACTGGATGCTGAATCAAGAAAACTGATATCCCATGATAGAGGATTGTGAAAAGAAGAGGCTGGAGCAGGGGCTGTGAGAAATGCAAGCAGTGAGGTGATTATTACATTTTTTTTAATCTTTTTATACAAGTCAGCAAAGTGGCAACCAAGATTTTGCTTAATTTGAACTAGATACAACCAACCACCAAAGTTATGGATGCACCAGGTAGACCAGACGGGATCCTGCAAAATAATATCTTTATTAACTAGTAGTAGCAATACAGAAAGGTATAACAATATAAAAAAATTATAAGTAAACAAACCCCACCCTGATGAAGGAATTCATTTTCGAAACGTGCGTCGGGTGTGTGCGCGTGTTCAGGATGGTGAGGCACCCAAAGGTAATGCTTATTAGCATCTTTCCCTGAATCACACATTGTTTGCACATAGCACTTTATTATCTTTCAGTATTGCTCAGCTTTCAGGGGAGTTTCCTATGTGCATGAGTGGATCCTTCCCTGAATTCATTTTTTTGCACTTAAGCACTTTATTATTTTGCAATATTGCACAGTTCTTGTGTGACTTCCACTTGTTGCCATATACATTCTTTACATAATAATTTCATTTATTTTTGCACTTTGGCATGTATTTTTATATTTTTCACTTTTAGAATAATTTCAGTGAATTATTTATACCACATTTTGGGGATTAATTACTTTGCACAGATTCATTTGTGACCTCTATACAAATTGTGCTTATGGGTTTATTCTCATTTTAAATATATGATATATACTGTCCTGATTCGCACACAGTTTGTTTACTTAGAATTTTTTATCTTGTTATACCTTTCTGTAACGCTACTACTAGTTAATAAAGATATTATTTTACATGATCCAGTCTGGTCTTCCTGGTGCATCCATAACTTTGGTGGTTGGGTTGTTTCTGGTCATGAGTGGTTTCCACTTCTTTACTTTGTTTTAACACCAAGGGTAATTACCATTATTAATTTATACAAAAAAAAATAATTATCCTATAGTTTTCATTTTGTCCTAAGGTGTTTTAACATTATCTAACTTAATTTGAACTAGGTAAATTGTATAAAATTCTCAGTAAGAAGAATACATAATTTTTTTTTGTAAAATTCAACATGAATTCAATTAATCCCAAAATAATTAGCTTATTTCTATCAGCCCTATCAAAACCCTTTCCAAATTTGTGGTCTACGAGAAACAAGGAGTCTGACTATATTATGAACTAAAGATACACTTATCTTGTGGCCTCCATCATCTAGGAGACACTAATTACATTGTATTGTTTGTACCTAATGCAATATATTCATAAAAAAGTCAGGATCATTGGCATCAGTTTAGCAATGAGGATGTCCTGATCTTGAACACAATATCAATTTAGTCCCCAATTTGACAAAGGGATGTTTATATGTGTGCTTGAAAACAGACGCTACAATTTGCAGAACAAAACATTAGCCTAAAAAAAAGTTTAAAGTACACAGGGGATAAACAATTCAATGAATCCAAATACACATAAATGGTACAAAAATATACGCATTAAATATGAAAAAAGTCTGATAGGGAGCAGGTACACAAGTACGAGGCAGAAAGACTTTAAACGTTCTATAGATTTTATATTCATATTTCATACAACCAGCATTTATTAAAATCGGTCTGTGTGTGTATTATGCAACCTTTTAAAAGGAAATAGTTAACATAATTTGCTTCAAATTAATTAAAAGGAGCAATCCTTTCAATGAAAGAACCACATTTGAGACTGTTTAAAAGAAAATAAATCAAGTATAAAGTATGCCTCTTATAAGCAGGTGTAGATTTGCACCAAATTGATTTAACCCCTTTACCCCCAAGGGTGGTTTTCATGTTAATGACCGGGCCAATTTTTACAATTCTGACCACTGTCCCTTTATGAGGTAATAACTCTAGAACGCTTGCATGGATCCCGGTGATTCTGACACTGTTTTCTCGTGACATATTGTACTTCATTAAAATTGTAAAATTTCTTTGATATGACTTGCGTTTATTTGTGAAAAAAACTAATTTTGACAAAATTTTCAAAATTTCGCAACTTTACAGCTTTGAATTTTCATGCCCTTAAATCACAGAGATATGTCACATAAATTTCTTAATAAGTAACATTTCCCACATGTTTACTTAACATCAGCACAATATTGGAACCAATATTGTTAGGAAGTTATAAGGGTTAACATAGTAACATAGTAACATAGTTAGTAAGGCCGAAAAAAGACATTTGTCCATCCAGTTCAGCCTATATTCCACCATAATAAATCCCCAGATCTACGTCCTTCTACAGAACCTAATAATTGTATGATACAATATTGTTCTGCTCCAGGAAGACATCCAGGCCTCTCTTGAACCCCTCGACTGAGTTCGCCATCACCACCTCCTCAGGCAAGCAATTCCAGATTCTCACTGCCCTAACAGTAAAGAATCCTCTTCTATGTTGGTGGAAAAACCTTCTCTCCTCCAGACGCAAAGAATGCCCCCTTGTGCCCGTCACCTTCCTTGGTATAAACAGATCCTCAGCGAGATATTTGTATTGTCCCCTTATATACTTATACATGGTTATTAGATCGCCCCTCAGTCGTCTTTTTTCTAGACTAAATAATCCTAATTTCGCAAATCTATCTGGGTATTGTAGTTCTCCCATCCCCTTTATTAATTTTGTTGCCCTCCTTTGTACTCTCTCTAGTTCCATTATATCCTTCCTGAGCACCGGTGCCCAAAACTGGACACAGTACTCCATGTGCGGTCTAACTAGGGATTTGTACAGAGGCAGTATAATGCTCTCATCATGTGTATCCAGACCTCTTTTAATGCACCCAATGATCCTGTTTGCCTTGGCAGCTGCTGCCTGGCACTGGCTGCTCCAGGTAAGTTTATCATTAACTAGGATCCCCGAGTCTTCTACCTGTCAGATTTACCCAGTGGTTTCCCGTTCAGTGTGTCATGGTGATATTGATTCCTTCTTCCCATGTGTATAACCTTACATTTATCATTGTTAAACCTCATCTGCCACCTTTCAGCCCAAGTTTCCAACTTATCCAGATCCATCTGTAGCAGAATACTATCTTCTCTTGTATTAACTGCTTTACATAGTTTTGTATCATCTGCAAATATCGATATTTTACTGTGTAAACCTTCTACCAGATCATTAATGAATATGTTGAAGAGAACAGGTCCCAATACCGACCCCTGCGGTACCCCACTGGTCACAGCGACCCAGTTAGAGACTATACCATTTATAACCACCCTCTGCTTTCTATCACTAAGCCAGTTACTAACCCATTTACACACATTTTCCCCCAGACCAAGCATTCTCATTTTGTGTACCAACCTCTTGTGCGGCACGGTATCAAACGCTTTGGAAAAATCGAGGTATACCACGTCCAATGACTCACCGTGGTCCAGCCTATAGCTTACCTCTTCATAAAAACTGATTAGATTGGTTTGACAGGAGCAATTTCTCATAAACCCATGCTGATATGGAGTTAAACAGTTATTCTCATTGAGATAATCCAGAATAACATCCCTCAGAAACCCTTCAAATATTTTAACAACAATAGAGGTTAGACTTACTGGCCTATAATTTCCAGGTTCACTTTTAGAGCCCTTTTTGAATATTGGCACCACATTTGCTATGCGCCAGTCCTGCGGAACAGACCCCGTCGCTATAGAGTCCCTAAAAATAAGAAATAATGGTTTATCTATTACATTACTTAGTTCTCTTAGTACTCGTGGGTGTATACCATCCGGACCCGGAGATTTATCTATTTTAATCTTATTTAGCCGGTTTCGCACCTCTTCTTGGGTTAGATTGGTGACCCTTAATATAGGGTTTTCATTGTTTCTTGGGATTTCACCTAGCATTTCATTTTCCACCATGAATACCGTGGAGAAGAAGGTGTTTAATATGTTAGCTTTTTCCTCGTCATCTACAACCATTCTTTCCTCACTATTTTGTAAGGGCCTACATTTTCAGTTTTTATTCTTTTACTATTGATATAGTTGAAGAACAGTTTGGGATTAGTTTTACTCTCCTTAGCAATGTGCTTCTCTGTTTCCTTTTTGGCAGCTTTAATTAGTTTTTTAGCTAAAGTATTTTTCTCCCTATAGTTTTTTAGAGCTTCAATGGTGCCATCCTGCTTTAGTAGTGCAAATGCTTTCTTTTTACTGTTAATTGCCTGTCTTACTTCATTGTTTAGCCACATTGGGTTTTTCCTATTTCTAGTCCTTTTATTCCCACAAGGTATAAACCGCTTACAGTGCCTATTTAGGATGTTCTTAAACATTTTCCATTTATTATCTGTATTCTTATTTCTGAGGATATTGTCCCAGTCTACCAGATTAAGGGCATCTCTAAGCTGGTCAAACTTTGCCTTCCTAAAGTTCAGTGTTTTTGTGACTCCCTGACAAGTCCCCCTAGTGAAAGACAGGAGAAAATGTATAATATTGTGGTCGCTATGTCCTAGATGCCCGACCACCTGCAGATTTGTTATTCTGTCAGGTCTATTACATAGTATTAGGTCTAAAAGTGCTGCTCCTCTGGTTGGATTCTGCACCAACTGTGAAAGATAATTTTTCTTGGTTATTAGCAGAAACCTGTTGCCTTTATGGGTTTCACAGGTTTCTGTTTCCCAGTTAATATCCGGGTAGTTAAAGTCCCCCATAACCAGGACCTCATTATGGGTTGCAGCTTCATCTATCTGCTTTAGAAGTAGACTTTCCATGATTTCTGTTATATTTAGGGGTTTGTAACAGACTCCAATGAGAATTTTGTTACCATTTTTCCCTCCATGAATTTCGACCCATATGGACTCGACATCCTCATTCCCTTTGCTAATATCTCCCCCCTTAAAGTGGACTTTAGACAAGACTTTACATAGAGACAAACCCCTCCTCCTCTCCGAGGAGTTAAACAATTTTTTTAGGAACCACCTCATATTTGAAGTCACTTAAAGGGGTCTATATGATAGAAAATACCCAAGTTGACCGCATTCTAAAAACTGCACCCCTGAAGGTGCTCAAAACCATAATCAAAAAGTTTATTAAACCTTCAGGTGCTTCACAGGAATTTTTCGAATGTTTAAAAAAAAATGAACATTTAACTTTTTTTCACAAAAAATTTAATTCAGATCCAATTTTTTTTATTTTAGCAAGGGTAACAGGAAAAATTGCACAACGACTTTTGGGGTCCAATTTCTCCTGAGTATGCTTATAACCCATATGTGGGGGTAAATCACCATTTTGGGGCGTGGCAGAGCTTGGAAGGGAAGGCGCGCCATTTTACTTTTTCAATTCAGAATTTGCTGGATTTAAGCTTGAACGCCATGTCGCATTTAGAGAGCCCCTGAAGTGCCTTAACAGTGGAAACCCCACAATTCTAACTCCAACCCTAAACCCAACACACCTCTAACCCTAATCCCAACCCTAACCATAACCATAGCCACAAACCTAACTCTAACACACCCCTAACCCTAAACCCAACTGTAACTGTAATCCAAACCCTAAACCAAACTGTAGCCTCAACCCTAACCCTAACTTTAGCCCCAACCCTAACCCTAACTTTAGCCCCCAACCTAACCCTAACTTTAGCCCAACTCACTTTATCCCAACTCTAATGATAATGGGAAAATGGAAACAAATACATTTTTTATTTTATTATTTTTCCCTAACAAAGGGGGTGATGAAGGGGGGATTGATTTACTGCAACACCGGGGTCAGTAAAAACCGACCTGAATCATATTCTCTGGGGTCTCGGCTACCTCCGGCAGCTGAGGCCCCAGAGAAATTCTTAGCGGGGGGCGCTCTAACCTTAAACCTCAATGACGTTAAAAAATGGTGCTGTGGTTTAAGTACCCTTAAGTGCCGCCGTTAAAAAACATATCGGCGGTCATTAAGGGGTTAAATCTAACTCTCATCATTCTCCCCTGCTCGCGCCGATCACTAGCAGAGCAGGGGAGAATGATGAAAGCCATGTTCAGCACCCATCACCATGGAACAGCGCTTACTGCAATGCTTCTTCCCTGGTACTTGTCCGTGTGGTACTGATGCGGCACACACATGCCACACATGTGCCGCAAGTATTACACACACGGACACTGACATCTCCGGTACCAGAAATATCAGGACGTGTGAAAGAGGCCTTATAGCGGGTTTTTATGTTAGCAACTGTCACATGCTGAAAGACACTTTTTATTGCAAAAAATAGTTTTTGCATCACTACATATTGAGAGCTATAATTTTTTCATATTTTGGCCCACAGAGTCATGTGAGGTCCTGTTTTTTGCAGGACGAGTTGACGTTTTTATTGGTACCATTTTCTGGCACATGACTCTTTTTATCACTTTCTATTCCAATTTTTAAGGAGACAGAATGAGGAAACACCAGCAATTCATGAATTTCTTTTGGGGGAGTGTTTACACCATTCCGCGTGTGGTAAAACTGATAAGGCAGTTTTATTCTTCGGGTCAGTACAATTACAGCAATACTTCATCTATATTTTTTATGTTTTGGTGCTTTTATATAATAAAATCTATTTTATAGAAAAAAGTAACTGTTTTTGCATCACTTTATTCTGACAGCTATAACTCGTTGTTTTTTTGCAGGACAAATGTTGTTTTCAGCAGTACCATGTTTACTTATTGTTAGGTGTCAAGATCCCGCCTCTAAAGTCATGGCCAAAATTTTTGAGAATGACACCAAAATTATATTTTCACATGATCTGCTGCCCTCTTGTTTTTATTAGTGTTTGTCTGATGTTTATATCACATACAGAAATATAATTGCAATCATATTATGAGTACCAATAGGTTATATTGACAGAATGAGTTAATGCAGCAAGTCAATATTTGCAGTGTTGACCCTTCTTCTTCAAGACCTCTGCAATTCTCCCTGGCATGCTCTCAATCAACTTCTGGACCAAATCCTGACTGATAGCAGTCCATTCTTGCATAATCAATGCTTGCATTTTGCCAGAATTTGTTGGTTTTTGTTTGTCCACCCGTCTCTTGATGATTGACCACAAGTTCTCAATGGGATTAAGATCTGGGGAGATTCCAGGACATGGACCCAAAATCTCTATGTTTTGTTCCATGAGCCATTTAGTTATCACCTTTGCTTTATGGCAAGGTGCTCCATCATGCTGGAAAAGGCATTGTTGGGCGCCAAACTGCTCTTGGACGGTTGGGAGAAGTTGCTCTTGGAGGACATTCTGGTACCATTCTTTATTTATGGCTGTGTTTTTAGGCAAGACTGTGAGTGAGCCGATTCCCTTGGCTGAGAAGCAACCACACATGAATGGTTTCAGGATGCTTTATAGTTGGCATGAGACAAGACTGGTGGTAGCGCTCACCTCTTCTCCGAATAAGCTGTTTTCCAGATGTTCCAAACAATCGAAAAGGGGATTCATCAGAGAAAATGACATTGCCCCAGTCCTCAGCAGCCCACTCCCTGTACCTTTTGCAGAATATCAGTCGGTCCCTGATGTTTTTTCTGGAGAGAAGTGGCTTCTTTGCTGCCCTCCTTGAAACCAGGCCTTGCTCAAAGAGTCTCCGCCTCACAGTGCATGCAGAAGCACTCACACCAGCCTGCTGCCATTCCTGAGCAAGCTCGGCACTGCTGGTAGTCCGATCCCGCAGCTGAAACAGTTTTAAGATACGGTCCTGGCGCTTGCTGGTCTTTCTTGGGCGCCCTGGAGCCTTTTTGACAACAATGGAAGCTCTTTCCTTGAAGTTCCTGATGATGCGATAGATTGTTGACTGAGGTGCAATCTTTGTAGCTGCGATACTCTTCCCTGTTAGGCCATTTTTGTGCAGTGCAATAATGGCTGCACGTGTTTCTTTAGAGATAACCATGGTTAACTGAAGAGAATCAATGATACCAAGCACCAGCCTCCTTTTAAAGTGTCCAGTGATGTCATTCTTACTTAATCATGACTGATTGATCGCCAGCCCTGTCCTTATCAACACCCACACCTGTGTTAATGGATCAATTACTAAAACTATGTTAGCTGCTCCTTTTAAGGCAGGACTGCAATGATGTTGAAATGTGTTTTGGTGGTTAAAGTTCATTTTCTGGGCAAATATTGACTTTGTAAGTACAGTAATTGCTGTTAAGCTGATCACTCTGACTTTCAGGAGTATATGCAAATTGCCATTAGAAAAAATGAAGCTCTTCCCTTTCTGAGCATGCCCAGGGCAAGATCTCTCATTGGAGATCAAGGGTCACATGCTTAGATACTGCAGCAGATCCCATTGGTCCTCCAGGAAGGTCATGAAGGTGCTCAACTTCTGTGGCTGACTCCCATTGGTCCTTCTGGGAAGGTCATGTTCTTGCTGCAGCTATAAAAGGTTTCAGGAACGCATGGGCTACTTGCACAGTGAACAAGTCTGTAAGAACATGTTCATACACCACCAAGAAACCTGAAGACACAAAAGAGAATGGTAAAACCAAAAACACACAGTGTTTTTGGTTTTACCATTCTCTTTTGTGTCTTCAGCTATAAAAGGTTTGCATGGCCGCACGGCCATGTGCTAGTGTACATTTGGAGTCATGTGTGTGTTGATGAGTGCAAGTCATTCTTTAAAATCCCCTCCCTTGTGTATGACTGTTTGCAAAACGTGGATGCTTGCTGTCTAGCGCCCGACTGCTGTCAACATAGACACAGTGCGGCGCCGTGCGCTTATAGAGCGCTTTCCTATCCCAAGTCTGGGTGGTTAGGTGTCTGACAAAGCGGCACAGCACGCACTCTTGTGCTTTAAGTTATATTATCTGTTACTTTGACACCCCAGTTGTGGTGTCGCGCGCAAGTGGTCTGTACGTACTCTAATCCTGTGTCTTGGGATAGAGTCCTGAGACTCCTTGCTTGCGCTCTTGGTGTGGTACTGCGGCCCTGTGATGCAATAGGGTTTGCTTCCTTCACACAGGGTGAAGTTAACCCGTGTGTGTATCCACATTGTACCGCCATATAGTCCGTCATTACTCAGCAGCAGGTTCCATCTCTGCACGGTGGACCCTGGGCTGCGAACGCTAGCCCTAACATTTATATCCGTCTTTTTGATTGCGTGTTATTCCACTTTTTTTTCAGTTTTATGATGATAAAGCATTGTTTTTTTTTCCTTTTTTTAATGGTGTTCACTAAAGGGTTAATTAGCAGGATAGTTTTATAGGTCGGGTCTTTACTGATGTGGCAATATCAAATATGTGTACTTTTATTGTGTAGGGTTTTTTCATTCAAATTATTATTTAGTAATAGAATAAATATTGATTTTTTTATTCTTTTTTTGTAATATTTTTACAATTATTTAAAAACATTTTTTTTTCTTCATTCTAACTTTTACACTTTGTCACATTTTGTGACACTCATTTTTTTGCAGGCTGATTCCTTCTATAGCATGCAGATGAAGCAGCATCTGCATGCTATAAAAGCTGTCAGGGCTGCAATCAGTGCACACTGACCTGAGAGACTTCCTGACATGCACTGTGCATGAAAGGAAGTTTCTCAGCTCTGGTAACCTGGATGTCTTCATGACAACTTCGGGTTACTATGTCAGCGATCGGGACCTCGCATCACGCCGCGTGGTCTCCGATCCAAAGGCAGAGGGGCTGTCAGCCCTCTGCCTGCTCGTGGAATGCTGCGATCATGTGCCGGGTGCCAGCTGTGAAAGTCAGCTGACACCCGGCCCTTGTGAGTGGCCGATCGCTGAGATGTACTGTCATGTCCATGGTCAAATAGGCCCAGGGAACATGGATGGGATAGTACGGCTCATGTCAGAAAGGGGTTAAATACAATAGCCAAAGGCCAATAAATCCTACACCTATGTAACAATCAATCCTGTAGGTTGATTGTTCCCTATCCATATTACAATTGACTGACTTAGCTAGTGCAGCAATTGACCACACGGGACACATTTAAGCATAAATGGGATAAAAAAGGAACAGAGTATAATTTTAATGTGTATTTTACCATATTATTTAGTTACTCATATTTTTAAATTAAAAATTATGTTTTATTTTGGATTGGTTAAAATAATATTTTTTTGCCTTTGGCCATCGGATTAGTTAATCTCTAGTGATACCATTGAGAAATTTTTGTTTGTACCAAACTGTGTACCATTTTCTGGATTCCTTTTTTAATACATTTGTTTAAAACATGAGGCAGTTTTACAAATTAAAATGTTATGTGTTAGCATAATAACAAAAAAGGCTATTTAAAATTAGAGTATATAGCAAATATACTTTTTTCCACATACTTTTATGAGTTTTGAGTGGTACTTTTCATGAAACAATCACTTTAGCCCCTTCACGACATGCGCTGTACATGTACAGTGCATGTCGTGTCTCCCCTTTTGATGTGGGCTCCACCGTTGAACCCTCCTTTTCTGGCACATGTTAGCTGATTTCACTAGTTGACATGTGCCCCTAACAGCTGTGGGTGGAATCGTGATCCACCCATGACTGTTGACCTGTAAAATGCCACTGTCAATCTTTGACAGCAGCATTTAACACAATTGCGCCGAAAGCTTGTCACTAGTCACTCATTGGCATCACATGACCACGGGTTCCTGATGGGTTGGCATGACAACCTGGGGTCTGCAGGAGACCCCTGTGGTTGTCATTACTGGATAGCTATGTATGCCGCCCAGTGAGCAACTGATCATTTTTGCTTCACGAAGCCCTGCTCTCTGTGGCACAGGCAATTGGATGATCGCAGCTTCTAGTCTCCCATGGAGAATATTGAAGCAAGTGTAAAATGAAAAAAAAAATTTTTTTAATATTAAAAAAATAAAAAAATATAAAAGTTTAAATCATCCCCCCATTCTCCCCATGGCATATACATGTTTGGTATCTACAAACTCGTAATGACCCAGAGAATCCTAATATCAGGTACAAAAAAACATGGTACAAAAAAAATTGGGGGCATTTTTTTGCATTGCACTTGGAACTTTTTTCCTGCTTTCCAGTTGTGTAGTATGATATATATATATATATTTTTACAATGATTCCAACACTCCAATTAATTAATATGTATGATAGAGATATTGATTGGTTTTATTAAATAATATACAGTATATATATATACATATATATATATATATATATATATATATATATATATATATATATGTACTTTCAATGGATTCCACAGAAAGCTAATTGAAAAAACTTGTCCAGCCGCATGTCAATTGTTCCAAATGGTCAGTCTAAAAGGAATGCAAATGACCCAGTAATTTACATTTAGTGTACAATTTACACTTATTTTCAAAGATGAGAGATCTTCCTAGGCCTACATATGCTGATTGGAGGTCTTAAAGCCCCCAGGGATGCCAGGTGGAGAAGTCTTATCTATTTGGCCTTAAGGCTTCAGTAGACATACCAGGATAAATATCAAAAACCTTGAGATAACCAAATGGACAGTTTTTTAACATATAAATGGGAGGTATGCCTGAGACAGAGAGAGACAGATTTGGATGAGTGAGGACACTGAGAGAGCAGGCTGATTTGACTCCTATTATTTCCAATGTAATGTATGACATGACTTTATTGATTATGTGCTATTTTTAGTGACTGTTTATATTTATTATTTTTTATTAGGTAAATTCATTTTTGTCTTATTCAATTTTCGTGTGAGCATTTATTTATTCATCACAATTCTTTGAACCGTAACAAAACACCAGTACATGACATGGTAAAGCCAATAATGTTCAAATGTACAACTCATTCTGCAAAAAACAAGTCCTTACGAGCCGTTCTGACAAATAAATAAAAATGTTATGGCTCTTGGAAGAAGGGGAGCAAAAAACAGAACCGCAAAAGCCGAAAAAGTTCCGGGGATAAAGGGGTTAATGTATGCTATTATTTACTGTAAAGCTTATCAGATGTCATTTTGTGATGAAATTGGCCCTTTAGATTCCTCTTGATTATTTTTTTAAGACAGCTACCGGGTTCCAAAAATCTAATAAAATGTGTAAGTGAAGCTGTACATACTGTTCTGCAAGGATAATATACAAGTATAGGAAGTAATATGATGAAAAAGAGAAATAATAGATAGTAAACTTATCAACTGGATGCTGAATGGGAGCTCAGCATATCTAGGAGTGCTCTTAACACAAAACAGCAAATTTTCTTTCTGAATGGAGTTAGCAGAGAAAATGTTTCAATTCCTGAGAGACATTTGCACAATTACCGTATATACTCGAGTATAGGCCGAGATTTTCAGCCCACTTTTTTGGGCTGAAAGTCCCCCTCTCGGCTTATACTCAAGTCATACGCAGGGGTCGGCAGGGGAGGGGGAGCGGGGGCTGTGAAATTATACTTACCTACTCCAGACACAGTCCCTGCAGGTCCCTGACTTCCCCGGCTCCGGCAGCAGCAGATTCTTCCTGCACTGAGCGGTCACATGGTATCACTCATTACAGTAATGAGCGGTAATGGTGACCGCTCAGTACAGGATGAAGCTGCGGCGTCGGGGAAGCAGGGACTGCACAGCGCCAGGACCAGGTGAGTATACGGGGAGGGGGAGCGCTGCGCGATAGTCACCTTTCCTCGTTCCGGGCATCGCTCTGTCTTCAGCAGTGATGCTCAGGTCAGAGGGCGCGGTGACGTAATTAGTGCACGCCCTCTGCTGAACGTTAGTGCGGAAGATGGAGCTGCAACAGAACAAGGATCAGGTAACTATTGAAAGTGTCGGGGGCCTGAGCGATGGAGAGGTGAGTATGTGATTTTTTTTTTTATCGCACCAACAGCAAATGGGGCAAATGTCTGTATGGAGCATCTATGGGGCCATAACGTTTGTGCAGCACTATATGGGGCCATAACATTTGTGCAGCACTATATGGGGCCATAACATTTGTGCAGCACTATATGGGGCCATAACATTTGTGCAGCACTATATGGGGCCATAACGTTTGTGCAGCACTATATGGGGCCATAACATTTGTGCAGCACTATATGGGGCCATAACATTTGTGCAGCACTGTATGGGGCCATAACATTTGTGCAGCACTATATGGGGCCATAACATATGTGCAGCACTATATGAGGCCATAACATTTGTGCAGCACTATATGGGGCCATAACATTTGTGCAGCACTACATTGGGCCATAACATTTGTGCAGCACTATATGGGGCCATAACATATGTGCAGCACTATATGGGGCCATAACATTTGTGCAGCACTATATGGGGCCATAACATTTGTGCAGCACAAATCTGCAGGTGGTCGGGCATCTAGGAAATAGCGACCACAATATTGTACAGTTTCACCTGTCTTTCACTAGGGGGACTTGTCAGGGAGTCACAAAAACACTGAACTTTAGGAAGGCAAAGTTTGACCAGCTTAGAGATGCCCTTAATCTGGTAGACTGGGACAATATCCTCAGAACTAATAATACAGATAATAAATGGGAAATGTTTAAGAACATCCTAAATAGGCAGTGTAAGCGGTTTATACCTTGTGGGAATAAAAGGACTAGAAATAGGAAAAACCCAATGTGGCTAAACAAAGAAGTAAGACAGGCAATTAACAGTAAAAAGAAAGCATTTGCACTAATAAAGCAGGATGGCACCATTGAAGCTCTAAAAAACTATAGGGAGAAAAATACTTTATCTAAAAAACTAATTAAAGCTGCCAAAAAGGAAACAGAGAAGCACATTGCTAAGGAGAGTAAAACTAATCCCAAACTGTTCTTCAACTATATCAATAGTAAAAGAATAAAAACTGAAAATGTAGGCCCCTTAAGAAATAGTGAGGAAAGAATGGTTGTAGATGACGAGGAAAAAGCTAACATATTAAACACCTTCTTCTCCACGGTATTCACGGTGGAAAATGAAATGCTAGGTGAAATCCCAAGAAACAATGAAAACCCTATATTAAGGGTCACCAATCTAACCCAAGAAGAGGTGCGAAATCGGCTAAATAAGATTAAAATAGATAGATCTCCGGGTCCGGATGGCATACACCCACGAGTACTAAGAGAACTAAGTAATGTAATAGATAAACCATTATTTCTTATTTTTAGGGACTCTATAGCGACAGGGTCTGTTCCGCAGGATTGGCGCATAGCAAATGTGGTGCCAATATTCAAAAAGGGCTCTAAAAGTTAACCTGGAAATTATAGGCCAGTAAGTCTAACCTCTATTGTTGGTAAAATATTTGAAGGGTTTCTGAGGGATGTTATTCTGGATTATCTCAATGAGAATAACTGTTTAACTCCATATCAGCATGGGTTTATGAGAAATCGCTCCTGTCAAACCAATCTAATCAGTTTTTATGAAGAGGTAAGCTATAGGCTGGACCACGGTGAGTCATTGGACGTGGTATATCTCGATTTTTCCAAAGCGTTTGATACCGTGCCGCACAAGAGGTTGGTACACAAAATGAGAATGCTTGGTCTGGGGGAAAATGTGTGTAAATGGGTTAGTAACTGGCTTAGTGATAGAAAGCAGAGGGTGGTTATAAATGGTATAGTCTCTAACTGGGTCGCTGTGACCAGTGGGGTACCGCAGGGGTCGGTATTGGGACCTGTTCTCTTCAACATATTCATTAATGATCTCGTAGAAGGTTTACACAGTAAAATATCGATATTTGCAGATGATACAAAACTATGTAAAGCAGTTAATACAAGAGAAGATAGTATTCTGCTACAGATGGATCTGGATAAGTTGGAAACTTGGGCTGAAAGGTGGCAGATGAGGTTTAACAATGATAAATGTAAGGTTATACACATGGGAAGAAGGAATCAATGTCACCATTACACACTGAATGGGAAACCACTGGGTAAATCTGACAGGGAGAAGGACTTGGGGATCCTAGTTAATGATAAACTTACCTGGAGCAGCCAGTGCCAGGCAGCAGCTGCCAAGGCAAACAGGATCATGGGGTGCATTAAAAGAGGTCTGGATACACATGATGAGAGCATTATACTGCCTCTGTACAAATCCCTAGTTAGACCGCACATGGAGTACTGTGTCCAGTTTTGGGCACCGGTGCTCAGGAAGGATATAATGGAACTAGAGAGAGTACAAAGGAGGGCAACAAAATTAATAAAGGGGATGGGAGAACTACAATACCCAGATAGATTAGCGAAATTAGGATTATTTAGTCTAGAAAAAAGACGACTGAGGGGCGATCTAATAACCATGTATAAGTATATAAGGGGACAATACAAATATCTCGCTGAGGATCTGTTTATACCAAGGAAGGTGACGGGCACAAGAGGGCATTCTTTGCGTCTGGAGGAGGGAAGGTTTTTCCACCAACATAGAAGAGGATTCTTTACTGTTAGGGCAGTGAGAATCTGGAATTGCTTGCCTGAGGAGGTGGTGATGGCGAACTCAGTCGAGGGGTTCAAGAGAGGCCTGGATGTCTTCCTGGAGCAGAACAATATTGTATCATACAATTAGGTTCTGTAGAAGGATGTAGATCTGGGGATTTATTATGATGGAATATAGGCTGAACTGGATGGACAAATGTCTTTTTTCGGCCTTACTAACTATGTTACTATGTTACTATGTTACTATATGGGGCCATAATATTTGTGCAGCACTATATGGAGCCATAACATTTGTGCAGCACTATAACGGGCCATAACGTTTGTGCAGCACTGTATGGGGCCATAACGTTTGTGCAGCACTATATGGGGCAAGTGTCTGTATGGGGCCATAATTAACGTTTGTGGAGCATTATATTGGGCAAATGTGTCTATGGAGCATCTTATGGGGCCATTATTAACCTTTATGCAGGATTATAAGGGGCATATTTTAATATGGAGCATCTTATGGGACCCATCATAAACTGTATGGAGCATTATATGGGGCTCCTGATTCAATATGGATATTCAAAAACACTTAACCTACTGATGCCTTAATTAATTTTACTTTTATTGGTATCTATTTCTACTTTTGACATTTACCGGTAGCTGCTGCATTTCCCACCCTAGGCTTATACTCGAGTTATTAAGTTTTCCCGGTTTTTTGTGGCAAAATTAGGGGGGTCGGCTTATACTCGAATATACGGTAAGCAAAAAAAAACTGCTTGTAGTCTGTAGTAGAATTGGAGACATGGGGAATTTGAGGATACCATGGACATCCTATAGTAGGAATGTAATGTTTATTAGACAATTTGAAACAATTACTCATCAAAGAAAAAACACTTACTAGTAAAAGGTAAATTTTAAAATACTTGAAAGCAAGATTTTACATGAAAAACACTGGTCTCTGAAATTCATAACAGTTTATAGAAGTGTTTTAAATATTCTAAGACGCATAACATTTTATAGCAGTCTCCATGTTTTTACTTTTGCATCACCCCTGTTTCCTCATAGATTGAGAGCAGAGATTCCCTTCCTCTTGTGGGAATTGTTGAATAGTGAGTAGTTGCGTGATATTTCTTGTACATGTAGCCTCTAATGTAGGTGCAGTTCCTGGGACTTTGACTTGTAGCTCTCTCAAAATAACAGCAAAGGCAAAAAAATGGCAGCACTCCAATTTCAAAAGTGAAAACAGAGGTACTTTATTTACTCACATCTTGTGCATCATTTCAGCTTTCAAATGAAGGATGAATATGGGAGTGAAAAATTGCACAAATTATGAGTGAATACTGTTTCTGCTTTTTCACATTTTAAACTGGAGTGCTACCATTTATTTTACACGTACAAGTACATAAAATAAATGGTAGCACTCTAAAATATATACAGTTGAATTTTTGCTTTCTTGGCCTTTTTTCAGAGAATATGAATGATAACACCAAAACTTTTTTCCACTCATGGATAGTGATTGGGTGAAGCTATTTAATGTCAAACTACTGTGTTTTCTCTTTTTAAATCATAATTACAACTCAAAACATTCAAATACCCTGATCAAAAGTTCACATACCCCATTTCTTAATACCGTATATTGCCCTCTTTAACATCAATGACAGCTTTTGTGCTAGTTGTGGATGAGGGTCTTTATTTACTCAAATGGTAAAGTTTCCCACTATTCTTGGCAAAAAAACCTCCAGTTTTGGTAAATTTCTGGGCAGTCTAGCATGAACTGCACGCTTGAGATCTCCCCAGAGTAGCTCAATGATATTGAGGTCAGGAGACTGAAATGGCTACTCCAGAACCTTCACTTTGTTCTGCTGTAGCCAATGACAGGTCATCTTGGCCTTGTGTTTTGGATCGTTGTCATGATGCAAAGTCCAAGTATGTCCCATGCGCAGTTTCCAGGCTGATGACTGCAAATTTGCCTCCAGTATTTGCTGATAATGTGCTACATTCATCTTTCCTTCAACTTTGACCAAGTTTCCTGTGCCTTTGTAGCTCTCATATCCCCAAAACAACAGCAATCCACCTCTGAGCTTTATAGTAGGAATGGTGTTCCTTTCATCATAGGCCTTGTTGACCTCTCACTAAATGCAAAGTTTATGATTGTGGCCAAAAAGTTCAATTTTGGTCTCATAACTTCAAATTAATTTGTTCCAGAAGTTTTGAGGCTTGTCTCTGTGCTGTTTTGCATATTGTACGTGAGATACTTTGTGACATTTGCATAGTAATGGCTTTCTTCTGATGACTTGACCATGCAGCCCATTTTTCTTCCAGTGTCTCCTTATTAGTAACATAACATAGTAACATAGTTAGTAAGGCCGAAAAAAGACATTTGTCCATCCAGTTCAGCCTATATTCCATCATAATAAATCCCCAGATCTACGTCCTTCTACAGAACCTAATTGTATGATACAATATTGTTCTGCTCCAGGAAGACATCCAGGCCTCTCTTGAACCCCTCGACTGAGTTCGCCATCACCACCTCCTCAGGCAAGCAATTCCAGATTCTCACTGCCCTAACAGTAAAGAATCCTCTTCTATGTTGGTGGAAAAACCTTCTCTCCTCCAGACGCAAAGAATGCCCCCTTGTGCCCGTCACCTTCCTTGGTATAAACAGATCCTCAGCGAGATATTTGTATTGTCCCCTTATATACTTATACATGGTTATTAGATCGCCCCTCAGTCGTCTTTTTTCTAGACTAAATAATCCTAATTTCGCTAATCTATCTGGGTATTGTAGTTCTCCCATCCCCTTTATTAATTTTGTTGCCCTCCTTTGTACTCTCTCTAGTTCCATTATATCCTTCCTGAGCACCGGTGCCCAAAACTGGACACAGTACTCCATGTGCGGTCTAACTAGGGATTTGTACAGAGGCAGTATAATGCTCTCATCATGTGTATCCAGACCTCTTTTAATGCACCCCATGATCCTGTTTGCCTTGGCAGCTGCTGCCTGGCACTGGCTGCTCCAGGTAAGTTTATCATTAACTAGGATCCCCAAGTCCTTCTCCCTGTCAGATTTACCCAGTGGTTTCCCATTCAGTGTGTAATGGTGACATTGATTCCTTCTTCCCATGTGTATAACCTTACATTTATCATTGTTAAACCTCATCTGCCACCTTTCAGCCCAAGTTTCCAACTTATCCAGATCCATCTGTAGCAGAATACTATCTTCTCTTGTATTAACTGCTTTACATAGTTTTGTATCATCTGCAAATATCGATATTTTACTGTGTAAACCTTCTACCAGATCATTAATGAATATGTTGAAGAGAACAGGTCCCAATACTGACCCCTGCGGTACCCCACTGGTCACAGCGACCCAGTTAGAGACTATACCATTTATAACCACCCTCTGCTTTCTATCACTAAGCCAGTTACTAACCCATTTACACACAATTTCCCCCAGACCAAGCATTCTCATTTTGTGTACCAACCTCTTGTGCGGCACGGTATCAAACGCTTTGGAAAAATCGAGATATACCATGTCCAATGACTCACCGTGGTCCAGCCTATAGCTTACCTCTTCATAAAAACTGATTAGATTGGTTTGACAGGAGCGATTTCTCATAAACCCATGCTGATATGGAGTTAAACAGTTATTCTCATTGAGATAATCCAGAATAACATCCCTCAGAAACCCTTCAAATATTTTACCAACAATAGAGGTTAGACTTACTGGCCTATAATTTCCAGGTTCACTTTTAGAGCCCTTTTTGAATATTGGCACCACATTTGCTATGCGCCAATCCTGCGGAACAGACCCTGTCGCTATAGAGTCCCTAAAAATAAGAAATAATGGTTTATCTATTACATTACTTAGTTCTCTTAGTACTCGTGGGTGTATGCCATCCGGACCCGGAGATTTATCTATTTTAATCTTATTTAGCCGGTTTCGCACCTCTTCTTGGGTTAGATTGGTGACCCTTAATATAGGGTTTTCATTGTTTCTTGGGATTTCACCTAGCATTTCATTTTCCACCGTGAATACCGTGGAGAATGTGCACCTTGAAACAGCCACATTGCTAGTTTTCAGAGAGTCCAGAATTGCAGCTGATGTTATTTGTGAGTTTTTCTTTGCGTCTTGAACAATTTTCCTGGCAGTTATGGATGAAATTTTTGTTGGTCTACCCGACTGTGGCTTTCTTTTTACAGAGCTGCTGATTTTCCATTTGTTAATCACAGTTTGAATGCTGCTGACTGGCATTATCAATTCCTTGGATTTCTTTTTGTATCCCTTTCTTGCTTTATACAGTTCATCTACCTTTTCCCATAGATCCATTGACAATTCTTTTGCTTTCCCCATGACTCATAATCTAGAAACATCCATGGCTGGATGACAGATGCAAGAGTCAGTCTGGATCCCACAGACTGATTACAAGCAGCAGGTCACAAGTGAGGATATTACCTTTAATAGCTATTCAAATCCATTTGTGTCAACTTATCAGGCCAAAATCGCCAGGGTATGTGAACTTTTGACCAGGGTCATTTGGATGTTGTGGGTTGTCATTATGATTTAAAAAGAGAAAACAGTAGTTTAAGAATAAATGGCTTCACCCAACCACTAACCATGAGTGGAGAAAACGTTTTGGTGTTATCATTCATATTCTCTGGAAAAAAAAGGTCAAGAAAGCAAAAAATTGGCTGAGATATATAAACTTTTGAGCACAACTTCATGTATATATACAGAGAGACAGTATATATATATTTTATTTTATATTATTGTTTATTTTCCTTAACTGTAAATCTACACAATAACAGTAAAAAAATATCCCTTTACGATGTTGGGCTCTATGTGTAATGGAGGTAGATCTCTGCTACTACTCTACTTACTCTACTGTTAGTTACAACACATTGTTCATAATGTCATTGTTGTTTAGTCTGTGCCCTCATTAGGTGATCCTGCGTTGGAAAGTCTTGTAGTTATTTATTTTGATTATGTCTTTTTCAATGAAGTAAAATGGTATAAAAGGTTGTGGGTAAAACAGTTTCACAGATAGAAAGATTAATGATTATCATTACTGAAAAGAAAATTTCAGACTCTATAATAAAGCAAATTTGTTGTTTACTTTTTAGCTATTTCTATTAATTCTTTAACCGGCCAAACTGTAATTATCCAACTTTCCTACTGCACAATTCTTTATAATCTTCACAATTGACATCTAACTAGCAAAAGCTATTAGTTTTTGATATTTAGAATGTTTAGCATTGTTCAACTAAATCCGTATTTTCAGGAAAATGTTGTCTTTAAATGGCAACTTACAATATTCCACAGTTTAAGCTGGCAAAAAATGATGCTTATTTTACATTTTCACATTTCTTATACTGATTTTAATTAGATGATATTTACTTGGTTATTTAAAATTATATCAGAGTGGAATTACCAGAAGTTAATCCATAAGGAACAATATCTAAAGAAAAAATATTTGCTCAAATAAACTGCACAGAATACAGCCAAGGGGTATGTTTTCATGGTGCACATGGTGTTTTCATGGTGCTCAATTGACGTTAACCCCTTTGCGACCTGCGCTGCACTAGTACTGCTCTGCGGGAGGTGCCCAGAGCAGTAGTAGTATGGCGCCACGATCACGTGGCCTCACGCTGAACACCCCGGAGATCATGTGTGAGTATCAGCTTTATGTGACAGCTGACACCTCGTAGAAATGCCCACGATAAGTGCTAGCACCGATTGTGGGCATTTAGCCCCTCTGATGCCACTGTCAGTAGTGACAGTGGCATAGAGAAGCATCGCGCAGGGAGCCTCCTCCCTGCGTGCTTCCATCAGGACATCGCAATCGCATCGCGATGTCCTGATGGTCTCCATGGTGACCCCTGCACCAAGATGGCCTCGGGGTCCTTTCAGTTCCTGCAGGGAAGGTGGTTTGTGAGTGCCTGCTGAGAGCAGGCACTGGCATGCCTCCTTCCCTGCCTCTCAGATCCTGATATGATACTCTGCAGTACAAAGTTAAAAAAAATTGTAAAGTGCAAAAATATTTTTTTTTAAATCCCTAAATAAATAAAAAATATATATATATTTTTCCAATAAATACATTTATCTATGTAAATAGAAAAACAAAACAATAAAAGTACACATATTTGGCATCGCCGTATCCGTAATGACCCTCTCTATAAAACGGTCCCACTAGTTAACTCCTTCAGTGAATACCATAAAAAAAACAAGGCACAAAACAATGCTTTATCATCATACCACGAACAAAAAGTGAAATAAAACACGATAAAAAAGATGGATGTAAATAAAAATGTTACCGCTGAAAACATCATCTTGTCCCACAAAAAAAGGCTGCTATATAGCTCCATCAACAGAAAAATAAAAAAGTTATATCTGTCAGAATAAAGCGATGCAAAAATAATTATTTTTTCTATAAAATAGTTTTTATTGTGTAAAAATGCCAAAACATAAAAATATATAAATGAGGCATCACTGTAATCGTACTCCCCCAAAGAATAATACCGAAGAATAAAACTGCCTTACCAATTTTATGACACACAGAACGGTATTAAAAAAAAAAAGAAGCAATTTCTGAATTGCTGGTTTTTGTTCCTTCTGTCTCTCAAAAATCAGAATATAAAGCGATCAAAAAATTTCATGTGCCCCAAGATGGTACCAATAGAAACGTCAGCTCATCCCGCAAAAAATAAGCCCTCATATGACTCTGTCGGCCAAAATATGAGAAAATTATAGCTCTCAAAATAAAGTGAAGCAAAAACTAGTTTTCACAATAAAAAGCGTCTTTTAGTGTGTGACAGCAGCCAAACATAAAAACCCGATGAGAAGAAACCAGATTGTATATTAATTACCCAGATGACTATGTTTAGCAAACCAAGAAGTATTGACTTTTTATCTGCATGTCGGCGTTTGGATTTAAGTGTTGATTTCCGGTGGGTCAAGAAAACAGACTTGTCTGTGTAAGCCTGGAACATTGACTTGTAAGCTGATATCTATAATATAACGCTGGGAGCGTCACTCTGTCCCACCACTTTAGAGACTGCGCAAGCACAAACGCCTGCGCAGTCTGGACCCCACAGACTGACGCAGCCCAGAGGAGATCACGGTATGCATAAGCACTGAACGCATACCGCAATCTTCGACGGAGAAGCAGGGACGTGCCAGGAGGGTGAGTATGCTATATTCACCTGTCCCCCATTCTACCATTGTGCGCTGCAGTCTTCCACATTCTCTGCCTGTGACGTTCAGGTCAGAGGGCGTGATGACATGATTAGTGCACGCTGGCGCTGCTCTCTGACTGAACAGTCACAGCCAAAGCACCCGGAAGAAGCAGCAGCGCACTGCGGTGGAACAGGGTACAGGTGAATATAGCAAGTGCTGGGGGCCTGAGCCAGCTGCGATACTGGCATCTGAACCCCATAGCGCACCGGTGTCCCCGCCTACTCAGGCCCCTGGCACTCAGCGCCCAGCAGCGATACGTGAGTATGTTTTTTTTTATTTTATATTGCAGCAGCATACAGGGCATATAATACTATGGAGCATCTTATGGGGGCCATCAACCTTTATGGAACAGCATACTGGCTTTATGCTATGGAACATCTTATGGGGGCCATCAACCTTTACGGAGCAGCGTACAGGGCATATGGATGGGAGCAGCACATTACAGAATGGGGCGCAGGATGGGCGCACATGATAGAACAGGGGCGCAGGATGGGAGAAGCACATGACAGCATGGGTCGCAGGATTGGAGCAGCACATGGCATAACGGGGGCGCAGGATGGGAGCAGCACATGACAGGATGGGGCGCAGGATGGGAGCAGGACATGACAGGATGGGGGCGCAGGATGGGAGCAGCACATGACAGAGCGGGACGCACAATGGGAGCAGCACATAACAGGATGGGAGCAGCATATGACAGAATGGGGACGCAGGATGGGAGCAGCACATGACAGGATGGGAGCAGCATATGAAAGATTGGTGGCTCAGGATGGGAACAGCACATGACAGAATGGGGGCCCAGGAAGAAAGCAGCACATGACAGGATGGGAGCAGCACATTGCAGGATGGGTGCATCACATGACAGAATGGGGGCGCAGGATGGGAGCAGCACATGATAGAATGGGGGTGCAAGATGGGAGAAGCACATGACAGAATGGGGACGCAGGATTGGAGCAGCACATGATAGCATGGGGGTGCAGGATGGGAGCAGAACATGACAGCTTGGGGGTGCAGGATGGGAGCAGCACATGACAGCATGGGGCGCAAGATAGGAGCAGCACATGACGTATGGGGGCGCAAGATGGGAGCAGCACATGACAGCATGGGGGCATAGGATGGGAGCAGCACATGACAGCATGGGGTGCAGGATGGGAGTAGCACATGACAGTATGGGGGTGAAGGATGGGAGCAGCACATGACAGCATGGGGGCGTAGGATGAGAGCAGCACATGACAGCATAGGGGTGCAGGATGGGAACAGAACATGACCGCTTAGGGGTGCGGGATGAAAGCAGCACATGACAGCATGAGGGCGCAAGATAGGAGCAGCACCTGATAGAATGGGGGCACAAGATGGGAGAAACACATGACAGAATGGGGGCCCAGGATGGGAGCAGCACATGACAGCATGGGGGCGTAGGATGAGAGCAGCACATGACAGCATAGGGGTGCAGGATGGGAACAGAACATGACCCCTTAGGGGTGCAGGATGAAAGCAGCACATGACAGCATGAGGGCGCAAGATAGGAGCAGCACCTGATAGAATGGGGGCACAAGATGGGAGAAGCACATGACAGAATGGGGGCCCAGGATGGGAGCAGCACATGACAGCATGGGGGCGCAGGATGGGAGCAACACATGACAGCATTGGGGTGAAGGATGGAAGCAGAACATGACAGCTTGGGGGTGCAGGATGGGAGCAGCACATGACAGCATGGGGCGCAGGATGGGAGCAGGACATGACAGGATGGGGGCGCAGGATGGGAGCAGCACATGACAGAACGGGACGCACAATGGGAGCAGCACATGACAGGATGGGAGCAGCATATGAAAGATTGGTGGCTCAGGATGGGAACAGCACATGACAGAATGGGGGCCCAGGAAGAAAGCAGCACATGACAGGATGGGAGCAGCACATTGCAGGATGGGTGCATCACATGACAGAATGGGGGCGCAGGATGGGAGCAGCACATGATAGAATGGGGGTGCAAGATGGGAGAAGCACATGACAGAATGGGGACGCAGGATTGGAGCAGCACATGATAGCATGGGGGTGCAGGATGGGAGCAGAACATGACAGCTTGGGGGTGCAGGATGGGAGCAGCACATGACAGCATGGGGCGCAAGATAGGAGCAGCACATGACGTATGGGGGCGCAAGATGGGAGCAGCACATGACAGCATGGGGGCATAGGATGGGAGCAGCACATGACAGCATGGGGTGCAGGATGGGAGTAGCACATGACAGTATGGGGGTGAAGGATGGGAGCAGCACATGACAGCATGGGGGCGTAGGATGAGAGCAGCACATGACAGCATGGGTCGCAGGATTGGAGCAGCACATGGCATAACGGGGGCGCAGGATGGGAGCAGCACATGACAGGATGGGGCGCAGGATGGGAGCAGGACATGACAGGATGGGGGCGCAGGATGGGAGCAGCACATGACAGAACGGGACGCACAATGGGAGCAGCACATAACAGGATGGGAGCAGCATATGACAGAATGGGGACGCAGGATGGGAGCAGCACATGACAGGATGGGAGCAGCATATGAAAGATTGGTGGCTCAGGATGGGAACAGCACATGACAGAATGGGGGCCCAGGAAGAAAGCAGCACATGACAGGATGGGAGCAGCACATTGCAGGATGGGTGCATCACATGACAGAATGGGGGCGCAGGATGGGAGCAGCACATGATAGAATGGGGGTGCAAGATGGGAGAAGCACATGACAGAATGGGGACGCAGGATTGGAGCAGCACATGATAGCATGGGGGTGCAGGATGGGAGCAGAGCAGAACATGACAGCTTGGGGGTGCAGGATGGGAGCAGCACATGACGTATGGGGGCGCAAGATGGGAGCAGCACATGACAGCATGGGGGCATAGGATGGGAGCAGCACATGACAGCATGGGGTGCAGGATGGGAGTAGCACATGACAGTATGGGGGTGAAGGATGGGAGTAGCACATGACAGCATGGGGGCGTAGGATGAGAGCAGCACATGACAGCATAGGGGTGCAGGATGGGAACAGAACATGACCGCTTAGGGGTGCAGGATGAAAGCAGCACATGACAGCATGAGGGCGCAAGATAGGAGCAGCACCTGATAGAATGGGGGCACAAGATGGGAGAAGCACATGACAGAATGGGGGCCCAGGATGGGAGCAGCACATGACAGCATGGGGGCGCAGGATGGGAGCAACACATGACAGCATGGGGGTGAAGGATGGAAGCAGAACATGACAGCTTGGGGGTGCAGGATAGGAGCAGCACATGACAGCATGGGGGTGCAAGATAGGAGCAGCACATGACAGCATGGGGCGCAGGATGGGAGCAGCACATGACAGCATGGGGGCGTAGGATGAGAGCAGCACATGACAGCATAGAGGTGCAGGATGGGAACAGAACATGACCGCTTAGGGGTGCGGGATGGGAGCAGCACATGACAGCATGAGGGCGCAAGATAGGAGCAGCACCTGATAGAATGGGGGCACAAGATGGGAGAAGCACATGACAGAATGGGGGCCCAGGATGGGAGCAGCACATGACAGCATGGGGGTGCAGGATGGGAGCAACACATGACAGCATGGGGGTGCAGGATGGAAGCAGAACATGACAGCTTGGGGGTGCAGGATGGGAGCAGCACATGACAGCATGGGGGTGCAAGATAGGAGCAGCACATGACACAGCATGGGGCGCAGGATGGGAAAAGCACATGACAGAAGGGTGGCGCAGGATGGGAGCAGCACATGAAAATGGGGGCGCAGGATGGGAGCAGCACATGACAGAACGGGGATGCAGGATGTGAGCAGCACATGACAGAAGGGGGTGAAGGATGAGAGCAGCACTTGACAGAATGGGGGCACAGGATGGCAGCAGCACATGACAGGATGGGGGCGCAAGATGGGAGCAGCCCATAACAGGATGGGGCACAGGAAGAGAGCAGCACATGACAGGATGGGGGGCGCAGGATGGGAGCAGCACATACCAGAATGGGGGTGCAGGATGAGAGCAGCAAATGACAGCATGGGAGTGCAGGATAGGAGCACTACATGACAGGATGGGGGCGCAGGACGGGAGCAGCACATGACAGCATGGGGTGCAGGATGGCAGCACCACGTGACACAATGGGGGCGCAGGATGGGAGCAGCACATGACAGCATGGGGGTGCAGGAGGGAGCACAACATGCCAGAATGGGGCACAGGATGGAAGCAGCACAAGACAGCATGGGGGTGCAGGATGGGAGCACCACATGACAGGATGGGGTGCAGGATGGGAGCACCACATGACAGGATGGGGCGCAGGATGGGAGCACTTGACAGGATGAGGGCTCAAGAAGAGAGTAGCACATGACAGGATGGAGGCACAGGATGGAAGCAGCACATACCAGGATGGAGACCATATACCAATATAAATACTCACCACCCGGGTGTAGAATGGGTTCAAAAGCTAGTTTGATATAACATAGTGTGCTGTTATCCTTGATGAATAGTGAGGTCTACTGATATGCTAATTATACATTGTCTAACCCAGATAGTTTGTTGATTTTTGAAACAAAGGAGGAAGATCTATGCAAATAGATGACATACTCAAGCAAGTCAACTTAGTCCTCTCCTTTCTTCCACTTATCTGTGAGGGTGGACTGAAGGACACTGGGTAAATCTAAAAATAGGTTACATGCCTCTGTATAAAAAGACACAGAGACTGAGAGAGCAACACAGCCGGACATTCTGAAAAACATCCAACAGACGAGAGACAGGACTGCAGCCAATTCATTAATTCACCATCCCAAGGGATACGGATCTATCATGCTACAGGAAACAACCTAGGGGTTTACTGCTCAGATTAGAAGGATACAGATCTGCTCCATTGACCATCGCTGGACTATTTATATGTTTGGAAAAAGTCATGATTGGGACCCGCTGGTTGCCTGGCTGCATGGAGATGTTTGGATAAGCCAGGCTCTGACTCTCATGTCAACTGGCCTTGTGCCTCATATGACTTAATGGACTGTCATCTTCCTACACTTGTCGTTACCTCCTCTTTGTGTGTGTACCACATGTGGGGTAATCGACCCTGGGAGCTCTGACGTAACATCTGCCATGATCTCGGCAGGAGAGCAGAAGGGTGAGACTCTGTAATGTGAACCATCCTGGGGAATTTTGCTGGGACTGTTCCATGTGTTATCTGCCTATTTTGTGGTTCAATAACGCATTGCCACATTGTTTTAACCTCACCCTGTGTTGTCTGAGTAGTATTATGCTGACTTTAACAGTAGAGCGGGCGTTAGGCAGGACGATCCCTGTTCCATGCGGATCCGGCTAGCGAACTGGGGCACCCGCCGGCCCCCCATTTCCCCACACCTGATATTTATCTGGTATTGCTGTAATCGCACCAACCCGAAAAATGAAGTCACCTAATCACTTATACCACATAAGGAATGGCATAAAAAATAAATAAAACCAATTCTTCAAATGCTGTTGATTTTTTCATTCTACCTCCCAAAGATCGCAGTAAGGCTCAGTGCACATTTATCCTGCGCTCTGCGCTAAACGCATAACCCAGGATTTCCATGTAAATCTCTGAAATACATAATTCAGACAGGACCTCTATCCTGAAGATTTCCTATAAATGAGGCAGATGTAGGAACCTGTGATCCGGCGGTATCCGTCTTTTTAGGATTGCATAAAAGTGCTGTAATTCACAGTTTTGTGCACAGGAGGGAAGAAAAAGACTCCATGAAGGAACAGAGATCTTTCTAAGGTTCACAGAATAGATCTTTTTGGTTGACTAAACGCCATGCCAAATGTTTGAAGAGTGCTGTGGGGTTTTTTTTGTTTCTTTGTGCGTTGACAGTTACTTTTTAAGGGCTCATTCGGACATCAGTTTTTTACATACAAATCCACTTTTAAACCATGTTTTACACAGAGATGATATCTAGCTATGATAAGCTATAGAGTTGTTTACATGTTTGTGTATTTTGCAGACTGAATGGTCTGCACCAAAACATGGAGACATGTCAAAATGAACAAACAGAATAACCTACCAGCACATGCAGGCTATGTGCACACAGGAGATGTAAACATTGGAAGCATTCGGAAGCCATCTGTGTGCTATCTGTTTTTTTACTGACTGATAGACAAAAAAAGGTGGAAAAACTTTTTTCTCGTCAGTGAAAAAAAATGATGAAACTCTGACCAAACTGATGAAAATCTGATGAATCTCAGCCAGTTTTGGGGCCTAATGCATGTAAAGGTAATATGTCTTTTTAACATATTTATTAATGACCTTGTAGGGGGCATACAGAGTAGAATTTCAATATTTGCAGATGACACTAAACTCTGCAGAGTAATCAATACAGAGGAGGACAATTTTATATTACAGGATGATTTATGTAAACTAGAAGCTTGGGCTGATAAATGGCAAATGAGCTTTAATGGGGATAAATATAAGGTCATGCACTTGGGTAGAAGTAATAAGATGTATAACTATGTGCTTAATTCTAAAACTCTGGGCAAAACCGTCAATGAAATAGACCTGGGTGTATGGGTGGATGACAAACTCATATTCCGTGGCCAGTGTCAGGCAGCTGCTACAAAGGCAAATAAAATAATGGGATGCATTAAAAGAGGCATAGATGCTCATGAGGAGAACATAATTTTACCTCTATACAAGTCACTAGTTCGACCACACTTAGAATACTGTGTACAGTCCTGGTCTCCGGTGTATAAGAAAGACATAGCTGAATTAGAGCGGGTGCAGAGAAGAGCGACCAAGGTTATTAGAGGACTGGGGGTCTGCAATACCAAGACAGATTATTACACTTGGGGCTATTTAGTTTGGAAAAACGAAGGCTAAGGGGTGATCTTATTTTAATGTATAAATATATGAAGGGACAGTACAAAGACCTTTCTGGTGATCTTTTTAATCATAGACCTGAGACAGGGACAAGGGGGCATCCTCTACATCTGGAGGAAAGAAGGTTTAAGCATAATAACAAATGCGGATTCTTTACTGTAAGAGCAGTGAGACTATGGAACTCTCTGCCGTATGATGTTGTAATGAGTGATTCGTTACTTAAATTTAAGAGGGACTTTGACAAGTATAATGTTACAGGTTATATATACTAGATTCTTTGATAGGGTGTTGATCCAGGGAACTAGTCTGATTGCCGTATGTGGAGTCGGGAAGAAATTTTTTGTCCTCAATGTGGAGCTTACTTTTTTGCCACATGGGTTTTTGGCTCCATGGAGATGTTCGGATAAGCCAGGCTCTGACTCTCATGTCAACTGACCTTGTACCTCATATGGACTCAATGAACTGTCATCTTCTTACGCTTGTCGTTACCTCGTCTTTGTGTGTGTACCACATGTGGGGTAGTCGACCCTGGGAGCTCTGACGTAACATCTGCCATGATCTCAGCAGGACAGCAGAAAGGTGAGACTCTGTAATGTGAACCATCCTGGGGAATTTTGCTGGGACTGTTCCATGTGTTATCTGCCTATTTGGGGGTTCAATAACGCATTGCCACACTGTTTTAACCTCACCCTGTGTTGTCTGAGTAGTGTTATGTCCACGTTAACGGTAGAGCGGGCGTTAGGCAGGACGATCCCTGGTCCATGCAGATCCGGCTAGCGAACTGGGGCACTCGCCGACCCCCCATTTCCCCACATCTGATATAAATCTGGTATCACTGTAATCGCACCAACCCGAAGAATGAAGTCACCTAATCACTTATACCACATGAAGAATGGCATAAAAAATAAATAAAACCAATTCTTCAAATGCTGTTGATTTCTTCATTCTACCTCCCAAAGATCGCAGTAAGGCTCGGTGCACATTTATCCTGCGCTCTGCGCTAAACGCTTAAACCAGGGTTTCCGTCTAAATCTCTGAAATACATAATTCAGACAGAACCTCTTTCCTGAAGATTTCCTATAAATGAGGCAGATGGAGGCACCTGTGATCCGGTGGTGTCCATCTTTAAAGGATTGCATAAAAGTGCCGTCAGTCACAGTTTTGTGCACTTCTGAAAAGAGGCGTTTTATCTGTATCACATCACTTGGAGAATTAGATGGAAACCCTAAAGTAAGTGGTCAGCGTCAGATTACTGTGATCCCAGATGTTATATAAAATGTTCCCAATAAAAGCTTCCACGCAATCCACGAAAAATCAAGTCCCCACTCAGATCTGTCATCTGTTAATGGAAATATAGGGGGCTTCCAAGTAACTGGTAGCACAAAGGCTCTGAAAAAAGAAATGTCTCCTCACCCACCCAAAGAAGTTCAGCAACTTCTCAAACTCCCAAATCCAAATGCCCCCCATCCCTTCTGAGCCCCAGTGTGCCTAAACCATATATGGCACCCACATGTTTGGCATTTCTGTAGTGATGAGAGCCCACCTAATTTAGAGGTGCGTGTCTCCAGAAGTATGAACCAGGCATAATGTACTGGTCATTACAACGGCAGTTTGCAATTTTCACTCAGCAACATCCACTGCTGCTTGTTTCTGGAGTCAAAATCGTCATTACATCTGTAGATAAATTCCCAAAGGGTTATAATTTCCAAAATGTGGTCACTTGAGGGGGGATTCTGCTTTTCTAGCACTTGGGGGCTCTTTATATGGAATCCACAAACTAGTCTAGGAAAATATGTGCTCCAGGAGGCAAATAGTGATTTGTCCCTCCCAAGTCATTCTGTATGCAAAGTAGTACTGTACAGAAACATATGGGGTATTTCTACATTCAGCAGAAATTGTGGGACAAATTATGGTGCCATTTGTACCCATTTCCCAGTGTGAAAATGTAAAACAAGGGGCTAACACACAGTCTTGGTAGTAAAAATGCACATGTGGTGTCAATATAATCATTGCATCCTTAGATTAATTGAGAGGTTTAATTTTTAAAATGGGGTCACTTATGGGAGATTCTGCTGTTCTGGCACCTCAGGGGCTCTGTCATGTAACATGACACCCTCAAACAAATGCAGCAATATCTGCACTGTAATATGGTGATACTTCATTTTCGAGCTTTGCACTGTGCCTCAAAAGTAGTTTTTGACCACATATGGGGTGTCAGTGAACTGAGGAGAAATTGCACAACAAACTTTGGGGTCAAATTTCTCCTTTCGCCCTTGTGAAAATACAAAATTTTTAGCTAAAATTTTTTATTTCATAATATTTTAAATGTGTTTTTTTAATTAAAATTTTCAAGCCTATAATGGCGTTTTGTAACTGACTATAGCAACTTACAATAGATGCTGCAGTATATACAATATACTAAAGCACTTTAAACACTTTTTATGATTTAGAAACTTAACTTTTTGAGAAAAATTGGTCTTGCCCATTGCTAACTTTTCGTACTTGTATTACTCTATGCAGTATCCACCCAAAGTAGAAATTCCACGTTAGGAATTCCTTAACCCATCCATGAATGACATGCATAGATATCCCAACCAATTTTATCTTGTATCTTGTCTCTTTTCTCAGGCAAATAGTTTGGAAAGAGAAATAAAGAACATGTAGATTTTTGTTTTTCTGTTTTCAGACAGCACTCAGCTCGCAGGCTATATCATTGCATAGAAAGGAATAATTTCACATGTTGCCTCAGGCAACTGAATGGCTAAGCACACCTTTGATTTTGAAATTAGGATCGAATGAAAATTATGCAAAGGAAACTCAGATACAGTTGCTATTTTACTATTTTAAGAACATAACCTCTGGTATAATAACTTTTTAGAAAAAAAATAAAATGCCTTTCCAAAGCTCTTTTTTGCAATTTAAGAGGTAATTACATTTATGTACATACTCCAGAGTGCCATTCAACACAAAGTACAGTAAAGGCACTGTGCGGATAATGCTAAATATGTAAGTAAACACATTCACAAAGAATCAAATGTCTTGTGGTTTATCTTTGAAAAAAGCAAGAAAAAGGGTTTAACTTGTGCAATTTCATCCCCCATTACCTTTCTGCCCAAAACGCTAGATGATTTAAATTCAAATGCAAAATATGCACCACCTGGAAACTCATAAGGAAGTCTAAACCTTTCAAAGTCTCTCAACAGGGGAGCACTACAGCATCAAAAGATGCATATATTCCATGACAACACATCACTAAGAAACCAAAAATGCAGTGACTCAGAAAGTGCAGGCAAAGCAAAATAGCACTACACTCAAATATGTATAATTTATCAAGTCCTTTTTGCGTTGCTGGAACTACTAACCTATTCTTGTCATGGAATTACTTTTTTATTCCTGGAGGAGTTATGACCCAGAAAGTACAGGATAAAACAATGAATATCCCAACAAACATTCTTTCTTACTCCAATCATCCATAGCAGATTTTTTGCTTTGTTTTGTAGGTTTTCACAGTGACAATGCAGGAGATGAAATATACAGCCATCTTTGCATCACTGCATTATATTCTGTATATACACCTGTCCATTAGAAATGGCAATCTGGGAATTAGTATTGTTATTTCTCTTTTTAGTAGTAGTATTTACAATATTTAATATATCATACTTTAAATTAATACTTATTAGCTCAGTGTGTACCATATGTCTATTACAGTGGACTAAATCTTCCAGCAAGCCAAGGTTTTTTGTTAATGCTAAACAAGTTTTGTAGATCCAACTTAAAAAGCTACCATAAATATAATGGAAGATTACTTTGTTTACCCAATGCTTTTTGATTGTACTGATATAATCTAAAATTGTAATACCTATTCAATGTGTTATGGCAGTGTACAACAACTCTTAACCCCTTCCCAACCTGTGACACAGCGTATGCGTCATGAAAGTCAGTGCCAATCAGACCTGTGACGCATATGCTGTGTCACAGAATGATCGCGTCCCTGCAGATCGGGTGAAAGGGTTAACTCCAATTTCACCCGGCCTGCAGGGACAGGGGGAGTAATAGTACAGCCCAGGGGGGGTGGCTTCACCCCCCGCCCCCTGTGGCTACGATCGCTCTGATTGGCTGTTGAAAGTGAAACTGCCAATCAGAGTGATTTGCAATATTTCACCTATGAAAAGTGGTGAAATATTACAATCCACCCCCCCTCGATTAAAAATGCCATTCCCAAATCACAATTTCAACGTATAAACAGGATAGTCTCGGATGAAACCACCAAAAATACCAGACTCAATGAAATGCAACAGAAATTTTCTAATAGGGGTTACCCACAAAAAACACTACTCCAAGCTAGACATTCTAGTGTTTCCAACAGGGCTAACGACAACACTAAACGTATTCCCTTCGTTAGCACCTTTCACCCCTTTTCCAATGTTGTACAATCCACCTTCAGACGCCATTGGGGTCTGTTGCAAAAGAGTTACCCCACCATTCCCGAGTTTAAATTACCCTTTTTATCCTGTTTTCGCAGGGCTAAGAATCTACGGGATAGACTAGTGAAGGCGGATGTGGGTTCTAGGAGCACTATATCTACACAAACTTTTTTACAGACACAAAAACAGGGCACCTTCCCCTGCTTCGGTTGCCTCCAATGTAATAACGTCCAAAAAGGTTCCAAAGTGTTTCACCCTCACACGGGCCAGGGTATCCTTATTAAGGGTTATCACACATGCAATTCCTCATATGTAGAATATCTTATCAAATGTCCATGCGGTCTTGCCTATGTTGGGGAAACCACCCAAACCATCAGGGATAGGGTCTCACAGCATAAATCAACTATTCACTGCAATAAAAATCATCTGCCCCTTCCATACCACTTTCACCAAAAGAACCATAATATTTCGCAACTGAGGTTCCAGGTTCTGGAACAAATCGAACCTAATAGGAGAGGTCTTAATAGGATTAAAATCCTTAAGAAACGGGAGGCTTTTTGGATCTTTACCCTTCAGACCCTAGAACCAAAAGGTCTCAATAGGGAATATGATGTATCGGCCCTATTATAAATTGGTGTATATTGTTGTAAATTGTTGTTTACTATTGTACATGATGTTTTGTTTCTGTATACTAATTGGCTTTTTTCTTTTTTTCCTCCTTTAGAATCGCTAGATTTCACTATACTCACTACACTGGGCACCGTTTATAGTTTGTACGGTAGGATATCACTAAACCCCCCCCTTTTTGTTTGGGTCCTCTCTACTCCTCTGCTCCTGCTTCTTATCAGCACTTATGTTCCGTGCTCCTTCTCTTTTTGTCCCTCCTCCTCTGCTTTTACTGCTCATTACACACTTGTAGCGCTGGCTTGCATTCTGCTTGTGGTCACATTACCGCTTCTGTGCGTCCGGGCCAGCAGGGATTCTTTTCCCTGCTCTGCCCTCCCTTTCTCATTTTCGCTCTCTCCCTGTGGTCACATGACCACTATTACGTCACCAGTCACCGGGATTTATACCCGGAAGTGCTGCCCCTCTCTCAGCATCGCTCTCTGCAGTTTGGCACATCGCTCCTCCAGGATCCGGTCTTCCAGGTATGCCGGTTCTCTCTGCGGCACAGCCCCGCTGCCCCCTTTCCCCTACCTACCCCCTGAGTTGTGGCATCCATTTTACTGCTTTCGTTCACCTGGACACATTTGTCTTCACAGCGCCGCTATCCCCATTAGGCTCTGATCCTTTCCATAGCGCTCCATATCTAATGTGTGTTCCGATCCGCCAGGTATATATTCTTTCTGCTTTTAGCATGCTTACTCATCACTACTATGCAGGACCTATGTCCTTTTATTCCTGTTAACCCCTTCTCTCTCATATTTGGTCTCTTATAGCATCTGCTGCAGTACGTGCACTTTGTTCTGACGCTCATCCAATCAGTTTAGCTTCCACATCCAGGTAGTTCCATTTTCTCTCTCGCTCTTTATTTACATACACTGCTCTCCTTCTATATGTACCTACCTCCTTGCTCTTTTACCTTCTGGTATTACATAAGTATGTCTCTCTCCTCATCTCTTTTTTTCCCCAGGACCCACTCTGCCCATGCTCTCCTCTTTCACCACTGCCTTTTTTTTAAAAATACCCTGGTTTAGGGAAAGAGGGGAAAAAAAGAGACAAGTGCGGCGCTTCCTCTGAGCGTAATACGTTTTTACCAACAAGTTAAAAACATTTCTTTTATTTGTAGTTATGCTCACCTTCTATCGGTAAGAAATGCACGTTGAGATTCTCAAGGAATCAGTTCTTTAGGCAACTCTTCTTCGTATGTTGTATAATCCAATAAGGTGTGCAGCTCACTTTGGAGAACTATGTGTTGATCCTGCTTCAGATCCACATAGGTGGCGATTTCAAATGGAAAAAAAAACTCCAAGTAAATGTGGCGCTAAGCACCTACGGATTTTTTTAATTCATCCACTTCAAGTGAAAAATGTTAAAAAATTCATTTATTGTTAAGGACCGGCGGAACGCACCAAGTATAGATGATATGAAACTAGGTGCGTTCGCAGTCCGAGGTCCACCGTGTAGGTAAAGACCCTGCTGCTAGTAAGACGGACTATATGGCGGTACTAAGTATACACACATGGGTTAACTTCACCTTGCGTGAAGGAAGCGATCCTGTTGCGTCCCAGGACCGCAGTACGACACATAGAACGCGAGCAAGAAGTCAGCGAACTCAACCCCTACTCAGGATTGAAGTCCGATTAGACACTTGCTGGCACAACACCGCAACTGGGTGTGTAAGGAAACTAATAAATAGAATATAAAGGCACGAGAGTGCGTGCGGTGCCGCACTGACGGACGCCACTATCCACCCAGGCTTGGGTAAGGAAAGCGCAGAGGAAGCGCACGGCGCCGTACTGGCGTACACAGCAACTGGATGCTGTGATGTGTGTTACGTGCAGATGGCTAGTCGGGCGCTAGATAGCTACCATCATCCGCGAGCAGTCAACAACACTAGGGAGGGATACTTAGGAGCTTTCATCCATCGACATACATCCATCTACACACACACATTATCAAGACAATACTAGCGCATGGCCGTGCGGTCATGCGCAGTTTATATAGTTGCAGCACAGGAAGCAGCTACAGAAGTTTTGCCCTTTCAGGACCTGCCAAGAGGACCAATGGGATGTGCTGCAGTGCCTGAGCATGTGACCCTCGATCTCCAACGGGAGATCTTGCCCTGGGCATGCTCAGTGTGTGCAAATAAGGACTTAGTCCCAGAGAGGCCCGCTCGCCGCAGATCAGTGCAGGGTACAACAGGAGAGCCAGAAAAGGCAGCAGTAACACCCCTCAACAGAATCAGTCCCAGCAAGACGCTGGGAGCGGCGCCTCCGCTGAGCAGAGCCCACTGCGGCCGAAGCAGAATGGGAGACCGCAGCAGACACGGATCGAGATTCCCCCTGTGCAGCAGAGGAAACTCGACTCCTAACATTTATTTTCTCAAAGTAAAAAAATAAAATATATATGTAAATTTTTTTTAAAAAACAGTACAACGCGTTTCGGCTGCTATTTTTACAGTGCAGCCTTCATCAGGTAGTAAAAAAACAAAAAGAACAAACAATACAATAAGCACTATAAAATGATGTGACAACCTCCAAGTTCTCTTATTTATGAGGGTTCCTAGAAGGGATTAGCAACTTGGAGGTTGTCACATCATTTTATAGTGCTTATTGTATTGTTTGTTCTTTTTGTTTTTTTACTACCTGATGAAGGTATTTTGAGAAAATAAATGAATTTTTTTACATTTTTCACTTGAAGTGGATGAATTAAAAAAATCTGTAGGTGCTTAGCGCCACATTTACTTGGAGTTTTTTTTTCCCTTTGAAATCACCACTGACTTTTTGACTTTTTCTTTTCTCTTCTCTTTTCCTCTCCTTTTTTCCTTTTGCTTTGTTCCTGTGTTTCCTTTACTTATGTAATCCTTGTGTGCCCAGTAATGTACATATGCATGTTCTCACTCATTCTTTATCGTTTTAGGTCTCCACGTTAGATCTACCACTAATCAACTCTATATACTCTCACTGAAGGCGCATATTGTGTCTCTTTTCTGGCCTTTAAACCATTTGAGTAGTGCATATTTGCTATGTATCCTTTTTCATTTCCCTCAATGAGCGAGGTATCTATTTGCCTTTGGCCACATCATCATCAGCGCTCTTCCATCCTTAGCACTATTGTTATCTCCCTTATCCAGCAACTCAGCACGGACTAGATCACCACCACGCACGGAGCACCTGCTTTCTGGATAGATTCATCTCTCTGACACATGTTCCTTTAACCAGATGGAGCATCCCGTATATATTTTTGTGCTACACTAGTATATATCACTCTTGATTGCATTATTGGAAATGTTCTTCTGCATCATGTGATACTATGTTTATTTATATATTTCATAGTCAGTGTCAAAGAAATGCTCTGACGAAGGTCCGGTGTGGACCAAAAACGTTTAGCAGTTTTGTTTGTCTGGATGCATCAATAAATTAAGAAGCTCTTTCTTCACACATTGAGTGCCAAGTTTTATTCATCTTTATTCGACGGGGTGGACACCCTACTTGAGCACCTCCAATCTCTACATCTATTGAGTGACGTGTTTTCTAATAGTAGCGATGCTGCAATATCATCGGCCATGGCTGGAAACACTGGTCTGCCCCCCCCACCCCACCGATCGCCCCCCCAAGCCACCGATCTGTCCTGTGCACTGCTCCGCTCCCCTCCATCCTCCTGTCCACTCCCCCCGTGCTCTTGTCCACTCCCCCCGTGCTCCAATCCAACCCCCCCTGCACTCCGATCCACCCCCCCATGCTCCGATCCACCCCCCCATGATCCGATCCACCCCCCGTGCTCCGATCCACCCCCCATGCTCCGGTCCCCCCTGCGCTCCGATCCACCCCCCAATGCTCCGATCCACCCCCCCGTGCTCCCTCCCACCCCATCATACTTACCGAGCCTCCCGAGGTCCGTCCGTCCGTCTTCTCCATGGGCGCCTCCATCTTGAAGAATAGGCGCGGCCGGCATATTCGTTTCATGTACATTTTGATCACTGTGATAAAACCTATCACAGTGATCAAAATAAAAAAAATAGTAAATGACCCCCCCTTTGTCACTCCCATAGGTAGGGACAATAATAAAATAAAGAAATTATTTTTTTCCACTAAGGTTGGGGTTGGGGTTGGGGTTAGGGTTTCGGTATGTGCACAAGTATTCTGGTCCTCTGTGGATTTTTCCGCAGCGGATTTGATTAATCTGCAGTGCTAAACTGCTGCGGATTTATTGCGGATTTACCTTGGTTTTTCTGCACATTTCACTGCGGTTTTACAACTGCGATTTTCTATTGGAGCAGTTGTAAAACCGCTGCGGAATCTGCAGAAAGAAGTGACATGCTGCGGAATGTAAACCACTGCGTTTCCGTGCAGTTTTTCTGCAGCATGTTTACAGCAATTTTTGTTTCCCATAGGTTTACATTGAACTGTAAACTCATTGGAAACTGCTGCGGATCCGCAGCGTTTTCCGCAGCGTGTGCACATACCTTTAGAATTAGGCTATGTGCACACGGTGCGGATTTGGCTGCGGATCCGCAGTGGATTGGCCGCTGCGGATTCGTAGCAGTTTTCCATCAGCTTTACAGTTCCATGTAAACCTATGGAAAACCAAATCCGCTGTGCCCATGGTGCGGAAAATACAGCGCAGAAACGCTGCATTATATTTTCCACAGCATGTCAATTCTTTGTGCGGATTCCGCAGCATTTTACACCTGTTCCTCAATAGGAATCCGCAGGTGAAATCCGCACAAAAAACACTGGAAATCCGCAGTAAATCTGCAGGTAAAACGCAGTGCCTTTTACCCATGGATTTTTCAAAAATGGTGCTGAAAAATCTCACACAAATCCGCAACGTGGGCACATAGCCTTAGGGTTAGGGTTGGAATTAGGGTTGAGGTTGGGGTTGTGATTAGGGTTATGGCTACAGTTGGGATTAGGGTTAGGGGTGTGTTGGGGTTAGTGTTGGAGGTAGAATTGAGGGGTTTCCACTGTTTAGTCACATCAGGGGTCTCCAAACGCAACATGGCGCCACCATTGATTCCAGCCAATCTTGTATTCAAAAAGTCAAATGGTGCTCCCTCACTTCCGAGCCCCGACGTGCGCCCAAACAGTGGTTTACCCCCACATATGGGGTACCAGCATACTCAGGACAAACTGCGCAACAATTACTGGGGTCCAATGTCTCCTGTTACCCTTGTGAATATAAAAAATTGCTTGCTAAAACATCATTTTTGAGGAAAGAAAAATGATTTTTTTTCACGGCTCTGCGTTGTAAACGTCTGTGAAGCACTTGGGGGTTCAAAGTGCTCACCACATATCTAGATAAGTTCCTTTGGGGGTCTATTTTCCAAAATGGAGTCACTTGTGGGGTTTTTTTACTGTTTAGGCACACCTGGGGCTCTGCAAATGCAACGTGATGCCCGCAGACCATTCCATCAAAGTCTGCATTTCATAAGTCACTACTTCCCTTCTGAGCCCTGACGTGTGCCCAAACAGTGGTTTACCCCCACATATGGGGTATAAGCGTACTCAGGAGAAACTGGACAACTTTTGGGGTCCAATTTCTCCTGTAACCCTTGGGAAAATAAAAAATTCTGGGCTAAAAAATTATTTTTGAGGAAAGAAAACATTATTTATTATTTTCACGGCTCTGCGTTATAAACTTCTGTGAAGCACTTGGGGGTTCAAAGTGCTCACCACATATCTAGATAAGTTCCTTTCGGGGTCTAGTTTCCAAAATGGGGTCAATTGTGGGGGGCTTCTACTGTTTAGCCACATCAGGGGCTCTGCAAACGCAACATGACGCCCGCAGAGCATTCCATCAAAGTCTGCATTTCAAAATGTCACTACTTCACTTCCGAGCCCCGGCATGTGCCCAAACAGTGGTTTACCCCCACATATGGGGTATCAGCGTACTCAGGAGAATCTGGACAACAACTTTTGGGGTCAAAATTCTCCCCTTTACCTTTGGGAAAATAAAAAATTGCGGGCTAAAAAATCATTTTTGAGAAAAGAAAATGTTTTTTTTATTTTCATGGCTCTGCGTTATAAACTTCTGTGAAGCACTTGGGGGTGCAAAGTGCTCACCACACATCTAGATTAGTTCCTTTGGGGGTCTAGTTTCCAAAATGGGGTCATTTGTGGGGGATCTCCAATGTTTAGGCACACAGGGGCTCTCCAAACCTGACATGGTGTCCGCTAATGATTGGAGCTAATTTTACATTTAAAAAGCCAAATGGCATGCCTTCCCTTCCGAACCCTGCCGTGCACCCAAACAGTGGTTTACCCCCACATATGGGGTACCAGCGTACTCAGGACAAACTGGACAACAACATTTGGGGTCCAATTTCTCCTATTGCCCTTGGCAAAATAGGAAATTCCAGGCTAAAATATCATTTTTGAGGAAAGAAAAATTATTTTTTATTTTTATGGCTCTGCGTTATAAACTTCTGTGAAGCACCTGGGAATTTAAAGTGCTCAATATGCATCTAGATAAGTTCCTTGGGGGTCCAGTTTCCAAAATGGGGTCACTTGTGGGGGAGCTCCAATGTTTAGGCACACAGTGGCTCTCCAAATGCGACATGGTGTCCGCTAACAATTGGAGCTAATTTTCCATTCAAAAAATCAAATGGCGCGCCTTCCCTTCCGAGCCCTGCCATGTGCCCAAACAGTGGTTTACCCCCACATATGAGGTATCGGCGTACTTGGGAGAAATTGCCGAACAAATTTTAGGATCCATTTTATCCTATTGCCCATGTAAAAATGAAAAAATTGAGGCAAAAAATTTTTTGGGTGAAAAAAAGTACTTCTTCCTTTTTATGGATCAATTTGTGAAGCACCTGAGGGTTTAAAGTGCTCAGTAGGCATCTAGATAAGTTCCTTGGGGGGTCCAGTTTCCAAAATGGGGTCACTTGTGGGGGAGCTCCAATGTTTAGGCACACAGGGGCTCTCCAAACGCGACATGGTGTCCGCTAATGATGGAGATAATTTTTCATTCAAAAAGTCAAATGGCGCTCCTTCCCTTCCGAGCCTTACCATGTGCCCAAACAGTGGTTTACCCCCACATGTGAGGTATTGGTGTACTCAGGAGAAATTGCCCAACAAATTTTAGGATCCATTTTATCCTGTTGTCCATGTGAAAATGAAAAAATTGAGGCTAAAAGAATTTTTTTGTGAAAAAAAAGTACTTTTTCATTTTTACAGATCAACTTGTGAAGCACTTGGGGGTTTAAAGGGCTCACTATGCATCTAGATAAGTTCCTTGGGGCGTCTAGTTTCCAAAATGGGGTCACTTGTGGGGAAGCTCCAATTAGTAGGTTCACGGGGGCTCTCCAAACGTGACATGGTGTCCGCTAAAAAGTGGAGCCAATTTTTCATTCAAAAAGTCAAATGGCGCTCCTTCCCTTCCAAGCCCTGCCGTGCGCCCAAACAGTGGTTTACCCCCACATATGAGGTGTCAGCTTACTCAGGACAAATTGAACAACTTTCATGGTTCAGTTTCTCCTTTTACCATTGGGAAAATAAAAAAATTGTTGCTAAAAGATCATTTTTGTGACTAAAAAGTTAAATGTTCATTTTTTCCTTCCATGTTGCTTCTGCTGCTGTGAAGCACCTGAAGGGTTAATAAACTTCTTGAATGTGGTTTTGTGCACCTTGAGGGGTGCAGTTTTTAGAATGGTGTCACTTTTGGGTATTTTCAGCCATATAGACTCCTCAAACTGACTTCAAATGTGAGGTGGTCCCTAAAAAAAATGGTTTTGTAAATTTCGTTGTAAAAATGAGAAATCGCTGGTCAAATTTTAACCCTTATAACTTCCTAGCAAAAAAAATTTTGTTTCCAAAATTGTGCTGATGTAAAGTAGACATGTGGGAAATGTTATTTATTAACTATTTTGTGTCACATAACTCTCTGGTTTATCAGAATAAAAATTCAAAATGTGAAAATTGCGAAATTTTCAAAATTTTCGCCAAATTTCCATTTTTATCACAAATAAACGCAGAATTTATTGACCTAAATTTACCACTAACATGAAGCCCAATATGTCACGAAAAAACAATCTCAGAACCGCTAGAATCCGTTGAAGCGTTCCTGAGTTATTACCTCATAAAGGGACACTTGTTGTGAATTCTGTGGCTGAGTTCACTTCTGTGGTCACAAGTGGTATTGCAGTCTCTGGGCTTCCTCCCTCAGGTGTTTTGGTGAGCTCGTTGGCTGCCTTGCTATTTAGCTCCACCTGAGTCTGTCTTCCTTGCTCCTTGTCAATGTTCCAGTGTTGGATCTGAGCTACTGCATCTTTCCTTGGGCCTGCTGCTCTGCTAGATAAGTGCTTCTAGTTTGTTTTCTGTTTTTTCTGTCCAGCTTGTTATTATCTTTTGCTGGAAGCTCTGAGAAGCAAAGGGGTGCACCGCCGTGCTGTTAGTTCGGCACGGTGAGTCTTTTTGCCCCTTTGCGTGGTTTTCGTTTTAGGGTTTTTTGTAGACTGCATAGTTCTCTTTGCTATCCTCGCTCTGTCTAGAATATCGGGCCTCACTTTGCTGAATCTATTTCATTCCTATGTTTGTCTTTTCATCTTGCTAACAGTCATTATATGTGGGGGCTGCCTATTCCTTTGGGGTATTTCTCTGAGGTAAGTCAGGCTTGTATTTCTATCTTCAGGCTAGTCAGCTCCTCAGGCAGTGCCGAGTTGCATAGGTAGTTGATAGGCGCAATCCACTGCTGCTTCCAGTTGTGTGAGGATAGATCAGGTACTGCAGTCTACAGAGATTCCACGTCTCAGAGCTCGTCCTATTGTTTTGGGTTATTGCCAGATCTCTGTATGTGCGCTGATTACTGCACGCTGTGTTGCCTGATTGCCAGCCATAACAGTACAAGGAGCCATTCAATGATTTCCAATAGAGGGAAAAAAGAAATCCTGACATCATTTTTTTTTCTTAGCTCTGTCTTCAGTCTTTTTTTTCCCCTAGACATTAGAGTGCTTCAGGACACAGCTGTGGACATGGATATTCAGGCTCTGTGCTCCTCAATGGATAATCTCGTTGTAAATGTACAAAAGATTCAAGATACTATTGATCAGAAATCGATGCTAGAACCAAGAATTCCGATTCCTGATTTGTTTTTTGGTGACAGAACTAAGTTCCTGAGCTTCAGAAATAATTGTAAGCTATTTTTGGCCTTGAAACCTCATTCTTCTGGTAATCCTATTCAACAGGTTTTGATTATTATTTCTTTTTTGCGCGGCGACCCACAGGACTGGGCGTTTTCTCTTGCACCAGGAGATTCTGCATTGAGTAATGTTGATGCATTTTTCCAGGCGCTGGGATTGCTTTACGATGAGCCTAATTCAGTGGATCAAGCTGAGAAAAATCTGCTGGCTTTATGCCAGGGTCAGGATGATGTAGAAGTATATTGTCAGAAATTTAGAAAATGGTCAGTACTCACTCTGTGGAATGAATCTGCACTAGCGGCTTTGTTCAGAAAGGGTCTCTCTGAAGCTCTTAAGGATGTAATGGTGGGATTTCCTATGCCTGCTGGTTTGAATGAGTCTATGTCCTTGGCCATTCAGATCGGTCGTCGCTTGCGCGAGCGTAAATCTGTGCACCATCTGGCGGTATTGTCTGAGAGTAAGCCTGAGCCTATGCAGTGCGACAGGACTATGACTAAAGTAGAACGGCACGAACACAGACGTCTGAACAGACTGTGTTTCTATTGTGGTGATTCTACTCATGCTATTTCTAATTGTCCTAAACGCACTAGGCGGTTCGATAGCTCTGCCGTTATTGGTACTGTACAGTCCAAATTCCTTTTGTCCATTACCTTAATGTGCTCTTTGTCATCATATTCTGTCATGGCGTTTGTGGATTCAGGCGCTGCCCTGAATCTGATGGATTTGGATTATGCTAAACGTTGTGGATTTTTCTTGGAGCCTTTGCGGTGTCCTATTCCGTTGAGAGGAATTGATGCTACACCTCTGGCCAAGAATAAGCCTCAGTACTGGGCCCAGCTGACCATGTGCATGGCTCCTGCACATCAGGAAGTTATTCGCTTTTTGGTACTGCATAATTTGCATGATGTGGTCGTGTTGGGGTTGCCATGGCTACAAACCCATAATCCAGTATTGGATTGGAACTCTATGTCGGTAACCAGCTGGGGTTGTCAGGGAGTACATGGTGATGTTCCATTTTTGTCTATTTCGTCATCCATTCCTTCTGACATCCCAGAGTTCTTGTCGGACTTTCAGGATGTATTTGAAGAGTCCAAGTCTGATGCCCTTCCTCCGCATAGGAATTGTGATTGTGCTATCGATTTGATTCCTGGTAGTAAATTCCCTAAGGGTCGTTTATTTAATTTGTCCGTACCTGAACACACCGCTATGCGCAGTTATGTGAAGGAGTCCCTGGAGAAGGGACATATTCGCCCATCGTCGTCACCATTGGGAGCAGGGTTCTTTTTTGTAGCCAAGAAGGATGGTTCGCTAAGACCGTGTATTGATTACCGCCTTCTTAATAAGATCACTGTTAAGTTTCAGTATCCCTTGCCATTGATTTCTGACTTGTTTGCTCGGATTAAGGGGGCTAGTTGGTTTACTAAGATTGATCTTCGTGGTGCGTATAATCTGGTGAGAATCAGGCAGGGAGATGAATGGAAAACGGCATTTAATACGCCCGAGGGTCATTTTGAGTATCTGGTGATGCCGTTCGGACTTGCCAATGCTCCATCTGTTTTTCAGTCTTTTATGCATGACATTTTCCGTGAGTATCTGGATAAATTCTTGATTGTTTACTTGGATGACATTTTGATCTTCTCAGATGATTGGGAGTCTCATGTGAAGCAAGTCAGAATGGTTTTCCAGGTACTGCGTGCTAATTCCTTGTTCGTGAAGGGATCAAAGTGTCTCTTCGGTGTGCAGAAAGTTTCATTTTTGGGGTTCATCTTTTCCCCTTCTACTATCGAGATGGATCCGGTTAAGGTTCAGGCCATCCAGGATTGGACTCAGCCGACATCTCTAAAAAGTCTGCAGAAATTCCTGGGCTTTGCTAATTTTTATCGTCGCTTCATCTGTAATTTTTCTAGCATTGCCAGACCATTGACCGATTTGACCAAGAAGGGTGCTGATTTGGTTAATTGGTCTTCTGCTGCCGTGGAAGCTTTTCAGGAGTTGAAGCGTCGTTTTTGCTGTGCCCCTGTGTTGTGTCAACCTGATGTTTCTCTTCCGTTCCAGGTCGAGGTTGATGCTTCTGAGATTGGTGCAGGGGCGGTTTTGTCACAGAGAGGTTCTGGTTGCTCAGTGTTCAAACCATGTGCTTTCTTTTCCAGGAAATTTTCTGCTGCTGAGCGTAATTATGATGTGGGCAACCGAGAGTTGCTGGCCCTGAAGTGGGCATTCGAGGAGTGGCGTCATTGGCTTGAGGGTGCTAAGCATCGCGTGGTGGTTTTGACTGATCATAAGAACCTTACTTATCTTGAGTCTGCCAAGCGCTTGAATCCTAGACAGGCCCGTTGGTCGTTATTTTTTGCTCGTTTTGATTTTGTGATTTCATACCTTCCGGGCTCTAAAAATGTGAAGGCGGATGCTCTGTCTAGGAGTTTTGTGCCCGACTCTCCGGGGTTATCTGAGCCGGCGAGTATCCTCAAGGAAGGAGTCATTGTGTCTGCCATCTCCCCTGATTTGCGGAGAGTGTTGCAGAAATTTCAGGCTAATAAACCTGATCGTTGTCCGGCCGAGAAACTGTTCGTCCCTGATAGGTGGACTAGTAAAGTTATCTCTGAACTTCATTGTTCGGTGCTGGCCGGTCATCCAGGAATCTTTGGTACCAGGGAGTTGGTTGCTAGATCCTTCTGGTGGCCATCTCTGTCACGGGATGTGCGTGCTTTTGTGCAGTCCTGTGGAATTTGTGCTAGGGCTAAGCCCTGCTGTTCACGTGCCAGTGGGTTGCTTTTGCCCTTGCCGGTCCCGAAGAGGCCTTGGACACATATTTCGATGGATTTCATTTCTGACCTTCCCGTTTCTCAAAAAATGTCGGTCATTTGGGTGGTCTGTGATCGCTTTTCTAAAATGGTCCATCTGGTGCCCTTGGTTAAATTGCCTTCCTCCTCTGATTTGGTGCCTTTGTTCTTCCAGCATGTGGTTCGTTTACATGGCATTCCTGAGAATATTGTTTCTGACAGAGGTTCCCAGTTTGTCTCGAGGTTCTGGCGAGCCTTTTGTGGTAGGATGGGCATTGACCTATCTTTTTCCTCGGCCTTCCATCCTCAGACTAATGGCCAGACCGAACGAACCAATCAGACCTTGGAAGCATATCTGAGATGTTTTGTTTCCGCTGACCAGGATGATTGGGTGTCATTTTTGCCGTTGGCTGAGTTCGCCCTTAATAATCGGGCCAGCTCGGCTACCTTGGTCTCTCCATTTTTCTGCAATTCTGGGTTCCATCCTCGTTTCTCTTCAGGACAGGTTGAGTCTTCGGACTGTCCTGGTGTGGATTATGTGGTGGACAGGTTGCAGCAGATCTGGACTCAGGTAGTGGACAATTTGACCTTGTCCCAGGAGAAGGCTCAGCTTTTCGCTAATCGCAGACGCCGTGTGGGACCCCGACTTCGTGTTGGGGATCTGGTTTGGTTATCTTCTCGTCATATACCTATGAAGGTTTCCTCTCCTAAATTTAAACCTCGTTTTATTGGTCCGTATAGGATTTCTGAGATTCTCAATCCGGTGTCTTTTCGTCTGACCTTCCCAGACTCCTTTTCCATACATAATGTATTCCATAGGTCGTTGTTGAGGAGATACGTGGCACCTATGGTTCCATCTGTGGAGCCTCCTGCCCCTGTTTTGGTGGAGGGGGAATTGGAGTATATTGTGGAGAAGATTTTGGATTCTCGTGTCTCTAGACGGAAACTCCAGTATCTGGTCAAATGGAAGGGTTATGCTCAGGAAGATAATTCCTGGGTTTTTGCCTCTGATGTCCATGCCCCAGATCTTGTTCGTGCCTTTCATGTGGCTCATCCTGGTCGGCCTGGGGGTTCTGGTGAGGGTTCGGTGACCCCTCCTCAAGGGGGGGGTACTGTTGTGAATTCTGTGGCTGAGTTCACTTCTGTGGTCACAAGTGGTATTGCAGTCTCTGGGCTTCCTCCCTCAGGTGTTTTGGTGAGCTCGTTGGCTGCCTTGCTATTTAGCTCCACCTGAGTCTGTCTTCCTTGCTCCTTGTCAATGTTCCAGTGTTGGATCTGAGCTACTGCATCTTTCCTTGGGCCTGCTGCTCTGCTAGATAAGTGCTTCTAGTTTGTTTTCTGTTTTTTCTGTCCAGCTTGTTATTATCTTTTGCTGGAAGCTCTGAGAAGCAAAGGGGTGCACCGCCGTGCTGTTAGTTCGGCACGGTGAGTCTTTTTGCCCCTTTGCGTGGTTTTCGTTTTAGGGTTTTTTGTAGACTGCATAGTTCTCTTTGCTATCCTCGCTCTGTCTAGAATATCGGGCCTCACTTTGCTGAATCTATTTCATTCCTATGTTTGTCTTTTCATCTTGCTAACAGTCATTATATGTGGGGGCTGCCTATTCCTTTGGGGTATTTCTCTGAGGTAAGTCAGGCTTGTATTTCTATCTTCAGGCTAGTCAGCTCCTCAGGCAGTGCCGAGTTGCATAGGTAGTTGATAGGCGCAATCCACTGCTGCTTCCAGTTGTGTGAGGATAGATCAGGTACTGCAGTCTACAGAGATTCCACGTCTCAGAGCTCGTCCTATTGTTTTGGGTTATTGCCAGATCTCTGTATGTGCGCTGATTACTGCACGCTGTGTTGCCTGATTGCCAGCCATAACAGACACTGGTCAGAATTGCAAAAAACGGCCAGGTCATTAAGGTCAAAATAGGCTGGGTCATGAAGGGGTTAAAGTACTTAAATATTAAAATTATATTTAAGGCAAATTGTGTCAATAATATATTTAGTGCATAAAAATTTTGTAAGGATAACAGCAGAACAGCTTCGATTATATGTATCCACAATACTTTGGGGGAGAGATTCTAACTAAAATGTGCCAGAAATCAATCCAATAGAATTTGGTCGTGCAAGCCATCTGCCAAATATATTTATTAAAACTTTAGACACTTTTTTCCACATAATTAAACATTATTAGAAAATGATTAAACACAAAAAGAAGCCCACTGAAATTAATGGGTGCTTTAACTCATGAAAAACATTTGTCACAAAAATGGTTAAAAAATAACCAAAAAGAGTTTAACCCTTTACAAAACTTCTTTATTAAATTCAATAAATAATAAAATTGCTTCAATCCATAAATACTACTGGACATTTACAAAAGAATGGGGACACTAAATCATATGCCATATCACGTAGTGCACTGGTGCCTTATCAAGCTAGGTGTATTCAAGAAAATATAAAAACAATATCAGGGGTTACATTTCCCATATATGGAACAATAGTCATATTAGAAATCCATACACTAAAACAAGCAAGATGGCAACACTTACACTGATATAAATTTGGAAGGAAGGTCTCCACCGCCCCAACGCATGTTTCGTATCAACTTCATCATTAATACTCAAATGCTCATTTTGAGTGAGGCTGGAGTCACATTAGCAAAGTCAGACGAGTGTAATGCAAGTATCATGCGAGTGTCATGCGGTTTTCATGCGAGTACAATCCGATTTTTCACACCTAGCATCCGATTTACATCTGAATGCAGTGATTGCTATCATAATGCAAAGTGATTTTATCATGAGCTTTTATATACAGCAATTCTCTATATCATTTATACATCATTTGCAAAGGAATGCCAGAAATTGAAGGAGGTATGAAAGAAAAAGTCATATGTTACATCATATGATTACTTTCTACATATGTTAAAAGTAATCAGGGATCCCATTCTCGTATAGGACTTAACATGACTTCTTTCATACCTCCTTCAATTCTCGGCATTCCCCACCCCTCTCTTCTTGCTCTTCTTTCTCAAAGCAGTGATCCAGAACACTCGCCCATCCCTTATGGGAAATATGCAAATGCATGTAGAAAAGCAGTGGAGAAACCATCACGTGTTTCTCAACGCAAGCAATAAATAGCAGGTCTTTCACCGGGAAGGAACAACCACAGGAAGGACAACATCAAAAAAGGAAAACCACCTATGCCAAAACATGGTATCCATCCACAGACAGCTGTTTCGGGGTATTTGCCCCTCATCAGTGTGGAGTAGGAAACTGGCTATTAACAGCTGTCTGTGGATGGTGGATCCCATAAGTGATGGGGGCAGTGTTCTGGATCACTGCGTTGAGAAACACGTGATGGTGTCTCCGCGGTGTTGAATGTTTTGATCCCCCGAGGTCATTCATCCTTATGTTTATAGTCCTTTTACTAGGCACTAGCCAGTTTCCTACTCCACACTGATGAGGGGCAAATACCCCGAAACAGCTGTCTGTGGATACCATGTTTTGGCAGAAGTGGTTTTCCTTTTTGGATGCTGCCCTTCCCGTGGTTGTTCCTTCCCAGTGAAAGACCTGCTATTTATATCTTGCGTTGAGAAACACGTGATGGTGTCTCCGCGGCTTTTCTACATGCATTTGCATATTTCCCATAAGGGATGGGGCAGTGTTCTGGATCACTGCGTTGAGAAACACGTGATGGTGTCTCCGCAGTGTTGGATGTTTTGATCTCCCCGAGGTCATTCATCCTTATGTTTATAGTCCTTTTACTAGGCACTGCTCCTAATAGCCAGTTTCGTACTCCACACTAATGAGGGGCAAATACCCCGAAACAGCTGTCTGTGGATGGATACCATGTTTTGGCATAGGTGGTTTTCCTTTTTGGATGCTGCCCTTCCCGTGGTTGTTCCTTCCTGGTGAAAGACCTGGCTCTTTATTGCTTGCGTTGAGAAACATGTGATGGTGTCTCCGCGGCTTTTCTACATGCATAAGTTACTCTAAGGTCATATCAGCTCAGGATATCGTCCCTGAAGTGCTTTTCGCCAGGGGAATTGTCTTTTTCTAAGGGCGGGACCAGCCACGTTAGGAAATAATTTATACATCCTGTCCAGATTGACCTGTCTATTGACCAATGGGAGCACCATTTGGCCTTTGAATTTAATATAATAATAATAATAATCTTTATTTATATAGCGCCAACATATTCCGCAGCGCTTTACAGTTTAACAGTTTCAAACACAACAGTCATAGGTAACAATGTTAACAATACAGTAATAAAGCAAAATAAGACAAAATAAGACGACCCTGCTCGTGAGAGCTTACAATCTACAATGAGATGGGGAGATACAAAGTACAGGTGTGTATTTACAATGATGTATTTACAATGATCGTCCAGCCATCTTCAGGGAGTGGGGGGTAGATGGAGATAGTGAATGGGCTACACACACACAAACATAAAATGAGTTTGATTAGGGAATGTGATAGGCCGCTCTGAACAAATGAGTTTTGAGCGAGCGCCTAAAACTATGCAAGTTGTGGATGGTCCTAATATCTTGGGGTAGAGCATTCCAGAGGATTGGCGCAGCACGGGAGAAGTCTTGGAGTTGGTAGTTCGAGGTACGGATTAGTGCAGAGGTTAGTCGAAAGTCATTTGCAGAGCGCAGTGGTTGGCTAGGCCGATAAACAGAAATGAGGGAGGAGATGTAAGGGGGTGCTGCACTGTGGAGAGCTTTGTGGGTGAGAACAAGTACTTTGAATTTTATTCTGTAATGAATGGGCAGCCAGTGTAATGACTGGCGAAGAGCGGACACGTCCGAGTAACGATTAGCCAGATGGACAACCCTGGCTGCCGCATTAAGGATAGACTGGAGAGGGGAAAGTCACGTGAGGGGGAGGCCAATTAATAGAGCGTTAGAGTAGTCCAGACGGGAGTGGATCAGGGCGACAGTGAGGGTTTTAGTTGTCTCCATGGTGAGAAAAGGGCGGATTCTAGAGATGTTCTTAAGGTTTAGGCGGCACGAGCGGGCAAGAGATTGTATGAGGAAGGTGAAGGAGAGATCAGAGTCAAACATAACACCCAGACAGCATTCCTGCTGCCGGGGTGTTATTATGGTGCCACCCACGGAGAGGGAAATGTCAGATTTAGGGAGGTTAGTAGAAGGCGGGAGCAGAAGAAGTTCAGTTTTGGAGAGGTTGAGTTTCAGATAGAGAGCGGACATGATGTTGGAGACTGCAGACAGACAGTCAGTGGCGTTCTGTAGTACAGCAGGAGTAAGGTCAGGGGATGACGTGTATAGTTGTGTGTCATCAGCATAAAGATGGTACTGAAAGCCAAATCTGCTGATGGTCTGTCCAATTGGGGCCGTGTAGAGGGAGAAGAGAAGGGGGCCAAGGACTGAGCCCTGAGGTACCCCGACAGTGAGAGGAAGAGGAGATGAAGTGGAGCCAGAGAACAGAACACTGAAGGAGCGTTCAATAATATGTCTCTAAGAGACAAGTAAATCCACTTGATCTTTTAGTGTTTGAGCAAAGATAAATCTTTCTTATATAAAAATAATTAATAGTCATTAGAGATGACACAGGGCTAGTTGTATATTGGAATTTTTAACATAGGAAACTAGGCTTTGTATCCATGTTGGAAATGTAAAATAATAAAATTCCAATTCACTGATCTCATATCTATGCTCAGACACATAGCAGTGCCTCTCAAATGAAATTGTCCCTAAATTTACAAATAGGTATAACCAATTAAACTCATATTTATTCTATAATGTGGTGTCCCTAACAAAGGTAGACCTCATTGAACTATGAGCATATAGTCCAAAATAATTCAGGTGATCATCCTATATATATAAATGTCATTGTCCTTTATTTCTTAACCTAGCTATTCATGTTAATCAACCCCACATTTTTTCTTACCCCATTGATTAAACAAATAGATCTCATATGAGAAGAAAAAAATATTTTATCACCATCAATTAAGTTCACATGGATACGAAGAGAATAAATAAAGGGGGAATAAAGAAGGACAGAAAGGTGAATTTAAGTGAACTTTAGGTTCACAGGAAACAACCAAAGTTGAAATTCTCATTGAGACCAGGTGGGTTCACCGAGTTGATCCTAAAAATCCACTTGCTCTCTCTTCTGAGGAGCACTTCATCCAAGTCTCAACCTCTAATACTCAATTTACGCTGATAAATCGCTCATCCTTTCAGTTCTTTCCAATGCAATCCATGTGCACTTTTGAAATGTTTGGCAATAGGAGTTGGGACAAAGATTTTATTCTGTTCCCTGATGGTATGTTCATCTTTGTCATAATTGATGATGCTCTTAGAGTGGTCCCTTATGAGAGTTTTTAGGTCCCTCATGGTTTTCCCCACATACTTAAGCCCACAGGTGCATTCTAAACAATAGATTACAACAGTGGATGAACAAATGAGATTGTGGTTGATTTAAAAAAAATTTCTAAAAGCATCCACACAAATTTTTTGGGGTCCAACATTTCAAAGGCCTTCCACATTTTGCAGGGAAAGAAACCAGGATCTCTTTTTACCGTCATCCTTTCCATACATTTAAAATGACTTTAAACCAAAAGACCTGAAATAGAGGTGGTTTTTCGATACCCTGATAAGGCCCGTGATGCTAAACATTTCCAAAGATCACCATCTGATCTCAAAATGTTCCAATGACGGTTCAGGATGTCCAACATCACTTGCAAATCCTCATGGTACTCGGTAATGAATCGGATCTGATTATTTTGATCCTGATTTCTATCTGTTCTCAAAGTGATGTTATATGCTTTCTTTATGGACTTCTTTGACTAATTTCTCTCAAGAATTCTCCCTCCTAATTCAATGGCTCTTTGATTGAAGCCTTCAAATGTAGAACAATTACGATGCAAGCGTAGAAGTTCCTCTTTAGGAATAGCTCTTACAGTTGTTGCCAAATGAGTACTGTGCATGCAAAATAATGGTCGTTTCAGACTCCTTTCTATAAAGATCCGTCTGTGTCAAAGTCTCTTCACCCATTGAGGTACTCTCAATAATAGTAACATAGTTATTAAGGTTGAAGGAAGATTTTAAGTCCATCTAGTTTAACCCATAGCCTAACCCAGCATGCCCTAACATGTTGATCCAGAGGAAGGCAAAGAAAACCAATGTGGCAAACAGTAAGCTTCACACTGGGGAATAAAATTCCTTCCCAGCTCCACATATGGCAAGTAGACTAGTTCCCTGGATCAATGCAATACCAAAGAAACTAGTGTACATAACCTTAAACATTATACTTTTCAAGAAAGGTATCCAGTCCCCTCTTAAATTTTAGTAATGAATCACCCATTACAACATCATACGGCACAGAGTTCCATAGGCTCACTACTCTTACATTAAAGAATCCACGTCTGTGATTATGCTTAAACCTTATTTCCTCCAGACGTAGAGGATGCCCCCTTGTCTCTGCCTCAGGTCTATGAGTAAAAAGGTCATTAGAAAGGTCTTCGTACTGTCCCTCCACATATTTATACATTAAAATAAAATCACCCATTAGCCTTCATTTTTCCAAACTAAATAACACCGAGTATAATAACCTGTCTTGGTATTGCAGACCCCCCAGTACTCTAACAACCTTGGTCGCTCTTCTCTGCACGTGCTCTAGTTCAGGTATGTCTTTCTTGTACACCAGAGACCAGAACTGTACACAGTATTCTACAGTGCCTTGCGAAAGTATTCGGCTCCCTGGAACCTTTCAACCTTTTCCCACATATCATGCTTCAAACATAAAGATACCAAATGTAAATTTTTGGTGAAGAATCGACAACAAGTGGAACACAATTGTGAAGTTGAACGAAATCTATTGCTTACCGTATATACTCGAGTATAAGCTGAGATTTTCAGCCCATTTTTGTGGGCTGAAAGTCCCCTTCTCGGCTTATACTCGAGTCATACCCGGGGGTCGGCAGGGGAGGGGGAACAGGGGCTGTTTAATTATACTTACCTACTCCCAGGGCGGTCCCTGGACGTCCCTGCTTCTTCCAGCGCTGCAGATTCTTCCTGTACTGAGCGGCCACATGGTACCGCTCATTACAGTAATGAATATGCGGCTCCACCTCCCATAGAGGTGGAGCCGCATATTCATTACTGTAATGAGCGGTAACTGTGACCGCTCAATACAGGAAGAAGATGCAGCGGTGGAAGCAGCAGGGACACAGCGCCAGGAGCAGGTAAGTATACGGGGAAGGGGAGCGCAGCGCTGCGCGATATTTACCTCTCCTCGTTCCAATGCAGCTCTGTCTTTAGCGTCCTCTGGCTGTGACGCTCAGGTCAGAGGGCGTGGTGCATGCCCTCTGCTGAACGTCAGTGCCGAAGATGGAGCCGCACGAGGAGCAGGTAACTATTGAAAGTGCCGGGGGTGCTGAGCAAAGAGAGGTGAGTATGTGATTTTTTTTTTCATCGCAGCAAAAGCATATGGGGCAAGTGACTATACAGAGCATCTTATGGGGCCATAACGCTTGTGCAGCACTATATGGGGCAAGTGACTGTATGGAGCATCTTATGGTGCCTTAACACTTGTGCAGCACTATATGGGGCAAGTGACTATATGGAGCATCTTATGGGGCCATAACACTTGTGCAGCACTATATGGGGCAAGTGGTTGTACGGAGCATCTTATGGGGCCATAACGCTTGTGCAGCACTATATAGGGCAAATATCTCTATGGAGCATCTTATGGGGCCCTTATTACCCTTTATGCAGGATTATATGGGGCATATTTTAATATGGAGCATCTAATGGGGCCCATCAAACTTTATGGAGCATTATATGGGGCTCCTGTTTCAATGTGGATATTCAAAAACACTTAACCTACTGATGTCTCAATTAATTTTACTTTTATTGGTATCTATTTTTACTTTTCAAATTTACCGGTAGCTGCTGTATTTTCCACCCTAGGCTTATACTCAAGTCATTAAGTTTTCCCAGTTTTTTGTGGCAAAATTAGGGGGGTCGGCTTATACTAGGGTTGGCTTGTACTCGAGTATATATGGTATTTTAAATTTTTGTGTTAAATCAAAAACTGAAAAGTGGGGCGTGCAATATTATTCGGCCCCTTTAACTTAATACTTTGTTGCGCCACCTTTTGCTACGATTACAGCTGCAAGTCGCTTGGGGTATGTCTCTATCAGTTTTGTACATCGAGAGACTGAAATTCTTGCCGATTCTTCCTTGGCAAACAGCTCGAGCTCAGTGAGGTTTGATGGAGATCGTTTGTGAACAGCAGTTTTCAGCTCTTTCCATAGATTCTCAATTGGATTGAGGTCTAGACTTTGACTTGGCTATTCTAACACCTGGATATGTTTATTTGTGAACCATTCCATTGTAGATTTTGCTTTATGTTTGGGATCATTGTCTTGTTGGAAGACAAATCTCTGTCCAAGTCTCAGGTCTTTTGTAGACTACAACAGGTTTTCTTCAAGAATGGTCCTGTATTTGGCTCCATACATCTCCCCATCAATTTTAACCATTTTCCCTGTCCCTGCTGAAGAAAAGCAGGCCCAAACCATGATGCTGCCACTACCAAGTTTGGTAGTGGGAATGGTGTGTTCAGGGTGATGAGCTGTGTTGCCTTTACGCCAAACATATCATTTGGCATTGTTGCCAAAATGTTCGATTTTGGTTTCATCTGACCAGAAAACATTCTTCAACATGTTTGGTGTGTCTCCCATGTGGCTTTTTGCAAACTTTAAACAACACTTCTTATGGATATCTTTGAGAAATGGCTTTCCTCTTGCCACTCTTTCATAAAGGCCAGATTTGTGCAGTGTACGACTGATTGTTGTCCTATGAACAGACTGCCCCACCTCAGCTGCAGATCTCTGCAGTTCATCCAGAGTGATCATGGGCCTCTTGGCTGCATCTCTGATCAGTCTTCTCCTTGTTTGAGATGAAAGTTTAGAAGGACGGCCGGGTCTTGGTAGATTTGCAGTGGTGTGATACTCCTTCCATTTCAATATGATCACTTGCACATTGCTTCTTGGGATGTTTAAAGTTTTGGAAATCATTTTGTTTCCAAATCCATCTTTAAACATCTCCACAACAGTATCACGGACCTGCCTGTTGTGTTCCTTGGTCTTCATGATGCTCTCTGTGCTTCAAACAGAACCCTGAGACTATCACAGAGCAGGTGCCTTTATACAGAGACTTGATTACACACAGGTGGATTATATTTATCATCATTAGGCATTTAGGACAACATTGGATCATTCAGAGATCCACAATGAACTTCTGGAGTTAGTGTGCTGCACTGAAAGTAAAGGGGCCGAATAATATTGTACGCCCCACTTTTCAGTTTTTGAATTTCCACAAAAATTTAAAATAACCAATAAATTTCATTCAACTTCACAATTGTACTCCAGTTGTTGATTCTTCACCAAAAATTTACATTTGGCATCTTTAAGTTTGAAGCAAAGTTTGAACAAAAATGGGCTGAAAATCTCGGCTTATACTCGAGTATATACGGTAAGCAATAGATTTCGTTCAACTTCACAATTGTGTTCCACTTGTTGTCGATTCTTCACCAAAAATTTACATTTGGTATCTTTATGTTTGAAGCATGATATGTGGGAAAAGGTTGAAAAGTTCCAGGGAGCTGAATACTTTCGCAAGGCACTGTAAGTGTGGTTTAACTAGTTACTTGTATAGAGGTAAAATTATGTTCTCCACATGAGCATCTATGCCTCTTTTAATGCATCCCATTATGCTATTTGCCTTTGCAGCAGCTGCTTTTTGACACTGGCCACTAAATGTAAATTTGTGTTCACCCATACACTTTTTTCATTGACGGTTTTGCCCAGTGTTTTACACTTAAGCACATAATTATACATCTTATTTGCTCTACCCAAGTGCATGACCTTACATTTATCCCCATTAAAGCTCATTTGCCATTTATCAGCCCAAGCTTCTAGTTTACATAAATCCTCCTGTAATATAAAATTGTCCTCCTCTGTATTGATTATCCTGCAGAGTTTAGTGTCATCTGCTAATATTGAAATTCTACACTGTATGCCCCCTACAAGGTCATTAATAAATATGTTAAAGAGAAGCGGGCCTAATACTGACCCCTGTGGTACCCCACTGCTAACCGTTTCTCAGTCCGAGTGTGTTCCATTAATAACCACCCTTTGTTTCCTATCCCTGAGCCAGTTCTTAACCCACTTAGACATTTTTTCCCCTATCCCCATTGTTCTCATTTTATGTATCAACCTTTTGTGTGGCAACCTTATCACTTGAATCTGAAAATCACATGCTCCTTAAATAAAGATCATATTCCATTCCTAAATATAATGATCTCAAGGGGTGAAGAGAGCGTCACACCACTCCATCGACAGAAAAATGAAAACGCTACGGATCTCAGAACATGGGGACACAACACCCCTCCCAATATTTTTTCAAGTTTTCAAGTTTCTAATTTTTTTCACTACTAAATTAATAATAAAAAAATGTACATATTTGTTATCCCTGTAATCATTCTGATATGGAGAATCATGAAGGGATTAATGGATAATTAGACTTCCTGTGATTGTATAAGGTAGTGGCGAGGACCCTCAATTGCCTCCTCTCTCCTATATACCAAGCACATGTGTTCCATGCGGCACCCCAATGATTCCCTCATGTTTTATATGGTGATTTCATGTATTAGTGTGCAATGTTTTACCAATGTAATGTGCTGGGTTTATTATGCCTGTTCTCATACTGTGTATACTGTAATGTGCTGTGTTTGTTATGCACAAGCTTAGGGGTAGAAAGGCAGCATAGGGTTAAACTGTTGGGAAGAGGAGTTCAGCAGAAAGGCTGTGCAACAGGTTTGCAGGAAAAGGATTTGCTGGTCTTGCAGCAGAGCCCAGGCAGGCTTGCTGAGGCAGGACGCTCATCACTGCCAGGAGCAAAGGGTACCCCGGTCGGGGGGACACCGGCTGCCACGGACTGTTGTGCTATGTGGACGAGACCTGGTGTTGTGGGACCAACCACAGAAGGACTTTTATAGTTCCCAGACTGGATGGGAGCTGTTGAGATGGTGCCAACTCATGAAGTTGCAGGGACAGAGCTGGAAACATTGCATTGTTTACAGTAAAGTTTTCCCGTTGGAACAGAACTGTGACCAGTGGTGTTTTCCTGAATACTCATCCCCAGCGGCTGAAGTGAGTGAGTGATGAAGGTAACTGACTGTACCGCAGGACTGGGACTTCCCTTGTCTTTACATGTGCAAGGGATCGGGGTGCTCACTGACTGGGTCTAAGTAAACTCGGCCATGACGACCACCTCGTGCTCCCTTCTTACCGTTGCATTATTGTTAATTAAAACTATGCAGCTTAAACTTTAGCTTAATAGTGATGAATGAATTTGATGTTCAAAATAAAAAATCTTGTTTTTATTCAATGGCTCACATTTGTGGGAGCATGTTGCAGGCGGTGCCTGGGTAATTGACGGCTGATTAGTGTATGATTTACAGTTATAAATTTAAGATGTACAAAACAACCCCCCAAAAAATACATCATTGCTCATTTCTCTGGCCACCCTGCTATGTTCTGCCTGCTGTCTTGTCCTCTTCTTTCCATTGTCATATGTCACATCTCCAGCATTGTCATTATAGGCAAGGACTTCAAGCTGCATTGAGATCACAGAAAACACTGTATGTTTTAAGGTTGTGATGTTTTGAAATCAAGACATCTACCGTAACCCGGAGACTGCAGATAGGCATTGTAACACAGAGGCTGCCTGTACACCATGCTTACGATTTACTATATTTATGTATATATACAATCTTCCACAAAAACACTCTTCAAATCCGAAGGTTCCATGGGCTCCTTCTATGAACTCTGAGCTTTAGTTCCTTCCATAAATGTTCTATTGGTTTCAGGTCAGATGATTGGCTAGACTTTTCTAGCAGCTTCATTTTCTTTCTCTGAAACCAATTGAGTTTCCTTGGCTTTGTGTTTGGGATCATTGTCTTGCTGAAATGTACACCCTCATTTCAAGTTCATGATCCTGGTAAATGGCAGCAGATTTTTATCAAGAGTATCTCGGTACAATCTTCCTTCAATTATATGAACGTTGCCAGTGTCATATGAAAAACAGCCCCACACCATGAGGTTCCAATCCCCAAACTTTACTCTTGATATGTTGATTTTTGGGGTGATATGCAGTGCTTGTTGGCCTCCATATGATGTGGATTATGGAATCCAAATAGTTCAATTTTGGTCTCATCTGACCAGATATGCAGGCCATTGAAGTTGAATGAAGTATTTAAAGCATTCTTTTAAACAATTGAAACAATTGTACCTGCTGATTCCATGTTTTTCTGTCCTATGTTTCTCTATCTTAACTTTTTTTCTACAGTATGCGCATGCTTGTCTTTCTGTGGGCTAGCTACACAATAAATACATATTAATGAAGTATATATAAATATTTGTGTTATATTTGTGAATAAGCAATAAAACTGAAACTTAGGGGTCAAAAGAACGGATTAAATGAATTTACATTTTTCTGCCTCCATGTAGCATACCTATACAATTTAGGCTGACAATCTTCATCAAAGAATTCTTGCTTCACATGTGAATGTAAACATTTTCTAGGAAGTCCTACATTATAAGTGTAACAATTCTGTGCTCCTTGACAACTAAATGAATGAACTGATGCCCATGTTTTTAGAGCTTTTAAATGGAAAATTATTTAAATGTTGTTTGCAAGTCTAAGAAGCTTAGGCAGTACATCTTTTTCAAATTGAAAGCTGGTGTAGACTTTACTGGCAGGGAGAAGTATGGAAATAATCTGCACAATGTGAGGATTAAAGTTAATTCCACATTAATATTATCCAGTAGGATAATGACTTCAGGCAGGTTGCAGATTTGAGTCAACTGTCAGTGAAGCCAGATAACCACATATTACTGCACCATTGTGACAGCATTGTTCGTATTCTCATGATGTAAATTAATTAACACAGAATAATCAAGGTTGTGTTTATATCTGAGTTATATATCCCGGTCATTCATGAAATATTTAATTACAATGATTGAGTTTAAACAATATAGTTTGCCAATATCTCCAGCAGAACATGTGTATATAACCTGGGTTTATGGATGATTTCTTAATAAATATATTAGAGAGTAATTGAGGAATAAAACAAATCCATCTTTTGGTAGAGATTCTGGGGAAGTTTTTGTGTTGGCATTTTCCAGATCAAACTATACACTCTATAATCTTAAGCATTAAATGTACCTGATGCAAATGCAATGCATCTTATGTAGCACACTAGTGTCCCTTTATCTGCTAACATTTAATTTACTGTTTGACTTCCCATTAGGGTAATTGTTAATATTATATTGTGTGTCCATGTAAATTCATTTAAGATCAAACATATTTTTGATGGATACCCACTAAAGTAGTTTAGAAAAACATATGCAATTTCTTACTTTAAAAAGGGTTCAGATGTAATTTTGCATTACATTTAGGCATAAACTTGGCATACATCTTAGAATAAAAGGGGTGATTTAATGTTACTGTCTTGACCACATATCAATCTATGATGTTGCAAATTTTCATCATAGATCACTGTAATAAGTCGGTTTAGCAGCTGGCATTTACCTGTAACTGCAGCAACCAGGACATGTTTCTATCCCTGAAATTGACCCAATGCTGTCAATAACTAAAAGCGACATTTAAGTGATGCCAACTAGGGATGAGCGAAAAGCTTCGGATAACACCTTATCCGAATAGCTATAGTGCTTACTGAATAGCTGCATCGGGAACATGGATACCCGAAGTGCTCCCTATAATCAGCTGTTTGGCGACGCAGCTGCATGTCACGCGGCTGTGTGAGAGTCACAACACATGCATGGAGAACTTTTTTGTTGTTCTGCTCCCTGAGCCAAAAAATAAAGTGGTGCCCCCTACCAACAGTAAAAATACACACATGTTAAGTGCCTCAATAATGGAGGACATGCATAAAAATGCAGATTAATACAGGCAACGTTTACACTACATGGTACATGGCCTCAATGTCACATCCTCTATTCTAACTACTTTTCCAAAATCTATAGTGAGGTGTAAAAAGTGTATAAAACATAATAAATGCGATATAAGGCAAGTACGCCATTTTTTCTGCACAAACATTAGAATTCTGGCACATTTTGATTTGTAAATCCCAACATTGTTCTAATAGTAGATTTACAGATGTATCTACTGTATATTTTCAGCCAATACCATCATTTTTTAAACCATTTTTTATCTATGCTTACAATAAAAAAACCACTTTAAAAGGCCACCGAAAGTCCTAAATATCTTTCAAAAGTTAAGTTATCATTTCAACCTGAATTTTCAAAGTGTCATTGTAAACTACATTGAACTCACAATTTGAAACCTAGCTTAATACTTTCTTGGGTTAAAGGACAGGGCAATTACCTATTTTGACCAAATCTTTTATACTCGTATAGTTTTTCACGCTTTAAGAAAATCATTGTTAACTGATTGTATGAACTAAAAATCCAAATCCAGATATTTATCTCAAATACAGGTATATATTCTGAAGAGACAGGCACTAATCTGATAAATATATCTTTGAAAAATATTTGTTTTTAGTTTCTGAATTATAATTATTTTACAAAATATTCTCAGAAGAGGATTCTAGTAAATGTTGTCTTGTGCCTTGTTAAGCAATTATTCAATTTCAATTGAAATTAGGAGAGGATTTTTGAACGGGTGTGAATATATGAGACTAAGTCTAAAGGCTGAATCTTCAGAGATAGCTTCAGACAATCATATTGATTGTTGCCCAGAAGTGAATGTGAAATTACATGGCAGGCCATTAAAGGGGTTGTCCAGCCTTGAGGTCTTAAGGTTCAAGTTTGCACTCTATGTGGCACTGGGAGCGGATGGTCATGTGTCTGAAAGTATGTGATTTGCATACTTCTGGCTACATTATGACTAGACATGGTACCTTGCTCAATTCACATGATCACATGTATGCAAATTGCATACTTGCAGTCAGGCATTTTCTGCAGCTTATAGCATCAGCATCTCAGAAACCTCACTTACATAAAGTGACTGTGAACTTTACCATAAGGCTGGTCAACCCCTTTTAGCTTACAGCTTTACAGTAAGATGCTATACATTCTAATAGGGAGGAAACTGTAATGAATATTCAAGAATAGCCATTTTGATTGATATATAGATAAACTTTAAAATAATCATTAACTATATGATGGCAACAGTCTTTCCATTATATAAATATATATATAATATAAATATAAATCAACAGTAATGTTATGAAGACTATTTTGTGTGATGCATAAAGAAGAGTGGTTTTATACCAGTTTAAAAAATTCTTTGTAGTTGAAAATAAATGTACAAAACAAAAAAAAGCAAAAGGGCTGAAAACCTACAGCTCTGGCAAAAATTAAGAGACCACTGCACAGTTTTATAAAAATCAGCTTCTCTCCATGTCTGACAGCCATTCCATTCAAGTGCCAGCTGAAATCCTACCAGAGTACACCTCATTCTACTTAATGTGCTTCTGATTAGGTGATATCCTGAAACAAATCTTATTTAATGAAGTAAAGTGTAGAAAACCCTGCTGTGGTGTTCACAATCCTCTTACAGTAGGACAAGATGGATGGCAAAACAAGTGCTAGCAATATCCCAAAAGTAATAGGAATGAAAAAATAACTTTTACCCATGCCAAGGGAGTTGAAAAGAAAAGTCTTGAGTGAGGAAAAGAAGGGCTCAATTCTGGCTTTACTAGCAGAGGAATACAGTAAGCATCATGTTGCCTCCATCCTTAAAATTTCTAAGACAGCAGTCCATTACCACAAGGTCAAGCAGCAGATATTGGGGACAACAAAGCTACAGACTGGCAGAGGGTGAAAACGACTCTCCACTGACCGGGATTAACATCATCTTATTCGAATGTTTCTCAGCAACCACAGGACGACATCAAGTGACCTACAAAAGGAATAGTAAATGGCAGCTGGGGTGAAGTGCACGGCAAGAACAGTTCGTAACAGGCTCCTAGAGGCAGGGCTCAAGTCATGTAAAGCTAGAAAAAGCATTTAATCAATGAGAAGCAAAAGAGAGCCAGGCTGAAGTGTGCCAAAGACCCTAAGGATTGGACCATAGAGGATTAGAGTAAGTTAATCTTCTCTGATGAGTCTAATTTTCAGCTTTGCCCAACACCTGGTCATCTAATGGTTAGATGGAGACCTAGACAGACGTACAAGCCACAGTGTCTTGCACTCACTGTGAAATTTGGTGCTTTGATGCTTCAGCAAGGCTGGAATTGGACAGGTTAATCTATGCAAAGGACGTCTGAATCCAGCAGCATACAAGGTTATCCTGGTAAAACAGTTGATTCCTTCTGCTCAGGCAATGTTCCCCAACTGTGAGGACTGTTTTTTTTCGAGCAGGATAATGCACCATGTCACACAGCTATGTGAATCAATGTGTGGATGAAGGACCACCAAATCAAATCCCTGTCATGGGCAGCCCAATCTCCAGACCTGAACCCCATTGAAAACCTCTGGAAAGTAATCAAGAGGAAGATGGATATTCACAAGCCATCAAACAAAGAAGAACTGCTTAAATTTTTGTACCAGTAGTGGCACAAGGTCACCCAAAAGCAGTGTGAAAGACTGGTGGAAAGCATGCCAAGATGCATGAAAGCTGTAATTAAATATCATGGTTATTCCACAAAATATTGATTTCTGAACTCTAACTGACTTAAAACATTAGTATTGGTGTTTATAAATGATTATGGTATAAACAGTAATTCACCGCACTCTCTAATGGATAATCAATAAAGATAGTGTAGATTTTATTAAATAAGGACTGGGAGCGTAACAGAATATAACAGTATATGCGATACTATGCGATACAACGTTTCGGCTCTACCAGAGCCTTTATCACGTACTCGCTGGAAAAGAAAAAAAGAAAAAAAGAAACACAAATACAAAAATTACATAAAGATACAGATAATAATTTCTCAAAACGAAGTGGGTCGTCCCAAAGTCGATGTGAAAGAAAACGAACATGTCTACCAACGGCAAACAAAGGACATCTGAGGAAGAGATGAAACAGGGATCAAGAGTTGAACTGGAGTGCAAAGCGATCCTGTGTCTCCTGCGGGTAGGGATAGTATCGTGAATACAAGATAGTAATGTGACCCCGGTAAAGCCGCAGAAAAGGGGGGTTATTTAACCAGCGTATTACTAGCACCACACAAGAGAAAGGAGAAAACACCACATCAAAGAATAATATACAGGGTCCCATAACATGAACAATTGCATAGTAGATTACCTTATTTCAGCAAGATAATAGTGTGCAGTAAGGGAAAAGTCCCAGTTATAAGATGCAGATTCTGCAGAAATAGTGAACATATATTAGTTACTATAAGCTCAAAAGGATGTGCCCATGGAGACAGATAAAATACCTTAAGGATGTTGTGAATATGTTCATGGAAATTACCATCAGACAATCATGGACCTAATTGGGGTGAATAGTACGTATGTAACACTCCCTAGATATGTACAGGGTATGCGCCGGGGAAGGCAGAGGGGATGTGTATGCGGATTACCTGTGGCATTCGGGTATGGAGCGGCGCTCCCGCGCTGTGCTCTGGTGCCAGACTGAGCCGGGTCTGTTGAGAGTCCGGCGTGCGTGTGTCTAATGGCCGCCGCACCGGAAGTGGACGGCGCGGACCGGAAGTGACATATCGCTAGTCCCTGAACCTCCAATGCGCATGTATGGCCCATGTTGTAGCAACACTGTTGCTAAGTGCAGTCTGAAACTAGCAATAAGGCAGTGTGTGATGTAGTATAAAGCCAAGAAGGGAAAATGATGAACCCTGGGCATCGGATAGTGACCAATTATAAAATAAACGTGTGGTGTCTCTAGATCACAGGACCAGTGGATGAAAAAGTACAATATAGTAATATTTGAGAGGGAAGGAAAACGGAGGGGAAGGGGGAGAAAAAGACACTAAGAACTAGGGGTTAGGGGCAACTCACCCAAATATGATTGGTTGATCTAATGAAATCACATATTAGCGGGTCTGAAATGGAAAATAATTAGTTAGTAAGTCGATATATGAAGTTTCAAACAAGCCAATCAATCTCTCTATTCAATCCTCTTGGAGTCAGGGTATCTAGTTTATAGATCCAGTGGGTCTCACGTGCCCTGAGAAGTCTGATGTGGTCCCCCCCTCTTCTGGGGCGTGGGACATGCTCAATCACTTGGAACTTGAGCTGGGCTACACTGTGCCTGAACCTTGTAAAGTGATCGGGTAAAGGTAACCAATTTTTGCCGCATCTGATGGTAGATTTATGGCTTGCAATCCTGTCCTTTATGTGCTGTGTGGTTTCTCCCACGTACAGGAGACCACATAAGCATTTGATTAAATACACAACGAAATTTGAATTACATGTGTGAAATCCACGTATAGGATATGACTTGCCGGTTCTCGGGTGGGTTACATTATCAGATTTGATGACGTTAGAACAGGCTGCACAATTCAGGCAGGGAAAGGTACCATTACGTCGGGTACCTAATAATTTTTGTGTGGTAGTAGGCCCTTTACTGCCTATATCAGCTCTTACAAGCTTGTCCTTGATGTTGGGTGGTCATTTATTGCACATAAGAACTGGTTCTTTAAAAGTGGGTACGTTTGGATAAGCCTTAGCCAAGAGAGGCCAATGTCTCCTAATGATGAATTGGATTTTTGGTACAAGCGGATGAAACTCGTGTACGAACGGGACCCTTTCTTGTGCATTGCTAGGAGGCCGGGGGGATGGAGGTGACAGGGTACGTGCTCTCTCTTCAGTAAGGAGTTTGGAAGGGTAACACCTCGCCTGGAATTTGTGGGCCATAGAATTTAATCTGTCATTTAGTGTCTCCGGATCAGAAACAATGCGTGCTACTCTATTGAACTGGGAACGTGGTAGACTATTCTTTAATGAGCGTGGATGGCAACTGGTATAATGCAAAAGACTGTTACAGTCTGTGGGCTTATTGTAAATATCTGTAGAAAGGCCCCCATTCCTATCCTTAAGGACCAAGGTATCCAAAAAGGGTACTGAATCCATGCTGTGGTGAATGGTAAATTGTAGCTCAGGGAGAATAGAGTTCAAGTGAGAGTGGAAGGCCAGCAGTGTATCCGGGTTACCTGTCCAAACAAGGAATATGTCATCAATATAACGGTGATAACATAGGACATGTTGTATGAAAAGATCATTGGTAAACACATGGCTTATCTCGAAGTGGTTCATAAACGCGTTAGCATAAGCCGGCGCAACGTTTGAGCCCATGGCTGTACCGCATCTCTGAATGTAGAAGGTATCCTCCGCTAAGAAGTAGTTCTCATAAAGCACCAGGGTAAGTAAGTCCAAGCAAAGTTCGATGGTGTCATCTGATAATGAAGACTGGCATAATAGGTATTCTGTGGCCTCTATACCCTTGGTATGCTGGATAGATGTGTATAGGCTATTGACATCTAGTGTAACGAGGGTACTATTGGGTGGTACTGTGTCAAGTTGTCTGATAATTCTGAGGAAGTGCCCGGTGTCCAAGAGAAAGGATCGAGTAGATTTAATTAATGGTGTAAGAATCTTCTCCAGAAAGACAGACAGTGGAGATAGAATCGAGTCCGTCGAGGCCACGATGGGTCGGCCCGGGGGATTATGTAGTGACTTATGGACTTTAGGTAACACGTAAAAGACTGGTGTCACCGGGTGAGGATTAACCAGGAAGGTTGCCGTCTTTTGGTCAATGGTATGTTGAGCTAGGTATGTGTCAACTACGTTCTGAATTTTGCGACTAATACTTGCAACCGGGTCCCTTGGTATAATACCGTAAGTGTTGGTGTCAGATAATTGTCGATTGATTTCACCCATGTATTGTGTCCGGTTCATGACCACAATCGCTCCCCCTTTATCTGCCGGTTTGATTACAATAGATTTGTTGGTATGAAGAGAGGACAAAGCCTGTTTCTCAGACGAGGAGAGATTAGAGTGAAGAGGAAATAGACCAAGCCGTTGCTGGTGTATAAGAGAATCAACCTCCTGGTCAACAAGCGAAATGAAGGTTTCGGTAGCGTGATAAGTTCGAGGAGGACAGAAATTGCTCCGATTACGGAGCCCAAGCGTCGTAATAGATATTGCCGGTGGCGTACTCTCCCCTACCGGGGGTACTAAGTTATGAGTATTGTCCACATTCAGACCGAAATGAGTCTTTAGTCTAATTGTCCGATAAAAATTCTCCAAATCTTTTTTCAACTGGAAAGCGTCCCAACTAGGTGTAGGGCAGAAGGAGAGTCCCCTTTGAAGTACTGCGTATTCCGCTGGAGAGAGAAGGTGATCTGATATATTGATCACTAGGTTCGTGGTCTCACCTGCGATCTTGTTGTCATTCTTTCGCTTTCCTCGCCTCGTGGGTCTCCCTCGTGGTGTCCTCCCCTGCGTCCCTTGTTTAAAAAACAATTATTAGGTACCCGACGTAATGGTACCTTTCCCTGCCTGAATTGTGCAGCCTGTTCTAACGTCATCAAATCTGATAATGTAACCCACCCGAGAACCGGCAAGTCATATCCTATACGTGGATTTCACACATGTAATTCAAATTTCGTTGTGTATTTAATCAAATGCCCATGTGGTCTCCTGTACGTGGGAGAAACCACACAGCACATAAAGGACAGGATTGCAAGCCATAAATCTACCATCAGATGCGGCAAAAATTGGTTACCTTTACCCGATCACTTTACAAGGTTCAGGCACAGTGTAGCCCAGCTCAAGTTCCAAGTGATTAAGCATGTCCCACGCCCCAGAAGAGGGGGGGACCACATCAGACTTCTCAGGGCACGTGAGACCCACTGGATCTATAAACTAGATACCCTGACTCCAAGAGGATTGAATAGAGAGATTGATTGGCTTGTTTGAAACTTCATATATCGACTTACTAACTAATTATTTTCCATTTCAGACCCGCTAATATGTGATTTTATTAGATCAACCAATCATATTTGGGTGAGTTGCCCCTAACCCCTAGTTCTTAGAGTCTTTTTCTCCCCCTTCCCCTCCGTTTTCCTTCCCTCTCAAATATTACTATATTGTACTTTTTCATCCACTGGTCCTGTGATCTAGAGACACCACACGTTTATTTTATAATTGGTCACTATCCGATGCCCAGGGTTCATAATTTTCCCTTCTTGGCTTTATACTACATCACACACTGCCTTATTGCTAGTTTCAGACTGCACTTAGCAACAGTGTTGCTACAACATGGGCCATACATGCGCATTGGAGGTTCAGGGACTAGCGATATGTCACTTCCGGTCCGCGCCGTCCACTTCCGGTGCGGCGGCCATTAGACACACGCACGCCGGACTCTCAACAGACCCGGCTCAGTCTGGCACCAGAGCACAGCGCGGGAGCGCCGCTCCATACCCGAATGCCACAGGTAATCCGCATACACATCCCCTCTGCCTTCCCCGGCGCATACCCTGTACATATCTAGGGAGTGTTACATACGTACTATTCACCCCAATTAGGTCCATGATTGTCTGATGGGAATTTCCATGAACATATTCACAACATCCTTAAGGTATTTTATCTGTCTCCATGGGCACATCCTTTTGAGCTTATAGTAACTAATATATGTTCACTATTTCTGCAGAATCTGCATCTTATAACTGGGACTTTTCCCTTACTGCACACTATTATCTTGCTGAAATAAGGTAATCTACTATGCAATTGTTCATGTTATGGGACCCTGTATATTATCCTTTGATGTGGTGTTTCTCCTTTCTCTTGTGTGGTGCTAGTAATACGCTGGTTAAATAACCCCCCTTTTCTGCGGCTTTGCCGGGGTCACATTACTATCTTGTATTCACGATACTATCCCTACCCGCAGGAGACACAGGATCGCTTTGCACTCCAGTTCAACTCTTGATCCCTGTTTCATCTCTTCCTCAGATGTCCTTTGTTTGCCGTTGGTAGACATGTTCGTTTTCTTTCACATCGACTTTGGGACGACCCACTTCGTTTTGAGAAATTATTATCTGTATCTTTATGTAATTTTTGTATTTGTGTTTCTTTTTTTCTTATTTTCTTTTCCAGCGAGTACGTGATAAAGGCTCTGGTAGAGCCGAAACGTTGTATCGCATAGTATCGCATATACTGTTATATTCTGTTACGCTCCCAGTCCTTATTTAATAAAATCTACACTATCTTTATTGATTATCCATTAGAGAGTGCGGTGAATTACTGTTTATACTATTATCTGGGCCTCTGGTCCATTACACCAGCACCTCGCCTTATATTAAGCTGAGTGCATACCGAAACTCTTTTCTATATTATCTTCATTGGTTTTGCACCGGCTTTCCCAGTACGTCATTGCAAATTTCCCTATGTCTACTGACACGTTTGCATATGATGTGGCTACCAGTTCAAGTATACTGTCGCATGTGACAGGTTCCAATGAATTCCTTAGGACCCCAGTGAATGAACTGAGGACCAGGGATTTTGAGAAAGAAAAACGTAGGCTTATTTCCTACGATCTTCATTGCACAACCCTAGCTCAATATCATAGACAGAATAAGATACCTAGGTGTCTTAGGTGCAATCTACATCCCACCCTTTTTTCCGATAATTCGGAATATTGTGAAAAATACAAGAGGATTCTCAATAAATGCTCCCTTGACATTATCATACTAACTATAGAATTCCTCCAGAAAGCTATAACTGAGACCAAACAGAATATCCAGAATATAGAGGCGCAGCTCTCAGCCACTTTATCTTCCACGGAGTGGTCTTCTTTTAAAACCAAAACAGATAAAGCTCTAGCGGAACACCAGAAGGTTCTACAGGAACGTAAGAGGCTTAAATTCCAGCGGGATTCCGACGACTACGCTAACAACAGGGTCTACAAATGGACCGACTCCTCTACCTCCACCTGGCGCCGATCACGCTATCCACACAGAGACAGATCCCACAGCTCCGAAAGCGATTCCTCGACTACTTCCAACCGTCGTCGTTTTTTAAACAAGGGACGCAGGGGAGGACACCACGAGGGAGACCCACGAGGCGAGGAAAGCGAAAGAATGACAACAAGATCGCAGGTGAGACCACGAACCTAGTGATCAATATATCAGATCACCTTCTCTCTCCAGCGGAATACGCAGTACTTCAAAGGGGACTCTCCTTCTGCCCTACACCTAGTTGGGACGCTTTCCAGTTGAAAAAAGATTTGGAGAATTTTTATCGGACAATTAGACTAAAGACTCATTTCGGTCTGAATGTGGACAATACTCATAACTTAGTACCCCCGGTAGGGGAGAGTACGCCACCGGCAATATCTATTACGACGCTTGGGCTCCGTAATCGGAGCAATTTCTGTCCTCCTCGAACTTATCACGCTACCGAAACCTTCATTTCGCTTGTTGACCAGGAGGTTGATTCTCTTATACACCAGCAACGGCTTGGTCTATTTCCTCTTCACTCTAATCTCTCCTCGTCTGAGAAACAGGCTTTGTCCTCTCTTCATACCAACAAATCTATTGTAATCAAACCGGCAGATAAAGGGGGAGCGATTGTGGTCATGAACCGGACACAATACATGGGTGAAATCAATCGACAATTATCTGACACCAACACTTACGGTATTATACCAAGGGACCCGGTTGCAAGTATTAGTCGCAAAATTCAGAACGTAGTTGACACATACCTAGCTCAACATACCATTGACCAAAAGACGGCAACCTTCCTGGTTAATCCTCACCCGGTGACACCAGTCTTTTACGTGTTACCTAAAGTCCATAAGTCACTACATAATCCCCCGGGCCGACCCATCGTGGCCTCGACGGACTCGATTCTATCTCCACTGTCTGTCTTTCTGGAGAAGATTCTTACACCATTAATTAAATCTACTCGATCCTTTCTCTTGGACACCGGGCACTTCCTCAGAATTATCAGACAACTTGACACAGTACCACCCAATAGTACCCTCGTTACACTAGATGTCAATAGCCTATACACATCTATCCAGCATACCAAGGGTATAGAGGCCACAGAATACCTATTATGCCAGTCTTCATTATCAGATGACACCATCCAACTTTGCTTGGACTTACTTACCCTGGTGCTTTATGAGAACTACTTCTTAGCGGAGGATACCTTCTACATTCATAGATGCGGTACAGCCATGGGCTCAAACGTTGCGCCGGCTTATGCTAACGCGTTTATGAACCACTTCGAGATAAGCCATGTGTTTACCAATGATCTTTTCATACAACATGTCCTATGTTATCACCGTTATATTGATGACATATTCCTTGTTTGGACAGGTAACCCGGATACACTGCTGGCCTTCCACTCTCACTTGAACTCTATTCTCCCTGAGCTACAATTTACCATTCACCACAGCATGGATTCAGTACCCTTTTTGGATACCTTGGTCCTTAAGGATAGGAATGGGGGCCTTTCTACAGATATTTACAATATGCCCACAGACTGTAACAGTCTTTTGCATTATACCAGTTGCCATCCACGCTCATTAAAGAATAGTCTACCACGTTCCCAGTTCAATAGAGTAGCACGCATTGTTTCTGATCCAGAGACACTAAATGACAGATTAAATTCTATGGCCCACAAATTCCAGGCGAGGTGTTACCCTTCCAAACTCCTTACTGAAGAGAGAGCACGTACCCTGTCACCTCCATCCCCCCGGCCTCCTAGCAATGCACAAGAAAGGGTCCCGTTCGTACACGAGTTTCATCCGCTTGTACCAAAAATCCAATTCATCATTAGGAGACATTGGTCTCTCTTGGCTAAGGCTTATCCAAACGTACCCACTTTTAAAGAACCAGTTCTTATGTGCAATAAAAGACCACCCAACATCAAGGACAAGCTTGTAAGAGCTGATATAGGCAGTAAAGGGCCTACTACCACACAAAAATTATTAGGTACCCGACGTAATGGTACCTTTCCCTGCCTGAATTGTGCAGCCTGTTCTAACGTCATCAAATCTGATAATGTAACCCACCCGAGAACCGGCAAGTCATATCCTATACGTGGATTTCACACATGTAATTCAAATTTCGTTGTGTATTTAATCAAATGCTTATGTGGTCTCCTGTACGTGGGAGAAACCACACAGCACATAAAGGACAGGATTGCAAGCCATAAATCTACCATCAGATGCGGCAAAAATTGGTTACCTTTACCCGATCACTTTACAAGGTTCAGGCACAGTGTAGCCCAGCTCAAGTTCCAAGTGATTGAGCATGTCCCACGCCCCAGAAGAGGGGGGGACCACATCAGACTTCTCAGGGCACGTGAGACCCACTGGATCTATAAACTAGATACCCTGACTCCAAGAGGATTGAATAGAGAGATTGATTGGCTTGTTTGAAACTTCATATATCGACTTACTAACTAATTATTTTCCATTTCAGACCCGCTAATATGTGATTTCATTAGATCAACCAATCATATTTGGGTGAGTTGCCCCTAACCCCTAGTTCTTAGTGTCTTTTTCTCCCCCTTCCCCTCCGTTTTCCTTCCCTCTCAAATATTACTATATTGTACTTTTTCATCCACTGGTCCTGTGATCTAGAGACACCACACGTTTATTTTATAATTGGTCACTATCCGATGCCCAGGGTTCATCATTTTCCCTTCTTGGCTTTATACTACATCACACACTGCCTTATTGCTAGTTTCAGACTGCACTTAGCAACAGTGTTGCTACAACATGGGCCATACATGCGCATTGGAGGTTCAGGGACTAGCGATATGTCACTTCCGGTCCGCGCCGTCCACTTCCGGTGCGGCGGCCATTAGACACACGCACGCCGGACTCTCAACAGACCCGGCTCAGTCTGGCACCAGAGCACAGCGCGGGAGCGCCGCTCCATACCCGAATGCCACAGGTAATCCGCATACACATCCCCTCTGCCTTCCCCGGCGCATACCCTGTACATATCTAGGGAGTGTTACATACGTACTATTCACCCCAATTAGGTCCATGATTGTCTGATGGGAATTTCCATGAACATATTCACAACATCCTTAAGGTATTTTATCTGTCTCCATGGGCACATCCTTTTGAGCTTATAGTAACTAATATATGTTCACTATTTCTGCAGAATCTGCATCTTATAACTGGGACTTTTCCCTTACTGCACACTATTATCTTGCTGAAATAAGGTAATCTACTATGCAATTGTTCATGTTATGGGACCCTGTATATTATCCTTTGATGTGGTGTTTTCTCCTTTCTCTTGTGTGGTGCTAGTAATACGCTGGTTAAATAACCCCCCTTTTCTGCGGCTTTACCGGGGTCACATTACTATCTTGTATTCACGATACTATCCCTACCCGCAGGAGACACAGGATCGCTTTGCACTCCAGTTCAACTCTTGATCCCTGTTTCATCTCTTCCTCAGATGTCCTTTGTTTGCCGTTGGTAGACATGTTCGTTTTCTTTCACATCGACTTTGGGACGACCCACTTCGTTTTGAGAAATTATTATCTGTATCTTTATGTAATTTTTGTATTTGTGTTTCTTTTTTTCTTATTTTCTTTTCCAGCGAGTACGTGATAAAGGCTCTGGTAGAGCCGAAACGTTGTATCGCATAGTATCGCATATACTGTTATATTCTGTTACGCTCCCAGTCCTTATTTAATAAAATCTACACTATCTTTATTGATTATCCATTAGAGAGTGCGGTGAATTACTGTTTATACTATTATCTGGGCCTCTGGTCCATTACACCAGCACCTCGCCTTATATTAAGCTGAGTGCATACCGAAACTCTTTTCTATAAATGATTATGAACGTGTTTTCTTAGCATTATTTGAGGTCAGCAAGAACTGCACTTTTTTGTTATTTTGACCATTTCTCATTTTCTGAAGATTAATACAAAATTTAGTGCTTGGAAATTCAAAGACATGTTGTCAGTAGTTTATAGAATAAAAGAGCAATTTACATTTTACTCAAAAATATAGCTATAAAGAGAAAAATCAGACAAACTGAACATTTTGCAGTGATGTCTTAATTTTTACCAGAGCTGTACAATATGCCACAAGATGAGCAGTGGAAGGATCAATTTTAAGGACATATGCTCTTTCAGAGGCTGTCCAACTCCCACATTTTTATTTTTTATGTACAGGAAATGCTATAAAATGTTATACTAGCTGCATGTAAACACTGTCACTTTTGAGCAGGCCAGTCTTGTGGTTTCCTCTGGGACAGAAATGTATGATGTTCTGCTCTTCGGTCTTTCAAGGCACATAAGATTTGGTTTTATTTCAGTCACCTATAGCAAATCACAAGGCTCAGCAGTCAGGTAAACAAAGGTTGGAGTATCATACTGTAGTTTCCTGATGGTGACCACATGAGCAAACTAAGCTTGAAAGACTGGCAGTGATTATATATATTTTTTTTTTAATTTCCTGCCGTTTCTAGAAAAAAAAGATTTGTACAACCCTTTTAAGTAGCCATAAGATAGAATTGGATCTTGTACTGATAGATCATGTAAGCCTTTTCAGATTCTTGGTAACAAAAATAAATCCTGTCCTTGGCACATAATGCATGGTTCATGCATTATAATAACTGCAAAAAGACTCCAGAGCATAAAAAGCTACATTAAATCCACCTAGAAAAACTGATCTACGCATTGAATTTCCAGGGAAAAAATACGCGAATGCGTTTGAATTTTGTTTGATCCGCTCATTTCTAGTGTCAGATGAAATCGAGGTTCTGGCTTGTCACAAGCCACTGTTCTGAGTGCTTGTGTTTGTTATGTAATCTTTTTTTTTAAACGGGGAATAATTGATTTTTAAAAATAATTTCAAAATTCAGATATTTTACTGTGACTGTCTGCCTCGCAAAGTCTGTACATCCCTCACTAACTTAGTGATATGTTGCAGATGCCACCTTGTTGGATGTGCACCTACCTAGCATTTCAAATTACTGGGAAGAAGATTCAGAAAACAATTCAATTTTGTTAAATATAGAAAAAAATATAAATGTAGACATTCAAAGGTGATGTTAGGTCTCAGAAGAAAAGTCAGCAGTCATTCTGTGTGACTGCAGACTGCTGAACCGTGACATTGTGCGATAAACAGACTGACATGATTTCCCTATATTCCTTGTGCATGTTGGTGGTCCCGTAACCACATGTAAATGATTTGCATATCTGTGGTCACATGCTGACTATTCTCATCTGGTTTCTCTCAATAGTAGAGAATTAAGAAAAGCACAGGAGTCTAGATGGCACATCAAAAATAGCATACCTGCATTAATATGACTGCTCACTCGCAAGGGGAATACAAGATAATCTCAACAGTGTACTTTGCACAATGTCAAGATTAAGCAGTCTGCAGTGACTACAGACATTTCTTCTGAGTCTGTAGAACCCCTTTAACTTTAAGTGTGTGTGTCTGTTTTTGAACACCTCAATAATCCAATTTCACTGAAAGTGCCACACTTACACTATGGCCTCTGTACATGTATCTAAGGCTACTTTCACACTAGCGTCGTACGACGCACGTCGCAATGCGACGTTGCGACGTACCGATGCATACTGTGAAAGCGCCGCACAACGGGGCCTGCGGATGCAGTTTTTCAACGCATCCGCTGCCCCATTCTGAGCTGCAGGGAGGAGGGGGTGAAGTTCCCACCACGCATGCGCGGTCAGAAATGGCAGACACGATGCACCAAAAAATGTTACATGCAACTTTTTTTGTTTCGACGGTCCAACGCAACATGACGCAGTGTCGCACGACGGTTGCGATGTGTGGCAAAGCATCGCAATGCGTCGCTAATGTTAGTCTGTGGAGAAAAAACGCATCCTGCAAGCAATTTTGCAGAATGCGTTTTTTCTCCAAAATGATGCATTGCGACGTGCGTCGTACAATGCTAGTGTGAAAGTAGCCTAATGACCAAGCATTTCTAATTAAAACTGTTTTGGCAAGGCGTGATTATTTGGAGTTGAATGGATTGTCAAAAGGTAATTATGGTGTTGTACAAAATATATAGTAAAAGAAAATTGGCAATGGCAATAGACAGGGTAATGCAAAATAATTAAAAAATTGACTATGGCTAAGAATATTGGAGCAGCAGCAGGTTCACCATCTCCTGTGGCACCAGCCATTCAAGCGGTGGTACTACCAAATGCAGGCCACAATTGATCTCCTTTGTGTCTTGTATACTAGTGGGGCGCATATTGGATGGCATTTTTCAATATATGACACATTACTTATCTAAGTCACAGCAGGATGATATTATCTCTGACAGTGACATCATCAGTTTGAGGGTATTCTCACACTAAAGAATGCAAGAGAATTCGGCCAATTATGCTAATGACACTTGGCTCAAACTCTGCCAGAGTGTAAGCCGAGTGTCATCTTACTGTGATCCGATTCGCCTCACAGGTGTGAAGAACTTAATTTACCCATCTTCTCAATTGTCCCTGTGCACGTACATCGGACTGTAGTTGGATCCACGCACCCATAGACTTGTATGGATGCAAGTGGTCCAATTTGTGGTGCCACTCACAGTATGCTGCGATTGTTTTCTCATGCTGAATTGGCATAATAAAAAAATTTGCTGATCTGCACTGCCCCATAGTATAACATTGGGCCTAGTGCTATCCGATAAAATATCGCCTGAGTTTTACACAAGTGTGAGTGAACACTCAGTCAATGTTCTTCACAGATAGCAACATTTTCAGAAATATATTTTGGACTGTTTTTAAATTTAAAAGAAAATGCACAGTTTGTCTGTGTGCCGTGTTACTACCAGGTTACCATCAATTTGTATGGTGAGGTCATATTGACATGACTAAAGCTGTGTCTATGTTAAAGAGATTAAAAGACGGGTGTGGATACATTCCTTGGTGACCTCAGAGTGTTAAACGCATTTTTTCAGTACAATTGAAGGCTTTGCAACACTGGAATTTGTTGCGAATTGATGCACTGCAATTCATAGTACATTAACTTTTTTCTTTATTTTTTTTTAACTTGCTGAATGTAAAATTCAAAAGATTTGAACTTTTTTAAATGGAAGGTTTCTTTTATAAGAAAATATATTTTTTTAAAGTGAAAAAACGCATTAGTTTCTTTTCTACAGAGGAACAAACTAGCAGGTGGGATTATGATGCCGAAGACCTTGTTGATATACATAATTTATAAATCCATTTGCATTAAAATGTTCTTAATATTGTATCTCTGCTATATGCAATACAAGCCTAAATAAAATATGTCTATTGTGAGGGCATTAAAAATATTCACAGATTTTAATAGTCACATACTGCAATCAAAGTAGTAAAAGAGAGTTTGAAATTTCCCATGTATGTGGTTAAAAAACATGCCGAGTTAATAATTTAGCTGCAAAATTCAACAGAAAAAGAAAGGCGATAACAGTGTGTAAATGCCCCATTGCTTCATGTAAAGAACAAGTCACATAATTATTTAAATTATTTAAAGTTTTTAAGGTAATAGTTTATTATGCTAAACATTAAAAGTGCAATGAATTCAATCTTCCCACAATATATAATGTAGGATTCTAATGAAAATGTACAATTCTACATTCACTGGAACAAAAATTCTGCATGTACTGTAAATTTAGATTACATTTTATTTTACTTTGTTTAAAAATATTTTAAGATATTTTGAATTTTATATTTTTATAAACAAATATATTAAATATTTATATATCTACTAAAATGCTTGTGCATGCCCTCATCATCTCCCGCCTTGACTACTGCAACATCCTTTTCTGTGGCCTCTCTGCTAACACCCTTGCACCTCTCCAGTCCATCCTTAACTCTGCTGCCCGACTAATTAATCTCTCTCCTGGCTACTCCTCCGCTTCCCCCCTCTGCAAATCTCTTCACCCATTCTCTCAGCGTATCCAGTTCAAATTGCTAATACTAGCCTACAAAGCCATCCATAACCTGTCTGCTCCATATATCTCTGAACTAATCTCCCGGTATCTTATATCTTCCCTCACGTAATCTCCGGCCTTCCCAAGACATCCTTCTCTCCTCCACACTTATTTGCTCTTCACCCAACCGCCTCCAAGACTTTTCCCGAATATCCCCCATCCTCTGGAATTTTTTGGCCCAACACGTCTGACTATCAACCACATTCGGATCCTTCAGACAGAACCTGAAAACCTACCTCTTCAGGAAAGTCTACAGCCTACACTGACCCCGCTGCCTCCTCACCACTACCGGAACTACCGCCCCACCAACATCGGAGCTCCTGCAACCCTCAACCTATTGTTTCCTTCCCCACCATTCTGTAGAATGTAAGCCCGCAAGGGCAGGGTTCTCGCCCCTCTGTATGAGTCTGTAATTGTTAGTTCGCTTACTGTAAGTGATAGCTGTAATTTGTATGTAACATATACATGCACCATGGAATCAATGATGCTATATGAATAAATAATAATAATAATATATCAGAGGCTTCAGGTATAAATCTTTTACAAGAATTTTATTTGTACGAACATAAGAAAAAAACCCTATCACAACCTTTAAATTACATACATTAAAAGTTTTTCTTGCAATTTGAAATACAGACATGGAGTAAACCCTCTTAAAAACATTTTTAAATATGTATATTTTATTTTCAAGATTTTTATCCTTATCAATCGCTGTTTGTGAAAAACAATTCTTCAGTTTCATAAAGTTCATGAGCTGGAATGACTTTAAAATTGCTAGCTTATGAGGCTCCTGCCTCTCCAGTGTTGCCCCTACGTAGCTGCCCACGCATTTTTCATGAAAGTGCTTTATTGGTGATGCCCGTCAACAACAGAATCACAAGATTCCGGGGTCTTGTGCTTGTAATTTTGGCATGACCGCTAAGCCATCTAAACAAAGGCAGTTGGAGAGCACAGAGTTAGCACTGTGGTGGCACATTCTTCACCTGGAAGACTTTATCATTTTGAAGTAGATTCAGTTTGTAGGCCATTTTTTAATGACACCCAACAACCTTTAAGTCTTTATTTAATTTATCCTAATTATATTGGCATCTAAAAGAGGTAATGTTAAGACAAATTACAGTTCATCCTACGAGTTAAAAAAATCAATAAAAATATTTCTGTTGTTTGCCCTCTCGTGTAGTGCCCATGAACTTATTACGTTTTCATTTCTATCACGTGCATTTGGCTTCATGTCTAAATTCCAACTTAACCTATTACTATCCAATTTTTTTAAATATATGTCAAAAACCAAAGTATTCAGATGAAATACGTGCAACCATAACAAAAACTCCATGAAAATATTTCCTTTTTATTAAATAAAACAAAGGGCCTAGTACTGCAATGCTGCTAACCCCTGAGCATCTAAAATATGTGATAGCTCTGCTCTAAGTATATTAATTTATTAAACATACTATAAACACATTCTGATCTGCTAATATTGACAGCGGAATAAAATTCTGCTGTTGTCATTGATAATCTCATGTGCAATATTAGCTAGTTTTTCAATAGTAATTAAAGAAATTGGAAATCATGCACAATTTCACCCCTGAACTCAGTATTGTAGAGAAATCAAACAAATGAAATTAAAAATGCCTGTTTAAGACTGTTGTCAGACTATCGAATCGTAAATAACCAAATCATGTCAACAACATGTTATGTTTTAAAAAAAACTAGAGTTTAACACAATAATCCTATTTTAATTTTTATTTTGCTCATTTCATACTGGAAGTGAATTATAAATCTTAACCCTGATATCCTGTTTACAGTGTTCGTTAGGAGGCTTTGCTCAAAAGCATTGCCCTAAAAGGTCACACAGCTCTGTAATTACCACACTGGTCTTGGACTAAATAGCATGGTCTTTAATCATGAGCCCTGTATCATAAACAAATAAATAATAGCAATCATTTGTCAGTTGTTATGTAAGCACAGGCTTGATGATTTTCATGACTTTTGTCTTTTCCGTATTGCTGATTTGTAAAAGTAAAGACAGCAGGACTATAGGTCTCTGTAGAAAAAAGTTACTGAGAAGTAAATTAATGAATTGTTAAAAAATATATTAATTAGTTTATGAATATGCTAGGGTTAACCCCTTCCCGACCCATGACGCCACGTAGGCGTCATGAAAGTCGGTGCCAATCCGACCCATGACGCCTATGTGGCGTCATGGAAAGATCGCGTCCCTGCAGATCGGGTGAAAGGGTTAACTCCAATTTCACCCGATCTGCAGGGACAGGGGGAGTGGTACTTCAGCCCAGGGGGGGGGGGGGTGGCTTCACCCCCCCATGGCTACAATCGCTCTGATTGGCTGTTGAAAGTGAAACTGCCAATCAGAGCGATTTGTAATATTTCACCTAAAAAACTGGTGAAATATTACAATCCAGCCATGGCCGATGCTGCAATATCATCGGCCATGGCTGGAAACACTGGTGTGCCCCCCCACCACCACCAATCGCCCCCCCAGTCCACCGATCTGTGCTCCGCTCCGAATTCGTAGCAGTTTTCCATCAGGTTTACAGTACCATGTAAACCTAAGGAAAACCAAATCCGTTGTGCCCATGGTGCGGAAAATACCGTGCGGAAATGCTGCGTTGTATTTTCCGTAGCATGTCAATTTTGTGCGGATTCCGCAGCGTTTTACACCTGTTCCTCAATAGGAATCCGAAGGTGAAATCCGCAGAAAAAACACTGGAAATCCGCTGTAAATCTGCAGGTAAAATGCAGTACCTTTTACCTGCGGATTTTTCAAAAATCGTGCGGAAAAATCTCACACGAGTCCACAACGTGGGCACATAGCCTTAGGGTTAGGGTTGGAATTAGATTTATGGTTGGAATTAGGGCTAGGGTTGGAAATAGGGTTAAGATTAGGCTTGTGGTTAGGGTTATGGTTAGGTGTGTGTTGGGGTTAAAGTGGTTAGGGTTGGGATTAGGGTTAGGGTTGGGATTAGGGTTAGGATTAGGGTTAGGGTTGGGATTAGGGTTACGGGGGTGTTGGGGTTAGGGTTGTGGTTAGGGGTGTGTTGGGGTTAGGGTTGTGATTAGGGTTATGGCTGCAGTTGAAATAAGGGTTAGGGGTGTGTTGGGGTTAGTGTTGAAGTTAGAATTGAGGGGTTTCCACTGTTTAGGCACATCAGGGGTCTCCAAATGCAACATGGCGCCACCATTGATTCCAGCCAATCTTGCGTTCAAAAAGTCAAATGGTGCTCCCTCCCTTCCGAGCCCCGACGTGCACCCAAACAGTGGTTTACCCCCACATATGGGGTACCAGCGTACTCAGGACAAACTGGACAACAACTATTGTGGTCCAATTCTCTCCAATTTCTCCTGTTACCCTTGCAAAAATAAAAAATTGCTGCTAAAACATAATTTTTGAGGAAAGAAAATTTATTTTTTATTTTCACGGCTCTGCGTTGTAAACTTCTGTGAAGCATTTGGGGGTTCAAAGTGCTCACCACATATCTAGGTAAGTTCCTTGGGGGGTCAAGTTTCCAAAATGTGGTCACTTTTAGGGGGTTTCTACTGTTTAGGCACATCAGGGGCTCTACAAATGCAACGTGACGCCCGCAGACCATTCCATCAAAGTCTGCATTTCAAAACGTCACTACTTCCCTTCCGAGCCTTGACGTGCACCCAAACAGTGGTTTACCCCCACATATGGGGTATCAGCATACTCACGACAAACTGGGCAACAAATATTGGGGTCCAATTTCTCCTGTTACCCTTGTGAAAATAAAAAAATTGCAGGCTAAAAAATAATTTTTGAGGAAAGAAAAATGATTTTTTATTTTCACGGCTCTGCGTTATAAACTTCTATGAAGCACTTGGGGGTTTAAAGTGGTCACCGCACATCTAGATTAGTTCCATGGGAGGTCTAGTTTCCAAAATGGGGTCACATGTGGGAGAGCTCCAATGTTTAGGCACACAGGGGCTCTCCAAACGCGACATGGTGTCCGCTAACGATTGGAGCTAATTTTCCATTCAAAAAGTCAAATGGCACTCCTTCCCTTCCGAGCCCTGCCGCGTGCCCAAACAGTGGTTTACCCCTATATGTGAGGTATCAGTGTACTCAGGAGAAATTGCCCAATAAATTTTAGGATCCATTTTATCCTGTTGCCCATGTGGAAATGAAGAAATTGAGGCTAAATGAAATTTTTTGTGAAAAAAAAATAACTTTTTTCAGAAATTAAAAATTATTTTTTTCAGATCAATTTGTGCAGCACCTGGGGGTTCAAAGTTTTCACTATGCATCTAGATAAGTTCCTTGGGGGGTCTAGTTTCGAAAATGGGGTCACATGTGGGAGAGCTCCAATGTTTAGGCACACAGGCGCTCTCCAAACGCGACATGGTGTCCGCTAACGATTGGAGCTAATTTTTCATTCAAAAGTCAAATGGAGCTCCTTCCCTTCTGAGCCTTGCCGTGTGCAGAAACAGTGGTTTGTGACCACATATGAGGTATCGGTGTACTCAGGAGAAATTGCCCAACACATTTTAGGATCCATTTTATCCTGTAGCCCATGTGAAAATGAAAAAATTGAGGCTAAAATAAATTTTTTGTAAAAAAAAGTACTTTTTCATTTTTACGGATCAATTTGTGAAGCATCTGGGGGTTCAAAGTGCTCACTATGCATCTAGATAAGCTCCTTGGAGGGTCTAGTTTCCAAAATGGGGTCAATTGTGGGGAAGCTCCAATGTTTAGGCACACAGGGGCTCTCCAAACGCGACATGGTGTCCGCTAAAGATTGGAGCCAATTTTTGCATTGAAAAAGTCAAATGGCGCTCCTTCCCTTCAGAGCCCTATCGTGCGCCCAGACAGTGGTTCCCCCCACATATGAGGTATCGACGTACTCAGGACAAATTGTACAATAACTTTTGGGGTCCATTTTCTCCTTCTACCCTTGGGAAAATAAAAAAATTGTTGCTAAAACATCATTTTTGTGACTAAAAAGTTAAATGTTCATTTTTTCCTTCCATGTTGCTTCTGCTGCTGTGAAGTACCTGAAGGGTTAATAAACTTCTTGAATGTGGATTTGAGTACCTTGAGAGATGCAGTTTTAGAATGGTGTCACTTTTGGGTATTTTCAGCCATACAGACCCCTCAAACTGACTTCAAATGTGAGGTGGTCCCTAAAAAAAATGGTTTTGTAAATTTCGTTGTAAAAATGAGAAATCGCTGGTCAAATTTTAACCCTTATAACTTCCTAGCAAAAAAAAATGTTGTTTCCAAAATTGTGCTGATGTAAAGTAGACATGTGGGAAATGTTATTTATTAACTATTTTGTGTCACATAACTCTCTGGTCTAACAGAATAAAAATTAAAAATTTGAAAATTGCAAAATTTTCAAAATTTTAGCCAAATTTCCATATTTTCACAAATAAATGCAAAAATTATTGACCTAAATTTAGCACTAACATGTGTTAGGGGTCGAGTTCCTGCCTCTGCACAGGGGTAATCTCGGGCCATCTCCGCTGCGGTCTCGCATTCTTCTCCTGCCGCAGTGGAGCCTGCTCAGCGGAGACGTCGATCCCAGCGTCTCGCTCAGTCTGACTCTGTGCTAAGAGTTACTGCTGCGTTTCCTGCTTCTCCCATTGAAGTCAGGGCTGGGCAGCAGCGAGCGGACGCTTCTGGAACTAAGTCCTGCTTTTCACATTCTGAGCATGCCCTGAGTAAGATCTCTCAGTGGAGATCGAGGGTCACATGATCAGATACTGCAGCTAAGGTCCTTGTAGCTGCTAGGACTAAATCCTGCTTTGCACTCTGAGCATGCTCAGGGTGAGATCTCTCAGTGGAGATCCAGGGTCACATGCTCAGGTGCTGCAGCACTCCATTGGTCCTTCTTTGTAAGGTCCTAAACATGCTGCAACTATTTAAGGCTCGCATGGCCGCACGGCCATGCGCTAGTATCAAGTCATATGTGCTTTGCGCCAGTGTGGTTATGCATAAGTGTGTTCAGGGACCCGGCTTAAATAAGGCCCTAGAATACCGGCACCTCCGGTGAGGAGATTGTATGAGAGTGTTCAGGGACCCGGCTGAAATAAGCCCCTAGAATACCGGCTTCTCCGGTGAGGAGATTGCATGTTGTATAACCACAGACTGCTATCAGCTTGGCAGTAAGCTTGTGCTCCTGTGAGGCTAACAGGGCGCAGTGCTTTCCTCTCGCGGCTGCTCTGTGAGGTAACAGAGCTAGTCTATACCGCCAAACAGTGCCACCATTCACTAGCAGCAGGTTCTCCCTGCACGGTGGACCCCGGGCTGCGAACGCACCATTTATAATAAATATCTATTTCTACTCGGTGCGTTCCGCTAGCCCTAACAACATGAAGCCCAATATGTCACGAAAAAACAATCTCAGAACCGTTAGGATCCGTTGAAGCGTTCCCGAGTTATTACCTCATAAAGGGACACTGGTCAGAATTGCAAAAAACAGGCAGGTCATTAAGGTCAAAATAGGCTGGGTCATGAAGATGTTAAAGTGCATTTACAGTGAGCAAGTATCCCTAGGATTTTGGATAATTGTCCAATGTAAACAGAATGAGCAAATGGCTGCTTCATTGGGTGAAATGATTTTTAAGTTTGCTTAACCCCTTCATGACCTTGCCCTTTTCTGTTTTTGCGTTCTCGTTTTTTGGTCCCCTCCTTCCCAGAGCCATAACTTTTTTATTTTTCCCTCAATATGGCCATGTGATGGCTTGTTTTTTGTGGAACAAGTTGCACTTTTCAACAACGTCATTGGTTTTAGCATGTCATGAACTAGAAAATGGGAAAAAAATTCAAAATGCGGTGAAATTGCAAAAAAAGTGCAATCCCACATTTGTTTTTTGTTTGGCATTTTGCTAGGTTCACTAAATGCTAAAACTGACCTACCATTTGTATTCTCCAGGTCATTATGAGTTCATGGACACCAAACATGCCTAGATTACGTTTTATCTAAGTGGTAAAAAAAGTTCCAAACTTTGCTAGAAAAAAAACCAAACAATTTTCCGATACCCGTAGTGTCTCCATTTTTTGTGATCTGGGGTTGGGTGAGGGGTTATTTTTGTGTGCCGAGCTGACATTTTTAATAGCCAGTGTTTTCAATAGCTAGTATTCTATAATGCTGTAGATAAGCCCCCAATCTGACCTGAAAGATAAAAAAGGAGTGATCCGATTCAATGGGTGTCGCAGGTCCGTCCGGGTTCGGCGCCTCCCATCTTCTTATGAATGCTGCCCTCCTGCTTGTTTCATGGCTCCTGGCATCACGCTCTTGCACAGGTGTACTTATCTGCCCTATTGAGGACAGAGTAAAGTACTGCAATGCGCAGGTGCTGGGCCTCTCTGACCTTTCCCGGCACCTGCGCACTGCAGATGGGAGGCACCAGACCCAGACTTGCGACACCCATAGGACCGGACCGCCCCTCGAGTGAGTATAATAAAACTTATTTTTCTTATCTTCCAGGTCAGATCGGGGGGCTTATCTACAGCATTGCAGAATGCTATAGATAAGCCCTGAAAGGGCAGTGGCCACATCTTACAGCGGCCAAACCTGGTGACAGGTTCGCTTTAAAAAATTAAAACTGTTTTTGATTAATTTGTAACAGATACATTTTTTAAGAATGCATCCGCTATAAATGGATTTTAGAGATAGACAAATGAATAGATACTAAATTATAAAACAACACAATAAATAACAAAGTGATAGTATCATATATCAAATTAGCAATTCATTTAAATTATTTTTCTGTAGACACCTGTATGAAATTTTTGTTATTTTCCACAAATATACTGTATGAGCAATCAAATAAATTAATACTCAGAATCTGTAGATGCTGGATTAATGTAAGTATACCTACCTATAACTAGTAGGAATAACAGGAATTTTTGGGTGTGAAATTGTTGTCACTTTGAAAATATATGTACTTTGCTTTTTCTACATATATGTACAGTATAATTATCTTGTATCTGATTAAGCTACACCCATAAGCTTTAATTAATAATTCATATAAAAAAATGATGTAACTTTTTTATCAAGTTGTAAAGAATTGTACTAACTATTGTCAAAAGTTAATTTGTATATAAAGAAAATAATTTATTTTTGGGAGCTTTTACCTCTACATCAGTTTATGTTCATTCTCTCTCTCGAGTTGTGCTGAGTGAGTTGGTGGCTCTTCCTGTTGAAAAGCAGTAGAGATGTCCTGTTTGCACTGCACCAATCAGATGTCTTCCTCCTCTTAACCCCCCTCCTGCTATTATTCCTACATAGGGTCTGAGCCAGAAGGCAACATGAGTCTCTAACTCACTCTTGTTCTTAGAGCTGTCTAATATGTGTTCTTATATCATTTTAGTAGCTGTAAGAATTTTCAAACAAGTATAGGCAGGGAAAGGTGATGCCACCTTCCCCTGACAAAATATTACAAAGTTTCAGTTATTTACATGTACTAAAATATGATGTTACGCCGAGGTTGGCCTGGGTAGTAAAGTAATAAATATCATTACACCTATGCTCCTTTATGTAATAAAAAATTGGATTCTACGATCTCGCAAACAAAAAAGACACTTTTTACTTTCAGCAAGGTTTCCCTAAATTGACAATTAAACAGAAAGGAAATTGTTCTTTAAAATATATAGGGACATCAGAAGATATGATTTCCAACCACAGAAAAGTGTAAAAAATGTATTTCAGGAGAACGACTTAAAAAAAATCTTTATTTCATTCCCCTTCAGCGAAAATATTATATGAGAAAAACTGATCAAAGAGAAATGCCCTTTGAACTTAAAATACAGCAATTGCTTCTTCATATGTTGCCTGTTTCGACATTTCATGCACTTCTAAATCACACAAAATGCAGAACTAACACAAGCTGTTGACTTCCAAAAATCTGAATTAAAATAGAATAATCTTTGAACACAGACTATGTGTTTCTGGCAAGTCTTTAACAGGCCAGAAACATTTGAAAAATCTAGTGCTAATAGATGTGAACTATCATCGTTAATAAATATCTTCCAGATAAAAATGAGTCACCGCCCCAAAGAGAGAATATTATAATCACTGTGGATTCTCACAGCAGCGGAGATGTTAATAATGAATAGAATAAGTTATATGAATGTTAGCTTTGGTCATATCTAAAGCAGATGAAAACCCGCAAGCAGCTAAATCATGTGCTGGAATCTCCTGCCGATATGGATAAAACCACTTAAATGTCAGCCTTCTTGAGCTATACATAACTTAGAAACTCTTTATCAGCTTTATTAGACCTTGAATCAGGCAATAATCCAGTTAAAGGATTTCTTAGAGATTATTTTATTTTTTGCTTTTTCCAGAATGATGCACAGATCAGAAGGAAAACGAGGATTCGGGAAGCTATGGCAAACAGTGAAAGTAACTAAGGCTGATTTCACATTTGCGGACAAGGGCTTTGCAGAGGACTGCATAGTTCCTCCATTAAGTCCCGCCCACTGCCGCACATCTTCCTTCAGCTCTGCCTACGTCGGCATGCGTACCCTATCTTTAAATTTGGGTACGCAGGCCATTCAGATGTATGCGGATGCCTCCACATGCGTCATTTTCATGCTGCGCCGACCGCAACAATATGCAACATGTTGCATTCGACAACAGGTTGGCGCAGCTTAAAAACGATACATGTGGAGGCATCCGCATACATCCGCATGGCTTTTGTACCCAATGTTAAAACTTGGGTAAGCAGGACACATGCCGACATAGGCGGAGCAGAAGGAAGAGGCATGGCAGTGGGTGGGGATTAACAGAGGAACTATGCAGTCCTCAACAAAGCCCTTGTCAGTAAATGTGAAACCAGTGCTCGGTGTTGAGTTCCCGCCTCTGCACGGGGGTATCTCGAACCATCTCCGCTGCAGTCTTCTATTCTTCTCCAGCTGCAGTGGATCCTGCTCAGCGTAGACATCAGTCCCAGCGTCTGACTCAGGCTGATACTGGGCGACTGGTTATTACTGTTCATCCAGGCTCTGCCTTTGTAGCCAGCGCTGATCAGCAGCGAACAGATCTTTCTGGGACTAAGTCCTGCTTTTCCCATACTGGGCATGCCCACGGGATGATCTCCCATTGGAGGTCGGGGGTCACATGACCCTGAAGCAGTTCCTGTTGGACCACTAGGAAGGTCCTTGAGTGCTAAAACTATAGAAGGTTTGCATGGCCACACGGCCATGCGCTAGAATCAAACCTATGTTATGAGCTCAGTGCCAGTTTGGTCATGGTTGTATGTGGTCAGGGTTTGGCTGAAATAAGCCCCTAGAATACCGGCACCTCTGGTGAGGAGTTTTGCGCATGTGGTCAGGGTTTGGCTGAAATAAGCCCCTAGAATACCAGCACCTCCAGAGAGGAGTTTTGTGTATGTGGATTCAGGGCTGGCATATAGCCATTAGAATTCTGGCTCCACTGGAGAGGAATTGCTTGTGTGCTTTCTGACAGCATGACTACTGTTGGCTCTATTAGGTTGCTGTGATCTCCTGTGAGGTTAACAGGGCATGGCGTTCTCTTTTCTTAGTGACTCTGTGAAGTAACAGGTTTGCTTATACCACCATATAGTACCGCCTGTTACTAGCAGCAGGCTCCTCTCCTGCACGTTGGACCCCGGGTTGCGAATGCACCTACTGTCTCATATATTTATATTCGGTGCATTCCACCAACCCTAACAACCAGCCTTAGAAAGAAAAATATGCAAAAAAACCTATATTTGTTTCTAGTTGCTATGTACAAAAAAGGATAAAGTGTAAACATTGGAAGAAAGCAGATATACAAGTACCGTAATTAACTACATAGCTGTTTTCTCCAAGAAACTACTTCCATTTAAAAGCATAATTTTGGATATACACTACCGTTCAAAAGTTTAGGGTCACCCAGACAATTTTGTGTTTTCCATGAAAACTCATATTTTTTTAATCAAATGAGTTGCCAAATGAATTAAAAATCTAGTCTAGACATTGACAAGGTTTGAAAAAAAGATTTTTATTTGAAATAATAATTTTCTCCTTCAAACTTTGCTTTCGTCAAAGAATACTCCTTTGCAGCAATTCCAGCATTGCAGACCTTTGGCATTCTAGCAGTTAATTTGCTGAGGTAATCTGGAGAAATTTCACCCCATGCTTCCAGAAGCCCCTCCCACAAGTTGGTTTGGCTTTGTGGGCACTTTTTGCGTACCATACGGTCAAGCTAACATACTTGCATAAAGGTTTTCAAGGGTATTCTAACCATCCATTAGCCTTCTTACACAGTTAGTAAACACAAAGTACTATAAGAACACTAGAGTGATGGTTGTTAGAAATGGGCCTCTATACACATATGAAGATATTGCATTACAAACCAGATGTCTGCAGCTAGAATAGTCATTTACCACATTAACAATGTATAGATAACATTTCTGAATCATTTAATGTTAGCTTCAATGGAAAAAAATGTTTTTCTTTCAAAAATAAGGAAATTTTTAAGTGACCCTAATCTTTTGAACGGTAGTGTATAAGGAGTGCATTGATCTATCATTCTAAAAAAAAAAATAGCTCACTGCTTGTCCTAAGCAGGGGATGGTCAGAGATGGTGTTCACATCATTGCATTGCAGAAAAAAGATGCCTTAATCGTGACTGTGAAGTAAATATAAAATCAACAAGGGAAAGCATAACAGCAGCAGAGATACATTTAGCTGACAAAAGGGTGAAACTGGATATACCAGTATTGCAAACACAAAGGGGCTTTTGCTGGAGGTGTTAAACATGGCACCTTAGCGCCTGGACCCTGATGGGCTTCAAAGAGGTTAGCAAATGGTCTGTACTAGGCAGAATATTTACTATTCACTGTATAAAGAGGAGTGACTGTCCAGTCAATAAATATCAATTTTGAAATAGTTCAAGCAGGTGAAATATGAGCCTATGGTCAGGAGTGTAAAAAGCTGGGTGACACAAAATGAGTTGTTCACATGTGTGGACTGCATAAGTTGCTGGTGTGATCCATAATTAATATCTTCTTCCTTCAAGGAAACAGAAGATTACTGTATACAGAAACACTAAGGTTTTACTGTTATTTCTCCCTTTTTATTTTACAAATATTTTCATATTTGTGTGTCTTTTTTATTTTAAAATTTGTATATCTTTTATTGTAAACATTGTATATTTTTATATTAAAGCTTAAAATCTTTAATAAATGTGATCCTTGTATGTTCTAAAGAATCCATAGACTTTCAGAGAGTATATAACCTTTTTCATTGTCTGACAGTAACATATTTTGGGGACTCATCCTGCCTGTGTGCTTTATGAGTGGTGACTGCACGTTAAGAAATCAGGGTGTGCTGAATGTGTCAGGGTGTGTTCTATGCTCACTTTATAGTCTAAAACAGAGGTTGCATTTTGGATTAAGTGAGAGATGAATTAACACTTGAAGGCGCACCCCACATCATGTGCTGAGGAGAGTGTATGTGACTAGGGTTGAGCGAAACGGATCGTTCATTTTCAAAAGTCGCCGACTTTTGGCAAAGTCGGGTTTCATGAAACCCGACCCGACCCCTGTGCGGGGTCGGCCATGTGGTACGCGACTTTTGCGCCAAAGTTGCGTTTCAATGACGCGAAAAGCGCCATTTCTCAGCCAATGAAGGTGGACGCAGAGTGTGGGTAGCGTGATGACATAGGTCCTGGTCCCCACCATCTTAGAGAAGGGCATTGCAGTGATTGGCTTGCTGTCTGCGGCGTCACAGGGGCTATAAAGGGGCGTTCCCGCCGACCGCCATCTTACTGCTGCTGATCTGAGCGTAGGGAGAGGTTGCTGCCGCTTCTTCAGAAGCAGGGATAGTGTTAGGCAGGGTCCATTAACCACCAAACCGCTTGTGCTGTAGCGATTTCCACTGTCCAACACCACCTTTGTTTGCAGGGACAGTGGAAGCTACATTTTTTTTCCTCAGCGCTGTAGCTCATTGGGCTGCCCTAGAAGGCTAAATGCAACAACAATATGGATAAACAGTGGCATTAACCTCTGATTCCAAAGAAGAGAACCATAAGAATATCGTTAAAATACCATTTATTAATAATATTAAAAAAGTTACAGAACATAAATATACAAAAAATACCCCAGGGGGCCGAAACAACACCCTATAGAAGAATATGCATAGCAATCCGACTGCAAACTGAAAAATCCACTAAAGATTCAATAAATCCGTAAATATATAATGTATATCCAGATCCACCTGATGCCTGTCATTGCGCCTATATAATCATATATTGCATCCCTACGGGGAATACTTAGTATAAAGTGCAGACAGGTAGATAGTAGATAGTAGATAGTACAAGTAGATAGTACAATTAATTACAAAGTACAAAAGCTCTCACCGCAGTAGTAAATTCGTGGATAGAGGCTGCAAATCCTTACAACGGGTGATATCGGCGTTCCCCTCTCGCCCCGACGCGCGTTTCGCCCTTAGCTTCTTCCGGGGGCGTGCCAAAGGGATGGAAGATACGGCTATTTAAATAAGTGGTAGCCAATGGACGTGCCCAAAAGGGAAATGAGGAGAGCTGTAACAGAAGGTGCGCGCTGATAGGTGCGGCTGTATCCAAGGTTACTTAATGCCGACCCTCTATTGGCCGAATGGTTAACTCCGGTGTGCAAAAGGAAAAGCCCGCAGAACCAAGTGCCCCATGTCCCGTCACATAAGTGTCAGCGAGAGAGATATAAACGGCTCATGCGGCCAGCCAAATCAACCAAAAGCACTTACGGGTTAGCGCTCCCTGAGTCTAACGCTATAAATCAGCGCCGGCTCAGTATGGAGCGCCCCAGGAAGTGCCAGGTAGTCGGATGATCAGCGCATGCGCACTCTCTCTCCTGAGTACAATGAATATGCCGGTAATACCAGACAAGCTGGAAATATTAGATATATAAATAACTTGGAAAAAGTGAATGCGCCCATTAAGTGATTTTATTACCATGCAACTACATGTAGTGAATATTAAAAATGGGCTGAAAAACAGCTTTAAAACTACCGCTAAATATACCGGCAGATCTGAATGAAACACCATAGCCTATAAGTGCCATATATTGCAATAAAGTGCACCTAGACGTGCATTACATGAAAAAACAGACTAGTACCGAAAATAATAAAAATAAGCAAAGAAAAAAACCCCTATAAGGGGAACCAACATTAAATATAAATAGCCCTTTAATGTATGAACTTCCCAATATCATATGGTGACATAATATAAACAAACAATAATTACACTATGAATCACAGTATAAATTACAATACACAAGTATATAATAGTACAAACATAAAAACACATAAGCATAATAGATTCAGATCTGCCGGTATATTTAGCAGTAGTTTTAAAGCTGTTTTTCAGCCCATTTTTAATATTCACTACATGTAGTTGCATGGTAATAAAATCACTTAATGGGCACATTCACTTTTTCCAAGTTTTTTATATATCCAATATTTCCAGCTTGTCTGGTATTACCGGCATATTCATTGTACTCAGGAGAGAGAGTGCGCATGCGCTGATCATCCGACTACCTGGCACTTCCTGGGGCGCTCCATACTGAGCCGGCGCTGATTTATAGCGTTAGACTCAGGGAGCGCTACCCCGTAAGTGCTTATGGTTGATTTGGCTGGCCGCATGCGCCGTTTATATCTCTCTCGCTGACACTTATGTGACGGGACATGGGGCACTTGGTTCTGCGGGCTTTTCCTTTTGCACACCGGAGTTAACCATTCGGCCAATAGAGGGTCGGCATTAAGTAACCTAGGATACAGCCGCACCTATCAGCGCGCACCTTCTGTTACAGCTCTCCTCATTTCCCTTTTGGGCACGTCCATTGGCTACCACTTATTTAAATAGCCGTATCTTCCATCCCTTTGGCACGCCCCCGGAAGAAGCTAAGGGCGAAACGCGCGTTGGGGCGTTCCTTCATTCCCTGGGGTTTTACAGGCACGAGCACAGCTGCATAATAGCAGAGCTCCTGCCTATAAAATAATTTAACCCCTTCAGATGGATTTACATTGTGGGACATATCGACGGAAGGTATGAGATATTGTTGGTTTATTATTTTTAATTTGTTACAGTTCGAGGGTCTTCAGGTGGATTGAGAGTGCAATAAAATATTACAACAACCTGTGTGTTTATTTCACTAAAATACTTTGCAATATTGTGTGTGTGTGTGTTTTTAACCATTTCATGCAATTGGATTAATAATGGATAGGTGTCATAATTGACGCCTCTCCATTATTAATCTGGCTTAATGTCACCTTACAATAGCAAGGTGACATTAACCCTTCATTACCCCATAACCCACCGCTACACGGGAGTGGGAAGAGAGTGGCCAAGTGCCAGAATAGGCGCATCTTCCAGATGTGCCTTTTCTGGGGTGGCTGGGGGCAGATGTTTTTAGCCAGGGGGGGCCAATAACCGTGGACCCTCTCTAGGCTATTAATATCTGCCCTCAGTCACTGGCTTTACCACTCTGGCAGAGAAAATTGCATGGGAGTCCACGCCAATTTTTTCCACGATTTAACCCTTAAATTTAATAGCTACAGGCTGTAGCTATTAAATTTAAGTGTTAAATCACGGAAAAAATATATATATGTGTCTCAATGACATATATATATATAAAATGAAACCCGACTTTGGAGCTTAGATCACCGACCGCTGACCCGATCCCACAGTGGGATCGGGTCGGGTTTCATGAAACCCGACTTTGCCAAAAGTCGGCGACTTTTGAAATTGGCCGATCAGTTTCGCTCAACCCTAGTACAGACCAAAGGGCTGTGGCAAGAAAAACTAATCTCCAAGCACTAAAAAATACTCGGAGGACCCCCGAGCATGCTCGAGAAATCCTTGTAGATTGTGAGCCCTCGCGGGCAGGGTCCTCTCTCCTCCTGTATCAGTTGTGACTTGTATTGTACCTGTTTTTATTATGTATGCCCCTCCTCACATGTAAAGTGCCATGGAATAAATGGCGCTATAATAATAAATAATAATAATAATCTCGAGTATTCGCTCATCACTAGTCAGAACTATAAAAAGTTGGGTGACAGAAAAGAAGTTGTTCACATATCAGGGCGCGCCTAAGATGCTGGTGTGGTCCATAATTCATTTCTCCTTCCCACAAAGAAACAGATGATAACTGTAGATGGAAACTTTTAAGTATTTCTGTTATCTCTCCCTTTTTATTATATAACTGTTTTGCATAGTTGGGTGTCATTTTTATTTATACCTTTTTATATTTTTATATTAAAGCTTAAAATCTTTAATAAGTTTGATCCACGTATGCTCTAAAGTCCATAGCCTCTCAGAGAGAGTGTGACCTTTATGATTGTCTGACAATAACATATTTTGAGGACTCATCAACCCACCTGCTTGATGAGTGGTGGCAGCGCATTAAGAAATTGGGGTTTGCTCAATGTGTCTTTATAGTCTAGAACAGAGGTTGAGTGTTGCTTGAGTGAGATGAGATAAATTAATCATTGCAGGTGCACTCAAGGTCACATGCTGAGGAGTGTGTACAAGACAGCGACCATGAATAATGGTGTCATGACTAGTGTTGAGCATTCCGATACCGCAAGTATCGGGTATCGGCCGATGTAAGTATTCGGACAGAAATCCGAGAGTGGACCCTCTGGGTCGTGACTCTAGAGCCCCCGGGGTCGAGCGGACCAGATGGAATCACCCCCTATACAGGGAGTGTTAGGAGCAGGACCTCGGGGGAATGGAGACACAACAGCTAGAGCCAAAGGGACGACCCAAAATAAAGAAGGAAACCACAGGCTATAAGGATGGCAGGGAATAATAGGAAAACAAGACTTAACTGAAAGAATGTCTGGAACACGGAACGGCAGGACTCAGCAGGAACACGGACCGGCAGGATACAACAGGAACACGGACTGGCGGGATACAGCAGGAACACGGACAGGCAGGATACAGCAGGAACACGGGCTGGCAGGACACAGCAGGAACACGGACTGGCAGGATACAGCAGGAACACGGACTGGCAGAATACAGCAGGAACACGGACAGGCAGGATACAGCAGGGACACGGACTGGCAGAATACAGCAGGAACACGGACTGGGAGGATACAGCAGGAACACGGACTGGCAGGATACAGCAGGAACACGGACTGGCAGGATACAACAGGAACACGGACTGGCAGGATACAGAGACAAAGCAAGGACTGGGCTGAGAAAAGACACTGGTACAGGGGAGCCTAGGGCATAGGGACACTGACGGCAGACAGTGCACCTACAAAGCAAAGGCGTCTTACCTAGGAAGACGCCGGGAAGAAATACCCGATGGGCGCCGCCATGTTGGGGCGGAGCCACCGGGTCGCGACCTCCCAGAAGGCTCAGCGACGGGGGAGACGCGACCGCGCATGCGCGAAGAGACCAGACGCCGAGAACCGGCGAAGGAGGAGGCAGAGCGGCGCGGGACAGGATCGTGAGCGCGCCGAGGGATGGGAGAAGCCGGGTAAGTATGTGCGGGCGTGACAGTACCCCCCTCCTTAGCCCCCCTCCTTTTAAGGCTAGAAAGGAATCTTTTCATGATAAGGGGAGCGTTGATGTTCTCTCGGGGCTCCCAGGACCTCTCCTCAGGGCCAAATCCCTCCCAATCAATCAAAAAATAAGTTTTACCCCTAACTACTTTTTTGGCAAGAATATCTTTAACATTAAAGATTCCATCAGAAGTACAGAGCTGAGGAGAGGAAGAGGTAGGGGAGTGAAAACAATTAAAGACTGCGGGTTTAAGAAGAGACACATGGAAGGCATTAGGGATGCGCAAAGAGGCAGGTAGCTTCAACTTATAAGAGACATCATTAATGCGACTCAAGATAGGAAAAGGACCAATGTAGCGAGGACCCAGTTTGTAAGAGGGAATTTTAAGCTTGATATAGCGAGAGGAGAGCCAAACTTTATCACCCGGAGAATATGGCGGAGCATCCAAACGCTTCTTGTCAGCAAACCTTTTCATATTAAGGCTAGCTTTCTCAAGAGCCACTTTGGTCTCATTCCAAATCGTAGAGAATTCCCGGGACAAGAAATACGCTGCCGGTACCCCCGAGGAAAGAGAAACAGGAAGAGGAATGTTCGGATGTTGACCATAGACTACGAAAAAGGGAGATTTGGAGGAAGACTCGCTGGGAAGATTGTTGTAAGAGAATTCAGCCCAAGGGAGAAGAGAGACCCAGTCATCTTGGTGTGCATTGGTGAAGTGTCGCAGATATGTAGTCAGAACTTGATTAACTCGCTCCACTTGTCCGTTGGACTGAGGGTGATAGGCGGAAGAGAAGTCCAAGTTAACCTTTAATAGACTGCAGAGAGCTCTCCAAAAACGTGAGGTAAATTGTACTCCACGGTCTGAGACAATATGATGTGGAAAACCATGAAGACGGAAGACTTGGTGTAAAAAGATCTTTGCCAACTCAGGAGCGGAAGGCAGACCAGGCAAAGCGATGAAGTGAGCCATTTTAGAGAACCGATCTACAACAACCAAGATGACAGAGCAATTCAAGGAAGAAGGTAGATCAGTGATGAAGTCCATAGCGATATGACTCCATGGAACGGAAGGCACAGGCAGAGGATGCAGGAGACTGGAGGGAAGCTGCCTAGGGACTTTATTTTTAGCACAAGAAGGACAAGAAGCGATGAATTTGGTGACGTCTTGACGGAGAGATGGCCACCAGTAGAGTTGAGCGACCTTGACCTTTTTAGAGTCGAGCCGGGTTTTGCGAAACCCGACTATGTCCAAAGTCGGGTCGAGTGAAATCGGCCGATTATGACGTAAAGTCGGGATCGACCGAAACACGAAACCCAATGCAAGTCAATGGGGCAGCATAGTCGGCAGTGAGTGGGGGCCAGGAAAACACCTAGAGTGCCCATTTTAATGTCAAAACCATCCATTCTTCTTAATGAAGCTTGTCAAGCGTAATTTACCTTAAAATAATTGGAAGGCATTTGAAATTGGGGGTCATTTGGCTAAAGTTGTGGGGGGTAGGGCTGGTTCAAGTAATTAGTGGGCCCAGTAAATCTGGACCACGTCACGGCAGTGGAGCAGGGAGAGGTAAGTATTTCAACTTTGCAAGTGCTGTGATCCTGAGCAAGCAGGGGGGGGCCCACTCGTTGGCATTGGCACTGGCACAGGGCCCCTCAAAGTACAGCGGTGTGTTTGCACGGCGGGGGCGCCTCCCACCGGCAGCAACACTTTTGCGTACTATGAGAGGCCCTGTGCCAGTGACGTCGCCAACTAGTATTCCTCCCCCCACCTGATGAAGGAACCTGCACTTTCATCTGCACCTTCCTCTTTGTCCCCGTGTAAGGTGGTATGGTATGCGGGAAGAGCAACCTGACTTTCAGCAGGGTCACAATGTTGTTGTGTAGCGTGCACGGGGAATGTTGCGTTATGGGTCAATGTACCAGCAGACTCATCTATCACTGGCTGGGCAATGGGCACGATGAAGTGGAAACACAGATATAGGCCCAAAGAAGAAAGTGGGCTAAATGCAGTTCAAAATTGGTAACACAGGAATAACCAGGGGGCATTGCAGTGGAGGACAACTGGAATGAGAGGCTGACACAGAGAGTAGGGCCAAATCAGTAAGTAGTCGAAATGCAGTTCAAAATTGGCAACCGTAGTAAACAGGCGGCACAGCTTTGTTCAGTGGAGGAGAACAGCAAGGAGTGGCAGACACCGATAGTAGGCCCCAACCCAACTAGTAGGCCAAATGCAGTCTAACATTAACAACTACTTAACGAGAGGCTGAAAATGGAATTTCAGGACAGGAAACCAGGAGAACAGCAAGGAGTGGCAGACACCGATAGTAGGCCCCAAACCAACTAGTACGCCAAATGCAGTTGTTCCATTTAACCACAATTTAATGAGAGCCTGAAGATAGAAGCTCAGGAAAGGCAACCTGGGGAACACCTTGGAGTGTAACACACCATCTCTCTCCACCCCATACCCATTTTGTAGGCCTAATGCTGTGTACTTTTCTACAACTACTAAACGAGAGTCGGAAGACCGAAGCAATGGCAAGGAAACCTGGGGAACACCTTGGAGTGTAACACACCATCTCTCTCCACCCCATACCCAATTTGTAGGCCTAATGCAGCCTACTTTCCGACACCTACTAAACGAGAGCATGAAGATCGAAGCTCAGGAAAGGCAACCTGGTGAAAACCTTGGAGTGTAACACAACCTGTCTCTACACCCCATACACAATTAGTAGGCCTAATGCAGCGTAGTTTCCAACAGCTACTAAACGAGAGCCGGAAGATCGAAGCTCAGGAAAGGCAACCTGGGGAACACCTTGGAGTGTAACACAACCTCTCTCTACACCACGGAAGGGCTGATTCTTAGGAAGGAAGGCTGTTGTAAATAAGCATTGCGCGTCCGAGGGTGATTATATTCTTATTCGGTATCTACTCACCCTCGGACGCGCCATGCTTCTTGATTTGTAATTAATGTTTATTTGCAATGTGCTTTTGACTTACTCAATTATTTTTTTAATTATTGATTTTATTAAATTAATAGTTTAACATCTTATTGGAAATAATTTAAAGGAGACGCGACAGGACAACACTCGGTGGATGCCATATCTGTGTTAACAACTCCAAAAAACTTTCAGTTAACTTCTTGCAGGAGAAAGAAATTGTAGCTGTTGGACCTTTGTAGTACAGTTCCAGATATTTGTTGTGTGTTTGTTTTGATTGTTAAAATGTCTGCATTTGAGATCTCAACACGATCTTATTTTTTATAATCAAATTAATTTTTTAAATATTTTATTAGGTTGGTTCAAGGGGTACACGGGCCGCAGTAGACAGGTCAGTGGAGGCCTAGTGGAAGGAGGGACCACAGACAGGCATCGAAGGCCTAAAATAATAACACATGGCTGTAGGCAATTTTAAATTGGTTCCAGGGGTACACGGGCAGCAGTGCCCTGGTCAGTGTAGTAGTAGTTGAAAGAATGGACCGCAGACAGGCATCGAAGGCCTAAAATAAAAAAATTGGGCTGGCTGTAGGCAATTTTAAATTGGTTCCAGGGGTACACGGGCAGCAGTGGTGTGGTCAGTGGAGGCCTAGTGGAAGGAGTGACCGCAGACAGGCATCGAAGGCCTAAAATATTAACACATGGCTGTAGTCAATTTTAAATTGGTTCCAGGGGTACTTGGGCAGCAGTGCCCTGGTCAGTGTAGTAGTAGTTGAACGAATGGACCGCAGACAGGCATCGAAGGCCTAAAATAAAAAAATTGGGCTGGCTGTAGGCAATTTTAAATTGGTTCCAGGGGTACACGGGCAGCAGTGGTGTGGTCAGTGGAGGCCTAGTGGAAGGAGTGACCGCAGACAGGCATCGAAGGCCTAAAATAATCACACATGGCTGTAGGCAATTTTAAATTGGTTCCAGGGGTACACGGGCAGCAGTGGTGTGGTCAGTGGAGGCCTAGTGGAAGGAGTGACCGCAGACAGGCATCGAAGGCCTAAAATAATAACACATGGCTGTAGGCAATTTTAAATTGGTTCCAGGGGTACACGGGCAGCAGTGGTGTGGTCAGTGGAGGCCTAGTGGAAGGAGTGACCGCAGACAGGCATCGAAGGCCTAAAATAATAACACATGGCTGTAGGCAATTTTAAATTGGTTCCAGGGGTACACGGGCAGCAGTGCCCTGGTCAGTGTAATAGTAGTTGAAAGAATGGACCGCAGACAGGCATCGAAGGCCTAAAATAAAAAAATTGGGCTGGCTGTAGGCAATTTTAAATTGGTTCCAGGGGTACACGGGCAGCAGTGGTGTGGTCAGTGGAGGCCTAGTGGAAGGAGTGACCGCAGACAGGCATCGAAGGCCTAAAATAATAACACATGGCTGTAGGCAATTTTAAATTGGTTCCAGGGTTACACGGGCAGCAGTGGTGTGGTCAGTGGAGGCCTAGTGGAAGGAGTGACCGCAGACAGGCATCGAAGGCCTAAAATAATCACACATGGCTGTAGGCAATTTTAAATTGGTTCCAGGGGTACACGGGCAGCAGTGGTGTGGTCAGTGGAGGCCTAGTGGAAGGAGTGACCACAGACAGGCATCGAAGGCCTAAAATATTAACACATGGCTGTAGTCAATTTTAAATTGGTTCCAGGGGTACTTGGGCAGCAGTGCCCTGGTCAGTGTAGTAGTAGTTGAAAGAATGGACCGCAGACAGGCATCGAAGGCCTAAAATAAAAAAATTGGGCTGGCTGTAGGCAATTTTAAATTGGTTCCAGGGGTACACGGGCAGCAGTGGTGTGGTCAGTGGAGGCCTAGTGGAAGGAGTGACCGCAGACAGGCATCGAAGGCCTAAAATAATAAAACATGGCTGTAGGCAATTTTAAATTGGTTCCAGGGGTACACGGGCAGCAGTGGTCTGGTCAGTGGAAGTCTAGTGGAAGGAGTGACCGCAGACAGGCTTCGAAGGCCTAACATAACAAACTTGGACTGGCTGTAGGCACTTTTAAATTGGTTCCAGGGGTACATGGGCAGCAGTGTATGGTCAGTGGAAGTCTAGTGGAAGGAGTGACCGCAGACAGGCATCGAAGGCCTAAAATAATCACACATGGCTGTAGGCAATTTTAAATTGGTTCCAGGGGTACACGGGCAGCAGTGGTGTGGTCAGTGGAGGCCTAGTGGAAGGAGTGACCACAGACAGGCATCGAAGGCCTAAAATATTAACACATGGCTGTAGTCAATTTTAAATTGGTTCCAGGGGTACTTGGGCAGCAGTGCCCTGGTCAGTGTAGTAGTAGTTGAAAGAATGGACCGCAGACAGGCATCGAAGGCCTAAAATAAAAAAATTGGGCTGGCTGTAGGCAATTTTAAATTGGTTCCAGGGGTACACGGGCAGCAGTGGTGTGGTCAGTGGAGGCCTAGTGGAAGGAGTGACCGCAGACAGGCATCGAAGGCCTAAAATAATAACACATGGCTGTAGGCAATTTTAAATTGGTTCCAGGGTTACACGGGCAGCAGTGGTGTGGTCAGTGGAGGCCTAGTGGAAGGAGTGACCGCAGACAGGCATCGAAGGCCTAAAATAATCACACATGGCTGTAGGCAATTTTAAATTGGTTCCAGGGGTACACGGGCAGCAGTGGTGTGGTCAGTGGAGGCCTAGTGGAAGGAGTGACCACAGACAGGCATCGAAGGCCTAAAATATTAACACATGGCTGTAGTCAATTTTAAATTGGTTCCAGGGGTACTTGGGCAGCAGTGCCCTGGTCAGTGTAGTAGTAGTTGAAAGAATGGACCGCAGACAGGCATCGAAGGCCTAAAATAAAAAAATTGGGCTGGCTGTAGGCAATTTTAAATTGGTTCCAGGGGTACACGGGCAGCAGTGGTGTGGTCAGTGGAGGCCTAGTGGAAGGAGTGACCGCAGACAGGCATCGAAGGCCTAAAATAATAAAACATGGCTGTAGGCAATTTTAAATTGGTTCCAGGGGTACACGGGCAGCAGTGGTCTGGTCAGTGGAAGTCTAGTGGAAGGAGTGACCGCAGACAGGCTTCGAAGGCCTAACATAACAAACTTGGGCTGACTATAGGCACTTTTAAATTGGTTCCAGGGTAACACGGCCAGCAGTGGCCTGGTCAGTGTAGTAGTTGTAGAAAGAAGGGACCGCAGACAGGCTTCGAAGGCCTAACATAACAAAAATGTCAAAACAATGGTATTGTCAGTGCCAGGCATTGAAGGATGTCAGCGCCTAGACTACACATTGGTGAAGCTGTGAGAGATAATTTTGCTAGTGGTAGAGCACTGTTTGAGCTGGGGGGGGAACTGGCTTGTGGCCGGCGGTACAGGCACAGGGCCCTTCATATTACAACGGTGTGTCTGACGTTGGGTGCGCACCACCACCGCCAGAGACACTTTATTGTACTATGAGGGACCCAGTGGCAGTGCCGTCGACCAAAAGCGGCCACACCCACCTCTTCAGACAAACAGCACTCTCAAGGGTCCAAGCGCAAAGTGGCGATAGCACGGCCCCGTGTGGGGAGTTTGGCCATTTCGTGAGGTGGAAACATGTCGTATGCTGGACAATCAGGTGAAGAAAATTACGAGATTGGAAAAGTCATTCAGAATAGTCCACAGGCAAGACCTTTTCATAGGAAAGCTAGGTGTCAGCCGGGCAGGGTGGGGCAAAAGATTTTGAAATCCAGTTGTGGTTCATTTTAATGAAGGTTAGATCATCTACATTTTGGGTAGCCAGACGAGTCCTTTTTTCTGTTAGTATTGAACCTGCAGCACTGAATACTCTTTCTGATAGGACACTAGCTGCCGGGCAAGCAAGCTCCTGCAATGCATATTCTGCCAATTCTGGCCAGGTGTCTAATTTGGATGCCCAGTAATCAAATGGGAATGACGGTTGAGGGAGAACGTCGATAAGGGATGAAAAATAGTTTGTAACCATACTGGACAAATGTTGTCTCCTGTCACTTTGAATTGATGCTGCAGTACCTGTCCTGTCTGCGGTCATAGAAAAATCACTCCACAACCTGGTCAGAAAACCCCTCTGGCCAACGCCACTTCTGATTTCTGCCCCTCTAACACCTCTGGTCTGCTGGCCCCTGGAGCTCGTGTGAGAACGATCACGGGCGCTGTGTGCAGGGAATGCCAGAAGCAAACGGTCAACAAGAGTTGATTGTTTTGTTGCTAATATTAGTTCCAAGTTCTCATGTGGCATAATATTTTGCAATTTGCCTTTATAGCGAGGATCAAGGAGGCAGGCCAACCAGTAATCGTCATCGTTCATCATTTTTGTAATGCGTGTGTCCCTTTTGAGGATACGCAAGGCATAATCCGCCATGTGGGCCAAAGTTCCCGTTGTCAAATCTGCGGTTGTGCTTGGTTGAGGGGCAGTTGCAGGCAAATCTACGTCACTTGTGTCCCTCAAAAAACCAGAACCCGGCCTTGCCACGCCACCAATTTCCCGTGCCCCCGGGAAAGCTTCCTCATTAAAAATATACTCATCCCCATCATCCTCCTCATCCTCCACCTCCTCTTCGCCCGGTACCTCGTCATGTACACTGCCCTGACCAGACAATCGCTGACTGTCATCAAGGCTTTCCTCTTCCTCTGGTGCAGACGCCTGATCCTTTATGTGCGTCAAACTTTGCATCAGCAGACGCATTAGGGGGATGCTCATGCTTATTATGGCGTTGTCTGCACTAACCAGCCGTGTGCATTCCTCAAAACACTGAAGGACTTGACACATGTCTTGAATCTTCGACCACTGCACACCTGACAACTCCATGTCTGCCATCCTACTGCCTGCCCGTGTATGTGTATCCTCCCACAAAAACATAACAGCCCGCCTCTGTTCGCACAGTCTCTGAAGCATGTGCAGTGTTGAGTTCCACCTTGTTGCAACGTCTATGATTAGGCGATGCTGGGGAAGGTTCAAAGAACGCTGATAGGTCTGCATACGGCTGGAGTGTACAGGCGAACGGCGGATATGTGCGCAAAGTCCACGCACTTTGAGGAGCAGGTCGGATAACCCCGGATAACTTTTCAGGAAGCACTGCACCACCAGGTTTAAGGTGTGAGCCAGGCAAGGAATGTGTTTCAGTTGGGAAAGGGAGATGGCAGCCATGAAATTCCTTCCGTTATCACTCACTACCTTGCCTGCCTCAAGATCTACAGTGCCCAGCCACGACTGCGTTTCTTGCTGCAAGAACTCGGACAGAACTTCCGCGGTGTGTCTATTGTCGCCCAAACACTTCATAGCCAATACAGCCTGCTGACGTATGCCAGTAGCTGCCCCATAATGGGAGACCTGGTGTGCAACAGTGGCAGGTGCGGATGGAGTGTTTGTGCGACTGCGCTCTGTGGACGAGCTCTTGCTTCTGCAGGAGGACGAGGAGGAGGAGGAGGAGGAGGGGGTGCGAACGGCTACAGACAACTGTTTACTAGACCGTGGGCTAGGCAGAACTGTCCCAAACTTGCTGTCCCCTGTGGACCCTGAATCCACCACATTTACCCAGTGTGCCGTGATGGACACGTAACGTCCCTGGCCATGCCTACTGGTCCATGCATCTGTTGTCAGGTGCACCTTTGTGCTCACAGATTGCCTGAGTGCATGGACGATGCGCTCTTTAACATGCTGGTGGAGGGCTGGGATGGCTTTTCTGGAAAAAAAGTGTCGACTGGGTAGCTCGTAGCGTGGTACAGCGTAGTCCATCAGGTCTTTGAAAGCTTCGCTTTCAACTAACCGGTAGGGCATCATCTCTAACGAGATTAGTCTAGCTATGTGGGCGTTCAAACCCTGTGTACGCGGATGCGAGGCTAAGTACTTCCTTTTTCTAACCATAGTCTCATGTAGGGTGAGCTGGACTGGAGAGATGGAGATCGTGGAACTAGCGGGGGTGCCGGTGGACATGGCAGACTGAGAGACGGTGGGAGATGGTATTGTTGCCGCCGGTGCCCTAGATGCAGTGTTTCCTACTACGAAACTGGTGATTCCCTGACCCTGACTGCTTTGGCCTGGCAAAGATACCTGCACAGATACAGCAGGTGGTGCGCTAAATGGTGGTCCTACACTGCCGGAAGGGATGTTGCGTTGATGACTAGCTTCATTGGCCGAGGGTGCAACAACCTTAAGGGACGTTTGGTAGTTAGTCCAAGCTTTCAAATGCATGGTGGTTAAATGTCTATGCATGCAACTAGTATTGAGACTTTTCAGATTCTGACCTCTGCTTAAGGAAGTAGAACATTTTTGACAGATGACTTTGCGCTGATCAATTGGATGTTGTTTAAAAAAATGCCAGACTGCACTCTTTCTAGCATCGGATACCTTTTCAGGCATTGCAGACTGAGCTTTAACCGGATGGCCACGCTGTCCTCCACCAGGTTTTGGCTTTGCCACGCGTTTTGGGCAAGATACGGGCCCGGCAGATGGAACCTGTGGCGATGTTGATGCCTGCTGCGGCCCCTCCTCCTCCTCTGCTTCAGAACTGCTGCCGCCTGCACCCTGTTCCCCCAATGGCTGCCAATCGGGGTCAAGAACTGGGTCATCTAATAACTCTTCTTGTACCTCCTGCGCAACTTCGTCTGTGTCACCGTGTCGTTCGGTGGTATAGCGTTCGTGATGGGGCAACATAGTCTCATCAGGGTCTGATTCTTGATCAGCACCCTGCGAGGGCAATGTTGTGGTCTGAGTCAAAGGACCAGCATAGTAGTCTGGCTGTGGCTGTGCGTCAGTGCACTCCATGTCAGATTCAATTTGTAATGGGCATGGACTGTTAACTGCTTCACTTTCTAAGCCAGGGACGGTATGTGTAAAGAGCTCCATGGAGTAACCCGTTGTGTCGCCTGCTGCATTCTTCTCTGTTGTTGTTTTTGCTGAAGAGGACAAGGAAGTGACTTGTCCCTGACCGTGAACATCCACTAACGACGCGCTGCTTTTACTTTTACCAGTTTCACGAGAGGAGGCAAAAGAGCTAGAGGCTGAGTCAGCAAGATAAGCCAAAACTTGCTCTTGCTGCTCCGGCTTTAAAAGCGGTTTTCCTAATCCCAGAAAAGGGAGCGTTCGAGGCCTTGTGTAGCCGGACGACGAACCTGGCTCCACAGCTCCAGACTTAGGTGCAATATTTTTTACCCCACGACCACCTGATGCTCCACCACTACCACTACCCTCATTACCAGCTGACAATGAACGCCCCCGGCCACGACCTCTTCCACTAGACTTCCTCATTGTTTTAAAAACGTAACCAAACTAACGTTATTTGTTGCAGTCACACAACTTACACGGTGAGCTATAACTTCAGTATGATTTAGCTACCCCTTTACAGGTTGGTGAGACCACAGCGAAAATCAGGCCCAATGTTACACACTCTTTTTTTGGTGGCTGCAAATTAGAGAGATGCCCCACACGCAGGACTGTCACTGAAGCACAAATGTTAATATTAATGTCACACTATTATTTTTTTTTTATTTTTATTTTTTTCAGGAACACTTTAGAAACCCCCCCCAAAAAAAAACATTGATTTTTGCAGGGAGAATTTAGAAAACAAATGTAACAAACTATATGCTTTCTATGGGCCACTGAGTGAGAGATGACGCACACAGGAATCAGGAGTGGCACACAAGCCCAGAGGCCAATATTTTTCTACCAATGATTGATGGAGTTATTTTCTCTGGTAGATTTTGGAACCCAAATCAAGGAAAAAAAATATAGGCTTTCTATGGACCACAATTGGAGAGAGAGAGAGAGAGAGAGATGGCACACCCAGGAGTCAAGACTGGCACACAAGCAGAAAGGCCAATATTAATCTCCCACTGTTTTTTTTTTTTTTTTTTTTTTTTTTCAGGGAGACTTTAGAAAAAAAAATAATAAAAAAAATATGATTTTATCAGGAAGAATTTAGAAACCAAATAAAATAAAATGATTTTTTCAGGGAGAATTTATAAAACAAATAAAACCAAAAATAGGCGTTCCATGGCCCACTGACTGAGAGATGACGCACCCAGGAGTCAAGACTGGCACACAAGCAGAAAGGCCAATATTAATCTCCCACTGTTTTTTTTTTTTTTTTTTTTTCAGGGAGACTTTAGAAAAAAAAATAATAAAAAAAATATGATTTTATCAGGAAGAATTTAGAAACCAAATAAAATAAAATGATTTTTTCAGGGAGAATTTATAAAACAAATAAAACCAAAAATAGGCGTTCTATGGCCCACTGACTGAGAGATGACGCACACAGGAATCAGGAGTGGCACACAAGCCCAGAGGCCAATATTTTTCTACCAATGATTGATGGAGTTATTTTCTCTGGTAGATTTTGGAACCCAAATCAAGGAAAAAAAATATAGGCTTTCTATGGACCACAATTGGAGAGAGAGAGAGAGAGAGAGAGAGAGAGAGAGATGGCACACCCAGGAGTCAAGACTGGCACACAAGCAGAAAGGCCAATATTAATCTCCCACTGTTTTTTTTGGTTGTTTTTTTTTTTTTTTTTTCAGGGAGACTTTAGAAAAAAAAATAATAAAAAAAATATGATTTTATCAGGAAGAATTTAGAAACCAAATAAAATAAAATGATTTTTTCAGGGAGAATTTATAAAACAAATAAAACCAAAAATAGGCGTTCTATGGCCCACTGACTGAGAGATGACGCACCCAGGAGTCAAGACTGGCACACAAGCAGAAAGGCCAATATTAATCTCCCACTGTTTTTTTTTTTTTTTTCAGGGAGACTTTAGAAAAAAAAATAATAAAAAAAATATGATTTTGTCAGGAAGAATTTAGAAACCAAATAAAATAAAATGATTTTTTCAGGGAGAATTTAGAAAACAAATAAAACCAAAAATAGGCGTTCTATGGCCCACTGACTAAGAGAGAGAGAGAGAGATGGAACGCTTAGTACTGGCACACAAGCCCAAAGGGCAATATTAATCTCCCTTTTTTTTTCCAGGGAGAATTTCTAAAACCCCCCAAAAAAAAAAAATAGGCTTTCTATGGCCCACTATTTGTGAGAGAGATGGGACGCTCAGGACTGGCACAGATGGCACGCTCAGGACTGGCACAGAAGCCCAGAGGCCAATATTAATCTCCCTTTTTTTCTGGGAGAATTTATAAAACCAAAAAAATATTTAAATAGGCTTTCTATGGCCCACTATTTGTGAGAGAGATGGCACGCTCAGGACTGGCACAGATGGCACGCTCACAACTGGCACACAAGCCCAGAGGCCAATATTAATCTCCCTTTTTTCAGGGAAAATTTATAAAACCAAAAAAAAAATTAAATAGGCTTTCTATGGCCCACTATTTGTGAGAGAGATGGCACGCTCAGGACTGGCACAGATGGCACGCTCACAACTGGCACACAAGCCCAGAGGCCAATATTAATCTCCCTTTTTTCAGGGAAAATTTATAAAACAAAAAAAAAAAATTAAATAGGCTTTCTATGGCCCACTATTTGTGAGAGAGATGGCACGCTCAGGACTGGCACAGATGGCACGCTCACAACTGGCACACAAGCCCAGAGGCCAATATTAATCTCCCTTTTTTTCAGGGAGAATTTATAAAACCAAAAAAAAAATTAAATAGGCTTTCTATGGCCCACTATTTGTGAGAGAGATGGCACGCTCAGGGCTGGCACAGATGGCACGCTCAGGACTGGCACACAAGCCCAGAGGCCAATATTAATCTCCCTTTTTTTCAGGGAGAATTTATAAAACCCCCAAAAAAATAAAATAGGCTTTCTATGGCCCACTATTTGTGAGAGAGATGGCACACTCAGGACTGGCACACAAGCCCAAAGGCCAATATTAATCTCCCACTGTATTTTTATCAGGGAGAATTTATACACCCCACAAAAAAAAATACAGAAAAATGAAAAGGCTTTCTATGGCCCACTATGTGAGAGAGATGGCACACACAGGGATGGCACTCTAGCAGAAATGCCAAATTGCCAATCTTAATCTCCCACCAAAAAAAAAAAAAAAAAAAACACAGGGAATGTCCTACAATTACTATCTCCCTGCCTGCAGTAATCTCAGCCAGGTATGGCAGGCAGCTACTATCTCCCTGCCTGCAGTAATCTCAGCCAGGTATGGCAGGCAGCAATAAGGAGTGGACTGATGCACAAATGAAATAAAAAGTGTGGACAAACAAAAAAGATAGCTGTGCAGAAAGGAAGGAACAAGAGGATTTGTGCTTTGAAAAAAGCAGTTGGTTTGCACAGCGGCGTACACACAGCAATGCAGCTATCAGGGAGCCTTCTAGGGCAGCCCAATGAGCTACAGCGCTGAGGGGAAAAAAAAAAAAAAAAAACTTCCACTGTCCCTGCACACCGAGGGTGGTGTTGGACAGTGCAAATCGCTGCAGCACAAGCGGTTTTGTGGTTAATGGACCCTGCCTAACGCTATCCCTGCTTCTGACAAAGCGGCAGCAACCTCTCCCTAAGCTCAGATCAGCAGCAGTAAGATGGCGGTCGGCGGGAACGCCTCTTTATAGCCCCTGTGACGTCGCAGACAGCAAGCCAATCACTGCAATGCCCTTCTCTAAGATGGTGGGGACCAGGACCTATGTCATCACGCTGCCCACACTCTGCGTTTACCTTCATTGGCTGAGAAATGGCGCTTTTCGCGTCATTGAAACGCGACTTTGGCGCGAAAGTCGCGTACCGCATGGCCGACCCCGCACAGGGGTCGGATCGGGTTTCATGAAACCCCGACTTAGCCAAAAGTCGGCGACTTTTGAAAATGTTCGACCCGTTTCGCTCAACCCTAGCCACCAGTAGTGCCGAGAGATAAGAGACAGTGTCTTCTTGACTCCTACATGTCCTGCAATTTTGGAGGAGTGACCCCAACGTAAAACTCTCTCCTTGTCTTGATTAGCCACAAGAGTCTTGCCAGGAGGAGTAGGAATCACTCTTAGAGGAGCAAGAGTGACGATCCTCGCAGGATCAATGATGTGAGCCGGAGAATCCTCCATGTCCTGAGGTTGAAAGGATCTCGAAAGAGCATCTGCTTTGACATTCTTATTTCCAGGTCGGAAATGAAGTTCAAACTCAAATCGTCCGAAGAATAAAGACCATCTGGCTTGTCGTGGATTTAGTCTTTTGGCAGACCGAATATAGGCCAGATTCTTGTGGTCAGTGTAAATGATGAATGGATGAAGAGACCCTTCAAGAAGATAACGCCATTCTTCCAAGGCTAGCTTGATAGCCAATAGCTCCTTATCCCCTATAGAGTAGTTATGCTCAGGAGCGGAAAAAGTTTTAGAAAAGAAACCACAGGTCACCAAACGTCCGGACGAAGATCTTTGCAAAAGTACTGCTCCAGCTCCAATAGAAGATGCGTCGACCTCAAGGACAAACAGTCTATTAGCATCAGGACGATGAAGCACAGGGGCCGTAGCGAAACTTTGTTTAAGGGACAAAAAAGACTCTTCAGCCTCAGGGGTCCAAAGGCTGGAATTGACTCCCTTGCGAACTAGGGCAGAGATAGGCTTGGTCATGGAAGAAAAATGAGGAATAAATTGTCTATAGTAGTTGGCAAAGCCAAGAAAACGTTGGATTGCTTTTGTTCCAAGAGGACGAGGCCAATTCAGGACAGCAGAAACCTTCTCTGGATCCATCTCTAAGCCAGATCTTGAGACAATATACCCAAGGAAGGGAAAAGAGGACTGTTCAAAGACGCACTTTTCAATCTTAGCGAACAGATGATTCTCTCTTAGCCTTAGCAGGACTCGGCGGACATCTCGCCTGTGAGTGGAGAGATCCGGAGAGAAGATGAGGATGTCGTCAAGGTAAACCACGACTGAGGAGTAGAGAAGATCCCGAAATACATCGTTCACAAATTCCTGGAAAACCGCGGGGGCGTTGCAGAGACCAAACGGCATAACCAAGTATTCGTAGTGACCGTCACGAGTATTGAAGGCGGTCTTCCACTCATCGCCTGCACGAATACGAACCAGATTGTATGCGCCACGTAGATCTAATTTGGTAAAGATTTGCGCACCCCGAAGACGATCGAAGAGTTCCGGAATGAGTGGCAGAGGATATTTGTTCTTCACCGTGATGTTGTTTAGGCCTCGATAATCAATGCAGGGACGGAGGGAACCGTCTTTCTTCTTCACGAAAAAAAACCCTGCTCCGGCCGGAGAAGAAGACTTGCGGATGAAACCTTTAGCAAGATTTTCTTGAATGTACTCAGACATAGCTTGAGTCTCAGCAGGAGAGAGAGGATAGATTCTGCCCCTGGGCGGGTTAGTTCCAGGCACGAGATCTATGGGACAATCATAGAGACGGTGAGGCGGAAGCTCCTCAGCCTCCTTCTTGTTGAAGACATCAGAAAAAGCGCTGTAGACAGAGGGTAAGGCGGGAAAGGAAGAAGAAGGAGAAGAATTAGAGGAATATCCCACAGGACGCACCGGCAGCAGACAACGTTCCCGACAAAGCTCACCCCAGCGCAAGATATTACCATTGCGCCAATCTAAAATGGGCTCGTGGCTTCGTAACCAAGGAAGACCTAAGAGCATAGGATGAGACAGACCCGCTAAAACATAAAATGCAATTCTCTCCTTGTGCAGAGCCCCAACCTGAAGTTCCACCTCAAGTGTCACTTGAGTAATGGTCTCCTGTAAAGGTTTACCATCCACAGATGCTAGAATCACAGGAGCCTCTAAGGTTCTGACTGGAACGGAGAATTTCAAAACCTCTTCCAACCTAATAAAATTCCCTGCAGCGCCCGAATCCACATACGCATCCAGAGAAACGCCCTTGCCCGCAATATGCAAAAGAACGGACAAAGTAAGGGGTTGAGAGGAATCACACACACCTAGGGAGGCCTCTCTTACCTGACCTAGGCGGAGGAGTTTTCCGGACGTTCAGGGCAAGAGCGCAATAAATGAGCAGCACTTCCGCAGTAAAAACATAACCCCTGAGTGCGCCTCTCTTTACGACGTTGTTCGGACATTTTAAGACGGTCCACTTGCATAGGTTCCGGTGCGGACGCCTGAGAGGAGGTTCTAGGCTGTGGACTGAGTGGCTTACGGGTGGCAGAAGAAGGACGAAGAGACCTCCGCTCGCGAGCGCGTTCTTGGAACCGAAGGTCAATACGGGTCGCTAAGGAAATTAATTCCTCCAAAACCGTAGGGGTGTCCCGACCAGCTAACTCATCCTTTATGCGCCCAGAGAGACCCCGCCAGAAAGCACCCACCAACGCCTCATTGTTCCAGCCCAAGTCAGAGGAGAGGGTGCGGAACTGAATAGCGTACTGGCCTACGGATAACGATCCCTGATGGAGAGAGAATAGGGCTTCAGTTGTAGAGGCCAGTCGTCCAGGTTCGTCAAAGACAAGACGGAAAGTCTCCAAAAATTCAGACAACCGGGAGACTAGGGGATCGTCTCGCTCCCAGAGTGGATTAACCCATGCCAAGGCGTCACCCTCTAGATGGGAAATCAAAAACGCAACTTTGGACGGATCCGTCGGGTAATGCTGGGGTAGAAGCTCAAAGTGAAGACGGCATTGGTTTAGAAATCCTCGGCAGGACTTAGGATCCCCATTGTACCGAGGCGGTAGCTCTTTTTGCGTAGCAGAGGCCCCAGCGGGGTCCATGGCCTTTGCTTCCTGTAAGTATTCGGACAGAAATCCGAGAGTGGACCCTCTGGGTCGTGACTCTAGAGCCCCCGGGGTCGAGCGGACCAGATGGAATCACCCCCTATACAGGGAGTGTTAGGAGCAGGACCTCAGGGGAATAGAGACACAACAGCTAGAGCCAAAGGGACGACCCAAAATAAAGAAGGAAACCACAGGCTATAAGGATGGCAGGGAATAATAGGAAAACAAGACTTAACTGAAAGAATGTCTGGAACACGGAACGGCAGGACTCAGCAGGAACACGGACCGGCAGGATACAACAGGAACACGGACTGGCGGGATACAGCAGGAACACGGGCTGGCAGGACACAGCAGGAACACGGACTGGCAGGATACAGCAGGAACACGGACTGGCAGAATACAGCAGGAACACGGACAGGCAGGATACAGCAGGAACACGGACTGGCAGAATACAGCAGGAACACGGACTGGGAGGATACAGCAGGAACACGGACTGGCAGGATACAGCAGGAACACGGACTGGCAGGATACAACAGGAACACAGACTGGCAGGATACAGAGACAAAGCAAGGACTGGGCTGAGAAAAGACACTGGTACAGGGGAGCCTAGGGCATAGGGACACTGACGGCAGACAGTGCACCTACAAAGCAAAGGCGTCTTACCTAGGAAGACGCCGGGAAGAAATACCCGATGGGCGCCGCCATGTTGGGGCGGAGCCACCGGGTCGCGACCTCCCAGAAGGCTCAGCGACGGGGGAGACGCGACCGCGCATGCGCGAAGAGACCAGACGCCGAGAGCCGGCGAAGGAGGAGGCAGAGCAGCGCGGGACAGGATCGTGAGCGCGCCGAGGGATGGGAGAAGCCGGGTAAGTATGTGCGGGCGTGACAGCCGATATTTGCGGTATCGGAATTCCGATACCGAATTCCGATACTTCCCGCGTATCGGATACCGGAATCGGAAGTTCCCAGAATTCAAACTGAACGCAGCAGCCAATGAGGAATGAATGGAAGTGTGGACACATCCTGTTTAGCATGGTGGGCATGTAAGTACTGGCAAGGCTGTGATTGGCTGCTGAAATGATGTCACTCTGCACTATAAAAAACGCTGCCGCCATTTTGCGCTCACTCTGCTGTGATTTCAGTTAGGGACAGGATGCTGTGTTCTAACTGAGGGCCAGTTGAGATAGCTAATTGCTTTATTTTCCTTTCCCAAGGCTAATTTAGCAAAACGCTGTGTGTTCTTCACTGTTCACCTTGCTCTTGCCTTGCAGCGCTGTTTTAACAGCGTTCTGCAAGGTCTCTGTGTGTGTGTGTGCAGCTCACTCTGTAGTCTGTGTGCAGCCATATACCCGGTTGTATTCAGCTCAGGGGGTGTTCACACTGCCTCACACAGTTGTCCTTTTTTGCTCATAGTGCAGCCTGTGCACATTTTTTCTCAAATTTCCTATTAGTGTCTTTCCACCCGTCTCCAGCTAAATTGTGGAAAAACACTACATAGGATAACCTAGAGGGGGTTTTTTGGGCCTTGCAGCGCCATTTACGGCTGTCTGCACGGTCTCCGTGTGAGCCCAGCTCGCCCTGTAGTCTCTGTGCAGCCATAGCCGGTTGGATTCAGCTCAGGGTTCGTTACTGCCTCATACCTTGAAAAAAATTTCCCTTTTTTTCAAATAGTGCAGCCTGTTTAAAATTTAAAAAAAAAAATTCCTATTAGTGTTTTTCCACCCGTCTCCAGCTAAATTGTGGAAAAACACTACATAGGATAATGTAGAGGGTTTTTTTTGGGCCTTGCAGCGCCGTTTACGGCTGTCTGCACGGTCTCTGTGTGAGCGCAGCCCGCCCTGTAGTCTGTGTGCAGCCATAGCCGGTTGGATTCAGCTCAGGGTGCGTTACTGCCTCATACCTTGAAAAAAAATTTCCTTTTTTTCAAATAGTGCAGCCTGTTTAAACATTTTTTTAAAAAAATCCTATTAGTGTTTTTCCACCCGTCTCCAGCTAAATTGTGGAAAAACACTACATAGGATAACTAGAGGTTTTTTTTTGGGCTTTGCAGCGCCGTTTACGGCTGTCTGCACGGTCTCTGTGTGAGCGTAGCTCGCCCTGTAGTCTGTGTGCAGCCATAGCCGGTTGGATTCAGTTCAGGGTGCGTTACTGCCTCATACCTTGAAAAAAAATTTCCTTTTTTTCAAATAGTGCAGCCTGTTTAAAATTTAAAAAAAAAAAATTCCTATTAGTGTCTTTCCACCCGTCTCCAGCTAAATAGTGGAAAAACACTACATAGGATAACCTAGAGGAGGGTTTTTGGGCCTTGCAGCGCCGTTTACGGCTGTCTGCACGGTCCCCGTGTGAGTTAAACTTGCTCTGTAGTCTGATCTGCAGAAAAAAAAAAAAGGAAAGTTCACCAAACACAACTTAACACTTGTGTAGGCCACATTTGAAAAATAATAAAGTTTAGTCCACACTTTACAACATTAGTGTTTCTTACACCTGTTAGGAGGAGCATTTCAGGAATAAGCACACTAAGGCCTTAGTACTTTTCTGCTTATCTTTATCTGTCAACCAAGATGAAGAGGGCAGGGAGTAAGGCACGTGGGCGTGGGCGCAGAGCAGGGAGAGGAGCAGGGAGAGGACGTGGTGATTCTGTGCCTGCTGCGGGCACCGGTGACTCGTCGTCACTCAGTTTCAGCAGGGAACAGTCCTTCATGCGCAGCTTTGTCGGAGAGCGCCGTGCACCGCTGCTGCGTGAAGACCAAATTGAAGCCGTTGTCGGGTGGATGGCAGCTAATGCCACGGCATCGACTTCAGTTAGTGCCACATCCTCTCAGGCACAGAGCACTGGAGAGCAGCCATCTGTCTCTTCACCACCTGCCAAATTGGCCAGGCAGTCAGAGAGCCCAGGACAGGAGCCGTCTCTACTTCTGTTCTCTGAATCTCTTGGCTTGGAAACAGGGGGCCAGCCAAGCAGCATTGGAGAAATGGAAGAAGAGGCAGTGTGCAGTGATGCCCAACAGCTTTGTCTCTCTGACTCTGAAGAGGCGGGTGGGCCAGTGCCTCCGGTGACCACAGCGCAGTACGCATCTGATGATGAAACTCAGGTGACGCTTTCTGGTGCGTACTGTGCTGCCGAGACTACCCAGGAGGAGCAGTTGGTGACAGAGGGTAGTGGAGATGATGAGGTCGTTGACCCATCGTGGCGTGAGGAACAGGAAGGTGGTGGGAGCAGCTCTGAGGAAGAGATTCCCCTTACGGGCCAAAGAGGGAGAGGGAGGGGGAAGACTGCGGAGCCTGTAGCCTCCACTTTGGCACCCGTTAGGAGCCTGTCTCTTTCCAAAGCCAAAAAAAGTGCTCCCAAGACTTGCAGTGCCTGGTCCTTTTTTGACACAGTTGCAGATGACATTTGTTTTGTCAAATGCAAGCTGTGTCATCAGAAAGTAAAAAGAGGGAAAAATGTCAGCAACCTCAATACCACAAATATGTGGAAACATGTGCGGACCAGGCACGCGGTGGAGTTACAGAAACACACTGAAGATGTAGGCCAACCAACAGCGGCAGCTACCACCTCTTCAGCTCGTGTTGCCTCTTCCTCCAGCTCATGCACAGCTGGTTTGGCTTCCTCCCAGGATCGCCATGGAAGGACCTCTGGCACTGTTGTCCAGAGACCTTGTGTAATTCCACCCACAGCACCACCTTCCCAGTCATCCTCACACTCCCAGTCTACTCTACAGCCATCGGTAGTACAGGCATGGGAGAAAAGGCGGGCATTCTCGGCCAACCACCCCCGAGCACAGGCTCTGAATGCAGGCATTGCCAAACTGTTGTCCCTGGAAATGCTCTCATTCAGGCTGGTGGAGACTGACAGCTTCCGTGACTTGATGGCATTGGCAGTCCCACAGTACAAGGTGCCCAGCCGCTTTTACTTCAGCAGGCAAGCTGTCCCTGCCCTGCACAGGCATGTTGAGGGAAACATAAAACATGCGCTACTGAACGCCGTCAGTAGCAAGGTCCACCTCACCACCGATGCGTGGACCAGTCAGCATGGACAGGGGCGATACGTTTCCCTCACTGCCCATTGGATTAATGTTGTTGAGCCAGGTACAGATCGTGCGAGTGGCGCAGGACGTGTCCTGCCCACTCCAAGGATTGCAGGAATCCAGTCTGTACGCATTGACTCCTCCTCTTACACAAGTTCCTCAGAATCATCTCTGCAGGATCCGTCACAGTCCACCTCCACATGGACCCGTGAACATTTACCTATGACCGACATGAGCACAGCCGTGGCCAAACGTCAGCAGGCCGTCTTGAAACTAGTTTCATTGGGGAATCGAAGCCACACAGCGCAGGAGCTCTGGAATGCCATCAAGCAGGAGAGCGATGTGTGGTTACTGCCAGCGAATCTCCAGCCAGGCATGGTAGTGTGTGAAAATGGCCAAAATCTGGTGGCAGCTTTGGCCCTTGGCAACCTCACTCACATCCCATGTCTGGCACATGTGCTCAATTTGGTTGTGCAGAGTTTTCTGAGGGACTATCCGGATCTTGATGCCCTGCTGCACAAGGTCCGCCTAGAGTGTGCTCACTTGCGGCGTTCCAGCTTGGCAAGATCCCGCATTGCTGCTCTGCAGCGCCGATTCCGCCTTCCGGAACACCGCATCATATGTGACCTACCTACCCGGTGGAATTCCACGTTACATATGTTGGAGCAGTTGTGTGAGCAGCAGCAAGCAGTTATGGAGTACCAGCTGCATCAGGCGCAAAGAAGTCGCAGTCAGCGCCGATCAGACTTCACAACCACAGAGTGGGCCACTATGAAGGACGTCTGCCAGGTTTTGCGTCCTTTTGATTATTCCACGCGGATGGCAAGTGCAGATGATGCACTAGTCAACATGACTGTCCCCCTTATCTGCCTGCTTCAGCAAACTTTGCAAGGGTTAAGGGATGATGTTGTGGAAGAGGTGGAGGATGAGGAGTCACCTTTTCGATCAGCTTCTGGAGAGTCAGCGCCACGTGGTTCCTCACAAAGGGGTACGCAGGGGCCACTTTGTGAGGAGGATGAGGAGGAGTCAATGGAGGAGGAAGAGCTCCGTCCAGAGGAGGGAGCGACCCAATTGTCCAGTGGTCAGTGTGTACAGCGAGGGTGGGGTGATGACGAGCGGGCAGAGATCATGTCTCAAGCAGGGGACAGCGTTTCTGGGCCAGTTGGCAGTCTGCAGCACATGGTGGATTTCATGCTGCAGTGCCTGAGAAACGACCGCCGCATCGACCACATTCTCAACATGCCTGATTATTGGGTGTTCACCCTCCTCGATCCTCGCTACCGGGACAACGTCCAAAACCTCATCCCAGCGTTGACCCGGGAGCGTAAATTGCGGGAGTACCACGACACACTGGTGAATTCCATCATCTTCTCCAGTCCAACTGAGAGGAGTGCTGCTAGTGCTTTACAAAGCAGCTCAGTGCGTCGAGGCAGTGGGGGAGGCTCTGCCCAAAGAGGGAGCAGAAGCAGTGCCTCTGCCCAAGGCAAGCCCAGTATGGCACAACTCTGGCACACTTTTGTGTGCCCGCCCCAAATGTCTACACCATCACCGGCGGCTCCAGTCAGCAGGAGGCAACGGTTCCGTCAGATGGTGACAGACTACATGGCTTGCCCTCTTACTGTACTCCCAGACGGCTCTTCCCCGTTCAAGTTTTGGGTCTCTAAGCTGGATACATGGCCAGAGCTAAGCCAGTATGAATTGGAGGTGCTGGCTTGCCCTGCGGCTAGTGTCTTATCGGAACGTGTCTTTAGTGCCGCAGGTGGTGTACTAACAGACCGTCGCATGCGACTATCCTCCGATAACGTTGACCGGCTTACTTTCCTGAAAATGAACCAGGCCTGGATCTCGCAGGAATTTGCCACTCCTCTGCCTGATTAAGTAATTGGGTGTCATCCAGGTCTCCTGATGTGTTCATCTTTCTACCACCTGAACTGCTATTCCTGGGCTCCAACACCGCCAGTTGCGGCTCAGAAGTGCAGGCTGCACAGTAAAAACATACGACCCAGTGTTATTAGGTTTCAGTAACGTCTGCTGATCCCCAGCTGTGTAGCCGGCAATGTGTCCTGCGACCGCCACGCTGGCACAACAACCTAAATGTAAGGGAACCTGTCCCCCCCCCCCCGGCGTTTGTTACTGAAAGAGCCATCTTGTGCAGCAGTAATGCTGCACAAGGAAAAGGTAGCTCTTTTATTTTAGCTCCTTGCACACGCAGAACTTAACACTTATAAAATGTGTTCACTGATACCGTTATACCGTCCCGGAGCTGGGACTTTCCTTCGTAATGTGACGCAGCACAGCCGTCATTCCTACCCCCTTGGTGCCATGCGCTGCCTCCTCAATGTTGTTTTAAGCTGTCACGGAGCCTGCGCTGTTCTGTTATCCCTTGGCCATGCCCTATTTGCGCTGCCTGTCTTCTGACATAATTTGGTGTCAGGCTGGCTGCGCCTGTGCGGCCGCGCTGCCCGAGATCCCGCCTCGCAGTGTCTTCTGATTGAATCACACTGCGGGCCTTGGATCCATGGGCATGCGCAGTGCATATCTTCCCCTCGGGCTCTCGCTCATCTCCCTCCGCCTTCTTTAGACTGTGTGCCGTCAGCTGATCCCTAATAGCATGCCACGGCCGTGACACCGCACAGTCTGAAGAAGAGGGAAGGAGGGGAGTGAGAGTCGAGGATATGCACTATGCATGCCCATGGATCCAAGGCCCGCAGTGGGATTACGTTAGACGAGACTGCGAGGTGGGATCTGGAGCAGCGTGGACGCACAGGCACTGACAGCCTGACACCAAATTATGTCAGAAGACAGGCAGCGCTAATTGGGCATGGCCAAGGGATAACAGAACAGCGCAGGCTCCGTGACAGCTTAAAACAACGCTGAGGAGGCAGCGCACGGCACCAAGGGGATAGGAATGATAGCTGTGCTGTGTCCCATTACGAAGGAAATTCGCACCTCCGTGACGGTTTTACGGTATAAGGGGACACATTTTTAGTGTTTACTTCTGTGTTTGCAAGGAGCATAATTAAAAGAGCAACCTTTTCCTTTTGCATCCTTAGTGCTGCACAAGATGGCTCTTTCAGCTACAAACGTCTTGGGGGGGGTTAAAGGTTCCCTTTCAACTTGCTCCAATCAGGCTTCGGCCTACACTCTGTTCCTCTGCTCCTCCTGCTGTCCCTGGGCTCTAACACCGCCAGTTGGTGCCTGGAAGTGCTGTCTGCACAGTCAACAGTCGCTCCTCTGTTATTGGGGTTCAGTAACGTCAGCTGATCCCCAGCTGTGTGTGCGGCAATACCTCCAATCTGCTCCTCCTGCTGTCCCTGGGCTCTAACACCGCCAGTTGGTGCCTGGAAGTGCTGTCTGCACAGTCAACAGTCGCTCCTCTGTTATTGGGGTTCAGTAACGTCAGCTGATCCCCAGCTGTGTGTGCGGCAATACCTCCAATCTGCTCCTCCTGCTGTCCCTGGGCTCTAACACCGCCAGTTGGTGCCTGGAAGTGCTGTCTGCACAGTCAACAGTCGCTCCTCTGTTATTGGGGTTCAGTAACGTCAGCTGATCCCCAGCTGTGTGTGCAGCAATACCTCCAATCTGCTCCTCCTGCTGTCCCTGGGCTCTAACACCGCCAGTTGGTGCCTGGAAGTGCTGTCTGCACAGTCAACAGTCGCTCCTCTGTTATTGGGGTTCAGTAACGTCAGCTGATCCCCAGCTGTGTATCCGGCAACGTGTCATGCGACCGCCACGCTGGCACAACTAAAATGTAAGGGGACCTGTCCCCCCCCCCCTAGGCGTTTGTTACTGAAAGAGCCACCTTGTGCAGCACTAATACTGCACAAGGAAAAGGTCGCTCTTGAAATTATGCTCCTTGCAAACGCTGAACTACACACTCATGTAATGTGTCCCCTCACACCGTCAAACTGTCCCTGAGGTGGGACTTTCCTTTGTAATGTGACGCAGCACAGCCGTCATTGCTACCCCCTTGGCACCGTGCGCTGCCTCCTTAGCGTTGTTTGATTCCGTCCTGGACCCTGCGCTGTTATGTTATCCCTTGGCCATGCACAGTTTGCGCTGCCCGTCCTCTGACATCATTTGTTGTCGTCCTGGCTGCACCTGTGCGTCCACGCTGCCCGAAATGCCACCTCGCAGTGTCGTCTAATGTGATCCCACAGTGGGCCTGGTATCCATGGCCATGCGCAGTGCATATACTAGCCTCTCACTCCCCTTCTTCACGCTTTTTCAGACTAGGCGGCGTCAGCTGATCCCTAATAGCATGCCACGGCCGTGACGCCGCACAGTCTGAAGAAGCAGGAAGGAGGTGAGTGAGAGGCGATGATATGCACTGCGCATGCCCATGGATCCCTGGCCCGCAGTGGGATTACATTAGATGACACTGCGAGGTTGGATCTCGGGCAGCTTGGACGCACAGGCACTGCCAGCCTGACACCTAAATGATGTCAGAAGACGGGCACCGCTAACTGTGCATGGCCAAGGGATAACATTACAGCGCGGGCTCCGTGACAGAACCAAACAACGTTGAGGAGGTGGCGCACGGCACCAAGGGGGTTGGAATGACGGCTGTGCTGTGTCACATTACAAAGGAAAGTCCCACTTCCGGGATGGTTTGACGGTGTGAGGGGACACATTATATGAGTGTGTACTTCAGCGTTTGCAAGGAGCATAATTTTCGGAGCCACCATTTTCCATGTGCAGTACTGCTGTACAAGATGGCTCTTTCAGCAACAAATGCCTGGGGGGGGGGGGGGTTAAAGGTTCCCTTTCAACTTGCTCCACTGCAGGCTTCGGCCTACACTCTGCTCCTCTTTGATTCCCTGGGTTTCAACACTGTCAGTTGCCACCTGGAAGTGTTGTCTACACAGAAAAAACACTAGCTGATGTGTCAGTGGGCTTCAGCACCGCCAGCTGTTCCCCTGCTGTGTAGTCGGCAACGTGTCCAACGTGTCCAGCACAAGCCACACTGACACAACAGAACAAAAGCTGCCACCAGTGCAGGCTTCGGCCTACACTCTGCTCCTCTCCTCCTCCTTCTGCCCCTGGGCTCAAACACCGCTAGTTTTTGCCCGGAAGTGCTAGCTGCACAGAGAAAAACACCAGCCAATGTGTTAGTGGGGTTCAGCACCGCCAGCTGTTCCCCTGCTGTGTAGCCGGCAACGTGACCTGCAAACGCCACGCAGGCACATGAACTGAAATTAAAGGGACCCTGCCACCCACCCCAAGGTGTTTCTATGTATAACAGCTACCTTGTACAGCAGTAATGCTGTATTTGTACAAGGTGGCTGACTTTTTCTCATTGCCAACGTGGAACTTAACACGTACAAAATGTGTCTCATTGAGACCATTCCACTGTCCCTGAGGTGTGACTTTCCTTTCTAATGGTACGCAGCACCACCCTTGGTAGCGCTACCCGTCTTCTGACATCATTGGTTGGCTGCCTGTGCCTGTGCGTCCGCCCTGCCCGACACAACCCCCCTCGTTGTCTCATATATTTTGGCTGCGAGGGTGTGATTGATGGGCATGTGCAGTGCATATGTTCGCCTGTCTTAACTCATCTCCTTCCGCCTTCTTCAGACTGTGCGGCCTCATGGTCGTGGTAGGCGATAAGGGATCAGCTGAGGCCGCCCAGTCTGAAGCAGGTGTAAGGACATGTGTGAGTGGCAAACATATTTACTGCAAAAGGGCACAAATCCCAGCCACGCAGTGTGGTTTTTTGAAAACACACTGCGGGTCTGGGATTCATGGCCATTGCTAACCGCACCGGCCAACATGAAATGAGGTGAGAAGACAGGCAGCGCTCACAGCGCATGGCCAAGGGATCACAATAGTGCAGACTCCTGTACAGCAAATAACAACGCTCAGGAGGCTGCGCCCAGCACCAAGGCGTTATTTATGTGCACCTGTGCTGCGTCTCCTTAAAAAGACAAGTCACGCCTCCAATACAGTTCTACTGTTCAATGGGCTAAATTGTGTACGTCTTTCATTCTGCGTGTGCAATGAGCAAAACTTAAAGAGCAACCTTTAACTTGTGTAGTTTTACTGCTGCACAAGGTGTGGCTCTTCAACATTGTAACACCTGAGGGTGGGTTAAAGGTTACCTTTGAAATTGGTTCAATTAGGCTTCGGCCTACACTCTGCTCCTCCTGCAGACCCTGGGCTCTAACTACGCCAGTTGGGGCCCGGAAGTGCTGGCTGCACAGAGAAAAACACCCACCATTGTGTCAGCGGGGTTCAGCACCGCCAGCTGTTCCCCTGCTGTGTAGCCGGCATCGTGTCCAGCACAAGCCATGCTGGCACAACAGACCAAAAGCTGCCACCAGTGCAGGCTTCGGCCTACACTCTGCTCCTCTCCTCCTCCTGCTGACCCTGGGCTCAAACAACGCTAGTTTTTGCCCGGAAGTGCTAGCTGCACAGAGAAAAACACCCGCCAATGTGTTAGTGGGGTTCAGCACCACCAGCTGTTCCCCTGCTGTGTAGCCGGCATCGTGTCCAGCACAAGCCACGCTGGCACAACCGACCAAAAGCTGCCACCAGTGGAGGCTTCGGCCAACACTCTGCTCCTCTCCTCCTCCTGCTGACCCTGGGCTCAAACAACGCTAGTTTTTGCCCGGAAGTGCTAGCTGCACAGAGAAAAACACCAGCCAATGTGTTAGTGGGGTTCAGCACCGCCAGCTGTTCCCCTGCTGTGTAGCCGGCAACGTGACCTGCAAACGCCACGCAGGCACATGAACTGAAATTAAAGGGAACCTGGCCCCACCCCCCCAGGTGTTTCTATGTATAACAGCCACCTAGTACAGCAGTACTGCTGCATTTGTACAAGGTGGCTGATTTTTTCTCCTTGCCCACGTTGAATTAAACACGTAAAATATGTGTCTCATTACAGACCATTACAATGTCCCTGAGGTGTGACTTTCCTTTTTAATGACACGCACCACCCCCCTTGGTAGCGCTGCCCGTCTTCTGACATCATTGGTTGGCTGCCTGTGCCTGTGCGTCCGCCCTGCCCGACACAACCCCCCTCGTTGTCTCATATATTTTGGCTGCGAGGGTGTGATTGTTGGGCATGTGCAGTGCATATGTTCGCCTGTCTTAACTCATCTCCTTCTGCCTTCTTCAGACTGTGCGGCCTCATGGCCGTGGTAGGCGATAAGGGATCAGCTGAGGCCGCCCAGTCTGAAGCAGGTGTAAGGACATGTGTGAGCGGCAAACATATTTACTGCACAAGGCCACGAATCCCAGCCACGCAGTGTGATTTTTTGAAAACACACTGTGGGTCTGGGATTCATGTCCATCGCTAACCGCAACGGCCGACATGAAATGAGGTCAGAAGACAGGAAGCGCTCACAGCACATGGCCAAGGGATAACAACAGCGCAGACTCCTGTACAGCAAATAACAACGCTCAGGAAGCTGCGCCCAGCACCTAGGTGTAAATTTTGACACCTGTGCTGCGTCTCCTTAAAAAGACAAGTCACGCCTCCACTACTGTTTTACAGTATAATGGGCTAAATAGTGTCTGTGTTTTATTCAGCGTGTGCAAGGAGCAAAAGTAATAGAGCAACCTTTTACTTGTGCAGCATATATGCTGCACAAGGTGTGGCTCTTGTACCTTGCAACACCTGAGGGGGGGTTAAAGGTTACCTTTGAAATTGGTTCAACTAGGCTTCGGCCTACACTCTGCTCCTCTCCTCCTCCTGCTGACCCTGGGCTATAACACCGCCAGTTGTAGCCTGGAAGTGCTAGCTGCACAGAGAAAAACACCCGCCAATGTGTTAGTTGGGTTCAGCACCGCCAGCTGTTCCCCTGCTGTGTAGCCGGCATCGTGTCCAGCACAAGCCACGCTGGCACAACTGACCAAAAGCTGACACCAGTGCAGGCTTCGGCCTACACTCTGCTCCTCTCCTCCTCCTGCTGCCCCTGGGCTCAAACACCGCTAGTTTTTGCCCGGAAGTGCTAGCTGCACAGAGAAAAACACCAGCCAATGTGTTAGTGGGGTTCAGCACCGCCAGCTGTTCCCCTGCTGTGTAGCCGGCAACGTGACCTGCAAACGCCACACAGGCACATGAACTGAAATTGAAGGGAGCCTGCCCCCCACCCCCAGGCGTTTCTATGTATAACAGCCACCTTGTACAGCAGTAATGCTGTATTTGTACAAGGTGGCTGACTTTTTCTCATTGCCAACGTGGAACTTAACACGTACAAAATGTGTCTCATTGAGACCATTCCACTGTCCCTGAGGTGTGACTTTTCTTTCTAATGATACGCAGCACCCCCCTTGGTAGCGCTTCCCGTTTTCTGACATCATTGGTTGGCTTGTTGCGCCTGTGCGTCCGCCCTGCCTGAAACAATGCTCCTCGTTGTCTTACTTATTTTGACTGCGAGGGTGTGATTGATGGGCACGAGCAGTGCATATCTTCGCCTGTCTTAACTCATCTCCTTCCGCCTTCTTCAGACTGTCTGGCCTCATGGCCGCGGCAAGCGAGAAGGGATCAGCTGAGGCCGCCCAGTCTGATGCAGGTGTAAGGACATGAGTGACAGGCGAAAAAATTTACTGCGCAAGGTCACGAATCCCAGCCCCGTAGTGTGACTTAAAGAAAAGACACTGCGGGTCTGGGTTTCATGGCCATCGCTAACCGCACCGGCCAACATGAAATGAGGTCAGAAGACAGGCAGCGCTCACAGCGCATGGCCAAGGCATAACAAGAGCGCAGACTCCTGTACAGCAAATAACAACGCTCAGGAAGCTGCGCCCATGCACCAAGGTGTTATTTTGGACACCTGTGCTGCGTCTCCTTAAAAAGACAAGTCACACCTCCACTACTGTTTGACAGTATAATGGGCTAAATAGTGTCTGTGTTTTATTCAGCGTGTGCAAGGAGCAAAATAAATAGAGCAACCTTTTACTTGTGCAGCATTAATGCTGCACAAGGTGTGGCTCTTGTACCTTGCAACACCTGAGGGGGGGTTAAAGGTTACCTTTGAAATTGGTTCAACTAGGCTTCGGCCTACACTCTGCTCCTCTCCTCCTCCTGCTGACCCTGGGCTCTAACACCGCTAGTTTTTGCCTGGAAGTGCTAGCTGCACAGAGAAAAACACCCGCCAATGTGTTAGTTGGGTTCAGCACCGCCAGCTGTTCCCCTGCTGTGTAGCCGGCATCGTGTCCAGCACAAGCCACGCTGGCACAACTGACCAAAAGCTGACACCAGTGCAGGCTTCGGCCTACACTCTGCTCCTCTCCTCCTCCTGCTGCCCCTGGGTTCAAACACCGCTAGTTTTTGCCCGGAAATGCGCGCTGCACAGAGAAAAACACCCGCCATTGTGTTAGTGGGGTTCAGCAACGCCAGCTGTTCCCCCACTGTGTAGCCGGGAAAGTGTCCTGCAAACGCAACGCAGACACAAAGCTGCCTCCAGTGCAGGCTTCGGCCTACACTCTGCTCCCCCTGCTTACCCTTTGCTCCAGCACCGCTAGTTGGGGCTCTAGGAAGACAATCTTTAATAGGCAACGCATCTGGGTTCCAGCACCGCCAGCTGGTTCTCGGCAGTGTTTTTGTCACGGGTACTCCCTCGTGCCCAGCCTGGTTCCAGCACCGTCAGCTGTTTCCGGGTTGTGTCAAGTTCACTGAGACGCCTATGCTTGCCCCGTCATGTTGTGGTCGGGTTAGCCAACTCCAGGGTGCCTCCAGTTTAGGAGCTTCCTATGTGGGCTGCATGAATTGGTAGTCAAGGCTGGTTCTGTAGTGCCAGTAGGCCCAGCTCCCCCTGTAGGACTGTTGGGGTTCGGTAACTGCGGCTGCCTCGCGGCCTAGCTGTTCTCTCCTCTCCTGTGGGCCTTCGGGTCCACCACCTGGTTCCAGCACCGTCAGCTGGTTCCGGGCCGAGCCTTTGGTTTAGGTGCCTCCCCCTGGGTATCCGAGTTCCGCCAACGCCTGGCGGTCCTCGGTAGTGCTTTTAAGCGTGGGCACGTACAGCTTAGTAACCGGGTTCCAGCACCGTCAGCTGGTCCTCGGTCGTGCCATTGGCTCTTGCACACTGGGGCAACGCATCCGGGTTCCAGCACCGCCAGCTGGTTCTCGGCAGTGTTTTTGTCACAGGTACTCCCTCGTGCCAAACCTGGTTTCAGCACCGTCAGCTGTTTCCGGGTTGTGTCAAACTCGCTGAGACGCCTATGCTTGCCCCGTCGTGTTGCGGTCGGGTTAGCCAACTCCAGGGTGCCTCCAGTTTAGGAGCTTCCTATGTGGGCTGCATGAATTGGTGGTCACGGCTGGTTCTGTAGTGCCAGTAGGCCCAGCTCCCCCTGTAGGACTGTTGGGGTTCGGTAACTGCGGCTGCCTCACGGCCTAGCTGTTCTCTCCTCTCCTGTGGGCCTTCGGGTCCACCACCTGGTTCCAGCACCGTCAGCTGGTTCCGGGCCGAGCCTTTGGCTTAGGTGCCTCCTCCTGGGTATCCGAGTTCCGCCAACACCTGGCGGTCCTCGGTAGTGCTTTTAAGCGCGGGCACCTACAGCTTAGTATCCGGGTTCCAGCACCGTCAGCTGGTCCTCGGTCGTGCCATTGGCTCTTGCACACTGGGGCAACGCATCCGGGTTCCAGCACCGACAGCTGGTTCTCGGCAGTGTTTTTGTCACAGGTACTCCCTCATGCCAAACCTGGTTTCAGCACCGTCAGCTGTTTCCGGGTTGTGTCAAACTCGCTGAGACGCCTATGCTTGCCCCGTCGTGTTGCGGTCGGGTTAGCCAACTCCAGGGTGCCTCCAGTTTAGGAGCTTCCTATGTGGGCTGCATGAATTGGTAGTCAAGGCTGGTTCTGTAGTGCCAGTAGGCCCAGCTCCCCCTGTAGGACTGTTGGGGTTCGGTAACTGCGGCTGCCTCGCGGCCTAGCTGTTCTCTCCTCTCCTGTGGGCCTTCGGGTCCACCACCTGGTTCCAGCACCGTCAGCTGGTTCTCGGCAGTGTCTTTTGCTCTTGTACCTTCTGCTCCCCATCCTGGTTCCAGTACCGTCAGCTGGTTCCGGGCAGAGCCTTTGGCTTAGGTGCCTCCTTCTGGGTATCCAAGTTCCACCAACGTCAGGTGGTCCTTGGTAGTGCTTTCAGGCACGGGTACCTCCTGCTTAGTAACCGGGTTCCAGTAACGTCAGCTGGTCCTCGGTAGTTCCATTGGCTCTTGGACCTTCGGCTACCCATCCGGGTTCCAGTACCATCAGCTGGTTCTCGGCAGTGTCTTTTGCTCTTCTACCTTCTTCTCCCAATCCTGGTTCCAGTACCGTCAGCTGGTTCCGGGCAGAGCCTTTGGCTTAGGTGCCTCCTTCTGGGTATCCGAGTTCCGCCAACGTCAGGCGGTCCTTGGTAGTGCTTTTTAGCACGGGTACCTCCTGCTTAGTAACCGGGTTCCAGTAACGTCAGCTGGTCCTCGGTAGTTCCATAGGCTCTTGAACCTTCGGGTAGCCATCCGAGTTCCAGTTCCATCAGCTGATTCTTGGCATTTTCTCAGCCTTCTTGTACCTTCTGCTACATTTCCAAGTTGAAGACCCTAACGTCGACGACCAGAAAGACCACCCCGATGACGACGACGACGACGGCGGAGACGACGACGACGGCGGAGACGATGACACTGGAGACGACGACCCTGGAGACGACGACATGGAAGACCGAGAAGCAGAAGAACAAGAGGCTGCAGAACAAAGAGCAGAAGAACATTAAGCATAACACTTAATATCAGAGCAAAAGATATTATCTAAATTATATGCAGAAGAAGACTAAGCAGTGTATGGGGGTGAGTCCGTTCCTCCTCGTGGTGCCCCTGGATAAAGCCTGATGCTGCAGGCCAAACTGAACGCGGACAAATGTAACTTTTGTGACTGGCAGAACGGAAGGTGTAATCTTCCAACTTTTATAGATAACTATGGGAATGCCTGTCACAAATGAGAATATGATAAAGAAGTAGAATAGGAAGAATAATAACAGTTGAATAAAATGAATATGTAGAATAGGAAGAATAATAATAGTTGAATAAAATGAATATGAAGAATGTAATAAAAAAAAAGGTAAAGGATGAAGAAGAAGATGAATAAGGTGAAGAAGAAGTTGATGTCAAAGATGCTGATGATGATGAAGATGAAAGTGTGGGAAAAGTAAAAAAAAAGAAGGGGAAGGGCGTGGAATAGTGAAACATCAATATCTGACAAAATTAAAAAAAAATTTACATAGTCAATATCTTTGTCACTCCGAACGTCTTTAAAAAAAAAAAAAAACATGCTATTCTATTTGATTGGGCTAAACCTCTATGACTTTAATGTCTCCGCCACCTCCCCAAATACATCCTGCATTATTCTTAGTTGTTTTCCTTCAAGTAGAATGAACCTACACGGAAAGAAAGGGTTTATTTTAATTCCGATATTTTGGTCCCATTGACTTGCATTGGGATCGGGTATCGGTATCGGCGATATCCGATATTTTTTGAATATCGGCCGATCCTATCCGATACCGATACTTTCCGATATCGGAAGGTATCGTTCAACACTAGTCATGACTAAAGCTATTTAACTTAAGTTATAGGAAAATGGCGTGCACTCAGTAGAATAGTTAGGTAGGTGCTGGCTGAACGTGGAGGTCATCCAGTCAAAGTCATAAACCTAAGAAAACAGTCGCACTATATCTGAGTGCGGTTGTTTTCTTAGATTTAAAGACACTTAACAACACGCTGCAGTATCAGAATTTTTAAGCTACTGAAATTGCAGAAATTGTACACGCAGTATCACTTTTTGGGGACAGATGTCTGAATTGCTAATGTTTCGGTGTTGCAAATAGACTAAGCCTTTCTTTCACACAGAGTGGTGCAAAAATTATAACTGTTTTGGGGAGTTCCAAAAGACATTTTCTTTGATAAATGCAAAGGCTCTTCCACAAGTTGTCCATGAAATGATCCCTTTATTTAGGGATCAAAAAGGTGAAAGTAAAGAGGTAATTACTTTCTCAACAAGTAGCAAAAAAAAATATCCTTTTTTTAGGATTTGCAACAGGTTTGCTATTTTCAAAAAAACAACCAGTATACAATTATAAAGGCTGTGATATTCATGTATTGTCCATGTCCATAGTTGTTGATGTACCTGCTGTCTGGAAAATGAAAATGTCTCTGCCAGACTTGAGAAATTCAGGAAAAAGCGGTAAGATCCAACTTCACAAATTAGCATTCATGTATATTAAAATGAATAAACACAAGTGCATTGTGTTAGCCAGTAGGATTAAAAATAATCAAAATTGATTGTACTCACTTATTGATAACTTTTAATGGCTAACTGTAAAGTTATAAAAAAATTCGGCAAGCTTTTAAGCCTACTTAGGTGTCTTCACTATGCCTTGTGATAGCTTAGAGTAATTTTATTTTTTACGCATTTATTACCATACTGTCAGTTAGCCATTAAAAGGTGTTAATTAAAGAGGGCTCTCAATTTTGGTAATTTAGGACATTTTCATACATTCATTGATCATTGATGCGCTGGTGTGCAATAAATACTGTGATTGTTGTGTGCTGTATATTTGGTCCAGAAGTTCAAAAACAACTAAGATATTTGAAAAAGTAGTAATTATTATTTTTCTCTGTAAAATTATAAAAATCGCTTACAAATCTTTTGCAAGTTGATCATACATTTGCAATAACTAGCTACAGGATAAATTACAACTTATAATCACTGGAGCTGACACAAGAAGCAAAAAAATACTACCCTCTCAGGCATTTGTAACACATTGAAATAATATGCCAAAATGTCTGATAGATGTACAGTGGGGAAAAGAAGTATTCAGCCACCAATTGTGCAAGTTCTCCCACTTAAAAACATGAGTCCTGTAATTTGCATCATAGATAGACCACAACTATGAGGGTCAAAATAAGAAAACAAATCCACCTTGTCTTATTTGGCAAGATTTATTTTGCAAGTTATGGTGGAAAATGAGTATTTGGTCATTAACAAAAGTTCATCTCAATGTTTTGTTATATATTCTTTTTTGGCAATGACAGAGGTCAAACATTTTCTGTAAGACTTTACAAGGTTGACACACGCTGTTGGTGGTTTGTTGGCCCATTCCTCCATGCAGATATCCTCTACAGCTGTGATGTTTTGGGCCTATCGCTGGGGAACACAGACTTTAAGATCCCTCCAAAGGTTTTCTATGCGGTTGAGATCTGGAGACTAGATCTAGATCTGAGATCTAGACCACTCCAGGACCTTTATATGCCCACTCCTTCGTTGCCATGCTGGTGTACTTGGGTTCATTATCATGCTGAAAGACCCATCCATGTTTCATCTTCAGTGCCTTTGCTGATGGAAGAAGCTTTGCACTCAAAATCTCATGATTTTATTAATTATTTCATGTTTGGTGTTCTTTGGATGCAACTGTGCATTCTGTCTCTTCCAAACACGAGTTTTGTTTCTACCAAACAGTTCTACTTTTGTTTCATCAGACCATATAACATTCTCCCAATACTCTTCTGGATAATTCAAATGCTCTCTAGCACAGTTCAGACAGGCCCAGACATGTACTGTCTTAAGAAGTGGGACATGTCTGGCACTGCAGGATCTGAGTCCCTGGCAGTGTAGTGTGTTACTGATGGTAGCCTTTGTAAAGGTGGCCCCCAACCCTATGCAGGTCATTCACTAGGTCCTCCCCGTGTGGTCAAATTTAGGCCTCTCTTTTATTATTAAATGGGAGAACTTGCACAATTGGTGGCTGACTAAATACTTTTTCCCACTGTAATTCACCTTGGAGATGTCTACCCATGTCGAGAAAAGAAGTCGCATACAGTTAGAAGGAGAATAAAGAGGTGATTATGAGTGTACATATTCATAATACAGTATATGTGCTTGTCTTCAAGATTATGACAAAATTTGTTACACAGTTAAGGGATATACACTCTTTTGCAGAGATAATTATTTTCTTGGGGACAATAATGCCAAATAGAGATGACAAAGAACCTACAGTAGTCACTTCAGATGAGTAAATACTTTGAAATTCTAATTAGACAGCTTCACCATATTTTTAATTAAAAAAAATAGATTTGTGTCCAATCAATTCACCGACAATCAAAAGTACTGCAGCACTGACTATATTTAACCTCTTTCAAGCTCATTAACACAAACATAGCCTTAGGACTCTTTCACAAGTCCTGATATTTCCGGTACTGGAAAAAACAGTACCGGAGATATCAGTCCGTGTGAGAAAAGCCAGCACAGTAAGCACTGTTTTCAGGTGCCAGGTGCTGAAAACAGCTCACAATCATTCCCTATTCTCCCTGGGATCAGCATTAGCAGGAGACAATAGTGTGAGTTGTATTCAGCCCACGCTGTCTACATTGAGTGCAAAATAAAAAAATCACATTATACTCACCTTAACACCTAATCCCTTGAAGCCATTGTCCCCTGTAAACAAACAAAAATAAAAAAACAACAATATCCTTCACCTGTCCAAAATTGAAAGAATCCAGAGTATTCCATGCCGTAATCCATCTTTGCGACATTTGCTCATCATCATGAGCCGCTGCCTGAGACGACCGCTCATGGTGAAAATCGAAGGGAGAATGACTCGCTACAGCAAGAGCATGCCTATGAACTGTGCTGACCTCAGTGAGATCATCATAGTTCACCTTGAGGCCCGCTCTCACTGCAGCAAGTCATCTCCCATGCTCTTGAACATGAGGGCTTGCCTCAGGCCACCACTCATGCTGATGAGCAAATGTCTCACAGATGGATTAAGGTGTGGGACACTCTTTATTCTTTCAACTTCGGACAAGTGAGGGATATCATAGTTTTTTATGTTTGTTTTTTACAGTGGACAATAGCTTCAGCGTATTAGATGCTAAAGTGAGCTTAATGTGATTTTTTTATTTTATTGTTAATTTTACACTCGATGTAGACAGCGGGAGATGACTACAACTCTCAACATGGTCCCCTATTCTCACTGATCTCAGTGCAAGCTGTCGACAATGATGTGAGCTGTCTTCAACACCCAGTGCCGGGGAGGAGTGCAAATAGTATTGCTAATTCCCAGGAGCAGGTAAGTGTCACACTGATGTCATCCATGTATCATCAGTGTGCACTAGTGCTGGATGTTTTGCGGCCTGTGCTGCTGCTAAAAGTATACATGTCATCGTGTTTTGCCCATGCACACACAGCCCATGGAAATACACTGACATGTGCGCAGACCCATTCACTTGAATGGGTCTACATATGTACTGTAAGTGTCCCTGGTACATGTAAAAACTGTCGCCACGCGTACTAGAGAAGCTGACATGTGAAGGAGGCCTTAGTAATGCTTGAGTAATGTCAAAGTGAACGTAACGTTTATGTTGTGCTCTCACAAACTATAAAGTTTCTACAGTGTTTTAAGGCTTTCTTTCCTGATCTCTATAACTAATCTGTGAGCTGTGATGCTCAATCACTATCCAGATTCTCCTTAAAATGGATGTTGAATTCCTTGCCTCTGTCATCCATGCTATGACAGTCCTTTCTGATGCATTTTAGACAATTCACACAAATGGAATTACAAAATGTTTAAATTGACAGATTTTTGTGAATTTTTAAAAAATTGACACAAGGTTAAAGGGAACCTGTCACCGGGTTTAGCTGATAAGAGATATGGCTATCACCTTTCAGGGCTGATATACAGAATTCTATAATGCTGTATATCTGCCTCCAACCCGACCTGCAAGAGAAGAAAAATAACTTTTATTATACTCACATGCAGGGTGGTCCGGTCCGAGGGGTGTCACTCTTCTTGGTCCCTTCTTCTTGAGATGCCTCCCGCCTGCTTGCTTCATGTGGATGATGCATCTCGTCGCACTGTGCTCCTGCACAGGTGCACTTCTCTGCCCTGTTGAGGGCAGACCAAAGTAATGCAACGTGCAGGTGCCAGGAAAGGTCAAATAGCCCTGCGCATATGCACTGCAGAACTTTGCTCTTCCCTCGACAGGGCAAAGAAATACGGCTGAGCAGGAGTGCTCTGCCAAGGAGTCTGTGTGGATGATGAAATGATGCATCATCCACACAAATCAAGCAGAAGGACAGGGATTGTAAGACGATGGGAGGGGCCAAATCAAGACCAGGGACACCCATAGTACCGAACCACCCCGCAAGTGAGTATAATAGTTATTTTTTTTCTCTTCCAGGTCAGGTTGGGGCTGATATACAGCATTATAAAATGCTGTATATCAGCTCTGAAAGGTGATGGGTGTATCTCTTATCGGCCAAAACTGCTGACAGGTTCACTTTAATTTGTATTGCATTCATTCTTCTCTAATGCTCACATAAGCTAAAGACCAAGATACTGGCCATAGATTGAAGGTTTTCACAAGCCAACAGTATAGATCACAGGCAAAGGTTAGCATAGAGAAGAAGCAGGCCAAGTGTTAGAATAAAAATACTGGTTCACAATTCAGAGACAAGCATTACTGACATAAAAACAAAATTAAACTAAATGGAAAACATTATTTAGGCTCTTCAGATGTAGTAAGGTAAAGTAATTGAGTAAGGAGCTAAGAGGTTAAAGATCTCAGTTGTTTGGCAGCAGAATAAAAGACAGGGCAGAATAGATGTTAGATTAATTTCATCAGACATTCATCATCACTCGTTAAGCACCAAAATGCTGCTTTTCATTAAGTGCATATAATTTGCTTCTTACAGTTAAAAAAATGATTTAAATGATTTTTCTTTCATTTCGGCCATGACACTTATTGAGACACTTATTGATGTTAATATGAGTACACCTAGATATTAAAAACAATTGTAGCCTAAGGCACAGTTAAAGTGTATCTAAAGTATTGTTTTAGCAGCACATAGATCAGAGATAACTATTCAATTAAGTGATAATTAAAGAGGATATGATTCACAAGCACATTAGTGGTTCTCAGGAGAAAATACACAGTTCTGACAATAGGTCAAACATGTTCAACATAATTAAAACTAAATTAACACATTCAACATCAAAGAATATCAAGTCGTACGATATTGTGAAGAAAATACACTAAATTTGATTCTAAGGGGAACTTGTGTGGTATGTATGCTAAACGTTAGGAATTGATCAAATCAAGCAATTTAACCATGTTGCCCTCAGCTCAAATATTTTTACTTGGCTAGCTAAAGTAATTTATTAGCGGGAGATAGGAAATTAGTATGTGGCCAGTAACTGCAAAGGCAATTGCACTATTGTTCCTATAATATTTTATCACTATATAAATCAGTAGAGAAATATTAGAATTGTGTTGATATGATTCAATTTGCTTTGCACTGATTAAACACTATCTCTTACCAGCAGTAGACATTATATTCCTTTCTTTGTGTTTTCACACTTATCTATTTTCCATATCATTAATTCTTTCTTCTACTTGGCATAAAAATGGGAATGAATACGTCTTGTTAATTAATAAGCAATGCTACTCATGAAAGAAGCATTAGAGATTACATACAGGATTTTAATTATCAGCAAAGACAGTAAAAGATGATTGTTCATTAAGATGTAATAAGATTTCTTTTCTAAATAGTACCTTCTCTGAGGAAAAAAAAAACATCAGTTGGGCAAGAGCAAGATATGCATGTAATTTGATCACTTATGTGACTGCAAACTACCTCAAAGTTTGGAAACAGAAATCTACAGTACTCATCCTGATATCCAAACTTTAACCCCTTAACCCCCTGAGCTTTTTTCGGTTTTGCATTTTCTTTTTTGCTCCCCCATTCCCAGAGCCATAACATTTTTATTTTTCCATCAGTATGGCCATGTGAGGGCTTATTTTTTGTGAGACGAGTTGTACTTTTGAATGACACAATTGGTTTTACCATGTTGTGTACTAGAAAACAGTAAAAAAAATTCCAAGTGCTGTGAAATTGTAAAAAAAAGTGCAATTCCAAACTGTTTTTTTTGTTTGGCTTTTTTGCTAAGTTCACTAAATGCTAAATCTGACCTTCCATTATGATTCTCCAGATCATTACAAGTTCATAGACACCAATCATGTATAGGTACTTTTTTATCTAAATGGTGAAAAAAAATTCCAAACTTTGCAAAAAAAAATGCACCATTTTCCGATACCCATAGCCTCTCTCCACTTTTCATGATCACGGGTTGGTGAGGGCTTATTTTTTGCGTGCCGGGCTGAAGTTTCTAATGATGCTATTTTGGTGCAGGTACAATCTTTTTATCACCTATTATTGCATTTTAAGGCAATGTCGCAGCAACCAAAAAACGTGATTCTGGAGTTTTTACTTTTTTTCTCACTACGCCCTTAAGCGATCAGGTTAATCTATTTTTTTATTGATAGACCTGGCGATTCTGAAAGAGGCGATACCAAATATATATATGTTTGATTTTACTTTTATCGCTTTTTTTCGAATGGGGCGAAAGGGGGGTGATTTGAACTTTTATATACTTTTTTGTATTTTTATATATTGATCACTTTTTTAACTTTTGGCATGCTTCAATAGTCTTCATAGGAGACTAGCCGACCACTGAATGGCGCTCACAGCAATCCAGCACTGACAACCACAGAGATCTCAAGGAGACCTCTGTGTTTGACAGCAGCATTTAACTAGTTAATAGGCATGGTGGGCACATGTCAGCTGTTCAAAACAGCTGACATGTCCCGGGAAAGCTGTGCGCACACCAAAGGAGCCCATATCAAAGGGAGGGAGTCCGATATTAGCGTACTATTATGCCCGATGTCGAAAAGGGGTTAATATATTCAATGGCACAAAAGTTTGGTCAACCCCACCCCTAATGACAGAGTACTACTCTCATAAGCGAACACATGCTGTCGCTGATAACAGCAAGAACAGGTGTGGTAATGGTTGCATTCATTAGCAGGTGCCTGTCGCTTCTTTTTTTGATAACCAGCTCAGGCAAAACTGACAGCTGCAGGCTGTAACCCTCAGCTGTTAGATTTATCATGGCTGGGTATCAAGAATAGAGGAATACCACTCCTCTTTTTTAAAACTATTTAAATAAATGGTTTATAAAAATGGCATACATCCTCCCCATTTTTGACAACCAGTCAAGCTACAGCAGTCTGCTTGGTGCTGGTATTCTCAGACTGGTAAGGAACCCTGTATATTTGCCCCCATCGGCCTAAACATTGCAGCCCCCAGCTGTCAGTTTTACCTGTACTGGTTATCAAAAATAGAAAAGACCCCATATAATTTTTTTACAAAATTTATTTATTTATAACACAGTCGCCAGCTCATGAATACTCCCAGCAGCAGCATCTTTTCTCTCTGAGAATAGCACTCTCTCATCAGCCAACACCTGTAACCAGAGGTAACCTTTTCACAGATGCAGATAACAGTGCTGCAAACTCGGGTTCTGACCGGTGGTAAGATCAATACTAAAGATGACAGCATGGCAAACAATGGATGTTAAGGCCCCCATTCATGTGAATGGGGTCCAGGTTTGGTTTCGAGTACTATTTTAGCATCTGAACAAAAATTTTTTTAGATGTTCAGTGGAACCCTCCAGATATGAACATCCACAGGTTTGCTCATCACCACTAGTGAGGACACAGGGGAGGTTTTCTGCTGATGTCTCTTCACTGAAAGCCTTAATTCTGCAGGTATATCTGACAGAAGAACAATGTACCACAACTCCATAGTATGCTAAATCTTTTTGAAGGTCTTTTGCAGTCAAGCAAGGGCTCTGATTTGCCTCTATCAGTCTTACAAGCAGCTCTTACTGAAATTTTGCCTGGTCTTCAAAACCTTATCTTGATCTCCATTGCTCCTGTTAACTGCAATTTCTTAATTTTCTGAATTGCATTTCGAACTGAGAAAAGGACAACTTGAAAAGGCTTTGCTATCTTCTTATAACCTTCTCCTGGTTTATGGGCGTCCACCGTTTTCAATTTCAGAGTGCTAGGCAGTTGCTTAGAAGAACCTATAAAGCTGGGAAATTTGCATCACCAGGCTTTTCTGAATGACGATAGTGAACAAGCCATAACCCTAACAGGCTAATTAAGATCTGAAACCTTGGTCAAATCTCCAGGGGTGTCCAAACATTTGCATCAGCCAATTTTCCACTTGAAATTTTTAAAATGAAAACATGACTATATACCCACGTGGTCAAAATTATTGGTACCCCTCGTTTAATGAGAGAAAAACCCACAATGGACACAGAAATAGCTTGAATCTGACAAAAGTAATAATAAATAAAAGATCTATGAAAGTGAACAAATGAAAGTCAGACATTGCTTTTCAACCATGCTTCCACAGAATTTAAAAAAAAATAAAATTCATGAAATAGGCCTGGACAGAAATGATGGTACCCCTGAAAATAATGTGACAAAAAGGACATGTTAAATCAAAGGTGTCAACAATCTTGGAATCAGTGAGTGGGCCTGTATATAGGGCTACTGATACTCACTGTGCTATTTGGTGACATCCTGTGTATCACACTCAACATGGACCAGAGGAAGCGAAGGAAAGAGTTGTCTCAGTAGATTAGAAAAAAATTATAGACAAATGTGTTAAAGGTAAAAGTTATAAGACCATCTCCAAGCAGCTTGATGTTCCTGTGACTACAGTTGCACATATTATTCAGAAATTTAAGATCCATGGGACTGTTGCCCATCTCTCTGGACGTGGCTGCAGGAGGAAAATTGATGACAAATCGAAGAGGTGGATAATACAAATGGTAACAAAAGAGCCCAGAAAAACTTCTAAAACAAATTAAAGGTGAACTTCAAGCTCTAGGAACATGAGTGTCAGATCGCAACATCTGTCGTTGTATGAGCCAAAATGAACTTCATGGGAGACGACTAAGGAGGACACCATTGTTGAAAAAAATCATAAAGAAACCAGACTTAAATTTGACAAACTACATGTTGACAAACCACAAAGCTTCTGGGAGAATGTCCTATGGACAGATGAGACAAAAATTGAACTTTTTGGCAAGGCACATCAGCTCTATGTTCACAGATGGAAAAATGAAGCATATCAAGAAAACAACACTGTTCCTACTGTGAAACATGGATATGTTCTAGTGCTGCTTTGCTGTATCTGGCACAGGGTGTCTAGAATCTGTGCAGGGTACAATGAAATCTCAAGACTATCCAGGGATTCTAGAGAGAAATATGCTGCCCAGTATCAGAAAGCTTAGTCTCAGTCACAGGTCATGGATCTTGCAACAGGATAATGACCCAAAACACACAGCTAAAAACACCCAAGAATGGCTAAAAGGAAAACATTGGACTAGTCTAAAGTGGCCTTCTATCAGCCCTGACCTAATTCCTATTGAGCATCTTTGGAAAGACCTGAAACATGCCATCTGGAAAAAGCAACCTTCAAACACAAGACAACTGGAGCAGTTTGCTCTTGAGGAGTAGGCCAAAATACCTGTCTAGAGATACAGAAGGTTCATTGACAGTTACAGGAATCGTTTGATTGCAGTGATTGCCTCAAAAGGTTGTGCAACAAAATATTAAGTTAAAGGTACCATCATTTCTGTCCAGGCCTATTTCATGAGTTTTACTTTTCTTTTAATTCTGTGGAAGCATGGTTAAAAAGCAATTTCTGACTTTCATTTGTTCATTTTCATAGATTTTTTATTTATTATTACTTTTGTCAGGTTTAAATGATTTCTGTGACCATTGTTGTTTTTTCTGTCATTAAACGAGGGGTACCAACAATTTTCACCACGTGTGTATATATATATATATATATATATATGTATGTATATATATATATATATATATATATATATATACAGTATATATTGTAAGACTCATGCTGGTGTGGTAGTTGGAGGCAGGTATATCTCGCCCAGGTGTTTGTCCTATGTGAATTAGGCCACTCAGTATCTTCAGGGTGCTAATGGGTTAATAAGTGCAGGAATAAAAGATGACCAGCTGGGCGTTTCCAGCGTCAGCCTGGGGCACACAGATTGCCTGCCTGTGTGTGACAAACGTGAGTGAGAGCTGTGCTCAAGATCTGTGTGATGTTAGCTGGGTGGGAGAAGCCCCCCAGTTGTTGAGATAGCAACGTATTTGTTTAGTTAGTGCCGGACAGGCTAGGATTTATTTTTATGTTTTGTTTTTCTATGTTGCTTTCACTTTAATAAATCTGACCTGAGGTCAGCCTACTTGGAAACCTGCTGTACGCCTCAGAAATTCAATGCACAAACCACGTGACCTTTGACCCCAGCAAAGGCGATCCCGGAGTGTTTTGTCACAATATATATACACACACACTACCTATTGAACCTGTTCTACATTGGGGTGGGGAGCATTTTTATTGGTACGTTTTCTCTCTCTCCTCACCCTCTCTCTCTTTCTCTACTCAATTTCTCTCTCCTCATCTACTCTCTCTCCTCACCATCTGTCTCTCCTCACCTTCTCTCTCTCCTCACCTCTCTCTCTTCTCACCCTCACTCTCTTCTCACCCTCTCTCTGCCCACCCTCTCTCCACCCATCCCCTCTCTCTCCTCACTTTCTTTTTCTCTCCTCACTTTCTTTTTCTCTCCTCACCCTCTCTCTGCTTGCCCATTCTCTACCCACCCTCTCTACCTATCCTCTCTCTCCTTACTCTCTCTTCACTCTCTTTCTCTCTCCTCACCCTCTCTCTCTGCTCACCCGCTCTCTCTGCTAACTCTCTTTCTCCTCAACCTTTTCTCTCCTCTCTCCTCATCCTCTCTCTCTCATCATCCTTTCTCTTCTCACCCTCCCTTTCTCTCTCCTCACTCTCTCTTTCTTCTCACCCCCCTCTCTTCACACTCTCTCCTCACCCCCTATCTCTGCTCTCCCATTCTCTATCAATACCCCCTCTCTATCTCCTCACCCTCTCTCTCCCCTTGTCCTCTCCCCTCTTTCTCTTCTCACTCTCTCTGTCTAATCACCTCTCTCCTCACCCTCTTTTTCTCATCAACCTCTTTATCCTCACCATCTCTTTCCTCATTGTCCCTCTCTCTCCTTTCCTCACCATTCCTCTATCTCCTCATCCTTCCACTCTCTATCCTCACCCTCTTTCTCCTCACCCACACTCTCTCCTTACCCTCTCCCTCTCTCCTCACCCTCTCTCTCCTCTCTCTATCTCCTCACCCTCTCCCTCTCTCATCACCCTCTCTCTCTCCTCACTGCCGAAGAAGCTGCTCCAACTGACATCTTGCAGATGACGCTGTTGTGCGGCATGCGCTAACTCCTACGCATGTATCGGAGGCTTCGGACAGAAGTACACAACTTCGGTTACATTGTAGATAGATATAACTATATTTGCCTAAATACAAAGAAATGTGTCATCTTTAAGTTTAGACCTTTTATAGATAATTTTGCCTTCAACTTGCTTAACTGTTAGTCAAAATTACTATTACTATTACTAATTACTAAGTTTGCCTAAACTTTTACATGCCACTGTAAAAGCACAGGCAGGGAGGGAATGCAACATCCATTTTATGATGATTTTTCGGTGGATAGAAAATGACACAGCTGAGCAATAGAGGAAGAGAAAACCCAAAAACATAGGGCAAGTATTCCAAACATGTGTAGTATAACTGCAGCACTAAAGAAAATGAGAGTAGTAGTCTTATAATAATACAGAAATTTATTTGGTAAGGTGAAAGAGTGATATGGGAGGTTTCTGCCGCAGTGCCAGTGTGATTGATCAGTGATATGGTGTAGCTGTCATCTGTCTTAGTGCATTTGAGTTAAATATACATTTTTTCCATTATAAAAGCATTAGAACGCAGAAGTATGACAGCACAATAGTTATTATAGGGAAAAAATCTGAAAACAGTGCTAGACAGTTTTCTTGCTTGTCACTGAGTTAATGCATTTTTTGTTTAATCATTTTTGTGAAAGGGGAATACTTGTTTTGCAAAAATGCAAAAGAATAGTGTTGAGACTGCCTACCTCACAATGTGTGAGTTGTGAACTATTTCCTTTTGCCCATCTGTTTTGCTAGTGAAATGTTATATCCATACCTACCACGCCAATATAGTGTCCTTTTGCAAATGCTAAGTTTTTAGTCAAGTACCTGCCTAGCTTTTCTTATTTTTTCATTCTAGATAATAGTGTTCAATTTTATTTTAAAAATCAAAAATTAAATATAGACATTGAACAGTACATGTTTATTTTTGCCCATCTGTTTTACTAGTCCAATTTGACAACTGTACATGCCACATCTATTCTGTGGCCTGCTGCCACATTTAGCTGAATGTACGTATAGCTAAATATCACATCTTATTACATTGTTTTAGGGAAGAGTTGAATAATTGGTATTGAAAAGATTGTCAAAAGTTAAATATAGTGTTGTACAAAATATATAGTAAAGAACAAAGTGCCAATAATAGCAAAGGATGTGGCAGTAAAAACTCCCACCTGGTCAAGTTCCTGGTGGTGGGTGCAGTCACTGCCATAACACATAGTAGATTTGACTGCCATTCAAGAAATGATGGTATGTACTCAGCCTTGCTGGAAGATACCTAGCCACCATTATGTCTAAACGAGGTATCTGCTCTGTGCTTTCACATGCAGGAAAATGTGGTGCGCTCTCTTGATTTCTCTTTGAGCTCCAAAGTACACTGCCCCATATACACCTGGAGCAGGATCTATGGGCAAAACATAAGTTTTATGGCCCAATCGCTGCATGCTTTGAGTGGCAGCAATGCATCACCGCAATATGAACAGGTTTCAAGCCTTCTTGACTGAGCTGAGAAATAAGTATGTGTCCTCAAACAGGCAATGAATATCTGTCTCCTACTGATCCTCCACATACAGATCTACAGAAATTACCCTATCCCCTTCATTAACAGGGCACAGCATTCGTTTTATACACCAGCAAAATTTTTTCATTTATGAAAAGTAAAGCACTGCCAATTAGTTTCATTGCTTGACTATATGGGAAATAGTCGTCAGTGCCAAACACCCATACTGAGCATCTAATCTCTGCCCATAACATCATCTATACTGAGCTGCTGCTGCTAGAGATTCTATATTGACCTTGTACCACCAGATATCTTGCTTGACTCATCATATTTTTGTACCATGTGGCTTCTGCCGCTACCATTGCTACTAAACAGTCATGATAACCACACATCTCTTGTCAGCCCACTATGTTTTATAGTGGTATACTGTATTGCTGTTGCCAAGACTCACGGAGCCGGCCCTACACTGCCAGGCATCTCCTTGCCTTCCCCATACTATTCCATTTTGTTCATTTGCTGACACTGTCACTGTACCTAGATAGATTTGCACATCTCCTGTACTTTTAAATTATATTGTATAGTTATATAGTACTGCTACTTGGAAGCATACCCTCTTCAGGGTACACAAGCACAAAACTGTTTTCATGGCTTGTTAACCTATTCCTGCTCACGTTCCTAAATAAAGAAATAATTTTTGGATTTCTTGACAAAAAGCCTTTATAATTGTTTCACTATTTTGCAAATTGCAAACTGGCTTTGGATCCCCCTAAAAATAATCATCCCTATTTAAGAAACCATTGCATTTTCACTTTAAAAACAACACATCTATTTTGCTCCATAAATAATGGAATAATTTGAATGGCTTGTGAAAAAACTATTTCTTCGTAATTTAGAAAAAAAAGCTCCTGATACACTCCAAACAAGGATTAAGTTTTGCACCATCCCTTGAAAAAAATGGCTTCTCACTTGTGCAGTATCTGCGCATGTGTGATGATGGTGGGTGTGGACCCACTGCACAACTGGCTGGACTTAGCCGGACTTAACATGGTGGGGTGTAACTAATTGACTACCTGGTCTTCACTAGAAATGAGTGAACCTTTGAAGGTTTGGTTTGGTTAGAATTCGGCAAAAGCCCTGATGTTCGCCGAACAGTTCGTTGAACATATTTGAACCCCATTGAGTTCAATGTGAGACAAAACCAAATTCATAGACAACACAATTCAGGAGGGCCAAAAGGCTGCCACAACAGCTTAAATTAGGGGCAGACACCAGGAAAGGTGGCATCAATTGACCCAGAATACAAATTAGTATAATTGCGTATGAATGAATGGGACAGGGCTTGGACCTGCATTTCTAGCTGAAACATTGATTAATAACAGGTGGATTAGTAAGAGGTGTAGACCTGCTGCTCTGAAAGATGTGCCAAATTCAGACAACACACATGAAGGAGACAAAACTTGGAGTACAAACATTTGCCAAAATTAGGTGCAGGCACAAGGAAAAGTGGCATCAATTGACCAACAGTACAAATTTTACAATGGCACAGCAGTCAGGCATGGGCCATGCATGAGACAGGGTGTCACGGTAGGACTGGCAAATAAACTGGGACCAGGGGCACCTTTCCTGGCCCTAGCACTATGGGGTACCCAAACTCGCCCTGTTCCCTGGGATACCTCAGATGGCAAGGATGCTGGGGCGGCGCTCTTGCCCTGTCTCCTAGATGCAGCCCTGCGTCTGTTCTCTTCCCCCACCCGGGGAAGAGAGGTGATGGACAGGGGAACAAAGACAAGGGTAAAAGAAAATTCCAGTCACACAAATATACTCTCACAAATAACAGAGGTATTCACCAGGGTGTGAAGGACAGGGGAAGAAAATAAGGCAGGTAAGGATGAGGAATTTCCAATCATACAAACCAAGCAACAGTCGCACAGTAAACTCTTCCAGATCTCCAGACACCAGCTCCTCACTCTCCAGGTCTATCTAGCAAGTGCTAACTCAGACAAGGATCTGGCCAGAAGGCCTAGATTTTATAAGAGAGGAGTGGCTAACCAAGCACAGCTGAATGCAGGGATTTCCACATGGCCGATTAACCCCTGTCCTGTTGAAAGAAAACAAACGCATTTAATTCATCGGAGAAGTGCTTCTTCTCAGCGATGAAGCAGAAGCCATCAGATGCTGCAGTCTTCTGGCACTGCTCTGTCACGGTAACTCCATGACACAGGGTCTGGCCCAGCATTTACAGCTTTGAAATTAAATTGAAATTAAGAGGTGGGTGAGGCACCGGTGTAGGCCTGCTGTGCTGGGAGTCCTGCCAAATTCAGTCAACACACATGAAATAGACGCAACTTGGAGTCCAAACATTTCCAAAAATTAGGAGCAAACAATAGGAAAATTATCATCTATTTAGAAGAAAGGAAAAGGGAATATCCAGCACGTCCATCCAGTGTAAGTAAAATATCCCAAATTTATTGAAGCATTTTAAAAAACAATATTAAAAAAGAGAGAAAGAGACTCTCTCTGCCTGACGCGTTTCTGGCGCACCATGGCGCCCTTAGTCATAGGAACTAATACCATATAGATGAACAGGTTTATATATAGCAAGGAACCAATCACAGACATAGCAATCAATTACATTGAAAAAAGCTGCAGCTAAACACACATAACAAGACTTTTTTCTCCCATTGAAATTGCATAAATATATGCTTTAAATTGCCGCAAGATCTATCTGTTAGTTCAATAGATGTAAAAGAGGTCATTCCTGTAATTCATACCGTGTGGATGTTTAGTGTCTAAAGTCAGAATCCAAAAGGCTTCCCACAGTGCTAATTGTTTCTTCCAATCTCCACCTCTAGGTGACTGACTAACCCTTTCTATGCCAAAAAATGAAAAATCTGATAGGTCTCCTTTATGTACAGAAATAAAGTGTTTTGTAGCCCCAGAATAGCCTGAATTATTGTTATTTATATTTGCTATGTGTTCTGAAATTCTTTTTTTGATTTTCCTTGTGGTGTAACCTATATAGCAAATGTTGCAAGCCTTACATTTTATGCAGTATATGACGTGGTCAGAATCACAATTAATAAATGATTTTATATTATAAGTAACATTGTGATTCAAGGAAAAAGTAGTTCTTTTGTTGTTTGCAAATTACCAGACATTACATCTGTTACCAGCACATTTAAAAAAACCTTTTATTGATAGCCATGATGTGGGAGTTTTTTTCTGGCGCACCATACTGGGAGACAAAATATTCCCCAGTGTGCAACCTCTCCTAGCCACTACTCTGCATCCATTCTGAAGAATTGTGCATAAAGATTTGTCCTGATTGACTACAGGGAGATATTTAAGAATGATCTGTTTAATTTTATTGTACTGATTGCTATAAGCGGTAGAAAAAGTAATCTGCGTTTCAGGAGCGGCACTTGCATTTTCACTGTCAGAATGTAATAAATCAGCACGTGGAATTTTGGAAACATGTCTGAATGCATGTCTTATATTGGATTGTTTATATCCCCTATCAAATAATCTATTAGAAATAAGATTACTTTCCTTGTGGAAACTTTCCTCACTAGAGCAAATTCTTCTCGCTCTCGTGAGCTCACCCCTAGGAATGGTATGAATGGTATGTCGAGGGTGTGCACTTGAAGACATCAGGATTGTGTTTCCAGAATTGTCTTTTCTATAAAGAGAAGTATTAACCCTATGTGTTGTATTGCTGCCTGTAAGGAGCACATCCAAGAATGAAACCTCGTCCGATGGAATGCCGCTGGTGAAACGCAGGTTACACTTGTTGCTATTCAAATAGAGCATGAAATCAGAAAACTTAGTCACACCCCCTTGCCAAATTAGCAGAATATCATCCACAAATCTCCCATACCAATTAAGGTATGGGAGAAATGGATTATCATCTGTGAATATGTAGGTTTCTTCCCACCATGCCATAAATAAAACGGCTGAAGATGGGGAGAATTTAGACCCCATAGGAGCACCCATGGTCTGGATGAAGTACTCATTTTGAAACATAAAAAAATTATGCTTTAGTAAATAATGTAGAAACGCAAGAATGAACCATTTCAGTGAATCTGAATAGCTACTATACTTACTTAGATGATGTTCAATTGCTGTCATAGCCAAAGAATGGGGAATGCATGAATATAAATTTGTGACATCGCAAGTTACAAAAGAATAATTATGACACCATTGAAAAGTATCAAAAACCTTTAAAACTGTTGAGGTGTCTTTAAGGTACCCTGGAATTCTTGGGATCAAAGGTTGGAGATACTCGTCAATCAGATGACTGAGGTTTTCATTAAGGGAACCCATCCCAGAAATTATAGGTCGTAACGGTGGGGGGAAAACGTTTTTATGCGTTTTTGGGAGCCCATGGAAAATGGGAGTAATTGAATGTTCAGGCAATAGCCATTTGTAAATCTTATTGCTGATAACCCCCAATCTCTGTGCTTTATTGAGTATTTCAGTCATGTCATATTTAAAGGATAAAGTGGGGTCAGATCTTAAAGAAGTATATGTGCTAGTATCCCGTATAATGGACATTATCAACTTACAATACAAAGCAGTGTCTATGACTACTATACAGCCCCCTTTGTCGGACTGGCGAACTGTCAAGTTGTAATTACGTTGTAAATCTCTAACAGCCTGAGATTGGTCTCTACTCAGGTTACTTTGGTGGTTTGCACACCGGGTTTCAGCATGTAATTTTTTCAAATCGTGTTCGACCAGAGTCTGAAAAAGGTCTAAGGCAGGAACCCTTGATTGGAGGGGATAATATGCCGGATTAGATGAAAGCACCTGCACATCCTCGTCCCTTATTTTATTCTCGTCAAAATTTTCTTCCTGAAGAGAAGTTAAAGTGAGTAACGTACATTGTTCCATAAAGGAAAGAGACGCATTATTTTCCCTGGTACAATATGATTTTTTTCTGCCAGAATTGAGGTCATTTTGATTGTCTGAAAAAAAATGTCTTTTGACAGTAAGAAGACGAGTAAATTTATTGACATCTTTGATAGTCTCGAATAGATTGAAATTGCCAGTAGGAACAAAGTTTAAACCTTTAGCCAATGTTTCAATTTGTGTAGAGGATAGAATGGTGGGAGTCAGAATTATAACACTGTCCAGATGCTGACTCAATACTGATGTCTGCGTTTCCTTTCCCTCCTGGGATATCTTCTCCATTCGTCTCTTGTGGGCTCTCCTGTCCCCCCTCCTCCTCCTGCGTTTTTTGACATAGCAGTGCTGTGAACATGTCTGGCATCTGCACTGGAGAAAGATGCATCTGTTTCACAATCTGATGGATTATACTCCGATGAAGAAAAAGACACAGATTTTCTACGTGCATATTCACATTGACGCCAATGAGGTTGGTTTCTGAGTATAGGCTTGGGTGTATTATCAATCCGTTTCCTCCATGAATACACTATGTCATTTTTATAATCAAAAGAGTCTCTATTGAACTTAGATTTTTTCATTTTTATGATGGAATCCTCCATAGTTTTTAAATGATCAGTCATTTTTTTGTAGAGCATATCAAAATCAGGCTGGTCAGTATATTTAGAAAGTTCATTATTGGTATTATCAATGTCCACCTTAAGTTGGTGAAGTTTGATTTCTTCATATGATATGATCAAACTCATAAGTTTTAGTGAGCATTGTGACAGAATCATATTCCATTAAGAGAGAAATTTATCTGAAAAAATATAAGTAGGAGATTTTTTCATACGCAATTCCCTGGGAATCATTTCTTTTTCAACATATTTCTTTAAAGTATTATGGTCCCACCAGGTGCGTATTTCTTGCTGAGAGAATTTCTCTAATTTTATCATCTATTTACCCAGAGTAGAAATTTGATAATGGCACCGCAGCAGTCAGCCATGTGACATGCATGAGGTATCAGGGTCTGGGCCAGCATTTATAGTTTTTAATTTAAGCTCTAATTAAGACGAGGTGGGTGAGGGACCGATGTAAGTCTGCTTTCCTGGGAGCCCTGATACCTCATGCAAAAGCTCAAACTGCTTTCTTGCTCAGCCACGCTCAAGTGGCACAAATAGCTTAATCGGTTACTATTGTCAGAAATGTTTAAGGATAGTAACACAGGTAGTTGCCTGAAAGTAAGAGCAGGCCTGCCGGTCTGGGAGCCCTACTGTTACAGGCAACACACATGAAGGAGACACAAATTGGAGTACAAACATTTCCGAAAATTATTGCCGCACACCACTAAAGTGTCTTAAATTTCCCCAGAGTAGAAATAGTATAATTGCACAGTTTTTAAAAAAAACTTTTGTTACTGTACAGTCTACTCGACTCCCTTTCTTTGGCAGCCGCACAAGGGAATTATTTATTCTTAAAGCGCCACATATTGCATGGCACCTTATATATGAAAAGGGGTATGCATAATATAAACAAGGACACCAACTGGTATTTATAGAAGAGAAGATCCTGCCCGTAAGGGCTCACGGTCTACACAGAATAGATGAGGAAACAATAGGTGAGTGCAGAACGGGTTGTGCAGCGGTATGTTGGAGCAATGGTTACAGTAGGTTGTAGGCTTGTAGAAAGAGGTGGTTCTCCGGGTTCCTTTAGAGGGTTCCCATGGTAGGCCAGAATATGATATGTTGGGGTACACAGTTCCAAAGTAGAGAGGATCTCAGGGAGAAATCTAGTATGCAATTGTGGAAAGAGGAGATAAAAAGGGAGTAGAGAATGAGATCTTGTGAGGATTGGAGGTTGCGTCCAAGTAAGTAATGGGAGACTAAGTCACAGATGTATGGATGACACAGGTTGTGGATGGGTTTGTATGACAAAGTTAAGGTTTTGAACAGGAGTCTCTGGGCAATGGGGAGCCAGTGCAGGGATTTACAGAGGGGAGAAGCTGGGAAATAGCAGGATGAAAGGTGGATTAGTCAGGCAGCAGAGTTTAGAATATATTGGATGGGTGTGAGAGTGTTAGAAGGAAGGCCACAGAGCCGGAGGTTGCAGTAGGTGAGGTGGGAGATGATGAGGGCATGCACTAGGGTTTTGAAGATTCATGATTGAGGAATGTGCAGATCAGGGAGATATTTTTGAGTTGAATATGCCAGGAAGTGGAGACGGTTTAGATCTCCGATTGAACGAGAGATCAAAGTGAAGCTTTTAGGACTGGGAACAGTGGGCAGTCATTGTGTCACCATCTATTTTTGGATTTGTGGCAGATCTGGTTTCATCAACTTAAAACTTTTTTTCCTTTCAGGCCATCGGGGGATAATGCAGTTTTTCCTCGGTGGTCTGCTGGTGTAATTGCATTGCTGCTGGGTCAGCTGATGTGGGTGGGGCCACTCCCACCATCCTTCATGAGGTAACCTGATGCCTCAGCTGACTGTCGGTGTTAGTGCAATCTACAGTGACCAAGCTGGAGAAACTAGCTCTCTGGGTACAGTGGTGCTTTGCTGAGTTCGCTTTTCTGCTCTGCTGTGTGGTACTTTTCAGAAGAGTGAGCTAAGTGTTGCATTTTTTACCCTGTCCCTTTTGGTATCCATCTTTCCATTCCTTTTCTTGCATTAGTGCAGCAGTGGGACCAGTGCTCTTACCTGCCAGTTTCCTACTTAGGGATAAGAGCAGGGCAAGTGAGGTTTTAGGTATCCTGCTCAGCGATGGTGTGAAATAACCCATATAGGGATGACATTGAGATCAGGACTCATTCTCATGTGAGTACAGGAGGTATCCATTCCCCCATTCCCTGTTGACAGGGCCTACCTATGTTTTAGTTTCCCTGGTGAGTTGTGCCATCCATTTACTGACCATTCGTGGGGTCGAGTCACACTGCTTCAGTCACATTGTGACACATTGACTTTGATGGATAGGTCAGTTGGGGGGTTAAATGAGAGGGTGGAAAGATGATGAATTCAGTTTTATCCATGTTAAGTTTTACAAATCTAGTGGAGAAGAAAGATGAAATAGTGGACAGACATTGTGGGATTCTGATTAGTAAAGAGATGATAACAGATCCAGAGAGGTAGATCTGTGTGTCATCAGCATAGAGATGATAAAGAAAGCCGTAAGTCTCCATGAGCTGTCCCAGATCAAAGTTGTACAGTAGCTGAAGTAGAGCAGGGGTCCTAGAACTGAACCTTGTGAGACACCGACAGATTGGGGGTGGGATGAGGAGGTGGTGTGTGAGTGGAAGACACTGAATGTCCAGTCTGTTAGGTATGTGGAGATCCAAGATGGGGTCAAGTCTGTGATGCCAAGAGATGAGAGAGTTTGTAGTAAGAGGGAATGGCTCACTGTGTCAAAAGCAGATGAAAGGTTGAGAAGAAGGAGGACAAAGTAGTGTTGCTTGGATTTGGCGGTTAGTAGGTCTTTGTTTACTATAGTGAGGGCAGTTTCTTCTGTGAAATGGTGCAGTCAAAAGCCAGATTGTAAGCGATCAAAGAGGGAGCAAGAAGAGGTGGAAGGACAATTCAAAATGGACATGCTGTTCCAGTAGTTTTGAGGCATAGGGGAGAAGTGATAGACAGACACAGGTGATGAGTCAAGGGAGGGTTTTTTAGGATGGGCATGATAAAGGTATATTTGAAGCATGACGGGAAGAAATTTGTTAGTGACAGGTTGAAAAGGTGGGTTAGGGTTGTGATGAAGACTATGGTAAGGTTTGAAATGGAGTGGGATGGGACTGGTTCAAGTTCACTGGTGGCGAGACATGATTTGGAGAGTAAATAGGAAAGTTGATCTTCTGTGATGGTGAAGAAGTTGGTTTTGGGGAGGAGAGTTGAGTATTTATGAGAAGGGGCTGTATGAACTTTAGGCAAAAGCTTTCCCTTATTTTGTCAATCTTCTGCTCAACAAAAAGTGTTCAGCTGAGATGCGTGGAGAGGGAGGGAGAGCTGTTGAGTGGAGAAGAGAATTGAAAGTATTGTTCAGGAATGTGAGATAGGGATGATATGAGAGATGAGAAGCAGGTTTGTTTTGCTGCGGTGAGGGAACTGTGGGGAACCACAGGTGGGCGAGACTGCAGAGCTGCTTGCACATTCTATTCCTTCGGAATCAGAGGTTTACTCCAAAGATTCACAGACTCAAGAGGATGAAAGCATCTGCACCGATAGTCCAAAATTTTTTCATCTGAGCCGAAGTAGCTGGATGAAGTGGGGTAGAAGCAGAATTGAGACCCTCGTCACAAGAAATTAACCCCAAGGGGTGGAGGTGATCCTGATGAGATTCAGATACCTGAGGAGCATGGGGTCTGTACTGAGATGTCAGGGCAGGAAGAGGAGGAGGGTGATTCTCAGGGTGAGTAGTGAGAGAACCGAGCACATGACGATGAGGTTGTAAACCCCACTTGGTGTGATCCAAGAGGCATGCAACTGAGAAGCTCATCATCATCAGAGAAGGAAAACGAGTAAGTTAAGTTGAATGTTTTCCAGGATAAGTCTCCCAGGATGTTGAAGTCTCTCAAGATAAGGGTTGACAATTTTAAGGACATGAAGCATGGCAGCAAAGAAGAAAAGTGGTCAAGGAAGCGGGTGGGTGAGACTGGGGGATGGTATATGACCACAACTCTGAGGGAGACGGGATGGAAGAGCCTGATGGTGTGGACCTCAAAAGAAGATTGACAACCAATTGGCCTGTATTACTTAAAAAAAAGAATGGTGGAGGCAGCAAGTAGTGTGGAGTTATCGTGGAGTTAGCAGCGATAGTACGGCAGTATATACACATATTCCATGCGTTGTAATCCAGAGGTGTATATGCCATATGCTTACTCTTGGTTTTCAGATAACTAATTATCGGCAGCAGCCTGCTGCCACCTCCTCGGTTGATCATGGCCCAATTGTCTGGAAGATAGGAGCCAGTTGAGAGCTGTTCACTTAAAAAAATCACAGAGGGTGGTGCTACGTGACTCCCAGCCTGTGATCTCTGTGACAATGGGATGAAATCCTTGACAAATTTGTTGGCCAATCCAATCTGCAGACCGGACATAACCGCAAGAGAAGTATGCTGCCTTCCAGGTGCGATGATCAAGGATGTGACCGATAGGATACCAAAGCTCTTTAGCTCCAAGGACGTCCACCCATTTCTTCTGATACATGTTGGCACCAATGACACGGCAAGGAAGGACCTACCGACAATCTGCAAAGACTTTGAAGAGTTGGGGAAGAAAGTAAAGGAACTGGATGCACAGGTAGTTTTTTCTTCTATCTTTCCAGTAGACGGGCATGGCACCAGGAGATGGAACAGGATCCTTGATGCAAACAACTGGCTAAGACGATGGTGCAGACAACAAGGATTCGGATTCCTGGACCACGGTGTGAATTACTTGTACGATGGACTCCTCGCCAGAGACGGACTACACCTCAACAAACCTGGGAAACACACATTCGCCAGAAGACTCGCTACACTCATCAGGAGGGCGTTAAACTAGAAGAAGAGGGGACGGGAAGAAAAACATTAGACTTGAACAAAGAAGATCCAGGAAAACATACTCAGAAGGGAGGTAAGAACATTTCTAAAACAATCCACAGTGAGGAGATTGGAACAAAACAAAATCCTCTAAACTGCATGCTCGCAAACGCCAGAAGCCTGACAAACAAGATGGAAGAACTAGAAGCAGAAATATCTACAGGTAACTTTGACATAGTGGGAATAACCGAGACATGGTTAGATGAAAGCTATGACTTGGCAGTTAACTTACAAGGTTACAGTCTGTTTAGAAAGGATCATAAAAATCGGAGAGGAGGAGGGGTTTGTCTCTATGTAAAGTCTTGTCTAAAGTCCACTTTAAGGGAGGATATTAGCGAAGGAAATGAGGATGTCGAGTCCATATGGGTCGAAATTCATGGAGGGAAAAATGGTAACAAAATTCTCATTGGGGTCTGTTACAAACCCCCAAATATAACAGAAACCATGGAAAGTCTACTTCTAAAGCAGATAGATGAAGCTGCAACCCATAATGAGGTCCTGGTTATGGGGGACTTTAACTACCCGGATATTAACTGGGAAACAGAAACCTGTGAAACCCATAAAGGCAACAGGTTTCTGCTAATAACCAAGAAAAATTATCTTTCACAATTGGTGCAGAATCCAACCAGAGGAGCAGCACTTTTAGACCTAATACTATCTAATAGACCTGACAGAATAACAAATCTGCAGGTGGTCGGGCATCTAGGAAATAGCGACCACAATATTGTACAGTTTCACCTGTCTTTCACTAGGGGGACTTGTCAGGGAGTCACAAAAACACTGAACTTTAGGAAGGCAAAGTTTGACCAGCTTAGAGATGCCCTTAATCTGGTAGACTGGGACAATATCCTCAGAAATAAGAATACAGATAATAAATGGGAAATGTTTAAGAACATCCTAAATAGGCAGTGTAAGCGGTTTATACCTTGTGGGAATAAAAGGACTAGAAATAGGAAAAACCCAATGTGGCTAAACAAAGAAGTAAGACAGGCAATTAACAGTAAAAAGAAAGCATTTGCACTACTAAAGCAGGATGGCACCATTGAAGCTCTAAAAAACTATAGGGAGAAAAATACTTTATCTAAAAAACTAATTAAAGCTGCCAAAAAGGAAACAGAGAAGCACATTGCTAAGGAGAGTAAAACTAATCCCAAACTGTTCTTCAACTATATCAATAGTAAAAGAATAAAAACTGAAAATGTAGGCCCCTTAAAAAATAGTGAGGAAAGAATGGTTGTAGATGACGAGGAAAAAGCTAACATATTAAACACCTTCTTCTCCACGGTATTCACGGTGGAAAATGAAATGCTAGGTGAAATCCCAAGAAACAATGAAAACCCTATATTAAGGGTCACCAATCTAACCCAAGAAGAGGTGCGAAACCGGCTAAATAAGATTAAAATAGATAAATCTCCGGGTCCGGATGGCATACACCCACGAGTACTAAGAGAACTAAGTAATGTAATAGATAAACCATTATTTCTTATTTTTAGGGACTCTATAGCGATGGGGTCTGTTCCGCAGGACTGGCGCATAGCAAATGTGGTGCCAATATTCAAAAAGGGCTCTAAAAGTGAACCTGGAAATTATAGGCCAGTAAGTCTAACCTCTATTGTTGGTAAAATCTTTGAAGGGTTTCTGAGGGATGTTATTCTGGATTATCTCAATGAGAATAACTGTTTAAATCCATATCAGCATGGGTTTATGAGAAATCGCTCCTGTCAGACCAATCTAATCAGTTTTTATGAAGAGGTAAGCTATAGGCTGGACCACGGTGAGTCATTGGACGTGGTATATCTCGATTTTTCCAAAGCGTTTGATACCGTGCCGCACAAGAGGTTGGTACACAAAATGAGAATGCTTGGTCTGGGGGAAAATGTGTGTAAATGGGTTAGTAACTGGCTTAGTGATAGAAAGCAGAGGGTGGTTATAAATGGTATAGTCTCTAACTGGGTCGCTGTGACCAGTGGGGTACCGCAGGGGTCGGTATTGGGACCTGTTCTCTTCAACATATTCATTAATGATCTGGTAGAAGGTTTACACAGTAAAATATCGATATTTGCAGATGATACAAAACTATGTAAAGCAGTTAATACAAGAGAAGATAGTATTCTGCTACAGATGGATCTGGATAAGTTGGAAACTTGGGCCGAGAGGTGGCAGATGAGGTTTAACAATGATAAATGTAAGGTTATACACATGGGAAGAAGGAATCAATGTCACCATTACACACTGAATGGGAAACCACTGGGTAAATCTGACAGGGAGAAGGACTTGGGGATCCTAGTTAATGATAAACTTACCTGGAGCAGCCAGTGCCAGGCAGCAGCTGCCAAGGCAAACAGGATCATGGGGTGCATTAAAAGAGGTCTGGATACACATGATGAGAGCATTATACTGCCTCTGTACAAATCCCTAGTTAGACCGCACATGGAGTACTGTGTCCAGTTTTGGTCACCGGTGCTCAGGAAGGATATAATGGAACTAGAGAGAGTACAAAGGAGGGCAACAAAATTAATAAAGGGGATGGGAGAACTACAATACCCAGATAGATTAGCGAAATTAGGATTATTTAGTCTAGAAAAAAGACGACTGAGGGGCGATCTAATAACCATATATAAGTATATAAGGGGACAATACAAATATCTCGCTGAGGATCTGTTTATACCAAGGAAGGTGACGGGCACAAGGGGGCATTCTTTGCGTCTGGAGGAAAGAAGGTTTTTCCACCAACATAGAAGAGGATTCTTTACTGTTAGGGCAGTGAGAATCTGGAATTGCTTGCCTGAGGAGGTGGTGATGGCGAACTCAGTCGAGGGGTTCAAGAGAGGCCTGGATGTCTTCCTGGAGCAGAACAATATTGTATCATACAATTAGGTTCTGTAGGAGGACGTAGATCTGGGGATTTATTATGATGGAATATAGGCTGAACTGGATGGACAAATGTCTTTTTTCGGCCTTACTAACTATGTTACTATGTTACTATGTAATCTATTGGCCACAGAAATGCAGCCTTTCCATCTGGTGGATACAGACAGTTTCTGGAAGAAGGTGTCTGTCCCAGTCCCCCAGTACCAGCTGCTCAGCCGCAATTACTTCTGCAAGAAAGATGTGGCTGCGCTACGCCCACATGTCACAGACAACATCACCCATTCCTTGAAAAAATCAGTCTGACAGGGTGCATTTCAACACTGACACGAGGACGAACAAGCATGGCCAGGTGTGTTACATCTCGCTGATTGGGCACTGGGTGACTCTGGTGGTTGTGGAGGCAGGAGGGAAAGAGCTGCTCTACAAATCTAGGAATCCCCAAGGCTTGCAGTGTGCTTGGGGATGGAGAAATAAACAACTACACACCATAAGATGAAGAACTAAACTACTAGACAACTGGGGTTGGAGAACCAAACTACTAAGCATCTAGTTTTGGAGAACTAAACCACCACATACAAGGGGATGGAGAACTAAACCACAACACTCCAGATGATGGAGAACAAAACCACTACACACTAAGGAATGGTGAACTAAAACACTAGACACTAAGGTGTCACTAGACAGAAAATCTTCGAATCCCCAAGGCTTGTGGGACTAACCTCTGATTCTAATACTTCCTCCACTGCTTCTGCCTCCCCCACCTCCTGTGGGGCCTCCACCTATGTCCTCAACCTCTTCGTTAATGAGACATGCTTTCCAGAAGTGCAGAGAGAATCCCCCCACCTTCATATTGCACAGCAGGAAAAACAGCAATTAGGCAGTGTTTCAATAATATGCCTTGGAGATCGTAGTCACATCGCTCAAGCATTGTGGACAGCTATCCAGGCCAAGTTTGAGCAATGGCTGTCTCCACTGAACCTGCAGTCAAGGAAGGCCGTGTGTGAAAACTGTAAACCTGGTGGCAGACCTAAGCCAGGGCAACCTTACCCACGTGCCTTGCATGGCTCACATCCTCAACTTGGTGGTACAGCAAATTTCTATGCCACTATCCCAGCCTGTATGCACTGCTGCAGAAAGCACAGTCACTGTGAGCTCATTTCTAGCATCCACAACCCACGAGTCATCAACTTGAATCACTAAAGAGGTCTTTCGTGCTACCATATAACCCATTGATATGCACGGTGCAAACATGGTGGAATTCTACTCTGCACATGCTGCAGCAACTAACAGCAGCAACGACCCCTGGAAAAGAATGGCATTTTGCATAGTCTGGCCCAACGTAGTACGAACGTGAAGCAAATCACACTTGCGAAGTGGGCAAAGACAAAGGACCTCTGGACCCTTCTGCACAGTTTTGAACATCTACATGCTAGAGTACACTTTGAACAGTCTGCAGAGGAAGTGGTGATCCCAGACGAAGAGGAGTAAGCAGAGGAGGATGCGGAAGTTTTACCAATATCTCTGAAGTTTGGGCTGTTGTCGCAAAGTTAGGTGCCATGAGATGGTGGATTACAGCAATCGAGGGGGGCTCATGGTGCTAGCCAATCTGTTAGTGAAAGTGCAGGAGCCTTGGAACTAATGGAGGAGGATGAGAAGGAAGAGGTGATGGACGCGCAACAGTTAGGAGATGAAGAGGTAAACCAGTTGTCATGGTTGGTGGGAGGGGTCGGAGAAAGCAATCTTTACAGTCTTGAACAGTATAACGGGCCAATCTCACAGTGCCTGTAGTTTACTAAGCAAAATCCTGCTAACAGGTTTGCTTTAAGAAACCTAAAAAATCTGTTAGTGTAGAGTGTTCTTACAGTAGGGAAAAAAGTACTTAGCCACCAATTGTGCAAGTTCTCCCAATTATAAAGATGAGAGAGGCCTGTAATTGACACAATAAATAGACCACAACTATGAGAGTCAAAATGAGAAGACAAATCCAGAAAATCATCTTGGCAAGATTTATTTAGCAAATTATGGTGCAAAATACGTATTTGTTCACCTAAAACATATAAGATTTCTTTTTCTCAAAGACCTGTAACTTCTTCTATAAGAGGCTCCTCTGTCCTTCACTCATTACCTGTAGTAATGACACCTGTTTGAACTTGTTATCAGTATAAAAGACACCTGTCCACAACAACAAAGAGTCACACTCCAAACTCCACTATGGTGAAGACCAAAGTGCTGTCAAAAGACACCAGAAAAGAATTGTAGCCCTGCACGAGGCTGGGAAGACGGAATCTGCAATAGGTAAGCAGCTTGGTGTGATGAAATCAACTGTGGAAGCAAGAATAAGAAAAGGGAAGACATAGAAGACCACTGATAATCTCCCTCGATTTGGGGCTCCACGCAAGATCTTACTCCGTGGGGTCAAAATGATCACAAGAAAGGCGAACAAAAATCCCAGATCCACACGGGGTAACAAATGCTATTATCAGTAACACACTAGGCCGCCAGTACATGTCCGGCCCCGTCTTATGTTTGCCAGTGAGCATTTGGATTATCCAGAAGAGTATTGGGAGAATGTCGTATAGTTTTATAAAACCAAAGTAGAACTGTGGTAGAAACAAATCTTGTCATGTTTGGAGGAGACAGAATTCTGAGTTGCATCCAAAGAACACCATACTTACTGTGAAACATGGGGGTGGCAACATCATGCTTTGAGGTTGTTTCTCTGCAAAGGGACCAGGACGACTGATCCGTGTCCATGAAAGTATGAATGGGGTCATGTATCGTGAGATTTTGAGTACAAACCTCCTTCCATCAGCAAGGGCATTGAAGATGAAACGTGGATGGGTCTTTCATCATGATAATGATACCAAGCACACCATCAGGGCAACAAAGGAGTGGCTTCATAAGAAGCACATGAACGTCCTGGAGTGGCCTAGCCAGTCTCAAGATCTCATCCCCATAGAAAACCTTTGGAGGAAGTTGTAAGTTCGTATTGCCCAATGACAGGCCCACAACATCACTGCTATAGAGGAGATCTGCATGGAAGAATGGGCAAACATACCACCAACAGTGTGTGCTAACCTTGTGAAGACTTAAAGAAAATGTTTGACCTCTGTCATTACCAAAAAAGGATATATAACAAAACATTGAGATGAACTTTTGTTAATCACCAAATACTTATTTTCCACCATAATTTGCAGAATAAATCTTGTCAAATAAGACAAGGTGATTTTCTGGATTTGTTTTCTCATTTTGACTCTCATAGTTGTGGTCTACCTATGATGTCAGTTACAGGCCTCTATCATCTTTTGGGAGAAATTGCACAATTGGTGGCTGACTAAATTATTTTTTTCCCACTGAACATAGGTTGTTGGTTCCCGGAAGCTATCATCTGTTTTCCCCTTGACAGATATGTTAAGGTCACCTTTACCTTTTTTTGGCTATATGTTTGCATTAAAGAGCAGGAAAGGGGTTCAATACAGTCCTAGTAGACCTCAGAATGTTATACATCTATTCTGGTCAATTACAAAATGATCTGTACTTGCATTTCTCACCAAATAATTTTGCTTTCCAAGCACAAAGCATATAATACACTAGATGGAGGCCAGATGCTATCACATCGGTAGGGCGGTGATGTTTCGATGGGGACAGGCTTTGCAGCGTTGAGAATCTCTCACCCTATGTGCTCACCCACCTATCCACTCTCTCTTTCCCCATGTGCTTAATTCTCCCATCTGTGCTCTCTTCTTTGACCTGTCTAACCCATGTGCTATCCCCTTGTCTGCTGTCTCAGTCCTTCCTGTGTTGTTGTGTTCTCCCCTCATGTGCTGTCCCATTTGAGCTGTCTCCCCCTGTGCTCTGTCTCGCTCACCCATGTGTGATTTCTCCCTCCCCATCTGCTGTCTTCTCCTCTCATGTCATCTCTTCTTTGACCTGTGTACCCTATGTGCTCTCCCCCTTGTCTGCTCTCTCTCTCCACCAATGTGCTGTTTTCTTCCCTCATGTCACGTCACGCATCTGCCGCCAGAATCAGCCAAATGATTCACTGCGCCTGCGCGGAATTCACTCAGGTGCAGTAAATCAGACTGCCACCATCTTTGTGCAGACAGATAGCGGCGGTCACATTAAAACTGTGCATGTGCTCCTCTTGTACAAAGATGGCGGCGATCAGTGAATCATTCGGTTGATCCTGGCGGCAGCATGTTTCCGATGGTGTTCAGCTGGTGGTACCGTGCAAGAGGCTGTGTACGGCATATACAGTGTGTGTGTGGTGCGTACTGCATATACAGTTTGTGTGTGTGTGTGTGTGTGGTGCATACAGCATATACAGTTTGTGTGTGTGTGGTGTGTACGGCATATACAGTGTGCGTGGTGCGACGGTATTCCGCTGGTGGTACCACGCAAGAGGCTGGTACCACCAGCAGTTTCCATATTAAGACACCCATCACTTGGGTGTCCCAATAAGGAGGTCAGTGAACTTCTGCTGCTTGGAATTCTGGGATCTGGACGCATCTGGACGGGACAGGATGTGAAGACATTACAAGGTAAGTATATATTAAGTTATGTGTAAATTCAGTAATTGGAATGTTCCTACACCTTTTTTCCCTATTCCAATATACATTTTTAGACTATATTATTTACATATAGCAGTAAGAGCTAAAGAATCATGTCATGAGTCAGTGGTGTCAAACATACCATGAATGATAAGTTATACAGTGAGTAATTGAGTCCTATCAAGATGAAAATGATCTTTGTTAATTTTGGGCATGCAGAAAAATAATAGCACTGTTTTCAAGACAGAATTTTATGTAAATCCAAGTCAGACCATGAGTCAGACAGTACACGTATTGTAATATTTCTACATTTAGGACTGTGACAAATACTGGCCTTAAAAAAAGAAATTAAACTCATGAGAATATTGAAATGAAGATGATTGGGTAATGTGTATTAGTAGATGACTTGACATATTAAACTGCATGCAACAATGAGAGGACTCCACTGAGATAATTTCTTTATCTTATAAAGACTTGCTGTGCTATGTTTAGTGAATCAACTACCTCTATTATTTGTAAAAGTGTGTTCAACAGATGCTATGGAGGAATTCATAAGTCAAGCCACTAGCTGGGTGTCACATTCATTAATCTCTTATTGCATTAAAGGGGTTAAAGTAAGTAGACTTCATAAAGAGAAATATCTTTTAACCCCTTTCCGACATATGATGTAATAGTACACACATGTTGGAGTCCCACTGTTTGCTGCAGGCTCCGGCATTGAGCCTGCACCTTTTTGAACACAAGACAGCTGATCCATACAGCTGGCATGTGCCCACAACAGCCGCGGGTGGAATCGTGATACACGCATGGCTATTAACTAGTTAGCTCAATCACTGACAACGGCATTTAATTCGCGCTTAGAGGAATTGCGTCACTAATCCTGTCCATCGGTGACCCCATCACATGATCTCCGGTCACTGATGGGTCGGCATGACTACAAGATGTCTGCAGCCAACCTCTGTGGTTGTAATTGCCAGATTGCTATGAGTGCCCCCACGTGGTTGGCACTCATAGTAAGTGAGCATTTATGCTCTGGTCATCGCTTATTTGTAGCAGAGGCGATCAAAGTACTGCAGCTTCTAGTCTCCCATGGAGACTATTGAAGCATGCAAAACAAATATTTTTAAAAATATTAAAAGTTCACCCCCCTTTCGCCCCAGTAAAAATAAAACGATAAAAAAAATCAAATGTACACATATTTGGTATCACCGTGTTCAGAAGAATCGACAGATTTTTCAATATAAAAAAAGAATTACCCAGATTGCTAAACGGCGTAATGGGGAAAAAATTCAAAACGCCAGAGTTTTTTTGGTCTCCTCTGCATAGCAATGAAATGCTATAACGGGCAATCAAAACATTGTATCTACACCAAGATTGTATCAATAAAAATGTCAGCTCGTCACGCATGAAATAAGCCCTAATCCAGCCCCAGATTACGAAAAATGAAGATGCCACAGGTCTCGGAAAATGGCATTATTTTTTGTAACAAATTTTGGATTTGTTTTTCTCCACTTAAATAAAAAAGAAACTATACATGTTTGGTGTCCGTGAACTCGTATTGACCTGGAAAATCATAATAGCAGGTAATTTTTAGCATTTAGTTAACATAGTAAAAAACTATACATGTTTGGTGTCCGTGAACTCGTATTGACCTGGAAAATCATAATAGCAGGCAAGTTTTAGCATTTAGTTAACATGGTAAAAAAAAACAAAAAAACACTCATTGGCACTCATAGTAAGTGAGCATTTATGCTCTGGTCATCGCTTGTGTGTAGCAGAGGCGATCAAAGTACTGCAGTTTCTAGTTTCCCATGGAGACTATTGAAGCATACAAAACAAATATTTTAAAAAAATATTAAAAGTTCACCCCCCTTTCGCCCCAGTAAAAATAAAACAATAAAAAAATCAAATGTACACATATTTGGTATCACCGTGTTCAGAAGAATCGACAGATTTTTCAATATAAAAAAGAATTACCCAGATTGCTAAACAGCGTAATGGGAAAAATTCAAAACGCCAGAATTAAGTTTTTTTGGTCTCCTCTGCATAGCAATGAAAAATGTGGAATTGCACTTTTTTTGCAATTTCACTGCACTAGAATTTTTTTTCCCATTTTCCAGTACACGATATGTTAAAACCAATGCTGCCGTTCAAAATTACATCTTGTCCCACAAAAAAACATGCCCTCACATGGACATATTGACTGAAAAACAAAAAAAGTTATGGCTCTGGGAAGAAGGGGAGCAAAAAATGAAAATGCAAAAATGGAACATGGCCTAGGGGTTAAGGGATTAAAGAGAATCTGTCAGTAGGATCTTCTCTCCTAAGTCATCTATATGTGCATGTAGGTCATAGGAAGCTGAATAAAATGATACCTTGATCTCTGCAATCCAATGTTTTATTCTAGATAGATCCATGTTTTTTCTTATATGTACAGTTGTGCTCAAAAGCTTACATACCCCAGCAGAATGTTTCCATTCTTGGCCATTTTTCAGAGAATATGAATGATAACACCAAAACTTTTTCTCCACTCATGGTTAGTGGTTGGGTGAAGCCATTTATTGTCAAACTACTGTGTTTTCTCTTTTTAAATCATAATGACAACCCAAAACATCCAAATGACCCTGATCAAAAGTTCACATAACCCATTTCTTAATACCGTGTATTTCCCCCTCTAACATCAATGAAAGCTTGAAGTCTTTTGTGGTAGTTGTGGTTGAGGTTCTTTATTTTCTCAAATGGTAAAGCTCCCACTTTTCTTGGCAAAAATCCTCCAGTTCCTGTAAATTCATGGGTGGTCTGGCATGAACTGCTCGATTGAGATCTTCCCAGAGTGGCTCAATTGAGGTCAGGAGACTGAGATGACCACGGCAGAACCTTCACTTTGTTCTGCTGTAGCCAATGACAGGTCGACCTGGCCTTGTGTTTTGTATCATTGTCATAGTGGAACATCCAAGTACGCGCCATAAGCAGCTTTTGGGCTGATGAATGCAAACTCGCCTCCAGTATTTTTTGATAACGTGCTGCATTCATCTTTCCTTCAACTTTGACAGAGTTTCCTGTGCCTTTGTAGCTCACATATCCCCAAAACATCAGCGATCCACCTCCGTCCTTTACAATAGGAATGGTGTTCCTTTCATCATAGGCCTTTCTCCAAATGTAACGCTTATGGTTGTGGGCAAAAAGTTCAATTTTGGCCTCATCACTGCAAATTACCTTGTTCCAGAAGTTTTGAGGCTTGTCTCTGTGCTATTTTGCATATTGTAGGTGGGAATCTTTGTTGCATTTGCACAGTAATGGCTTTCTTCTGAGACTCAACCATGCAGCCCATTTTTCTTCAAGTGCCTCCGTATTGTGCATCTTGAAACAGGAAACACCACTAGTTTTCAGAGAGTCCTGTATTTCAGCTGATGTTATTTAGGGTTTTTCTTTGCATCCTGAATAATTTTTCTGGCAGTTGTGGACAACATTTTTATAGGTCTACCTGACTGTGGTTTTGTTTTACAGAGCCCCTGATTTTCCATTTGTTAATCACAGTTAGAATGCTGCTGACTGGCATCAATTCCTTGGATATCTTTTTGTATCTCTTTCCTGTTTTATACAGTTCAACCACTCTTTCCCATAGATCCGTAGACAATTCTTTTGCTTTCCCCATGACTCACAATCCAGAAACATCAGTGGCTGGATGAAAGATACAAGAGTCTGTCTGGGTCCCAGAAACTCACTCAGCTTTTATGCACACTCCATGATTACAAGCAAACAGGTCAGAGGTGAGGATGTTACCTTTAGTAGCCATTCAAACTCGTTTATGTCAACCTCTGTGCATGTTATCAGGTTAAAATCACCAGGCTATGTGAACTTTTGATCAGGGTCATTTGGATGTTTTGGGTTGTCATTATGACTTAATACAAGAAAACACAGTATTTTGACAATAAATGGCTTCACCCAACCACTAACCATGACTGGAGAAAAGTTTTGGTGTTATCATTCATATTTTCTGGAAAAAAAAACAAGAAAGCAAAGATTCTGCTGGGGTATTTAAACTTTTGAGCACAACTGTAAATGAGTTGTTCCATGCGATGCAAATGAGCTTTCCAGAATATGGGGCATACACTAACCTGCATGAGAATCTGCATGCGAGGCTTATTTTACATGTATGGTACATTACCTGTTTGATATGTAATGGCAGCTCTCAGCTCTCTTGATCTCACAACGGAGCTGTGTGTGATTATAACTGACACATCTGCAGGTTCCACTCAGTGCTTCAGCTTGCATCTCACAAGCAGTAAGTGATGCAATATTGCTACAATTCAGAAAGAGCTCAGAGGCTGGAAAAAGAGTGTTTGTAAGAAAACAAAGTTCAGTTTTACTGTTCTGTGTTAGTTTCATGCCTCACACTGGTAGCTTCAACTTTTGTTTAAAATAATCTCTGGAGTCAGGTTCTCAAGGAGATCAGTGTATACAACATAGCCTGGAAAGTTCATTTACATACAGTGGGGAAAAAGTATTTATTTAGTCAGCCACCAATTGTGCAAGTTATCCCACTTAAAAAGATGAGAGAGTCCTGAGATAACAAATCCAGAAAATCACCTTGTCTTATTTGGCAAGATTTATTTTGCAAATTATAGTGGAAAATAAGTATTTATTCCCCTAAAAACATGTAAGATTTCTGTCTGTCAAAGACCTGCAACTTCTTCTTTAAGAGGCTCCTCTGTCCTCCACTCATTACCTGTAGCAATGGCCCCTGCTTGAACTTGTTATCAGTATAAAAGACACCTGTCCACAACCTCAAACAGTCACACTCCAAACTCCACTATGGTGAAGAAAGAGTTGCTGAAGGACACCAGAAACAAAATTGTAGCCCTGCACCAGGCTGGGAAGACTAAATCTGCAAAAAGGCAAGCAGCTTAGTGTGATGAAATCAGCTGTGGGAGCAATAATGAGAAAATGGAAAACATACAAGACCACTGATAATCTCCTTCGATCTGGGGCTCCACTCAAGATCTCACCCCGTGGGGTCAAATGATCACAAGAGCGGTGAGCAGAAATCACAGAACCACACAAGGGGAACTTGAAAATGACCTGCAAAGAGCAGGGACCACCATAACAAAGACTACCATCAGTAATACACTAGGCCACCAGGGACTCAGATCCTGCAGTGCCAGAAGTGTCACATTGCTTAAGCTAGTACATGTCCAGGCCCATCTGAAGTTTGCTAGAGAGCATTTGGATTATCCAGAAGACTATTGGGAGAATGTCATATAGTCTGATGAAACCAAAGTAGAACGGTTTCTTTGAAACAAATCTCATCATGCTTGGAGGAGACAGAATGCTGAGTTGCATCCAAAGAACACCAAATCTACTGTGAAGCATGGGGGTGACAACATCATGCTTCTGGGCTGTTTCTCTGCAAAGGGACCAGGACAACTGTGTACATGAAAGAATGAATGGAGCCATGTATCATGAGATTTTGATTGCAAACCTCCTTCCATCAGCAAAGGCATTGAAAATGAAACATGGATGGGTCTTTCAGCATGATAATGATCCCAAGCACACCCCTCAGGGCAACGAAACAGTGGCTTCGTAAGAAGCATATGAAGGTCCTGAAACAGCCTAGCCAGTCTCAAGATCTCAACCCCATAGAAAACTTTTGGAGGGAGTTGAAAGTCCATGTTGCAGCGACAGGACCAAAACATCACTGCTCTAGAGGTGATCTGCATGGAGGAATGGGCCAACATACCACCAACAGTGTGTGCCAACCTTGTGAAGACTTACAGAAAACGTTTGACCTCTGTCATTGCTAAAAAAAGGATATGTAACAAAATATTGAGATGACCTTTTGTTAATGATCAAATACTTATTCTCCACCATAATTTGCAAAATAAATCTTGCCAAATCAGACAAGGTGATTTTCTGGATTTGTTTTCCCATTTTGACTCTCACTCTCATAGTTGTGGTCTACTTATGATGTGAATTACAGGCGTCTCTCATCTTTTTAAGAAGGAGAACTTGCACAGTTGGTGGCTGACTAAATTCTTTTTCCCACACTGTACCTTGATACAGCTGGGTTGAGAATGCAGGCAGCACTATGAAATAGCAGAGACAAGTAGACTGACAGATACCATAACGCAGGAAAATTGGTGGGTGTAAACAGCATCAGGAACAGCAGAGCTAGGTTGGCAGTAGGAGCTGGATGCTGGATAGTGCACATGAGCAGCTGAATAGACGATCAGGCAACTGTATGGAGACCCGCCATGTTGAAGTGTGGCTTGACACCAGGAAAGCACATTGCAGCAGTGAAGATTAAAATCTGACACTTAAGCAGTGTGCAATTGTCTGACTTGGCTTTAAAATGTCTTGGATAATGATATTAGAGGTCAGGGTCAGCACCCAGGCAAGGCCGAGGCCCTGAGGAGTTGAGGGGGGATCACTCACCCTAGGTACATTGGAGCGCTATAGGGGCCCAGTGCCAGAGCCCGCGAGTGGCCCCCTGCTTGTTCAGGGTCCCAGTAATTGCAGCAATTGGATGGAGCATTATATGGTGCTCATTATTTTGTATGGAGCACTATGTGGTGCCCATAATACTGTATGGAGCAATATATGGGGCTCATTATTCAGTAAGGATTACTATATGGTGCCCATAATACTGCATAGAGAAATAAATTGGGCTCATTATTCTGTATAGAGAACTATGTGGTGTCCATAATACTGTATGAAGCAATATATGGGGCTCATTATTCAGTATAAATCACTATGTAGTGCCCATAATACTGTATGGAGAAATATGGGGCTCACTGTTCTGTATGGAGCACTACACTGCATGCAGAATTATTAGGCAAGTTGTGTTTTGATCACATGATACTTTTTATACATGTTGTTCAGGCTTGAGAACCAACTACCAATTAAGTAAATCAGGTGATGTGCATCTCTGTAATGAGGAGGGGTGTTGTCTAATGACATCAAAACCCTATATAAAGTGTGCTTAATTATTAGGCAACTTCCTTTCCTTTAGCAAAATGGGTCAGAAGAGAGATTTGACAGGCTCTGAAAAGTCCAAAACTGTGAGATGTCTTGCAGAGGGATGCAGCAGTCTTGAAATTGCCAAACTTTTGAAGCGTGATCACCGAACAATCAAGCGTTTCATGGCAAATAGCCAACAGGGTCGCAAGAAGCGTGGTGGGCAAAAAAGGCGCAAAATAACTGCCCATGAATTGAGGAAAATCAAGCGTGAAGCTGCCAAGATGCCATTTGCCACTAGTTTTGCCATATTTCAGAGCTGTAACGTTACTGGAATAACAAAAAGCACAAGGTGTGCAATACTCAGGGACATGGCCAAAGTAAGGAAGGCAGAGAAACGACCACCTTTGAACAAGAAATATAAGATAAAATGTCAAGACTGGGCTAAGAAATATCTTAAGACTAACTTTTTAAAGGTTTTATGGACTGATGAAATAAGAGTGACTCTTGATGGGCCAGATGGATGGGCCCAAGGCTGGATCAGTAAAGGGCAGAGAGCTCCACTCCGACTCAGATGCCAGCAAAATGGAGGTGGGGTACTGATATGGGCTGGTATCATCAAAGATGAACTTGTGGGACCTTTTCAGGTTGAGGATGGAGTGAAGCTCAACTCCCAGACCTACTGCCAGTTTCTGGAAGACAACTTTTTCAAGCAGTGGTACAGGAAGAAGTCAGTATCGTTCAAGAAAAACATGATTTTCATGCAGGACAATGCTCCATCACATGCCTCCAACTACTCCACAGCGTGGCTGGCCAGTAAAGGTCTCAAAGAAGAAAAAATAATGACTTGGCCCTCTTGTTCTCCTGATCTGAACCCCATAGGGAACCTGTGGTCTATTATAAAATGTGAGATCTACAGGGAGGGTAAACAGTCCACCTCTCGGAACAGTGTCTGGGAGGCTGTGGTGGCTTCTACATGCAATGTTGATCGTAAACAGATCAAGCAGCTGACAGAATCTATGGATGGAAGACTGTTGAGTGTCATTCTATAGAAAGGTGGCTATATTGGTCACTAATTTTGGGGGGTTTTGTTTTTGCATGTCAGAAATGTTTATTTCAAAATTTTGTGCAGTTATATTGGTTTACCTGGTGAAAATAAACAAGTGAGATGGGAATATATTTGGTTTTTATTAAGTTGCCTAATAATTCTGCACAGTAATAGTTACCTGCACAAACAGATATTGTAATAATTATAGGGGATAACTCTGGAGACCCTTTGCGTGGAACAAGACAACTACAGGACACAGTTTTATAAGTGGTAAAGTCTATATTATCACACGGTGATTCAAACAGGTGCAGAGCAAAGCTCAAGTCCACAACACTTGATGTAAATATTAAACGTAGCTTAACAGTCTATAGGGAACTTCAGAGGAAAATGCAATCACGCAGAAAGTCTATGAAGCACAATTATTCTTGAGGATACTTGACACGAATAAGTCCTTGTTTAGTCCAAACACAGATAGCTATGCTTATTAGGCAGTTCAAATAATATCTTAGGCTGGTTTCACACTTGCGTTTCAAAACGCATGCGTTTAAAAAAAAAACGCATGGTGAAAAAACGCATGTAAATGCGTGCAAACGCTGCATTTTTTTGACGCATGCGTTTTTGCATGTGGTGAAAAAAACGCAGCGTTTTCACGCGTCTACATGCGTTTGCGTTTTTTAAACGCATGCTGAGAAATGTGTGACAGCTGCCAATCAACAAAATAAAGTAAAAAACCCACTATAAACAGAAATAGTTGGGTTAGGGTTAGGGGTAGGGTTAGGGGTAGGGATCATAACCCTAACCCTAAAGGGATCCTAACCCTACCCCTAAGCCTAAAGGGATCCTAACCCTAACCCTAACCCTAAAAGGATTAGGGTTAGGGTTAGGGTTAGGGGTAGGGTTAGGATCCCTTTAGGGGTAGGGGTAGGGTTAGGGTTAATAATAATAATAATAATAATCTTTATTTATATAGCGCCAACATATTCCGCAGCGCTTTACAGTTTAACAGTTTCAAACACAGGATCCCTTTATCACCTTTATGGTGGGGGTGGCATATCAGTGTGTTTTCTGTTTTTTTTTAATAAAAACGCATGCGTTTTTAAAGCAAACAAACGCATGTGCTTAAAAACGCATGCGTTTCCATTGACTCCAATGTATTTTTTGACACAAAAAAAACGCATGAAAACGCATGCATTTTTATGTGTCAAAAAAAGCCTCTCAAAAATACTACAAGTTGCATTTCTGAAAAAGAACGCATGCAGCAAAAAAACGCATGTGTTTCAAAACGCGACCAAACGCGTACAACAAAAAACGCATGCGTTTTCAATGTTAAATATAGGCAAAAAAAAACCTCTGCAGACAAAAACGCAAGTGTGAAACCACCCTTAGCTCAACCAGGAAGGCCTGGGTAATAGTCTCAGGTTTTTGCAGAGCAGCAACAGCTTACATGTCCAACAAATGCAGATGGAAGAAAACACAAGCAGCAGATGAAGGAGGATTACTGGAAACTGGTGTATGCAGCAGGAACTCAGAGCAGAGTAGCAGGATCACCACACAGGTTCACAGGAGCAGGTATATAGCCAGGGAGTTACCAGGGACAGGAGCTGGATGCAAGGCAGAATACTCTAGCATAGACTGAAGGCTGGGGTGGAGTTTTATAGCAGGAAGACACAGTGCACATGAGACCAAAGACGCCATCTTGGAAAAGGGCAGTAATGCACAAAAGGTAAAAATGTTCAGAGTCCTGACAGATATCCTCCTAAGATAGCCAAATCTAAAAAAAAAAAAACCACACCAACTTCCAAAAATATTAAACTTTGATATTTATGAGTCTTTTGGATTGGTTGAGAACGTAGTTGTTGATCAATAATAAAAATAATCCTCTAAAATACAACTTGCCTAATAATTCTGCACACAGTTTATGTGGTGACCATAATACTGTATGGAACAATATATCGTACTCATTATTCAGGATGGTTCACTATGGTGCTCATAATACTGTATGGATAAATATATGGGGCTCATTATTAATAATCTTTATTTTTATATAGCGCTAACATATTCCGCAGCACTTTACAGGTTGCACACATTATCATCGCTGTCCCCGATGGGGCTCACAATCTATATTCCCTATCAGTATGTCTTTGGAATGTGGGAGGAAACCGGAGTACCCGGAGGAAACCCACGCAAACACGGAGAGAACATACAAACTCTTTGCAGATATTGTCCTGGGTGGGATTAGAACCCAGGACCCCAGCGCTGCAAGGCTGCAGTGCTAACCACTGAGCCACCGTGCTGCCCATAATTCTGTATGGAGCACTATATGGTGTCCATAATACTGTATGTAGAGTTATATGTGGTTCATTATTCTTTATGGAGCACTATGTGGTGCCCATAATATTGTATGGAACTATACTGTATATGGGGCTCATTATTAAGTATGGATCACTATGTGGTGCCCATAATACTGTATGGAGAAATATATGGAGCTCATTATTCTGTATGGAGCAATATGTGGTGTGAACATATAACCCTTAAAAATACATTTATTAATCAAATATAGAAATAACACCAAAAGAAAACCCAAGTGCACAAAATTGTGATGGACTAACTATATATGTAAGCAATATATTTAAATAATAAATTCCATGTATGACTGCTCAGATGCATCATATCTTTTATGCAGTCAAACATATGTTCCAAAAGAGAGCCACTGTGTTGTCTCCTCACCACAGGTCGGGGATGTAAAGCCCATGGAGAGGCAGGGGGACAAGACAGGCTAGATAGTTTCAATTGGAAAAAATTCCAGGTACACCCACACATGGCCTAGGAAACCCTATGTGTCCATTGTCATCCCTACCTGTCGGCGGAGGTTGGCACCCTATAAAGCGATGTTTGGTGCCCCCACTCAACGATGGATGTCCCTTACTTACCCTGCAGTCCCTGTGCTTATATATTGTGCAGGGAGCCTAGACCAGACAATGAACATCTAGGTTAAGGATCAGGATGGGAAACTGAGATATGCATAGTAAACAGAAATAGAGGTATTTATCATGCGGATGTTGATGGCAAGGGCAAACTGCGGTCCACGGGCCACATCCGGCCCCCTGACTGTCCCTGTCCGGCCCGCTGACACTCACACCGAGAGGGCCAGAGAGGGACTGATCTATGATTCTGATCTTTCTCAGAATCTTCATTACAATTGTGGCCCCACCCCCAACTTCTCAATGGTGGATGTGGGGCTGCTCAGTTCATGGCTTGCAGAGCTGGTGAAACCTGTGCAGGAGGCAGAGGGTCAGGACAGGGGAGGGAAGCACGGACCACAACACCCATCTGCTCATCTGCTGTAGATAATGGGCAAGTAGTTTCTAAGTGGAGCCCAGATACCACCTGGGAGGCAGCATCCTGTGTCCACTGTGCTGAGTAGGTCATAGCACCTGCGTTGCCTCTTTTTACACTGTAGAATGAAAGTTGTGGGACTGCAGTTTACGTTCAGGGAGAGCAGCTGATTGGTAGCCACAGCATCTCCCTGGATCTTCCTGGCAGCTGATAGGAGATAAAACACTTGAGCTGAGTATTCCTACTGAATACAGGGTCAAGCAGTGAAGTGCCCCCTCACCTCCACTGCATGCACCTTTCTATGGGATATTCCATGTGCTCCTCACACTGCTTTTCTCCCCACCATGTGCTCTGCTGCCTCCTCACCTTTGTATGTGAGGGTTAACCCTTACTTCCTCTTTGCTCCCAGTTTGTGCTGTTGTATGTCCTGTGCAGGAGAGGTAAGGGTTAAGTCCCCCATAATGCATCCCCTGTGATCTGTGGCTTATCACATCTATTCCATAGACTGCAATAAAGATTTCTACCCCCCCCCCTCCCGCCTGTAACCTCCTGTTCCATATGTGATATGGATCGTTGAATGGGGGATTAGAGGTGGGCTAAGAACTTTGTTTCCAATGCTCCCAATTTATTGCTTGATCAATTGCTATTACTTGTTATGATAAGCTTTATTGCACCAAGCATTGTCATTTGTCAGGCTATGTTCACACGACTGTAATATTTGTCCAAGTGCTGTTTGTGAAAGAAAATAAACTTGACCTCACACAGAGCACTTGGAGAAAAGTTATAGAATTGAGTCACATAGATTACAGTGTGAAAATGTCTGTGTGAGAAAGATCACAGAGCGCACCGATCTCTTTTGTATTCCGGATCAGACTCACTTGTTGAAGTTTATGGGTGTGCAAAAATAAAAAAATTAGATCCCATTTGAATCATCCGTAGAGCATCTGATTTTTCCAAATAACATTTCCATTACTAACAATGGACACTGTATTTTGTAAATTTTATTCAATTCTGATACATAAAAATGAATGCTGTACGGTTGACAATACAGATGGAAAATTGTCTTTTTCTGGATGAAAATTATGATTTTTTTAATGTGCTCCTATAAAGTTAATCACAGAAGCAACTGCTTTTTATAAAGAGATGAAATTAATATTATGCAGAATTAAAGGGTCATCTGAAACCAAGGACAAATTTCATACTAAATTTAATTCAATAATCTAATCACTTTTGTAAAATACTTCTATTAAAAAAAAATTCTACTATTCTCTCTGAACTGTAACTTCCTGTCTTTTATAGGTAGCATATTAGAGTAGCAGATGTCACGGTGTTAGGTGACATCTGATTTTGTTTTAGAGAAAATAAATAATTGTACAGAGCAGCTGTATAAGTAGGGAGGTAGCATTTTTCTTTTGCATAAAAAAATTGTCATTGCTGGGTAATTTCTAGTGCTTAAGGTAAGCCCACGTCACATTGTCAGTGTCGTTCATTTTTTTGTAAAAAAAAAAGTAATTGTTTGTGTCGAGAAAATTTTCAGCGAGCACAAAAGAGTAGCGTACATTGCAGTGTTGGTGACTAGAGATGAGAGAATCTTTCAAGGTTCCGTTCGGATTCACCGAACGGACCTCTGTTCGCCGAACCATTCGCCAACTGGTTCGACTAGTGTACCCGAACCCCATTAGATTCAATGGGAGGCAAAACCGAACACATAGAAAACACCTTGACAAAAAGCTTCTCAAACAGCTAAAATTAGGGGCAGACACCAGGAAAAGTGATATCAATTGACCAACAATAGAAATTTGCAAATGGCACAGCAGCAGTCAGCCATGGGCCATGCATGAGGTAACCTTCTGGCCCACCATTTACTGCTTGGTACTGAAGTTTCAATGAGGGCTTGGTGGTTAAGGGAGCAGTGTAAGCCTTAATTGCTGGGAGACCTCAACCTCTTACAACACCTGTAATTTTTTATTTATTTCAGCCACACTCAGATGGCACAAACATCACTTTTATAGAGTACTATTGATAGAAAAATGTAAGGAAAGTTACACAGATAGTTGACTAAAAGTAAGTGCAGGCCTGCCTGTCTGGGGGACCTACATACAGTGGGGCAAAAAAGTATTTAGTCAGTCAGCAATAGTGCAAGTTCCACCACTTAAAAAGATGAGAGGCGTCTGTAATTTACATCATAGGTAGACCTCAACTATGGGAGATAAACTGAGAAAAAAAAATCCAGAAAATCACATTGTCTGTTTTTTTATCATTTTTTTTGCATATTATGGTGGAAAATAAGTATTTGGTCAGAAACAAACAATCAAGATTTCTGGCTCTCACAGACCTGTAACTTCTTCTTTGAGAGTCTCCTCTTTCCTCCACTCATTACCTGTAGTAATGGCACCTGTTTAAACTTGTTATCAGTATAAAAAGACACCTGTGCACACCCTCAAACAGTCTGACTCCAAACTCCACTATGGTGAAGACCAAAGAGCTGTCAAAGGACAACAGAAACAAAATTGTAGCCCTGCACCAGGCTGGGAAGACTGAATCTGCAATAGCCAACCAGCTTGAAGTGAAGAAGTCAACAGTGGGAGCAATAATTAGAAAATGGAAGACATACAAGACCACTGATAATCTCCCTCGATCTGGGGCTTCACGCAAAATCCCACCCCGTGGGGTCAGAATGATCACAAGAACGGTGAGCAAAAATCCCAGAACCACGCGGGGGGACCTAGTGAATGAACTGCAGAGAGCTGGGACCAATGTAACAAGGCCTAACATAAGTAACACACTACGCCACCATGGACTCAGATCCTGCAGTGCCAGACGTGTCCCACTGCTTAAGCCAGTACATGTCCGGGCCCGTCTGAAGTTTGCTAGAGAGCATTTGGATGATCGAGAGGAGTTTTGGGAGAATGTCCTATGGTCTGATGAAACCAAACTGGAACTGTTTGGTAGAAACACAACTTGTCGTGTTTGGAGGAAAAAGAATACTGAGTTGCATCCATCAAACACCATACCTACTGTAAAGCATGGTGGTGGAAACATCGTGCTTTGGGGCTGTTTCTCTGCAAAGGGGCCAGGACGACTGATCCGGGTACATGAAAGAATGAATGGGGCCATGTATCGTGAGATTTTGAGTGCAAACCTCCTTCCATCAGCAAGGGCATTGAAGATGAAACGTGGCTGGGTCTTTCAACATGACAATGATCCAAAGCACACCGTCAGGGCAACGAAGGAGTGGCTTCGTAAAAAGCATTTCAAGGTCCTGGAGTGGCCTAGCCAGTTTCCAGATCTCAACCCTATAGAAAACCTTTGGAGGGAGTTGAAAGTCCGTGTTGCCAAGCGAAAAGCCAAAAACATCACTGCTCTAGAGGAGATCTGCATGGAGGAATGGGCCAACATACCAACAACAGTGTGTGGCAACCTTGTGAAGACTTACAGAAAACGTTTGACCTCTGTCATTGCCAACAAAGGATATACCGGTATTACAAAGTATTGAGATGAAATTTTGCTTCTGACCAAATACTTATTTTCCACCATAATATGCAAATAAATTGTTAAAAAAACAGACAATGTGATTTTCTGGATTTTTTTTTCTCAGTTTGTCTCCCATAGTTGAGGTCTACCTATGATGTAAATTACAGACGCCTCTCATCTTTTTAAGTGGTGGAACTTGCACTATTGCTGACTGACTAAATACTTTTTTGCCCCACTGTACACGGGCACCCCACCAGATGGAGACCCGACTTGGAGTCACCACATTTCAGAAAATAGTTGTCACACAGCACTAAAGTGGCATCAATTTCCATTCGGTAGAAACAGTAAAATAGGCCTCTGACACACCTTACACTACAGGCAACCCACCAGATTGAGGCCCAACTTGGAGTCTCCACCTTTCAAAATATTGTTTGTAACATCACCAGCAGTAGCAACAGCAGGCACAGAAGACACAGCATGACACATTGTTCATAAAGAGGTTAAAAAATCAGAAAGAAAAGCCCAATCAATATGCAATCTTCCAAGATTAATTCAGTAATTTTATGGAATTAACAGTCCATAAACTTCACAACCCTTATCAACAACACACTGAAGAAAATATATTTCTTTTGAAGAGTCTTAACTAGTTTTGAGCAATACCTTCCGATATCCAGAAGTATTGGTATCGGATTGGATCGGCCGATATCCCAAAAATATTGTATATCGCCGATACCGATACCCGATACTAATGCAAGTCAATGGGACACAAATATCGGAATGTAAATAAGCCCTTTCTGTCCTTCTACATCCTGTTCCGGAGGGGGAAGAGTGTGGGCGGTGCGTGGGTGGACACTGTGCGTGTCTGTTTGTGTGGGCGTGGTCTGTGCGGGCCTTTCAGGGATACGTACGGGCATCTCGGGGGTCTATGCAGGCTGCCGGGGGCCTGTGCGTGCCTTCCAGGGCTCTGTGCGTGCCTGCCGGGGCTCTGTGTGGGCTGATGGGGCTCTGTGTGGCCTGCCGGGGCTCTGTGCGGGCTGCCGGGGCTCTGTGCGAGCTGCCGGGGCTCTGTGCAAGCTGCCGGAGCTCTGTGCGGCCTGCTGAGACTCTGTGTGGCCTGCTGGGGCTCTGTGCGTGTGTGCAGGCATCGTCCGATGGGACTACAAGTCCCATCGGACGATGCCTGCAACAGTGACAGTGATTGACACATTAGCCAATGATGGGACAGTAGTAGTCCCATCATCCGGCTAATGTGTTGCATGTAAAAAAAAAGAAAAACATAAATACAACATACATACTACATACATACTACATACATACATACATACATATATACAACAAGCCAAAAGCCTTCTCTTAGACTTATTTTTTTCAGAATGCTTTCAGTTCTGTAACAAAATAAATTAATAATGTTTTTTTCTGCTCTTGTATTGAATTTGAGTGTACACAATGCTGTACAGTAAATGGAATTTTGCTGGCACAATGATGTTCTGCCCTGAAGAGCTCAGTAACAGTTTGCAATGCCCCTTGCTACTTCATTTAAAGGATTGGAGACTGCACATTTCAAAGAGAAATACTGAAAGACTAGGAGAGGCAATTGTAGAAAATTAAACTGTGCTCTGCCGAATACAACTCTAATCTCCTGATGTCCTGTTATTACCTCAAAAAAGGGTGAGACAAGTAATATTTATGTTAGGGCTGAGAATGAACAAACTACATCTTTTAACCATTTCCCTACATGGAACTGAACGATGTAGGCATTTTAATTAGTATTATTTTGTGTTGCATAAAAGTTTATGCTTTTTAATGATTCACTTTGTATTTAAGTCCTCATGCAGCTATCTGCATATTTGGCCATGCAAATATATGCAATATAGAATATTATTGTGTTCAGTTTTGCAACATGCATAGTTCTATAAGACAAGGAGCAAAACCAGAGGGTTTTTTAGGCCAAAAATGTATTTATTAATTTAATAATGGAGGTTAAAACAACTATAAAAGATAAAGATAGACAGATAGGAAACAGGGTAACAATCGCCACAATGGAATGTATATATCCAAAACTCCAGTTTTCCTCCTTGTCTTTTCATGATTTTCAGGAGTGGCTATAGCTATCATAGTTGATGGTTTGGCCTATTATGGCCTAATTAATGGGTTACATTATGTACCTGGTAAAATTGCTCATTCTAATAAATAGTTCTGTGTGTAAAGGAGGTCGTTGATTTTGGTTTGGTGTTGATGGGGGTAGCATCCATTTACAAAAGTATGGTATGTCCCTTTACATATAATACAATGTAGTGCCATTTGGTAGTAGAGTGATTTCTCACTCAGGGATGGCACGTATCTAAAAGACTACAATGCAGAACTGATTTGCTGTAACCTGCGACAGTATACGGGCACTTTAGTCAGCCAGACTATTGTCGCTCTGCACTAGTCTCTGAATCACTTCATTCAGCAGTGTGTGGCACTTTGCATACACATGCTGCCTGTCCTTTACAGTTACAGAATCACAATCGCTCATATACAGGCAACAATCTCTGCTCTGAAATGGTTACTTGTCATTAGGGTTGAGCGAAACGGGTCGGCAATTTTCAGAAGTCGCCGACTTTTGGCAAAGTCGGGTTTCATGAAACCCGACCCGACCCCTGTGTGGGGTCGGCCATGAAGTCGGCGATCTTCTGAATCTGGAATCGGAATTCCGATACCGATTCCCGATATGTTTAAGATATCGGGAATTGGTATCGGAATTCAGATTTAAGTGTAAAATAAAGAATTAAAATAAAAAATATCGCCATACTTACCCTCTGACGCGCCCTGGTACTAACCGGGAACCTTCCTTCCTTAGAATCAGCCTTCCAGGGCCTTGCGGTGATGTCGCGGTGACGTCACGGCTTGTGATTGGTCGCGCGGCCGCCCATGTGACCGCTCGCGCGACCAATCACAAGCCGCGACGTCACCGCGACGTCACCGAAGGTCCTGGAAGGGCTGATTCTTAGGAAGGAAGGCTGCCGGAAAGAAGCAGGGCGCGTCCGAGGGTGAGTATATACCTAACAGGAATATACTCACCCTCGGACGCACCCTGCTTCTTTCCGGCAGCCTTCCTTCCTAAGAATCAGCCCTTCCAGGGCCTTCGGTGACGTCGCGGTGACGTCGCGGTGACGTCGCGGCTTGTGATTGGTCGCGCGAGCGGTCACATGGGCGGCCGCGCGACCAATCACAAGCCGCGATGTCACCGCGACGTCACCGCAAGGTCCTGGAAGGCTGATTCTAAGGAAGGAAGGTTCCCGGTTAGTACCAGGGCGCGTCAGAGGGTAAGTATGGCGATATTTTTTATTTTAATTCTTTATTTTACACTTAAATATGGATCCCAAGGCCTGAAGGAGAGTTTCCGCTCCTTCAGACCCTGGGAACCATTGGAAACCCAATGCACTGCATTGGGTTTCGAGTTTCGGCCGACCCCGACCCCGACTTTTTTATAGGATCGGCCGATTTCACTCGACCCGACTTTTGAAAAAGTCGGGTTTTGTGAAACCCGACCCGATCCTATAAAAGTAAAGGTCGCTCAACCCTACTTGTCATGAATAAGCCTTGGTGCAAGCTTCTGCTGTAGCGCACCTCAACCTCTGCTAGCGTTACCTTCTTTCACAGGAAACTTGGAGTAGCCCCCCTTCTTGGCCTCACATAATACAGCTCAGTCTGGAGCTATTAATGTTCCTACGTAGTTCTATTTATACCCTAGGAGGGCATTATAACACTGATATCCACCTCAAAGCACTCCTTTCTCTCCAACACAACTTCCCCTTGTGCTTGTCCGCAATATTAGAGTGAGCATGAGGCTGCCATGAGGTAGTACTCACCTTTCCTTCTCCGGAAGATAATTCTTAGAGATATCCCAGTCTGAAGAGACTTCATCACACAAAATAACTTTACAAGAAGTACATGAATTGGATTGCAGTGAACCTTATAGAAGTTATTTTCTCTGATGAAGTCCCCTTCACACCTTTTGGGACATCTGGAAGAATAATTGCCAGGAAGAGAAAAGGAGAGGTCTGCCATAAGTCCTATGTCATGCAAACAGTAAAGTATCCTTAGACCTTTTATGTGCGGGGTTGCTTTCCATTGGACTTGAAAGCTACAGTATGCAAAGATGATAGAATAACTATACTTTGAGCAGAAGACTTCTCATGAGGTTTGTAACTGGGGGTTATGTTTAGAGATGAGCAATTTGATTCGCCAAATGTTTAGACGTTCGCCGAACATGCTCACTGAACAGTTTGATGAACGTACCTGAACCCCATGAAAATCAATGGGAGGTACAGCATCAGTCAGCCAAGAGCCATGCATGAGGTATCAGGGTCTGGCAGAGCATTTCAACCTTTTAATTGAAATTTCAGTTACAATGTGATGGGTAAGGGAGTGGTGTAAGCCTTCTTTGCTGAGATCCCTGATACTTAATGCAACAGCGCAATTATTTTCTTCACAGCCACAGTCAGCTGACACAAACATCAGTTTCATAGACTACTATTGGTAGAAAAATGTAAGGATACTAACACAGGTAGTTGACTGATCAATTGACCCACAGTAGAACATTTTATAATGGAACAGAAGCAGTTAGCCATGGGCCATGCATGAGGTATCATGGTCTGGGCCAGCATTTACAGCTTTGAAATTTAGTTGAAATTAAGAGGAGGTTGAAGGACAGGTGTAGGCCTACTGTGCAGGGTGCCCTGCCAAATTGAGGCAACACACATGAAGTAACTTAGAGTACAAACATTTCCCAAAATTATTGGCACACACCACTAAAATGTCATCAATTTCCCCAGAGTAGAAATAGTATAATTGCGCATTTTTTTTTAAACGTCTGTTACTGTACGGTCTATTTGACTCCCTTTCTTTGGCAGCTACACAGTGGTATTATTATTATCATTATCATTATTATTCCATTGTGCTTTGCATGTGAAAAAGGGTATAAATAATAAAAACAAGGACAAAAATCTTTAACAATACGCGTCACATACTGGTAATAGAGGAAAGAGGACCATGTCTGTGAGGGCTCACAGTTTACAAGGGATGGATGAGGATACAACAGATGAGGGTAGAACTGTTTCTGCATCGGTATGGTGGAGAAATGGTTGGTGTAGGTTGTAGGCTTGTCAGAAGAGGTGGTTTTTCATGTTCCTTTTGAAGGTTCCCATGGCAGGCAAGAGTATGATATGTTGTAGTACACAGTTCCAGAGTAGATGGGGATCTATGGGAGAAATCTAGTATGTGATAGTGGGAAGAGGAGATAAAAAGGGAGTAGAGAATTAGATCTTGTGAGGATTGGATGCTGCATGCAAGTAAGTATCAGGAGACTAGGTCACAGATGTATGGAGGAAACAGGTTGTGAATGGCTTTGTATGCCAAAGTTAAGGTTTTGAACAGGAGTCTATGGGCAATAGAGAACCAGTGCAGGGATTGAGAAAGGGGAGAATTTGGGGAATAGCGGGTTGTCAGGTGTATTAGTTGGACAGCAGGGTTTAGGATAGTTTGGATGGGTGTGAGAGTGTTATTAGGGAGGCCACAGAGCAGGAGGTTACAGTAGGTGAAGTGGGAGATGATGAGGGCATGAACAAGTGTTTTTGCAGATTCATGGTTGAGCAATGTCTGGATCCAGAAGTTATTTTTAAGTTGGAGTCAGCAAAAAATGAAAAGGGCTTTGGATCTCTGATTTGAAGGAGAGATCGGAGTAAAGCTTGTGGGACTGGGGACAGTGGGCAGACATTTACTTTGATGGATAGGTCAGTTGGGGTGGTTAAAACATATGGTGGAAAGATTATTTTATCCATGTTAAGTTTTAGATATCTAGCAGAGAAAAAAAGATGAAATAGAGGACAACCATTGTGGGATTTTGGTTAGTAAGGAGGTAATATCAGGTCCAGAGAGCTGGATCTGTGCATCCTCAGCAAAGAGGTGATACTGAACGTTGTGAGACTCAATGAGCTGTCCCATGCAGAAGGTGTAGATGGAGAAGAGCAAGGGTCCTAGAACTGAACCTTGGGGGACACCGACAGATAGGGGGTGAGATCAAGAAGTGGTGTGTGAGTGGGAGACACTGAATCTCTGGTCTGTTAGGTATGAAGAGATCCAAGATAGAGCCAAGTCTGTGATACCAAAAGATGAGACAGTCTGTAGTATTAGGAAATGGTCAACTGTGTCAAAGGTAGATGTTAGGTCTTCCAGGAGGAGGTCAAAGTATTGTCACTTGGATGTGATGTTTGGTTGTTGGCGACTTTAGTCAGGGTAGTTTCAGTGGAATGGTCCTGCAGATAGCCAAATTGTAAGTGGTCAAAGAGGGAACAGGAGAAGTGGGAGGACAGTTCAAAATGGACGCGTTGTTCCAGTAGTTTTGAGGTATAGGGGAGAAGTGATATGGGGCGATAGATATACACAAAGGATGGTCCAAGAGAGGGCTTTTTGATAATGGGTGTGATAGTGGTATGTTTGAGGTATGAGGGGAAGGCAACAGTTGTTAGTGACAGATTGAAGAGGTGGGTTAGGATTAGGATGAAAACTGTGTTAAGGTTTTGTATGAGCTGAGACGGGATTGGGTCAAGTTCACAGATGGTGAGACGTGATTTGGAGAGTAAAGAGGAAAGTTGATCTTCCGTGATGGTGAAGTTGTTTTTGGAGGAGAGTTGAGTATTTATGAGCAGGAGCTGTGGGAACTTTAGGCAAAAGCTTTGCATTATGTTGTCAATCTTCTGCTTGGAAAATTAGGCAAAGTCTTCACTCTTCAGCTAACATAGGAGGGAGGGGGAGCTGGGGGATGCAGAAGAAAAATGAAACCACTGAACAGCTGTTTATGCTTGTGGGACAGGGATCATATAAAGGATGAGAAGTAGGTTTATTTTTCTGCAAGGAGAAATTTTTCAGCTTTTTTAGAACTGGTGTTACTGGATGGGCTACTTGACTCTTTTTATTTGGCAGCCGCACAGGGGTACACCTTGTAGATGAGAGCTAGAAAGATCATGTGCTCCAGTGTATGGCAAGATAGGCGAGTTTGCAGATCGGTTTGCACATTCTGTTCCATGGTTTAGAGGTGTCAGAGGAAGTGGAGGAGGAGGAAGACGAGTAGGTTATGTTGTGGTTTCCCACACAGACACGGAGTAGTGCAACCACGACAAGCACTGCATCCTCAGCCACATCTCTGTCTGTGACAAGCAGCGGTCACGTTCTGCGGGTCTACAGTTCGCAAGGGCGGAAAGGGTTGGTTAGCCTGACCCTTTTTGGAGACTGCAAAGGTTGAGCCAACTCGGGTTAGATACCAACTTTGTAAAAACTACTGCGTAAAGGCAAAAAAATCAATGAATTGACTATTACATGCATGAACGGCACATGTGCTATCAACATGTATTAGTCTGGTATTTCACTGCCTTAAAATGTTGACTAGTGGGCCTCGCCAACCAATGGCTGCCCCATCAACCACATCTGCTGTTTCTTTCTCCTCCTTCAACGTAGCAAGTGTTGTCGCACAGGTCTCCATCTACAGAACCTTCATTTGTTTACCCATTAGACTGTGGTGAGTGACAGCCCATCAGCTGTTACGCAAGTGGACATGTCTGCTGTTTTTGACCAATCTCAGACACTGAGCACATGACATCTTTCTCCATCCACCATAACATCCCTGCCTGCAGCTCACTCACAGTAAAGCAGTTTGTCGTTTCCCCCCTACTCCACCCTCTTTCAGCACAGAATACAGCCCTAATTCTCCCAGTTGTGGTCACATGAAAGATTGTTTCCTCCTACACATAGCAAAGCTAAGAGCTTGAACTACACCATCTCTAGTCTACTAATAATAATCTTTATTTATATAGTGCAAACATATTCTGCAATTTTTTACAAGTCAGCAGTTCATATAAAACTATTATAAGTTACAAAGTGAACGATAATCCAATAATTAAAGCAAAAATAATGACAGTCCTGCTCGTTAGATCTTATAATCTACAATGAAGTGGGGTGACACAAAGTACAGGTGCATTTTTGCAATGATGGTCCAGCCATCTTAAGGAAAAAGGGGGTAGATAAAGGCTGGCTGAAGTAGTCATCAGAAAATATTTGTAGTTTGCTTTTGGGTGCGGTGGAGTTTGTTGGCAAATTATTTTCAGAGAAGTAGAGAATGGGCTATATGTATAAAAAGGACTTTGATAAGGGAATGTGACAGGCCCCTAAAAAGACGTTTTTAGGGAGCACCTATACTGTGTTAGTAGTGGTTAGTCCTAATTTCTTGGAGTAGAGGGGAAAGAGGTGCATTATCTAGGTAGGAGATTGAACAGAGCCGGACAAAGACCAGATCAAGGATTTTATAGTCTTTGTGTGTCTCAGAGGTTTAAAGTTGTAAGAGACCAAGAGACATGGCTAGAGATTCAAGCTGGGATGCAGTTAGTCAGGTGGGGATGTTTATAGGGATGTTGAAGTCTCCTAGAATAAGGGTTGACAATTCTGAGGACCTGAAGTGCAGCAGTCAGGCATAAAAGTGGTCAACAAAGTGGGTGAGTGACCATGGGGGACGGTATATGACCTCTACTCTGAGGGAGAGGGGATGGAAGAGCCTGGTGGTGTGGACCGCAAAAGAATAATGTAGTCCAATTGGTCTGCATTTATTTGTAAAAAAAAATGGTGGTGGCAGCAGGTAGTGTGGGGTTATCATGGAGTTAGCAGTGATCGCACTGCAGTATATCCACATATTCCATAAGCTCACTGTTAGCTTTCCAATAACTAATTATTGGGAACAGCCTGCAGCCTCCTCATTTGATCATTGGCCAATCGCATAATTATCTGGAAGATAGGGGCCAGCTGAAAGAAGTTCACGCCAAAGATCACAACGGGTGATTCTGCGTGACTCCCAGCCTGTGATCTCTGTGATAATGGGATGAAATCCTTGACAAATTTGTTGGCCAATCCATTCTATTGGCCACAGAAATGCAAGCTTTCTGACTGGTGGATTCAGATGTTATCCCAAAACTGATGGCTATAGCATTCCCCCAGTAACAGTTGCCCAGTTGCAATTACTTCTCTAAAAAAGCTGTGCCTGCAGTACACCAGCATGTTGCAGATTACATCACCCGTTCCCACAAAAAAATCTATGTCTGCCAGGTTGTAATTCACCACTGACACATGCACGAGCAAACTTGGGCAGGAGCTTTACATCTCACTGACTGAGCACTGGGTGACTCTGGTGGCTGCGGGAGAGGTGGGGAACGGGCTACTCCGCAAGTTTTGGAATTCCAAAGGCTTGCAGGGCACTTGGGGTGGAGAGCTAAACAACTACAGTACACACCATAAGATGGAGAACTAAACTACTAGACAACAGGGGTTGAAGGACTAAACTACTAAACACCTAGTTTTGGATAACTGAATCACTACACACCAGGGGATGGAGAACTAAACCACTACACACCAGGGGATGGAGAACTAAACCACTACACAATGGGGGATGCAGAACTAAACCACAATACACCAAGGGATAGTGAACTAAAACACTAGACATCAAGGTGTTGCTAGACAGCAAATCTTGGAATCCCCAAGGCTTAAAGGACAAACTTCACTATATAACATTTCCTTCACTGCTTCTGGCTCCTCCATCTCCCCTAGGGCCTCCACCTGCACCCTCAACTTCTCCCTTAATCAGGCACACATTCCAGCAGTCCAGACAGAATCCCCCCACCTCCGTACTGCACAGCCATGGCTCACCACAATCAGGCAGTGTTAAAATTAATACAACCTAAAGATCACAATTACACAGCTCAGGAGTTGTGGACAGCTATCCCGGCCATGTTAGAGCAATGGCTGTCTCCACTGAACCTGGAGGCAGGGAAGGGCTTGTGTGATAACGATGCAAATGTGATGGCAACCCTATGCCGGGGCAACCTCACACACGTGACTTGTATGGCTCACGCCCTCAACCTGGTGGTACAGCAATTTTTCCACCACTATCCCAGACTTGATGCATTGCTTCAGAAACCATGGATGATGTGTGCTCACTTCTGATGCAGTCATCAACTTGCATCGCTGCAGAGTTCTTTAGGCCTACTGGTCTACCCATTTGATTTGCGATATTCCAACATGGTGGAATTGCACTCTGCACATGTTGCAGCTACTGTTGCAGCATCGATGAGCCCTGGTGCAGTATTCCCTTTTGCATAGCCTGGGCCAGTGCAGTACAGATGTGGTGCAAATCACGCTTGCAGAGTGGGCACAAGTGAAGGACCTTTGCAACCTTCTCCACAGTTTTCAAATGGCTACTAAGATGGTTAGCACTGATGATGCAGTCATCAGCATTATTCTTCAGCTCATCTACATGCTGGTGCATTTTTGGATAGTCTTCAGGAGGAGGTGGTGGTCGCAGAGGAAGAGGATAAAGCAGAGGAGAATGCGGAAGGGATAAAAATAATATCTGAAAGCTCTGGACTTTCATCGCACTGAGAGGGTGGAGTACAATAACCGAGGGGGGCTCATGGTACCAGACAAACTGTTAGTAAAGGTGTAGGAACCGAGGAACAAATGGAGGAGGATGAACAGCAAGAGGTGATGGACACACAACAGTCAGGAGATGAAGAGTATATTGATCCCCTCTCTGTTGTCTGTGGTTGGCGGGAGGGGACAAAGGAAGCAAGCTTGAGTGTTACTGTGCCACTAACACACCAAATACTTTGACCTCCTGGAAGCATCCAACACTTAGTGCAGCAAGAAGGCACTCATCTTCAACATGATGCTCATATTCTTAGGGTTAGAAATAGTGTTGACTATTTGCACCCTAGTCGCAGACCAGGCAATGGTGTCATTTTTAGTGTGCTGCATTGATCTTGTGTTATTGCAGTCTGTCACACCTTTGTCGTGGCTTCTGTGCCTGCTGTTGCTACTACTTCTGAAGTTGCTAAAATTTTTATGAAATGTGGAGACTACAAATTGTGTCTCCATCTAACTGGCTGCCTGTAATGGCAGGGGTGTCAGAGCCCCATTATACTATTTGTACTCTTGGGAAATTGATAATGTCTGTATGACACTGTGTGGTACTATTAGCGCTATATAAAATTTTTGGAAATGTTTGGACTCCAAGTTGAGTTTCCTTCATGTGTCTTGCCTCAATTTGGCAGGGCTCTCAGACCACCAGGTCTATATCTGTGGCTCAACCACTTGAAACTGATCAATGTTTAACCCTCCGTCACATACAATATTCGGACTAACGAGTTCACATACAATGTGCCTGTCAGGCGCCTGCTGGAAAAATACCCATAATATCTAATGTTTGCAATTTCAGTGCTCTAAAAGTGATCAGTGACCTTCATAGGGATGTAATAAAAGAGACTACACATAATCAGTTGCAAAAAAAAACATTTACTTAACATAAAACTAATAACTATGAAATACAAACTTTTCAAAACTCCCGCCAAATAGTCCCCAGTTCGACTCTCTCAAAAAAATGTACAAAGAAAATTTTTGAACACAAACTTAATTTTAAGGTACCTTAAGTACTATTAAAAACATATTCAATCAGAAGTAGATGCTGAGGTTTCCCCAGAAAAGTCACACTTGCAGAGCAAATAGCAAGAATTACACACCATTTTTGCATGTGTCAGGCAAATTGCTTTATGACATTTGAGACATTCATAATTTGAAAGCCTTCTGGTTCCGCTTTCCGTTTGGCAGGTGGTGCATCTCCTTCTTTTGTGAGGTGGTGCAGATGGTGACTTTTCACCATCATCTTCTGGGCGGAACCTTTTGAGCTGAACTTGAAGGCGAGAGGGGATACCGATTGTTTTCACGCTTCTCCTGCGTAGCTCTCCAAGTACTAGTTCATGGGCCAATTTTTTCAGATACAATCGTCTACGGAGTGGTTCAAGCTTGTTTTCAAGATAAATTACTTGTGAATTTATACCACCCAAATTCAACATAGCAAAAAATATGACCATTGGCCAGCGTTTGATGTTTCTGCTGACGTTGAAAGTGGAGCACATCTGATCTGCTGTATCCACACCCCCTTTGGTGGCATTGTAAAATGTAATTATCTCCGTTTTTTTTTCTGCCCCAGTCCCAGGATCGATGGCAGCATCATCATGAAGTGTTGATAGAAGAAGTACGATTTTTTTGGCATGTGGTACATAGGAAACTAAAGCCTTTCCATTATGGAATGCAAACATACTGCTGTACTGTTGTCTCTCTTTCACACTTACAAACTGTGGCGGCAATTCCCTTTTGTTTTTTCTTACAGTTCCCACATATGACAGCTTCTGAATTTTCAGATAATCAATCAGATCACAACTTGTAAACCAATTGTCAGCTGTAATATTGCGACCCGATCCAAATAAGGGTTCAGCCAGTCTTTTTACAACATCAATGGGTTTGTTGCTCACACAGTAAGGACCTTCTGGTTGTTTTCCTGCATAAACTTCCAGGTTGTAAGTGTAGGTCTTACTGGCATCAACAAGGGCATAAATTTTTATTCCATATTTGTTTGGCTTTGATGGAATATATTGACGAAAGGCACATCTACCACGAAAACCAGGGAGCATTTCGTCAATAGTGAGATTCTCTCCAGGGTAATAACTTTGTTTACAGTTTACAACAAATCTTTGAAATATATCACGAATTGGTGCAAGTCGGTCATGTGTTTTGCGTTCGGTTCGGGTAGTTCTGTCGTCAAACCGAAGGCAACGAATTAGAATCTTGAATCTGTTTATGGACATAACAAGGCTAAATTTTTCAACTCCATCCCCATCTTTACCCCAAAGTTCCTCCAAACTTTGTCTATTTGCCCTATAAGCTCCTGCAAGGTACAGTAATCCAAAAAAAGCACGCAGTTCTATTTCATCTGTGGGCTTGATGGTTCTGTTGCAGATGTACTTGTCCTTTATAATGTCTATATATTGGTTGGTATATGTGACAATAGAGTCCAGAATGTCATCTGTAAATACACTGTTCCAGCATTCAACTGCAGTTTTTGCATTACATGCAGTTCCTATTACTGCAGGAAGGTGAGTAATAATGTTTAAAGGTTCCCTACGTTTTTTCTGGAATGGCTTCTTGTTCCATTTAGTATTTTTATGTTTTCCAATATAATATGATCCAACTTCTTCATCCTCACCACTGTCACCATCTTGCTCTGTTTCAGAATCCAGGACACATTCTTCCACCTCATCATGAGAATCAATCTCACTTTCCTCTCCTAAATCCTCATTCAGTGTGAGGTCTCTATCATCTAACAGCATGTTTGTTACTTCCTCAACATCAAGTTGTTTGGATAAATTGTACATTTTCCTCTCCATTTCAGCAGATAATCTGAAGCAAGAGAAGGAATATGTTAGGGAACTACTGTATATGCCTGAGCAGCACACTTTCTTTTATAAAATCTCCCTTATTTCTATGAAATATCCTCACATTTTGTGCTATACATTCATAAAACAAGCTAAATAAACTATTGTGATGAATAAAAACATAAAATACCAACCTTACTGAATGTGACGTATTCACATACAATGAGCCTGAGAGATCTGTGCAGCTATATCCTCTCCCCTGAAGCTCTGAAATCCAACTGTGATATCAGGTTTCACAGACCTTCAAGAGACAGGAGACTACCTGGAGGGAGGGGGTTTCCTCACAATCTGGTGAGGAAGGAGAAATGAAAGTAAAAGAGAAGCGCCTGTCAGATCAGTTGTATGTGACGGAGGGTTAAGCAAAAAATGCTGTTCCAAGCCCAGTCGCATGCTAAAATGGCCTGCTGGCTGAACCACATAATTAGCACAAATGATTTATTATACTAAAATGTAGACTGCTTTCTATAGCATGCTATTAGTATAAACAATTTAGATTCTAAAATGTGGACTACTGGCTGGAAAAAAATAGTAGCACTAAAAATTTATATAAAGAAATTTGGCCATGTTTCAGGACCACGGTATTAGCACAAGCCATTAATATTTTCACAAGCACATACAGGCAACTTCTCCACATTATGGGTGAGCAATAATGCATTTAATTGTACTGCTATGTGTTCCCTTAGCAGCCTCTGCCCACGGTACACTGCTATGACTCAGCAACACATGTATTCACTTTCATCTTCACTATGTGACTCTTCTTGGCATCTATCTTTGCATTCAGGTACAATTGTACATTAGATTTTTTACCCCCAAAATATATATTCAGATGCTTTGGACATCACATATGATGAATTTACAGTGTTCTGATAGCACCCCCAACCACGCTTGGTAATTAGTTTTTTGCAATCCACTGTGATTTATATTGGACTATTATGGCAAATAAAGATATATATGCATTCTCTTTAATATCATTTATTGCTAACTGACTGTTTGTGCTGTCACATATTTTGTGTCTTCGCCATTCTCCTGATACTGATTACTGTCATTTTCAAGTTATCTTTACGTGGTTATTACAATTTTTAAATGTGTTCAGTAAAATTTATACTTTTTGTAAGAAGTAAGTTTTAAACTTTGTTTGGGCTACATAGGCTCCAGTCTGTTCTCTGACATTGTCACACTGTGTTGGGAGCTTCCACTTTGGACTAAGGTCCTTACTCATGGATGTGGCATATTTGGTACAAATGTGGACTCCTGTTTACTCCTAAATATTGCCAGCCCAAAATATTTTTTGGCACAAATGTGTCTTTGTTACAGGACCACAGTATTAGCACAAACAATTAGATTCTCAAATGTGGACTCATGGACACAGTAAAACTATGAGTAAAAAATTATTAGAAACTGAAATGTCCTCTGCCCTCTGGAGCATGGTATTAGACCTAGCTATTTAGATTTTTACATGTGGACTCATGGATGGAGCAAAAATATGAGCAAAAAAAATAGATACTGAACTGTTCCCTGCTTTGCACGCTATTAAAACAAACAATCTAGATTTTAACATGTGGACTCCTGACTCAAGCACAATATTGGCAGCACAAAAGAGTTATATGCTGAAATGTGCCCTGATGTCACACACTAAGCAAAAATGATTGGTCTGCTAAAGGTCCATTTCACAGCCACAGAATCCTATGTATATGAACTAGCTGACTGACAATCAACCGCCAAAATAACTTTACTATCCAGTAGCTGCACCAGAAGTGGCCTCTCTATGTTGCTAAAGAGACAAAATTGTGACAAAAAATGTCCACTCCTAATATTTTTATATGGAGCGGGACATATGACTTTGGCAAATAATGGCACAAGCCAATGTGTCTGAATGTTGTGGATGGTTTCTGTGCCCTGATTGGCTGCTGGAATCAACACACATAGGCAGGTGTCACACTATCAGTATTTGGTCAGTATTTTACATCAGTATCTGTAAGCCAAAACCAGGAGTGGAACAATTAGAGGAAAAGTATAATAGAAACATATGCACCACTTCTGCATTTATCACCCACTCCTGGTTTCGGCTTACAAATACTGATGTAAAATACTGACCAAATGCTGCTAGTGTGACGGCAGCCATAAAGTTAAGGGGAAAAAATAGTGTGCCGCTCCTCTAAACTCTCTACACCCCCTCCCCTCAGCAAACACGTCCCCCTGTCCCCTCCACTCATCATACAGCACCACTATCCTAGCCAAAGTAATAACAAAAGCATTAGTGGAAAAGCGATGATTTACCGAACTGTAACCGAATTTTGTCGACCTTTAGTAAAAATGCTTGTGAAACCGATTCCAAATCCGAATGTGCTACGTTCGAGATTGACAAACGTTTTCCCAACAAACTCGATCATCTCTAGTTATGATCATGTTGGAAAATTATATAAAAAGACTATACAAATTACTTTGTAGAACTGTGAGGACTGCAGCTACTTATGCTTATGTCACCTCAAAGAAACAGGCAGTTTCTTTTGCTGCAGGTAAAAATATTAATTGTTTAGAGACAAAAATGTTTCTTTACTACAAGTGGTGTGAATTCGAAGACTACACAGCCGATCACTTTAAAAGTCATTAAGATAGATACTTGAAAAAGAATACTATGAAAGTTTTACTCAATGTATAATTTACTTGGTTGAACACTGATCCAATCCATTTGCAATGTAGGGTAAAAAACATTGGTTTTCACAAATATAGGATATATGTCTCAAGCCTTATCAAGTTTCTCTTCCGCTCCCATGAAAGAACAAAATAATGCTTTTTACCCCAAAGAACTCTTCCCTGCATATAGATATCACTTATCCTCATCCATATTTAACAATCTCCATGGCCTTTAGTAACTATTCAGCAGCTCTATTATTCTGTCATATAATCACGCCATTTAGGGTATATTCACACAACACATTTTTATGTGGATTCTTCTGGTTAAAAAATTCACATTAAATAAACTATGTTTGTACATTTTTTTGCTCGTTTTTGTGTTTGGGGCATTCTGCCTGCTCCAATTCATTCTATAGTAAAGTCTTTTCACATATTAAAAAATGTGGAAAAAACACCACCATGTGCACTATTGACAGATTTTCCTGCTAAAATGAATAGGAAGCTTATACAAACAGTTTTTGAGTATCAGAATCTGTTCCAAATCCACAGAAAAAAAGTAGGGTGAACATACCCTTACTGCTGCTTTTAGAATTAAAGCCATATTTTATATTCTATGGTTTGTTTGTTTTTCTCCTCTATTGCTGTTAAAATTACCAAAGGTCAAGATGAAACAAGTAGCTAGTGGAAACCCTAATGCGTGCTCCATGTTAATACACATACTACATAGCAGACAAGAAAAATTCATATTACGAAAGATGAAATTATTTAATTGTATTGTAATGAGCTGTGTTACAAAACTGGAAGCTATAATGGCTCATCAGACCACAGATGGTAATTTAAAGTATATGAGCTGATTAATTTGAAGCTACCATTTAAGAAATCGAATACATACCAACTCTGCAGGCATAGAATAAGTTTTAGTATTTTCTTATTGTTCTAATGGTAATATTTCTTTATTTGTATAATTTTTTATAAAATGAAATACTAGAATTTCAAATGCAGGATTTTTTTCTATTTCTAGTGCTCGAAGTAGTGGCTTTTCAGTCCTTTTGATTGGTTGTTATAGCAACATCTCAGAGATTTTGAATAAAGCAAAAAATATATTTAATTTGAAATTCCTTTATGATTTCAACACTTTTTAAACGATATGCAAGATGACACTTTTACAGCCCACATCTTGCTTGTTTCCTTTTCACAGTTGGAAACCTATGTTAATATTTCTAAAGAAAGCATCTGTAAAATTCAGGATTTGTTTTTCCTCTGTATGTTCAATAATTGGTTTGCAACACACAGTAACTAATAGTTTAGTGCTCACTTTCTTCAGACTGTGTTCTCACAAGAATTGTTACTTGTTTTACATTATGTAAGTTCTTGACAGGGAGAAGGAAATTTTCAGACGTAGGACATGACCCTTATGCAGATCACATTCATTTTTCAGGCTCCTCGCCACAATCTACTTTAAACAATTTGGACACTTTGGTCTCTATTCATTAGACATCATATGTCAGTCTTAACGAGGGGCACGTTGGAATAAGATGCGCCAAATTCATAAAGAAGGGCACGTCACTTAATAAATTCAGTCACCTTATCAGTGCTGTGAGCCTCGACAAAAACTTTGCTCCATGCATGGACATGAGTAACTTTTCTAGTATAAGAGATGCAGCCACTTTTGAATACTTTTGATTACTTTAACAGGGGGGTGTCGCAAGCCCTGCACTGCCCCGGCTTCTTCACAGCTCTGTCCATTTTGGCGAAGCTACCAGAAACTGCCATGAAAATGCCAAAAGTTGCAAAATTTCCACACAACTTTGCATTGCAGAAAAATTTTGACAATTTTCAAAGTGCTTTCTACTAGAACTAATTTATTGACTCCTATTTCTAAAAAAAAAATGCAGTAAATCTTCTGGTACTTCTTTTGCTAAAGAAAAACAATGTAGTGAGGTTGGACCACTGCTGATGAATTACAGTGGGAGTCACTATCCTATTGGAATAGAGCAGTGAACCTTAGGCCTGGGAAACACTATGCATGATCTTCTACCTATTAACAACATCTCATGTCGGTCACATGACGCTCACGCGACCAATCACAAGCCGCAACATCATCGAAGGTCCTTAACGCGCTCATTCTTAGGAAGGGAATCATGGTGGTTGCAGCGGTGACAACCAGGGCGCGTCCGAGGGTAAGTATATCAATATTTTTTATTTGTATTCTTTATTTTACACATGAATATGGATCCCCAGGGCCTGAAGGAGAGTTTCCTCTCCTTCAGACCCTGGGAACCATAGAGGATACCTTCCGATATTTGTGTCCCATTGACTTGTATTGGTATCGGATATCGGTATCGGCGATATTCGATATTTTTCGGATATCGGCCAATACCATCCGATACCGATACTTTCAAATATCGGACGGTATCGCTCAACACTACTCAGTACAGAGCTGTTAGTAACAGTTTTCTCTGCAGCCTCTATTATGTGTTAAATGACAGAATTAATTTGGTTGAGGAACTCCTATCTAGCAGCTTTTTGTGGACTGTGGAAGACTTGCCAACCTACATAGGAATTTAGGAGCTCCTCTCTTTCTCTGAGAGCATCCCAGGCTTTGTAGTAGAGATGTCAAATATGTCAAAGTACCTGTGTGAAATGAGTCTTAAGATGACCATACAATTTAGCTGAACTAGACATATTCCAAAAAAATCAGCTCCATTTAACTCAGTAAGCATGTGTTCTCAGTAGGAAGAGTGAGATGGTGCCAGAAGTTGGCTGATATTTTTATCACCAAGCCTCTGTTTGGGAGAAAGTTGGGATTCTCCCATATAAATTAGTTAGACAGCTAGTCTTGCTGGAACTGACAGATTAAATCTATATGCATCTAATGTATATGCGATAGACACAGACTAAAGCTGCGATTCATCAAGATGGAAAACTCTCCAACTGGAGTTTGATTTCTACTAAAAGGAAAGCCACAGTTACAAAATCATCCAAACTTTCAGTTGCCATTTTATAGATTCTAGAGCTCCTGGATGTCCCTACTTATTCACTGTCTGTACTTAACGCACTTACGCGATTCTTATGTTTAGAAGGTAGACATGAGTGAACATAGGCATGAAGAGCCTGTGTGTTGTGACTGTCAAACAGCCGCGACACATGCAGCTGCGGCACCGGACACCTGATTATCGGGAGCGATCCAGGTGTCCGAGTGCCTGCTCCAGCTTCTTTGGTAAGTGCTATAGCAGTAGTACAATATTCATACCGGGCTATTTAGTAATCTAATATAAGAAATACTTACTGTCGTATAATCTGTTCAAGAGCCATGTGAAAGGAATTCTAGTGAGTCTGTAATGTTTATTCCTTCCCTTCACTTTTTTAATTTCACTTAAATTTAATTGCTGGCCTAAGGCAATTTTGCCCCAGTATCACACATTTTTGTGCCCTGTACGGCACTGCCATAGATGCACTAAATGACTCTATATTACAGGTGCTGTGCTATTATTATCTAGTTATATCTATCATTTGTGCTATTTTCTTATTACATATTACATTACTGATTGTAAATAGTTGACATAATGGAACACAAAACAGAATATGGTACTTTCAGCTGTAACCAGTCATATCAATAGGACCAATATAATAAACATCTTGCTTAATTAAATATGTAACAATATCAACTTCTATATAATAAATCCACTGAATTATTAAGGAATAACGCATTTCAGGTAATTTTTTTTTTCTTTGACTATTCTCTCAACTTTTTATTTCAAAGTAATTGATTATTTGATTAATCATAGGTAAATCATTTTCCATTTTGAACAGAAGAAAATTCTTATAGGAACAAAGCATTTTATACTACTATAAATGTATACCCCGAAAACCTTAATCTTTAATCAAGGCTGTTATTTTTCAGATCGAGTAATCATATTGGCATGAAGACCATTATGATATTGTAAAAGCATTTTACATTTGCTGCAGCTATTCAATCATTTTAATCCAATTAATCACATCCAGTTGGTGGAAAGTAAAAGCTACAATTGCAATTGAATACAATTCCACCCAGAATAGTCAGTCTTCAACATTTGCTTTATTGTATTACCGCAGTGATTGTGTACCAAAGAGCAAGGACATTTGTAAGCGCTAGGTGCATTGTAATATAATATGCAATGCCCACTCATGAATTTTGGTTACAAAAAACCTTGACATTACACACATTGATGTATTATGTTTCAGCAGATGAACCTTGTTAATAATAAGTGCTTTGCAGCTAATTCTCTGAAAATGTTCTGTCGCTATTTTAAAAAACATGCAGGATTTTCTTTGAAAGATTTTGTGATTTCTCATTAAAAATTCAATGGGCAATTTTAAAATTAAATTCACTAGCAGTTAGGCAAGTGCATAGTGTTCATTATTTCAATTTCAAGTATGATCCGTATATAAGCGGCTTGGAAAGCTTAAAGAGTAACTGTTTCCATGTTTTTTTTCATCAATTGTTAGTACATTTAAAAATAAGAAACTTTGTAATATATCTCGTTAAGGAGATCTGATTTTTTTTTTCTCCTCTTGAATTGATCTTTCAAACTCTATTCAATGGTGAAAGCTGTAAAATCTGTGTTCAGTTAAGACACATTTTCTCATTACTGATGTCAGTTCCTGCTTGCAAAATTTTATTAGAGAGCTGAGTGGTTGTATATGGAGGGAAGAGCTAGAGGAAAGCAGACAGATAAGTTCTACATTTCATCCCCCCCCAAACTAAAATGATGATCCAAATATGTTGATACATGGTTGCCCAGGGACCCATTCATTAGCAGTTCTAGTGAATTATAATAATAATAATGATAATCTTTATTTTTTTATTTTTATATAGCACTAACATATTCCACAGCGCTTTACAGTTTGCACACATTATCATCACTGTCCCCGATGAGGCTCACAATCTAAATTCCCTATCAGTATGTGTTAGGGTTGGCGGAACGCACCAAATATATTGTTTATTAAAAGGAATTGGTGCGTTCGCAACCCGGGATCCACCGTGCAGGAAAGTACCTGCTGCTAAATAATGGCGGATCTATATGGCGGTATATACTAACTCTGTTAGCTTCACAGAGTAACCGCGAGAGGTGAGCTCTGTGCCCTGTTAGACTTTCACAGAGGCACAGGCCAACTAGCCAGATGTGAGCAGTGAGTGGTCATGCATGCATACTCAATCTACTCGCCGGAGGAGCCAGCATTCTAGGGGCTTATTTCAGCCGGGTCCCTGAACACATTTATACACAATCTCCTCGCCGGAGGTGCCAGCATTCTAGGGGCTTATTTCAGCCGGGTCCCTGAACACATACAAACACATGACCACATTGGCGCAAAGCATATAGCAAAAGACGATACTAGCGCATGGCCGTGCGGTCATGCGCAGTTTATATAGTTGCAGCACAGGAAGCTGCTACTGAAGTTTTTGCCCTTTCAGGACCTTCCAGAAGGACCAATGGAAAGTGCTGCAGTACCTGAGCATGTTTTGCCCTTTCAGGACCTTCCAGAAGGACCAATGGAATGTACTGCAGCACCTGAGCATGTGACTGAACATGTGGCCCTCGACCTCCAATGGGAGACCCTGCCCTGGGCATGCTCAGTGTGAGTAAACAAGGACTTAGTCCCAGAGAGGCTCGCTCGCCGCAGATCAGTGCAGGGTACCATAGGAAAGCCAGAAAAGGCAGTAGTGACCCTATGCACCGAATCAGCCCCAGCGAGACGCTGGGAGCGACGTCTCCGCTGAGCAGAACCCACTGCGGCCGATACCGAATGGGAGACCGCAGCAGACACGGATCGAGATTCCCCCTGTGCAGCAGAGGAAACTCGACTCCTAACATTACCCCCCCCTCCTAGGGCCCCCCCCTCCTTGAGCCTCACTACGCTCAAAAGCTGCGATAAGCAGCGGAGCCCGAATGTGCTCCACAGGCTCCCAGGTTCTATCCTCTGGGCCGTGACCCTTCCAGTCCACCAGATAAAATTTCTTGCCACGTAACACTTTGCACCCCACAATAGCATTCACCTCAAACTCATCCGTGGATGAACCCGATGTCCCAGCAGATGACTCGGAAAACCGGGACAAATGAACGGGCTTTAAGAGGGAAACGTGGAAAGTATCGGTGATACCAAGGCATGGAGGAATAGCCAAACGGTAGACCACAGGGTTGACCTGTTCCAGAACCTTATACGGGCCAATGTAGCGAGGAGCAAACTTAGTGGACTCAACTCGCAGCCTGATGTTACGGGCGGAGAGCCACACTAAGTCGCCAGGAGCAAAGACCGGAGCGGGGCGCCGGTGTGTATCAGCCGAAACCCTCATTCTCTCCTTGGTGGCCCGGATGGCATCCTGTGTGCGGTCCCAGATGTCACGTGTCTCCACCGCCCAGTCTGCCACCCTAGAATCGGTGGATGACACGGGCATGGGCACAGGGACACACGGATGCTGGCCGTAATTAAGGAGAAAAGGAGTTTGACCAGTGGAATCGGCTACGGCGTTGTTCAGGGCAAATTCCGCCCAAGGTAGCAAAAATGCCCAGTCATCCTGCCTAGCAGAGACGAAATGTCGCAAATATGTCACCAGAGTCTGGTTGGTTCTCTCCACCAACCCATTCGTCTCGGGATGGTATGCAGAGGAGAGGTTTAACTCTATGCTGAGTAAACGGCAGAGCTCTCTCCAAAACCGAGATACGAACTGGGGACCCCGATTGCTGACAATCTTATCAGGCATACCATGCAAACGGAAAACGTGTTTAATGAACAACACCGCCAAGGCCCGTGCTGAGGGTAACCGAGGAAGCGGCACCAAATGCACCATCTTGGAGAAATGGTCGGTGACAACCCAAATAATGGAGCAGCCACGCGACTTGGGTAGACCCACCACAAAGTCCATCCCGACCATCTCCCAGGGCCTGTCTGCCACCGGTAGAGGGTAAAGCAACCCAGCAGGCCGTTGCTGAGGAGACCGATTCTGGGCGCAAGAAACGCACGCCTGAATATAGTCCTTGACATCTCGGGCCATATGCGGCCACCAGTATGTTCTCCCCAGAAGCTCAGATGTTCTCTTGGTCCCAAAATGCCCACCCACTCTGGAGGAGTGAGCCCAAGAGAGAACCTCCAGTCGCAAGTTAGCTGGTACGAAAGTCTTGCCCGGGGGCACAGACTCTAGCGAAACCGGAGCTACAGTTCACAGGCTCTCAGAAGGGACAATAAGCCGAGGCTCCTCCTCCTCCTCCGATGACACCACGGAGCGGGAGAGAGCGTCAGCACGAACGTTCTTCTCCCCGGAGAGGAAATGGAGAGTAAAATGGAACCGGGAGAAGAACAGGGACCATCTAGCCTGGCGAGAATTCAGCCGCTGGGCTGTTTGCAGATACACCAAGTTCTTGTGGTCAGTGAAGACTTGGAAGGGAAAGCGAGCTCCCTCCAAGAGATGTCTCCACTCCGAAAAAGCCAACTTCATGGCCAGTAACTCCCTGTCCCCGATGGAATAATTCCTCTCCGCTGGTGTGAAGGTCTTGGAGAAGAAGCAAGGATGCTTCCGACCTTGAGCATCCTTTTGGAAAAGGACTGCTCCAGCACCAACGGATGAGGCATCCACCTTCAAGATAAATAGCTGATCAACATCGGGGCGATGTAGGATGGGAGCGCTAGCGAAGTGTGACTTGATCGAGAGAAAGGCTTTGGAGACCTCCTCTGACCATAACTTGGGATTTGCTCCCTTCTTGGTGAGGGCAACCAAGGGAGCTACCAAAGTTGAGAAGTGTGGAATGAACTGGCGATAGTAATTAATGAACCCCATAAAGCGCTGCACCGCTTTAAGAGAATGGGGTTCTTGCCAGTCCATTACAGCCTGTAGCTTAGCAGGATCCATAGCCAAACCCTGGGCAGAGATGATATAACCAAGGAAAGGCAAGGACTCCTGCTCAAACACACACTTCTCCAACTTGGCGTAGAGGGAGTTTGCCCGTAAGAGGTCGAAGACTTTGCGAACATCTCTCCGATGGGAGTCAATATCTGGAGAGAAGATGAGAATATCATCCAGATAGACTACGACCGAGGTGGTGAGCATATCCCGGAAGATGTCGTTCACAAAGTCTTGGAAAACGGCTGGGGCATTACAGAGCCCGAAGGGCATCACCAGATATTCATAGTGCCCATCCCTGGTGTTAAAAGCCGTCTTCCATTCATCCCCCTCACGGATGCGAATCAGGTTGTAAGCACCCCGCAGATCTAACTTTGTAAATACCCTCGCTCCCCGTACCCTATCAAACAGCTCAGATATCAGGGGTAGTGGGTACTTGTTCTTCACGGTGATGGCGTTAAGACCCCTGTAGTCTATGCATGGACGTAAGTCTCCAGTCTTCTTCTGTACGAAGAAGAACCCTGCCCCTGCCGGTGACACTGACTTCCTAATGAATCCTCTTGCCAGATTCTCCTGGATGTACTGGGACATTGCCTCCGTCTCCGGGAGAGATAGCGGATAGACTCGACCCCGGGGAGGCTCAGCACCAGGCAAGAGGTCAATAGGACAGTCAGAGGGGCGGTGATGCGGAAGGGTCTCCGCAGCTCTTTTGGAGAACACGTCTGCATAGGGCCAATAGTGCTTGGGGAGAGAGGAAAGATCTGCGGGTACCTGTGTAGTAGCAACCTGAACGCACTCCCACAGACATCTACCCTCGCAAGATTTACTCCAACCCAAAATTCTCCCAGAGGACCACTCAATATGAGGAGAATGGTAGCGAAGCCATGGTATCCCCAACAGGACCTCATCAATTCCCTCAGGAATGACTAATAGGGAGATTATCTCCTGATGTGATGGAGACACAGATAGCGTGAAAGGAATGGTTTGGTGGGTAATCTGTGAAGGTAGTGTTGACCCATTTACCACTCGAACGGTTACCGTCTTGGCGAGCATCACCAAGGGTATTGCGTGACGCTGGGCAAAAGCGGAAGACATAAAGTTACCCTCTGCCCCAGAATCCACGCATAGCTCGACCATTAGAGTGGATGGGCCTATGGTAATTGTCCCCTTGAAGGACAACTTTGAGGCAAACGTCGCCGTGTCTAGTGTACCTCCTCCAACTGCCACTAGACGCTGACGTTTCCCCGACCGCTGAGGACCCTTGGAGGCAAGGAGTCCTGACTGCTGGCAAACATGACGGACCTTATGTGCACGGGCAGACTGAGACTTGGATCCCGCTCGTGTCACCTCTAAGGCCTCATGTGACTCGGATGCCTGGACTGGAGATTCCAAAGGTTTGGCGAAGGTGGGAGCCAGCCGAAACCTCTGCCTACACTGGGCTCGCTCCAACCTCCGCTCGTTAAAACGGAGGTCAATACGAGTAGATACGGCTATGAGCTCCTCCAGTGTGGCGGGAATCTCCCTAGTGGCCAAAGCGTCCTTCACATGGTCAGCCAGCCCCCTCCAAAATACGGGAATGAGGGTTTTATCTGGCCATTCCAACTCAGACGCTAATGTCCGGAAGTGAACAGCAAAATGGCTGACCATGGTTGAACCCTGAGTCAAAGCCAGCAGTTGGAGCGCTGTATCATGGGTGACTTGAGGTCCTAAAAAGACCTGTTTCAGAGTGTCCAGAAACCTAGGAACACTCCGCACCACATGATCGTTGCGCTCCCACAGCGGCGTAGCCCATTCCAACGCTCTGTCCGACAGGAGAGAGATTATGAATCCCACCTTTGCACGCTCAGTAGGGAAACGTGCAGCCAGAAGCTCGAGGTGTATACCACATTGGCTCACGAAACCCCTACAGGACTTACTGTCCCCAGAGTATCTCTCAGGCAAAGGAAGGTGAGATAGGGTCGGAACAGAGGTGGCAGTGGGTAAAGCTGCTGCAGCCACGCCTGAACAGCTATTGCGGTAACATCCACCGCCGAGGTTGCACGCTCAAGAGACGCCAACCGGCCCTCCAGCAGCTGGATGTACCCCTGCAATCGCTGTTCATCCGCCATTACTTAGCCAGATCCTGGCGCTAGTATACTGTTAGGGTTGGCGGAACGCACCAAATATATTGTTTATTAAAAGGAATTGGTGCGTTCGCAACCCGGGATCCACCGTGCAGGAAAGTACCTGCTGCTAAATAATGGCGGCTCTATTTGGCGGTATATACTAACTCTGTTAGCTTCACAGAGTAACCGCGAGAGGTGAGCTCTGTGCCCTGTTAGACTTTCACAGAGGCACAGGCCAACTACCCAGATGTGAGCAGTGAGTGTTCATGCATGCATACTCAATCTCCTCGCCGGAGGAGCCAGCATTCTAGGGGCTTATTTCAGCCGGGTCCCTGAACACATTTATACACAATCTCCTCGCCGGAGGTGCCAGCATTCTAGGGGCTTATTTCAGCCGGGTCCCTGAACACATACAAACACATGACCACATTGGCGCAAAGCATATAGCAAAAGACGATACTAGCGCATGGCCGTGCGGTCATGCGCAGTTTATATAGTTGCAGCACAGGAAGCTGCTACTGAAGTTTTTGCCCTTTCAGGACCTTCCAGAAGGACCAATGGAAAGTGCTGCAGTACCTGAGCATGTTTTGCCCTTTCAGGACCTTCCAGAAGGACCAATGGAATGTACTGCAGCACCTGAGCATGTGACTGAACATGTGGCCCTCGACCTCCAATGGGAGACCCTGCCCTGGGCATGCTCAGTGTGAGTAAACAAGGACTTAGTCCCAGAGAGGCTCGCTCGCCGCAGATCAGTGCAGGGTACCATAGGAAAGCCAGAAAAGGCAGTAGTGACCCTATGCACCGAATCAGCCCCAGCGAGACGCTGGGAGCGACGTCTCCGCTGAGCAGAACCAACTGCGGCCGATACCGAATGGGAGACCGCAGCAGACACGGATCGAGATTCCCCCTGTGCAGCAGAGGAAACTCGACTCCTAACATTACCCCCCCCTCCTAGGGCCCCCCCCTCCTTGAGCCTCACTACGCTCAAAAGCTGCGATAAGCAGCGGAGCCCGAATGTGCTCCACAGGCTCCCAGGTTCTATCCTCTGGGCCGTGACCCTTCCAGTCCACCAGATAAAATTTCTTGCCACGTAACACTTTGCACCCCACAATAGCATTCACCTCAAACTCATCCGTGGATGAACACGATGTCCCAGCAGATGACTCGGAAAACCGGGACAAATGAACGGGCTTTAAGAGGGAAACGTGGAAAGTATCGGTGATACCAAGGCATGGAGGAATAGCCAAACGGTAGACCACAGGGTTGACCTGTTCCAGAACCTTATACGGGCCAATGTAGCGAGGAGCAAACTTAGTGGACTCAACTCGCAGCCTGATGTTACGGGCGGAGAGCCACACTAAGTCGCCAGGAGCAAAGACCGGAGCGGGGCGCCGGTGTGTATCAGCCGAAACCCTCATTCTCTCCTTGGTGGCCCGGATGGCATCCTGTGTGCGGTCCCAGATGTCACGTGCCTCCACCGCCCAGTCTGCCACCCTAGAATCGGTGGATGACACGGGCATGGGCACAGGGACACACGGATGCTGGCCGTAATTAAGGAGAAAAGGAGTTTGACCAGTGGAATCGGCTACGGCGTTGTTCAGGGCAAATTCCGCCCAAGGTAGCAAAAATGCCCAGTCATCCTGCCTAGCAGAGACGAAATGTCGCAAATATGTCACCAGAGTCTGGTTGGTTCTCTCCACCAACCCATTCGTCTCGGGATGGTATGCAGAGGAGAGGTTTAACTCTATGCTGAGTAAACGGCAGAGCTCTCTCCAAAACCGAGATACGAACTGGGGACCCCGATTGCTGACAATCTTATCAGGCATACCATGCAAACGGAAAACGTGTTTAATGAACAACACCGCCAAGGCCCGTGCTGAGGGTAACCGAGGAAGCGGCACCAAATGCACCATCTTGGAGAAATGGTCGGTGACAACCCAAATAATGGAGCAGCCACGCGACTTGGGTAGACCCACCACAAAGTCCATCCCGACCATCTCCCAGGGCCTGTCTGCCACCGGTAGAGGGTAAAGCAACCCAGCAGGCCGTTGCTGAGGAGACCGATTCTGGGCGCAAGAAACGCACGCCTGAATATAGTCCTTGACATCTCGGGCCATATGCGGCCACCAGTATGTTCTCCCCAGAAGCTCAGATGTTCTCTTGGTCCCAAAATGCCCACCCACTCTGGAGGAGTGAGCCCAAGAGAGAACCTCCAGTCGCAAGTTAGCTGGTACGAAAGTCTTGCCCGGGGGCACAGACTCTAGTGAAACCGGAGCTACAGTTCACAGACTCTCAGAAGGGACAATAAGCCGAGGCTCCTCCTCCTCCTCCGATGACACCACGGAGCGGGAGAGAGCGTCAGCACGAACGTTCTTCTCCCCGGAGAGGAAATGGAGAGTAAAATGGAACCGGGAGAAGAACAGGGACCATCTAGCCTGGCGAGAATTCAGCCGCTGGGCTGTTTGCAGATACACCAAGTTCTTGTGGTCAGTGAAGACTTGGAAGGGAAAGCGAGCTCCCTCCAAGAGATGTCTCCACTCCGAAAAAGCCAACTTCATGGCCAGTAACTCCCTGTCCCCGATGGAATAATTCCTCTCCGCTGGTGTGAAGGTCTTGGAGAAGAAGCAAGGATGCTTCCGACCTTGAGCATCCTTTTGGAAAAGGACTGCTCCAGCACCAACGGATGAAGCATCCACCTTCAAGATAAATAGCTGATCAACATCGGGGCGATGTAGGATGGGAGCGCTAGCGAAGTGTGACTTGATCGAGAGAAAGGCTTTGGAGACCTCCTCTGACCATAACTTGGGATTTGCTCCCTTCTTGGTGAGGGCAACCAAGGGAGCTACCAAAGTTGAGAAGTGTGGAATGAACTGGCGATAGTAATTAATGAACCCCATAAAGCGCTGCACCGCTTTAAGAGAATGGGGTTCTTGCCAGTCCATTACAGCCTGTAGCTTAGCAGGATCCATAGCCAAACCCTGGGCAGAGATGATATAACCAAGGAAAGGCAAGGACTCCTGCTCAAACACACACTTTTCCAACTTGGCGTAGAGGGAGTTTGCCCGTAAGAGGTCGAAGACTTTGCGAACATCTCTCCGATGGGAGTCAATATCTGGAGAGAAGATGAGAATATCATCCAGATAGACTACGACCGAGGTGGTGAGCATATCCCGGAAGATGTCGTTCACAAAGTCTTGGAAAACGGCTGGGGCATTACAGAGCCCGAAGGGCATCACCAGATATTCATAGTGCCCATCCCTGGTGTTAAAAGCCGTCTTCCATTCATCCCCCTCACGGATGCGAATCAGGTTGTAAGCACCCCGCAGATCTAACTTTGTAAATACCCTCGCTCCCCGTACCCTATCAAACAGCTCAGATATCAGGGGTAGTGGGTACTTGTTCTTCACGGTGATGGCGTTAAGACCCCTGTAGTCTATGCATGGACGTAAGTCTCCAGTCTTCTTCTGTACGAAGAAGAACCCTGCCCCTGCCGGTGACACTGACTTCCTAATGAATCCTCTTGCCAGATTCTCCTGGATGTACTGGGACATTGCCTCCGTCTCCGGGAGAGATAACGGATAGACTCGACCCCGGGGAGGCTCAGCACCAGGCAAGAGGTCAATAGGACAGTCAGAGGGGCGGTGATGCGGAAGGGTCTCCGCAGCTCTTTTGGAGAACACGTCTGCATAGGGCCAATAGTGCTTGGGGAGAGAGGAAAGATCTGCGGGTACCTGTGTAGTAGCAACCTGAACGCACTCCCACAGACATCTACCCTCGCAAGATTTACTCCAACCCAAAATTCTCCCAGAGGACCACTCAATATGAGGAGAATGGTAGCGAAGCCATGGTATCCCCAACAGGACCTCATCAATTCCCTCAGGAATGACTAATAGGGAGATTATCTCCTGATGTGATGGAGACACAGATAGCGTGAAAGGAATGGTTTGGTGGGTAATCTGTGAAGGTAGTGTTGACCCATTTACCACTCGAACGGTTACCGTCTTGGCGAGCATCACCAAGGGTATTGCGTGACGCTGGGCAAAAGCGGAAGACATAAAGTTACCCTCTGCCCCAGAATCCACGCATAGCTCGACCATTAGAGTGGATGGGCCTATGGTAATTGTCCCCTTGAAGGACAACTTTGAGGCAAACGTCGCCGTGTCTAGTGTACCTCCTCCAACTGCCACTAGACGCTGACGTTTCCCCGACCGCTGAGGACCCTTGGAGGCAAGGAGTCCTGACTGCTGGCAAACATGACGGACCTTATGTGCACGGGCAGACTGAGACTTGGATCCCGCTCGTGTCACCTCTAAGGCCTCATGTGACTCGGATGCCTGGACTGGAGATTCCAAAGGTTTGGCGAAGGTGGGAGCCAGCCGAAACCTCTGCCTACACTGGGCTCGCTCCAACCTCTGCTCGTTAAAACGGAGGTCAATACGAGTAGATACGGCTATGAGCTCCTCCAGTGTGGCGGGAATCTCCCTAGTGGCCAAAGCGTCCTTCACATGGTCAGCCAGCCCCCTCCAAAATACGGGAATGAGGGTTTTATCTGGCCATTCCAACTCAGACGCTAATGTCCGGAAGTGAACAGCAAAATGGCTGACCATGGTTGAACCCTGAGTCAAAGCCAGCAGTTGGAGCGCTGTATCATGGGTGACTTGAGGTCCTAAAAAGACCTGTTTCAGAGTGTCCAGAAACCTAGGAACACTCCGCACCACATGATCGTTGCGCTCCCACAGTGGCGTAGCCCATTCCAACGCTCTGTCCGACAGGAGAGAGATTATGAATCCCACCTTTGCACGCTCAGTAGGGAAACGTGCAGCCAGAAGCTCGAGGTGTATACCACATTGGCTCACGAAACCCCTACAGGACTTACTGTCCCCAGAGTATCTCTCAGGCAAAGGAAGGTGAGATAGGGTCGGAACAGAGGTGGCAGTGGGTAAAGCTGCTGCAGCCACGCCTGAACAGCTATTGCGGTAACATCCACCGCCGAGGTTGCACGCTCAAGAGACGCCAACCGGCCCTCCAGCAGCTGGATGTACCCCTGCAATCGCTGTTCATCCGCCATTACTTAGCCAGATCCTGGCGCTAGTATACTGTTAGGGTTGGCGGAACGCACCAAATATATTGTTTATTAAAAGGAATTGGTGCGTTCGCAACCCGGGATCCACCGTGCAGGAAAGTACCTGCTGCTAAATAATGGCGGCTCTATATGGCGGTATATACTAACTCTGTTAGCTTCACAGAGTAACCGCGAGAGGTGAGCTCTGTGCCCTGTTAGACTTTCACAGAGGCACAGGCCAACTACCCAGATGTGAGCAGTGAGTGTTCATGCATGCATACTCAATCCCCTCGCCGGAGGAGCCAGCATTCTAGGGGCTTATTTCAGCCGGGTCCCTGAACACATTTATACACAATCTCCTCGCCGGAGGTGCCAGCATTCTAGGGGCTTATTTCAGCCGGGTCCCTGAACACATACAAACACATGACCACATTGGCGCAAAGCATATAGCAAAAGACGATACTAGCGCATGGCCGTGTGGTCATGCGCAGTTTATATAGTTGCAGCACAGGAAGCTGCTACTGAAGTTTTTGCCCTTTCAGGACCTTCCAGAAGGACCAATGGAAAGTGCTGCAGTACCTGAGCATGTTTTGCCCTTTCAGGACCTTCCAGAAGGACCAATGGAATGTACTGCAGCACCTGAGCATGTGACTGAACATGTGGCCCTCGACCTCCAATGGGAGACCCTGCCCTGGGCATGCTCAGTGTGAGTAAACAAGGACTTAGTCCCAGAGAGGCTCGCTCGCCGCAGATCAGTGCAGGGTACCATAGGAAAGCCAGAAAAGGCAGTAGTGACCCTATGCACCGAATCAGCCCCAGCGAGACGCTGGGAGCGACGTCTCCGCTGAGCAGAACCAACTGCGGCCGATACCGAATGGGAGACCGCAGCAGACACGGATCGAGATTCCCCCTGTGCAGCAGAGGAAACTCGACTCCTAACAGTATGTCTTTGCAATTAGCTTGAGCATACATGGTAGCAACCCATTCAAAGCACATGGTGGAAATGTGAACTGTGTACAAATTGCATACAATGAAGAAGCAGCTACTTGTTTCCCAGTACATTGGTTGTCTCCCAGTGCACTGCTTGGCTTCTTAACTGGAACAGCTGAGCAAGGCAGACAAATATCAGCAATTAAGCCTCCAATATGTAATGTGGTATTGCTAATGGGCCAACTGTTAAAATGGTCACAAGAATAGACTTAACACAAGACACTGCTTAACAGATCCCAAGGGTTGCCCGAACCTTCACCTTACAACACTTGTGCAAGTATCTGAACTATAACATGGGTCATTAAGTTGGGGTTCACGGAGTCAGTTGCTGCCTGGTGGTGCAAGCTGATAAAAATAATGGAACAAAATTTTAAGGCAGAATAATAGTCACTAAACAAGTCAATATCAAAATCGAGAATAAGTACATGGGAATGCAAGCAAGGCACACAGGAGTTCAATCTACCTAGTCAAACTTTAACTGGTAAAATTTCAGGACCTTAATTAGCTTGCAGCTCAGTCCAGGCCACACAGAAAGAAGAAAACAAGAACAAAAGTTAACTCTCAAGCTCTCAGAATGGACAGAACTAGAGATCTCAGAGGGAACAAAATTATTGTTGTAAAACAGCTTTGCCTGCAACGAGTGTGTAGCACTGTTTGGAGAGAAAAGCCAAGACAGGAAGTGAAGTCACCAAAGCAGATATCATACAAACATGTTTTTGTTATATTGAATCCATAGGAGTAGAGCTTGCAGAATGATAACCACTGCTCTTAGACATTGGACTAAGAATTGATATTTAAAGCAATGACTGCTATGACTTGACTTGGTACGAGTGCTTGCTACTGTGCTAATTCCTCTAGTCTTCCTCCTGCGCCTGGACTGCCCACTCTGCTTTCATCTTCTGGAAAATAACAACTATCGGGGAAACTATAGAAGAGGCAAGGAGCTTCTGAGAAATGTTATCATGTGGCTAGCAATTATGGACATCCACATTAAAAATAACGATAGGTCTGACCAGCTGTTAGAGAATGAAACTTGCAAATATTAACTTTTGGTTTAGATAGGATTTCCAACTCATCCATTGGTGGTTAGAAGGATCATTGCTCGGTAATACAGTAAAAAAGCAGAGCTGAAGCTCCTAATTCAGCCACGTAAAACAAATCTAGATTATGCTAGCTTTTTGTACACTGGATTCTACATTTGGGAATACATGTTAGTATTCTTTTACTGTAAGGATGAGGAAGGGAAACACTATACTTAAAAAATATCCAGAAGGAAAAATATTAAAAAAGAGTACAATTTATTGTAAATGATTACACTCAAAACTTTTATAACATATACACTTAAAGCGGCTGGCCATTTTGCTTACATTTTAACAGATGTGTTGAGGACATGATCTTGGTAACTTACTTTGTTCCCTAACTGGACAACTCTCCTGTTCTTAAAAATGGTGGTTGATAGAGGGTTTTGAGTAGACACCAGTCTCCTCAAATTGAAAAAAAGCAATGAACATGGGAAAACTGTTTATTAATTGGAAGATGCTAGTAGAAAAGTCAGATCACACCACCTTTCATCAACTGCCATTTAGAGAACAGTAGTACTCTGCAGTTAACTTCTTATCTAAAGTGGCTAACCCATTTAAATAAAAATATAATTACATTACAATAAAATTATTCAGTAATGCATATATAAGATTAACTTACTCTTTGTCCCTCTTTTCCAGGTGGACCTTCAGGGCCTGAAGTTCCCTATGTATATTGGGTGTTAGAACACAAAATAGTAAGTTTAAGAACTTTAAACAAAGCTAAGAAAAACAGTGCTGTGGGATAATTTAACAGTATTGTAAATTATATTTTAACCCCAATCCCCTGCTTTTTTCAGTTCTGCGTTTTTGCTTTTTGCTCCCCTCCTTCCCAGAGCAATAACTTTTTTTTATTCTTCCATCAATATGGCCATGTGAGGGCTTATTTTTTTGTGGGACGAGTTGTACTTTTGAATGACACAATTGGTTTACCATGTCACATACTAGAAAACGGGAAAAAAATTCCAAAAACTGTGAAATTGCAAAAAAAGTGCAGTCCCACACTTTTTTTTTTGTTTGGCTTTTTATGCTAGATTCACTAAATGCTAAAATTAACCTAAAGAAATACAAAAGAAAACCAGAGCAGCACAACGTCCCACACACAGAGAAACTTACAATAGGCTCATTTGTTTTGATCTAGCAGTCTGGGAAAGAGAGGGAGGTGCTATTTGCATGAAAAAAGTCTGTGTAAATCCAACATAGTAAGAAAGGATTGCAAATGCACTCACCGACTGCAGTTCAAAGTGTTTATTCCAACAACAAGTGAAACATCTTCACGGCACGGGGGAAAGGAAATTAGCCAGGAAGAGTGCGGCAGACGAGACGACGGCCGTTTCGCGCTGCACAAGAGCGCTTCTACGGGACCCGTAGAAGCGCTCTTGTGCAGCGCGAAACGGCCGTCGTCTCGTCTGCCGCACTCTTCCTGGCTAATTTCCTTTCCCCCGTGCCGTGAAGATGTTTCACTTGTTGTTGGAATAAACACTTTGAACTGCAGTCGGTGAGTGCATTTGCAATCCTTTCTTACTATGCTAAAATTAACCTGCCACTATGATTCTCCAGGTAATTATGAGTTCAGAGACACCAAACATGCCTAGGTTCTTTTTTATCTAGGTGGTGAAAACAAATTTCAAATTTTGATAAAAAATGTGCAATTTTCCGATACCCATAGTGGCTTATTTTTGCACGCCGAGCTAATGTTTTTATTGATGCCATTTTGGTGCAGATATGATCTTTTGATTGCCCGTTATTTTATTTTAATGCAATGTTGCGGCGACAAAAAAAGTAATTCTGGTATTTTTACTTTTTTTCTCACTACGCCATTCAGCAATCAGGATAATCCTTTTTGGAATTGATAGATCGGGCGATTCTGAACACGGCAACACCAAATATGTGTATTTTTTATTTTATTTTTTGTTTTGAATGGTGTAAAAGGGGGGTGATTTGAACTTTTATATTTTTTTATTTTTTATATATTTTTAAACACTTTTTTTTTACTTTTGCCATGCTTCAATATTTTCCATACGAGACTAGGAGCTGCCTTAGCCCAATCGGCTCTGCTACTTTGAGGCGATGGTCAGATCGCCTATATGTAGTAGAATTGCTGCCTTGCTATGAGCGCCGACCACTGGGTGGCACTCGCAGCAATCCAGCACTGACAACCATAGAGGTCTCCAGGAGACCTCGGGTTGTCATGCCGACACACCGGTGACCCACGATCACATGACACAGATCATCGGTGTGCGTATTTCCGGTGTACCATTTAAATGCCGCTGTCAGTGTTTGACAGTGGCATTTAACTAGCTAATAGCCATGGGTGGATCACGATTCCAACCCCGACTATTGCAGGCAAATGCCAGCTGTTCAAAACAGCTGACTTGTCCCGGGAAAGATGTGGGCTCACCGCCGGAGCCCACATCAAAGGGAAGGAGACCAACATCGGCGTACATGTACGCCCGATGTCGGTAAGGAGTTAAAAATAATTGCAACAAAAATGTGAAAAGACCTAAAATAATGGAGGGGTCACAGCACATTCATATTAAATTTCACAAGTGAATATAGTGGGTACTTACCACATCTCCTTTTAGGCCAGTTGCAAAGATCTGAAATAAAAAAAAGATTGCAATAAATTTGCTAATTTTGATCATTTCCTTTACGACCTCAAAGTTGTGCGCTATTTCCCCTTCCTTTTCTAAAATTTAATGTTCAGGAAAACATTTAGCCCTTATCAAATATCCCATATCACTGCATAATTTTCATAATAGAGAACTATGGCATTTAGTAAAACGAGCAATGTTATCCAGTAGAGAGCAATGAATCCAATTTTATGAGATATACAAAATCAATGAATTTAATTAACTTGTAATTCGATATGCAGAAATCACCAAAAATATGCACCCTGCCTTTTTACAAATTGAAGAAGATTGAATCAGCCACAGAAGGTTGACATGACCTTAGGCGTAACAACTTGTGTGCTTCTCAATAATGTCTTGCAGCTATCACACGTTGTCCCTCGAGAAGGGACTATCATACCAAAGACTAGGCAGGAAATGTATCAGTCATTTTAGGGTGATTCATGATGGTGAGAGGACAACAGAGCTCACAGCTCAGCTTCAGAGATAGGAAGAGAATGCATAAATGAGAAAACTCTAGCTCTATGAACTGTGATTCTTTTATTCATGTCATCATGATTAAAGGTGTGCAGACACTTGAAACGCGTCGATGCCGCATTTCTTGTAAAGTTGTATTGCTGGCTCTGCATGTCCTCCATATATTTTATGTGAATAAAAGAATCACAGTTTGTGGACCTGGAGTTTCCTCAACTCTGTTTTCTTCACGTCCTGAAAAGTTGCTTACGGACTCCGAGGACCTTCAAGATATAATCATGATGAGCTGGATTTTATTTCTCATAGGAAGAGAAAATCTTAAATAAAATACATACTGTAAACAGTATTGTGTTATACAACTTCAGCAGAAGAAGCGGAGTGTAGTAGTCTGTAAATAATACAGAGATTCAATTGGCAGCGGGAGTGATAGCAGCAGTACCGGACTCAGTGACTTGTAAGTGATATGGTACAGTTGGCATTTGTTTTATTTCATTTACAAATGCACATTTTTTATCATTCTTTAAGGGTTTGTCCAGACTAAAACTACAAGTCTGCAGTCACTTTATGTGACTGCAGACATGTGAATCCTCACATTGTGTGCAATGCATGCAGTGAGTATTCTCTGTTGCTGCCGCCAAGGAGCGAGTGGTCATGTGGCCGCAAGTAAGCAATACGCCTACTTATAGCCAAAGTCTGACTAAACCGCATCCATCTTTGCTCAATAAACTTGCAATCAGCAAGGCCACATACAGTGTAGTTGGCACATGACCCGCATGTATGCAAATCGCATACTTTTGGTATTGTTCCCTATTCTCCTGATACTGGCACTGGAGAATTCTCATTGCATGCGGTGTACACGATGTAAGGATTCACAAGCCAGCAATCAAATAGAGTGACCACAGACTTGTAGTTTTATATTGGTAACACCCATTAATGTGCTAGGAATCAGCAGCAAAACATCACAATATTTTTTTCAGAAAAAGAAATCGAAATCATAGTGTGCTTGATTGTTACAAGTAATCTCCTGACTTTTTGCATTCCTTGTGCAGTCCTTTTTTGTGAAGGAGTGAATAATTGTTTTCCAGAAATTCAGCTAAAATACCACACAATCCAGACATTTAAACTACAACTCTGCAAATTGTCTCTTCAGAGAGGAAGAGGACTAGAACTCTAGTGCCACCTATTGGAAGTAGCAATCCTAACAGTCAATGTCGACTCTTCAATGAGCCTTGTCACATGACTTAGGATAATAGCCAAACCAGAATCTCAATTTGCAGACACTGTGTGTTAAGGACTGGCGGAACGCACCAAGAATCAGATGTTATGGTATTAGGTGCGTTCGCAGTCCGAGGTCCACCGTGCAGGTGAAAACCCTGCTGCTAGTAGAGACAGACGATATGGCGGTACAATAAGTATACACACATGGGTTAACTTCACCCTGTGTGAAGGAAGTGAACCCTGTTGCGTCACAGGGCCGCGGTACTGCACAAAGAGCGCAAGCAAAGAGTCTCAGAACTCAATCCCAAGACTTAGGATTTGAGTTCATAAAGACCTCATGCGCTCGACACCACCACTGGGGTGTCAGAGTGACAGAAATAATATAATCAAGTGGCACAAGAGTGCATGCGGTGCCGCACAAATGGACGCCGCTAACCACCCAGGCTTGGGTCAGGTAAGCGCACGGCGCCGTACAGGCGGTCACAGCAACTAGACGCTGTTATGTGTGTAACGTGCTGTTGGATAAGTCGGGCGCTAGATAACAAACATACACCTTCCGCGAACAGTCATCCAATAAGGAGGGTTATTTAAAGAGCGACTTTCACTCACAACACACACACATATTATCAAGACAATACTAGCGCATGGCCGTGCGGTCATGCGCAGCTTATATAGTTGCAGCACAGGAAGCTGCAACCGAAGTTTTGCCCTTTCAGGACCTTCCTGGAGGACCAATGGGACGTGCTGCAGTACCTGAGCATGTGACCCTCGATCTCCAATGGGAGATCTTGCCCTGGGCATGCTCAGTGTGTGCAAATAAGGACTTGGTCCCAGAGAAGCCCGCTCGCCGCAGATCAGTGCAAGGTACAACAGGAGAGCCAGAAAAGGCAGCAGTAACCCTCTGCACAGAATCAGTCCCAGCGAGATGCTGGGAGCGACGCCTCCGCTGAGCAGACCCCACTGCGGCCGATGCCGAATGGGAGACCGCAGCAGACACGGATCGAGATTCCCCCTGTGCAGCAGAGGAAACTCGACTCCTAACATTAACCCCCCTCCTAGGGCCCCCCCCCTCCTTGGGCCTCACTACGCTCGAAGGCAGCAATGAGCTGCGGAGCCCGAATGTGCTCAGCAGGCTCCCAGGACCTGTCCTCAGGACCATAACCCTTCCAGTCCACCAAATAAAATTTTTTGCCACGTACCACCTTGCACCCCAAAATAGCGTTCACCTCGAAATCGTCCGTAGACGAACCCGATGTCTCGGCAGATGACACAGAAAACCGAGACATGTATACGGGCTTAAGGAGGGACACATGAAAGGTGATACCAAGGCGTGGAGGAAGGGCCAGATGGTAGACCACAGGATTAACCTGTTCAAGGACCTTGAAGGGACCCAAGTAGCGAGGAGCAAACTTAGTGGACTCTACACACAGCCTGATGTTACGGGCAGAGAGCCACACTAAATCGGCACGAGCAAAGGTCAAGGCAGGGCACCGATGTGCATCGGCGGAGGACCTCATTCTCTCCTTCGAGGCCCGAATGGCATCTTGAGTGCGGTCCCAAATGTCCCGTGCCTCCACTGCCCAGTCTGCCACCCTGGAGTCAGCAGAGGACACGGGCATAGGCACAGGAACCCGCGGATGCTGGCCGTAATTAAGGAGGAAAGGAGTCTGACCGGTGGAGTCGGCTACAGCGTTATTAAGGGCGAACTCTGCCCATGGTAATAAAGATGCCCAGTCATCCTGCCTGGCAGAAACAAAATGTCGTAGATATGTGACCAGAGTCTGATTGGCCCTCTCTACCAACCCATTCGTCTCGGGATGATATGCGGAAGAGAGATTTAACTCAATGCTGAGAAGACGACAAAGCTCTCTCCAGAACCGAGACGCAAACTGGGGACCCCGGTCACTGACAATTTTGTCTGGCATGCCGTGTAGGCGGAAGATGTGTCTTATGAACAACGCTGCCAAGGCCCGTGCAGAAGGTAACCGTGGGAACGGCACCAAATGCACCATTTTCGAGAAATGATTGGTAATAACCCAAATGACGGTACAGCCGCGAGACTTGGGCAAACCCACTACAAAGTCCATCCCGACCATCTCCCATGGCCTGTCTGCCACCGGCAAGGGATAGAGTAACCCAGACGGCCGTTGTCAAGGAGACTTATTTTTGGCGCATGAGACACACGCCAGAACGTAATCTCTGACATCTCGGAGCATATGCGGCCACCAGTACGTCCTCGCCAGCAGCTCAGATGTCCTTTTTGTCCCAAAGTGTCCACCCACCCTGGAGGAATGAGCCCAAGAGAGAACCTCCGGTCGCAAATTTATGGGCACAAAAGTCTTGCCCGAAGGCACAGACTCAAGCGACACCGGAGCCACGGTTCTCAAGCTCTCAGAAGGAACAAAAAGCCGAGGCTCTCCCTCCTCCTCCTCAGATGACACAACAGAACGAGAAAGAGCATCAGCTCGAATATTCTTCTCCCCAGCGAGATAATGGAGGGTGAAGTGGAATCGGGAGAAGAATAAGGACCATCTGGCCTGGCGAGAATTTAGCCGCTGGGCTGTTTGCAAATATAGCAAATTTTTGTGGTCAGTAAAAACTTGAAAGGGAAAACGAGCCCCCTCCAAGAGATGTCTCCACTCTGAGAAAGCCAATTTCATCGCTAGCAACTCCCTGTCCCCGATGGAATAATTCCTCTCCGCTGGTGTGAAGGTCTTGGAGAAGAAGAAGCACGGATGCTTCCGACCTTGAGCATCCTTTTGGAAGAGGACTGCTCCAGCACCAACGGAAGAGGCATCCACCTCCATTATAAATGGCTTATCGACATCGGGACGATGTAGGATGGGAGCGCTAGCGAAATGAGACTTAGTAGAAGAAAAGGCCCTGGAGACCTCTCCAGACCACACTTTGGGATTTGCTCCCTTCTTGGTGAGGGCTACCAAGGGAGCTACCAAAGTTGAGAAATGGGGAATGAACTGGCGGTAATAATTAATGAACCCCATAAAGCGCTGCACCGCTTTAAGTGAATGGGGTTCTTGCCAGTCCATCACAGCCTGTAGTTTGGCAGGATCCATAGCCAATCCCTGGGCAGAGATGATATAGCCCAGGAAAGGTAAAGACTCCTGCTCAAACACACACTTCTCCAACTTCGCGTAAGAGGTCGAAGACTCTGCCAACATCTCTCCGGTGGGAGTCAATATCTGGAGAGAAGATGAGAATATCATCCAGATAGACTACGACCGAGGTGGAAAGCACATCCCGGAAGATGTCATTGACAAAGTCTTGGAAAACGGCTGGGGCATTACAGAGCCCGAAGGGCATCACCAGATACTCATAGTGCCCATCTCTGGTGTTAAACGACATCTTCCATTCGTCCCCCTCACGGATGCGAATCAGGTTATAAGCTCCCCGCAGGTCTAATTTGGTAAATACCTTAGCTCCCCGTAGCCTATCAAAAAGCTCAGAAATCAGGGGCAGCGGGTACTTATTCTTAACGGTGATGGCGTTAAGACCCCTGTAGTCTATGCAAGGACGCAATTCTCCATTCTTCTTCTGTACGAAGAAGAACCCTGCCCCTGCTGGTGACACTGACTTCCTAATAAACCCTCTTGCCAAATTCTCCTGGATGTATTGGGACATAGCCTCCGTTTCCGGGAGAGAGAGGGGATAGACACGTCCCCGAGGAGGTTCTGCTCCAGGCAAGAGATCTATAGGACAGTCATATGGACGGTGAGGCGGAAGGGTCTCCGCGGCCTTTTTGGAGAAGACGTCTGCATAAGACCAATGGTATTTGGGGAGAGTAGAGAGATCTGCGGGTATTTCAGTGGTGGAAACCTGAACGCACTCTTTCACACATCTGCCCTTACAGGATTCACTCCAACCCAATATCCTCCCAGAGGTCCACTCAATATGTGGGGAGTGGAAATGGAGCCAGGGTATTCCCAGCAGAATCTCATCCATTCCCTCAGGAAGGACAAGAAGGGAAATAATCTCCTGGTGGGATGGGGACATGGCTAACGTGAAAGGGACAGTCTGATGTGTGATCTGTAACGGAAGTGTCGACCCATTCACCACTCTAACGGTTACTGGTTTGGCAAGCATAACCAGAGGTACTGCGTGGCGCAGAGCAAAGCAGAAGACATAAAATTTCCTTCTGCTCCTGAATCCACACAAAGCTCTACTGTAAGAGTGGATGTGCCTAACAGGATTGTCCCTTTAAAGGACAATTTGGAGGAAAATGCCGATGTGTCCAGTGAACCTCCTCCAATGGTCACTAGACGCGATCGTTTTCCCGACCACCGTGGACATTTATTAGCGTAATGTCCCGGTTGCTGGCAATTTTTACACACCACAGGTACTCGAGCGGTCTGAGACCTAGGTCCCGCTCGAGAAACCTCCATGGCCTCATGGGAGTCGGACGCCATAACAGGAGATTCTAGAGGTTTGGCAAAGGTGGGAGCCAGCCGAAACCTCTGCCTACACTGGGTCCGCTCCAACCTCCGCTCGTTAAAATGGAGATCGATGCGGGTAGCTATAGTAATAAGCTCCTCCAGTGTGGCGGGAATCTCCCTGGTGACCAAGGCGTCCTTTACATGATCTGCCAGTCCTCTCCAGAACACCGGAATAAGGACTTTATCCGGCCATTCCAGCTCAGAAGCTAGAGTCCGGAATAGGATGGCGAACTGGCTGACCATAGACGAAGCCTGAGTAATTGCCAACAATTGGAGCGCGGTATCGTGGGTGACACGGGGTCCCAAAAAGACCTGCCTCAGAGCGTCCAGGAAGATAGGAGCACTCTGTACCACACGATCACCACGTTCCCAAAGCGGTGTTGCCCACTCCAACGCCCTGCCCGACAAAAGAGACAAAATGAATCCCACCCTCGCCCGTTCCGTAGGAAAACGTGTAGCCAGCAGCTCGAGATGTATGGAGCACTGGCTCACGAATCCCCGACATAGCTTACTGTCACCAGCAAACTTGTCTGGAAGCGGGAGACGGGATAAGGTCGGAGCAGGGGTGGCAGCGGACAAACTGGCTGCAACTGCACTTGCAGCCTGAACAGCGACAGCAGTAACGTCCACAGCTGAGGTTGCATGCTCTAGAGCCGCCAACCTACCCTCCAGCTGCTGGATGTACCACTGTGAACGCTGATCGTCCGTCATTACTAGCCAGACCTTGGCGCTAGTATTCTGTTAAGGACTGGCGGAACGCACCAAGAATCAGATGTTATGGTATTAGGTGCGTTCGCAGTCCGAGGTCCACCGTGCAGGTGAAAACCCTGCTGCTAGTAGAGACAGATGATATGGCGGTACAATAAGTATACACACATGGGTTAACTTCACCCTGTGTGAAGGAAGCGAACCCTGTTGCGTCACAGGGCCGCGGTACCGCACAAAGAGCGCAAACAAAGAGTCTCAGAACTCAATCCCAAGACTTAGGATTTGAGTTCATAAAGACCTCATGCGCTCGACACCACTACTGGGGTGTCAGAGTGACAGAAATAACATAATTAAGTGGCACAAGAGTGCGTGCGGTGCCGCACAAACGGATGCCGCTAACCACCCAGGCTTGGGTCAGGTAAGCGCACGGCGCCGTACAGGCGGTCACAGCAACTAGACGCTGTTATGTGTGTAACGTGCTGTTGGATAAGTCGGGCGCTAGATAGCAAACATACACCTTCCGCGAACAGTCATCCAATAGGGAGGGTTATTTAAAGAGCGACTTTCACTCACAACACACACACATATTATCAAGACAATACTAGCGCATGGCCATGCGGTCATGCGCAGCTTATATAGTTGCAGCACAGAAAGCTGCTACCGAAGTTTTGCCCTTTCAGGACCTTCCTGGAGGACCAATGGGACGTGCTGCAGTACCTGAGCATGTGACCCTCGATCTCCAATGGGAGATCTTGCCCTGGGCATGCTCAGTGTGTGCAAATAAGGACTTAGTCCCAGAGAAGCCCGCTCGCCGCAGATCAGTGCAGGGTACAACAGGAGAGCCAGAAAAGGCAGCAGTAACCCTCTGCACAGAATCAGTCCCAGCGAGACGCTGGGAGCGACGCCTCCGCTGAGCAGACCCCACTGCGGCCGATGCCGAATGGGAGACCGCAGCAGACACGGATCGAGATTCCCCCTGTGCAGCAGAGGAAACTCGACTCCTAACACTGTGTTTCGGGGTACTGCCCCTCGTCAGTGCAAAGTGGAGATCAGGTTTGGCTGATTGAGAGGCGTCTGACCAGGATCAAAGAAGTATCGCTTCTCCTTGCGGAGAGTGACATCATAAGCATGTCAAGGTGAGGAGACTTAAAGCCGCAATGCTCCTCTGGGAAATATGCAAATTGTCTCTTCAGAGAGGAAGAGGACTAGAACTCTAGTGCCACCTATTGGAAGTAGCAATCCTAACAGTCAATGTCGACTATTTAACGAGCCTTGTTACATGACTTAGAACTTTGCACTGACGAGGGGCAGTACCCCGAAACAAAGTGTCTGCAAATTGAGATTCTGGTTTGACTATTATCCTAAGTCATGTGACAAGGCTCGTTAAAGAGTCGACATTGACTGTTAGGATTGCTACTTCCAATAGGTGGCACTAGAGTTCTATAAAAAAAGAGAGCTTTCATGTAGCAATCGATGCCATAGGGTGATGTAATTTTGACAATTTGTCATGTTCAGACTGTTATATGCTGAAAATTTGTTATTGTCTGTGGAATGACTGAGGTTTTCCTATTTTCTCCCATTTCCCTGAAGCCTGTTCTCACCTTCCTAACCAGGCCAATTTTTACAATTCTGACAACTGTCCCTTTATGAGGTCATAACTCTGGAACACTTCAATGGATCTCACTGTTTTCTCGAGACATATTGCACTTCATGAAAAAAAATGGAAATTTGCCGAAAATTTAGAAAATTTCATAATTTTAAAAATTGTATTTTTATGCCCTTAAATCAGAGAGTCATATCACACCAAATGGTTAATAAATAACATTTCCCACATGTCTACATCAGCACAATTTTGACACATAATTGTTTTTGCTAGGAAGTTATAAGGTTTAAAAGTTGACCAGTGATTTCTCATATTTACAACAAAATTTGCAAAACCATTTTTTTAGGGACCACCTCACATTTAAAGTGGCTGACTGGTCTATATGGCAGAAAATAGCCAAACATGACACCATTCTAAACTGCACACCTCAAGATACCCAAAACCACATTCAAGAAGTTTATTAAACCTTCAGTTGCTTCACAGAAATTTTAGGAATGTAGAAAGAAAAAATAAACATGTAGTTTTCTTTCATGAAATTTTACCTTTAGACCTAATTATTTAACTTTTGCAAGGGTAACAGGAAAAAATGGAACATGCAATTTATTGTGCAATTTATCCTGAGTATGCTGATACCCCATATGTCAGGAAATCTACAAAATTTGCTGGCATAATTAGTGGACACTATATCATGTTTTGAGAGCCCCTGATGTGCCTAAACAGTGGAAATACCCAACAATTGACACCATTTTGGAAACTAGACCCCTCATGGAACTTGTGTAGATGTGTACTGAGCACCTTGAACCCATAGATGCTTCACAGATGTTTATAACATATAGCTGGGAAAATAAAAAAAATCCAATTTTTCACAGATAAAACTTTTTAGCTCCAAATTGTTCCTTACAATTCGTTGTGCAATTTCCACTGAGTGCGCAGATACTCAATATGTGAAGGAAAACAACTGGTTGGGTGCACGGCATGGCTTGGAAGAGAAGGAGTGCCATTTGACTTTTTGAAAGTAAAATTTCCTGGAATAATTATCGGACGCCATGTTACGTTTGGAGAGCCCTTGATGTGCTGAAACATTGGAAACCCCCGACACGTGATACCATTTTGGAAACTAGATCCATTTGGGAACTTATCTATATGTGGATTGAACACCTTGGATCCCCATATGCTTCACAGAAGTTTATAACGTTAAGCTGTGAAAATAAAAAAAAATCACATTTTTCCCAAACATGTTTTTTATCCTGAGTATGCTGATACCCCGTATGTGGGGAAATCTATTGTTTGGGCACACGGCAGGGCTCGGAAGGGAAGGAGCGCCATTTCACTTTTTGAATACAAAATTTGCTGGCATAATTAGCAGACGCCATATCATGTTTGGAGAGCCCCTGATGTGCCTAAACAGTGGAAATCCCCAACAATTGATTGACACCATTTTGGAAACTATACCCATCAGGGAACTTGTGTAGATGTGTACTGAGCACCTTGAACCCACAGATGCTTCACAGAAGTTTATAACGTAGAGCTGGGAAAATAAAAAAATCCAATTTTTCCCAGATAAAACATTTTAGCTCCGAATTTTGAATTTTTATAAGAGTAAAGAAATTGTTCCTTACAATTTGTTGTGCAATTTCCACTGAGTGCGCAGATACTCAATATGTGAAGAAAAACAGCTGTTTGGGTGCACGGCATGGCTTGGAAGAAAGGAGTGCCATTTGACTTTTTGAAAGTAAAATTTCCTGGAATAATTAGCGGACGCCATGTCACGTTTGGAGAGCCCCGATGTGCCTAAACATTGGAAACCCCCGACACGTGATACCATTTTGGAAACTAGATCCATTTGGGAACTTATCTATATGTGGATTGAACACCTTCACAAAAGTTTATAACGTTAAGCTGTGAAAATAAAAAAATCACATTTTTCCCCAAACATCTTTTTTAGCTCCAAATTTTGCATTTTCACAATGATAACAGGAGAAAATTTACCCCAAAACTGTTTTGCAATTTCTACTGAGTTCATTGATACTCCATATGTGGTCGAAAACTACTTTTAAGGCACAGTGCAAAGCTCAGAAGGTGAGTAGTGCCAATATTACAGTGCACGTTTTGCTGCACTGGTGTGAGGGTACCCCTGAGATGCACCAGAACCCGCCATAAGTGACCCCCATTTTACAAAGTAAACCAATCAATGAATTCATCTATGAGTGCAGTGATTATAATGACACCACAGATGTGTCAAAGAATTTTATACCACTGGACAGTGAAGAAAATATTATTTACATTTTTACCACCAAAATTGTATTAGCCCCAAATTTTACATTTTCATACTTGGAAAACGGTAAAAATGCCACGAAAATGGGTCTCTCAATATCTGCTGAATGTATAAATACCCCATATGTGTACTGCTTAGTAGTGATGAGCGAGTGTACTTGTTGCTCAGGTGATCTCCGAGTATTTGTTAGTGTTCAGAGATTTCGTTTTTGTCACCTCAGCTGAATGATTTACGGCTACTAGCCAGGCTGAGTACATGTGGGGGTTGCCTTGTTGCTAGGGAATTCCAACATGTGCTCAAGCTGTGTAGCAGCTATAAATTATTCAGCTGAGGTGATGAAAACTAAATCTCCGAGCAGTCATAAATACTCAGAGATCACCCGAGTGTGCTCAGGAAAACCCAAGCAACGAATATACTCGCTCATCACTACTACTTAGCCAAAGGGAGAGACTCGGGAGGAACGGAGAGCTATTTCCCTCCTGCAGTGCAGATTTTCCTAGAATAGTTTGCGGACTCCATATACAGAGCCCTTAAGTGGTAAAAAAGCAGAGCCCCCTTAAGGAATTTATCTACAGGTGTAGTGATGATTTTTGCTCCATGGGTGTTTTCCAGAAACACATTATGCCCAACTCATGCTTCTGCAGACATGCACCTATAAATTAGGCGGACTCTCATTACTACAGAAATGCCAAACATGTGGGCGCTAAATGTGGCTTAGGCACACTGGGGCTCAGAAAAGAGGGGGGCATTTGAATTTGCAACTGGAGAATTTGCTGAATTTGTTTTGGGGACGAGAAGCAAGTTTGCTTTCCCAGAGCCTTTGTTATATCAGTAACATGGAAGCACCTATATTTCTGTAAACAAATGAAAGACCAGAGTGAGGGCTTGCTTTTTTGTGGATTGAGTTGAAGCTTTTATTGGGAACATTTTACATAACATTTATGATCACATTTATCCGGCGGGCTACATTGAGCACTTACATTGGGGTTTACATCTAAACCTCTGGGTGACATGACAGATGAAACCCCTGATGGATCCATTCACTATAATGAGGCAGCAGAGTTACTCTGGACTCCGTCTGGCCTCTGTTCAGTGGTGTCCTGCTTTTCAGAAGTGGACAAAACTTTGGCTGATGGCACTTTTTATGCAATCCTACAAAGATGGACACAGCCGGATCACAGGTGCTATGGCATCCACAGTGCCTCCATCTGCCTCATTAGAGGGAATCTTCCACCAGAGGTTCCATCTGAATGAGTTATTTCAGATATTTACACAGAAACCCCTGTGTAAGCACTCAGTGCAGATCGCAGGATAAATGTGCGCCAAGTCTTACTGTGATCTTTTGAAGGCAGAATTAAAAAGTCAACAGCATGTGAAGAATTGGTTTTATTTATTTTTTATGCTGCTGCTATATCATGCGGTATAAGTGAATAAGCGACTTTGTTCTTTGGGTCCGTGCGATTACAGCAATACCAGATTTATATTGGGTTTTTATGTTTAGCTTCTGTCACACACTGAAAGACGCTTTTTATTGCGTAAACTAGCTTTTGCATCACCACATTTAGAGAGCTATAATTTTTCCATATTTTGGCTGACAGAGGCAAGTTATGGCTTGTATTTAGCTGGATGAGCAGATGTTTTTATTGGCACCATTTTAGGGCACATGGCACATTTTGTTCGCTTTCTATTCCAATTTTTGGGAGACAAAATGAACAAAAAACAGCTATTTAAATTCACATCTTTATATATATACAGTGGGGCAAAAAAGTATTTAGTCAGTCAGCAATAGTGCAAGTTCCACCACTTAAAAAGATGAGAGGCGTCTGTAATTTACATCATAGGTAGACCTCAACTATGGGAGACAAACTGAGAAAAAAAAATCCAGAAAATCACATTGTCTGTTTTTTTAACATTTTATTTGCATATTATGGTGGAAAATAAGTATTTGGTCAGAAACAAACAATCAAGATTTCTGGCTCTCACAGACCTGTAACTTCTTCTTTAAGAGTCTCCTCTTTCCTCCACTCATTACCTGTAGTAATGGCACATGTTTAAACTTGTTATCAGTATAAAAAGACACCTGTGCACACCCTCAAACAGTCTGACTCCAAACTCCACTATGGTGAAGACCAAAGAGCTGTCAAAGGACACCAGAAACAAAATTGTAGTCCTGCACCAGGCTGGGAAGACTGAATCTGCAATAGCCAACCAGCTTGGAGTGAAGAAATCAACAGTGGGAGCAATAATTAGAAAATGGAAGACATACAAGACCACTGATAATCTCCCTCGATCTGGGGCTCCACGCAAAATCCCACCCGGTGGGGTCAGAATGATCACAAGAACGGTGAGCAAAAATCCCAGAACCACGCGGGGGGACCTAGTGAATGAACTGCAGAGAGCTGGGACCAATGTAACAAGGCCTACCATAAGTAACACACTACGCCACAATGGACTCAGATCCTGCAGTGCCAGACGTGTCCCACTGCTTAAGCCAGTACATGTCCGGGCCCCGTGGGAAGTTTGCTAGAGAGCATTTGGATGATCCAGAGGAGTTTTGGGAGAATGTCCTATGGTCTGATGAAACCAAACTGGAACTGTTTGGTAGAAACACAACTTGTCGTGTTTGGAGGATATAGAATACTGAGTTGCATCCATCAAACACCATACCTACTGTAAAGCATGGTGGTGGAAACATTATGCTTTGGGGCTGTTTCTCTGCAAAGGGGTCAGGACGACTGATCCGGGTACATGAAAGAATGAATGGGGCCATGTATCGTGAGATTTTGAGTGCAAACCTCCCTCCATCAGCAAGGGCATTGAAGATGAAACGTGGCTGGGTCTTTCAACATGACAATGATCCAAAGCACACCGCCAGGGCAACGAAGGAGTGGCTTCGTAAGAAGCATTTCAAGGTCCTGGAGTGGCCTAGCCAGTCTCCAGATCTCAACCCTATAGAAAACCTTTGGAGGGAGTTGAAAGTCCGTGTTGCCAAGCGGAAAGCCAAAAACATCACTGCTCTAGAGGAGATCTGCATGGAGGAATGGGCCAACATACCAACAACAGTGTGTAGCAACCTTGTGAAGACTTACAGAAAACGTTTGACCTCTGTCATTGCCAACAAAGGATATATTACAAAGTATTGAGATGAAATTTTGTTTCTGACCAAATACTTATTTTCCACCATAATATGCAAATAAAATGTTAAAAAAAACACAATGTGATTTTCTGGATTTTTTTTTCTCAGTTTGTCTCCCATAGTTGAGGTCTACCTATGATGTAAATTACAGACGCCTCTCATCTTTTTAAGTGGTGGAACTTGCACTATTGCTGACTGACTAAATACTTTTTTGCCCCACTGTATATATATATATATGTATATATACTGTTCTGCTTGAGGTAAAATTGGTAAGGCAACTTTATTTTTCGGGTCAGTACAATTACAGTGATACTTCATTTATTTTTATGTTTTGGCGCTTTTACACAATAAAAATTATTTTATAGAAAAAATAATTATTTTTGCATCACTTTATTCTAAAAGCTATAACTTTTATGTTTCTGCTGATGGAGCTGTATGTAGGCTTCTTTTTGCAGAACAAGATGACGTTTTCAGGGGTAGCGTTTTTATTTACATTCGTGTTTTTGACCCTGTTTTATTGCACTTTTTGTTCGGCGGTATGATGACAAAGCATTGTTTTTTTGCCTCATTTTTTTTGGGCAGTATTCCTTTAGTGTTCTAATCACTACTTCCATTCTACAGAAAAATAAGTTTAATAAAATAAACTAATAAGGGTGCATGGTGCACTCAGTATGAAAAAGAGGAGCAGTGAACTTTTCCTCCAACTAGTTTTGCATGTCCCTGCCTCACTCACTGGTTATTGACAGCACTTAACTACTGTATGCAGTGCTGGAGTCCTGGGTTCAAATCCCACCAAGGACAACATCTGCAAGAGGTTTGTATGTTCTCCCCTTGTTTGCGTGGGTTTCCTCCGGGTACTCCGGTTTCCTCCCACATTCCAAAGACATACTGATAGGGAATTTAGATTGTGAGACCCATCGGGGACAGTCATGATATGTGTGCAAACTGTAAAGCACTGTGGAATATGTTAGCACTATATAAAAATAAAGATTATTATTAGCACAGAACGTGACCATTAGACATAGATGCCAGTCATGTAATAAAGCTGGCATCACAGGAGTCTGAAGGTTGTTCAACTCCCAAGCCCCCTTCACACACGGTCACCCCAGCGCAGGACAAACTGTTTGTGGAGGGGTTAAGCAAGGGGAGAGAAAAAGTTAATTGCTCTAATATTTTGCATGATCCTTGTAAGTTTCACCTTAAATACTGTATAGAGAGGAATAATGTAAAAAAAACCACACAAAGTAACACATTTACAGTATTGGAACAGGAAGAACAGAACAGAGGCATATACCTTTACCTATTATAATCTTTCTAAACCATTGTAAAAGTAAATACATGCCAGAACTATTCACATCTTAGCTATTGTCTGTCTGATTTTTTCTTGTCTATTTTGTTCGTATTTCAGTATTATGCAGTCTTACTGCATCGTATTAATCTTACAGCAAATTATTGCTTGGATATGAAAGTAATTGTTTGTTCGTGTTTGACAAAAAGGCAGTTTACAGTTCATTCCCGTGCTCATCTTCAATCTTCTAGACTTAACTATACTCTGAAGAGTTGAACTACCAAGTATAGGATTCATAATTTCATCACAAATTCGCTCTTGTTTTTGCGCAAACTTTAGGCAGTGGCAATGTTATTAGTTATAAAAGTATTACTCAGTCTTAGCATGTAACAAAAAAAAGTCAGAAGAAACCATTTTTTTAAAATTTTGTGCAAGAAGATCTCACCTTATAATTTCACTATTTATTTTGCTATTCCATACTTTGAAGTTTCTCCTACCTACTGGAATCACTGATTGTATTTTAGTTTTAATACAAGATCTATTATAAAGGATTTAAAGTCTCAATTATATGCTTTGTCACTTTTTGTAGGAGTATCTTAAATCAAGTTAACAAGAGAGGCCCAATCGTTTCAGTATGACATCCACATTTTGTTAAGCGGCACAACAAAATGTTCTATTGTGCATAGAACTTTGTATAATTGCAGTTAATAAATGTCATTGGTCTTGAAACAGACAGGGACTCTGTAGAAAGGGGACTGGCTTTCAGAATCAGATCATTTGCATGGCAGTCCCGTTTTCCGTCATTTCGGCATTGATAATGAACTCCTTGGAGTACTAGAGGAAGGGGACTGATGACTGTAGGAAGGAGGTAGCCTTCAATCTTGGAGTCTTTATTATTTATATCTGTATTGACTGTATTATGCTGGCTGTTTCCCCTTTTAGAAGCAGCAGTCCATTTGTATTGTAGATTGTAAGCTCTCACGAGCAGGGTCGTTTGTGTTTGATACTGTTAAACTGTAAAGCGCTGCGGAATATGTTGGCGCTATATAAATAAATATTATTATTTATTATTATGCCTGGTTTTTCATTACTGTTGGGAGGGAGGAATTTAGAAAAAATAAAAAAATATAACTTCCTGTCTAACTGTCTCTTCCTCTTTCTCCAGCAGAAGAGGTGGCAGAAGCAAGTCTACAGCATCAGGAAGTATAAGACAGGGTTTATTACCTCACAAAACAGGTAAATTTTCATTTCTCACATGATGTATTAGTGTAGTGTCATCTAACTGACATACAGAGAGAAGTTTTACCACCAACATTGTGTGCTCCTCCATTACCTACTTCATTCACTAGTGTCATCTACTGTATATCACGTACAGAGGAAAGTTTTACCTCAGAAGTTGTCTGCACTTCCACCATCACCCCATGTACTGGTGTAGTGTCATCTACATTGTGCTCCTCCATTATCTACTTCATGTACCAGCCTCACACACTGCCCCTGAATTCACACCACAAGTATGACTGACATCTCATATAGTGATGGTGTTATACTACACATTATGTTTGCACTGTCTTGTAGTCCCGGCATGGAGTGTGTGACAGGAGGAGCAGAAGAAGGACAATCATTTTATTCCGCTCAAGGTGGGGAAGCAGGGAGGACACATAATACAGACAATGGTAGGAGAGAAGCAGCCTGGGGCCAAAGACATGGCACATAGATGATGGGCTAGTATGGAGAATAGAATGTTCTCATTATTCCTCAAGTATAGCCTCGTGCATACAGGCTATTAGTTACCCTACATGTATATAGACTTTATGCTGTATACAAATCTATGATATCAGATACCATGTTATCAGTGCTGTATACTGATTCTTCAGATATCTGAATACCATGTGTGAGGGAGTGATTGGTGTCATATTTGAGGGTCGCTATGTGTCCCCCAGGATGCGCTCAGAAGCATATTAGATCCACTGTAGTGCCTTGTGTTCACAGCAGGGTGACTGTGAGTAACAAGGCAAAATAAAAGTAAGTTTGAACCTGGTCAAGCTATTTGACCAAGGAAATGTTCAAGAAAACAGTTTTGGGCTTTTATTTTTGAAACGGACTGCAGGAAGGTAGTGGGGCCGGGCCATTTCTTCCAGACCGGATCTTACAAGTGGCTCATGGCCACAGAGTCTAGGAGAGAGTAAAAAAGACCCCTGCAGGAGGGTTAGGGTGTGTCAGTGTTGGTCTTGGAAGCAGACAAAGCAAGAGACTTGTGCAGAGCTCTTTCTGTGTGAAGCGACACGGGGTCAGGCAGAGTCTAAAGCCTGACACCCAAGCGTACACAGTGGTGTAGTTCGGTCATGGCAACTGGTCACAGACTGTCTTAATTTATTCCCAGCTGCATACCGGAGCACTCAGTTGCTTTCTGCTTGTAAGTACGCTGTACTATAAACAAGACTTTATATTGAACCTTTTCCAGGGTCACTGCCTTCTCACTGCACAGCAATGACACTGTTGGTACTACACATGATATCAGTGCTGTATAAAGATGCTATTGTGTGCAGGCTATTATTTATTATATTATATATATGTATAGCCTACATGCTGGGTACTGATAATGCTGTATACTGATCTACAGTGGCATGTTAAATTGTTGGCACCCCTGCTCAAAATTACTGTTATTGTGGAGAGTTAACAAGTTAAAAGATGAAATGATCTCTAGAAGGGCTAAAATTGAAGATGATACATTTCCTTTGTATTTTAGGCAAAAAAAATATATATAGTCATTTTTAACATTTTAAAAATTAGAAGAAGGAAAATGTGCCAATGCAAAAGTTTGGGCACACTGCATGGTCAGTACCTAGTAGCAGCCCCTTATGCAAGTATCGCAGCTTGTAAATTATTTTTGTAATAATTCTTGTTTGAGGGATTTTCATCCATTGTTCCTTGGAAAATTCTTTCAGTCCTGTGAGATTCCTGGGTCTTTTTAAAGGCCCTGATGTTTTGTGGTCTAGCCACAGATTTTCAATAATGTTAAGATTAGATGACTGTGAGGGCCATTGCAGAACCTTCATCTTGTGTCTTTTGATATTGACAAGTGTTTTTAGGATTATTATTCATTTGTAGAAAACATCCCCTTTTCAAAGTCAGCTTTTTTTACAGATAGTGTTATGTTTGCATCAAGAATTTGTTGAAATTTCATTGTATCCATTCTTCCCACTACATATGAAATGTTCCCCGTGCCACTGACTGCAACACAACCCCAAAGCATGATTGATCCACCCCAATGCTTAATGATTGTCAAGATGTTATTTTTCTGAAATGCCCTTTTTCTCTCCACACATACCTTTGATCACTGTGGCCAGAAAATTCTATTTTAACCTCATCAGTCAACAAGACTTGCTTCCAAAATGCATCAGGCTTGTTTTCTTTTACATACTTCTGATGCTGAATTTTTTGGTGAGGGCACAGGAGAGGTTATCTTTTGAAGACTTTTCCATGAAGGCCATAGTTGTGCAGGTGTCTCTGAAAAGTATAACAATGTTCCACAACTCCAGAGTCCGCTAAAAATTTCTGAATGTTCCTTGAAGTCAAGAGGGGGCAATCCTAGAAGCAGCTCTCACTGAAATTGTGCTTAATTTTCCAGACCTTATCTTGAACGCCAATGTTCCTGTTAACTTCCATTTCTTAATTACATTTCAAAGTAAGGAAAGGGCAACTTGAAAACAGCATGCTATCTTCTTATAGCCTTCTCCTGCTTTGTGGGCCTCCACCATTTTCATTTTCAGAGTGCTAAGCAGCTGCTTAGAAGAATCCATGGCTGTGCTGCTGTTTTTTGACACAAGGATAGAGGAGGCTGTTTCTCTTTTTTTAAAGCTGGGAAATTTGCATCACCTGACATTTCCTTAGAATGACAGTGAACAAGTCTTGGTCAAAGTTATCTGAGCACACAAATCTCTAAGGGTGTCTCTTGTGTTTTTCCTGGTATGAAGGGCTTCTGGTAAAATGTATCATATCCCCCCTTTATAGCATGGTTCGGGAACATGATTCAAGGTGCCTGAGAGATGCAGGTGTGTCCCTCTAAACCAAAGACATGCTGCGGGATGGCTAGGATTCAGCCCCATATTTGCAAATTTAAGACCTTAGTTGACATTTTACATTCAGCATGTGATTTATTTATTTATTTTCAGAGCTGAATGCAGTAAGTACAGTTATATGATGCTCAGAGGCCAGGTAAATATGGGCCCCAGAGGTGGAATTGGTGAAGTTTCTACCATCACAAGCACTGTCCATTTTCACAGTTCACATGCAGATCCTACAAGTGGTATAGAGCATATTCAGCTTTCTATTGGTAACCAGATCTGCTTCTGAGCGGATTTCTAGTGCTTTGTTACTGGCAATAGCTGTGACGGGTTCTTGGTGACCAGAAGGAGTTCAATTTCATAACTGTTTCAGTTACCATACTCGATGGTTGATCATCCAATGGGTATCTCCTCTAACAGGAGGCGCCCACAATCCGGAATAGTAGTGTTTTGGATTTTGGCTGCAGATTACCTGCGCTGCATCCAAAACGCTGCATTCTAGGTTACAAGCACAGTAGGATTTATAGAAATCCAAAGCCCACTGTGCTTCTGTAGCTGTACTGGTTTTACAACTATTGGCTTGTAGTACTGCCACATATTTTGGTTATTTAAATCTATTTTTAAATAGCTAGTGGTTTGTGATATTTGTAGAATGGTTAAACAAAGGTTTGTCTGTCTTAAACCAGTCTACAGTCTTGTTAAACTGAAATATATATTAATACACTGTTTTCCTATCGGCAATACCCTGGTGGCACCACTTTGGCTAGTCTTGGTTTGCGGCTACTGAATTGTGTTGTTCCAGACAACTTAGTTATCAAGAGTCTTGCTTCATATTGTTGAAAAGGTTTAATAATATTTTCCAATGTAGGTGATACAAACACATGGTAATTATTTTATTTCAAAGTCTTGGGCTAAAGAGTCACTTTATGATTTTTTCATTAATGAGTTTTTCTTAATGTGTCACAGGTAAGATGGGATCTAATAACGCACTAAATTAGGTAAAATATATATTGTAAAAATGTAAAAAATCTTGTAATATACATTTTTACATGATTTAGTTGTTGCGGAGCTGTATCATCTATGAATTTAAGTTACTTTAGCATATACTAGCCTTTGTCATTTAGACATTTGTTGATCATATGGTGGGAAGGAATGAGAATATTTGGTAGGGTCATTAGAGCCCTTTGAATGAACTGGCCTTGCTACTCTGGCAAGGCAGAGCATACCACCACTGGATTGCTGCCTGCCGATTGCTGTATGGAAAACAGCTCGGGGATCTCACGGCATCTGTGAATCTCAGAACATACTCGCTTAGAATTTCACCTGACTTTTATTATGCTCATGTGATTTTAAATAAAAGCTGTGGCATTTTGACAACAAAAAAATGTGTTGCGTATTTTATTTTATTAGGGTCATGTGTTAATAAATGAGGGTCCATCCCATATCCAGAAGTCATATACTCATCAGTTTGTATTATCTATATTTATATTAAATGTATTAGGCTGCATGGTTCCCTTTTAAAAACATAAGTCTGTTTGTGTGTTTGTTTTTTTTATTACTGTTGGAAAGGAGGAATTTAAGAAAATATAACTTGCTGTCTAGCTCTGTGTTATCCTACCAGAAGAGATGACAAAATAATTTATTCATGTTATAAGTCAAAATATTTAATATGAAAATCTAACCACTTTTGTAATGTACTTCAACTAAAAATTCCCTACCAGTCGAACTACTCTAATTTCCTCTCTGCATTTTTTTTCTTACTTCTGATGACATTTCACTTGAACTTTCCAACCTGCACTGGGCATCATCAAAGATCATCATCGGGGGCGGCACTGCGGTCACTTACTTTTTTCACCTTTGTCACCTAATGACGTCCTATTTCAGTAATGTTATTGACGAAATGATAGCAGCCCCAGTTCCTTGATTATGTTCCAAGTGAGAATAACCAGTGCATGCTGAAAAACTCAAATAAATCATCATTGGAAGTAAGAAAAAAATCACAGACAGCAAGATGGAGGGAAAAACTTTAGTGAATTTTTAATTGAAGTACATTAGAAAAGTGGTTCGATTATTGAATTAAATAGTTAGACATATGGGGCCTGACTCATCAAGGCCAGCGTTATTCATGCCAGTCTTGATGAGAAAGCATGTTGGAGTCAGACGCTCCTGAGTGAAGAAGCAGTTTGCGCGTCCTCATGAATCTGGAGCATCTGATGACTGGCGTGCACCTCCGTGCTCTATTCCAGAGACCTCACTCCAGTCAGGGGCTGGAGATAGATTTCTGGCATATGGAGGGTCACAGTTCATCATGTATTAGACGAACTGTGGAGTCATGCCACTGTCTTTCCCCATCTCCGCCTATTTCGGTGCAGCTGGAAGAAACTGGCACGATGTCACTAAAAAGTCACAAAAACTTACCATTGCACCTAAATTTTCTGACTTAAAACAGAATTCTGATGTGAAAGCTTTGATGAATCAGAATCATAGCATAAAATTCATTTTTAGTTATAGACAACCCCTTTAATACTTATTCTACATGTGTGAAATATGCTCACATGTTTATGTGATCATACTGCTATTTAACCTTCAAAAACCTTTTACTTTTTTACAATATTAATCTGAATTGAAATATGAATTATGTTTTCTGCATATTGGCAATAGCAGGAATAGTGACAAATGACAGCTATGGACTGCAGAATGTGGTTCCATCAAGTTTCTGTTAAATGTTTTATGGCAAGTAGTGATTTTATGCTCATAATGTAAAATCTGCTATTAGATTTCCATGCCACAGAAGAGAAATTGCCTATGTAAGAAATCATTAAGTAAAATATCTATGATAAATGAGAAAAACTACAATATTTCCTTGTGGATGTGTCTCAAGAATGACAACATAGAGATAACACAACACTACTTAAATGTAATGCAACTGTACATTGTTGTCTTAACCCCTTAACGACCGCCGATACGCCTTTTAACGGCGGCAGTTAAGGGTATTTAAACCACAGAGCCATTAATTAACGGCGCTGTGGTAAAAGTGAATAGCGCCCCCCAGAGTCGGATTTTCTCTGGGGTCTCAGTTGCCGGGGGTAGCCGAGACCCCAGAGAACATGATTCGGGTTTTTTTTTTTACCGACCCCCGGGTTGCAATCGCCGGTAATTAACCGTTTATCGGTGGTCGCAAAAAAACACGATTTCCTATTTAATTTCTCTGTCTTCCGATGTAATCGCACATCAGAGGACAGAGAAATGGGGTCCCCGATAGCCCCCCAATACTCACCTATGTCCCCCAGTGCTCCTCGTGGCTCCCGATGGGCGCCACCATCTTGATCCGGCCGGCATCGGGAAAATCTTTGGGGTTTCGGCTGCCAGGGGTAGCCGAGACCTCAAAGAACATGATCGGGGTCGGTTTTTACCGACCCCTGTTTTGCGATCGCCTGTAATTAACTGTATACTGGCGGCCACACAAAAAAAGCGATCTGTCATTCTCTGTCCTCTGATGTGATCGCACATCAGAGGACAGAGAAATAGGGGGATTTGGGGACCATATCTTACTTACCGGTGTCCCTGGGTCCTCCTGCTTCCCCTCCTGCCCGCCGGCTTCTTCATCCGGTAAGAAAATGGCGGGCACATGCGCAGTGCGCCCGCCATGATCTGCCGGCCGGCAGCTGGAGGAGTTGGAGCTAAAGTTAGGACTAAGGTTAGGGTTGGGGCTAAATTTAAGGTTAGGGTTGTGGCTAGATTTAGGGTTAGGGTTGGGGCTAAATTTAGGGTTAGGGTTGGGGCTAAATTTAGGGTTACGGTTGAGGCTAAATTTAGGGTTAGGGTTGAGGCTAAATTTAGGGTTAGGGTTGGGGCTAAATTTAGGGTTAGGGTCAGGGTTGGGGCTAAATTTAGGGTTAGGGCTAAATTTAGGGTTAGGGATGGGGCTAAATTTAGGGTTAGTGTTAGGGCTAAATTTAGGGTTAGGGTTAAGGTTGGCGCTAAATTTAAGGTTAGGGCTAGGGTTAGGCTTCTTTCACACTTGCGTCAGTACGAGGCCGTCGCAATGCGTCGGCCCGACATACCGACGTACGTTGTGAATATTGTGCACGTGGGCAGGGAATGCAGTTTTTCAACGCATCCGCTGCCCAGTGTTATGATAAGGTAATTCAGTACCACAATGGACATAGAGGTCAGAGCACATACAGTGACCTGACAATAACCCAAAAACATAGAACGAGCTCTGAGACGTGGGAACTCTGCTGACCGCAATCCCTAATCCTCTCCAACCACACTAGAGGCAGCCGTGGATTGCGCCTAACGCTCCCTATGCAACTCGGCACAGCCTGAGAAACTAGCTAGCCTGAAGATAGAAAATAAGCCTACCTTGCCTCAGAGAAATACCCCAAAGGAAAAGGCAGCCCCCACATATAATGACTGTGAGTTAAGATGAAAAGACAAACGTAGAGATGAAATAGATTTAGCAAAGTGAGGCCCGACTTTCTGAACAGAGCGAGGATAGGAAAGGTAACTTTGCGGTCAACACAAAACCCTACAAAAACCATGCAAAGGGGGCAAAAAGACCCTCCGTACCGAACTAACGGCACGGAGGTACACCCTCTGCGTCCCAGAGCTTCCAGCAAGCAGGAAAAAACAAATAGACAAGCTGGACAGAAAAAAACAGCAAACAAAATAGCAAAGCGGAACTTAGCTATGCAGAGCAGCAGGCCACAGGAACGATCCAGGAGGAAACAGGTCCAATACTAGAACATTGACTGGAGGCCAGGATCAAAGCACTAGGTGGAGTTAAATAGAGCAGCACCTAACGACTTCACCACATCACCTGAGGAAGGAAACTCAGAAGCCGCAGTACCACTTTCCTCCACCAACGGAAGCTCACAGAGAGAATCAGCCGAAGTACCACTTGTGACCACAGGAGGGAGCTCTGCCACAGAATTCACAACAGTACCCCCCCCTTGAGGAGGGGTCACCAAACCCTCACCAGAGCCCCCAGGATGACCAGGATGAGCCATATGAAAGGCACGAACAAGATCGGGAGCATGGACATCAGAGGCAAAGACCCAGGAATTATCTTCCTGAGCATAACTGTCATGATTCCAATGGCAGGGAATCACAAAAGGACAAGCACCAACGAGCTCTAGGGTGATGGAACCTGAGCTGACCGCGACCCTAAACCTGAACACACAAATAACAATAGCCGGGGAACGTGCCTACGTTGATCCTAGATGTCTCGCACCAGCCGAAGATCTAACTTCCCCTATTAGAAGAAACACAGACCTCTCTTGCCTCCAGAGAAATCCCCCACAGAAATAGCAGCCCCCCACATATAATGACGGTGAAATGAGAGGAAGGCACATACACAGTATGAAAACAGATTCAGCAAAATGAGGCCCGCTAAAACTAGATAGCAGAGGATACAAAAGTAAACTGCGCGGTCAGCAAAAAACCCTTCAAAAAACCATCCTGTAATTACTTGAACTCATGTTCCAACTCATGGAACATGAGGAGCAATTACAGCCCACTAGAGCAACCAGCAGCAAAGAAACAATTACATGCAAGCTGGAAAAGACAAAAATAAAGCAAAACGTGAAACAAGAAAATCAAAAACTTAGCTTGTCCTGAAGATTTCTGAAGCCAGAAGCTGAGCTAACAAAACACTCTGATAACCTTGATAGCCGGCGGGGAAATGACAAGAAAGCCCGGTTAAATAGGAAACTCCCAAATCCTAATAGAACAGGTGGACACCAGAGACAGCAGAACACAAATCACCCAGTACCATCAGTAACCACCAGAGGGAGCCCAAAAACAGAACTCACAACAGTACCCCCTCCTTGAGGAGGGGTCACCGAACCCTCACGAGAACCACCAGGGCGACCAGGATGAGCCTTATGAAAAGCGCGGACCAAATCATCAGCATGAACATCAGAGGCAACCACCCAAGAATTATCCTCCTGACCATAACCCTTCCACTTGACCAAATATTGGAGTTTCCGTCTGGAAACACGAGAATCCAAGATCTTCTCCACAACATATTCCAATTCTCCCTCCACCAGCACCGGAGCAGGAGGCTCAAGCGAAGGAACAACAGGTACCTCATACCTCCGCAACAACGACCGATGGAACACATTATGAATAGCAAACGATGCCGGGAGATCCAAACAAAACGACACAGGGTTAAGAATTTCCAAGATCCTATAAGGACCGATGAACCGAGGCTTGAACTTAGGAGAAGAGACCTTCATAGGAACAAAACGAGAAGACAACCACACCAAGTCCCCAACACGAAGTCGAGGACCCACGCGGCGACGGCGATTAGCAAACTGCTGAGCCTTCTCCTGGGACAACTTCAAATTGTCCACCACATGACTCCAAATCCGATGCAACCCATCCACCACCATGTCCACTCCAGGACAATCAGAAGGCTCCACCTGACCAGAGGAAAAACGAGGATGAAACCCCGAATTACAAAAGAAAGGAGAAACCAAGGTAGCAGAACTAGCCCGATTATTAAGGGCAAACTCGGCCAGCGGCAAAAAGGTAACCCAGTCATCCTGATCAGCAGAAATAAAACACCTCAAATAAGTTTCCAAGGTCTGATTAGTTCGCTCCGTCTGGCCATTCGTCTGAGGGTGGAATGCAGACGAAAAGCACAAATCAATGCCCATCTTAGCACAGAACGTCCGCCAAAATCTAGACACAAACTGGGATCCCCTGTCAGAAACGATGTTCTCCGGAATCCCATGCAAACGAACCACGTTCTGGAAAAACAGAGGGACCAACTCAGAGGAGGAAGGCAACTTAGGCAAGGGTACAAGATGAACCATTTTAGAAAAGCGGTCACACACAACCCAGATGACGGACATTTTTTGAGAGACAGGGAGATCCGAAATAAAGTCCATGGAAATGTGCGTCCAAGGCCTCTTCGGGATAGGCAAAGGTGACAACAATCCACTGGCTCGAGAACAGCAAGGCTTAGCCCGAGCACAAACCTCACAAGACTGCACAAAAGAACGCACATCCCTCGACAAGGAAGGCCACCAAAAAGACCTGGCCACCAAGTCTCTAGTACCAAATATTCCAGGATGACCTGCCATCGCAGAAGAATGGACCTCGGAGATGACTCTACTGGTCCAACTATCCGGAACAAACAGTCTCTCAGGCGGACAACGATCAGGTTGAAACTCCTGCAAAGCACGTCGCAAGTCTGGGAAGACGGCCGACAAAATCACCCCATCCCTAAGGATACCAGTGGGCTCAGAATTTCCAGGGGAGTCAGGCACAAAACTCCTAGAAAGAGCATCCGCCTTCACATTCTTTGAACCTGGCAGGTATGAAACCACAAAATTGAAATGAGAGAAAAACAGTGACCAACGAGCCTGTCTAGGATTCAGACGCCTGGCAGACTTAAGGTAAATCAGATTTTTGTGATCAGTCAAGACCACCACACGATGTCTAGCACCCTCCAGCCAATGATGCCACTCCTCAAATGCCCACTTCATGGCCAAAAGTTCCCGATTACCCACATCATAATTCCGCTCAGCGGGCGAAAATTTTCTAGAAAAGAACGCACATGGCTTCATCACCGAGCAATCGGAGCTTCTCTGTGACAAAACCGCCCCCGCTCCAATCTCGGAAGCATCAACCTCAACTTGGAAAGGAAGCGAAACATCAGGCTGACGCAACACAGGAGCAGAAGAAAACCGGCGTTTAAGTTCCTGAAAGGCCTCCACAGCCGCAGGAGACCAATCAGCAACATCAGCACCCTTCTTAGTCAAATCCGTCAAAGGCTTAACAACACTAGAAAAATTAGTTATAAAACGACGATAGAAATTACCAAAGCCCAAGAACTTCTGCAGACTCTTAAGAGATGCAGGCTGCGTCCAGTCACAAATAGCCCGAACCTTGACGGGATCCATCTCAATAGTAGAAGGGGAAAAAATATACCCCAAGAAAGAAATCTTCTGGACTCCAAAGAGACACTTTGAGCCCTTTACAAACAAGGAATTAGCCCGCAGGACCTGAAACACCTTCCTGACCTGCTGAACATGAGACTCCCAGTCATCAGAAAAAACCAAAATATCATCCAAATACACAATCATAAATTTATCCAGATATTCACGGAAAATATCGTGCATAAAGGACTGGAAGACTGAAGGAGCATTAGAAAGTCCGAAAGGCATTACCAAATACTCAAAATGGCCCTCAGGCGTATTAAATGCGGTTTTCCACTCATCACCTTGCTTTATTCGAATAAGATTATACGCACCCCGAAGATCAATCTTAGTGAACCATTTAGCCCCCTTAATGCGAGCAAACAAATCAGTCAACAAAGGCAAAGGATACTGATATTTTACGGTAATCTTATTCAAAAGACGATAATCTATACAAGGCCTCAAGGACCCATCTTTTTTGGCCACGAAAAAAAAACCTGCTCCCAAAGGGGACGAAGAAGGACGGATATGTCCCTTTTCCAAGGACTCCTTAACATAATCCCGCATAGCAGTATGCTCTGGCACTGACAGATTGAACAAACGACCTTTAGGAAATTTACTACCAGGAATTAAATCTATAGCACAATCGCAATCCCTGTGAGGAGGAAGCGAACTGAGCTTAGGCTCCTCAAAAACATCCCGATAATCAGACAAAAATACAGGAACCTCAGAAGGAGTAGATGAAGCGATAGAAATCGGAGGTGCATCATCATGAACCCCCTGACATCCCCAGCTTAACACAGACATTGTTTTCCAGTCAAGGACTGGATTATGAGTTTGTAACCATGGCAGACAAAGTACTAGAACATCATGTAAATTATACAATACCAGGAAGCAAATCACCTCCTGATGAACGGGAGTCATACGCATGGTCACTTGTGTCCAGTACTGAGGTTTATTCATGGCCAAAGGTGTAGAGTCAATTCCCTTCAAAGGAATAGGGACTTCCAGAGGCTCAAGACTAAACCCACATCGCTTGGCAAATGACCAATCCATAAGACTCAGGGCAGCGCCTGAATCTACATAGGCATCGACGGAAATGGATGATAATGAGCAAATCAGAGTCACAGACAGAATGAACTTAGACTGTAACGTACTAATGGCAACAGACTTATCAACCTTTTTTGTGCGTTTAGAGCATGCTGATATAACATGAGCTGAATCACCACAATAAAAGCACAACCCATTTTTCCGCCTATAGTTTTGCCGTTCACTTCTAGACTGAACTCTATCACATTGCATTGTCTCAAGTGCCTGTTCAGAAGACACCGCCAAATGGTGCACAGGTTTGCGCTCCCATAAACGCCGATCAATCTGAATAGCCATAGTCATAGACTCATTCAGACCCGTAGGCGCAGGGAACCCCACCATAACATCTTTAATGGCCTCAGAAAGGCCATCTCTGAACTTTGCAGCCAGGGCGCACTCATTCCACTGAGTAAGCACTGACCATTTCCGAAATTTTTGACAATATATTTCTGCTTCATCTTGCCCCTGAGAGAGAGCTAATAAAGCTTTTTCAGCCTGAATCTCCTGGTTAGGTTCCTCATAGAGCAAACCCAATGCCAGAAAAAACGCATCCACATTAAGCAACGCAGGATCCCCTGGTGCCAATGCAAATGCCCAATTTTGAGGGTCACCCCGCAGGAAAGATATAATAATCTTAACCTGCTGAGCAGGGTCTCCAGAAGAGCGAGATTTCAAAGAAAGGAACAGCTTGCAATTGTTCCTAAAATTCAGAAAACGAGATCTATCTCCAGCAAAGAACTCTGGAATAGGAATTCTAGGTTCAGACATAGGAGCATGTACAACAAAATCTTGTATATTTTGAACCTTAGCAGCAAGATTATTCAAGCTGGAAGCTAAACTCTGGACGTCCATGATAAACAGCTAAGGTCAGAGCTATTCAAAGATTAAGAGAAGGAAAAAAAAAATCAGCCAGGCTGCAATTAAGGCTAGGCAGCAACCTCAGAGGAGAGGAAAAAAAAAAAAAAAAAAAACTTCCTCAGACTACTTTACCTCCTACTTCAGCCCAAACATTTTGGGCCGGCTATACTGTCATGATTCCAATGGCAGGGAATCACAAAAGGACAAGCACCAACGAGCTCTAGGGTGATGGAACCTGAGCTGACCGCGACCCTAAACCTGAACACACAAATAACAATAGCCGGGGAACGTGCCTACGTTGATCCTAGACGTCTCGCACCAGCCGAAGATCTAACTTCCCCTATTAGAAGAAACACAGACCTCTCTTGCCTCCAGAGAAATCCCCCACAGAAATAGCAGCCCCCCACATATAATGACGGTGAAATGAGAGGAAGGCACATACACAGTATGAAAACAGATTCAGCAAAATGAGGCCCGCTAAAACTAGATAGCAGAGGATACAAAAGTAAACTGCGCGGTCAGCAAAAAACCCTTCAAAAAACCATCCTGTAATTACTTGAACTCATATTCCAACTCATGGAACATGAGGAGCAATTACAGCCCACTAGAGCAACCAGCAGCAAAGAAACAATTACATGCAAGCTGGAAAAGACAAAAATAAAGCAAAACGTGAAACAAGAAAATCAAAAACTTAGCTTGTCCTGAAGATTACTGAAGCCAGAAGCTGAGCTAACAAAACACTCTGATAACCTTGATAGCCGGCGGGGAAATGACAAGAAAGCCCGGTTAAATAGGAAACTCCCAAATCCTAATAGAACAGGTGGACACCAGAGACAGCAGAACACAAATCACCCAGTACCATCAGTAACCACCAGAGGGAGCCCAAAAACAGAACTCACAACACATAACCCTTCCACTTAACCAGATACTGGAGTTTCCGTCTTGAAACACGAGAATCCAAAATCTTCTCCACAATATACTCCAACTCCCCCTCCACCAAAACCAGGGCAGGAGGATCAACAGATGGAACCATAGGTGCCACGTATCTCCGCAACAATGACCTATGGAATACGTTATGTATGGAAAAAGAATCTGGAAGGGTCAGACGAAAAGACACAGGATTAAGAACCTCAGAAATCCTATACGGACCAATGAAACGAGGTTTAAACTTAGGAGAGGAAACCTTCATAGGAATATGACGAGAAGATAACCAAACCAAATCCCCAACACGAATTGCCCACTACATGAGTCCAAATCTGCTGCAACCTGTCCACCACAGTATCCACACCAGGACAGTCCGAAGACTCAACCTGCCCTGAAGAGAAACGAGGATGGAACCCAGAGTTGCAGAAAAACGGCGAAACCAAGGTAGCCGAGCTGGCCCGATTATTAAGGGCGAACTCAGCCAAAGGCAAAAAGGACACCCAGTCATCCTGATCAGCAGAAACAAAGCATCTCAGATATGTTTTCAAGGTCTGATTGGTTCGTTCGGTCTGGCCATTAGTCTGAGGATGGAAAGCCGAGGAAAAAGACAAGTCAATGCCCATCCTACCACAAAAGGCTCGCCAAAACCTCGAAACAAACTGGGAACCTCTGTCAGAAACGATATTCTCTGTAATGCCATGTAAACGAACCACATGCTGGAAGAACAATGGCACCAAATCAAAGGAGGAAGGTAATTTAGACAAGGGTACCAAATGGACCATCTTAGAGAAGGGATCACAGACCACCCAAATGACTGACATCTTTTGAGAGACGGGAAGATCTGAAATAAAATCCATAGAGATATGTGTCCAAGGCCTCTTCGGGACCAGCAAGGGCAAAAGCAACCCACTGGCACGAGAACAGCAGGGCTGTTCCTATTAGGTATACACTCACCCTCGGACGCACCCTGCTTCTTTCCGGCAGCCTTCCTTCCTAAGAATCAGCCCTTCCAGGACCTTCGGTGACATCGCGGTGACGTCGCGGCTTGTGATTGGTCGCGCGAGCGGTCACATGGGCGGCCGCGCGGCCAATCACAAGCCGCGACATCACCGCGACGTCACCGCAAGGTCCTGGAAGGCTGATTCTAAGGAAGGAAGGTTCCCGGTTAGTACCAGGGCGCGTCAGAGGGTAAGTATTGCGATATTTTTTATTTTAATTCTTTATTTTCCACTTAAATCTGAATTCCAATACCAATTCCCGATATAAACATATCGGGAATCGGTATCGGAATTCCGATTCTAGATTCAAAAGATCGCCGACTTCATGGCCGACCCCACACAGGGGTCGGGTCGGGTTTCATGAAACCCGACCTTGCCAAAAGTCGGCGGCTTTTGAAAAATTTCGACCCGTTTCGCTCAACCCTAATCAGAACCTCTCTGCGACAAAACAGCCCCTGCTCCAATCTCAGAAGCATCAACCTCGACCTGGAACGGAAGCGAAACATCTGGTTGACACAACACAGGGGCAGAAGAAAAACGACGCTTCAACTCTTGAAAAGCTTCCACAGCAGCAGAAGACCAATTGACCACATCAGCACCCTTCTTGGTCAAATCGGTCAATGGTTTAGCAATACTAGAAAAATTGCAGATGAAGCGACGATAAAAATTAGCAAAGCCCAGGAACTTTTGCAGACTTTTCAGAGATGTCGGCTGAGTCCAATCATGAATGGCTTGGACCTTAACAGGGTCCATCTCGATAGTAGAAGGGGAAAAGATGAACCCCAAAAATGAAACCTTCTGAACACCAAAGAGACACTTTGATCCCTTCACAAACAAAGAATTAGCACGCAGGACCTGAAACACCGCTCTGACCTGCTTCACATGAGACTCCCAATCATCCGAGAAGATAAAAATGTCATCCAAGTACACAATCAGGAATCTATCCAGGCACTCTCGGAAGATGTCATGCATAAAGGACTGAAACACTGATGGAGCATTGGCAAGTCCGAATGGCATTACTAGATACTCAAAATGGCCCTCGGGCGTATTAAATGCAGTTTTCCATTCATCGCCTTGCTTAATACGCACAAGATTATACGCACCACGAAGATCTATCTTGGTGAACCAACTAGCCCCCTTAATCCGAGCAAACAAATCAGATAACAACGGCAAGGGGTACTGAAATTTAACCGTGATCTTATTTAGAAGGCGGTAATCTATACAAGGTCTCAGTGAACCATCCTTCTTGGCTACAAAAAAGAACCCTGCTCCCAATGGCGACGATGACGGGCGAATATGCCCCTTCTCCAAGGACTCCTTCACATAACTCCGCATAGCGGCGTGCTCAGGCACAGATAAATTAAGCAGTCGACCTTTTGGGAATTTACTACCAGGAATCAAATCGATAGCACAATCACAATCCCTATGCGGAGATAGGGTATCGGACTTGGGCTCATCAAATACATCCCGGTAATCAGACAAGAACTCTGGAACCTCAGAAGGGGTGGATGACGAAATAGTCAGAAATGGGACATCACCATGTACCCCCTGACAACCCCAGCTGGACACAGACATGGATTTCCAATCTAATACTGGATTATGGACTTGTAGCCATGGCAACCCCAACACGACCACATCATGCAGATTATGCAACACCAGAAAGCGAATAACCTCCTGATGTGCAGGAGCCATGCACATGGTCAGCTGGGTCCAGTACTGAGGCTTATTCTTTGCCAAAGGCGTAGCATCAATTCCTCTTAATGGAATAGGACACTGCAAGGGCTCCAAGAAAAACCCACAACGTCTAGCATACTCCAAGTCCATCAAATAGAAGATCGTTGGGTACAGCCGGGACCAGCTGCTTCGAAAGCATCACCAAACCAGGGATTCAAGCTTCAGGAGGCTAATTTGCATATTCCAGGTGCCTTCTGGGAGAAGCGAAGTCTCCCTAAGCTAGAAGATCGTTGGGTACAGCCGGGACCAGCTGCTTCGAAAGCATCACCAAACCAGGGATTCAAGCTTCAGGAGGCTAATTTGCATATTCCAGGTGCCTTCTGGGAGAAGCGAAGTCTCCCTAAGCTAGAAGATCGTTGGGTACAGCCGGGACCAGCTGCTTCGAAAGCATCACCAAACCAGGGATTCAAGCTTCAGGAGGCTAATTTGCATATTCCAGGTGCCTTCTGGGAGAAGCGAAGTCTCCCTAAGCTAGAAGATCGTTGGGTACAGCCGGGACCAGCTGCTTCGAAAGCATCACCAAACCAGGGATTCAAGCTTCAGGAGGCTAATTTGCATATTCCAGGTGCCTTCTGGGAGAAGCGAAGTCTCCCTAAGCTAGAAGATCGTTGGGTACAGCCGGGACCAGCTGCTTCGAAAGCATCACCAAACCGCGCGCCGTAAGAATTTTTGCCTGTAGGACATTATTGGAAGAGAGCTTGGCTGAGTAGATTACACAAGAAGGAAAACACACAGCAAGTCAGCAGGATCTAGGAGCAACATGGCAGATGTGACAACCTACATGGTGAGCTGCAGCATGTGCTACATGTTCACAGATCGACCAGAAGAAGAATCCAATTTCACCTGTCAGAAGTGTAGACTAGTGGCCCTTTTAGAAGAAAAGGTGCGGGGTCTGGAAGAAAGAATAGCAACTTTGAAACTCATCAAAGAGAATGAAGACTTTCTAGACAGAACAGAAGCATCTCTACTGGTCACAGAAGGTGCAAAAAGTGTCAGAGAACCTCCAAAAGCAGATGAGTGGAAGCATGTGACCAAAAGAAGCAAGAAGACCATGGAGAAATCACCAACCACACAACTGAAGAACCGATATCAAATCTTTGTAGAGGATGAAGATGGCACACCTAAGAATGAAGCAATACCAGCAAGCAAAAAAGAAAAGGGCACACAGCAACAAGTGACAGCAAAAAGTACAGCCAAGAAGCAACGAAGAGTGGTGGTGGTGGGAGACTCACTACTGAGAGGCACCGAAGCAGCCATCTGCAGACCGGACATAACTGCAAGAGAAGTATGCTGCCTTCCAGGTGCGATGATCAAGGATGTGACCGATAGGATACCAAAGCTCTTCAGCTCCAAGGACGTACACCCATTTCTTCTGATACATGTTGGCACCAATGACACGGCAAGGAAGGACCTACCGACAATCTGCAAGGACTTTGAAGAGTTGGGGAAGAAAGTAAAGGAACTGGATGCACAGGTAGTTTTTTCTTCTATCCTTCCAGTAGACGGGCATGGCACCAGGAGATGGAACAGGATCCTTGATGCAAACAACTGGCTAAGGCGATGGTGCAGACAACAAGGATTTGGATTCCTGGACCACGGTGTGAATTACTGGTATGATGGACTCCTCGCCAGAGACGGACTACACCTCAACAAACCTGGGAAACACACATTCGCCAGAAGACTCGCTACACTCATCAGGAGGGCGTTAAACTAGAAGAAGAGGGGACGGGAAGAAAAACATTAGACTCGAACAAAGACGACCCAGGAAAACATACTCAGAAGGGAGGTAAGAACATTTCTAAAACAATCCACAGTGAGGAGATTGGAACAAAACAAAATCCTCTAAACTGCATGCTCGCAAACGCCAGAAGCCTGACAAACAAGATGGAAGAACTAGAAGCAGAAATATCTACAGGTAACTTTGACATAGTGGGAATAACCGAGACATGGTTAGATGAAAGCTATGACTGGGCAGTTAACTTACAGGGTTACAGTCTGTTTAGAAAGGATCGTAAAAATCGGAGAGGAGGAGGGGTTTGTCTCTATGTAAAGTCTTGTCTAAAGTCCACTTTAAGGGAGGATATTAGCGAAGGGAATGAGGATGTCGAGTCCATATGGGTTGAAATTCATGGAGGGAAAAATGGTAACAAAATTCTCATTGGGGTCTGTTACAAACCCCCAAATATAACAGAAAGCATGGAAAGTCTACTTCTAAAGCAGATAGATGAAGCTGCAACCCATAATGAGGTCCTGGTTATGGGGGACTTTAACTACCCGGATATTAACTGGGAAACAGAAACCTGTGAAACCCATAAAGGCAACAGGTTTCTGCTAATAACCAAGAAAAATTATCTTTCACAATTGGTGCAGAATCCAACCAGAGGAGCAGCACTTTTAGACCTAATACTATCTAATAGACCTGACAGAATAACAAATCTGCAGGTGGTTGGGCATTTAGGAAATAGCGACCACAATATTGTGCAGTTTCACCTGTCTTTCACTAGGGGGACTTGTCAGGGAGTCACAAAAACATTGAACTTTAGGAAGGCAAAGTTTGAACAGCTTAGAGATGCCCTTAATCTGGTAGACTGGGACAATATCCTCAGAAATAAGAATACAGATAATAAATGGGAAATGTTTAAGAACATCCTAAATAGGCAGTGTAAGCGGTTTATACCTTGTGGGAATAAAAGGACTAGAAATAGGAAAAACCCAATGTGGCTAAACAAAGAAGTAAGACAGGCAATTAACAGTAAAAAGAAAGCATTTGCACTACTAAAGCAGGATGGCACCATTGAAGCTCTAAAAAACTATAGGGAGAAAAATACTTTATCTAAAAAACTAATTAAAGCTGCCAAAAAGGAAACAGAGAAGCACATTGCTAAGGAGAGTAAAACTAATCCCAAACTGTTCTTCAACTATATCAATAGTAAAAGAATAAAAACTGAAAATGTAGGCCCCTTAAAAAATAGTGAGGAAAGAATGGTTGTAGATGACGAGGAAAAAGCTAACATATTAAACACCTTCTTCTCCACGGTATTCACGGTGGAAAATGAAATGCTAGGTGAAATCCCAAGAAACAATGAAAACCCTATATTAAGGGTCACCAATCTAACCCAAGAAGAGGTGCGAAACCGGCTAAATAAGATTAAAATAGATAAATCTCCGGGTCCGGATGTCATACACCCACGAGTACTAAGAGAACTAAGTAATGTAATAGATAAACCATTATTTCTTATTTTTAGTGACTCTATAGCGACAGGGTCTGTTCCGCAGGACTGGCGCATAGCAAATGTGGTGCCAATATTCAAAAAGGGCTCTAAAAGTGAACCTGGAAATTATAGGCCAGTAAGTCTAACCTCTATTGTTGGTAAAATATTTGAAGGGTTTCTGAGGGATGTTATTCTGGATTATCTCAATGAGAATAACTGTTTAACTCCATATCAGCATGGGTTTATGAGAAATCGCTCCTGTCAAACCAATCTAATCAGTTTTTATGAAGAGGTAAGCTATAGACTGGATCACGGTGAGTCATTGGACGTGGTATATCTCGATTTTTCCAAAGCGTTTGATACCGTGCCGCACAAGAGGTTGGTACACAAAATGAGAATGCTTGGTCTGGGGGAAAATGTGTGTAAATGGGTTAGTAACTGGCTTAGTGATAGAAAGCAGAGGGTGGTTATAAATGGTATAGTCTCTAACTGGGTCGCTGTGACCAGTGGGGTACCGCAGGGGTCAGTATTGGGACCTGTTCTCTTCAACATATTCATTAATGATCTGGTAGAAGGTTTACACAGTAAAATATCGATATTTGCAGATGATACAAAACTATGTAAAGCAGTTAATACAAGAGAAGATAGTATTCTGCTACAGATGGATCTGGATAAGTTGGAAACTTGGGCTGAAAGGTGGCAGATGAGGTTTAACAATGATAAATGTAAGGTTATACACATGGGAAGAGGGAATCAATATCACCATTACACACTGAACGGGAAACCACTGGGTAAATCTGACAGGGAGAAGGACTTGGGGATCCTAGTTAATGATAAACTTACCTGGAGCAGCCAGTGCCAGGCAGCAGCTGCCAAGGCAAACAGGATCATGGGGTGCATTAAAAGAGGTCTGGATACACATGATGAGAGCATTATACTGCCTCTGTACAAATCCCTAGTTAGACCGCACATGGAGTACTGTGTCCAGTTTTGGGCACCGGTGCTCAGGAAGGATATAATGGAACTAGAGAGAGTACAAAGGAGGGCAACAAAATTAATAAAGGGGATGGGAGAACTACAATACCCAGATAGATTAGCGAAATTAGGATTATTTAGTCTAGAAAAAAGACGACTGAGGGGCGATCTAATAACCATGTATAAGTATATAAGGGGACAATACAAATATCTCGCTGAGGATCTGTTTATACCAAGGAAGGTGACGGGCACAAGGGGGCATTCTTTGCGTCTGGAGGAGAGAAGGTTTTTCCACCAACATAGAAGAGGATTCTTTACTGTTAGGGCAGTGAGAATCTGGAATTGCTTGCCTGAGGAGGTGGTGATGGCGAACTCACTCGAGGGGTTCAAGAGAGGCCTGGATGTCTTCCTGGAGCAGAACAATATTGTATCATACAATTATTAGGTTCTGTAGAAGGACGTAGATCTGGGTATTTATTATGATGGAATATAGGCTGAACTGGATGGACAAAGGTCTTTTTTCGGCCTTACTAACTATGTTACTATGTAAATTCAGGGCAGCGCCTGAATCCACAAATGCCATGACAGAATACGATGACAAAGAGCAGATCAAGGTAACGGACAAAAGAAATTTTGACTGTACCGTACCAATGGTGGCAGACCTAGCGAACCGCTTAGTGCGCTTAGGACAATCAGAGATAGCATGAGTGGAATCACCACAGTAGAAACACAGCCCATTCAGACGTCTGTGTTCTTGCCGTTCAACTCTGGTCAAAGTCCTATCGCACTGCACAGGCTCAGGTTTAAGCTCAGGTAATACCGCCAAATGGTGCACAGATTTACGCTCACGCAAGCGTCGACCGATCTGAATGGCCAAAGACATAGACTCATCCAGACCAGCAGGCATAGGAAATCCCACCATGACATCCTTAAGGGCTTCAGAGAGACCTTTTCTGAAAATAGCTGCGAGCGCACCTTCATTCCATTGAGTGAGTACGGACCACTTTCTAAATTTCTGACAATATACCTCTATCTCATCCTGACCCTGACACAGAGCCAGCAAGTTTTTCTCTGCCTGATCCACTGAATTAGGTTCATCGTACAGCAATCCGAGCGCCAGGAAAAACGCATCGATATTACTTAATGCAGGATCTCCTGACGCAAGAGAAAATGCCAAGTCCTGAGGGTCGCCACGAAAAAAAGAAATAATGATCCTAACTTGTTGAACTGGGTCACCAGAGGAGCGAGGTTTCAAAGCCAGAAATAGTTTACAATTATTTTTGAAACTCAGAAATTTAGTTCTATCTCCAAAAAACAAATCAGGAATAGGAATTCTCGGTTCTAACATAGAATTCTGAACCACAAAGTCTTGAATATTTTGTACTCTTGCCGTGAGCTGATCCACACATGAAGACAGACCTTTAATGTCCATCGCTACACCTGTGTCCTGAACCACCCAAATGTCTAGGGGAAAAAAAAGGCAAAACACAGTGCAGAGAAAAAAAAATGGTCTCAGAACTTATTTTTTTCCCTGTATTGAGAATCATTAGTACTTTTGGGCCTCCAGTACTGTTATGATAAGGTAATTCAGTACCACAATGGATATAGAGGTCAGAGCACATACAGTGACCTGACAATAACCCAAAAACATAGAACGAGCTCTGAGACGTGGGTACTCTGCTGACCGCAATCCCTAATCCTCTCCAACCACACTAGAGGCAGCCGTGGATTGCGCCTAACGCTCCCTATGCAACTCGGCACAGCCTGAGAAACTAGCTAGCCTGAAGATAGAAAATAAGCCTACCTTGCCTCAGAGAAATACCCCAAAGGAAAAGGCAGCCCCCACATATAATGACTGTGAGTTAAGATGAAAAGACAAACGTAGAGATGAAATAGATTTAGCAAAGTGAGGCCCGACTTTCTGAACAGAGCGAGGATAGGAAAGGTAACTTTGCGGTCAACACAAAACCCTACAAAAACCATGCAAAGGGGGCAAAAAGACCCTCCGTACCGAACTAACGGCACGGAGGTACACCCTCTGCGTCCCAGAGCTTCCAGCAAGCAGGAAAAAAACAAATAGACAAGCTGGACAGAAAAAAACAGCAAACAAAATAGCAAAGCGGAACTTAGCTATGCAGAGCAGCAGGCCACAGGAACGATCCAGGAGGAAACAGGTCCAATACTAGAACATTGACTGGAGGCCAGGATCAAAGCACTAGGTGGAGTTAAATAGAGCAGCACCTAACGACTTCACCACATCACCTGAGGAAGGAAACCCAGAAGCCGCAGTACCACTTTCCTCCACCAACGGAAGCTCACAGAGAGAATCAGCCGAAGTACCACTTGTGACCACAGGAGGGAGCTCTGCCACAGAATTCACAACAGCCCAGTCTATGTCCTGGGGAGGAGGGGGCGGAGTTACGGCCATGCATGCGCGGTTGGAAATGGCACACGCCACGTACAAAAAAAGTTAGATTGAACATTTTTTGTGACGATGGTTCGCCAAAACACAACGGATCCAGTGCACGACGGATTCGACGTGTGGCCATCTGTCGCGATCCGTCGGCAGTACAAGACTATGGGCAAAAAACGCATCCTGCGAGCACATTTGCAGGATCCATTTTTTGGCCAAAATGATGGATTGCGACGGATGCCACATGATGCAAGTGTGAAAGTAGCCTTAGGGTTAGGGTTGGGGCTAAATTTAGGGTTAGGGCTAGGGTTATGGTTGCAGCTAAAATTAGGGTTATAGTTGGGATTAGGGTTAGGGTTTGGATTAAGGTTGGTATTAGGGTTAAGGTTGACATTAGGGTTACGCTTGGGATTAGGGTTAGGTTTGGTATTAGAGTTAAGGTTAGGGTTGGGATTAGGGTTAGGGGTGTATTGGGATTTGGGTTAGGTTTGAGGTTAGGGTTGAGATCAAGATTAGGGGTTTGTTGGATTTAGGGTTTTGGTTAGGGATATGCTTAGTGTTGAGATTAGGGTTATTTTGGCGTTAGGGTTGTGATTATCATTAGGGTTGTGATTAGGATTATGGATCGGGTTGGGATTAGGGTTAGGGGTGTGTTGGGGTTTGGGTTGGAGTTAGAATTGGGGGGTTTCCACTGTTTAGGTACATCAGGGGGTCTCCAAACACGACAGCCAATTTTGCGCTCAAAAAGTAAAATGGTGCTCCCTCCTTTCTGAGCTCTGCCGTGCGCCCAAACAGTGGATTAACCCCACATATGGGGCATCAGCATACTCGGGATAAATTGGACAACAACTTTTGTGGTCCAATTTCTCCTGTTACTCTTGTGAAAATAAAAACTTGGGGGTTACAAAATCTTTTTGTGGAAAAAAAAATATTTTTTATTTTCACGAATCTTATAAATTTCTGTGAAGCACTTGGGTATTCAAAGTTCTCACCACACATCTAGATAAGTTCCTTGGGGGGTCTAGTTTCCAAAATGGGGTCAATTGTGGGGGGTTTCTACTGTTTAGGTACATCAGGGGCTCTGCAAACGCAACATAATGCCCGCAGACCATACTATTAAAGTCTGCATTCCAAAAAGGCGCTCCTTCCCTTCCGAGCTCTGCCATGCACCCAAATAGTGGTCCACCCCACATATGGGGTATCAGCCTACTCAGCATAAATTGCACAATACATTTTGGGGTCCAATTTCTCCTGTTACTCTTGTGAAAGTAAAAATTGGGGGGTGAAAAGATCATTTTTTGTGGAAAAAATATGATTTTTTTATTTTCATGGCTCTACATTATAAACTACTGTGAAGCAGTTGGGGGTTCATAGTGCTCACCACACATCTAGATATGCTCTTTGGGGGGTCTACTATCCAAAATGGGGTCACTTGTGGGGGGTTTCTACTGTTTAGGTACATCAGGAGCTCTGCAAATGCAACATGACGCCCGCAGACCATCCCATTAAAGTCTGCATTCCAAGCGGCGCTCCTTCCCTTCCGAGCCCTGATGGGTGCCCAAACAGTGCCCCCCCCCACATGTGGGGTATCAGCATACTCAGGACAAACTGGTCAACAGATTTTGGGGTCCAATGTCTCCTGTTACCCTTGGGAAGATAAAAAATTGCAGGCTAAAAAAACATTTTTGAGGGAAAAAAAGGATTTTTTATTTTCACGGCTCTACTTTATAAATTTCTGTGAAGCACTTGGGGGTTTAAAGTGCTCACCACACATCTAAATAAGTTCCTTAAGGGGTCTAGTTTCCAAAATGGTGTCAATTGTGAGGGTTTCTACTGTTTAGGCACATCAGGGGCTCTCCAAACGCGACATGGCATCCGATCTCAATTCCAGCAAATTCTACATTGAAAAAGTAAAACGGCACTCCTTCTCTTCCAAGCTCTGCAGTGCACCCAAACAGTGGTTTCCCCCCACAAATGGGGCATCAGCGTATTCAGGAGAAATTGCACAACAAAATTTATCATTACATTTCTGATTTTACACTTGAGAAAATAAAAATAATGGTTCTGAAGTAAAATGTTTGCAAAAAAAGTTAAATGTTCATTTTCTCCTTCCACATTGTTTCAGTTCCTGTGAAGCACATAAAGGGTTAATAAACTTCTTGAATGTGGTTTTGAGTACCTTGAGGGGTGCAGTTTTTAGAATGGTGTCACACTTGGTTATTTTCTATCAGATAGACCCCTCAAAATGACTTCAAATGTGATGTGGTCCCTAAAAAAAATGGTGTTGTAAAAATGAGAAATTGCTGGTCAAATTTTAACCCTTATAACTCCCTAAAAAAAATAAAATTGTTTTCAAAATTGCGCTGATGTGAAATAGATATGTGGGAAATGTTATTTATTAACTTTTTTTGTGACATATCTCTCTGATTTAAGGGCATAAAAATACAAAGTTTGAAAATTGCAAAATGTTAAAAATTTTCGCCATATTTCCATTTTTTTCATAATTAATCTCAAGTTATATCGAAGAAATTGTACCAATAACATGAAGTACAATATGTCACGAAAAAACAGTCTCTGAATCAGCGGGATCCGTTAAAGCATTACCGAATTATAACCTCATAAAGTGACAGTGGTCAGAATTGTAAAAATTGGCTCGGTCATTAAGTACCAAATTGGCTCTGTCACTAAGGGGCTAAGGTGACAGTGGATGTAAAATTTTTTGTGACAGATCTCATTAAATAGTTTGGTACGTATGTTGAATAAAGACCTTGGTTCATCAAGTTCAATATTTCTCCACCAATTGTACATTTCTTCACTAATCTAGCTATAACCCGCAATTTTATTTGTTATTGTTTTTAGTGAATGGATTTTGGAGCAAAAGGATCATCCATATTAGTTTTTTCCATCACTCCTGTGTTGGTTACACTTGAAATGATGCTGTAATAATCCTACCCTTTATCCTCAAGTACAATGAATGTTTGACTTATTTTTGTATTCTATTGGCACAACAATGTCAAGTTCTGGATTTTTCTTACTGTAGTTACTGTATTTGATAATTGGTTGCAATCTGATTAATAGATACATTTCTATAAGGAATTTTTTTGATTGCAGTGATTTCTCTCTTTAATATCCCCACTTAAAGGGAACTTGTCACCCCCCAGGGCATGTTTAACCCCTTCCCGACCTTTGACGCATACGCTGCGTCATGAAAGTCGGTGCCATTCCGACCCATGACGAGGCATATGCGTCATGGAAAGATCGCGTCCCTGCAGGCCGGGTGAAAGGGTTAACTCCCATTTCACCCGATCTGCAGGGACAGGGGGAGTGGTAGTTTAGCCCAGGGGGGGTGGCTTCACCCCCTCGTGGCTACGATCGCTCTGATTGGCTGTTGAAAGTGAAACTGCCAATCAGAGCGATTTGTAATATTTCACCTAAAAAACTGGTGAAATATTACAATCCAGCCATGGCCGATGCTGCAATATCATCGGCCATGGCTGGAAACACTTATGTGCACCCACCCCACCCCTCCGATCGCCCCCCCAGCCCCCCGATCTGTGGTCCGCTCCCCTCCGTCCTGTGCTCCGCTCCCCCGTCCTCCTGTCCGCTTCCCCGTGCACCAATCACACCCCCTGTGCTGCAATCAAACCCCCCCGCACTCCGATCCCCCCCCGCACACAGCGACCCCCCCCGTGCTCCGATCCACCCCCCCCGCACAGCGATCCCTCACCCCGTGCTCCAATCCTTCCCCGTGCTCCAATCCTCCCTCCCGTGTTCCGATCCACCCCCCCGTGCTCCGACGCCCCCCCGTGCCCTGATCTCCCCCCCCCTTATACTTACCTGGCCGCCCGAGGTCCGTCCGTCTTCTTTCCTGGGCGCCGCCATCTTCCAAAATGGCGGGCGCATGTGCAGTGCGCCCGCCGAATCTGCCGGCCGGCAGATTCGTTCCAGAGTGAATTTTGATCACTGAGATATATCCTATCTCAGTGATCAAAATAAAAAAAATAGTAAATGACCCCCCCCTTTGTCACCCCCATAGATAGGGACAATAAAAAAAATAAAGAATTTTTTTTTTTTTCACTAAGGTTGGGGTAAGAACTAGGGTTAGGGTTAGGGGTAGGGTTAGGGGTAGGGTTAGGGTTAGGGGTAGGGATAGGGTTAGGGGTAGGGTTAGGGGTAGGGGTAGGGTTAGGGCTAGGGTTAGGGGTAGGGGTAGGGTTAGGGGTAGGGTTAGGGCTAGGGTTAGGGTTTCGGTATGTGCACACGTATTCTGGTCCTATGCGGATTTTTCCGCAGCGGATTTGAAAAATCCACAGTGCTAAACCGCTGCCGATTTATCGTGGATTTACCGCGGTTTTTCTGCGCATTTCACTGCGGTTTTACAACTGCGATTTTCTATTGGAGCAGTTCTAAAACCGCTGCGGAATCCGCAGAAAGAAGTGACATGCTGCGGAATGTAAACCGCTGCGTTTCCGTGCAGTTTTTCCGCAGCATGTGTACAGCGATTTTTGGTTCCCATAGGTTCACATTGAACTGTAAACTCATGGGAAACTGCTGCGGATCCGCAGCGTTTTCCGCAGCGTGTGCACATACCTTTAGAATTAGGCTATGTGCACACGGTGCGGATTGGCCGCTGCGGATCCGCAGCAGTGTTCCATCGGGTTTACAGTACCATGTAAACATATGGAAAACCAAATCCGCTGTGCCCATGGTGCAGAAAATACCGCGCGGGAACGCTGCGTTGTATTTTCCGCAGCATGCCAATTCTTTGTGCGGATTCCGCAGCGTTTTACACCTGTTCCTCAATAGGAATCCACAGGTGAAATCCGCACAAAAAACACTGGAAATCCACGGTAAATCCACAGGTAAAACGCAGTGCCTTTTACCCGCGGATTTTTCAAAAATGATGCTGAAAAATCTCATACGAATCCGCAACGTTGGCACATAGCCTTAGAGTTGGGTTGGAATTAGGGTTGTGGTTAGGGTTAGGGGTGTGTTGGGGTTAGGGTTGTGGTTAGGGGTGTGTTGGGGTTAGGGTTGTGATTAGGGTTACGGCTACAGTTGGGATAAGGGTTAGGGGTGTGTTGGAGGTAGAATTGAGGGGTTTCCACAGTTTAGGCACTTCAGGGGGTCTCCAAACGCAACATGGCGCCACCATTGATTCCAGCCAATCTTGTATTCAAAAATTCAAATGGTGCTCCCTCACTTCCGAACCCCGACGTGTGCCCAAACAGTGGTTTACCCCCACATATGGGGTACCAGCATACTCAGGACAAACTGCGCAACAATTACTGGGGTCCAATTTCTCCTGTTACCCTTGAGAAAATAAAAAATTGCTTGCTAAAACATCATTTTTGAGGAAAGAAAAATGATTTTTTATTTTCACGGCTCTGCGTTGTAAACGTCTGTGAAGCACTTGGGGGTTCAAAGTGCTCACCACATATCTAGATAAGTTCCTTGGGGGGTCTAGTTTCCAAAATGGGGTCACTTGTGGGGGGTTTCTACTGTTTAGGCACACCAGGGGCTCTGCAAACGCAACGTGACGCCCGCAGACCATTCCATCAAAGTCTGCATTTCAAAAGTCACTACTTCCCTTCTGAGCCCCCACGTGTGCCCAAACAGTGGTTTACCCCCACACATGGGGCATCAGCGTACTCAGGAGAAACTGGACAACAACTTTTGTGGTCCAATTTCTCCTGTAACCCTTGGGAAAATAAAAAATTCTGGGCTAAAAAATTATTTTTGAGGAAAGAAAACGTATTTATTATTTTCACGGCTCTGCGTCATAAACTTCTGTAAAGCACTTGGGGGTTGAAAGTGCTCACCACACATCTAGATAAGTTCCTTTGGGGGTCTAGTTTCCAAAATGGGGTCACTTGTGGGGGGTTTCTACTGTTTAGGCACACCAGGGGCTCTGCAAACGCAATGTGACGCCCGCAGACCATTCCATCAAAGTCTGCATTTCAAAAGTCACTACTTCCCTTCTGAGCCCCCACGTGTGCCCAAACAGTGGTTTACCCCCACACATGGGGTATCAGCGTACTCAGGAGAAACTGGACAACAACTCTTGTGGTCCAATTTCTCCTGTAACCCTTGGGAAAATAAAAAATTCTGGGCTAAAAAATTATTTTTGAGGAAAGAAAACGTATTTATTATTTTCACTGCTCTGTGTTATGAACTTCTGTGAAGCACTTGGGGGTTCAAAGTGCTCACCTCACATCTAGATAAGTTCCTTTCGGGGTCTAGTTTCCAAAATGGGGTCACTTGTGGGGGGTTTCTACTGTTTAGCCACATCAGGGGCTCTGCAAACGCAACGTGACGCCCGCAGAGCATTCCATCAAAGTCTGCATTTCAAAACGTCACTACTTCACTTCCGAGCCCCAGCATGTGCCTAAACAGTGGTTTACCCCCACATATGGGGTATCAGCGTACTCAGGAGAAACTGGACAACAACTTTTGGGGTCAAATTTCTCCTGTTACCCTTGGGAAAATAAAAAATTGCGGGCTAAAATTCATTTTTGAGAAAATAATTTTTTTTTTTATTTTCATGGCTCTGCGTTATAAACTTCTGTGAAGCACTTGAGGGTTCAAAGTGCTCACTACACATCTAGATTAGTTCCTTTGGGGGTCTAGTTTCCAAAATGGGGTAATTTGTGGGGGATCTCCAATGTTTAGGCACACAGGGGCTCTCCAAACGCGACATGGTGTCCGCTAATGATTGGAGATAATTTTCCATTTAAAAAGCCAAATGGCGTGCCTTCCCTTCTGAGCCCTGCCGTGCGCCCAAACAGTGGTTTACCCCCACATATGGGGTATCTGCATACTCAGGACAAACTGGACAACAACATTTGTGGTCCAATTTCTCCTATTACCATTGGCAAAATAGGAAATTCCAGGCTAAAAAATCATTTTTGAGAAAAGAAAAATTATTTTTTATTTTCATGGCTCTGCATTATAAACTTCTGTGAAGCACCTGGGGGTTTAAAGTGCTCAGTATGCATCTAGATAAGTTCCTTGGGGGGTCTAGTTTCCAAAATGGGGTCACTTGTGGGGGAGCTCCATTGCATAGGCACACAGGGGCTCTCCAAATGCGACATGGTGTCCGCTAACAATTGGAGCTAATTTTCCATTCAAAAAGTTAAAAGGCGCGCCTTCCCTTCCGAGCCCTGCCGTGTGCCCAAACAGTGGTTTACCCCCACATATGAGGTATCGGCGTACTCGGGAGAAATTGCTCAACAAATTTTAGGATCCATTTTATCCTATTGCCCATGTGAAAATGAAAAAATTGAGGCGAAAATAAATTTTTTGTGAAAAAAAAGTACTTTTTCATTTTTACGGATCAATTTGTGAAGCACCTGAGGGTTTAAAGTGCTCACTAGGCATCTAGATAAGTTCCTTGGGGGGTCCAGTTTCCAAAATGGGGTCACTTGTGGGGGAGCTCCAATGTTTAAGCACACAGGGTCTCTCCAAACGCGACATGGTGTCCGCTAACGATGGAGATAATTTTTCATTCAAAAAGTCAAATGGCGCTCCTTCCCTTCCGAGCCTTACCATGTGCCCAAACAGTGGTTTACCCCCACATGTGAAGTATCGGTGTACTCAGGAGAAATTGCCAAACAAATTTTAGGATCCATTTTATCCTGTTGTCCATGTGAAAATGAAAAAATTGAGGCTAAAAGAATTTTTTTGTGAAAAAAAAGTACTTTTTCATTTTTACGGATCAATTTGTGAAGCACCTGGGGGTTTAAAGGGCTCACTATGCATCTAGATAAGTTCCTTGGGGCGTCTAGTTTCCAAAATGGGGTCACTTGTGGGGGAGCTCCAATTTTTAGGCACACGGGGGCTCTCCAAATGTGACATGGTGTCCGCTAAAGAGTGCAGCCAATTTTTCATTCAAAAAGTCAAATGGCGCTCCTTCCCTTCCAAGCCCTGCCGTGCGCCCAAACAGTGGTTTACCCCCACATATGAGGTATCAGCGTACTCAGGACAAATTGGACAACAACGTACGTGGTTCAGTTTCTCCTTTTACCATTGGGAAAATAAAAAAATTGTTGCTGAAAAATCATTTTTGTGACTAAAAAGTTAAATGTTCATTTTTTCCTTCCATGTTGCTTCTGCTGCTGTGAAGCACCTGAAGGGTTAATAAACTTCTTGAATGTGGTTTTGTGCACCTTGAGGGGTGCAGTTTTTAGAATGGTGTCACTTTTGGGTATTTTCAGCCATATAGACCCCTCAAACTGACTTCAAATGTGAGGTGGTCCCTAAAAAAAATGGTTTTGTAAATTTCGTTGTAAAAATGAGAAATCGCTGGTCAAATTTTAACCCTTATAACTTCCTAGCAAAAAAAAATTTTGTTTCCAAAATTGTGCTGATGTAAAGTAGACGTGAGGGAAATGTTATTTATTAACTATTTTGTGTCACATAACTCTCTGGTTTAACAGAATAAAAATTCAAAATGTGAAAATTGCGAAATTTTCTAAATTTTCGCCAAATTTCCGTTTTTATCACAAATAAACACAGAATTTATTGACCTAAATTTACCACTAACATGAAGCCCAATATGTCACGAAAAAACAATCTCAGAACCGCTAGGATCCATTGAAGCGTTCCTGAGTTATTACCTCATGAAGGGACACTGGTCAGAATTGCAAAAAACGGCAAGGTCTTTAAGGTCAAAATAGGCTGGGTCATGAAGGGGTTAAGTAAAAGAGCAGCCTTCAGCAGCACTAAAGCTGCATTCTGTGAAGGTGGCTCTTATGTTTCTGATCCCTAGTAACACTGAAATATTCAGGTTTATAAATTGAGCCCCATACCTGTATTGAGTCCCAGAGGTATGGTATCTCCCCCTGTTTCAGCCGCCTCCCAACCGTCTATCATCCAGCTCTTGCGTCTGTGCAACGCCTCTTGTGTTGCTGTTACATGCCCTGCGCCTGCCCCATCTCCCTCCTCCTTTTTCTCTTTCCTCCCTCAGCAGCGTCTAATGAACTGACCTGCCAGTGAACTGCGTGTGGGGAGCTCAGCTCATCAGACACTGCCGAGGGAAGAAAGAGAAAGAGGAGGAGGGAGATGGGGGCAGGCGCAGGGCATGTAACAGCAACACTGGAGGCGGCGCACAGACACAAGAGCTGGATGATGGACGGGTTGGAGGCGGCTGAAAGAGGGGGAGACACCATACCTCTGGGACTCAAAACAGTATGGGGCGCAATTTATAAAAGTCAATATTTCAGTGTTACTAGGGATCAGAAACATAGGAGCCACCTTCACAGAATGCAGCCTTAGTGCTGCTGAAGGTGGCTCTTTTACTTAAAAATGACCTGGGGGGTGACAAGTTCCCTTTTAACCTCATAAGAGGATTATCAAACTCTTGTAGTTAAATGTAAAGAAAATGCTAGATTCATTAAGACTGGCACTGTTTACGCGGGTCTTGATGAGTAGTTGTGCTGGAGTCAGATGCTTCTGATTCATGAAGAGGCGAATACACATGAAAGAGGAACATCGAGCGAGTGATGAATGCCTCTGTGTGTGCCCTGCAGCAAATCCTACCAATCCTTGTGGACGAAGATTTGGGCATAGCAAACATTGCCACTCATCATGAATTCGATGAGTGATGGCTGCCACACCCGCATCCAGCCGATCTCTGCCTACTTTTTTGAGCTGGGCCAAAATTGCAAAACAGTACAGCATGGAGTTGCACCAAAAATTATGTGACTTTTCAAAGCTTTTTACTGGCATAAAAGCTTGATGAATCAGGCCCATAATGTATTAGGGCGGTTTCACACTATATACAGTACATTTGTGACCTATGCACAGGAAAGAAAATCTATATATTATCGTCTAAGGGGCACTTCCGTCTGTTTGTCTGTTTGTCTGTCTGTCACGGAAATCCCACGTCGCTGATTGGTTGCGGCCGGCGAGCTGCGACCAATCAGCGACTGGCACAGTCCGGCCGCGAATTTGCCCCTTCCTACTCTCTGCTATATACTACGTGAGCTGTGCTATATACTATGTGAGCTGTGCTATATAACACGTAGCTGTGCAATATATTACATGGCTGGGCAATATACTACGTAGCTGTGTTATATACTGTATGAACTGTGCTATATTCTACGTGAGCTGTGCTATATACTACGTGGCTGTGTTACATACTACGTTGGCTGTGCTATATACTACGTAACTGTGCAATATACATGGCTGGGCAATATACTACGTGGCTGTGTTATATACTACGTGGGCTGTTATATACTACGTGGGCTGTGATATACACTGCGTGGGCTGTGCTGTATACTACGTGTGCTGTTATACACTGCGTGGGCTGTGCTATATACTATGTGGGCTGTGATATACACTGCGTGGGCTGTGCTGCATACTGCGTGGGCTGTGCTATATACTATGTGGGCTGTGTTATATACTACGTGGGCTGTGCTATATACTACGTGACTGGGCTATATACTACGTGGCTGTGCTATATGCTACGTGGCTGTGTTATATGCTATGTGGCTGTGCTATATGCTACGTGGGCTGTGCTGTATGCTACATGGTCTGTTATATACTACGTGGCCTGTGCTATATACTACATAGCCTGTGCTATATGCTACGTGGGCTGTGTTATATGCTACGTGGGCTGTTGTGAATTCTGTGGCAGAGCTCCCTCCTGTGGTCACAAGTGGTACTTCGGCTGATTCTCTCTGGGAGCTTCCGTTTGTGGAGGAAACTGGTACTGCTGCTTCTGAGTTTCCTCCCTCAGGTGATCTGGTGAGGTCGTTAGGTGCTTCTCTCTGTCACTGTTCCAGTGTTGGACATGTGTTTCTCTGGATCATTCCTGTGGCCTGCTGCTCTGCATAGCTAAGTGCTTCTTTGCTATTTGTTGCTATTTTTTCTGTCCAGCTTGTCTATTTGTTTTGCTGGAAGCTCTGGGACGCAAAGGGTGTACCTCCGTGCCGTTAGTTCGGTACGGAGGGTCTTTTTGCCCCTTTGCGTGGTTTTCTTTAGGGTTTTGTGTAGACCGCAAAGTTATCTTTCCTATCCTCACTCTGTCTAGAATATCGGGCCTCACTTTGCTGAATCTATTTCATCCCTACGTTTGTCTTTTCATCTTACTCACAGTCATTATATGTGGGGGGGCTGCCTTTTCCTTTGGGGTATTTCTCTGAGGCAAGGTAGGCTTATTTTTTCTATCTTCAGGCTAGTTAGTTTCTCAGGCTGTGCCGAGTTGCATAGGGAGCGTTAGGCGCAATCCACGGCTGCCTCTAGTTGTGTTTGGAGAGGATCAGGGATTGCGGTCTGCAGAGTTCCCACGTCTCAGAGCTCGTTCTATTATTTTGGGTTATTGTCAGATCACTGTATGTGCTCTGACCTCCATGTCCATAGTGATACTGAATTGCCTATCATAACAGTACAGGAAGCCAAAAGTACTAATGATTCTCAATAGAGGGAAAAAAGAAGTTCTGAGACCATTTTTTTTTCTTGGCTTTGTATTTTGTCTTTTTTTCCCCCTAGACATTTGGGTGGTTCAGTACACAGGTGTAGCGATGGACATTAGAAGTCTGTCTTCATTTGTGGATCAGCTCTCGGCAAGAGTACAAAAGATTCAAGACACTATTGATCAGAAATCTATGTTAGAACCAAGAATTCCTATTCCTGATTTGTTTTTTGGAGATAGAACTAAGTTTCTGAGTTTCAAAAATAATTGTAAGTTATTTCTGGCCTTGAAACCTCGTTCCTCTGGTGATCCAGTTCAACAGGTTTTGATTATTATTTCTTTTTTGCGCGGCGACCCTCAGGACTGGGCATTTTCTCTTGCGCCAGGAGATCCTGCATTAAGTAATATCAGTGCGTTTTTCCTGGCGCTCGGATTGCTGTACGATGAGCCTAATTCAGTGGATCAGGCAGAAAAGAATTTGCTGGCTCTTTGTCAGGGTCAGGATGAGATAGAGGTATATTGCCAGAAATTTAGAAAATGGTCAGTGCTCACTCAATGGAATGAATCTGTGCTGGCAGCTATGTTCAGAAAGGGTCTCTCTGAAGCCCTTAAGGATGTCATGGTGGGATTTCCTATGCCTGCTGGTTTGAATGAGTCTATGTCTTTGGCTATTCAGATCGGTCGACGCTTGCGTGAGCGTAAATCTGTGCACCATTTGGCGGTATTACCTGAGCTTAAACCTGAGCCTATGCAGTGCGATAGGACTTTGACCAGAGTTGAACGGCAAGAACACAGACGTCTGAATGGGCTGTGTTTTTACTGTGGTGATTCCACTCATGCTATCTCTGATTGTCCTAAGCGCACTAAGCAGTTCGCTAGGTCTGCCACCATTGCTACGGTACAGTCAAAATTTCTTCTGTCCGTTACCTTGATCTGCTCTTTGTCATCATATTCTGTCATGGCGTTTGTGGATTCAGGCGCTGCTCTGAATTTGATGGACTTGGAATATGCTAAGCATTGTGGGTTTTTCTTGGAGCCTTTGCAGTGTCCTATTCCATTGAGAGGAATTGATGCTACGCCTTTGGCCAAGAATAAGCCTCAATACTGGACCCAGCTGACCCTGTGCATGGCTCCTGCACATCAGGAGGATATTCGCTTTCTGGTGTTGCATAATCTGCATGATGTGGTCGTGTTGGGGTTGCCATGGCTACAAGCCCATAATCCAGTATTGGATTGGAAATCCATGTCGGTGTCCAGCTGGGGTTGTCAGGGGGTACATGGTGATGTTCCATTTCTGTCAATTTCGTCATCCACCCCTTCTGAGGTTCCAGAGTTCTTGTCTGATTACCGGGATGTATTTGATGAGCCCAAGTCCGATGCCCTACCTCCGCATAGGGATTGTGATTGTGCTATCAATTTGATTCCTGGTGGTAAATTCCCAAAAGGTCGACTGTTTAATTTATCCGTGCCTGAGCACACCGCTATGCGCAGTTATGTGAAGGAATCCCTGGAGAAGGGGCATATTCGCCCGTCATCGTCGCCATTAGGAGCAGGGTTCTTTTTTGTAGCCAAAAAGGATGGTTCGCTGAGACCTTGTATAGATTATCGCCTTCTTAATAAGATCACTGTTAAATTTCAGTACCCCTTGCCTTTGTTATCTGATTTGTTTGCTCGGATTAAGGGGGCTAGTTGGTTCACCAAGATTGATCTTCGTGGTGCGTATAATCTGGTGCGAATCAGGCGAGGCGATGAATGGAAAACTGCATTTAATACGCCCGAGGGTCATTTTGAGTATCTAGTGATGCCATTCGGACTTGCCAATGCTCCATCAGTGTTTCAGTCCTTTATGCATGACATCTTCCGAGAGTACCTGGATAAATTCCTGATTGTGTACTTGGATGACATTTTGATCTTCTCGGATGATTGGGAGTCTCATGTGAAACAGGTCAGAACGGTTTTTCAGGTCCTGCGTGCTAATTCTTTGTTTGTGAAGGGATCAAAGTGTCTCTTTGGTGTGCAGAAGGTTTCATTTTTGGGGTTCATCTTTTCCCCTTCTACTATCGAGATGGATCCTGTTAAGGTCCAAGCCATACATGATTGGACTCAGCCGACATCTCTGAAAAGTCTGCAAAAGTTCCTGGGCTTTGCTAATTTTTATCGTCGCTTCATCTGCAATTTTTCTAGTATTGCCAAACCATTGACCGATTTGACCAAGAAGGGTGCTGATTTGGTCAATTGGTCTTCTGCTGCTGTGGAAGCTTTTCAAGAGTTGAAGCGTCGTTTTTCTTCTGCCCCTGTGTTGTGTCAACTAGATGTTTCTCTTCCGTTCCAGGTCGAGGTTGATGCTTCTGAGATTGGAGCAGGGGCTGTTTTGTCGCAGAGAGGTTCTGATTGTTCAGTGATGAAACCATGCGCTTTTTTTTCCAGGAAGTTTTCGCCTGCTGAGCGGAATTATGATGTGGGCAACCGAGAGTTGCTGGCCATGAAGTGGGCATTCGAGGAGTGGCGTCATTGGCTTGAGGGAGCTAAGCATCGCGTGGTGGTATTGACTGATCATAAGAACCTGACTTATCTCGAGTCTGCTAAGCGTTTGAATCCTAGACAGGCTCGTTGGTCGCTGTTTTTCGCCCATTTGTGACTTTTGTGATGCTCTGTCTAGCAGTTTTGTGCCCGACTCTCCGGGTTTATCTGAGCCGGCGGGTATCCTCAAGGAAGGAGTAATTGTGTCTGCCATCTCCCCTGATTTGCGGCGGGTGCTGCAAAAATTTCAGGCTAATAAACCTGATCGTTGTCCAGCGGAGAAACTGTTTGTCCCGGATAGGTGGACAAATAAAGTGATCTCTGAGGTTCATTGTTCGGTGTTGGCTGGTCATCCTGGAATCTTTGGTACCAGAGAGTTAGTGGCTAGATCCTTTTGGTGGCCATCTCTCTCGCGGGATGTGCGTTCTTTTGTGCAGTCCTGTGGGATTTGTGCTCGGGCTAAGCCCTGCTGTTCTCATGCCAGTGGGTTGCTTTTGCCCTTGCCGGTCCCGAAGAGACCTTGGACACATATCTTTATGGATTTTATTTCAGATCTTCCCGTCTCTCAAAAGATGTCAGTCATTTGGGTGGTCTGTGATCGCTTTTCTAAGATGGTCCATCTGGTACCCTTGTCCAAGTTGCCTTCCTCCTCTGATTTGGTGCCATTGTTCTTCCAGCATGTGGTTCGTTTGCATGGCATTCCAGAGAATATCGTTTCTGAGAGAGGTTCCCAGTTTGTTTCGAGGTTTTGGCGAGCCTTTTGTGGTAGGATGGGCATTGACTTGTCTTTTTCCTCGGCTTTTCATCCTCAGACTAATGGCCAGACCGAACGAACCAATCAGACCTTGGAAACCTATCTGAGATGCTTTGTTTCTGCCGATCAGGATGACTGGGTGTCCTTTTTGCCTTTGGCTGAGTTCACCCTTAATAATCGGGCCAGCTCAGCTACCTTGGTTTCGCCATTTTTCTGCAATTCTGGGTTCCATCCTCGTTTCTCTTCAGGACAGGTTGAGTCTTCGGACTGTCCTGGGGTGGATACTGTGGTGGACAGGTTGCAGCAGATTTGGACTCATGTAGTGGACAATTTGACCTTGTCCCAGGAGAAGGCTCAATGTTTCGCTAATCGCAGATGCCGTGTGGGTCCCCGACTTCGTGTTGGGGATCTGGTTTGGTTATCTTCTTGTCATATTCCTATGAAGGTTTCCTCTCCGAAGTTTAAACCTCGTTTCATTGGTCCTTATAGGATTTCTGAGGTTATTAATCCTGTGTCTTTTCGTCTGACCCTCCCAGATTCTTTTTTCATACATAACGTCTTCCATAGGTCATTGTTGCGGAGATACGTGGCACCTATGGTTCCATCTGTTGACCCTCCTGCCCCGGTTTTGGTGGAGGGGGAATTGGAGTATACTGTGGAGAAGATTTTGGATTCTCGTGTTTCAAGACGGAAACTCCAGTATCTGGTTAAATGGAAGGGTTATGCTCAGGAGGATAATTCCTGGGTTTTTGCCTCTGATGTCCATGCTCCCGATCTTGTTCGTGCCTTTCATGTGGCTCATCCTGGTCGGCCTGGGGGCTCTGGTGAGGGTTCGGTGACCCCTCCTCAAGGGGGGGGGGGTACTGTTGTGAATTCTGTGGCAGAGCTCCCTCCTGTGGTCACAAGTGGTACTTCGGCTGATTCTCTCTGGGAGCTTCCGTTTGTGGAGGAAACTGGTACTGCTGCCTCTGAGTTTCCTCCCTCAGGTGATCTGGTGAGGTCGTTAGGTGCTTCTCTACTTAACCCCACCTAATGCTTTGATTCATGCTTCCTGTCAATGTTCCAGTGTTGGACTTGTGTTTCTCTGGATCATTCCTGTGGCCTGCTGCTCTGCATAGCTAAGTGCTTCTTTGCTATTTGTTGCTATTTTTTCTGTCCAGCTTGTCTATTCGTTTTGCTGGAAGCTCTGGGACGCAAAGGGTGTACTTCTGTGCCGTTAGTTCGGTACGGAGGGTCTTTTTGCCCCTTTGCGTGGTTTTCTTTAGGGTTTTGTGTAGACCGCAAAGTTATCTTTCCTATCCTCGTTCTGTCTAGAATATCGGGCCTCACTTTGCTGAATCTATTTCATCCCTAGGTTTGTCTTTTCATCTTACTCACAGTCATTATATGTGGGGGGCTGCCTTTTCCTTTGGGGTATTTCTCTGAGGCAAGGTAGGCTTATTTTTTCTATCTTCAGGCTAGTTAGTTTCTCAGGCTGTGCCGAGTTGCATAGGGAGCGTTAGGCGCAATCCACGGCTGCCTCTAGTTGTGTTTGGAGAGGATCAGGGATTGCGGTCTGCAGAGTTCCCACGTCTCAGAGCTCGTTCTATTATTTTGGGTTATTGTCAGATCACTGTATGTGCTCTGACCTCCATGTCCATAGTGATACTGAATTGCCTATCATAACAGTGGGCTGTGTTATATACTACTTGGCTGTGATATATTTCTCTGCTGTTTCTGTGCATCTTGAATCATGGTATGTGTTAAAGATGGGGGCCCACTGAGACTCTTTCGCCCGGGCAACAAAAACCTGGAGCCGGCCCTGGCTTCACTGATTGGTCACGCCCGGCCGGCCGCATACAATCAGCGACTGACACATTCTGAACGCTAATTGGCATGGAATTTGAACCACGCTTCGCTAATTGGTCATGCCCGGCTGGCCCAATCCTGTGTATAAATTGCATTATTCTGAAAACTTCATAAATAAACTACATACATATTCTAGAATACCCGATGCATTAGAATCGGGCCACCATCTAGTATATGTATAAATGCTAGGGCTCTACCAAGTTAAAGTACAGTGTTCTTATAATATCAGACCAAATAGAGCAGGGGTGTCAAACTGCATTCCTCGAGGGCTGCAAACAGGTCATGTTTTCAGGATTTCCTTGCATTGCACAGGTGATAATTTAATCACCTGCAGAGAATGATTCCAGCACCTTGTGCAATGCTAAGGAAATCCTGAAAACATGACCTGTTTGCAGCCCTCGAAGAATGCAGTTTGACACCCCTGAAATAGCGCAATAATGGACACGCATAATAATACTGTCTGTGCTTCACCAAGAAAACTAGGATTATCTCAATTTGATTTTCATCCATACTGTCATGCAGGTGCTATCCATCTGTTTTGTTTTTCTACACCCGTGTGACATTCATGTGATGTACGTGTGTGATTAATTTTTGTACATCTACATTTAAAAATGTATATGAGCAAATACAGGTTCCAGGGGAAATAATGGAGATTTAGCCTTAAAGGGAACCTGTCACCTGAATTTGGCGGGACTGGTTTTGGGTCATATGGGCGGAGTTTTCGGGTGTTTGATTCACCCTTTCCTTACCCGCTGGCTGCATGCTGGCTGCAATATTGGATTGAAGTTCATTCTCTGTCCTCCATAGTACACGCCTGCACAAGGCAAGATTGCCTTGCACAGGCGTGTACTATGGAGGACAGAGAATGAACTTCAATCCAATATTGCAGCCAGCATGCAGCCAGCGGGTAAGGAAAGGGTGAATCAAACACCCGAAAACTCCGCCCATATGACCCAAAACCAGTCCCGCCAAATTCAGGTGACAGAGTCCCTTTAAAAATTGTATGTTCCACAGATATTCTGTATGGTATTCCTTTTTCTTTTGCTTCACACACGCATAGAATTAAACAGGTGAGTCTCGACTGAGACTCGGAAGAGAATAGTACATGCTGCAATTTTTTCACATGAACAATCATCTGTCCTCTGAATAGTCATATTGAATAACATTGATCACTGTGCTGCCCAAATTAATAATATTAATAATAATAATTTTATTTATATATTGCCAACATATTCTGCAACACAATTTTATTCAGAGAGCACTTGTTCATATTATACTCCCATGTGAGCATACCATCAAGTTTAAGTTATGGTAGTGCAGCGCCCCAGAGATCTGGTCGTTGCAGTATGACACTCTGCCACTAAGGGGAGTGATGGTACGTCTGATGGCACTAATGGAATTCTACTGACCAGGTATCACCAGCACACATTACACTTCACACTCCGGCCACTAGGGGGAGAAAAAGGCTTTATTTATTGGGCCACTCCTCACACTGGTAAAACTAGGGGTTGGATAGGAAGTTAGTCAGAAGCTGACTGGGTTGGATTCAGGCAACATCCCGTGGCAGGGGTTGTTGCAGGGAGAAGACACAGGGGGGTCCCTGTCAGGCGTGGGAACCTGGCAGGTGCCTAGTGAACAGAGCAGAACGTAACGGAACCGCGCCTGCACACCCCGCGGCGGTATCCTAAGAGAGAGACACGAAGGGAAGGATATTGTGCAACAGTGAGAAACAAGATCAAGCACAAAGGAGAACCAGTAGGAGTCGTGCCGTGAGACCGAGGCAACATCCTACTGAGGCGCGTAGCCGGTAGCCGGAACACTGCGGGAGTAACTGACTCTAGGCCTTACTTTGAACTCCACAGGACAGTTAATTATAGGTTGGCTGTCTACCATAAATTTCCTACGAAGACATAGGGGGCAACGCGTGGAGAGGGGCGTCTCTAGGGTCCTGGAAGAGCTCCGAGCCTTCCTGTCATACGGGTGCGTCCTAGCCATAACATACTGGGGGACGAGAAACTAGTAACATCTGGAACAAGCGAGAGAGAATTAGAAAGAACGAACGAGAACAGCACTTGTGAGGACTATTCCGAATGCTCAGCAGGGTAGCACTACAACACACAGGTGCTAGTGGTAGGCACTGATTTCCACCTGCAAAGGAAACTCTGGATGTGCCCATCGGACCGGCCGGTCTCAGATAGCCCTGTTAAGCGTGCTCTGGATTGAGGATCCTGAAGTCTTCAGTAAAGAGGTAGAGAGACTGCAACCTTGTGTCCTCGTTATTGACTACACCTCACACCATTACCATCCACCTTACTGGGAAGCCCTGGGGATATACTTCACCTGTGGGAAGGTATACCATCCAGCTGCCATTCCATCACCCCAGAGGACCCCACAGCAGCATCGGTCACCCTGACCGAACACCACAGGTGGCGTCACGAAACCTTGACAGACTCCTATCACTTTTTACTGGACGACCCTTAGCAGGGTCACGGACCGGGTCTTGCCACCGTGACAGCCTCAGAACCGAACCAGAGAGGCCCGGTACCGAGAACTCGTGGCCCTGTGTCTGGGGGTGCTCCAGTAGTACAGCAAAGCAAATTATTAGTCAGTTTGAATGATTACATATACTTTGATGGTATATTTACAATTTCATACCTTGCAGGTAGAGATGTGCCGACCTAAGCTTGCCACATAAATTAAAGGGATTGTCCCATGAACAATGTACATTTAATTAATAGATCTTGGAATAATAAATTGTTCTAAAACTGAATATGTTAAAACATTATTTCTGTGCTGAGATAATCTAATAAATGTTCCTCTACTGTGGACTATCTTATGTGGTTTGTCTGACCATGCACAGCTGTTCCAAATCATGGTCACTGTTACCACAGCTGATAACTTGGAGAAGAAGGGTAAGTAACTTATGATAAGTGAGTGTACCGATGACAAAGCAGGGGATTGCAGCTGCTTCTTTTTGTGAGGAAGCACATTTTCCTGCCTATCTTATCACAGGAGCAAGTGTTTCTGCCATGTCTCCAGCCCCCTCAGCTCATCATACAACAAGTCAGTGAAAAACAAATGAGCCTTAAATATTCGGATTGTGACTATATCTTCAAGATTTTGGCTCTGCATGCCACTATTTTTTATTTAAAATGAAACAACTGAAATGCAACTGAAGTGTAGACTTTCAGGTTTCATTAACAAAAATATCCTGTGAAACATTTAGCAGGTGCAACCAATTTTCTACAAAGCCTCCTCATTTTAGGGGCTCAAAAGTAATTGGAGAAATTAATTTTATCATAAATAAAATGTTCATTTTTTAAACTTTGAAGAAAATCCTTTACAGGCAATGACTGTCTGAAGTTTGGAAGCAATGGACATCAGTAAACACTGGGATTCCTCCTTTCTAATGCTTTACCAGTCCTTTAATGCAGCTAACTTCAATTGTTCCTTGGTTATGGGTCTTCAGCCTTAAGTTTTGTCTTAACCTTTGTCAGGATGCATAATTTTACAACGTTAACAGGCTGCAGAGGTACAATTGTACCTTCATATATATTTTATTGAAATTTTGCCAATATATTCTGGACCCAAACTGCAGAAATTTCCGCCCTCTACGGCTTTTCGAAAAAAAAAATTATTGCAATTTTAAAACGGAATAGTTACAATTGTACCTACTCAGCCGGACGAAGGTTAAGCATGTAAAATGTGGTTCCCTGAAAAAATCCCCACAGGAAAAATGTCCACAAGAAAAATGTCCACAGGAAAAATGCCCACAAGGAAAATTACCCACTCGGAAAATTGCCCACAGGAAAATTGCCCACACGGAAAATTGCTCACACGGAAAATTGCCCACATGGAAAATTCCCCACACATAAAATTGCGCACATGGAAAATTGCCCACATGAAAAATTGCCCACCCAGAAAATTGCCAATTGCAGCATCACAAAGTTTCAGATCTATGATATTTGAGGTGCAAGGTGAGGATGTTCACATGATATGTGATCAGCTTGTGATTTACAGTTGACCTAGTGCAGAACTGCAAAAATGATGAAGATTTGTGGTTTGTAGCAGTCTGTCATTATCAGCAATAGATAGATCTAGTCTGCTCTCATTTCTCAGCAGCACATGCAGACCCAGCAGCAGTGTGATCCAGAGGAGCCATTATTGCTATCAGTACTCACAAAAGTATTACTGTATTATCTGTGGAGTTACATGGGACTGCAGGTCATATCTAATACATTATCATCTCAGTGGGTGCCCACCAAAAGCAGGGTGCTGCTGGCAGAGATAGTTGGTCATGGAAGCCCAGAAGGCACTGCAGAAAGGTGAGATTCTGTCAGAATCTGTCAGAGGAGCCAGAAGTGCCATAGCAGCTCCGCTCTCCCATTGACTTCAGTGGCAGGGAATCTGGTGCCTGTCCACTTATGGCTACCAAGAGTAAGAGTGAACAGATCCTACCTAGTTATGTATCATACACATATGCTGCAGGTGTAGGCAGGCATAAGATGAAAGAAAATGCAGAGTGGATTTGAATAAGGGTCTCTAGGCCCAGACACACCACAATGATAACTCCTAAGAACAGAATCTGTACTCTGGGACTAGGGATGAGTGAACCGAACCTGGAGAAGTAAACTGGGCCCAGAGACCTTTGTTGAAATCCATTCTGCATTTGCTTTGCTGCCTGTGTTGTGCTGTATTGTATTTCAAAGGAGCCCATGGAAGTCCAGGACTATCACCCGGCGGCTAGTTATTTGCAGGTTTGCAATGATTGTTTAATAAACTGAAGTTATTGTTGTTATTATACCTCCTTAATAAACTGTTCTTAATAAACTTGTGGGTAGTTTTCTGTACGGGCAAATTTCGCCGACATTCTTCTGTGCTGCAGAGGATCTCACCTATAACTCTATATTATTCTCCTGCCCTGCATAGCATCTCACGTATACATGCATACTATTCCTCTGTCCTGCAGAGCTTTTAACCTATAAGTCTATACTATTTTCTGCCCTGCAGAGCATCTCACCTATAATTATATATTGATCTTCTGCCCTGCAGAGCATCTCACGTATACCTGCATAATATCCCCCTGTCCTGCAGAGCATTTAACCTATAGATCTTTGCTATTCTCTGTCCTGCAGAGCATCTCATCTATAATTCTACATTATTCTTCTGCCCTGCAGAGTGTCTCACATATACCTGCATACTATCCCCTTGTCCTGCAGAGCATTTAACCTATAGATCTATGCTATTCTCTGTCCTGCAGAGCATCTCAGATATAATTATATATAATTCTTCTGCCCTGCAGAGCATCTCACGTATACATGCATACTATCCCCTTGTCCTGCAGAGCATTTAACCTATACTGTAGATCTTTGCTATTCTCTGTCCTGAAGAGCATCTCACCTATAATTCTATACTATGCTTCTGCCCTGCAGAGCATCTCACGTATGCATGCATATACTACCCCCCTGTCCTGCAGAGCATTTAACCTATAATTCAGTCTGTGGGCAATTTTCTGTGGGCATTTTTCACATATCATGTGATCATCCTCACCTTGCACCTTAAATATCATAGATCTGAAACTTTGTGATGCTGCAACTGGCAATTTTCCATGTGGGCAATTTTCCGTGTGGGCAATTATCCATGTGGGCAATTTTCCTGTGGGCATTTTTCTGGTCACCGTAAAATGTATATCCAATGGGGTTGAGATCTGGTGATTGGCTCAAAATGGCAGAATATTCCACTTCTTTGCCATAAAAAACTATTGGGTTGCTTTCATAGTATGTTTTGGGTCACTGTCAATCTAAACTAAGAAACTCTGTCCAATCAATCTTGCGGCATTTAGTTGAATCTGAGCAGAAAGTATAGCACTTTACACTTCAGAATTAATCTGGCTGCTCCTGTCTTCAGCAGCAAACCCAGTGACCCACAATGCCATTGGAAGTCATGACTGCCAATGCCATCATATTGCCTCGAAAATGTTTTACAGAGGATGTTGTGTGCTTCAGATCATGAGACTTTCCAAGTCTTCTCCATAATTTCTTCTTCCCATCATTATGGTACAGGTAGATCTTAGTTTTATTTGTCCAAAGAATGTTTTTACAGTACTGGGATGGCTTCTTTAGTTTTTTTTTCTTTTTTTTTTGCAAAATCTAATCTGACCATTCTATTTTTAAAGCTGATTAATTGTTTGCACATTGTGGTGAACCCTCTGTATTTACTTTCATGAAATCTTCTCTGTATGGTAGACTTAGAAACTGAAACACCTACTTCCTGGAGAGTCATTTGGGTGGATGCTACATACATAATAATAATAATAATAATAATAATAATAATGTTGTGAAGGGGTTTTTCTTCACCATGGGAAAGATTTTATGATCATCCACTACTTTTGTTTTCTGTCAATGTCAAAGCCTTTTTGAGTTCCCAATATCACCAGTGTACTCTTTTTTTTGCAGAATGTACCAAGCTGTTGATTTGGCCACTCCTAACAGTTCTGCTATCTCTCCAATGGATGTCTTTTTTCTCCACAATGATTGTCTGTTTCTCTTGCATTGAGTGCTCTTTTGAATGAATGTTGTGGATTCATAGCAACAGCTTGCAAATGTAAATTCCACACCTGATATCAGCTCCAGACCTTTTACCTGCTTACTTGTTGATGGATTAATGAGGGAATAGCCCATACAGCCCATTAAAGTGCTTTTGTGATAATTGTCCAATTACTTTTGGACCCTTTAAAACTGGGCAGCTACATATTAAAGAGCTGTAATTTCTGAACCCTTAGTCCAAATAGGATATTGTTATATAACTGTATCTTGAATATGTTTTTGTAAACATCTAAAATGACAAAAGTTGTGTCACTGTTCAAATATTTCTGGACCTAACTGTATGAGCTTAGCGGCTACTGGACCTCCTACATCACTAACTTGATATATGTTGAGCTCAAAGGGCTGGAGACAGAGCAGAAACACTCGCTACTATGATAAAATGGGCAGGGAATTTGTTACCTCACAGAAAGAAGCAGTTGTGAGTAGGGTTGAGCGAAACGGGTCGTTCATTTTCAAAAGTCGCCGACTTTTGGCAAAGTCGGGTTTCATGAAACCCGATCCGACCCCTGTGCGGGGTCGGCCATGCGGTACGCGACTTTCGCGCCAAAGTCGCGTTTCAATGACGCGAAAAGTGCCATTTCTCAGCCAATGAAGGTAAACGCAGAGTGTGGGCAGCGTGATGACATAGGTCCTGGTCCCCACCATCTTAGAGAAGGGCATTGCAGTGATTGGCTTGCTGTCTGCGGCATCACAGGGGCTATAAAGGGGAGTTCCCGCCGACCGCCATGTTACTGCTGCTGATCTGAGCTTAGGGAGAGGTTGCTGCCGCTTCGTCAGAAGCAGGGATAGCGTTAGGCAGGGTCCATTAACCACCAAACCGCTTGTGCTGTAGCGATTTCCACTGCCCAACACCACCTTCGGTGTGCAGGGACAGTGGAAGCTACATTTTTTTTTTCCCCTCAGCGCTGTAGCTCATTGGGCTGCCCTAGAAGGCTCCCTGATAGCTGCATTGCTGTGTGTACGCCGCTGTGCAAACCAACTGCTTTTTTCAAAGCACAAATCCTCTTGTTCATTCCTTTCTGCACAGCTATCTTTTTGGTTTGTACACACTTTTTATTTAATTTGTGCAACAGTCCACTCCTTATTGCTGCCTGCCATACCTGGCTGAGATTACTGCAGGGAGATAGTAATTGAAGGACACTCCCTGTTTTTTTTTTTTTTTTTGTGGGAGATTAAGATTGACATTTCTGCTAGAGCGCCATCCCTGTCTGTGTCATCTCTCACTCAGTGGGCCATAGAAAGCCTATTTATTTTTTTGCTTGATTTGGGTTATAAAATCTACCTGAAAAAATCACTACATCAATCAGTGGGAGAAAAATATTGGCCTCAGGGCTTGTGTGCCACTCTTGACTCCTGTGTGCATCATCACTCACTCAGTGGGCCATAGAAAGCCTATTTATTTTTTTGCTTGATTTGGGTTCTAAAATCTACCTGAAAAAATCACTACATCAATCAGTGGGAGAAAAATATTGGCCTCAGGGCTTGTGTGCCACTCCTGACTCCTGTGTGCATCATCACTCACTCAGTGGGCCATAGAAAGCCCATTTTTTTTTTTTTGCTTTATTTGGGTTCTAAATTCTACCTGAAAAAATCAATAAATCAATCAGTGGGAGATTAATATTGGCCTTTGGGCTTGTGTGCCAGTCCTAAGCGTGCCATCTCTCTCTCTCAGATAGTGGGCCATAGAAAGCCTATTTATTTATTTTTTTTTTATTGGGTTTATAAATTTTCCCTGGAAAAAAAAAAAAGTGGGAGATATATATTGGCCTCTGGGCTTGTGTGCCAGTCCTGAGCGTGCCATCTCTCTCACAAATAGTGGGCCATAGAAAGCCTATTTATTTATTTTTTTTTGGTTTTATAAATTCTCCCTTAAAAAAAAAAGGGAGATTAATATTGGCCTTTGGGCTTGTGTGCCAGTCCTAAGCGTGCCATCTCTCTCTGTCTCTCAGATAGTGGGCCATAGAAAGCCTATTTATTATTTTTTTTATTGGGTTTATAAATTTTCTCTGGAACAAAAAAAAAAAGTGGGAGATAAATATTGGCCTCTGAGCTTGTGTGCCACTCCTGACTCCTGTGTGCGTCATCTCTCACTCAGTGGGCCATAGAAAGCCTTTTTTTGTTTTATTTGTTTTCTAAATTCTCCCTGAAAAAATCATTTTATTTTATTTGGTTTCTAAATTCTTCCTGAAAAAATCATTTTATTCTATTTTTTTTTTCCTAAAGTCTCCCTGAAAAAAAAACAAAAAAAAACAAATCAGTGGGAGATTAATATTGCCCTTTCTGCTTGTGTGCCAGTCTTGACTCCTGGGTGTGCCATCTCTCTCTCTCTCTCCAATTGTGGGCCATAGAAAGCCTATCATTTTTTTTAGCTTGATTTGGGTTCCAAAATCTACCTGAAAAAATCACTACATCAATCAGTGGGAGATAAATATTGGCCTCTGGGCTCGTGTGCCACTCCTGACTCCTGTGTGCGTCATCTCTCACTCAGTGGGCCATAGAAAGCCTTTTTTTGTTTTATTTGTTTTCTAAATTCTCCCTGAAAAAATCATTTTATTTTCTTTGGTTTCTAAATTCTTCCTGAAAAAATCATTTTATTCTATTTTTTTTTTCCTAAAGTCTCCCTGAAAAAAAAAAACAAAAAAACAAATTAGTGGGAGATTAATATTGCCCTTTCTGCTTGTGTGCCAGTCTTGACTCCTGGGTGTGCCATCTCTCTCTCTCTCTCTCCAATTGTGGGCCATAGAAAGCCTATTATTTTTTTAGCTTGATTTGGGTTCCAAAATCTACCTGAAAAAATCACTACATCAATCAGTGGGAGATAAATATTGGCCTCTGGGCTTGTGTGCCACTCCTGACTCCTGTGTGCGTCATCTCTCACTCAGTGGGCCATAGAAAGCCTTTTTTTGTTTTATTTGTTTTCTAAATTCTCCCTGAAAAAATCATTTTATTTTATTTGGTTTCTAAATTCTTCCTGAAAAAATCATTTTATTCTTTTTTTTTTCCTAAAGTCTCCCTGAAAAAAAAAAAAAATCAAATCAGTGGGAGATTAATATTTACATTTGTGCTTCAGTGACAGTCCTGCGTGTGTGGCATCTCTCTCATTTGTTGCCACCAACAACAGAGTGTGTAACATTGTGCCTGATTTTCGTTGTGGTCTCACTCACCTGTAAAGGGGTAGCTAAATCATACTGAAGTTATAGCTCACCGTGTAATTTGTGTGACAGCAACAAATACCGTTAGTTTGTTTACGTTTTTAAAACAATGAGGAAGTATGGTGGAAGAGGTCGTGGCCGGGGGCGTTCATTGTCAGCTGGTAATGAGGGTAGTGGTAGTGGTGGAGCATCAGCTGGTCGTGGGAAAAAAAATATTGCACCTAAGTCTGGAGCTGTGGAGCCAGGTTCGTCGTCTGGCTACACAAGGCCTCGAACGCTCCCTTTTCTGGGAGTAGGAAAACCGCTTTTAAAGCCGGAGCAGCAAGAGCAAGTTTTGGCTTATCTTGCTGACTCAGCCTCTAGCTCTTTTGCCTCCTCTCGTGAAACTGGTAAATGTCAAAGCAGCGCGTCGTTAGTGGATGTTCACGGTCAGGGACAAGTCGCTTCCTTGTCCTCTTCAGCAAAAACAACAACAGAGAAGAATGCAGCAGGCGACACAACGGGTTACTCCATGGAGCTCTTTACACATACCGTCCCTGGCTTAGAAAGTGAAGCAGTTAACAGTCCATGCCCATTACAAGTTGAATCTGACATGGAGTGCACTGATGCACAGCCACAGCCAGACTACTATGCTGGTCCTTTGACTCAGACCACAACATTGCCCTCGCAGGGTGCTGATCAAGAATCAGACCCTGATGAGACTATGTTGCCCCATCACGAACGCTATACCACCGACCGACACGGTGACACAGACGAAGTTGCACACGAGCTACAAGAAGAGGTAATAGATGACCCAGTTCTTGACCCCGATTGGCAGCCATTGGGGGAACAGGGTGCAGGCGGCAGCAGTTCTGAAGCGGAGGAGGAGGGGCCGCAGCAGGCATCAACATCGCAACAGGTTCCATCTGCCGGGCCCGTATCTTGCCCAAAACGCGTGGCAAAGCTAAAACCTGTTGGAGGACAGCGTGGCCATCCGGTTAAAGCTCAGTCTGCAATGCCTGAAAAGGTATCCAATGCTAGAAAGAGTGCAGTCTGGCATTTTTTTAAACAACATCCAATTGATCAGCGCAAAGTCATCTGTCAAAAATGTTCAACTACCTTAAGCAGAGGACAGAATCTGAAAAGTCTCAATACAAGTTGCATGCATAGACATTTAACCACCATGCATTTGCAAGCCTGGACTAACTACCAAACGTCCCTTAAGGTTGTAGCACCCTCGGCCAATGAAGCTAGTCAGCAACGCAACATCCCTTCCGGCAGTGTAGGGCCACCATTTTCCGCACCACCTGCAGTATCTGTGCAGGTTTCTTTGCCAGGCCAAAGCCGTCAGGGTCAGGGAATCACCAGTTTCGTAGTAGGAAACACTGCATCTAGGGCACCGGTGGCAACAATACCATCTCCCACCGTCTCTCAGTCTGCCATGTCCACCGGCACCCCCGCTAGTTCCACGATCTCCAGCTCTCCAGTCCAGCTCACCCTACATGAGACTATGGTTAGAAAAAGGAAGTACTTAGCCTCGCATCCGCGTACACAGGGTTTGAACGCACACATAGCTAGACTAATCTCGTTAGAGATGATGCCCTACCGGTTAGTTGAAAGCGAAGCTTTCAAAGCCCTGATGGACTACGTTGTACCACGCTACGAGCTACCCAGTCGACACTTTTTTTCCAGAAAAGCCATCCCAGCCCTCCACCAGCATGTTAAAGAGCGCATCGTCCATGCACTCAGGCAATCTGTGAGCACAAAGGTGCACCTGACAACAGATGCATGGACCAGTAGGCATGGCCAGGGACGTTACGTGTCCATCATGGCACACTGGGTAAATGTGGTGGATGCAGGGTCCACAGGGGACAGCAAATTTGGGACAGTTCTGCCTAGCCCACGGTCTAGGAAACAATTGGCTGTAGCCGTTCGCACCCCCTCCTCCTCCTCTTCGTCCTCCTGCAGAAGCGAGAGCTCGTCCACAGACCGCAGTCGCACAACCACTCCATCCGCAGCTGCCACTGTTGCACACCAGGTCTCCCATTATGGGGCAGCTACTGGCAAACGTCAGCAGGCTGTATTGGCTATGAAGTGTTTGGGCGACAACAGACACACCGCGGAAGTTCTGTCCGAGTTCTTGCAGAAAGAAAAAAGTGGCTGGGCACTGTAGATCTTGAGGCAGGCAAGGTAGTGAGTGATAACGGAAGGAATTTCATGGCTGCCATCTCCCTTTCCCAACTGAAACACATTCCTTGCCTGGCTCACACCTTAAACCTGGTGGTGCAGTGCTTCCTGAAAAGTTATCCGGGGTTATCCGACCTGCTCCTCAAAGTGCGTGGACTTTGCTCACATATCCGCCGTTTGCCCGTACACTCCAGCCGTATGCAGACCTATCAGCGTTCTTTGAACCTTCCCCAGCATCGCCTAATCATAGACGTTGCAACAAGGTGGAACTCAACACTGCACATGCTTCAGAGACTGTGTGAACAGAGGCGGGCTGTCATGTTTTTGTGGGAGGATACACATACACGGGCAGGCAGTAGGATGGCAGACATGGAGTTGTCAGGTGTGCAGTGGTCGAAGATTCAAGACATGTGTCAAGTCCTTCAGTGTTTTGAGGAATGCACACGGCTGGTTAGTGCAGACAACGCCATAATAAGCATGAGCATCCCCCTAATGCGTCTGCTGATGCAAAGTTTGACGCACATAAAGGATCAGGCGTCTGCAGCTGAGGAAGAGGAAAGCCTTGATGACAGTCAGCCATTGTCTGGCCAGGGCAGTGTACAGGACGAGGTAGCGGGCGAAGAGGAGGAGGAGGACGAGGAGGATGATGGGGATGATTATATTTTTAATGAGGAAGCTTTTCCGGGGCCACTGGAAATTGGTGGCGCGGCAAGGCCGGGTTCTGGTTTTTTGAGGGACACAAGTGACGTGGATTTGCCTGAAACTGCCCCTCAACCAAGCACAACCGCAGATTTGAGAACTGGAACTTTGGCCCACATGGCGGATTATGCCTTACGTATCCTCAAAAGGGACACACGCATAACTAAAATGATGAATGATGACGATTACTGGTTGGCCTGCCTCCTTGATCCTCGCTATAAAGGCAAATTGCAAAATATAATGCCACATGAGAACTTGGAATTAATATTAGCAACCAAACAATCAACTCTTGTTGACAGTTTGCTTCTGGCATTCCCTGCACACAGCGCCCGTGATCGTTCTCACACGAGCTGCAGGGGCCAGCAGACCAGAGGAGTTAGAGGGGCAGAAATCAGAAGTGGCGTTGGCCAGAGGGGTTTTCTGACCAGGTTGTGGAGTGATTTTGCTATGACCGCAGACAGGACAGGTACTGCAGCATCAATTCAAAGTGACAGGAGACAACATTTGTCCAGTATGGTTACAAACTATTTTTCATCCCTTATCGATGTTCTCCCTCAACCGTCATTCCCATTTGATTACTGGGCATCAAAATTAGACACCTGGCCAGAATTGGCAGAATATACATTGCAGGAGCTTGCTTGCCCGGCAGCTAGTGTCCTATCAGAAAGAGTATTCAGTGCTGCAGGTTCAATACTAACAGAAAAAAGGACTCGTCTGGCTACCCAAAATGTAGATGATCTAACCTTCATTAAAATGAACCACAACTGGATTTCGAAATCTTTTGCCCCACCTTGCCCGGCTGACACCTAGCTTTCCTATGAAAAGGTCTTGCCTGTGGACTATTCTGAATGCCTTTTCCAATCTCGTAATTTTCTGCACCTGATTGTCCAGCATACGACATGTTTACACCTCACTAAATGGCCAAACTCCCCACACGCGGCCGTGGTATCGACACTTGGCGACAGCACCCGTGAGAGTGCAGTTTGTCTGAAGAGGTGGGTGAGCCTGCTTTTGGTCGACGGCACTGCCACTGGGTCCCTCCTAGTACAATAAAGTGTCTCTGGCGGTGGTGGTGCGCACCCAACGTCGGACACACCGTTGTAATATGAGGGGCCCTGGGCCTGTACCGCCGGCCACAAGACAGTTTCCCCCCACCCCAGCTCAAACAGTGCTCTACCACTTGCAAAATTATCTCACAGCTCCACCAATGTTTAGTCTATGCGCTGACATCCTTCAATGCCTGCGACTGACAATACCATTGTATTGACATTTTTGTTATGTTAGGCCTTCGATGCCTGTCTGTGGTCACTCCTTCCACTAGGCCTCCACTGACCACACCACTGCTGCCCGTGTACCCCTGTAACCAATTTAAAATTGCCTACAGCCATGTGTTATTATTTTAGGCCTTCGATGCCTGTCTGCGGTGACTCCTTCCACTAGGCCTCCACTGACCACACCACTGCTGCCCGTGTACCCCTGGAACCAAATTAAAATTGCCTACAGCCATGTGTTATTATTTTAGGCCTTCGATGCCTGTCTGCGGTCACTCCTTCCACTAGGCCTCCACTGACCACACCACTGCTGCCCGTGTACCCCTGGAACCAATTTAAAATTGCCTACAGCCATGTGTTATTATTTTAGGCCTTCGATGCCTGTCTGCGGTCACTCCTTCCACTAGGCCTCCACTGACCACACCACTGCTGCCCGTGTACCCCTGGAACCAATTTAAAATTGCCTACAGCCATGTGTTATTATTTTAGGCCTTCGATGCCTGTCTGCGGTCACTCCTTCCACTAGGCCTCCACTGACCACACCACTGCTGCCCGTGTACCCCTGGAACCAATTTAAAATTGCCTACAGCCATGTGTTATTATTTTAGGCCTTCGATGCCTGTCTGCGGTCACTCCTTCCACTAGGCATCCACTGACCACACCACTGCTGCCCGTGTACCCCTGTAACCAATTTAAAATTGCCTACAGCCATGTGTTATTATTTTAGGCCTTCGATGCCTGTCTGCGGTGACTCCTTCCACTAGGCCTCCACTGACCACACCACTGCTGCCCGTGTACCCCTGGAACCAATTTAAAATTGCCTACAGCCATGTGTTATTATTTTAGGCCTTCGATGCCTGTCTGCGGTCACTCCTTCCACTAGGCCTCCACTGACCACACCACTGCTGCCCGTGTACCCCTGGAACCAATTTAAAATTGCCTACAGCCATGTGTTATTATTTTAGGCCTTCGATGCCTGTCTGCGGTCACTCCTTCCACTAGGCCTCCACTGACCACACCACTGCTGCCCGTGTACCCCTGTAACCAATTTAAAATTGCCTACAGCCATGTGTTATTATTTTAGGCCTTCGATGCCTGTCTGTGGTCACTCCTTCCACTAGGCCTCCACTGACCACACCACTGCTGCCCGTGTACCCCTGGAACCAATTTAAAATTGCCTACAGCCATGTGTTATTATTTTAGGCCTTCGATGCCTGTCTGCGGTCACTCCTTCCACTAGGCCTCCACTGACCACACCACTGCTGCCCGTGTACCCCTGTAACCAATTTAAAATTGCCTACAGCCATGTGTTATTATTTTAGGCCTTCGATGCCTGTCTGCGGTCACTCCTTCCACTAGGCCTCCACTGACCACACCACTGCTGCCCGTGTACCCCTGGAACCAATTTAAAATTGCCTACAGCCATGTGTTATTATTTTAGGCCTTCGATGCCTGTCTGCGGTCACTCTTTCCACTAGGCCTCCACTGACCACACCACTGCTGCCCGTGTACCCCTGTAACCAATTTAAAATTGCCTACAGCCATGTGTTATTATTTTAGGCCTTCGATGCCTGTCTGCGGTCACTCCTTCCACTAGGCATCCACTGACCACACCACTGCTGCCCGTGTACCCCTGTAACCAATTTAAAATTGCCTACAGCCATGTGTTATTATTTTAGGCCTTCGATGCCTGTCTGCGGTCACTCCTTCCACTAGGCCTCCACTGACCACACCACTGCTGCCCGTGTACCCCTGGAACCAACATCAGAAAATATAAAAATAAGTATTTTGCTTATAAAAAAGAAAATACTGGAGAGATATCAAATGCAGACATTTTAACATTAAAAACAAACACATACAACAAAAATCTGGTACAGTACTAAAAATGGCCACCAGCTACAATAACTTTCTCCTGCAAGTAGTTAACTGAAAGGTTTTTTCAATTTTAAACACAGATATGGCATCCACCGAGTGTTGTCCTGTCGCGTCTTCTTTATATTATTGCCAAGAAGATGCAAAACAATGAAAATAATAAAATCATTATTTACCAAAAAAATAGAGTAAGTCAAAACCACATTGCAAATAAACATTCATTACAAATAAAGAAGCAGGGCGCGTCCGAGGGTGAGTATATACCTAATAAGAATATAATCACCCTCGGACGCGCCCTGCTTCTTTCCGACAGCCTTCCTTCCTAAGAATCAGCCCTTCCGTGGTGTAGAGAGAGGGTTTGTTACACTCCAAGGTGTTCCCCAGGTTGCCTTTCCTGAGCTTCGATCTTCCGGCTCTCGTTTAGTAGTTGTTGGAAACTACGCTGCATTGGGCCTACAAATTGGGTATGGGGTGTAGAGAGATGGTGTGTTCCACTCCAAGGTGTTCCCCAGGTTGCCTTTCCTGAGCTTCGATCTTCCGGCTCTCGTTTAGTAGTTGTTGGAAACTACGCTGCATTAGGCCTACAAATTGGGTATGGGGTGTAGAGAGATGGTGTGTTCCACTGTAGAGAGATGGTGTGTTCCACTCCAAGGTGTTCCCCAGGTTTCCTCTCCATTGCTTCGATCTTCCGGCTCTCGTTTAGTAGTTGTTGGAAACTACGCTGCATTAGGCCTACATATTGGGTATGGGGTGTAGAGAGATGGTGTGTTACACTCCAAGGTGTTCCCCAGGTTTCCTCTCCATTGCTTCGATCTTCCGGCTCTCGTTTAGTAGTTGTTGGAAACTACGCTGCATTGGGCCTACAAATTGGGTATGGGGTGTAGAGAGATGGTGTGTTCCACTCCAAGGTGTTCTCCAGGTTGCCTTTCCTGAGCTTCGATCTTCCGGCTCTCGTTTAGTAGTTGTTGGAAACTACGCTGCATTAGGCCTACAAATTGGGTATGGGGTGTAGAGAGATGGTGTGTTACACTCCAAGGTGTTCCCCAGGTTTCCTCTCCATTGCTTCGATCTTCCGGCTCTCGTTTAGTAGTTGTTGGAAACTACGCTGCATTGGGCCTACAAATTGGGTATGGGGTGTAGAGAGATGGTGTGTTCCACTCCAAGGTGTTCTCCAGGTTGCCTTTCCTGAGCTTCGATCTTCCGGCTCTCGTTTAGTAGTTGTTGGAAACTACGCTGCATTAGGCCTACAAATTGGGTATGGGGTGTAGAGAGATGGTGTGTTACACTCCAAGGTGTTCCCCAGGTTTCCTCTCCATTGCTTCGATCTTCCGGCTCTCGTTTAGTAGTTGTTGGAAACTACGCTGCATTAGGCCTACAAATTGGGTATGGGGTGTAGAGAGATGGTGTGTTCCACTGTAGAGAGATGGTGTGTTCCACTCCAAGGTGTTCCCCAGGTTTCCTCGCCAATGCTTCGATCATCATGCTCTCGTTTAGTAGTTGTTGGAAACTACGCTGCATTAGGCCTACAAATTGGGTATGGGGTGTAGAGAGATGGTGTGTTCCACTCCAAGGTGTTCTCTAGGTTGCCTTTCCTGAACTTCTATCTTCAGGCTCTCATTAAATTGTGGTTAAACGGAACAACTGCATTTGGCGTACTAGTTGGTTTGGGGCCTACTATCGGTGTCTGCCGCTCCTTGCTGTTCTCCTGGTTTCCTGTCCTGAAATTCCGTTTTCAGGCGCTCGTTAAGTAGTTGTTAATGTTAGACTGCATTTGGCCTACTAGTTGGGTTGGGGCCTACTATCGGTGTCTGCCACTCCTTGCTGTTCTCCTCCACTGAACAAAGCTGTGCCGCCTGTTTACTACTGTTGCCAATTTTGAACTGCATTTCGACTACTTACTGATTTGGGCCTACTCTCTGTGTCAGCCTCTCATTCCAGTTGTCCTCCACTGCAATGCCCCCTGATTAGTCCTGTGTTACCAATTTTGAACTGCATTTAGCCCACTTTATTCTTTGGGCCTATATCTGTGTTTCCTCCTCATCCTGCCCATTGCCCAGCCAGTGATAGATGAGTCTGCTGGTACATTGACCCATAACGCAACATTTCCCGTGCACGCTACACTGCAAGATTGTGACCCTGCTGAAAGTCAGGTCCCCCTTCCCGCATACCATACCACCTTACACGGGGACAAACAGGAAGGTGCAGATGAAAGTGCAGGTTCCTTCATCAGGTGGGGGGAGGAATACTAGTTGGCGACGTCACTGGCACAGGGCCTCTCATGGTACGCAAAAGTGTTGCTGCCGGTGGGAGGCGCCCCCGCCGTGCAAACACACCGCTGTACTTTGAGGGGCCCTGTGCCAGTGCCAATGCCAACGAGTGTGCCCCCCCTGCTTGCTCAGGTTCACAGCACTTGCAAAGTTGAAATACTTACCTCTCCCTGCTCCACTGCCGTGACGTGGTCCAGATTTCCTGGGCCCACTAATTACTTGAACCAGCCCTACCCACCACAACTTTAGCCAAATGACCCCCAATTTCAAATGCCTTCCAATTATTATAAGGTAAATTACGCTTGACAAGCTTCATTAAGAAGAATGGATGGTTTTGACATTAAAATGGGCACTCTAGGTGTTTTCCTGGCCCCCACTCACTGCCGACTATGCTGCCCCATTGACTTGCATTGGGTTTCGTGTTTCGGTCGATCCCGACTTTACGTCATAATCGGGCGATTTCACTCGACCCGACTTTTGAGATAGTCGGGTTTCGCGAAACCCGGCTCGACTCTAAAAAGGTCAAGGTCGCTCAACTCTAGTTGTGAGCTCATTTGGTGCCATCTGTATACTTTGTTACTCTTCCTCCTCTGGCCAAGAACTGGTACATATGTGCCGACCATGAACTGGACTAGCTCTGTGTGGATGGACACAGCATGTAATACAAGGCACAATTATAGGATTATCTCAGCAAAGGAACATTTTTTTAACACTTGGGGAAGTTATTATTTTTCCAAGACTTCTATTTAAAATTTTCATTGTTCATGGATAACCAATCCGTAAAATTTTCCCTTAAACTGATAGTAACATATTAACATAGTAACATAGTTAGTAAGGCCGAAAAAAGACATTTGTCCATCCAGTTCAGCCTATATTCCATCATAATAAATCCCCAGATCTACATCCTTCTACAGAACCTAATAATTGTATGATACAATATTGTTCTGCTCCAGGAAGACATCCAGGCCTCTCTTGAACCCCTCGACTGAGTTCGCCATCACCAACTCCTCAGGCAAGCAATTCCAGATTCTCACTGCCCTAACAGTAAAGAATCCTCTTCTATGTTGGTGGAAAAACCTTCTCTCCTCCAGACGCAAAGAATGCCCCCTTGTGCCCGTCACCTTCCTTGGTATAAACAGATCCTCAGTGAGATATTTGTATTGTCCCCTTATATACTTATACATGGTTATTAGATCGTCCCTCAGTCGTCTTTTTTCTAGACTAAATAATCCTAATTTCGCTAATCTATCTGGGTATTGCAGTTCTCCCATCCCCTTTATTAATTTTGTTGCCCTCCTTTGTACTCTCTCTAGTTCCATTATATCCTTCCTGAGCACCGGTGCCCAAAACTGGACACAGTACTCCATGTGCGGTCTAACTAGGGATTTGTACAGAGGCAGTATAATGCTCTCATCATGTATATCCAGACCTCTTTTAATGCACCCCATGATCCTGTTTGCCTTGGCAGCTGCTGCCTGGCACTGGCTGCTCCAGGTAAGTTTATCATTAACTAGGATCCCCATGTCCTTCTCCCTGTCAGATTTACCCAGTGGTTTCCCGTTCAGTGTGTAATGGTGATATTGATTCCTTCTTCCCATGTGTATAACCTTACATTTATCATTGTTAAACCTCATCTGCCACCTTTCAGCCCAAGTTTCCAACTTATCCAGATCCATCTGTAGCAGAATACTATCTTCTCTTGTATTAACTGCTTTACATAGTTTTGTATCATCTGCAAATATCGATATTTTACTGTGTAAACCTTCTACCAGATCATTAATGAATATGTTGAAGAGAACAGGTCCCAATACCGACCCCTGCGGTAGCCCACTGGTCACAGCGACCCAGTTAGAGACTATACCATTTATAACCACCCTCTGCTTTCTATCACTAAGCCAGTTACTAACCCATTGACACACATTTTCCCCCAGACCAAGTATTCTCTGTTATGACCAGGTGGTCAGGACAATAATGGACCTGGTGGATAAGAGCACACGGAATGACCTGATAGTTACAGATAATATAGGACGAGCTCTGGGACGTGGGAACTCTGCTGACCGCAATCCCTAATCCTATCAACCACACTAGAAATAGCCGTGGATTGCGCCTAACGCTCCCTATGCAACTCGGCACAGCCTAAGAAACTAGCTAGCCCTGAAGATAGAAAATTAAAGCCTACCTAGCCTCAGAGAAATTCCCCAAAGGAAAAGGCAGCCCCCCACATATAATGACTGTGAGTAAAGATGAAAATACAAACACAGAGATGAGATAGATTTAGCAAAGTGAGGCCCGACTTACTGAACAGACCGAGGATAGGAAAGGTTACTTTGCGGTCAGCACAAAAACCTACAAAAAGACCACGCAGAGGGTGCAAAAAGACCTTCCGCACCGACTCACAGTGCGGAGGCGCTCCCTCTGCGTCCCAGAGCTTCGAGCAAGCAAGAACAATCGAAATAGCAAGCTGGACAGAAAAATAGCAAACCAGAGAAAAACAAGCAGTCACTTAGCTTCTGCTGGGAAGACAGGTCACAAGAACGATCCAGGAGTGAACTAGACCAATATTGGAACATTGACAGGTGGCCTGGAGCAAAGATCTAAGTGGAGTTAAATAGAGCAGCCAGCTAACGAATTAACCTCATCACCTGAGGAAGGAAACTCAGAAACACCCACAGCCACCAGAGAAAGTCCATGGACAGAACCATCCAAAGTACCATTCATGACCACAGGAGGGAGCCCGACAACAGAACTCACAACAGTATCCCCCCCTTGAGGAGGGGTCACCGAACCCTCACCAGAGCCCCCAGGCCGACCAGGACGAGCCAAATGAAAGGCACGAACCAGATCGGCAGCATGAACATCAGAGGCAAAAACCCAGGAATTATCTTCCTGACCATAACCCTTCCACTTGACCAGGTACTGGAGTTTCCGTCTCGAAATACGAGAATCCAAAATCTTCTCCACCACATACTCCAACTCCCCCTCAACCAACTCCGGGGCAGGAGGATCAACGGATGGAACCACAGGCGCCACGTATCTCTGCAACAATGACCTATCGAACACATTATGGATGGCAAAAGAAGCAGGAAGGGCCAAACGAAATGACACAGGATTGATAACCTCAGAAATCTTATACGGACCAATGAAACGAGGCTTAAACTTAGGAGAGGAAAGCTTCATAGGAACATAACGAGACGACAACCAAACCAAATCCCCAACACGAAGTCGGGGACCCACACAACGCCGGCGGTTAGCGAAACGTTGAGCCTTCTCCTGGGACAATGTCAAATTGTCCACCACATGAGTCCAAATCTGCTGCAACCTATCCACCACAGTATCTACACCAGGACAGTCCGAAGACTCAACCTGCCCTGAAGAGAAACGCGGATGGAAATCAGAATTGCAGAAAAACGGCGAAACCAAAGTAGCCGAGCTGGCCCGATTATTAAGGGTGAACTCAGCCAATGGTAAAAAGGACACCCAATCATCCTGATCAGCAGAAACAAAGCATCTCAGATATGTTTCCAAAGTCTGATTAGTTCGTTCGGTTTGGCCATTTGTCTGAGGATGGAAAGCCGAGGAAAAAGACAAATCAATGCCCATCCTAGCACAAAAAGATCGCCAAAACCTCGAAACAAACTGGGAACCTCTGTCAGAAAGGATGTTCTCCGGGATACCATGTAAACGAACCACATGCTGGAAAAATAGTGGCACCAAATCAGAGGAGGAAGGCAATTTAGACAAGGGTACCAAATGGACCATCTTGGAAAAGCGATCACAAACCACCCAAATGACCGACATCTTTTGAGACATGGGGAGATCTGAAATAAAATCCATAGAAATATGCGTCCAGGGCCTCTTCGGGACCGGCAAGGGCAAAAGCAACCCATTGGCACGAGAACAGCAGGGCTTAGCCCAAGCACAAGTCCCACAGGACTGCACAAAAGAACGCACATCCCGTGAGAAAGACGGCCACCAAAAGGATCTAGCCACCAAATCTCTGGTACCAAAGATTCCAGAATGCCCAGCCAACACTGAACAATGAATCTCAGAGATAACTCTACTAGTCCATCTATCAGTGACAAACAGTTTCTCTGTTGGGCAACGGTCAGGTCTATCAGCCTGAAATTTTTGCAGCACCCGCCGCAAATCAGGGGAGATGGCAGACAAAATTACCCCCTCTTTGAGAATACCCGCCGGCTCAGGAACACCCGGAGAGTCAGGCACAAAACTCCTTGACAGGGCATCAGCCTTCACGTTCTTAGAGCCCGAAAGGTACGAAACCACAAAATCAAAACGGGAGAAAAATAACGACCATCGAGCCTGTCTCGGATTCAACCGTTTGGCAGACTCAAGATAAGTCAAATTCTTGTGATCTGTCAAGACCACCACGCGATGCTTGGCTCCTTCAAGCCAATGACGCCACTCCTCGAATGCCCACTTCATGGTCAACAACTCTCGATTACCAACATCATAATTGCGCTCAGCAGGCGAAAACTTTCTAGAAAAGAAAGCACATGGCTTCATCACCGAGCCATCAGAACTTCTTTGCCCCAGCTCCAATCTCAGAAGCATCAACCTCAACCTGAAACGGGAGCGAAACATCTGGCTGGCACAACACAGGGGCAGAAGAAAAACGACGCTTCAACTCCTGAAAAGCCTCTACAGCTGCAGAAGACCAATTGACCACATCAGCACCCTTCTTCGTCAAATCAGTCAACGGTTTAGCAACACTAGAAAAATTAGCAATGAAGCGCCGATAAAAATTAGCAAAGCCCAGGAACTTTTGCAGGCTCTTCACAGATGTCGGCTGAGTCCAATCGTAAATGGCTTGGACTTTAACAGGGTCCATCTCGATAGTAGAAGGGGAAAAAATGAACCCCAAAAATGAAACCTTCTGAACTCCAAAGAGACACTTTGACCCCTTCACAAACAAGGAATTCGCACGAAGGACCTGGAACATCATTCTGACCTGCTTCACATGAGACTCCCAATCATCCGAAAAGACCAAAATGTCATCCAAATATACAATCAGGAATTTATCCAGGTACTCTCGGAAGATGTCATGCATAAAGGACTGAAATACTGATGGAGCATTGGAAAGCCCGAATGGCATAACCAGGTACTCAAAATGGCCCTCGGGCATATTAAATGCTGTTTTCCATTCATCGCCTTGTTTAATACGCACAAGATTATACGCCCCTCGAAGATCTATCTTGGTGAACTAACTAGCCCCTTTAATACGAGCAAACAAATCAGACAGCAACGGCAAAGGATACTGAAATTTGACTGTAATTTTATTGAGAAGGCGGTAATCAATACAAGGTCTCAAAGAACCATCCTTCTTGGCCACAAAAAAGAACCCTGCTCCCAATGGTGACGACGACGGGCGAATATGACCCTTCTCCAAGGATTCCTTTATATAACTCCGAATAGCGGCGTGTTCTGGCACAGATAAATTGAACAATCGGCCCTTAGGAAACTTACTACCAGGAATCAAATTAATTGCACAATCGCAATCCCTATGAGGAGGTAGGGCACTGGCTTTGGGCTCATCAAATACATCCCGATAATCCGACAAAAACTCTGGAACTTCAGAAGGAGTGGAAGACAAAATAGACAAAAATGGAACATCACCATGTACCCCCTGGCAACCCCAGCTGGACACAGACATAGATTTCCAGTCCAATACTGGATTATGAACCTGTAGCCATGGCAACCCCAAAACGACCACATCATGCAGATTATGCAACACCAGAAAGCGGATATCCTCCTGATGTGCAGGAGCCATGCACATGGTCAATTGGGTCCAGTACTGAGGCTTATTTTTGGCCAAAGGTGTAGCATCAATTCCTCTCAATGGAATAGGATACTTCAAGGGCTCCAAGAAAAAACCACAGCGCCTAGCATACTCCAAGTCCATCAAATTCAGGGCAGCGCCTGAATCCACAAATGTCATAACAGAATAGGATGACAAAGAACAAATCAGAGTAACGGACAATAGAAATTTAGACTGTACAGTACCAATGGTGTCAGACCTAGCGAACCGCTTAGTGCGCTTAGGACAATTGGAGATAGCATGAGTGGCATCACTACAGTAAAAACATAGCCCATTCCGACGTCTGGGTTCTTTGTTGTGAGTTCTGTTTTTGGGCTCCCTCTGGTGGTTACTGATGGTACTGGGTGACTTGTCTTTCCTGGGTCTCTGGGTTCCACCTGTTCCATCAGGATATGGGAGTTTCCTATTTAACCTGGCTTTGCTGGCATTTCCTCGCCGGTTATCAATGTATCCAGTGTGTCTTGTTACCTCTGCTCCCTGCTCCTAGAATCTTCTGGTCAAGCTAAGTTTGGATTTTCCTGTTTTGGTGTTTTGCTTTATTTGGTTTTTAGTCCAGCCTGCAGATATGTGATTATTGCTGCTGGTTGCTCTAGTGGGCTGAAATTGCTCCTCATGTACCATGAGTTGGCACATGAGTTCAAGTAATTTCAGGATGGTTTTTTGAAGGGTTTTTCGCTGACCGCGCAGTTCACTTTTGTATCCTCTGCTATCTAGCTTTAGCGGGCCTCATTTTGCTGAAACTGTTTTCATACTGCGTATGTGCTTTCCTCTCATTTCACCGTCATTATATGTGGGGGGCTGCTATTTCTGTGGGGTATTTCTCTGGAGGCAAGAGAGGTCTATGTTTCTTCTAATAGGGGAAGTTAGATCTTCGGCTGGAGCGAGACGTCTAGGATCATCGTAGGCACGTTCCCCGGCTACTTTTATTTGTGTGTTAGGTTCAGGGTCGCGGTCAGCTCAGGTTCCATCGCCCTAGAGCTTGTTTGTATCTGTGCTTGTCCTTTAGTGATCCCCTGCCATTGGGATCATGACAGTATAACCGGCCCACAAAGTGTTAATTGTATTGGCTGAAGTAGGAGGATAAGTAGTCTGAGGAAGTTTTTTTTTTTTTTTTTTTTTTCCCTCAGAGTTTGCTGCCTAGCTTTATTGCAGCCTGGCTACTTCCTCCTCCTCTTAATCTTTGAATGGCTCTGATCCCAGCTGTTTATCATGGACGTCCAGAGTTTGGCTTCCAGCCTGAATAATCTTGCCGCTAAGGTTCAAAATATACAGGATTTTGTTGTACATGCTCCTATGTCTGAACCTAGAATTCCTGTCCCAGAGTTTTTTTCTGGAGATAGATCTCGTTTTCTGAATTTTAGGAACAATTGCAAGTTGTTTCTTTCTTTGAAATCTCGCTCCTCTGGAGACCCTGCTCAGCAAGTAAAGATTATTATATCTTTCCTGCGGGGTGACCCTCAGGATTGGGCATTTGCATTGGCACCAGGGGACCCTGCGTTGCTTAATGCGGATGCGTTTTTTCTGGCATTGGGTTTGCTCTATGAGGAACCTAACCAAGAGATTCAGGCTGAAAAAGCTTTGTTGGCCCTCTCTCAGGGGCAAGATGAAGCAGAAATTTATTGTCAAAAATTTCGGAAGTGGTCGGTGCTTACTCAGTGGAATGAGTGCGCCCTGGCTGCAAGGTTCAGAGATGGCCTTTCTGAGGCCATTAAAGATGTTATGGTTGGGTTCCCTGCGCCTACTGGTCTGAATGAGTCTATGACTATGGCTATTCAGATTGATCGGCGTTTACGGGAGCGCAAACCTGTGCACCATTTGGCGGTGTCGTCTGAACCGTCACCTGAGATAATGCAATGTGATAAAATTCAGTCCAGAAGTGAACGGCAAAATTATAGGCGGAAAAAAAGGTTGTGCTTTTATTGTGGTGATTCAGCTCATGTTATATCAGCATGCTCTAAACGCACAAAAAAGGTTGATAAGTCTGTTGCCATTAGTACTTTACAGTCTAAGTTCATTCTGTCTGTGACTCTGATTTGTTCATTATCATCCATTTCCGTCGATGCCTATGTGGATTCAGGCGCTGCCCTGAGTCTTATGGATTGGTCATTTGCCAATCGCTGTGGGTTTAGTCTGGAGCCTCTGGAAGTCCCTATTCCTTTGAAGGGAATTGACTCTACACCTTTGGCTATGAATAAACCTCAGTACTGGACACAAGTGACCATGCGTATGACTCCTGTTCATCAGGAGGTGATTCGCTTCCTGGTACTGTATAATTTGCATGATGTCCTAGTGCTTGGTCTGCCATGGTTACAAACTCATAATCCAGTCCTTGACTGGAAATCGATGTCTGTGTTAAGCTGGGGTTGTCAGGGGGTTCATGATGATGCACCTCCGATTTCTATCGCTTCATCTACTCCTTCTGAGATTCCTGTGTTTTTGTCTGACTATCGGGATGTTTTTGAGGAGCCTAAGCTCAGTTCGCTTCCTCCTCACAGGGATTGCGATTGTGCTATAAATTTAATTCCAGGCAGTAAATTTCCTAAAGGTCGTTTGTTCAATCTGTCAGTGCCAGAGCATACTGCTATGCGGGATTATGTTAAGGAGTCCTTGGAAAAGGGACATATCCGTCCATCTTTGTCCCCTTTGGGAGCAGGTTTTTTTTTCGTGGCCAAAAAAGATGGTTCCTTGAGGCCTTGTATAGATTATCGTCTTTTGAATAAGATTACCGTAAAATATCAGTATCCTTTGCCATTGTTGACTGATTTGTTTGCTCGCATTAAGGGGGCTAAATGGTTCACTAAGATTGATCTTTGGGGTGCGTATAATCTTATACGAATAAAGCAAGGTGATGAGTGGAAAACCGCATTTAATACGCCTGAGGGCCATTTTGAGTATTTGGTAATGCCTTTCGGACTTTCTAATGCTCCTTCAGTCTTCCAGTCCTTTATGCACTATATTTTCCGTGAATATCTGGATAAATTTATGATTGTGTATTTGGATGATATTTTGGTTTTTTCTGATGACTGGGAGTCTCATGTTCAGCAGGTCAGGAAGGTGTTTCAGGTCCTGCGGGCCAATTCCTTGTTTGTAAAAGGCTCAAAGTGTCTCTTTGGAGTCCAGAAGATTTCTTTCTTGGGGTATATTTTTTCCCCTTCTACTATTGAGATGGATCCCGTCAAGGTTCAGGCTATTTGTGACTGGACGCAGCCTACATCTCTTAAGAGTCTACAGAAGTTCTTGGGCTTTGCTAATTTCTATCGTCGTTTTATAACTAATTTTTCTAGTGTTGTTAAGCCTTTGACGGATTTGACTAAGAAGGGTGCTGATGTTGCTAATTGGTCTCCTGCGGCTGTGGAGGCCTTTCAGGAACTTAAGCGCCGGTTTTCTTCTGCTCCTGTGTTGCGTCAGCCAGATGTTTCGCTCCCTTTTCAGGTTGAGGTTGATGCTTCCGAGATTGGAGCGGGGGCGGTTTTGTCACAGAGAAGCTCCGATGGCTCAGTGATGAAGCCATGCGCGTTTTTTTCTAGAAAGTTTTCGCCGGCTGAGCGGAATTATGATGTTGGTAATCGGGAACTTTTGGCCATGAAGTGGGCATTTGAGGAGTGGCGTCATTGGCTGGAGGGTGCTAGACATCGTGTGGTGGTCTTGACTGATCACAAAAATTTGATTTACCTTGAGTCTGCCAGGCGTCTGAATCCTAGACAGGCTCGTTGGTCACTGTTTTTCTCTCGTTTCAATTTTGTGGTTTCATACCTGCCAGGTTCAAAGAATGTGAAGGCGGATGCTCTTTCTAGGAGTTTTGTGCCTGACTCTCTTGGAAATTCTGAGCCCTCTGGTATCCTTAGGGATGGGGTGATTTTGTCTGCTGTCTCCCCAGACTTGCGACGTGCTTTGCAGGAGTTTCAGGCGGGTAAACCTGATCGTTGTCCGCCTGAGAGACTGTTTGTTCCGGATAATTGGACCAGTAGAGTCATCTCCGAGGTCCATTCTTCTGCGTTGGCAGGTCATCCTGGAATATTTGGTACAAGAGACTTGGTGGCCAGGTCTTTTTGGTGGCCTTCCTTGTCGAGGGATGTGTGTTCTTTTGTGCAGTCTTGTGAGGTTTGTGCTCGGGCTAAGCCTTGCTGTTCTCGGGCAAGTGGATTGTTGTCACCTTTGCCTATCCCGAAGAGGCCTTGGACGCACATTTCCATGGACTTTATTTCGGATCTCCCTGTCTCTCAAAAAATGTCCGTCATCTGGGTTGTGTGTGATCGCTTTTCTAAAATGGTTCATCTGGTACCCTTGCCTAAGTTACCTTCCTCCTCTGAGTTGGTCCCTCTGTTTTTTCAGAATGTGGTTCGTTTGCATGGGATTCCTGAGAACATCGTTTCTGACAGGGGATCCCAGTTTGTGTCTAGATTTTGGCGGACGTTCTGTGCTAAGATGGGCATTGATTTGTCCTTTTCGTCTGCATTCCATCCTCAGACGAATGGCCAGACTGAACGAACTAATCAGACCTTGGAAACTTATTTAAGGTGTTTTGTTTCTGCTGATCAGGATGACTGGGTTACCTTTTTGCCGCTGGCCGAGTTTGCCCTTAATAATCGGGCTAGTTCTGCTACCTTGGTTTCTCCTTTCTTTTGTAATTCGGGGTTTCATCCTCGTTTTTCCTCTGGTCAGGTGGAACCTTCTGATTGTCCTGGAGTGGACATGGTGGTGGATAGGTTGCATCGGATTTGGAGTCATGTGGTGGACAATTTGAAGTTGTCCCAGGAGAAGGCTCAGCAGTTTGCTAATCGCCGTCGCCGCGTGGGTCCTCGACTTCTTGTTGGGGACTTGGTGTGGTTGTCTTCTCGTTTTGTTCCTATGAAGGTCTCTTCTCCTAAGTTCAAGCCTCGGTTCATCGGTCCCTATAGGATCTTGGAAATTCTTAACCCTGTGTCGTTTCGTTTGGATCTCCTGGCATCGTTTGCTATTCATAATGTATTCCATCGGTCGTTGTTGCGGAAGTATGGGGTACCTGTTGTTCCTTCGCTTGAGCCTCCTGCTCCAGTGCTGGTGGAGGGAGAATTGGAGTATGTTGTGGAGAAGATCTTGGATTCTCGTGTTTCCAGACGGAAACTCCAGTATTTGGTCAAGTGGAAGGGTTATGGTCAGGAGGATAATTCTTGGGTGGTTGCCTCGGATGTTCATGCTGATGATTTGGTTCGCGCTTTTCATAGGGCTCATCCTGGTCGCCCTGGTGGTTCTCGTGAGGGTTCGGTGACCCCTCCTCAAGGGGGGGGTACTGTTGTGAGTTCTGTTTTTGGGCTCCCTCTGGTGGTTACTGATGGTACTGGGTGACTTGTCTTTCCTGGGTCTCTGGGTTCCACCTGTTCCATCAGGATATGGGAGTTTCCTATTTAACCTGGCTTTGCTGGCATTTCCTCGCCGGTTATCAATGTATCCAGTGTGTCTTGTTACCTCTGCTCCCTGCTCCTAGAATCTTCTGGTCAAGCTAAGTTTGGATTTTCCTGTTTTGGTGTTTTGCTTTATTTGGTTTTTAGTCCAGCCTGCAGATATGTGATTATTGCTGCTGGTTGCTCTAGTGGGCTGAAATTGCTCCTCATGTACCATGAGTTGGCACATGAGTTCAAGTAATTTCAGGATGGTTTTTTGAAGGGTTTTTCGCTGACCGCGCAGTTCACTTTTGTATCCTCTGCTATCTAGCTTTAGCGGGCCTCATTTTGCTGAAACTGTTTTCATACTGCGTATGTGCTTTCCTCTCATTTCACCGTCATTATATGTGGGGGGCTGCTATTTCTGTGGGGTATTTCTCTGGAGGCAAGAGAAGTCTGTGTTTCTTCTAATAGGGGAAGTTAGATCTTCGGCTGGAGCGAGACGTCTAGGATCATCGTAGGCACGTTCCCCGGCTACTTTTATTTGTGTGTTAGGTTCAGGGTCGCGGTCAGCTCAGGTTCCATCGCCCTAGAGCTTGTTTGTATCTGTGCTTGTCCTTTAGTGATCCCCTGCCATTGGGATCATGACAGTATAACCGGCCCACAAAGTGTTAATTGTATTGGCTGAAGTAGGAGGATAAGTAGTCTGAGGAAGTTTTTTTTTTTTTTTTTTTTTTTCCCTCAGAGTTTGCTGCCTAGCTTTATTGCAGCCTGGCTACTTCCTCCTCCTCTTAATCTTTGAATGGCTCTGATCCCAGCTGTTTATCATGGACGTCCAGAGTTTGGCTTCCAGCCTGAATAATCTTGCCGCTAAGGTTCAAAATATACAGGATTTTGTTGTACATGCTCCTATGTCTGAACCTAGAATTCCTGTCCCAGAGTTTTTTTCTGGAGATAGATCTCGTTTTCTGAATTTTAGGAACAATTGCAAGTTGTTTCTTTCTTTGAAATCTCGCTCCTCTGGAGACCCTGCTCAGCAAGTAAAGATTATTATATCTTTCCTGCGGGGTGACCCTCAGGATTGGGCATTTGCATTGGCACCAGGGGACCCTGCGTTGCTTAATGCGGATGCGTTTTTTCTGGCATTGGGTTTGCTCTATGAGGAACCTAACCAAGAGATTCAGGCTGAAAAAGCTTTGTTGGCCCTCTCTCAGGGGCAAGATGAAGCAGAAATTTATTGTCAAAAATTTCGGAAGTGGTCGGTGCTTACTCAGTGGAATGAGTGCGCCCTGGCTGCAAGGTTCAGAGATGGCCTTTCTGAGGCCATTAAAGATGTTATGGTTGGGTTCCCTGCGCCTACTGGTCTGAATGAGTCTATGACTATGGCTATTCAGATTGATCGGCGTTTACGGGAGCGCAAACCTGTGCACCATTTGGCGGTGTCGTCTGAACCGTCACCTGAGATAATGCAATGTGATAAAATTCAGTCCAGAAGTGAACGGCAAAATTATAGGCGGAAAAAAAGGTTGTGCTTTTATTGTGGTGATTCAGCTCATGTTATATCAGCATGCTCTAAACGCACAAAAAAGGTTGATAAGTCTGTTGCCATTAGTACTTTACAGTCTAAGTTCATTCTGTCTGTGACTCTGATTTGTTCATTATCATCCATTTCCGTCGATGCCTATGTGGATTCAGGCGCTGCCCTGAGTCTTATGGATTGGTCATTTGCCAATCGCTGTGGGTTTAGTCTGGAGCCTCTGGAAGTCCCTATTCCTTTGAAGGGAATTGACTCTACACCTTTGGCTATGAATAAACCTCAGTACTGGACACAAGTGACCATGCGTATGACTCCTGTTCATCAGGAGGTGATTCGCTTCCTGGTACTGTATAATTTGCATGATGTCCTAGTGCTTGGTCTGCCATGGTTACAAACTCATAATCCAGTCCTTGACTGGAAATCGATGTCTGTGTTAAGCTGGGGTTGTCAGGGGGTTCATGATGATGCACCTCCGATTTCTATCGCTTCATCTACTCCTTCTGAGATTCCTGTGTTTTTGTCTGACTATCGGGATGTTTTTGAGGAGCCTAAGCTCAGTTCGCTTCCTCCTCACAGGGATTGCGATTGTGCTATAAATTTAATTCCAGGCAGTAAATTTCCTAAAGGTCGTTTGTTCAATCTGTCAGTGCCAGAGCATACTGCTATGCGGGATTATGTTAAGGAGTCCTTGGAAAAGGGACATATCCGTCCATCTTTGTCCCCTTTGGGAGCAGGTTTTTTTTTCGTGGCCAAAAAAGATGGTTCCTTGAGGCCTTGTATAGATTATCGTCTTTTGAATAAGATTACCGTAAAATATCAGTATCCTTTGCCATTGTTGACTGATTTGTTTGCTCGCATTAAGGGGGCTAAATGGTTCACTAAGATTGATCTTTGGGGTGCGTATAATCTTATACGAATAAAGCAAGGTGATGAGTGGAAAACCGCATTTAATACGCCTGAGGGCCATTTTGAGTATTTGGTAATGCCTTTCGGACTTTCTAATGCTCCTTCAGTCTTCCAGTCCTTTATGCACGATATTTTCCGTGAATATCTGGATAAATTTATGATTGTGTATTTGGATGATATTTTGGTTTTTTCTGATGACTGGGAGTCTCATGTTCAGCAGGTCAGGAAGGTGTTTCAGTTCCTGCGGGCCAATTCCTTGTTTGTAAAAGGCTCAAAGTGTCTCTTTGGAGTCCAGAAGATTTCTTTCTTGGGGTATATTTTTTCCCCTTCTACTATTGAGATGGATCCCGTCAAGGTTCAGGCTATTTGTGACTGGACGCAGCCTACATCTCTTAAGAGTCTACAGAAGTTCTTGGGCTTTGCTAATTTCTATCGTCGTTTTATAACTAATTTTTCTAGTGTTGTTAAGCCTTTGACGGATTTGACTAAGAAGGGTGCTGATGTTGCTAATTGGTCTCCTGCGGCTGTGGAGGCCTTTCAGGAACTTAAGCGCCGGTTTTCTTCTGCTCCTGTGTTGCGTCAGCCAGATGTTTCGCTCCCTTTTCAGGTTGAGGTTGATGCTTCCGAGATTGGAGCGGGGGCGGTTTTGTCACAGAGAAGCTCCGATGGCTCAATGATGAAGCCATGCGCGTTTTTTTCTAGAAAGTTTTCGCCGGCTGAGCGGAATTATGATGTTGGTAATCGGGAACTTTTGGCCATGAAGTGGGCATTTGAGGAGTGGCGTCATTGGCTGGAGGGTGCTAGACATCGTGTGGTGGTCTTGACTGATCACAAAAATTTGATTTACCTTGAGTCTGCCAGGCGTCTGAATCCTAGACAGGCTCGTTGGTCACTGTTTTTCTCTCGTTTCAATTTTGTGGTTTCATACCTGCAAGGTTCAAAGAATGTGAAGGCGGATGCTCTTTCTAGGAGTTTTGTGCCTGACTCCCTTGGAAATTCTGAGCCCTCTGGTATCCTTAGGGATGGGGTGATTTTGTCTGCTGTCTCCCCAGACTTGCGACGTGCTTTGCAGGAGTTTCAGGCGGGTAAACCTGATCGTTGTCCGCCTGAGAGACTGTTTGTTCCGGATAATTGGACCAGTAGAGTCATCTCCGAGGTCCATTCTTCTGCGTTGGCAGGTCATCCTGGAATATTTGGTACAAGAGACTTGGTGGCCAGGTCTTTTTGGTGGCCTTCCTTGTCGAGGGATGTGTGTTCTTTTGTGCAGTCTTGTGAGGTTTGTGCTCGGGCTAAGCCTTGCTGTTCTCGGGCCAGTGGATTGTTGTCACCTTTGCCTATCCCGAAGAGGCCTTGGACGCACATTTCCATGGACTTTATTTCGGATCTCCCTGTCTCTCAAAAAATGTCCGTCATCTGGGTTGTGTGTGATCGCTTTTCTAAAATGGTTCATCTGGTACCCTTGCCTAAGTTACCTTCCTCCTCTGAGTTGGTCCCTCTGTTTTTTCAGAATGTGGTTCGTTTGCATGGGATTCCTGAGAACATCGTTTCTGACAGGGGATCCCAGTTTGTGTCTAGATTTTGGCGGACGTTCTGTGCTAAGATGGGCATTGATTTGTCCTTTTCGTCTGCATTCCATCCTCAGACGAATGGCCAGACTGAACGAACTAATCAGACCTTGGAAACTTATTTAAGGTGTTTTGTTTCTGCTGATCAGGATGACTGGGTTACCTTTTTGCCGCTGGCCGAGTTTGCCCTTAATAATCGGGCTAGTTCTGCTACCTTGGTTTCTCCTTTCTTTTGTAATTCGGGGTTTCATCCTCGTTTTTCCTCTGGTCAGGTGGAACCTTCTGATTGTCCTGGAGTGGACATGGTGGTGGATAGGTTGCATCGGATTTGGAGTCATGTGGTGGACAATTTGAAGTTGTCCCAGGAGAAGGCTCAGCAGTTTGCTAATCGCCGTCGCCGCGTGGGTCCTCGACTTCTTGTTGGGGACTTGGTGTGGTTGTCTTCTCGTTTTGTTCCTATGAAGGTCTCTTCTCCTAAGTTCAAGCCTCGGTTCATCGGTCCCTATAGGATCTTGGAAATTCTTAACCCTGTGTCGTTTCGTTTGGATCTCCTGGCATCGTTTGCTATTCATAATGTATTCCATCGGTCGTTGTTGCGGAAGTATGGGGTACCTGTTGTTCCTTCGCTTGAGCCTCCTGCTCCAGTGCTGGTGGAGGGAGAATTGGAGTATGTTGTGGAGAAGATCTTGGATTCTCGTGTTTCCAGACGGAAACTCCAGTATTTGGTCAAGTGGAAGGGTTATGGTCAGGAGGATAATTCTTGGGTGGTTGCCTCGGATGTTCATGCTGATGATTTGGTTCGCGCTTTTCATAGGGCTCATCCTGGTCGCCCTGGTGGTTCTCGTGAGGGTTCGGTGACCCCTCCTCAAGGGGGGGGTACTGTTGTGAGTTCTGTTTTTGGGCTCCCTCTGGTGGTTACTGATGGTACTGGGTGACTTGTCTTTCCTGGGTCTCTGGGTTCCACCTGTTCCATCAGGATATGGGAGTTTCCTATTTAACCTGGCTTTGCTGGCATTTCCTCGCCGGTTATCAATGTATCCAGTGTGTCTTGTTACCTCTGCTCCCTGCTCCTAGAATCTTCTGGTCAAGCTAAGTTTGGATTTTCCTGTTTTGGTGTTTTGCTTTATTTGGTTTTTAGTCCAGCCTGCAGATATGTGATTATTGCTGCTGGTTGCTCTAGTGGGCTGAAATTGCTCCTCATGTACCATGAGTTGGCACATGAGTTCAAGTAATTTCAGGATGGTTTTTTGAAGGGTTTTTCGCTGACCGCGCAGTTCACTTTTGTATCCTCTGCTATCTAGCTTTAGCGGGCCTCATTTTGCTGAAACTGTTTTCATACTGCGTATGTGCTTTCCTCTCATTTCACCGTCATTATATGTGGGGGGCTGCTATTTCTGTGGGGTATTTCTCTGGAGGCAAGAGAAGTCTGTGTTTCTTCTAATAGGGGAAGTTAGATCTTCGGCTGGAGCGAGACGTCTAGGATCATCGTAGGCACGTTCCCCGGCTACTTTTATTTGTGTGTTAGGTTCAGGGTCGCGGTCAGCTCAGGTTCCATCGCCCTAGAGCTTGTTTGTATCTGTGCTTGTCCTTTAGTGATCCCCTGCCATTGGGATCATGACAGTTCTTGCCGTTCAGCTCTGGTCAAAGTCCTATCACATTGCATAGGCTCAGGTCCATGCTCAGATAGTACCGCCAAATGATGCACAGCTTTACGCTCACGCAAGTGTCGATCGATCTGAATGGCCAAAGACATAGACTCATTCAGACCAGCAGGCATGGGAAATCCCACCATGACATCCTTAAGGGCTTCAGAGAGACCCTTTCTGAAGATTGCTGCCAGGGCACATTCATTCCACTGAGTGAGCACAGACCACTTTCTAAACTTCTGACAATATATCTCCGCTTCATCCTGACCCTGACACAGAGCCAGCAAGATTTTCTCTGCCTGATCCACTGAATTAGGTTCGTCATAAAGCAATCCAAGCGCCAGGAAAAACGCATCAACATCACGCAATGCCGGATCTCCTGGCGCAAGGGAAAATGCCCAGTCTTGAGGGTCACCGCGTAACAAAGAAATAATGATTTTCACTTGTTGAACAGGGTCACCTGAGGAGCGAGGTTTCAAGGCAAGAAACAATTTACAATTATTTTTGAAATTCAAGAACTTAGATCTATCACCAAAAAACAATTCAGGAATAGGAATCCTAGGCTCTGACATCGGATTCTGAACCACAAAATCTTGAATGTTTTGTACACTTATAGTGAGATTATCCATCAAAGAGGACAGACCTTGAATGTCAATGTCTACACCTGTGTTCTGAACCACCCAGATGTAAAGGGGAAAAGAGAGACAAAACACACTACAAAGAAAAAAAAATGGTCTCAGAACTTCTCTTATCCCTCTATTGAGATGCATTAGTACTTTGGGCCACCTGTACTGTTATGACCTGGTGGTCAGTACAATAATGGACCTGGTGGATAAGAGCACACGGAATGACCTGATAGTTACTGATAATATAGGACGAGCTCTGGGACGTGGGAACTCTGCTGACCGCAATCCCTAATCCTATCAACCACACTAGAAATAGCCGTGGATTGCGCCTAACGCTCCCTATGCAACTCGGCACAGCCTAAGAAACTAGCTAGCCCTGAAGATAGAAAAATAAAGCCTACCTAGCCTCAGAGAAATTCCCCAAAGGAAAAGGCAGCCCCCCACATATAATGACTGTGAGTAAAGATGAAAATACAAACACAGAGATGAAATAGATTTAGCAAAGTGAGGCCCGACTTACTGAACAGACCGAGGATAGGAAAGGTTACTTTGCGGTCAGCACAAAAACCTACAAAAAGACCACACAGAGGGTGCAAAAAGACCCTCTGCACCGACTCACGGTGCGGAGGCGCTCCCTCTGCGTCCCAGAGCTTCCAGCAAGCAAGAACAATCGAAATAGCAAGCTGGACAGAAAAATAGTAAACCAGAGAAAAACATGCAGTCACTTAGCTTCTGCTGGGAAGACAGGTCACAAGAACGATCCAGGAGTGAACTAGACCAATACTGGAACATTGACAGGTGGCCTGGAGCAAAGATCTAAGTGGAGTTAAATAGAGCAGCCAGCTAACGAATTCACCTCGTCACCTGAGGAAGGAAACTCAGAAACACCCACAGCCACCAGAGAAAGTCCATGGACAGAACCAGCCGAAGTACCATTCATGACCACAGGAGGGAGCCCGACAACAGAACTCACAACAATTCTCATTTTGTGTACCAACCTCTCGTGCGGCACGGTATCAAACGCTTTGGAAGAATCGAGATATACCACGTCCAATGACTCACTGTGGTCCAGCCTATAGCTTACCTCTTCATAAAAACTGATTATATTGGTTTGACAGGAGCGATTTCTCATAAGCCCATGGTGATATGGAGTTAAACAGTTATTCTCATTGAGATAATCCAGAATAACATCCCTCAGAAACCCTTCAAATATTTTATTAACAATAGAGGTTAGACTTACTGGCCTATAATTTCCAGGTTCACTTTTAGAGCCCTTTTTGAATATTGGCACCACATTTGCAATGCGCCAGTCCTGCGGAACAGACCCCGTCGCTGTAGAGTCCCTAAAAATAAGAAATAATGGTTTATCTATTACATTACTTAGTTCTCTTAGTACTCGTGGGTGTATGCCATCCGGACCCGGAGATTTATCTATTTTAATCTTATTTAGCCGGTTTCGCACCTCTTCTTGGGTTAGATTGGTGACCCTTAATACAGGGTTTTCATTGTTTCTTGGGATTTCACCTAGCATTTCATTTTCCACCGTAAATACCGTGGAGAAGAAGGTGTTTAATATGTTAGTTTTTTCCTCGTCATCTACAACCATTCTTTCCTCACTATTTTTTAAGGGGCCTACATTTTCAGTTTTTATTCTTTTACTATTGATATAGTTGAAGAACAGTTTGGGATTAGTTTTACTCTCCTTAGCAATGTACAGGGTGGAGCGCGGTAATTTGCTTTTTTGCACTGCATGCTGTGGCGGCACTGTCGGTCGAAGAGAGGGGAGAGTGGGTGTGGCTTACAGTGGCTGATGGGAGATTTGTATTCCTCTGCCTTTCAGTTGCCATCATGCAGTGGACACGTGAGGAGAGGTCATTTTGTGTTTAAGCGTATTTTTCAAATGCCCACTCGATCATTGCAGTGCAGCGTGCTTTTCGTTTACAATTCGCTGTTCCTCCACGCGGACGTGTTCCTGGACGGCAATCAATTGTAAATTGGGTGAATGCATTCAGAACAGCAGGGAATGGAATGTGTCATGTGTACGAAGGGGACCTGAGAGAAGGATTACAACACCACAAAACATCGAGAGAGTTAGAGCAGCAGTACTGCAATCTCCGAAACGCTCTGCTCGGAAGCAATCATTTGCTCTTGGCATTTCAAGACGTTCTCTCCACTGGATTCTTCATGATGAACTGAATTTTCACCCGTATAAAATGTGCGTGGTCCAACATTTGTCAGCATGGGACTATTTGACACAGCGGACCTCTTGTGAAGATATGTTAGCAACGATACCCCGTGACGCAATTGTGTTTTTTTCTGATGAGGCACATTTTCACCTCAGTGGGTGTGTAAACAAACAAAATATGCGTTACTGGAGTGAAACAAACCCCAGAGAAGTTCACGAGAGACCTCTGCATTCGGACCGCGTCACTGTGTGGTGCGCCATATCACGAGTAGGCATCATTGGTCCTTACTTTTTTCAGGATAATGGTCGTGCCATAACTGTGAACTCCGAACGGTACTTGTCTATGATACAGGATTATTTTCAGCCGGCTCTTGAGGCAATGGAACTAGAGGATACATGGTTCCAACAGGATGGTGCCACTGCACACACAGCGAGGGTTACCATGAATTGTTTGAGGCAAATGTTTCCTGGACGGCTTATCTTTTTGAGGGGAGATGTGAACTGGCCAGCACGCTCACCAGATTTAGCCCCATGCGATTTTTTCCTTTGGGGTTACCTGAAGTCTAAGGTGTATATCAACCGTCCCAACACCTTGGAAGACCTAAGGAACAATATTGAAGCTGAAATTGGCAGAATACCAGTGGACATGCTTGTTAGAGTTCATGAAAACTTCAGAAAACGTATGCAGCAGTGTGTGGATAGCGAAGGTCGACATTTGCCAGATACACTATTTAAAACCATGTAATTTAAAAATTCCATTACTGTTCAGTATAATTAAAATATAAAATAAATTTTTCTAATGATCATAATTTTTTTATTTCATTCCCAAATCAGCAAATTACCGTGCTCCACCCTGTACTTCTCTGTTTCCTTTTTGGCAGCTTTAATTAGATTTTTAGATAAAGTATTTTTCTCCCTATAGTTTTTTAGAGCTTCAATGGTGCCATCCTGCTTTAGTAGTGCAAATGCTTTCTTTTTACTGTTAATTGCCTGTCTTACTTCTTTGTTTAGCCACATTGGGTTTTTCCTATTTCTAGTCCTTTTATTCCCACAAGGTATAAACCGCTTACAGTGCCTATTTAGGATGTTCTTAAACATTTTCCATTTATTATCTGTATTCTTATTTCTGAGGATATTGTTCCAGTCTACCAGATTAAGGGCATCTCTAAGCTGGTCAAACTTTGCCTTCCTAAAGTTCAGTGTTTTTGTGACTCCCTGACAAGTCCCCCTAGTGAAAGACAGGTGAAACTGTACAATATTGTGGTCGCTATTTCCTAGATGCCCGACCACCTGCAGATTTGTTATTCTATTAGGTCTAAAAGTGCTGCTCCTCTGGTTGGATTCTGCACCAATTGTGAAAGAAATATGATAAATCCTTATAATTAATACTTGAGTGAATATTTTGCGAGATTGATATTTCTTTAATATGTTGGATGTGTAGATTGCATGGTCATTTCAGTGAGGACAGTTTTATAATACTTCTTTTCCCAAGCAGCATCATTTTGTTTTCATAGTTATTTCTTTCTTTGCCCGCCTCAGTTATGTCCCATTGTGCAGTATTCTTTCCTCACCTGTCTTCCTGAGCCAATACAAAGAATCAGATACAGAACATCTCTATAACAATAACTGAATAATGAGTATCTAGATCTGTCCCTGTAGAGCAATTAAAACTCTGTGGCAGATCTGTGCATTGAGCCCATGAAATCTTTGCCTTAATTAACTCCAGGACTGTCTGAAAGTACTCTCAACATGAATTCTGTGGACAGAGATTTTCAAGAACTACTATTATAGACCAATTGCAATCTTATAAAGAAATCAATAATTACAGATATCAGAAAATGAACATTAAAAAAGTTAATAAACATAAGTTAGTCAAGGAAAAAAATACAGTGTATATTAAAAAATAAAGAATTTTCTGTAAAATCACAGATGCTAGGCACCAAGTAATCTTTGTATAGAAATTACCAATTGATGGATGGTACTAAACAGACAAAGGTCGAAAAACAGATGTAGATGAGTCAGATGGGATTTTATGTTGTCACATCTGTTGCTGAAATTATCCATGATGTATTAAGTTTAGAACCTACAGCCATAGTTTTATTTTCTGGCCACATTTGCAACACCGAGAAAAGTGTAATAATTTATTTTGCATAGGAAAACAATAACATTGATGATCATGATAATAATAATAATAGAAAACATATCCCAATGAATAAGTGTTGCAAAATATTCGGAGCTAGCTAAAAATGTCTGTTTTGCAAAAAATATTAGTTTTAACCCCTTAATCCCATATGACATACTATCCCGTCGAGGTTACCTGGGGCTTAATTCCCAGTGATAGGATAGTACATCATATGCAATCGGCCACGCTCACGGGGGGAGCGCAGCCAGGTGTCAGCTGACTATTGCAGCTGACATCCGGCACTATGTGCCAGGAGAGGTCACGGACCGCCCCTGGCATATTAACCTCCGGCACACTGCGATCAAACATGATCGCAGTGTTCCTGCAGCATAGGGAAGCATTGCGCAGGGAGGGGGCTCCCTGCGTGCTTCCCTGAGACTCTTGGAGAAACACGATGTGATCGCGTTGCTCTGAGGGTCTCCTACCTTCTTCTCCCTGCAGGCCCCGGATCCAAAATGGCGGCAGGGCTGCATCCGGGTCCTGCAGGGAGATGGCTTACCAGCGCCTGCTCAGAGCAAACGCTGATAAGCCTGCAGCCCTGCATATCAGATCGCTGATCTGACACAGTGCTGTGCAAAGTGTCAAATCAGCGATCAGACCCTATAACATGATGCTCCCCCCCTCCCCCCGGGGTAATGTTGTAAAGTAAGAAAAAAATATTCACATGTGTAAAAAAAAAAAAAAAAATTCCTAAATAAAGAAAAAAAAATATTGTTCCCATAAATACATTTCTTTATGTAAATAATAAAAAAAGGTAAAAAGTACACATATTTAGTATTGCCACGTCCGTAACGACCCTACCTATAAAACTGTCCTGCTAGTTAACCCCTTCAGTGAACGCGGTAAAAAAAAAGAGGCAAAAAACAATGCTTTATTATCATACTGCCGAACAAAAAGTGGACTAACACGCGATCAAAAACACGACTATAAATAACCATGGTACGGCTGAAAACATCATCATGTCCCGCAAAAAACGAGCCACCTTACAACATCATCAGCGAAAAAATAAAAAGTTATAGTCCTCAGAATAAAGCGATGCAAAATAATTATTTTTTCTATAAAATAGTTTTTATCGTATAAAAGTACCAAAACATAAAAAAATGACATAAATGTATTGCTGTAATCATACTGACTCGAACAATAAAACTGCTTTATCAATTTTACCAACGGTATAAACGCTCCCCAAAAAGAAATTCATGAATAGCTGGCTTTTGGTCATTGTGCCTCACAAAAATCGGAATAAAAAGCGATCAAAAAATGTCATGTGCCCGAAAATGTTACCAATAAAAACGTCAACTCGTCCCGCAGAATACAAGTCATCACATAACTTTGTGGACCAAAATATGGAAAAATTATAGCTCTCAAAATGTGGAGACGGTAAAACTATTTTTTGCAATAAAAAGTGTCTTTTAGTCTGTGACGGCTGTCAATCATGAAAATCCGCTAAAAAACGCTATAAAAGTAAAGCAAACCCCCCTTCAACACCCCCTTAGTTAGGGAAAAAATAATAAAATAAAAAAATGTATTTATTTCCATTTTCCTGTTAGGGTTAGGGCTAGGGTTAGGGCTAGGAATAGCGTTAAGGCTAGGGTTAGGGTTAGGGCTACGGTTAGGGTTAGGGCTAGTGTTAGAGCTAGGGTTAGGGCTAGGGTTTGGGTTAGGGCTAGGGTTATGGCTAGGGTTGGGGCTAGGGTTAGGGTTAGGTTTGGGGGAGGGTTAGGGTTTCAGTTAGAATTGGGGGTTTCCATTATTTAGGCACATCACGGGTCTCCAAACGCGACATGGCGTCCGATCTCAATTCCAGCCAATTCTGCGTTGAAAAAGTAAAACAGTGCTCCTTCCCTTCCGAGCTCTCCCGTGCGCCCAGGCAGGGGTTTACCCCAACATATTGGGTATCAGCGTACTCAGGACAAATTGATGTCTTTTGTGGTCCAATTTCTCTTGTTACCCTTGGGAAAATAAAAATTTGGGGGGCTAAAAAATCATTTTTGTAGAAAAAAATGTTTTTTATTTTCACGGCTCTGCGTTATAAACTGTAGTGAAACACTTGGGGGTTCAAATTTCTCACAACACATCTAGATAAGTTCATTGGGGGGTCAAGTTTCTAATATGGGGTCACTTGTGGGGGGTTTCTACTGTTTAGGTACATTAGGGGCTCTGCAAACGCAATGTGATGCCTGCAGACCATTCCATCTAAGTCTGCATTCCAAATGGCGCTCCTTCCCTTCCGAGCTCTGCCATGCACCCAAACGGTGATTCTTCCCCACATATAGGGTATCAGCGTACTCAGGACAAATTGGACAACAACTTTTGGGGTCTAATTTCTCCTGTTACCCTTGGGAAAAAACAAAACTGGGGGCTAAAAAATAATTTTTGTGGGAAAAAAATAATTTTTATTTTCACGGCTCTATGTATAAACTGTAGTGAAACACTTGGGGTTCAAAGCTCTCACAACACTTCTAGATAAGTTTCTTAGGGGGTCTACTTTTCAAAATCGTGTCACTTTTGGGGTTTTCAATGTTTAGGCACATCAGTGGCTCTCCAAACTGAACATGGCATCCCATCTCAATTCCTGTCAATTTTGCATTGAAAAGTCAAACGGCACTCCTTCCCTTCTGAGCTCTGCCATGCGCCCAAACAGTGGTTTACCCCCACATATGGAGTATCAGCATACTCAGAACAAATTGCACAACAACTTTTGGGGTCCAATTTCTTCTTTTACCCTTGGGAAAATAAAACAAATTGGGGGCGAAATGATAACACAGGTCTGCGACTAAAAAGCTGTTTGATTATTTTCATCTAATTTCCAAGTATTTTGGTGTGCTGAAAACGAAAAAAAATTTAAAAAATCCTGGACGTCAGGATTTGCCAAAAAAAGCAAAATTCTCTTCAAATTTAGTATATTTTTCTAAATTTTTGGTATTTTTTTTATCTTAGGTTTTGAATGTCAAAATTACTATTAATTAATTCACATCAATGCATTGAAGATATACAATGCCCAAAAAATATAACTTTCAAAGTAAAGAACTTTCAGAGTGAGCTAATGAAACCAGCATCAACATGTTGCAAGCTGAACGAGCAGGCTCTGACATGCTTGGGCTTGATTCAATTGTTTTATCTTGGTTCTCACCTGTTCACACTTTTTCATCTCAGTTCGTGTTAGCTCGTCATATTCAACCGTGTTTCCTAAAATTAGCATTATGGCTCAGTGGAAGTGTATTAATTCGCCTGACAGTTTCTGTTACATTTGTGGTAAATATCCTCAAAAAGATAAGTTCCTTAGGGGGTCTACTTTCCAAAATGGTGTCACTTGTGGGGAGTTTCAGTATTTAGGCACATCAGGGGCTCTCCAAACGCAACATGACATCCCATCTCAATTCCAGTCAATTTTGCATTGAAAAGTCAAATAGCGCTCCATCCCTTCCAAGCTCTCCAATGCGCCCAAACAGTGGTTTACCCCCACATATGGGGTATCAGCGTACTCAGGACAAATTGTACAACAACTTTTGGGGTCCATTTTCTCCTGTTATCCTTGGTGAAATAAAACAAATTGGAGCTGAAGTAAATTTTGTGTGAAAAAAAGTTAAATGTTCATTTTTGTTTAAACATTCCAAAAATCCCTGTGAAACACCTGAAGGGTTAATAAACTTATTGAATGTGTTTTTGATCACCTTGAGGGGTGCAGTTTTTAGAATGGTGTCACACTTGGTTATTTTCTATCATGTAGACCCCTCAAAATGACATAAACTGTGATGTGGTCCCTTAAAAAAAATGGTGTTATAAAAATGAGAAATTGCTGGTCAAACTTTAACCCTTATAACTCCCTAACAGAAAAAATTTTGGTTCCAAAATTGTGCTGCTGTAAAGTATACATGTGGAAAATGTTATTTATTAAGTATTTTGTGTGACATATTTCTGTGATTTAAGGGCATAAAAATTCAAAGTTGGAAAATTGCAAAATTTTCTAAATTTTCACCAAATTTCCATTTTTTTCACAAATAAACACAGGTAATATGAAAGAAATTTTACCACTATCATGAAATACAATATGTCACGAGAAAACAGTGTCAAAATCATCAGGATCCATTGAAGCGTTCCAGAGTTATAACCTCATAAAGGGACAGTGGTCAGAATTGTAAAAATTGGCCAGGTCATTAACGTGCAAACTACCCTTGGGGCTTAAGGGGTTAAAGACTGTAAAATATGTCAAAATGCTGGATGCTTATTGAAGGATGGATATTTTTGCACCTAGTGGTACATGGAATATTTATACAACTAAATAAAAAATGTGGGTTGTCTTAATTTCATCTGGTTTCTATAATTTGCAGAAACATCTGTTAACTTTATTTGTTTGCATTGTTTCTCCTGAATGGACAGAAGACTGACCATGTAGTGTACTGTTATCCAACTTATGGTTCTATAGCTGTTTAACAACTCCATCTCCCATCATGCCCTAAAGTTGCAGGCTGTAAGACCACAATTGGAAATATATTTAGAATAACTGGACAGCCATAAGAGAAGAGCGATGATGCATCAAATTTGTGTTGCATTTTCTGAAATTCCCTGTTCATGAAAATTGAACATTTTGAAATTTGATTCACAATTCTAACAAAAACCTTGCCTTTCCCACATCAGCACCAGCATCACAAAGTGAGCTAATGATCAGTGGAGTCCTCTCTCCCCATTGAGCATAAACTCTCATGGTCAATGGGGTTCTCTCTCTTTTACAGAATGTAGGATCTTTTAGTTAGCAAAGTCCTCTCTTTTTCTCCTGTAGACTATAAGTACTTATGATCAGCAGGTTTCTCTCTCGCCTGTAGAGTGTAAGCTTTTAAGGTCAGCAGAGTTCTCACATGATCTGTAGAGTGTAAGATATTATGGTCAGCAGGGTTCTCTTTCTCTAACTTATGTGTATTTTCCAAACAATTACAAGTTTTAAAATATTGAGATTCATACATATTTATTCACTGCAAATAAAATTTTAGGGGAAAATTTTAAGAAGTCAGCAAATTAGAATTTTAAAATATTCATTATTCTCTAGCAGTCATAAGTTGGGGAATACTAATGTAATGCATGGAAGTGTTTGATCACTGCTCTTACAATGTTCTTCAAAAGAGGACTCCAATCTTGATTTAATTTGTTTTTATTTTTAGATACAGCTCTTAGACATAGAATCATAGAATCAGAGAATGTTAGCGTTGGAAGGGATTTCCAGGGTTATTGTGTCCAACCCCCTGCTATGTAGAATCTTGAATTTCTACCTGTTAAATACCATTCTATTAATTGCTGCCTATTCAAGTTTATCTATTTCCTCCTTAATTCTTTTCTCTGTCATTTCTAGTATTAACTAACTATCCCTTCTAGCTTTGCATTGTTTGCAAATTTGATTAGTTTACCTTCAGTTCCCTTATCTAGCTCTATATTATATATACTATATTACACTATATCTAGATTTATAAAAATGTTGAACACTGGGGCTAGGACAGAGCCTTGTGGTACCCCACGTGAAACACTCCACTTCCAATTGTATGTACAACCATTTATTACCACTCTTTGAATACAATCACTGAGGCAGTTCTGCATTCACTTAACCGTAGCCATGTCAATCCGATACTTGGTCATTTTTTCAATAAAGATATTATGAGATACTTTATCAAATGCTCTGCTGAAGTCGAGATATACGATATCTACCCATGCCAGTTCTGGTTAATTACTTTATTCTTATCCAAGTACTTACATACATGATGTCTAACAATTTGTTCAAAGATCTTTCCTGGTATAGAAGTAAGGCTCAATGGTCTGTAATTTAGCGACTCCATCTTCTTTCCTATTATTAAGATCGGGACAACATTTGCCCTTCTCCAATCTTCTGGGACTTCTGTTCACCAGGAATTTTCAAAGATTCTGGCTAGTGGTTCTACAATTTCCTCTACTACATCTTTCAGTACCCTAGGATGTAATTCACGTGTTCCAAAAGATTTAAATTAACTAAGTGTTCCCTCACCATCTCTCTGTTTATAGATAGTGTGGATTTTTTATTCCTTCAATAGCACCATGAAGATCAGTTGATGTTACAGTTGCTTTCTTATAGAACACAGATGCAAAATAGGAATTTAAAAGTTTGGTCTTCTTAACACCATTTTTGTCCACTTTGAGCTATTTTGTCCTGGAAAACTCCTATAACATCTTTGACTTTGCTTTTGACATACCCATTTGCTTTTGGTCTCCATTGCAAGCCTCACTTCGTAACTGGCTTTAGATCTTCTAATGCTTGCCCTGCATTCCCTGCAGACAGTATTATATTCTTGTTTAGATATGCCCCCCCTTTCTATTTGATATGCATTTCTTTATTTTTTTTTTAGCAAGCATTTAAAGCATTTAATCTGTCACCCCCTGGTACATATATGACCTATTAATATGGGCATACAGGTAATACAAGTGTTAGACAAGCCCTACCAGTATGCCTCAAGATAAAAATCTTGTTGTTGGGAAATGTTAAATTATTTCCATATGCTAATGATTTCTTCCAGGTTTTGGAGTGGGCGGTGCCTGGAAAAAATCCCTGCCTCCAGTCTACAATATAATACTACCCCCTCCCATGCACGTCAGTTGTGGCACAGGAATCCTGCACCTGCCCCCTTGACATACATGGGAGCAGTGTAGTATTATAATGAAGACTGGAGGCAGGGATATCTTCCAGGCACCGCGCGCCCCAGAGCCTGGAGGAAAATCATTAGCATACAGAAAGAATATAACATTTCTCAATAACAAGTCCATTAATATGAGGCATACAGGTAGAACTTGTTTAACATTTCAATTACCTGTATGCCCATATTAATAGGTCATTTAAAGTACATCCATGGGGGTGACAGATTCCCTTTAAATTCTGTATTCATGCATCCTGGTCTCTTTAATGCTTCCAATTTTTTCTTCTTTTTGGTATTGTTACTGATAATAGCGATAATTTCATTATAGAAAAATCCCCCATCCTTCTTGAAAAATATTTAGAATTGAGAGTCCTCAGTGGTAGATACCTTTTAATGGCTAACTGAAAAGATGGTAACAAATTGCAAGCTTTCGAGACTACTCGGACCTCTTCATCAGGCATAGACTAAAACAAATTCTGAAGATTCACATATTTTTACACAACACAGCAGAAAGATAATGCAATGGATAAGACAAGTGAGGTGAAGCAGAGCTATCATTATGGGAAAGTGATAAACATTTGTGTCCATAAATATTTGAACAGTTCATAGATGAGGAGTGTGAATGTTTTATTGTCCTCTGATTGGGGTCTGCTTCTGTGCTGTGACGCCCCCACAAGGTCTGAGGAGCAAATTCCTTAATTGATGTAGAAAAATATAAATCCTTGTAACACATTCATTCCTGCACTGAGAGTGTCAAATGTCATCATTAGATTATACTCCCAGACCCTTTTATCTCTCTGAGATTTGAAATTACCCTTTAATACAAGTAATCTCATGTCCATTATGCTGTGATCAGGGAGACAAAAATGTTTTGCCACAGGTAGAGCTATTCTTTTTTCTCTTATTGTGTGGCAACGAGAGTTCATCCTTATTCTCAGTTTTTGCCCCGTCTCCCCTATATAGGAAACCCCCAGTTGGACATTTAGTACAAATATTTAGATACACTACATTAGATCTGATGCAGCTGAAAGTACTTGGGATCTTATAGTCCTGATGTGAATTGGGGAACTTTATCTTGTCCATGGCCATTATAAATGGACAGGTTTTACATTTTTTCTGGTTGCAAGGAAAGGTACCTGCAGTTGTTGGAGAGGACAGGGAGCTTCTGACATTGATACTTCTTAGCTTTGTAGGCTGTCTAAAACACAGTAGTGGGGGGTCAGGAAAAATGGATTGTAAGCGGGCATCTTTTTGTAGTAAAGGTTGTAATTTCCATGCAGTTCCCCTTAGCACCTCCAGATTTGGATTGTTGGTGACTAGTGTTGAGCGATACCGTCCGATACTTGAAAGTATCGGTATCGGATAGTATCGGCCGATACCCGAAAAATATTGGATATCGCCGATACCGATATCCGATACCAATACAAGTCAATGGGACACCAAGTATCGGAAGGTATCCTGATGGTTCCCATGGTCTGAAGGAGAGAAAACTCTCCTTCAGGCCCTGGGATCCATATTAAGGTGTAAAATAAAGAATTAAAATAAAAAATATTGATATATTCACCTCTCCGGAGACCCCTGGACATCACGCTGGTAACCGGCAGGCTTCTTTGTTTAAAATGAGCGCCTTTAGGACCTGCGAATGACGTCGCGGCTTCTGATTGGTCGCGTGCCGCTCATGTGACCGCCACGCGACCAGTCAGAAGCCGCGACGTCATTCACAGGTCCTAAATTCCTAGAATTAGGAGTTTAGTGAATGAGAATGACGTCGCGGCTTCTGATTGGTCGTGTGGCGGTCACATGAGCGGCACGCGACCAATCAGAAGCCGCGACGTCATTCGCAGGTCCTAAACGCACTCATTTTAAACAAAGAAGCCTGCCGGTTACCAGCGTGATGTCCAGGGGAGGCCGGAGAGGTGAATATATCGATATTTTTTATTTTAATTCTTTATTTTACACATCCCTATGGATCAGTGTTATGAAAGGCAATTCGGTACCACAATGGACATAGTGGTCAGAGCACATACAGTGATCTGACAATAACCCAAAATAATAGAACGAGCTCTGAGACGTGGGAACTCTGCAGACCGCAATCCCTAATCCTCTCCAAACAACACTAGAGGCAGCCGTGGATTGCGCCTAACTCTGCCTATGCAACTCGGCACAGCCTGAGAAACTAACTACCCTGAAGATAGAAAATAAGCCTACCTTGCCTCAGAGAAATACCCCAAAGGAAAAGGCAGCCCCCCACATATAATGACTGTGAGTTCAGATGAAAAGACAAACGTAGAGATGAAATAGATTCAGCAAAGTGAGGCCCGACTTTCTTAACAGAGCGAGGATAGAAAAGGCAACTTTGCGGTCTACACAAAACCTTAAAGAAAACCACGCAAAGGGGGCAAAAAGACCCTCCGTACCGAACTAACGGCACGGTGGTACACCCTTTGCGTCCCAGAGCTTCCAGCAACAAATTAGACAAGCTGGACAGAAAAAATAGCAAACAAATAGCAAAGAAGAACTTAGCTATGCAGAGCAGCAGGCCACAGGAATGATCCAGGGAAAAGCAAGTCCAACACTGGAACATTGACAGGAAGCCAGGATCAAAGCATTAGGTGGAGTTAGGTAGAGAAGCACCTAACGACCTCACCAGATCACCTGAGGGAGGAAACTCAGAAGCCGCAGTACCACTTCCCTCCACCAACAGAAGCTCACAGAGAGAATCAGCCGAAGTACCACTTGTGACCACAGGAGGGAGCTCTGCCACAGAATTCACAACAGTACCCCCCCCTTGAGGAGGGGTCACCGAACCCTCACCAGAGCCCCCAGGCCGACCAGGATGAGCCACATGAAAGGCACGAACAAGATCGGGAGCATGGACATCAGAGGCAAAAACCCAGGAATTATCTTCCTGAGCATAACCCTTCCATTTAACCAGATACTGGAGTTTCCGTCTAGAAACACGAGAATTTAAAATCTTCTCCACAATATACTCCAATTCCCCCTCCACCAAAACCAGGGCAGGAGGATCAACAGATGGAACCATAGGTGCCACGTATCTCCGCAACAATGACCTATGGAATACGTTATGTATGGAAAAAGAATCTGGAAGGGTCAGACGAAAAGATACAGGATTAAGAACCTCAGAAATCCTATACGGACCAATGAAATGAGGTTTAAACTTAGGAGAGGAAACCTTCATAGGAATATGACGAGAAGATAACCAAACCAGATCCCCAACACGAAGTCGGGGACCCACACGGCGTCTGCGATTAGCGAAACGTTGAGCCTTCTCCTGGGACAAGGTCAAATTGTCCACTACATGAGTCCAAATCTGCTGCAACCTGTCCACCACAGTATCCACACCAGGACAGTCCGAAGACTCAACCTGTCCTGAAGAGAAACGAGGATGGAACCCAGAATTGCAGAAAAATGGCGAAACCAAGGTAGCCGAGCTGGCCCGATTATAAAGGGCGAACTCAGCCAAAGGCAAAAAGGACACCCAGTCATCCTGATCGGCAGAAACAAAGCATCTCAGATATGTTTCCAAGGTCTGATTGGTTCGTTCGGTCTGGCCATTAGTCTGAGGATGGAAAGCCGAGGAAAAAGACAAGTCAATGCCCATCCTACCACAAAAGGCTCGCCAAAACCTTGAAACAAACTGGGAACCTCTGTCAGAAACGATATTCTCTGGAATGCCATGTAAACGAACCACATGCTGGAAGAACAATGGCACCAAATCAGAGGAGGAAGACAATTTAGACAAGGGTACCAGATGGACCATCTTAGAAAAGCGATCACTGACCACCCAAATGACTGACATCTTTTGAGAAACGGGAAGATCAGAAATAAAATCCATAGAGATATGTGTCCAAGGCCTCTTCGGGACTGGCAAGGGCAAAAGCAACCCACTGGCACGAGAACAGCAGGGCTTAGCCCGAGCACAAATCCCACAGGACTTCACAAAAGCACGCACATCCCGCGACAGAGACGGCCACCAATAGGATCTAGCCACTAACTCTCTGGTACCAAAGATTCCAGGATGACCAGCCAACACCGAACAATGAACCTCAGAGATAACTTTATTGGTCCACCTATCAGGGACAGTCTCTCCGCTGGACAACGATCAGGTTTATTAGCCTGAAATTTTTGCAGCACCCGCCGCAAATCAGGGGAGATGGCAGACACAATTACTCCTTCCTTAAGGATACCCGCCGGCTCAGGCAAACCCGGAGAGTCGGGCACAAAACTCCTAGACAGAGCATCCGCCTTCACATTTTTAGAGCCCGGAAGGTACGAAATCAGAAAGTCAAAACGGGCAAAAAACAGTGACCAACGAGCCTGTCTAGGATTCAATCACTTAACAGACTCAATATAAGTCAAGTTCTTATGATCAGTCAATACCACCACGCGATGCTTAGCTCCTTCAAGCCAATGACGCCACTCCTCGAATGCCCACTTCATGGCCAGCAACTCTCGGTTGCCCACATCATAATTTCGCTCAGCAGGCGAAAACTTCCTGGAAAAAAAAGCGCATGGTTTCATCACTGAGCAATCAGAAGCTCTCTGCGACAAAACAGCCCCTGCTCCAATCTCAGAAGCATCAACCTCGACCTGGAACGGAAGAGAAACATCTGGTTGACACAACACAGGGGCAGAAGAAAAACGACGCTTCAACTCCTGAAAAGCCTCCACAGCAGCAGAAGACCAATTGACCAAATCAGCACCCTTCTTGGTCAAATCGGTCAATGGTTTGGCAATACTAGAAAAATTGCAGATGAAGCGACGATAAGAATTAGCAAAGCCCAGGAACTTTTGCAGACTTTTCAGAGATGTCGGCTGAGTCCAATCATGGATGGCTTGGACCTTAACAGGATCCATCTCGATAGTAGAATGGGAAAAGATCAACCCCAAAAATGAAACCTTCTGCACACCAAAGAGACACTTTGATCCCTTCACAAACAAAGAATTAGCACGCAGGACCTGAAAAACTGTTCTGACCTGCTTCACATGAGACTCCCAATCATCCGAGAAGATCAAAATGTCATCCAAGTAGACAATCAGGAATTTATCCAGGTACTCTCGGAAGATGTCATGCATAAAGGACTGAAACACTGATGGAGCATTGGCAAGTCCGAATGGCATCACTAGATACTCAAAATGACCCTCAGGCGTATTAAATGCAGTTTTCCATTCATCTCCTCGCCTGATTCGCACCAGATTATAAGCACCACGAAGATCTATCTTGGTGAACCAACTAGCCCCCTTAATCCGAGCAAACAAATCAGATAACAATGGCAAGGGGTACTGAAATTTAACCGTGATCTTATTTAGAAGGCGGTAATCTATACAAGGTCTCAGCGAACCATCCTTCTTGGCTACAAAAAAGAACCCTGCTCCTAATGGTGACGATGACGGGCGAATATGCCCCTTCTCCAGAGATTCCTTCACATAACTGCGCATAGCGGCGTGCTCAGGCACGGATAAATTAAACAGTTGACCTTTTGGGAATTTACTACCAGGAATCAAATTGATAGCACAATCACAATCCCTATGCGGAGGTAGGGCATCGGACTTGGGCTCATCAAATACATCCCGGTAATCAGACAAGAACTCTGGAACCTCAGAAGGGGTGGATGACGAAATTGACTGAAATGGAACATCACCATGTACCCCCTGACAACCCCAGCTGGACACCGACATGGATTTCCAATCTAATACTGGATTATGGGCTTGTAGCCATGGCAACCCCAACACGACCACATCATGCAGATTATGCAACACCAGAAAGCGAATAACCTCCTGATGTGCAGGAGCCATGCACATGGTCAGCTGGGTCCAGTATTGAGGCTTATTCTTGGCCAAAGGCGTGGCATCAATTCCTCTCAATGGAATAGGACACTGCAAGGGCTCTAAGAGAAACCCACAACGCTTAGCATACTCCAAGTCCATCAAATTCAGGGCAGCGCCTGAATCCACAAATGCCATGACAGAATACGATGACAAAGAACAGATCAAGGTAACGGACAGAAGAAATTTTGACTGTACAGTACCAATGGTGGCAGACCTAGCGAACCGCTTAGTGCGCTTAGGACAATCAGAGATAGCATGAGTGGAATCACCACAGTAGAAACACAGCCCATTCAGACGTCTGTGTTCTTGCCGTTCAACTCTGGTCAAAGTCCTATCGCACTGCATAGGCTCAGGTTTAAGCTCAGGTAATACCGCCAAATGGTGCACAGATTTACGCTCACGCAAGCGTCGACCGATCTGAATGGCCAAAGACATAGACTCATTCAAACCAGCAGGCATAGGAAATCCCACCATGACATCCTTAAGGGCTTCAGAGAGACCCTTTCTGAACATAGCTGCCAGCGCAGATTCATTCCATTGAGTGAGCACGGACCACTTTCTATATTTCTGACAATATACCTCTATCTCATCCTGACCCTGACAAAGAGCCAGCAAATTTTTCTCTGCCTGATCCACTGAATTAGGTTCATCGTACAGCAATCCGAGCGCCAGGAAAAACGCATCGATATTACTCAATGCAGGATCTCCTGGTGCAAGAGAAAACGCCCAGTCCTGAGGGTCACCGCGCAAAAAAGAAATAACAATCAAAACCTGTTGAACAGGATCACCAGAGGAGCGAGGTTTCAAGGCCAGAAACAATTTACAATTATTTTTGAAACTCAGAAACTTAGTTCTATCTCCAAAAAACAAATCAGGAATAGGAATTCTTGGTTCTAACATAGATTTCTGATCAATAGTGTCTTGAATCTTTTGTACACTTGCCGAGAGCTGATCCACAAATGAAGACAGACTTCTAATGTCCATCACCACACCTGTGTACTGAACCACCCAAATGTCTAGGGGAAAAAAAAGGCAAAACACAGTGCAAAGAAAAAAAAATGGTCTCAGAACTTCTTTTTTCCCTCTATTGAGAATCATTAGTACTTTTGGTTTCCTGTACTGTTATGAAAGGCAATTCAGTACCACAATGGACATAGCGGTCAGAGCACATACAGTGATCTGACAATAACCCAAAATAATAGAACGAGCTCTGAGACGTGGGAACTTTGCAGACCGCAATCCCTAAACCTCTCCAAACAACACTAGAGGCAGCCGTGGATTGCGCCTAACTCTGCCTATGCAACTCGGCACAGCCTGAGATACTAACTAGCCTGAAGATAGAAAATAAGCCTACCTTGCCTCAGAGAAATACCCCAAAGGAAAAGGCAGCCCCCCACATATAATGACTGTGAGTTAAGATGAAAAGACAAACGTAGAGATGAAATAGATTCAGCAAAGTGAGGCCCGACTTTCTCAACAGAGCGAGGATAGAAAAGGCAACTTTGCGGTCTACACAAAACCCTAAAGAAAACCACGCAAAGGGGGCAAAAAGACCCTCCGTACCGAACTAACGGCACGGAGGTACACCCTTTGCGTCTCAGAGCTTCCAGCAACAAATTAGACAAGCTGGACAGAAAAAATAGCAAACAAATAGCAAAGAATTACTTAGCTATGCAGAGCAGCAGGCCACAGGAATGATCTAGGGAAAAGCAAGTCCAACACTGGAACATTGACAGGAAGCCAGGATCAAAGCATTAGGTGGAGTTAAGTAGAGAAGCACCTAACGACCTCACCAGATCACCTGAAGGAGGAAACTCAGAAGCCGCAGTACCACTTCCCTCCACCAACAGAAGCTCACAGAGAGAATCAGCCGAAGTACCACTTGTGACCACAGGAGGGAGCTCTGCCACAGAATTCACAACAGATCAGATACCGATACCCGATACCACAAAAGTATCGGATCTCGGTATCGGAATTCCGATACCGCAAGTATCGGCCGATACACGATACTTGCGGTATCGGAATGCTCAACACTATTGGTGACTACTAGAGGCACCCTGTTATTTTCTTCTTTAGCTTTGTAATGTAGGATATGATGTTTTTAATATTTTAGTTGCTCTTGTAATTTGGTTTTGAATTGTTCCTGGATGGTAGCCCTGATTCAAAAAGGTCTTTCTGAGGCGACCAAGGTGTTCATCCCTATCCATGTGTTTGGAACATATACGATTGAATCTGATGGCTTGGCTATAGAAAATAGAGTTTTTTTTATGTGTTTTGGATGGAAACTGTCCTATTTAAGGTATGTTGGATGGTCGATTGGCTTCTGATATAGGGATGTTTCTATTTCATTGTTCTACAGCTTATTGATGGTGTCCAAAAAGTTAATTTCAGTGCTAGAGTAGTTGAGTGTTAAGTTGATGGTGGGATGAAATTGATTAAACTGTTCATGGAACGTCTTTAACTGTGGCTCAGACTTCGTCCAGATGATTAAAATATAATCAATGTAGCAGTAGTAGGCCAGAGGACTGATGGGACATGTCTCCCTGATCACAGCATAATGGACATGAAATTACTTGTATTAAAGGGTAATTTCAAATTTCAGAGAGCTAGAAGGGTCTGGGAGTATAAGCTGATGATGACCTTTGACACTCTCAGTGCAGGAATGAATGTGTCACATGGATTTATGTATTTCCACATCAATTAAGAAATTTGCTCCTCAGACCTTGTGGGGGCATCACAATACAGAACCTAACCCCAATCAGAGGACATTAAATCATTCACACTCCTTATCTATGAACTGTTCCAATATGTATGGACATAACTGTTTATCACTCTTCCACAATCATAGCTCTGCTTCACCTCACTTGTCTTATCTATTGCATTATCTGTCTGCTGTGTTATGTATAAATATGTGGTTCTACAGAATTTGTTTTAGTCCTTGCCAGATGAAGAGGCCTAAGTAGCCTCGAAAGCTTGCAATTTGTTACCATCTTTTCAGCTAGCCATTATAAGGTATCAACCACTGAGGACTCTCCATTCTAAATATTTTTTCATCTACTGGCTAACACGGTACCAAGATATATATCTTTCCTGTACCATCCTTCTTGGACATTTCTGTCACCAGATTTCTGCTATGCCCAGCTACCGCCCCATATCACTGCTCCTGTTTGCTTCAAAACTCCTTGAGCAGCATGTCCATGCTCAAATTTCCTCCCACCTCTCAACTAACTCTCTCCTTGACAACCTCCAATCTGGCTTCCGCCCCCACCACTCCACCGAAACTGCCCTGACAAAAATGACTAATGACTTACTCACAGCCAAAGCTAACAGACAGTTCTCCATCCTCCTTCTTGACCTGTCCTCTGCTTTCGACACAGTCGATCACTGCCTACTGCTACAGATTCTTTCTTCCCTTGGCATCAAAGACCTTGCCCTGTCCTGGATTGCTTCATACCTTTCCGACCGCAAATTTAGCGTTTCCCACTCCCACACCACCTCCTAATCCCTCCCTCTCTCTGTTGGAGTCCCTCAAGGCTCTGTCCTAGGGCTCCTACTTTTTTCCATCTATACTCTTAGCCTAGGGCAACTCATAAAGTCCCACGGCTTCCAGTACCACCTGTATGCGGACGACACTCAGATCTACCTCTCTGGCCCCGATGTCACTTCTCTGCTGTCCAGAATCCTGAAGTGTCTGCCAGCCATATCCTCCTTCTTCACCTCTCGCTTCCTAAAACTCAATGTAGACAAAACCGAACTCATCATCTTTCCCCCATCTCACGTATCCCCCCTACCTGACCTATCTATTATGGTAAACGGCATCACGCTCTCTCCTGCACCTGAAATCTGCTGCCTCGGGGTAACTCTCAACTCTGCCCTGTCCTTCAAACCGCACGTCCAAACTCTTGCCACCTCCTGTCGCCTCCAACTCAAAAATATTGCCAGAATCCGTTCCTTCCTCAGCTCACAATCTACCAAAACTCTTGAGCATGCCCTCATAATCTCCCGCCTCGACTACTGCAACACCCTCCTCTGTGGCCTCCCCGCTAACTCTCTTGCATCACTCCAGTCTGTCCTCAACTCTGCTGCCCGGCTAATCCACCTCTCTCCTCGCTACTCCCCTGCTTCTCCCCTTTGCAAATCCCTCCACTGGCTCCCAATTCCCCAATGAATCCAGTTCAAACTAACTAACTACTAACGCTGATATACAAAGCCATCCACAACCTGTCCCCTCCCTATATCTCTGAACTAATCTCCCAATATCTTCCCTCACGTAATCTCCGATCCTCCCAAGACCTCCTACTCTCCTCCACACTTATTCATTCCTCACACAACCGCCTCCAAGATTTCTCCCGAATATCCCCTATCTTCTGGAATTCCATGCCTCAACATGTCCGACTATCGACCCCCCTCGGCTCCTTCAGATGGAACCTGAAAACCCATCTCTTCAAGAAAGCCTACAGCCTGCAATAACCATTCTGCTGCCTCGCCATCACCAGAGCCGCCTCCTTGCCATCGCCGCTGCATCGCCCCTACCTTCTGCCTCTTCCCCACTATCCCATAGAATGTAAGTTTGCAAGGACAGGGTCCTCTCTCCTCTGTACCAGCCTGTCACTGTAAATTTTTTTACTGTAACCGATATCTATAACTCTGTATGTAACCCCATTCTCATGTACAGCACCATGGAATTAATGGTGCTATATAAATAAATAAATAATAATAATAATATATAGGGCAAATGTCTGTATGGAGCATCTTATGGGGCTATGTGCAGCATTATATGGGGCAAATATCTGTATGGGGCCATGTGCAGCATTATATGGGGCAAATATCTCTATGGAGCATCTTATGGGGCCATAATCCACACTAGTGGAGCATTATGCGGGGCAAATGTGTCTGTGGAGCATCTTATGGGGCCATAATCAGCATTTGTGCAGCATTGTATGGGGCAAATGTCTGTATGGAGTATCGTATGGGGTCGTAATCAACATTTGTTCAGCATTATATGGGGCATATTTTCATATGGAGCATCTTATGGAGCCCATCATAAACTGTATGGGGCATTACAGTATATGGGGCGTATTTTGTATGGAGCATCTTATGTGGCCATCATGAACTGTATGGACTGGAGCATTATATGGGGCTCCTGATTCAATATGGATATTCAAAAACACTTAAACTACTGATGTCTCAATTAACTTTACTTTTATTATCTATTTTTATTTTTGAAATTTACCAGTAGCTGCTGCATTTTCCACCCTAGAATTATACTCGAGTCATTAAGGTTTCCCAGTTTTTTTGTGGCAAAATTAGGGGGTCGGCTTATACTCGGGTCGGCTTATACTCCAGTATATAAGGTGTGTATATATATATATATATACTAGATTGTGGCCCAATTCTAACGCATCGGGTATTCTAGAATATGCATGTCCCCGTAGTATATGGACAGTGATGATTCCAGAATTTGCGGCAGACTGTGCCCGTCGCTGATTGGTCGAGGCAACCATTATGACATCTAAGTCGATACTGTGCCTGTCGCTGAATCAGAAACGTGGGATTTCTACGTCTTTTATGACATCATTGTCGCTGTGCCCATTGCTGATTGGTCGAGGCCTGGTGGCCTCGACCAATCAGAGACGCGGGATGTCTACGTCCTTTATGACATCATTGTCGCTGTGCCCATCGCTGATTGGTCGAGGCCTGGCGGCCTCGACCAATCAGAGACGCGGGATTTCCTGGACAGACAGAAAGACAGACAGACGGAAAAACCCTTGGACAACGGGTATTCTAGAATATGCATGTCCCCGTAGTATATGGACAATGATGATTCCAGAATTCACGGCAGACTGTGCCCGTCGCTGATTGGACGAGGCAACCTTTATGACATCATCATCGCCATGGCAACCATTATGACATCTACATCGATACTGTGCCCATCGCTGAATCAGAAACGTGAGATGTCTACGTCCTTTATGACATCATCGTCGCTGTGCCCATTGCTGATTGGTCGAGGCCTGGCGGCCTCGACCAATCAGCATCGTCGCTGTGCCCGTTGCTGATTGGTCGAGGCCTGGCGGCCTCGACCAATCAGAGACGCGGGATGTCTACGTCCTTTATGACATCATCGTCACTGTGCCCGTCGCTGATTGGTCGAGGCCGCCAGGCCTACATATATATATATGTAGATTCAAGATTCACACTTGACAGCTAGATTGTGGCCCGATTCTAACGCATCGGGTATTCTAGAATATGCATGTCCCCATAGTATATGGACAATGATGATTCCAGAATTCGCGGCAGACTGTGCCCGTCGCTGATTGGTCGAGGCAACCTTTATGACATCATCGTCGCCATGGCAACCATTATGACATCATCATCGCTGTGCCCATTGCTGATTGGTCGAGGCCTGGCGGCCACGACCAATCAGAGACGCGGGATGTCTACGTCCTTTATGACATCATCGTCGCTGTGCCCGTCGCTGATTGGTCGAGGCCTGGCGGCCTCGACCAATCAGAGACGCGGGATTTCTACGGCGATGCTGTGCCGGTCTCTGATTGGTCGAGGCCTGGCGGCCTCGACCAATCAGAGAGCAGGGATTTCCAGGACAGACAGACAGACAGACAGGCAGACAGAAAGACAGACAGACAGACGGAAAAACCCTTAGACAATTATATATATAGATATATATATATATATATATATACAGTATGTATATAATGTCCAGAGATTGGAGGCAGCACACCATTCAAGTGAAAAGAGCTTATTACTTAACAATTTTTACAAACTTTATTTGCCTCTTCCCAATTGACCGTTTTAAATGTTACTCACACAATATTGCAAAGGAAGTTCTAATTTTCAGCTCATTATATATTTACTAGATTGTGGCCCGATTCTAACGCATCGGGTATTCTAAAACCCTTAGACAATTATATATATAGATGATAAACTGCAACTCATGCATTTACTCACTGGTGATGCTGCCGGCCCAGGTGGTCCAATTTCACCCTAAAATAGAAAAAATCTTGCATAGTATGATTAAATGCAATTGACAACACATTACTTTGTGATACAGATCATCACTTTACTAGTCTTAAAAGCTCTGAAAAGAAGGAGTAAAATGAGAAGTTAGTTTTTAGTAGAAACCACACTATAATGTCTTGATCCATTAAAGTAGTAATTAAAGTCAATTATATAGTAAGTGATCCATTTTCACATTGCTTGCTGTTTAGTTCCTTTTAGGATCCGCTAAAATAGTCATAAATAAGTTTTAAAGAGAACCTGTTACCATAAAGATGCAGTCTAATCTGCTGGCAACATGTTGTAGAGCAGGGCAGCATAGCATATTGATATATGATTTTGTGAGAAAAAATTCAGTATAACTTGTGCCTTAATTATTTAAACCTCAGGGTTTTTTAGTCCAGTGGGCGGTTCTATCAGTGACTGACAGCTGGGAGTTTGAAGAGACAGTATGGGAAGGGAGAAATATGTGGGGATATGTGTTAAGGACATACCAGGAGGTGTAGGTTCATGCAATACAGTAATATATGGTACTGACGTGACCTGACAATTGATCGCTGTACTAAGCTTGGTGATATATGCATATACTGATTATGGTTTTGGTAATCATGTTCTGAGGGTGGTTCTGGTGATATAGTTATGTACTGATGGTGTTTCTGGTGATGTATTAATGAACTGATAATGGTTGTGGTGATGTATTAATTTACTGTTGTTGGTTGTGGTGATGTATTTCTGTACTTATGGTGGTTCTGGTGATGTATTCCTATGCTTTTATTGGATCTAATTCTGAACACATTTAACGAGAAATAACTTGGCAGATTATGTGAAACATTGCTATGTTAATAAAGTATTGTGCCAACTGACAAGTTAAGGCTTATTACATTTGTATTTATGTTAGGAACATTAATGGGGTCGCACAGGTTTATTTAAGTCTATGTGACTAAAGACTTCTGAATCCTCACTGAGCACTTATTCTCTGGTGCTCCCCATGGAGCGAAAGGTCACGTGCCAAGTAGACGTGCACTGCCTCACTTAATTCACATGTATTAAGCGAGGTTGTGCATGGCTAGTCAGAATGTGGTCGGAAATATGTCATTTGCATACTTTGGGTCACATGACCACCTGCATTTGTTGCCAACATGATAGAAGCCTGACCGTGTGCAGATTAAGAAGTGTGCACATAGAGTGCCTGTAGAATTTCATCACAAACATGAACATCCTGTAATGATCTCCACTCTATTCCTGTTTGCTATGTTACTTTGTTTGGAGACGGTCAGTTAGCTTTGGTTGTGCTGGGTCTTTGCTGCTATCATCTGTGTTCACTTTCCTTGATTAGTCCTCTACTTAACCCCTTCCCGACCTTTGACGCACCGTATGCGTCATGAAAACCTGTGCCATTCCGACCTGTGACGCAGCATAAGTGTCATGGCCGGATTGGGCTCCTGCAGGCCGGGTGAAAGGGTTAACTCCAATTTCACCTGGCCTGCAGGGACAGGAGGAGTTGTACTTTAGCCCAGGGGGGGTGACTTCACCCCCCCGTGGCTACGATCGCTCTGATTGGCTGTTGAAAGTGAAACTGCCAATCAGAGTGATTTGTAATATTTCACCTAAAAAACTGGTGAAATATTACAATCCAGCCATGGCCGATGCTGCAATGTCATCGGCCATGGCTGGAAACACTGATGTGCCCCCACCCCACCGATCGCCCCCCCCAGCCCTCCGATCTGTGGTCCGCTCCCCTCCGTCCTGTGCTCCGCTCCCCCGTCCTCCTGTCAGCTCCCCCGTGCTCCAATCCCACCCCCCGTGCTCCAATCCCACCCCCCTGCAGTCCAATCCACCCCCCGTGCTCCAATCCCACCCCCCTGCAGTCTGATCCACCCCCCCCCCCGCACTCCGATCCACCCCCCCGCACTGCGATCCACCCCCCCGCACTGCGATCCACCCCCCATGCTCCGATCCCCCCCCCGTGCTTCCCCCACCCCATCATACTTACCGAGCGGGTGTCAGCTGTCACATACAGCTGATACCGGCACCCGATCGCCACACCGCTCAAGAGGCTGCACGATAGGTGCGCCGTACTAGTACTGCTGTTTGCGGGAATGCAATTCTCGCAGAGCAGTACTAGTACGGCTCATGTCGGGAAGAGGTTAAAGTATGTTTTTCTATGAAGTGACTCAGTGCTCCAATGTCAAATATACCTGGCTGAGATCATACAGTCAGTGCCTTTTTCCATGCTGCTCGTGGATTGCCAGCTGTCAGGTTTCCTTTAATTATTCTAATTAGCTTATATAATTAGACATTAACTATAATGCAGATTGTGATCATGAAAGATAATCTGACAAATAAAAAAGTCAATATTTTCATTTTATGTTACATTATAGACCTCTAAGAGCATCATGCACTGTTAACATTCCCTAAACTGAGAAATGCACGGGTCAATTGTATATACATTATATTCCATTCTAATACATCAGATACATTTATATCCTTCATAAATAAATATCCTTGAAACAATGATTGCATTTTTATATGGGCAATTATTTTCTTTGCAACCAAAATTTAATGGCAAGTGTATTCTACCTTTTCTCCCTTGGGGCCAATTGGACCTTGAAATCCTGGAATACCATCCAAACCCTGTGGAAAAAAAAAACATATTTATAATTGAAAATTGTGTGCATTACTGCTGAATTATTAACACGGTGATAATAATGGAAACAACTTAGATCTTCAATACCCTCCAATCTTCATTCCACAGATCACAGTAAGTGGAAATATAGAGACAGGCTGGCACTAAAATGATAAGCAACATCTGTGCATTGGTGGGTGCACAGCATTAAATCAGCAAGTGTTCTAAATACTAGATATCTGTGCAACTTCTCTTCTTGCTAAAATTACATTAATTTACCATCTGGAAGAAGCATCATTTAGAGTTATGAGATTTTAAATACCCACTTGAATTAAATTAGTGGAGGAATAAATAGTTCTGATTTAGCTGTTAGTTGGCCTTTAACAAGCTCGCAAAATGCTTCACGAGGTAAATTGGAAATTTAAGTTGTCTTGTTCATCTATAAACACTTAAAAGTAAAAGCAAATAAGGTTCATGTAGTGTTTGTTTTATTTATAATATTAGTGACATTTGTAGATCAAATTATACAGATTGAGCAACTGGGGACATGAAACGCACAACTGCACATCTCCAAGCCACTTAAAGGTAATAGTTGTCTTCAATGCCAAGAACACTTTAATAATGCTGCACAACATGTACAATAAAATTAGGTAGATAATTGTAAGAGAATCATGTCAGCTAGCAACACTAGATATAGTGTAGGAGATACACAACATACTTGCCAACAAAAGTCTGAATTAACAACATGTATTGCATACGGGTAGTCCGTTTGAGGACGGTGAATGTTACAGAAAATGCATTCACTTGAAGGCAGAGTTCTTATCCCAGCACTACTTCAGCTATATATATATATATATATATATATATATATATACTAGCTGTACTACCCGGCTTCGCATGGGATAATGACTGCTGTTAGCAAAATAGAATGTGTTAACTAAAATTTATTCTGCACACAAAAGCCACAAAACAAATAGATAGCAGCTCTTGTTTTCATGTTTGCAAGCCTCACTTCCCTCTCCTCAGAAAGTTCATTGGCTCTTGAGGAAGCAGCTCTTGTTATCTTGTCTGCAAGCCTCACTTCCCTCTGCTCAGAAAGTTCACTGGCTCTTGAGGAAGCAGCTGCTGTTCTCATGTGTGTCAGCCTTGCTTCTCGGTCTTGACATTTTTCATTGGCCCATAATGCAGCTCTTCTTTTTGCATCAGCTGACATTTGTGCCATGGAATTCCTTTTCTTATGAGGCATTATTGTGGTAAAAATAGTCTGTAACTGGCAGTTTCTATAACCTCTAACATAGAGGTAATGTGACTGACATCAGCCTTTCCACCAACACACCCTAACTGACATGCTATTACTTCACACAAGCTTTGTAATACTGAGAATGTCATGTGTTGCCTATAATAACCAATCAGAGCTCAGATTAATTAACAGTAGCAAAATAGAAGCTGAGCTGTGATTGGTTGCTATTGGCAGCCTGATTAACCCCAGCCAACAGGAAGCCCTCCCCCTGGTAGTATATATTAGCTCACACATACACATAATAGACCAGTCATGTGACTGACAGCTGCCGTATTTCCTATATGGTACATTTGTTGCTCTTGTAGTTTGTCTGCTTATTAATCAGATTTTTATTTTTGAAGGATAACACCAGACTTGTGCGTGTTTTAGGGCGAGTTTCATGTGTCAAGTTGTGTGTGTTGAGTTGCGTGTGGCGACATGCATGTAGTGACTTTTGTGAGATAAGTTTTGTGTAGCGACATGCGTGTAGCAACTTTTTGTGTGTCGAGTTGCATGTGACAGGTTAGTGTAGCAACTTGTGTGCACCAAGTTTTGCGCGTGGTGAGTTTTATGTGTGGTGCGTATTGAGCATGTGCAAGTTTTGTGTGAGGCAACTTTTGCATGTGTTGCAACTTTTCTGCATGTGACAATTTTTCTGCGTGTGCAAGTTTTGCATGTGGCGAGTTTTCCATGAGGTGAGTTTTGCACGTGTGGTGAGTTTTGCATGAGCCTGGTTTTGCATGTGGTGAGTTTTACATGTGGTGAATTTTGCGCGTGGCGAGTTTTGAGTGGCAACTTTTGTGTTTCGACTTTTATGTGGCGAGGTTGGAGTATGTGTGATGAAATGTGTACTGAGGGTGGTATATGTGTTCAAGGACGTGGTAGTGTGTGGCGCATTTTGTGTGTGTGTTCATATCCCCGTGTGTGGTGACTATCCCATGTCGGGGCCCCACCTTAGCAACTGTATGGTATATACTCTATGGCGCCATCACTCTCATTCTTTAAGTCCCCCTTGTTCACATCTGGCAGCTGTCAATTTGCCTCCAACACTTTTAATTTCACTTTTTCCCCATTATGTAGATAAGGGCAAAATTGTTTGGTGAATTGGAACGCGCGGGGTTAAAATTTCAACTCACAACATAGCCTATGATGCTCTCGGGGTCCAGACGTGTGACTGTGCAAAATTTTGTAGCTGTAGCCACATTCAGCTTTATATATTGTGTGTGTATATATATATATCTATATATCTATAATATAACGTTGGGAGCGTCACTCTGTCCGAAGCCTTTATAGACTGCGCAAGCGCCGGCGCAGTCTGGGCCTCACAGAGTGACACTCCCAGGAGATCGCGGTATGCGTAAACACTGAACGCACACGGCGATCTCCACCAGAGAGTCAGGGACCGCCAGGAGGGTAAGTATATTCACCTGTCCCCCGTTCCAGCGCTGCGTGTGGCTCCGTCTCCCGGGTCCTCTGCTGTGACATTCACAGTTCAGAGGGCGCGATGACGCGCTTAATGCGCGCCAGCGCCACCCTCTGACTGAACAGTCACAGCCAGAGGTGCCAGAAGATGGCGGCGCGCAGCGGTGGAACAGGACAGACAGGTGAGTATAGCAAGTGCAGGGGGGCCTGAGCTAGCGGTGACTCCGGCACCTGACCCCTACAGCGCGCAGGTCTCCCCGCCTGCTCAGGCCCCCCAGCACTCGGCGCCCAGCGACCATAGGTGAGTATGATTTTTTTTTTAATATATGGCAGCAGCATACGGGGCATATATTATGGAGCATCTTATGGGGCCATCAACCATAATGGAGCATCTTATGGGGGGCATATAATACAATGGAGCATCTTATGGGGGGCATATAATAGAGTGGAGCATCTTATGGGACCATCAACCATAATGGAGCAGTGTACGGGGGCATACAAACTGGAGCGTCTTATGGGGGCCATAAACCATTATGGAGCAGTGTACGGGGGCATACACGCTGGAGCGTCTTATGGGGGCCATAAACCTTTATGGAGCAGTGTACGGGGGCATACACTATGGAGCATCTTATGGGGGCCATAAACCTTTATGGAGCAATGTACGGGGGGCATACACTATGGAGCATCTTATGGGGGCCATAAACCATAATGGAGCAGCGTATGGGGGCATATACTATCGAGCATCTTATGGGGGCCATCAACCATAATGGAGCAGCATATGGGGCATATGGATGGGAGAAGCAAATTAAAGAATGGTGGCGCAGGATGGCAGCAGCACATGACAGAACGGGAGCGCAGGATGGGAGCAGCACATGACAGAATAGGGCAGCACATGGCAGAACGGGGGCACAGGATGGGAGCAGCACATGACAGAACAGGGGCACAGGATGGGAGCAGCACATGACAGAACAGGGGCACAGGATGGGAGCAGCACATGACAGAACGGGCACAGGATGGGAGCAGCACATGACAGAACAGGGGCGCAGGATGGAAGCAGCACATGACAGAACGGGGGCACAGGATGGGAGCAGCACATGACAGGATGGGAGCAACAAATGACAGAATGGAGGCGCAGGATGGGTGCAGAACATGTCAGAATGGAGGCGCAGGATGGGTGCAGCACATGTCAGAATGGGGGCGCAGGATGGGAGCAGCGCATGACAGAATGGGGGCGCAGGATGGGTGCAACACATGACAGGATGGGGACGCAGGATGGAGCAGCACATGTCAGAATGGCGGTGCAGGATGGGAGTAGCACATGTCAGAATGGGGGTGCAGGATGGGTGCAGCACATGACAGGATGGGGACGCAGGATGGAGCAGCTCATGACAGGATGGCGACGCAGGATGGAGCAGCACATACCAGGATGGAGACCATATACCAATATAAATGCTCGCCACCCGGGCGTAGAACGGGTTCAATAGCTAGTCCATATCTATATATATATATATATATATATATATATATATATATATATATATACACAGTACAGACCAAAAGCCTTCTCATTTAAAGATTTTTATGTATTTTTATGACTATGAAAATTGTAAATTCACACTGAAGGAATCAAAACTATGAATGAACACATGGGGAATTATATTCTTAACAAAAAAGTGTGAAACAACTGAAAATATGTCTTATATTCTAGGTTCTTCAAAGTAGCCACCTTTTGCTTTGATGACTGCTTTGCACACTCTTGGCATTCTCTTGATGAGGTTCAAGAGGTAGTCACGGGAATGGTTTTCACTTCACAGCTGTGCCCTGTCAGGTTTAATAAGTGGGATTTCTTGCCTTATAAATGGGGTTGAGACCATCAGTTGTGTTGTGCAGAAGTCTGGTGGATACACAGCTGATAGTCCTACTGAATAGACTGTTAGAATTTGGTCAGTCAGTCCGAAAAATTGGGAAAACTTTGAAAGTGTCCCCAAGTTCAGTTGCAAAAACCATCAAGCGCTACAAAGGAATTGGGTCACATGAGGACCGCCCCAGGAAAGGAAGACCAAGAGTCACCTCTGCTTCTGAGGATAAGTTTATCCGAATCACCAGCCTCAGAAATCGCAGGTTAACAGCAGCTCAAATTAGAGATCAGGTTAATGCCACACACTGTTCTAGCAGCAGACACATCTCTACAACAACTGTTAAGAGGGGACTTTGTGCAGCAGGCCTTCATGGTAAAATAGCTGCTAGGAAACCACTGCTAAGGACAGGCAACAAGCAGAAGAGACTTGTTTGGGCTAAAGAACACAGGGAATGGACATTAGACCAGTGGAAATCTGTGCTTTGGTCTGATGAGACCAAATTTGAGATCTTTGGTTCCAACCACTGTGTCTTTTCGACGCAGAAAAGGTGAATGGATGGACCCTACATGCCTGTTTCCCACCGTGAAGCATGGAGGAGGAGGTGTGATGGTGTGGGGGTGCTTTGCTGGTGACACTGTTGGGGATTTATTCAAAATTGAAGACATACTGAACCAGCATGGCTACCACAGCATCTTGCAGCGACATGCTATTCCATCCGGTTTGCATTTAGTTGGACCATCATTTATTTTTCAACAGGACAATGAACCCAAACACACCTCCAGACTGTGCAAGGGCTATTTGACCAAGAAGGAGAGTGATGTGGTGGTCACCAGACCTGAACCCAATTGAGATGGTTTGGGGTGAGCTGGACCGCAGAGTGAAGGCAAAAGGTCTAACAATGGCTAAGCATCTCTGGGAGCTCCTTCAAGATTGTTGGAAGACCATTTCCGGTGACTACCTCTCGAAGCTCATCAAGAGAATGCCAAGAGTGTGCAAAGCAGTCATCAAAGCAAAAAAGGTGGCTACTTTGAGACATATTTTCAGTTGTTTCACACTTTTTTGTTAAGTATATAATTCCACATGTGTTAATTCATAGTTTTGATGCCTTTAGTGTGAATTTACAATTTTCATAGTCATGAAAATGCAGAAAAATCTTTAAATGAGAAGGTGTGTCCAAACTTTTGGTCTGTACTGTATATATATATATATATATATACACACTGTTAGAGGTCGAGTTCCCGCCTCTGCACAGGGGGAATCTCGGGCCATCTCCGCTGCGGTCTCCCATTCTTCTCCTGCCACAGTGGAGCCTGCTCAGCGGAGACATCGGTCCCAGCGTCTTGCTCAGTCTCACTCTGTACAAAGAGTTACTGCTGCTTTGCCGGCTTCTGCCATTGAAGTCAGTGCTGGGCAGCGGCGAGCAGACGCTTCTGGGACTAAGTCCTGCTTTTCTCGTTCTGAGCATACCCTGAGTAAGATCTCTCAGTGGAGATCGAGGGTCACATGGTCAGATACTGCAGCTAAGTCCATTGGTCCTTTCGGGAAGGTCCTTTAAGTGCTAGGACTAAGTCCTGCTTTGCACACTGAGCATGCCCAGGGCAAGATCTCTCAGTGGAGATTTAGGGTCACGTGCTCAGGTATGGCAGTCTCGCATTGGTCCTTTTAGGAAGGTCTTTTACTTGCTGCAGCTATATAAGGCTCGCATGGCCGCACGGCCATGTGCTAGTGTCAATTCAAATATGTGCTTTGAGCCAGTGTGGTTATGCATGAGTGTGTTCAGGGACCCGGCTGAAATAAGCCCCTAGAATACCGGCACCTCCGGTGAGGAGATTGTATGAGTGTGTTCAGGGACCCAGCTGAAATAAGCCCTTGGAATACCGGCTTCTCCGGTGAGGAGATTGCATGTTGCATAACCACTGACTGCTATCAGCTTGGCAGTAAGCGTGTGCTCCTGTGAGGCTAACAGGGCGCTGTGCTTCCCTTTCACGGCTACTCTGTGGTGTAACAGAGCTAGTCTATACCGCCAAACAGTGCCGCCATTTGCTAGCAGCAGGTTCCTCCTGCACGGTGGACCCCGGGCTGCGAACACACCATTTATAATAAACATCTCTATTTTCTCGGTGCGTTCTGCTAGCCCTAACATATACACTGCTCAAAAAATAAAGGGAACACTAAAATACCACATCCTAGTTATCACTGAATGAAATATTTCAGTTGCAAATCTTTATTCTTTACATAGTGGAATGTGTTGAGAACAATAAAACATAAAAGTGATCAATGTAAATCAAAACTAATATCCCATGGAGCTCTGGATTTGGAATGATACTCAAAATCAAAGTGGAAAATCAATTTATAGGCTGGTCCAACTTCAGTGGAAATGCCTCAAGACAAGGAAATGATGTTCTGTTGTGTGTGTGGCATCCACGTGCCTGTATGACCTCCCTACAACACCTGGACATGCTCCTGATGAGGCGGCAGGATGGCCTCCTGCGGGGTCTCCTCCCAGACGTTTACTAAAGCATCCGCCAACTCCTGGACAGTATGTGGTGCAACGTCACATTGGTGGATGGTGCGATGATGTCCCAGATGTGTTCAATCGGATTCAGGTCTGGGGAACGGGAGGGCCAGTCCATAGCTTCAATGCCTTCATCTTGCAGGAACTGCTGACACACTCCAGCCACATGAGGTCTGGCATTGTCCTGCATTAGGAGAAACCCAGGGCCAACCGCACCAGCATATGGTTTTACAAGGGGTCTGAGGATCTCATCTCAGTACCTAATGGCAATCAGGCTACCTCTGACAAGCACATGGAGGGCTGTGCGTCCCTCTAATGAAATGCCACCCCACACCATTACTGACCCACTGCCAAACTGATCATGCTGAAGGATGTTGCAGGCATCTGTCACAAGTGCTCAGTGTGAACCTGCTTTCATCTGTGAAGAGCACAGGGCACCAGTGGCGAATTTGCTAATCCTGGTGTTATGTGGCAAATGCCCAGAGTCTCTGCACAGTGTTGGGCTGTGAGCACAACCCCCATCTGTGGATGTCGGGCACTCAGCTGTTATGACCTGGTGGTTAGGAGCACCCGACACGACCTGATAGTTAAACTCACACAGGGCAAGCTCTGGGATGTGGGAGCTCTGCTGACCGCAGGCCCTAATCCTATCACAACAACTAGAAATAGCCGTGGAGCGTTCCTGACTCTCCCTAGACGCCTCTTCACAGCCTAAGAGCTAGCTAGCCCAAGAGATAGAAAATAAAGCCTACCTTGCCTCAGAGAAATTCCCCAAAAGAAAAGGCAGCCCCCCACATATATTGACTGTGAGTAAAGATGAAAGTCACAAATGTAGAAATGAAACAGGTTTCAGCAAAGGGAGGCCAGACTTACTAAACAGACAGAGGATAGGAAAGGTATCTTTGCGGTCAGCACAAAAAACTATAAAAGACCACGCAGAGTGTGCAAAAAGACCTCCGTACCAACTAACGGTGCGGAGATGCCACTCTGCATCCCAGAGCTTCCAGCTAGCAAGACAAAATTATGATAACCAGCTGGACAAGGAAACAATGAACAAATAATAACTATCAGGAACTTAGCTTCTGCTGGAGAAGACAGGTCACCAGAAAGATCCAAGAGCGAACTGAACCAATGCAGGAACATTGACAGCTGGCATGGTGTAACGATCTGAGTGGAGTTAAATAGAGCAGCTAACCAAAGGATAAACCACGTCACCTGTGTAAGGAACCTCAGAAGCAGCAGCTTCACTCACAGCCACCAGAGGGAGTCCATGGACAGAACTCGCCGAAGTATCATTCACGACCACAGGAGGGAGTTCGACAACAGAATTCACAACAGTACCCCCCCTTGAGGAGGGGTCACCGAACCCTCACCAGAGCCCCCAGGCCGATCAGGATGAGCCAAATGAAAGGCACGAACTAGATCGGCAGCATGAACATCAGAGGCAAAAACCCAGGAATTATCTTCCTGACCATAACCCTTCCACTTGACCAGGTACTGGAGTTTCCGTCTCGAAACACGAGAATCCAAAATCTTCTCCACCACATACACCAACTCCCCCTCGACCAACACCGGGGCAGGAGGATCAACGGAGGGAACCATAGGCGCCACGTATCTTCGCAACGACCTATGGAACACATTATGGATGGTAAAAGAAGCTGGAAGGTCCAAACGAAATGACACAGGATTAAGAACTTCAGAAATCTTATATGGCCCAATGAAACGAGGCTTAAACTTAGGAGAGGACACCTTCATAGGAACATGACGAGATGACAACCAAACCAAATCCCCAACACGAAGTCGGGGACCAACACAGCGCCGGCGGTTAGCGAAACGTTGAGCCTTCTCCTGGGACAATGTTAAATTGTCCACCACATGAGTCCAAATCTGCTGCAACCTGTCCACCACCGTATCCACACCAGGACAGTCCGAAGGCTCAACCTGCCCCGAAGAGAAACGAGGATGGAAACCAGAATTACAGAAAAAAGGAGAAACTAAAGTAGCCAAGCTGGCCCGATTATTAAGGGCGAACTCAGCCAAAGGCAAGAAGGACACCCAATCATCCTGATCAGCAGAAACAAAGCATCTCAGATATGTCTGATTAGTTCGTTCGGTTTGGCCATTAGTCTGAGGATGGAAAGCCGAAGAAAAAGACAAATCAATGCCCATCTTAGCACAAAAGGACCGCCAAAACCTCGAAACAAACTGTGAACCTCTGTCCTAGACGATGTTCTCTGGAATGCCATGCAAACGAACCACATGCTGGAAAAACAATGGCACCAAATCAGAGGAGGAAGGCAATTTAGACAAAGGTACCAAATGGACCATCTTAGAGAAGTGATCACAAACCACCCAAATGACCGACATCCTTTGAGAAACAGGGAGATAAGAAATAAAATCCATGGAAATATGCGTCCAGGGCCTCTTCGGGACCGGCAAGGGCAAAAGCAACCCACTGGCACGAGAACAGCAGGGCTTAGCCCGAGCACAAGTCCCACAGGACTGCACAAAAGAATGCACATCCCATGACAAAGAAGGCCACCAAAAGGATCTAGCCACCAAATCTCTGGTACCAAAGATTCCAGGATGACCAGCCAACACCGAACAATGAACCTCAGAGATAACTCTACTAGTCCATCTATCAGGGACAAACAGTCTCTCCGCTGGACAACGGTCAAGTCTATCAGCCTGAAACTTCTGCAGCACGCGCCGCAAATCAGGGGAGATGGCAGACAAAATTACCCCCTCTTTAAGAAGATCCGCCGGCTCCGGAACACCCGGAGAGTCAGGCACAAAACTCCTTGACAGGGCATCAGCCTTCACATTCTTAGATCCCGGAAGGTATGAAACCACAAAATCAAAACGGGAGAAAAAGAGCAACCATCGAGCCTGTCTAGGATTCAACCGTTTGGCAGACTCGAGATAAGTCAAATTCTTGTGATCCGTCAAGACCACCACGCGATGTTTAGCTCCTTCAAGCCAATGTCGCCACTCCTCGAATGCCCACTTCATGGCCAACAAATCTCGATTGCCAACATCATAATTGCGCTCAGCAGGCGAGAATTTTCTAGAAAAGAAGGCACATGGTTTCATCACCGAGCCATCAGAACTTCTTTGCGACAAAACAGCCCCTGCTCCAATCTCAGAAGCATCAACCTCGTCCTGAAACGGGAGCGAAACATCTGGCTGGCACAACACAGGGGCAGAAGAAAAACGATGCTTCAACTCCTGAAAAGCCTCTACGGCCGCAGAGGACCAATTGACCACATCAGCACCTTTCTTGGTCCAATCAGTCAACGGTTTAGCAATACTAGAAAAATTAGCGATGAAGCGACGGTCAAAATTAGCAAAGCCCAGGAACTTCTGCAGGCTCTTCACAGGTGTCGGCTGAGTCCAATCATAAATGGCCTGAACTTTAACAGGGTCCATCTCGATAGTAGAAGGGGAAAAAATGAAACCCAAAAATGAAACCTTCTGAACTCCAAAGAGACACTTTGACCCCTTCACAAACAAGGAATTCGCACGAAGGACCTGGAACACCATTCTGACCTGCTTCACATGAGACTCCCAATCATTCGAAAAGACCAAAATGTCATCCAAATATACAATCATGAATCTATCCAGGTACTCTCGAAAGATGTCATGCATAAAGGACTGAAACACAGATGGAGCATTAGAAAGCCTGAATGGCATAACCAGGTACTCAAAATGGCCCTCGGGTGTATTAAATGCTGTTTTCCATTCATCGCCCTGTTTAATTCGCACAAGATTATACGCCCCTCGAAGATCTATCTTGGTGAACCAACTAGCCCCCTTAATCCGAGCAAACAAATCAGACAGCAGCGGCAAAGGATACTGAAATTTGACTGTGATCTTATTAAGAAGGCGGTAATCAATACAAGGTCTCAAAGAGCCATCCTTCTTGGCCACAAAAAAGAACCCTGCTCCCAATGGTGACGACGACGGGCGAATATGACCCTTCTCCAAGGATTCCTTTATATAACTCCGCATAGCGGCGTGCTCTGGCACAGATAAATTAAACAGCCGGCCCTTAGGAATCTTACTACCAGGAATCAAATTAATAGCACAATCGCAATCCCTATGAGGAGGTAGGGCACCGGATTTGGGCTCTTCAAATTCATCCCGGTAATCTGATAAAAACTCAGGGACTTCAGAAAGAGTGGAAGGTGAAATTGACAACAATGGAACATCACCATGTACTCCCTGACAACCCCAGCCGGACACAGACATAGATTTCCAATCTAACACTGGATTATGGACCTGTAGCCATGGCAACCCCAAAACGACCACATCATGCAGATTATGCAAAAAGCTAATATCCTCCTGATGTGCAGGAGCCATGCACATGTTCAATTGAGTCCAGTACTGAGGCTTATTCTTGGCCAAAGGCGTAGCATCAATTTCTCTCAATGGAATAGGATACTGCAAGGGCTCCAAGAAAAAACCACAGCGCCTGGCAAACTCCAAGTCCATCAAATTCAGGGCAGCGCCTGAATCCACAAATGCCATAACAGAATAGGATGACAGAGAGCAAATCAGAGTAACGGACAAAAGAAATTTAGACTGTACCGTACCAATGGTGGCAGACCTAGCGAACCGCTTAGTGCGCTTAGGACAATCGGAGATAGCATGAGTGGATTCACCACAGTAAAAACACAGCCCATTCCGTCGTCTGTGTTCTTGCCGTTCAGCTCTGGTCAAAGTCCTATCACACTGCATAGGCTCAGGCCTATGCTCAGAGAATACCGCTAGATGGTGCACAGCTTTGCGCTCACGCAAGCGCCGATCGGTCTGAATGGCCAAGGACATAGACTCATTCAGACCAGCAGACGTGGGAAATCCCACCATGACATCCTTAAGGGCTTCAGAAAGACCCTTTCTGAAAATTGCCGCCAGGGCACACTCATTCCACTGAGTAAGCACAGACCACTTTCTAAACTTCTGACAGTACACCTACGCTTCATCCTGACCCTGACACAAAGCCAGCAAGATTTTCTCTGCCTGATCCACTGAATTTGGTTCATCATAAAGTTATCCAAGCGCCAGAAAAAATGCATCAACATCACGCAATGCAGGATCTCCTGGCGCAAGGGAAAATGCCCAGTCTTGAGGGTCACCACGCAACAAAGAAATAATGATTTTTACTTGTTGAACGGGGTCACCAGAGGAGCGGGGTTTCAAAGCTAGAAACAGTTTACAATTATTCTTGAAATTCAGAAACTTAGATCTATCCCCAGAAAATAAATCAGGAATAGGAATTCTAGGCTCTAACATAGGATTCTGAACCACAAAATCTTGAATGTTTTGTACCCATGCAGTGAGATGATCCACACAAGAGGACAGACCTTGAATGTCCATATATACACCTGTGTCCTGAACCACCCAAAGGTTTAGGGGAAAAGAAAGACAAAACACAGTGCAAAGAAAAAAAAATGGTCTCAGAACTTCTCTTATCCCTCTATTGAGATGCATTAATACTTTGGGCCAGCTGTATTGTTATGACCTGGTGGTTAGGAGCACCCGACACGACCTGATAGTTAAACTCACACAGGGCAAGCTCTGGGATGTGGGAGCTCTGCTGACCGCAAGCCCTAATCCTATCACAACAACTAGAAATAGCCGTGGAGCATTCCTGACTCTCCCTAGACGCCTCTTCACAGCCTAAGAGCTAGCTAGCCCTAGAGATAGAAAATAAAGCCTACCTTGCCTCAGAGAAATTCCCCAAAGGAAAAGGCAGCCCCCCACATATATTGACTGTGAGTAAAGATGAAAGTCACAAACGTAGAAATGAAACAGGTTTCAGCAAAGGGAGGCCAGACTTACTAAACAGACAGAGGATAGGAAAGGTATCTTTGCGGTCAGCACAAAAAACTATAAAAGACCACGCAGAGTGTGCAAAAAGACCTCCGCGCCGACTAACGGTGCGGAGATGCCACTCTGCATCCCAGAGCTTCCATCTAGCAAGACAAAATCATGATAACCAGCTGGACAAGGAAACAATGAACAAATAATAACTATCAGGAACTTAGCTTCTGCTGGAGAAGACAGGTCACCAAAAAGATCCAAGAGCGAACTGAACCAATGCAGGAACATTGACAGCTGGCATGGAGTAACGATCTGAGTGGAGTTAAATAGAGCAGCCAACCAAAGGATAAACCATGTCACCTGGGTAAGGAACCTCAGAAGCAGCAGCTTCACTCACAGCCACCAGAGGGAGTCCATGGACAGAACTCGCCGAAGTACCATTCACGACCACAGGAGGGAGTTCGACAACAGAATTCACAACACTCAGCCCTTCCTCATGAAGTCTGTTTCTAACTGTTTGTGCAGACACATGCACATTTGTGGCCTGCTGGAGGTCATTTTGCAGTGCTCTGGCAGTGCTCCTGCTGTTCCTCCTTGCACAAAGGCTGAGGTAGCGGTCCTGCTGTTGGGTTGTTGCCTTCCTATGGCCCCCTCCACATCTCCTGGTGTACTGGCCTGTCTTCTGGTAGTGCTTCCAGCCTCTAGACACTACGCTGACAGACACAGCAAACCTTCATGCCACAGCTTGCATTGATGTGCTTTCCTGGATGAGCTGCACTACCTGAGCCACTTGTGTGGGTTTATAGAGTCTGTTTCGTGCTACCACGAGTGTGAAAGCACAACCAACAATCAAAATTGACAAAAACATCAGCCAGAAAGCATTGGTACTGAGATGTGGTCTGTGGTCCTCACCGGCAGAACCACTTATTCATTGAGTGTGTCTTGATAATTGCCAATAATTTCCATCTGTTGTCTATTCCATTTGCACAACAGTATGTGAAATTGATTGTAAAACAGTGTTGCTTCCTAAGAGGACAATTTGATTTCACAAAAGTTTGATTTACTTGGAGTTATATTCTGTTGTTTAAGTGTTCCCTTTGTTTTTTTTTGCAATATATATATATATATATATATATATATATAAAATATGTTTCCATGCTCTTGAAAATTGGTAAAATAGTTGCAATGCAAAGAATCAGTTATTTTAAATATTTGTATAATATTTAATATATGTTTAAATAATATACACAAAATACCCAGAAGAAACTAACATGGATGTCCCTTTGCATAGTGCCCAGCTGGACTACTCAGTCCAAGTTCAGTTCAATGTAAAAGGAGACGCTCTCTGCTATACTGTTAAGCACACATTGAAGTTCCATTGCATGACTTAGCCTTTATTTTTCAAAGATAAAGCCGTGTGCACTACTACTAGTGGTGCCCAGGTAGGTTCCCACACCATGTGATACTAAAAGAAAGAACCTGGCACTCAACTTAATGCTCGTGAGATTTTAATGGTAGTAGCCCAAAAAAACGTTTCGGTCCTATATCTGGACCTTCATCAGTTACGTACTATGATGAAAAAGTGAATGACTGTAGTGTCATATAAGGCACAGCATGGTCTGCGTTTGAGACAAGCGGGGATTCCGTGTCTGGACACAAGCACAGCACCTATCAGCGTTAATAAGTCCAGTCTGTGTGCCTAAACCTATCTGCGCAAATACCAGACGCAGACCATGCTGTGCCTTATATGACACTACAGTCATTCACTTTTTCATCATAGTACGTAACTGATGAAGGTCCAGATATAGGACCGAAACGTTTTTTTTGGCTACTACCATTAAAATCTCACGAGCATTAAGTTGAGTGCCAGGTTCTTTCTTTTAGCCTTTATTTTTCACCTTTCTCCCCACCAGTGCTTCAATGTACGAGCTGAACGCAACAGGACCACTGGGAACAAGAGCCACTGATCTGAGAGGATAGCATCTTCTAATTTGACACTCCACTTCTGTGCAAGTGCATTAGGAACCGCTTGCCACTGGAATCACTTGTACTTGCTTGTGTCCACATTAATGTATGGGATCAGAAAAAAAGGAGGAATTTAAGGTAGGTACAAGAGATGAGAGGATATTTTGAAATTCAAATTTTCCTCCAAAATTTGATTGATCATTAGTGGAAATCTCATAATTGATAAGAAAATACACGTGGGGGGAGAGGAGAGAGAACCCTGCTGACCATAAGAGATTACACTCTACAGGAGAGAGAGGACCCTCCTGAGTATAAGAGCTTATACTCTACTGAAAAGTGAGCAAGAGGACCCTGCTGATCATAAAAGCTTACATTGCACAGACAAAAGAGAGAGGACACGCTGACCATAAGAACTTTCCCTCTACAGGAGAGAGAAAAGATTCTGCTGATCTTAAGAACTTATACTGGACAGTAGAGAGGATCCTGCTGACCATAAGAGCTTACAGTCTGCAATAGAGAGAGACAAAAAGAGGACCCTGCTGATTAGAAGAACTTATACTCTACAGGAGAGACCGACTTACTCAGTGACTTTGGAGATAGAAAACGACTGTCGCACAGACTGTGCTCCACTGGGAACCGCTGATCTGTGATGGCCAAAGTAATGACAACTCCTGTACAAGGTATGATAATCTGTAATATGTTATACTTGCAGGGCATTATGGTGAGGCCTGTGTAGTGATTACATTTGCCTGCTCTCTGATTTTTCAGCAGGCTGGGAAATGGTGCTGGGCAAGGTTTTTTTATTTTTGTAAACTGCGATTCGAATCTCAAAAACTTTAAATTTGCGTGAATCCATGGACTTCAGGAAATTGATCCTCTACAGATCATTCTGTTCATCTCTAGTAGGTACTGTTAAGATACATTTTTTGTTCAATTTCTGTGTTTAGCGTTCAGTGTAGTTTAGTTGGATGTGCATGAAGAAAGAAACTAGCTACTACAAAAAATATTATTATTAACCCCTTTCTGACATCAGGCATAATAATCCATCCATGTGACCTGGGCCTATTTGACCATGAGCGGATTATTACGGCTGCACAATCGCCCGTGCACATTGTGGTGTGTGGGCGATCGCCCCTGGGTGTCAGCAGATTCTGACAGCTGACATCCGGCACTAAGTCACAGGCTGCTCCAGACACTTTAGCCCAAGAAATTCTGTGATCAAATATGATCGCAGCATTTCGGGTGCCAGTAGAGGGCTGACAGTCCATCTGCCTTTGGATCGGAGACCCTGTGGCGTGACGTGGAGTCCCGATTGTTGCCATGGTGACCGGATGTCATCATGACGACATCCAGGTCACCAGAGCAAGGAAACATGCTGATCATGCATAGTGCATGATCAGCAAGTCTCTCTGTCAGTGCAGAGTTGACAGTTTATACAGCATGGGGTTAATGCTGCATCCCCAAGCTGTACAAGCAATCAGCCTGTAAAATATGTTTGCCCCATAGTGGTACAAAGTAAGCCTTTTTTTAAAAATTTTTTAAAAATCTTTAATAAAAATAAAAAAAATCAAAAGATACAGTATTGTATCTACAAATAAATATTTTAATGAAAAAAAATATCTACTACTAGATGGCAGCCCGATTCTAAAGAATCGGGAGTCTAGAATCCATATATACTTTATTTATTCAAATGTAAGAATAATACAATTAATAAATAATAGTAAGAAAGAACAAAAATAATAGGCAGTATATGGAGAAAACACCAAACAAAAGTTCAAAATTGGTGTGAAAATGTCACTGAACCACTTCACAACTAAATATATATAGTTTTGGTAAATGGTATTATTATTTTTTTGACGAAATTCGGCAGGAGCTTGAAGAGCAACGTCACTGGGCCCGCCTCCACGCAGTAGAAACTTGCTGTGAGGTAAAAATTCAAAAATCACACCAAAATGGCGGGCGGAGTGTGTCACAGTACGGCACGTTTCTGATTGGTCGCTCGCAGCAGGCGGCAACCAATCAGACACTGGACACTGTTGACGTCACTTATCTCCGGACATTAGCTCCGGACATTAGCTCCGGACAGGAAGTTGGCACAAATTGCAGGAAGTAGTATTCTAGGCAATTATATATTAGATATAAAGCTGAATGTGTGTATGTGTGTGTGTGTGTATGTGTGTGTGTGTGTATGTCCGGGATTGGCATCTGCACCATCGCAGCTACAGCCACAAAATTTTGCAGAGTCACACGTCTGGACCCCGAGAGCGTCATAGGCTATGTTGTGAGGTGAAATTTTAACCCCGCGCGTTCCAATTCACCAAACAATTTTGCCCCTATCTACATAATGGGGAAAAAAGTGAAAGGAAAAGTGTTGGAAGCGTCGCAGCTACAGCAACAAAATTTTGCACAGTCACACGTCTGGACCCTGAGAGCGTCATAGGCTACGTTGTGAGGTGAAATTTTAACCCCGCGCTTTCCAATTCACCAAACAATTTTGCCCCTATCTACATAATGGGGAAAAAAGTGAAAGGAAAAGTGTTGGAGGCGTCGCAGCTACAGAAACAAAATTTTGCACAGTCACACGTCTGGACCCTGAGAGCGTCATAGGCTATGTTGTGAGGTGAAATTTTAACCCCGCGCGTTCCAATTCACCAAACAATTTTGCCCCTATCTACATAATGGGAAAAAATGAAAGGAAAAGTGTAGGAGGCAAATTGACAGCTGCCAGATGTGAACAAGGGGGACTTAAAGAATGAGAGCGATGGCGCGAAAGAGTATATACCGTACAGTTGCTAAGGTGGGGCCCCGACATGGGATACTCACCACACACGGGGATATGAACACACACAAAATGCGCCACACACTACCATGTGCTTGAACACATATTACCCTCAGCACACATTTCACCACAAATACACCAACCTCGCCACATAAAAGTCGAAACACAAAAGTCGCCACTCAAAACTCGCCACGCGCATACTATATACAGGAGGAGATGACACACAGATATATACTATATACAGGGGAGATGACACACAGGTATATACTATATACAGGAGGAGATGACATACAGGTATATACTATATATAGAAGGAGATGACATACAGGTATATACTATATATAGAAGGAGATGACATACAGGTATATACTATGTACAGGGGAGATGACACACAGCAGGTATATTATATATACAGGGGAGATGACATACAGGTATATACTATATACAGGAGATGACATACAGGTGTATACTATATATAAGGGAGATGACCAACATGTATATACTGAGGTGAAAATGAAAAGGTGTGAGTGCAAAATGAGAGGAGTGAGGGAAAATAGTGGAGTGATCGGAAAATGACAGATGTGAGGTTGAAATGACGAGTGTTAGGGGGGAATGAGAGGAGTGAGGGAGAAAATGAGAGGTGTAAGGGAGAAAATGAGAGATATGAGGGGGAAAATGAAAGATGTGATTGGGAAAATGAGAGGCGTAATGGGAAAATAAGAGAAGTGAGGTGCTATAACTAACCACAGATATTTACTATGCCCAGGCAACGCCGGACTCTTCAGCTAGTAAGCAATAAAAGTACATGTTAGGTATCGCCGCTTCTACAACCACCCGACTTATCAAACTGTCCCACTAGCTCCAAACTGTCAAGTGACAGAGTCAAAATCTTAATTGATTTAATCTTAATCTTGATTTAGAGATGATTTGCAAAGAGGAGTGGACCAAAATTCCTCTTGACACGTGCACAGACCTCATCATCAACTGCAAAAAATGTCTGAGTGCTGTGTTTGCCAACAAGGGTTTTGCCACCAAGTATTAAGTCTTGTTTGCAAGAGGAATCAAATACTTATTTCTTACTGAAAAATGCAAATACATTTTTATAAATTATACAATGTGATTCTCTAGATTTTATTTTTGATATTCTATCTCACAATGTTAAATGTTTGGACTATAAGACGCATCCCAAATTTTCAGAAGGACAATGGGAAAAAAAAAATAATGCGTCAAAATGGGGGTCTGTCTTACAGTCCTTAAATCAGCTTACCCGGGGGGTATCGGCAATGCTGGTGAAGCAGAGTTACAGGGGGTGTTTGGTGGTCTGGCGATGATATAACCCAGACTGGTGCACAAGTTCAAAAGTGAGAGGGGCTACGGCGACATTTTGTGAAAGCCCAGAGCCCCCGCACATCCATTGCTGCGATGTCGAAATCCAATCCCAGTCTGGTGCTTCAGGTTCGGCGGTGCTCAGTGGTGTGCGGTGGTGCAGGGGCTACAGAGACATTTTATTAAAGCCCAAAGCTCCCGCACTTCTATTGCCTCGATGCTGTGGCCTCCAGGAAAATGGCCGTCTGAGGCGGTGCATGCGCAGATTGAGATCTCAGCAATGGAGCCGAGATCTCAATCTGAGCATGCGCCGCCTCCGGCGGTCATTTTCCCAGAAGCCATGTTGAATCTCCAGGAGCAGATTATGATCTCGGCAATGAGATCTCGTCCAAAGATCTCAGGAGACAAGTTCTCGGAGCCGAGATCTCAATCTGTGCATGTACCACCTTCGGCGCGCCAATGTCTTGGAGGCCACAGCATCGAGGCAATAGAAGTACAGGGGCTCTGGGCTTTCAAAAAATGTCACCAGAGCCCGCTGAACCACCAAGCACCGTTAAACCTGCCACACTGGGCTGGGATGGGAGTGTAATCATCTCCTTGCAGAGTCGGACCACTGGAAGAATCGGCTGACACCTGCTTCCACCACACTAACTGTAAGTACATTCCAACTATAACATACACCCTCATTTTCCCCCCAAATTTAGGGGGAAATAAGTGCGTCTTATAGTCTGAAAAATACAGTATTTCCTTCACTGTAGCAGCCAAACATAAAAATCTGATATAAATCTGGTATCTCTGTAATCGCACCGACCTGAAGAATAAAGTTGCCTAATCACTTGTACCGCAAAAGGAAGTGCGTAAAAAAATATAAAACCAATTCTTCACCTACTGTTCATTTTTTCTTTCTACCTCCTAAAGATCGCAATAAGTCTCAGCACACATTTATCCTGCGCTCTGCGTTGAAGGCTTACACCGGGGTTTCCGTGTAAATCTCTGAAATACGTGATTCAGATGGAACCGTAGGAGGAAGATTCCCTATAATGAGGCAGATGGAGGCACTGTGAACGCTGTCTGACCTGTGATCCAGAGGTGTCAATCTTTTTAGAATTGCATAAAAGTGTTGTCGGCCACAGTTTTGTGCACTTCTGAAAAGAAGGACACTGCTAAACAGAGGCTAGACAGCATCCAGAGTAACTCTGCTGCATTATAGCAAATGGATCCTTCGGGGGTTTCATCTGAATCACATCACTCAGAGATTTAGATGGAAACCCCAGAGTAAGTGCTGAGCGTAGAGCACCAGATAAATGTGATCCCAAAGGTTATGTAAAATGTTCCCAATAAAAGCTTCAACTGAATCCACAAAAAAAGCAAGTCCTCATTTAGGTCTGCCATCTGTTAACGGAAATATAGGGTTTCCATGTTACTAGTACAACGGACAAAGGCTCTGGAGAAGCAAAATGGCTCCTCACCCGCCAAAAGAAATTCTGAAAATTCTCTGGTCCCAAATCCAAATGCCCACCTCCCTTCTGAGCCCCACCGTGTACCTAAACGACATATAGCATTCACGTATGGCATTTCTACAGCGATGAGAACCCACCTAACTTAACGGGTGCATGCCTCCAGAAGCACAAGCTAGCCATAACGTACTGGAGACTGCAATGTACTGGTCATTACTGCGACAGTTTGCAATTTTCACTCGGCAACATTCATTGTTTCTGGAAACAACTATGGAGTCAAAATCAATACTACACAAGTAGAATAATTCCCAAAGGGGTATAATTTCGAAAATGGGTTACTTGAGGGGGGATTCTGTACTTCTAGCAATTAGGGGCTCAGTATATGGAGTCCTCAAACTCTTCTAGGAGAATCTGAGTTCCAGGAGGTAAAATAGCACTCTGTTCCTTCCAAGTCTCTCCGTATGGCTAAGTAGTACAGTACAGCCACATATGGGGTATTGCCACGTTCAGTAGAATTTGTGGGACAAATTTTGGTGCCATTTCTACCCACTTCTTGTGTGCAAATGTAAAATCTTGGGCTAAAACAAAATGTTGATGGTAAAAATGTAGTTGTTTTTTCTTCACTGCTCAATGTTATAAAATTCTGTGACACAATCAAGGTGTTAATATGATCACTGCACCCCTAGATGAATTCACTGAGAGGTGTAGTTTGTAAAATGGGGTCACTTATGGGGGGGGGGTTCTGCTGTTCTGGCACCTCATGGGTCATGGTACCTGCAAACCATATCAGTAAAATCTGGCACTCCTTGCCTTTTGAGCTTTGCACTGTGCCTGAAAAATAGTTCCCGATTACATGTAGCATATTGACACACTCAGGAAAAAAATGGACCTCATTTGGGGCTAAAACAACATTTTTGTGGGGAAAATGTGATTTTATTATTTTCACAGCTCAAAGTTATAAATTATTGTAAAGCACTTGGGGGCTCTAGGTGCTTACCATGCATATAAATACATTCCTTGACTGAATACATTCCAAAATGGGGTCACGTGTGGAGGGTTTCCACTGTTTAGACACATCAGGGACTCTCCAAATGGGGCATGACGTCCGCTAATGATTCCAGGAAATTTTACATTCAAAAAGTCTAGTGACGCTACTTCCCTTCCGAGCCAAGCTGTGCGCCCAAACAATAGTTTTCTCCCTCACATGGGGTACCGGCGTACAGCAAATTGTATGGTGCGATTTTTCCCATTACCTTTATGAAAATGCAATATTTTGTGCTGAAAACATATTTGTGGGAAAATTAGATTTTTTAGATTTTTTTATTTTTACTGCTCAACGTTATACAGTAAACTTCAGTGATGAACCTGAGGGTTCAATGTGCTCACCACACATCCAGATCAGTTCCCTGAGGGGTCTAGTTTCCAAAATGGTGTCACTTATGGGGGATTTTCACAGTTTAGGCACATCAGAGGCTCTCCAAACGTGATATGGTGTCCGCCAATTGCTCAAGTAAATTTTACATTCGAAAAGTCGAATGGTGCTCTTTCCCGTCCAAACTCTGCTGTGCACCCAAGCAGTAGTTTTCTCCCTCATATGAGGTATCGGCATGATCAGGAGAAATTACACAACAAATTTTGGGGTCTATTTTTTTCCTGTTACTCTTATCAAAATAAAAAAAATAAAAATAAAATAAAAAAATAAAAATAAACTTCTTGAATGTGGTTTTGAGCATCTTAAGGGGTGCAGTTTTTAGAATGGTGTCACTTTTAGGTATCTTCCTTCATATAGACCCTTCAAAGTGACTTCAAATGTGATGTAGTCCCTAAAAAATGGTTTTGTAAATTTTGTTGGAAAAATGAAAAATCGTTGGTCAATTTATAACCCTTATAACTTCCTAACAAAAAAAAAATGTTGGTTCCAAAATTGTGCTGATGTAAAGTTTATTTATTAACTATTTTGGGTGACATATCTCTGTTTACGGGCATGAACATTTTTGCCAAATTTCCTTTTTTGTCACATATTTTAAATCCAATCATGAAGTTCATGTCATGAAAAAACAGTCTTAGTATCACTTGGTTCCATTGAAGCGTTCGAGAGTTATAACCTCATAAAGGACAGTGGTCAGAATTGCAATAATTGGCCAGGACATTAACGTGCAAATCACCCATGGAGGTAAAAGGGTTAATAATAATAATTTCTCCGATTTTTTTTGCTTTAAACATGTTCTTCACTGCACACAAAGATCTCAAACAGAGCTAGTAGATATTTCAACTTCAAGATCAGAAATAACTTAAAAAGTTGCTGAGAAATTGGCAATAACTGTGTCTATATTATTATGTGTCATACAGTATGTCACTATGTGTCATTTGTCGAGATTAGTCCACACTTTAGCACATTGTGAGCACTTTTTCATTTTCACTTCTTTTATAGTGTAGATTGGTACAGAATGAGAATACAGCCTGCTGCATCCATAGAGACCTCTATATCAAAAAAATTCCTGCTGGAAGCACAGAGAAGGTCAGCAGGAAGCCTGTGGAAATGTTCTCTTGCATACAGCACTGAAACCTCTCAATAAACTATAGACCGCTATAGAATAAAACCTACAACCGCATAAAAAATTATTTTTCCTTTAACTTACTCTCAGTCCTGCTCTCTATTTCAATGTTATTGTCTGTATAGGCTAAAATGGGAATCTGAGCTACTGTACAACTATACTTTCTGTGTCATGAGAGGCTCAAGCTTGTAATTATAAGCACAAACATAGAAAATGTCCAACAGAAAGTAAATGCATGGAGAATTGTTTATCAGTAAGGCAAACCAAAAAACTATAAATTATATGTAAATCACTTTATTAAAATTTAAATTGAATTATTCCTGAAAATCACTGGTAAACGCTTACCACTAGATGCCACACGTCCTTCTAAATTGATGCCAACCACCTGGAAATGATGGGTTTGTTTCTCTGCTTCCTCTCCCTTTTTTGTCAACTTGCATCCTGACATATTTGAGATTGTGGCTTTAACCATAGCAGGCAAACCACTGAATAATGAAAGGGATAGTGCATGCTGGGATGTAAGAGGAATGAAGTTCCAGCACCTATAGTGCTAGCATTATACTGATGAAAAGGAACAGCCTTCTCAAAAGCAATGTATAGCAAGTTACAGACCATGAGAGTCAGGACAGTTCTTTAAAATATTAGCCAGATTGTGCATCAAAATCAGTTTTAATTTGTTTTGAGGTATGAAGGAAGCAAGAACATTCTTTCATACAGTTCTTGTGTAAAAAAACTGAGGGGGGAGTCCCAAAGTCCCTTGTATGAGCATATGTAAACACCACTTTTTTCAGTGTCTACAGTATGAGAATGGCAGGCAATCATTCATTCTCAAAGACTTGTGTCTTTCCACAGTAAATAAACATCTGCATACATCAAACAATCGAAAGAAGTGTCCACAAGAGGTTGTTACTAAAACGTTCTCCAATCTCAAATTCGGCACGAACGTAGCACATTCGGATTTGTGTTCGCTTTCACGAGCATTTTTACTCAAAGTCGTCAAAAGTTGATCACAGTTATGTAAATGATCGCGTTTCCATTAATACTTTTTATATTACTTTGGATATGATAGTAGTGCTGTATGATGAGGGAGGGGATCGGGGGAACAAGTTTGATGAGGAGAGGGGGTGTGAAGAGGTCAGAGAGCATATTGAGAGGTAACAGCAGTGGCGCACTGTTTTTTTATCTTCCTTTAACTTTATGTGTGTTGATTCCACCAACCAATCAGGGACCAGAAACCATTCATAACGTTATGACAAAAGGTCCTCTGTGATAGGTTGCCGAAGTCACATGTCCTTGGCCATACAAAAAGTGGACATGTTGACTTGTTTTGCTGGTGCCCTTTGCTCAGTGTCACGATGCAGAGATGTCGCTCCTGTTGCTGAAAGTGAACTTGTCCTGTGTGAAATCGATATTCTTGAATTGAAGTAGATTGCGCAAAAACTGTGTGGCCATCTCCGGAGCTCCATTAACTACTCCAAATCTGACACTGTATTTCAGTGGCCAATCAGAAGGCCAGATTTCCTCTTAAATATCGTTCGGCCTAATATAGTGTTGCAGCCTTGAGGGCCAAATAACTACTCCTAATGGCTTGTGGTAAAACTGTGTTTCAGTGGCAAATCAGAAGGCCAGATTTCCACATAAAAATCATTAGGCCTACTATAGTGGTTCAGCCATGATGCCAAATTAGCTACTCAAAATCGTTTGTGCTAGAACTGTATTTCAGCGGCAAATCAGAAGGCCAGATTTCCACTTAAAAATCATTAGGCCTACTATTGTGGTGCAGCCACAAGGCCGAAATTAACTACTACAAATTGTTTGTGCTAAAACAGTGTTTCAGTGGCAAGTCAGAAAGCCATATTTCCCCGTAAAAATCATTAGGCCTACTATGATGGTGCAGCCATGAGGCCCAATTAACTACTTCAAATCGTTTGTACTAAAACAGTGTTTCAGTGGCAAATCAGAAGGCCAGATTTCCCCATAAAAATCATTTCTTGACGTCATGGCGCCTTCGTGTAGCTGAGGCCCCAGATCCCACCCCGCAGTGTGTTATGAACCTGGCGCCTGCGCAGTGGAGCGGGTCACCATGCTCCATTGAAGATATTCCCAAAGTCTCACCAACATTTGCCATAGTGCAATGTTTCGACCATTAAGGTCTTGCTTGAAAAAGACCTTAATGGTCGAAACATTGTATTATGGCAAACTAAAGATCAACTTTCATGTTTTTCACCTGGACTGAATGCTGTTCTTTCATTTTTGGTATTCTCCCAATACTCTTCTGGATAATTCAAATGCTCTCTAGCAAACTTCAGACGGGCCCAGACATGTACTGGCTTAAGCAGCGGGACACATATGGCACTGCAGGATCTGAGTCCCTGGGGCGTAGTGTGTTACTGATGGTAGCCCTTGTTGAGGTGGTCCTAGCTCTATGCAGGTTATTCACTAGGTCTCGTGTGGTTCTGGGATTTTTGCCCACAGTTCTTGTGATCATTTTGACCTCAAGGGGTGAGATCTTGCATGTAGCCCCAGATCGAGGGAGATCATCAGTGGTCTTGTATGTCTTCAATTTTCTTATTATTGCTCCCACAGTTGATTTACTCGCACCAATATGCTTGACTATTGCAGATTCAGTCTTCCCTGCCTGGTGCAGGGCTACAATTTTGTTTCTGGTGTCCGTCAACAGCTCTTTGGTATTTACCATAGAGGAGCTTGGAGTGTGACTGAGGTTGTGGACAGGTGTCTTTTATACTGATAACAAGTTCAAACAGGTGCCATTACTACAGGTAATGAGTGGAGGATAAAGGAGCATCTTAAATAATAATAATATAATAATAATAATTTTTATTTATATAGCGCCAACATATTCCGCAGCGCTTTACAAATTATAGAGGGGACTTGTACATACAATAGACATTACAGCATAACAGAAATACAGTTCAAAACAGATACCAAGAGGAGTGAGGGCCCTGCTCGTAAGCTTACAAACTATGAGGAAAAGGGGAGACACGAGAGGTGGATGGTAACAATTGCTATAGTTATTCGGACCAGCCATAGTGTAAGGCTTGGGTGTTCATGTAAAGCTGCATGAACCAGTTAATTAATTTTTTTTTTTTTTTTTAATATAGGCCACACAGGGATCGTTAGGTTAATGCATTGAGGCGGTAGGCCAGTCTGAACAAATGAGTTTTTAGGGCACGCTTAAAACTGTGGGGATTGGGGATTAATCGTATTATCCTAGGTAGTGCATTCCAAAGAATCGGCGCAGCACGTGTAAAGTCTTGGAGACGGGAGTGGGAGGTTCTGATTATTGAGGATGCTAACCTGAGGTCATCAGCGGAGCGGAGGGCACGGGTAGGGTGGTAGACTGAGACCAGAGAGGAGATGTAGGGTGGTGCTGAGCCATGGAGTGCTTTGTGGATGAGGGTAGTAGTTTTGTACTGGATTCTTGAGTGGATGGGTAACCAGTGTAATGACTGGCACAAGGTAGAGGCATCGGTGTAACGGTTGGTGAGGAATATGATCCTGGCAGCAGCATTCAGGACAGATTGGAGCGGGGAGAGTTTGGTAAGAGGGAGGCCGATTAGTAGAGAGTTACAATAGTCCAGACGAGAATGAATAAGTGAAACAGTAAGAGTTTTTGCAGAGTCGAAAGTAAGAAAAGGGCGAATTCTAGAAATGTTTTTGAGATGCAGGTAAGAAGAGCGAGCCAGTGATCGGATGTGGGGGGTGAATGAAAGGTCAGAATCAAGGATGACCCCAAGGCAGCGGGCATGTTGCTTTGGAGTAATGGTGGAACCGCAAACGGAGATGGCAATGTCAGGCAAAGGTAGGTTAGTAGAGGGAGAAAACACGAGGAGTTCAGTTTTTGACAGGTTTAGTTTCAGATAGAGGGATGACATGATGCTAGAGACAGCGGTAAGACAATCACTGGTGTTTTCTAATAAGGCAGGCGTGAGATCAGGAGAAGAAGTGTATAGTTGGGTGTCGTCAGCATAGAGATGGTACTGGAAGCCAAATCTACTGATTGTTTGTCCAATAGGGGCAGTATACAACGAGAAGAGGAGGGGGCCTAGGACTGATCCTTGAGGAACCCCAACAGTAAGGGGAAGGTGAGAGGAGGAGGAACCAGCGAAACATACAGTGAAGGATCGGTCAGAGAGATAGGAGGAGAACCAGGAGAGAACGGTGTCCTTGAGGCCGATGGAGCGGAGCATAGTGAGGAGGAGCTGATGATCCACAGTATCAAATGCTGCAGAGAGATCCAAGAGAATAAGCATGGAGTAGTGACCATTAGATTTAGCTGTTAGTAGGTCATTAGAGACTTTAGTGAGGGCAGTTTCAGTAGAGTGTAAAGAGCGGAAACCAGATTGAAGAGGGTCGAGAAGAGAGTTATCTGAGAGATAGCGGGTAAGACGGGAGTGGACCAGGCGTTCGAGGAGTTTAGAGATGAAGGGAAGATTAGAGACAGGTCTATAATTAGCGGCACAGTTTTGGTCGAGGGATGGTTTTTTAAGTAATGGATGTATGATGGCATGCTTAAATGAGGAGGGAAAAATACCGGAAGTGAGGGAAAGGTTGAATATTTTTGTTAGGTGAGAGGTGACAGCCGGGGAAAGGGACTGGAGGAAATGTGACGGAATGGGGTCACTGGTGCAAGTGGTCGGGCGAGAAGATGCAAGGAGCCTGCTTACTTCTTCTTCTGTAACTGGTTCAAAGTCAGAGAGTGAACTAGATGCAGTGGGGGAGGGAGGACAGTGCATGGTATGAAGAGATTGGGAGATGATTTCCTGTCGAATATGGTCAATTTTTTCTTTGAAGTAATTGGCCAGATTGTCAGCACGGAGATCCGTGGTTGGGGCCTGCGCTCTTGGGTTGAGTAGGGACTGGAACGTGTCAAAGAGACGTTTAGGGTTATTGGACAGGGAGGTGATGAGGGTGTTGAAGTAGGTTTGTTTGGAGAGGTGAAGGGCAGAATTGTATGTCTTTAGCATGAACTTATAATGGATGAAATCTTCGGGTAGATTAGATTTTCTCCACAGACGTTCTGCGCACCTGGAGCACCGCTGCAGGAAACGTGTTTGCAGCGTGTGCCACGGTTGTTGCCGTCTGTGCCGAGTTGTTTTATGTATAGGAGGAGCAGCTTCGTCCAGGGCACTTTGCAGGGTTTCATTGTAATGCTTCAGAGCAGAATCAGGACATGAGATGGAGGAGATTGGGGCCAATGAGGACTGCAAGTTCTTCATAAGTTCCTGGGTGTTAATGGCCTGTATGTTTCTATAAGTGTGGAAAGTGGGGGTGACCTGAGCGGGATGGCAGTTCTTGATAGAGAATGAAAGAAGGTGGTGGTCAGAGAGTGGGAGAGGGGAGTTTGTGAAATCATCCACTGAGCAAAGCCGGGAGAAGACCAAGTCAAGGGAGTTTCCATCTTCATGTGTTGGCGAGTTAGTATGCTGCGAGAGGCCGAAAGAGGAGGTTAGAGCCAAAAGGTGAGAAGCAGATGGGGAGAGGGGAGAGGCAATAGGGATGTTGAAATCACCCATGATAAGGGTGGGGGTGTCACAGGAAAGAAAGTGTGGAAGCCAGGTGGCAAAGTGATCCAGGAACTGATGAGAGGGGCCGGGAGGACGATACACCACCACCACTCGCATGGAGAAGGGGACGTAGAGTCTGACCACATGGACCTCAAAGGAAGGGAAGACAAGTGAGGGTACTTGGGGGATAACTTGGAAAGTACATTTTGGTGAAAGGAGCAGACCAACGCCTCCACCTGCTCTGTTGTCCGATCTTGGGGTATGAGAAAAGTGTAGTGCACCATATGAAAGAGCAGCAGCAGCGGTGGTGTCTGACTGCTGGATCCAGGTTTCAGTAAGAGCCAGGAGATTAAGAGAATTAGAAAGGAAGAAGTCATGGATGAAGGAGAGTTTATTACACACAGAGCGAGAATTCCAAAGGGCACAATTCAAAGAGACAGAAGGCATGCAGGGAATATTAATAAGGTTAGAGGGGTTTCTGGGTGTAGCAATTGGGAGGTTTGTCTGGCTATAACATGGGGGGCCGGGGTTTGGAGAGATGTCTCCAGCAACTAGGAGGAGGAGGATCGAAAGAGTGAGCAGATGGTTAAGTGATTTGTGAGAGCGTCTCTTGTGTTGGATGGTGGGACTGAATGGATCTGCGCTGCTAAGCAATGTGAACAGAGCATGAGTGCTATACATAGGAGAGGCAAGGACAGAGGGGCCGATATGGATGGAGTGTAGAGAGTTAATGCAAGGGCGGTGAATGTGAGTGAATGCAGCAGCCAGGATATAGAATATGCAAATAAATATGGTGAGTATTTGTGTTGTTTCAAGTGAATATGGATTAGATTTAGTTTTTCTTACCTGTCTCCTGCCCTGTCTAACTGCCATGTTATAACTGCCGAGTACTTAGAAAAAAAAAGTACTTTGAATAAAAAATACACGAATAACAGTGCACGAATGCACCCCTGCATGAATGCTTCCCCAAGCTAAGTCTACATTTATAGAAGGCTAGCCCTTAGATCTTCCTATTTTTTTTTTTTTTTTTTTTTGTGTTAAAGCTCGTTAGCAATCAATCAAACTCAGTTGAGACAACAGGACACAATAAATGTAGTGATCAGATAAACAAATGTCCAGGTCTACATGGATCATAGACCACTTTGAAACAGTTATGTGATCTCGCTGAGTAAGGACATGCAAAGTCAGATTAAATATCTATAAACACAAAAAATGCATAATAGGATGACTAACATATTAAGTTACAGGTCTTTGAGAGCCAGAAATCTCTCATGTTTTTAGGTGACCAAATAATTATTTTCCACCATAATTTGAAAAATAAATCTTGCCAAATCAGACAAGGTGATTTTCTGTATGTGTTTTCTCATTTTGACTCTCATAGTTGTGGTCTACCTATGATGTCAATTACAGGCCTCTCTTATGAATTTAAGTGGGAGAACTAGCACAATTGGTGTCTGACTAAATACTTTTTTTTCCCCACTGTATGTATTTATTTAATTCTCTATTTGGTTTAGAACCTAATAAAAACAATATCAGTGATCACTGAGTTCTTCTAAAGGTTGTTTTTATGTTAAGCTTATTTCACATAAGCATGATACAGGTCAATTTTTGCAGTCACAAATTCTGGCTAAATATGGCTTTAATAACCCAAACTAACAGTATGGATCTGTTATATTTTGCACTAAGAGTATGGTAAAATGTATACAAATTTCCATGTTTTTTTCAGACATTTTCTGTTTTGAGCAGAAGTGACATTTTACTAGGTGCTAATAATATGACTTTGGTAATGTGTAACTCGACCTCCTGGTGTATTCATTACACACGCTATGAATATTTTCTATAAAATTATATAACACATTTCATTTTCTTTTTTTTCACAGTGTGAAAGCAAAGTTTTGTTAAGTTGTCATGAACACTTGATACCCATCTCATTACGGTGGGGCTGTACGAAATGTTACTTTTCTCTTGCTGGTGTTAAACTACTCAACAGCAGTACAACAGCTGCAAGCAGCTGAGATTATTGCCTTTCACCAAGCGTCTTCTGCTCTTTTATATAGCACATTAGATTTCATCAATGTTAGCAGCTACACTTGATTGTAGCATTCATAAAACTGGGATACGGTTACAGCAGGGATAACAAAACCCACATCAGACCTCATGCAATTGGCACAAAAACGTGTAATTTAATCTATATTATCTTGGATAATGACTCTGGAATGAAAACAGAAAAGGAATTTTTGCTAATTTTTGGATAAATGTATCGTATTATGTTATAATTATAACTAAAATTCTACTGTTCCAATGATTTGCTCTTCCTGTACATACATAATAGGGAAAGTATTTCCTAATGAAATACAGAATGATTAAGAAACATTTCAATTGTTTTTGGCAAGAGACAAGATCCTAGTCAGTTTGGTTCACGCACCAGAACAATTTACATTATGGAGTGTGACAAAAATATTTTCATACATATATATTAAACTAGATGGTGGCCCGATTCTAACGCATCGGGTATTCTAGAATATGCATGTCCACGTAGTATATTGCACAGCCCCCGTAGTATATAGCCCAGCCACGTAGTATATTGCCCAGTCATGCAGTATATTGCCCAGTCACGTAGTATATTGCCCAGTCACATAGTATATTGCACAGCCCATGTAGTATATTGCCCAGCCACGTAGTATATTGCCCAGTCACGCAGTATATTGCCCAGTCACGTAGTATATTGCCCAGTCACATAGTATATTGCACAGCCCATGTAGTATATTGTACAGCCCGCGTAGTATAATGCACAGCCCACGTAGTATATTGCCCAGCTCGCGTAGTATATTGCCCAGCCCGCGTAGTATATTGCCCAGCCCGCATAGTATATTGCCCAGCACGCGTAGTATATTGCACAGCCTGCGTAGTACATTGCCCAGCCCGCGTAGTATATTGCCCAGCCCGCGTAGTATATTGCACAGCCCATGTAGTATATACCAATGTGGGCATCATATCCCTGTTAAAAAAAGAATGAAAATAAAAAATTGTTATATGCTCACCTTCCGTTGGCCCCTGGATCCAGGAAGCATTTACGGACGCTCCTCGTGCGCTCCGGTCTCAAGCGTGCATTGCGGTCTCGCGAGATGATGACGTAGCGGTCTCGCAAGACTGCTACGTCATCATCTCGCGAGATCGCAATGCATGGACCGGTCACCGGAGCGTCGCGAGGGACGGGAAAAGCACCGGAAGGTGAGTATATGATGATTTTTTATTTTTTTATTATTTTTAACATTAGATCTTTTTAGTATTGATGCTGCCGAGGCAGCATCAATAGTAAAAAAGTTGGTCACACAGTGTTAATAGCAGCATTAATGGAGTGCGTTACACCACGGCATAACGCGGTCCATTAGTGCTGCCATTAACTCTGTGTGAGCGCTGACTGGAGGGGAGTATGGAGCGGGCACTGACTGCGGGGAGGAAGGAGCGGCCATTTTGCCGCCGGACTGCGCCTGCCACTGATTAGTCGTGGCAATGGTCATGGGCGTTTTGCCACGACCAATCAGCGACTTGGATTTCCATGACAGACAGAGGCCGCGACCAATGAATATCCATGACAGAAAGACAGACAGACAGACGGAAGTGACCCTTACTATGGTCCATGGTAGAGCATCTCAGAGACCCCCCAAGTAGAGGGAGAATAAGGGGTTCCTGAAAACCCATTTTGTCAGTGAAATCTGCTGGTGTTGATCCCTTGCAATAGCATAATAAAAGGGAAGATAACTTTGTATGAGGTTCTCCCTGTGCGTTCTTAAGAACCGATGCAGTTAGGAGGGGAATCCCCTCTGTATGAGTCTCTTGCATTTCACTGCAAAATGGAGTTGTGTATTCTGTGTGGTCAAAAGGCACATTTCATTGGGGTCTGTCCTTTTTTATCAAAGCACAAAAAGCTGTCATAAAACTTATAACCCCAGGTTGTGTGAAGGATAACAACCTGGGTGTATATATCTCCTCCACATGTGTATCTCAGTTTTTCTTACCCACAGATGTTATGGGTATGAAAATTGGGAATATATCTATCCTCTTGGATAGTGGAATGAGCGCCAATATGTTAGATGCTTGGATCGCACAGGACCTTGGTGTTCCCTGTAGTACTCTGGCTAAGCTCATCGCCATATTTGCAATTGACTCTGTACCTCTCAGTCAGGGAAATTTTACGCAAGTAGTGCATTATGTGAACCTGCACATAGGGTTCTTCCCCCTACTCTTATTATGTTAGGCCTTCCCTGGCTAACTTCATAATCCAGTTATTCATTGGCAGTCCAAAGAAATAGTCAAATGGAGTGATTTATGCATAAATAATTGCCTAGGTACCATCATTTCGACTATGTCCACTAAAACCATACCCTCTTTTCTGGTTGATCATGTGGATGTGTTGTCAGAGAAGGGGTGCCAGGAACTGCCTACCCACCGTGTGTATGATTACCTCACAACCTTGCTCACTGGAGCAAAATTACCCAAGACCAGATTATGCAATTTGTCCAGCCTTGAAAGGCAGATCATGAAGGATTACATCTCTGAGAGTCTTGCTAAGAAACTTATTAGACCCTCTTCTTTGCCCGTAGCGGCGGGGTTCTTCTTTGTGAAAAAGAAAGATAGGGGCCTGTGTCCCTGTTTAGATTTCCGTGAGTTAACTAGGATTACTCTTCAAGACCTGTATTTATTCGAAACTCATTCATGATTTATTTAACAAGATAGAGCACTTTTTCATTTTTGCGTTTTTGTTTTGTGCTCCCCTTCTTCCTAGAGCCATAACTTTTTATATTTTTCTGTCAATATGGTCTTATGGCCATGAGAGGGCTTGTTTTTGCAGGACAAATTGTACTTTTGAAAGACTCCATTGTTTTTACCATTTTGTGTACTCAAAAACAGGAAAAAAATTCCAAGTGCGGTGAAATTGCATAAAAATTGCAATTCCACAATGTTTTTTTTTTTACCATGTTTACCAAATCCTAAAACAGACCTGCCATTATGGTTATCCAGGTCTTTAAAATTTCATGGACACTAAACATGTCTAGGTTCTTTTTTTTTATTTAAGTGGTAAAAAAAAATTCTAAGTTTGTAAAAAAAAAAAAAATTGCTCCATTTTCTGAGACCTGTAGCGTTTCCATTTTTCGTGATCTCGGGTTGGGAGAGGGCTTATTTTTTGCAGGCCAAGTTGTCATTTATATACATTTCATTTTGGTGCAGATATGATGTTCTGATTGCAGTTATTGCATTTAAATGCAATGTTGTGGCGACCATTCAAAAAAATCATAATTATGGCATTTTATCTTTTTCTCGTTATGTCGTTTAGCAATCAGGTTAATCCTTTTTTTTATATATCGGGCAATTCTGAACCCAGGATACCAAAAATGTGTATGTTTGATTTTTTTATTGTTTTATTTTGAATGGTGCGAAAGTGGGGTGATGTGAACTTTTATTTTACTTTTATTGTTTAAATATTTTTAAAAACATTTTTTTTCACTCTTGACATGCTTCAGTAGTTTCCATGGGAGACTAGAAGCTGCCATAACCTGTTTGTCTCTGCTACATATAGGCGATGATCAGATCAGCTGTAGTAGCGGAATGGCTGACTTGTTATGAGCACTGATCATCGGGTGACACTAATAGCAAGCCGGCAGTGACAACCATAGAGGTCTGTAGAAGACCCGCTTAATTGTAAAGTGCTGCAGAATATGTTGGCGCTATATAAATAAAAGTTATTATTATTATTGTCATGCCAACCCATCGTTGACCCGCGATCACGTGACAGGAGTTACCGGTGGGTGGATTTCTGGCCCGTTATCCAGAAGCGCGTGCTAAATGCCACTGTCAGAGTTTGACAGCGACATTTAACGGGTTAATAGCAGTGGGTGGTTTGCGATTCCACCTGCAGCTGTTACGGGCACATGTCAGCTGTTCAAAACAGCTGACATGTGTCTGGAAAGATGTGGTCTCACCGCCAGAGCCCACATTAAAGGGGCAGACACAACATGCACAGTATATGTACATCGCATGTTGTGTAGGGGTTAATCAGATTGTTTGGGCAAAATGGTTCTCTAAATTGGACTTCAGGGGAGCCTATAATCTGATTAAGATCAAGGAGAGAGATGAGTGGAAGATGGCCTTTAACACTCCTGAAGGACATTATGAACACTTTGTCATGCCCTTTGGTTTTCCAACATTCTGTTAAAGACATTTTTCATCACATTGTGGTACTTCTTGACGATATCTTAATATACTCACCTGATGTCAGGTCACATCAGGTACATGTCCGGCATGTGTTACAGGTTTTGCAGGATAATAAACTGCACGCCAAATTAGAAAAATGTGTACTCGCTGTACAATAGGTTCATTTCCTGGGTTTCCTAGTGTTTGCTGCAGGTTTCCAGATGGACCATGATAAGGTCCATGCAGTTCTGGAATGGGATCTGCCAGAGAAAAAGCATTACACGTTTTGGGGTTTGCTAACTATCAAAAGTTTATAAAAAAACTTCTTGTCGATTGTCAAACCGCTCACTGACATAACTAAGAAAGGTATGGACTTCTTGAGGTGGTCCGACTGCGCCCATCAGGTATTTTCTTCCTTGACAAAATGCTTTTCCACTGCTCCTGTACTCATTCAATTTGATGCTTCTCATGCATTAATTTTTTTATTTGATGCATTTAAAGTGGAGGTCGGGGCTGTGTTGGCCCAAGGATTGTCCCCTGGTAAGTGGCATCCATGTGCCTTCTTCTCTAAAAAATTATTGTCTTCAGAAAGGAGCTACAGTATGATGTACGTAATAGAGAACTTTTGTTAATCAACTTGGCTTTTGAGGAGTGGTGTCATATTTTTTAGGGGCAGTCCACCCTCTCACTGTCATTAATGATCATAAAAGTCTGTTGTAACGCAAATCCGCTAAACGTCTTATTCCTGGACAAGTTAGATGGTCTTTGTTTTTTTTTTACCAGGGTTAATTTTATTGTCACTTGACGACCTCGCATTAAGAATATCAAAGCTGATGCTTTGTCTTGAAGTTTCCCGGGGGTGGTTGTTTGGATAACTCAGTCCCTATTTTACAGGACGGGCTAGAGGAAGAGGTATTGAAGGTTCAAGGGGGCACCCTACTTGTCCTTCAGGGAAATTAATTGTACCATTGCATCTGCGTCTGAAAGTTTTAGTGGCACATCATAGCTCGTCTCACACTGGTCATCCAGGTTGTAAAGCAACCTTGGACCTCCTTGCTCTTCATTTTTGGTGGCCAAGTTGTCTAAGAATGTAGTTGACTTTATGTCTTCCTGCAATGTCTGTGCATGTTCTAAGACCCCCACATTCGCCTGTCTGGGGCTTTTCTACCATTAACCATACCTGACCGATCATGGGTATATTTATCCATGGATTTTATTACATTTCTTCCTTCCTCCTCAGGCAAGACTGTTATCTTAGTTGTGGTGGATATGTTCAATAAAATGGTGCACTTCATTGATTTTTCTGCTATCCCTAATGCTAAGACCCTGGCTCAGGTGTTTGTCACCAAAATTGTGACAAACACATGGGGGTTCCCTCCCAGGTTGTGTCAGTCGGGGGACCCAGTTTTTGGATAATTTTTTGATGGGCATTTTATTCTCACCTGGGAATGCATTTATCCATTTCTTTGGCTAATGGTCAAACTAATGGTCAAACTGAACGTCTAAACCAAAGTCTGGAGACATATCTCAGGAGTTTTGTGTCAGACAACCAGGGGGAATGGTCATCTGTTATTGCATTAGCTGAGTTTGCCTTAAACAATCATCTCAGTGAGTCCACTGGTAAGTTGCCATTTTTTGGTGCATATGGCTTCCATCCGCAGTTCTGTACCTGCAGTAAAGATGGGTTTTCTGGGGTTCCTGGGGAGGAATGATTCTCTTGTTTACTCTCATTTGCATGGCAAAGGGTTCAAAACAACTTCAAGATCATGTGGGACAAATATAAATGCAAGGCTGATAAGAAAGAGTTGTCAGGTCTGGACCTGGGTGTGAATGATTTAGTTTGGGTGTCTACCAGAAATAATAAAGTGAAGATTCCTTCCTAGAAATTAGGTCCTAGGTTCATTGGGCCTTACAAGGTGGTCGCCGTAATTAACTCTGTGGCATTTCGTCTTGAGCTTCCTCTAATGCTCAAATTCTACAGCGTTTTCCACAGGTCATTTCTCAAAAAATAGTAGTGCTTGTGGAGCTGTCATCCTTGCAGCCACCAATGATTATTGTTGATGGCAATTTGGAGATTCATATGGCAAGAATTGTGTATTCTTGTATGGTTCATCACTCTTTTCAATACTTGATGCACCAGAAGGGGTACGGTCCTGAGGAGAGGATGTGGGTACCAGCATATGAGGTTAATGCCAGTAAACTAATTAGGTCCTTCCATGTGGCCTATCTGGATAAACCCAGTCCTGAGGGTCCAGTGGGGTTTACTGTCACAAATGTGTCACATCCCCCTGGGAGAAGTGGCAGTAGACGGTCACGTTGGGTAATGATTCACAGGTCTTCTTTAGAGATGGTGTGATTCATGTCCTATTTTAAATGGATTTGGTTTCCTTCGGTGCTGGGAGGGTTAAGGAATCTTTTCATGCTGACTGAGACCATACAGCCTGGTTGTTCTCAGCTGAAAATGCTCATTAGTTACTCCCTCTATATATACTTGCTCTGGGCAGTTAGTTGCTGCTGGTGATTGATTCATCTTCTGGTGCTGAGTGCTAAAGCTATGTGGTTGGAGTGGAGTTGCTGTAGTAGTGATCTGTAGTTTGCTGTAGTACAAGTGTGTTTATCTCTTGGTCCCTATTACCAATCAGTTTATTCCTCTCTCTACCTATACTCCTCCATATTGTTGGTTTGTGCTTTTGTATGATAGAGGTTTTCTGCTATCCCTGTTTTGTATTTGTGTCTTGTTTACCTTACATTTCTATCCCATGAATCATGGACTGGGGGAGGGGACAGATAAGGGATTAATAAGGGATAAGGGATTAACAGGAGCATAGCAGGGTTGGAGACCTGGGCTTCTCTACCTTCATGCGTACCCCTGGGACAGGGATAGTAAGGGTCCCTGTTCCAGGGACAGTTTGAGATGCCTTTCCCTTACCAAAGACCGTCACAGCATGACACATGTACCAATAATACTTATTTATTTACTTTCTAAAAGTTATATGCTCATTTTGATTTAATGTTAGGTTTTGTCTGTTAAATTGCCTCAGTATTAATGTACACCTACACTGTGCCCTTCTACCAAATAATGCTCCCGCTCAATGTTAGGGCTAGCGGAACGCACCAAATAATTAGAGAGAAGGTATGAGGTGCGTTCGCAGCCCGGGGTCCACCGTGCAGAGATGGAATGTGCTGCTGAGTAATGACGGACTATATGGCGGTACAATGTCAATACACACATGGGTTAACTTCACCCTGTATGAAGGAAGCGAACCCTGTTGCATCACAGGGCCGCGGTTCCGCACAAAGAGCGCAAGCAACGAATCAAAGACCTCTATCTCAGGACACAGGATTAGAGTTTGTGTAGACCTCTTGCACTCGACACCACAATTGGGGTATCAGAGTAACTGAGAAAGTAACTTGCCATTAACCACCCAGACTTGGATCAGGAAAGCGCTCTAATAGCATACAGCGCCACACTGGCGGACACAGCAATTAGACACTGATTTGTGTGTTATTGTGCTAATAGATCAGCCGAGTGCTAGATAGCAGACATCCACCTTTCGCGAGCAGTCATACACAAGAGAGGGGATGATTAAAGAATAACTTGCACTCATCAACAAACACACGTTTTCAAATGTACACTAGCGCATGGCCGAGCGGCCATGCAAACCTTTTATAGCAGCAGTGCTACAAGACCTTCCAGATGGACCAATAGGAGCTGCAACAGGACCTGAGCATGTGACCCCTGTCCTCCAATGGGAGGTCGTCCCGTGGGCATGCTCAGTATGAGAAAAGCATGACTTAGTCCCAGAAAGACCTGCTCGCTGCTGATCACTGCTGGCTACAAAGACAGAGCCTGGAAGGGCAGCAGTAACCAGTCATCCCATATCAGCCTGAGCTAGATGCTGGGACTGACGTCTCTGCTGAGCAGGCTCCACTGCGGCTGGAGAAGAATGGGAGACCGCAGCGGAGATGGTTCGAGATTCCCCCTGTGCAGAGGCTGGAACTCCACACCTAACATTAATTTCTTCGGTTTTGTTTTTTCGATTTTTTAGACTAAACCATAGATAAAATAGATACACTCACTCCTCAACACTGAAATGATAACATTAAGAAAGAAAAGTAATGGGATTATGAAAATCACAGGATCGATAGACATGCTACTGATATGCCAATGATGAAAAAATGGAAACAATATTTTCAAAACTTATTGTTTTATTCCATGTCGATAATGAGAGCAGCACAAAGAAATAATTGCACTTACATGACTGGCATGCTATCAATGAGGTTAATAATGGTTGTGTAAAGAATGTTCTGCCACACTTGGGCTCATAAATTGTTAAGATGCACTGCTGGCAGCTTCTTTTCAATTGATTACCAGCGATGTTCTAGATGTGCTCAAAATGAAACAAATTCGGAGACACTGTAGGCCACAGTGGAATGTTTAAACTATGGAGGCGTGCTCACAGTAGTACGAGCAACAAATGCACCTTGTCATTGTTGCATTGAAAAATGGTTTCTGGGACACTTTGAGAAATAGCTGTACCATTGGTTTGCTGACAAAATCAATGTAACATTGAGCTTGAGCTATTAGTATACCTGGAATGTAGACTAGAGGGATCTAGGTACTGTACATTATGCCACCTTCCACCATAATCACTGAAGTAGGAATGGTGTGACACTGCCTCGTGATGGCCGGGCTGTTCTTGGTGTTGTCCATGTGTCCTCATCAAATTCAAAGAATGGCCCTTAATTGTCCATTCTCTACTGAAAGTGAAATTAGACCTCATATACCAAGGAAACGTTATCAGTGTCTACACAAACCATCAGATGGAATTTGCGCAAAATTTGGCTATGTGCCAGATATCCAGCTATAGGGGTTCCATAGACATCACACCACCATTCTGAAAGGCTATCATTGTGCAGAGCAAGATGGCAATGGAGGTTGGAATGGAAATCTATCCTCTTCAGTGATGAGTCTAGCTTTTGTTTTTGGAGTGATAATAGCTGGAGATAGGTCTGGAGACCACATAAGCAATGACATGAAAAGGCCTTGATGAGGGAACAAGAAAGTATCTCAGAATCCAATTTTCAACATGATACCAATCGGCATGTTGTTGCTGCTATAGAGAGCAACTTGAGTTGCGTTAATGCATTGGTATGGCCTGCAGAAAACTCCACACTTGTCTTCCATTGAGGACATCTGGAATGTCATTGAAATTCTCCGCAGTGAAATTCTCCCAGTGAACTGCAATGAACTCGCCTCTGCACCATGAGACCGGCAATAACATCAATGACTTCACTGCTAGTCACTGATGCTGCAAGCTCATTTAGCAGTGGTTGTCAGTCTGGATGGTCACATATTAGCTCTGTCCAGATTGAAAACAGTTTATCCCCAAACATGGATTATGGCGTGGGACAGAACGATGGACAGGTGACGGGTATTGTTGTTTTTTTATTTTTGTTTTATTACAGGAGACAAGGGATTCAGTGGAATTAGGTGTTAGGTGAGTATAACTGTGTTTGCTATTTTTAAATAAAAAGTAAAAGTGTTTTGTTTTATTTCAAATAAAAGACTTCATTCTGGCTGTGTCTTTACTTACAATATAACAATATAACCTCTCCATTAGTAATCCATGGGCTTGATGTCACCTGATAATACAAAGGTGATATCAACCCCACAAATATGAAGCCCACTTTCCACAGCTACAGGGCAAGTGGGAAGAGTCCACATCTAATATATGTGCCTTTTCTGGGCAGTTGCAGGCTGCAATTTTTAGGCTAGAGGGGCAATATCCCCCAGCTGTCAGCTTCAGCTTGGCTGGTTGTCAAAAATAGGTGAGACCCCATGTTGTTTTTTCAAATTATTTATTTAAATAATAAAAAAAATCAGAGTGATTGTAGCCCACAGCTGTGAGTTTTGCCTGGCTGGTTATCAAAAATACAGGGAATCTCAAGGCTGTTTTTTTAAATTATTTATTTGCAGTGCAGGTGTCAGCTGCTGAATACTCCCATCAGCCACTCTTGCTCTCACTGTTATTAGCAGCAGAAGGCATTGGCTGATAGGAGCAGAAGTCCCATCAGCTGACACCAGTGACCGGCGGTAAATTTTATACCTCTGATTGTAACTGCATACTCACTCTGTCTTTTGACAGTGTGGGAACCGCGGGTCCTGACCAGCGGTGATGATTTTATCGGTGATCAGAAGCGGTGTTTGCCGCACTCTCATGCACATGACAGAGTGGCAAATACTGGATATTTGGGCCCCCCATTCAAACGAATGGGGTCGGGGTTCCGGTACGGGTCCGGTTACTGCTCTGGTACTTTGTTTTAACTGTTTGGCCAAACCCACCAGACCTGAACATCCAGGTGTCCATCAATCTCAACTAACAATATCTCCCAATATAGGTAAATAACATACACAATGAAACCTGTAATAGTATACCTGAAAGGGAACCCGGTAACCTTGGTTCCCTAGCAGTTCAAGAATAACTTAAGTAAGAGAACGTATTAAAAAAGGCAAATTGCAAATACTTAGCAGCCAGGGATTAGTTTTGCTGTTCGGGGGTAAGATATGGAACTGAAATGCTCAGAAACTCAAGCACATCAGAGTCTACATGACTTTATCCGAGCAGTAAGGAGAAAAATTTTTGTTTGGAAGGCTAAGTTCCCCCCACCTTAGATCCACACAACAAAAAAAAACTAAAGACTACAGTCAGATGAGTCCGTGGACATACAATTTGGGAAAACATTTGCCTTTCATCTAACTTCTCGGAAGTGAACACAATCCTTCCATTTTGTCTCTACAGTATCCTTTACTGTTTCTAACTATGCCTCCTTCTTGAATAATCACATCACCTATGAAATATTTTTTGTAATAAAAAGGTCAAAATATAGTCCTAAAATGCAACAGCGAAAATAAAGCATGCTTCTTTGTAAGTATCAGTCTAATATATATTTTTATATAGAATAACACAGCTCATGCACAAAGCTTTTCCTATCACTGCTACAAATTGTACAAAAGTAGAAAGAAACTCACCAAGACTTGCACATATAAATTCAGCGGAGATAGCAGAAATGTCAAAATGGTATTATGCCTATATTTTCTGACAGGTCACTATGATTATATTGCTTTTTCAAAGTAAAGTAATATTTATTCAGATACTCGTGAAAGCTGACTTACTTTGATAAGATGGGTTACAAGAACAATAATGTAAAATTTATACAGAATAACACATATGTAAGCAATCAGTAAAATAAATGAGACAAAATCATATTTAACTTACGTCTTTCCCTTGAGAACCAGGAAGACCACTTTCTCCTTTTTCGCCCTTAAAAATGGAAATATAGCAATTAAGAAATGAAGGACATTCTTAATTTAATATTCAATACTGGTGATACGAAAAAATTAACTTTGGGTCTTTAGCTGGTAAATTAAGAATACAGTATATAACATTTAATGTTATATTTCAGAAGTTTCCAGTTATTTATGATTTGTCAAAGAACATTGCACTGGTTATAACTTTAGCCGCAAAAATGGTTATGCATTTATAATTATAATGCATTATTCTGTAAGTGTTGCATATAAGTTCTGTACTCTTAAAAGAGATTTACCAGAAGAAATATAAATTACATTTTTAATGAATAAAGAAAACACTAAAATCCCAAATCATAGATATCACTGAATGAAATATTCCAGTTGTAAATTTTAATTCATTGTATAGTGGAATGTGTTGAGAACAATAAAACCTAAAATCAATGTAAATCACAACTAATATCCCACAGCGGTATGGAGCTGGAATGATGCTCAAAATAAAAGTGGAAAATGAAGTCACAGGCTGATTCAACTTCAGTGGAAATGCCTCAAGACAAGGAAATGATGCTCAGTGGTGTGTGTGTGGCCTTCTCGTGCCTGTATGACCTCCCAACAACACCTGGGAATGCTCCTGATGAGGCGGCAGATGGTCTCCTGAGAGATTTCCTCCCAGAACTGGACTAAAGCATCCGCCCACTCCGAGACAGTCTGTGGTGCAACCTGACATTGGTGGATGGTGCGAGACATGATGTCCCAGATGTGTTCAATCGGATTCAGGTCTGGGGAACGGGCAGGCCAGTCCATAGCTTCAATGCCTTCATCTTGCAGGAACTGCTGGCACACTCCAGCCACTTGAGATCTGGCATTGTCCTGCATTAGGAGGAACACAGGGCCAACTGCACCAGCATATGGTCTCACAAGGGGTCTGAGGATCTCATCTCAGTACCTAATAGCAGTCAGGCTTCCTCTGGCGAGCACATGGAGGGCCCTGCGGCCCCCAAAAAGAAATGCCACCCCACACCATTACTGACCCACTGCCAAACCGGTCATGCTGAAGGATGTTGCAGGCAGCAGATCGCTCTCCACGGTGTCTCCAGACTCTGTCACATCTGTCACATGTGCTCAGTGTGAACCTGCTTTCATCTGTGAAGAGCACAGGGAGCCAGTGGCGAATTTGCCAATCCTGGTGTTATGTGGCAAATGCAAAGCGTCCTGCACGGTGTTGGGCTGTGAGCAAAACCCCCATCTGTGGACGTCGGGCACTCAGACCATCCTCATTGAGTCGGTTTCTAACCGTCTGTGCAGACACATGCACATTTGTGGCCTGCTGGAGGTCATTTTGCAAGGCTCTGACAGAGCTCCTCCTGTTCCTCCTTGCACAAAGGCTGAGGTAGCGGTCCTGCTGCTTGGTTGTTGCCCTCCTACTGCCCCCTCCATGTCTCCTGTTGTACTGGCCTGTATCCTGGTAGTGCCTCCAGCCTTTGGACACTATGCTGACAGACCCAGCAAACCTTCTTGCCACAGCTCACATTGATGTGCCATCCTGGATGAGCACATCCAACATTAAAAAGTGACCAAAACATCAGCCAGAAAGCATTGGTACTGAGATGTGGTCTGTGTTTCCCACCTGCTGAACCACTCCTTTATTGAGTTTGTCTTGATAATTGCCAATAATTTCCATCTGTTGTCTATTCCATTTGCACAACAGCATGTGATTGTCAATCAGTGTTGCTTCCTAAATGGACAGTTTGATTTCACAGAAGTTTGATTTATTTGGAGTTATATCCTGTTTAAGTGCTCCCTTTATTTTTTTGAGCAGTGTATTTTGGAATGGGAAAGAGGATTAAACTGCCGTGAAACCCATTTGGCAGCAACTGACTAGGAAAAAAAGTATCTGTGACTATCCTAAGTGAAGGAAAAACAGGAAAATTGGAAAAGCTGCTCGCTGTAAATATGTCCATTATGCAGGCAACCAAAACGTCTATAGATGTAAAAAAAAAAAAAAAAGAGGAAGAAAATGTTCCAGCTTCTGGTAAAAAATGGTATAACTTTATTCTGTCAATAAAAATTCATTAAAAAAATATATGAAACAAGGAGATAGGAAGCACAAATGCAACAAGTTTCAAATAAAATCTGGCGTTCTTTGTTATTGCCATTAGTTTTGACGAAGAACCCTTTGTTGCACTCAAAACGCACCATCTTTGTGCTTCCTGTCTCCCTATTTCATATATTTTTGGAATGGATTTATAATGACCAAAAGTTGTAATATTTTTTACCAGAAGCTGGAACTTTGTCTTTCCTTTTTTGTTTATCTGTTGGGGATAGTCTAGAGCCACCCATACACAGTAGTTGGTCAGCTGCATTTACTGAAAATAGTAGGCTTTTCCAACTTATCTACAGTACAGACCAAAAGTTTGGACACACCTTCTCATTTAAAGATTTTTCTGTATTTTCATGACTATGAAAATTGAACATTTACACTGAAGGCATCAAAACTATGAATTAACACATGTGGAATTATGTCTTATATTCTAGGTTCTTCAAAGTAGCTACCTTTTGCTTTGATGACTGCTTTGCGCACTCTTGGCATTCTCTTGTTAAAATCTTTAATTGAGAAGGTGTGTCCAAACATTTGGTCTGTACTGTATATTGTATATGGGAGCCTATATAAGTCAGTGGACTGTTTGCTGATTGTAGCAAAACTCTAGCTGAATTTTCACAGCTCTGAACAGTAGCTCAGCCATAATAGCTACCTGTATAATCATGTTAAAAATGTTTAACCGAGAAATAAAAACAAAGGAGAAAGAAACACATATTAATATGGGTTTTAAATTGATAAAAAATGAAAAGCAAGCAAGTTTATGAGTGTCTTTGGTTTTGATCAAACATCATGATGAACATGACCTTTAAGATGTCTATCTCAAATCTGTGAATGTAACGGTTTATTTCAGCATGTCATTCTAACTTCACCAGCTATGGTCATGTTGGTTAAATAGAAGCAAGAGATGGAGAATGCCGTCAAATTTCACTATAGGTTTCTTGCATATAGGCTTCATTTAATCCATCTTGTTGATTCGTGTTATGACAAGGGAATGAAGAAATGATGGATACTCACACTGAGATTGTTCATCTCTGTTGAGAATTGCTGATGCAGTGCTGACTTATCAAAGCAGATGACAGAGAATGTTTGTGGTTAAGTAGAACATGTCCAATTTTCCTCCATCCTTGGTACGTCACCTACCTGGAGGAGACAGCTGCTGCATATCTGTGGTGCCTCCAAATACGAATATACATTATTTTATTCCACAGAGTTTAAGATAGAGATTAGAATTTTGTATGTACATTCAGAATGAGTTTTATTGTCATAATTATTGTTTTAAAATTTGGTCTTAAATGTAATGTTGTTTACTTCGATTTTTCTCCTGCAATGCTGAAGGCCAATATGAACAATGTGTAAAAGAATGTTTTTCATATTAAAGGAGCTTTCAGCAATAAATAGTGTTAAAAAGATTGATTGACAATAGTCACATCACAAAGTGTCCTCATTGGTGCCACAGTGATCAGATGTTCCCCTGCAGCACCACCACAGTAGAAATGATGCCTACAGAATGATCTTACAGAGTAAGAGATGATGGGGCTAAAAGATGACAATCCTGACCAAGCATAACCCCATCTATTAAATTTGTATTTAGGATACTAAAAATGTTGTTTCCTGTCCTTTTGAATTTGAAAAACATTTATTATTAATACCAGTGACTTAATTACATAGGTTGAAAAAACACACAGGTCCATCATGTTCAACCTTTCTCAATCAGTTATGCTTTATTACTAGATTATTTCTAACCCACAATGTCATTTGTTGCTGAGAAAAGAATCCAGCTCTTTTTTACATTTTGTTAAAGCATCTGTATTACTTGTGGTATGGCAGTCCACAGTCTGGCTGCTCTAACTGTAAAGAACCCTTTCCTATTTAGCTGCAAAATTTGCCTTAGCCCAACAAGTAATGAATGTCCCCAGGACCATTGTATTGTCCTTAGAAATAATAAATCATGTGACAGTTCTTTGTATTGACCACATTTGTTTATACATACAAATGAGATCTCCTCTTATATATTTTTTTTGCTTAGATGAACAAGCCCAAACTTCTAATTTCTCATTATAAGAGAGACCTTCCATCCTACTTTATCATCTTGCTGCCTGCCTTTGACTCAACACCGGTATTCCAGTAACTTTAGAATGTGGAAACCAAAACTTGATCCCTTATTCAAGATGTGGCCTTAAAAAAGGGATTTATAGAGAGGTAAAAATACAGGGTGGGTCATTTATATGGATACACCTAAATAAAATGGGAATGTTGGTGATATCAACTTCCTGTTTATGGCACATTAGTATATGGGAGGGGGAAAACTTTTCAAGATGGGTGGTGACCATAGTGGCCATTTTGAAGTTGGCCATTTTGGATCCAACTTTATTTTTTTTCAATAGAAAGAGGGTCATCTGACAAATCAAACTTATTGAGAATTTCAAAAGTAAAACAATGTTCTGCTTGGTTTTAACATACCTTTATTCTTTCATGAGTTATTTACAAGTTTATGACCACTTATAAAATGTGTTCAAAGTGCTGCCCATTGTGTTGGATTTTCAGTGCAACTCTCTTCTCCCACTCTTGACACACTGATAGCAAAACCGCAGAAGAAATGCTAGCACAGGCTTCCAGTATCCGTTGTTTCAGATGCTGCACATCTTTTATCTTCACAGTATAGACCACCACATTATGGGTGTCAGGTCCGAGCATTCCTACATGAACAGTTTCTTGGAAAGTGGATTGGTCATCGTGGGCCAGTTGAATGGCCACCAAGGTCTCCCAATATGACCTCCTTAGACTGTTATCTTTACGGTCATCTGAAGGCAATTGTCTATGCTGTGAAATGTACTTATTCCCCTCTTTTTCTTTTGATGCCCTAAATTATTTGGCTAGTATTATTTGCATGTATTTTTGATTCAGTAAATGATTAATGGTTTTATTTTACCTTTTTGGTGTTCTTTGTACTCCATGGTGCTCTGTGTTGAACAGCAATCTTCAAGTCTAACCACAGATTCTCAATTGGATTAAGGTCTGGACATTGACTAGGCTGCTCCAAAATATTTACACGTTTCCCCTTAAACCACTTGAGTGTTGCTTTAATGGTATGCTTTGGGGTCATTGCATTGTCTTGTTGGAAGGTTAACCTCCATCCCAGTCTCAAATCACCGACAGACTGAAATAGGTTTTGCTCAAGAATATGCCTGTATTTCACAGCATTCATCTTCCTCCAGACAGAAACCATTTTTCCAGTCCCTATTGTTGAAAAACCTCCCCACAGCATGATGCAGCCACCATGTTTCACTGTGGGGATGGTGTTCATAGAGTGATGAGCTGTATTGGGTTGGTGCCAGAGATAGGTTTTACCTTGGTTGCCAAAGCGTAAAATTTTTGTCTCATCTGACCACAGACCTTCCTCCAGGGCCGTATTTGGAGTTTCTGCTGCCCTAGGCACTTTTAGTGCTGACTCCCCCATTGGTGAGTATGACACTATCGGCAGTGACAGGCTACTTTCGCATCAGCGATTTTTGCCATTCGCAGCAGTTTTTCTGCATCTGCCGCGTAACGGATCACTTATGGCAACACTGCGTTCGGCCTCATTCATTCCCTGTGGGACTTGCGGACATGTGGGCACTTGCGGTTTTGCTGTGATCCGGCAAATGCGGTACTTGCAGCAATGGGAAAAAACTGCTGCTAGCAGTGTCTCACCGCAAGTGCAAAACCGCAAGTAACCATCTCTACCTGTCCCTGCACCATGCTAGCTCATCCCATCCATCCCTCCCTGACCTAAAACTACACTATAAAGCTTTAGGAAAACAATGTATTAACTGACATATTCCTCCGATAATGAGGCTCAAGGCTGCGGCGTAGAATGGGACGGGCAGTGTCCGGGGCTCCGTTCTTTCCTTACAGTATTGTAGTATTTAGTCACTATGTGGTGGCAATATGTGCTCTGGTCATGGTGTGGCGGTATTTGTTGGTGTATAATGATTTGTATAGGGGAACACCAAGTGAATAGTAATTTGCATGAGGGGGAGATACTGAATTGTATGGGGGAAAGCTGGGTGGATACTGTTTTGTATGGAGGAAAGCTGAGTGGATACCAATTTGTATTGGGGAAAGCTAGGTGGATACTGATTTGTATGGAGGAAAGCTGGGTAGATACTGTTTTGTATGGAGGAAAGCTGGGTGGATAATGACTTGCATGGGGTAAGCTAGGTGGATACTGATTTGTATGGAGGAAAGCTGGGTAGATACTGTTTTGTATGGGGGAAAGCTGGGTGGATAATGACTTGTATGGGGGAAAGCTGGGTGGATACTGATTTGGATGGGGGAAGGCTGGGTGGATACTGATTTGGATGGGGGAAAGCTGGGTGGATACTGATTTGGATGGGGGAAAGCTGGGTGGATACTGATTTGGATGGGGGAAAGCTGGGTGGATACTGATTTGGATGGGGGAAAACTGCCTTACATTGTATTTGTTCTGCTCTCCACATTCCATACAAACAGTAACAAATGAAACATGTATAGGTTGCTGTATTGACCAGCTCTTTAGTCTGAAGTGAACAGCTTGTGATCTCCTAATGTGCATTTACACTGAGAGAAATCAGTGCTTTTCCATATAACAGTCCATGAGACTCTGCAGCCAGAAGCCCGCAGTGAGAGCTCCTTCCATTCACTCTGCAGGTTGACCCTAGGTCACGACCCTGTCACTGATCTCCAGCAGCTCCCAGGAGAACGGTAGATACTAGGTCCTGCTCGTGAGCATCCCCACCTGGCCCCCTTCCTCCTCCGCTACTGGCTGCTCCTTGCAGCCAGCAGTACCTGCTAACTGGAGCCTTTAGGGCTAATGTGGAGGGAGACGAGGATGGGAACTGGATGCTGAACTGTTTGCACTCAACCATGGCCAAACGGAGCTCCCTCTTCATTCTGGTAGTGGTAGGGAAGAACTTACCGGCCAAGGACATGTAAGTAGCTGCGGTGCCCACAGAGGCGTGGAGCAGCTGTTGGCTGGGGGACATGGGCAGGGAAGGAGCGGGCTGTTTCCCGGGTCAGGCTGCAAAGTTCAGTAATGATTGTTGGTGGGTGGGCGGGCTGAAAAGGAGTTAAATAAAAACAAAAACCCTTGCTCAGGTGCCGCCCCCAGCATCCTGGCGCCCCTAGCCATGTGCCCTCAAGTGCCCTGGTGGCAAATATGGCCCTGCCTTCCTCCATACATTTGGGGAGTCTCCCATATGTCTTTTGGCGAATTCTAAATATGCCATACAATTTTTGTGTGTAAGTAAAGACTTTTCTTCCTACTCTTCCATAAATGCCACCTCTATGGAGTGTACAGTTTATTGTGGTCATTTGGACAGGTGCTCTCGTCTCTGCTTGAGAACTCTGCAGCTCTTTCATGGCTACCTTTGGTCTCTGTGATGCCTCTCTCATTTATGCCCTCCTTGTCCAGGCTGAAAGTTTTGGTGACCCTCTTGGTAGGTTTGTTGTGGTACCATGTTCTTTCCATTAGATGATAATGGATTTGATGGTGCTCCGAGGGATCATCAGAGATTCAAGTTTTTTTTTTTTTTATAACCCAACCGTGACTTGTACTTCTCAACAACTTTGTCCCTGACTTGTTTGGAAATCTCCTTGGTTTTCATGGTGTTGTTTGGTTAGTGGTGCCTTTTGCTTAATAGTGTTGCAGTCCCTTTGGCCTTTCAGAAAAGGTGTGTATGTACTGATACACCATGTGATATTTAGAATGCACATTGGTGGACTTCCTTTCACTAAGCATATGACTTATTGATTGCTCTAGAACTTTTGGGGGCTTCATAGCAAAAGGGGTGAATACATATGCACATGACAATTTTTAGTTATTTGATCCTATAAATTTAATTTATACCTATATTTTTCTCACTTCACTTCACTTCACCAAATTAGTCTATTTAAATCAAACCTGTCATCAGGATTTTGCTAAGTGAACTAAAGACATTGACATGTTGATGCTATTATACTGATTAAATTAGTACCTAGGTTAAAGAAATACGTCTTGTGTTTCTTGTATAATCAGTGTTAGAAGATTTCAGTTAATGATGTGCCCGTGCTTTCGGGTGGAACTGTAGGCAGATTCCTACCTTCCTGCTGTAAGCCAGAGAAACTAAGAAGAGCCCTGCCCACAGGCCCACCCCAAAGCACAAACATATTCCTCATCATAGAGACAGACTGCTTTTGCTTCGGGGCAGGCCTGTGGGCAGGTCTCTTCTAGGTTTTTCTGGCTTAGTATAGGAAGACTTTACTTAGTATAGGAAGTCTTAGTATAGGAAGACTTTACCTACAGGCCCGCCGTGGAGCATGAGAATATCATTAATGGAAAACTTAAAACACTGATTACACAAAAACTACAAGACAGATTTCTTCACCTCAGGTATCATTTTAATCAGTATAATAGCGGCAACTTGAAAATGTCTGTAGTTTACTTAACAAAATCCTGCTGGCATGTTCACTTTAATGGTGATGTATCAAACATAAATTGGATTACAAAAATATTTAAACATAGGTTGCAATGTAACAAAATAGGTAAAAAGCCATGGGGGTGAATAATTTTGCAAGCCACTGTATAAACACTGACCCCGAATCCTCAAATCTTTTACACCAGTAAACTATAGTAAAAAGTTTTGAAAGGTAAGTAAAATTTAGTGTATCAAGAGGCTGTTCAAAAACGTTGCTACTTTTTGTGTCTTCACAACATTCTTGCTCAGCTCTCAGCTGTGACAAAGTTGGCGAACTTGGGGTGGGATAGCAGCATGATGGGGTATGATGGGGCATGATGATCACTGCTTATCAAATTTATGATGTTCAGTGGTAAACCTTTTGCACAGATGGTGGGGCAAACCACTTCACACCTCCCCTGATTTATTAAGAGGCGTCCCAAGCAATCCACCCAGTCCCCTCATCAGAATCAGCGTGAAAAATGCCAATCTTGATGAATCAGGACCTTCTTCCCTATTTCAGAGTTATTCCACAATCTCAATAAAATTTTACAACAGTTTTTGCAGTTTTAATTGAACCCTCATACCCATTATTTAAGTATTAAGAACTTATCATCAAAAAGAGTTAATTGTATAATCACTTTGTTTTATTATTCGGATGTATAAAATATTTGCACTACTTTGTAAAATGTACAATGTACAGTATTATAGTAATGTATATGCATTTGTATCTGAGCCACACAAAACAATACTGAACAAATACCAACATTTCATAGTCAGTAGAGATAATCTCATGTGTATTAATCATACTAGCTTTGCTATAGTAGCATTCTAGTATTGACTGAATTATGATTATGGAAGGCGACTCAGATGCAACCTAAATTCCACTGAAGCCAGAATATATCAGAATCTTAGACAGCTACCTGTTTCTTAAGATAAAAACAAATTTGTGTCAGGAATGTAAAAAGCATTACATTTTCTTAATAAACTACAAGAATAGCAAGGCTACATTGTATCTAGGACAATCATATTTCATATGGAAGAGAGGAATTTCAACTAAGCTGATGACAGAAATACCACATATACTGTAATTGCCAGCTCACAAGCTTTGAACATTTTGAATCTAGTATAAGCAGACACATGTTTTGGGCCTCTTATGGAAATGTATGGTAAATAGTGTTGAGCATTCCTATACCGCAAGTATTGGGTATCGGCCGATATTTGCGGTATCGGAATTCCGATACCGAGATCCGATACTTTCAGTAAATCGGATACCGGAATCGGAAGTTCCCATAATTCAAACAGCCAGAATTCAGCCAATGAGGAATGATTTAGAAGTGTGGAAACATCCTGTTCTGCATGGTAGGCATGTAACTACTGGCATAGCTGTGATTGGCTGCTGAAATGATGTCATGATGCACTATAAAAGTCACTGCTGCCATTTTGGGTTCACTCTGCTGTGAATTCAGTTAGGGACAGGACGCTGTGTTTTGCCTGAGGGCCAGTTTAGAGATAGCGATTTGCTTCATTGTGCTTTACCCAGGCTAATTTAGCAACCGCTGTGTGAGAACCTTGTTTTGCCTTGCAGCGCTGTTCACAGGTGTCTGCAAGGTGTCTGTGTGAGAGCAGCTCACTCTGTAGTCTGGTCTGCAGCCACCGCTGGTTGTAGTCAGCTCAGGGTGCATCACTGCCTCATACCGCTCCATTGTCCATTTTTCTATTAGTGCAGCCAGCTGCACATTTGTTCAAATTTATCCTATTAGTGGCTTTCCATTCGTATACAGCTAGATTGTGGGAAAACACTATAGGATTGCATAGAGGAGCTTTTTCTGGCCTTGCAGCGCCATTCACGGCAGTCTGCACGGTCTCTGTGTGAGTGCAGCTCACTCTGTAGTCTGTTCTACCGCCACAGCTGGTTGTAGTCAGATCAGGGTGTGTCACTGCCTCATACCGTTCCATTGTCCGTTTCTCAACTAGTGCAGGCTGCTGTACATTTGTTCAAATGCATCCTATTAGTGGCTTTCCATCCGTATCCTGCTAGATTTTGGTAAAACACTATATATGATTGCATAGAGGAGCTTTTTTTAGCCTTGCAGCGCCGTTCATGGCTGTCTGCATGGTCTGTGTGTGAGTGCAGCTCACTCGGTAGTCTGTTCTGCAAAAAAATTAATACAGTTCACCAAACACACCACTGTAACAACTCTGCTGGCATCACAGCATGGCCTCACATCTCTCACACAATCTTACCCACTGCTCCAGGCCATGATGTGGTTTCTGTTTCATGCCAGCTCCATGTTCTGTGTCTCTGCTCTATGCATGCTTCATGGCTATGTGTATTGGGGGCCGGCGCCTGAACTCTTTGGTTCTTATAGGAATCAGGTGCATCTGTCTAATCAGTTCCTGACCAATTACCAAGAGGCCTCCTGTATATAATGCAGCTCCACCCTGTGGTCTGGGCCTGTGCAACTTACTCCCTCAGTCAGTTCTCAGCTGCTGAGGTGCCAGGTCCTGTCTCGGTTACTCTCTCTTGTCTGCCACCCAGGGGGGCGCTGTACCCTGGTCTGTGTCCTGTGTAGCCACCCAGTGGGGCTCAGTACCCTGGTCTCTGTCCTGTGTAGCCACCCAGCGGGGCTTCGTACCCCGCCACTGGCTTGTGGCTATGTCTCTGTGTCTTGTCTCGTTCCTGACTCTGTCTTAGTCTAGTCCTATTCCACTGTCTGTTTATATCTGTCTTGGTTTGCCTTTTCTGCTGTGCATTCTCTGTGTCTTGCTTTGCTCCACTTTCGGCTGCGCTCTCTGCGACCTTGCTTTGCTCCTGGCTCCGCACTCTGTGGCTTTGCTCTGTGGCTCCGCTCCTTGCGGTTCTACCTGGCTCCACTCTTTGCGGTTCTACCTGGCTCCGCTCCTTGCGGTTCTATCTGGCTCCGCTCTTTGCGGTTCAACCTGGTTCCGCTCTTTGCGGTTCTACCTGGCTCCGCTCTTTGCGGTTCTACCTGGCTCCGCCTCCTGCATTTCTGCACTTGGCTCCGTCTCCGCTCTTGGCTCCGCCTCCAGCGTCTCCGCTCTTGGCTCCGCCTCCAGCATCTCCGCTCTTGGCTCCGCCTCCAGTATCTCCGCTCTTGGCTCCGCCTCCAGCATCTCCGCTCTTGGCTCCACCTCCAGCATCTCCGCTCTTGGCTCCGCCTCCAGCGTCTCCGCTCTTGGCTCCGCCTCCAGCGTCTCCGCTCTTTGCTCCGCCTCCAGCGTCTCTGCTCTTGGCTCCGCCTTCTCCTTCTCTTCTCTTAGTTCCACCTTCTACTCGTACTCAGCCTCCTGCGTTTCTGTTCTTGGTTCTAGCTCTTGTGCTTTCGCTCTGCATCCGCTCTTGCGGTCTTTCTCTACTTGTTACTTAGTCCTCCTGTCTGAACAGGTTCCTACCTGTTTCACATACCTGCCTGCAGACCGGTCCCTACCGGTTCTTCCTATGTTCCAGCCATACCCGCCTGCCTACCAGAGAGCCAGCCGTGTCCGCCTGCCCGCCAGTGTCTCTGTTGTACCCGTCTGCCTGCCTGTGTCCCAGCAGTGCCCGCCTGTCAGCCAGAGTGCCAGCCGTGCCCGCTCCATTCCTTAGTGGGATCAGCAGCCACTGCCAGACATCACCCTGGAGTGGTACCTGGTAGCTTCCTATTGCACAAGTCTGACCTCACTATCAGAGGCTCCAGCGAACACCTAGGAAGCTACTTAGTTATGCCCCTTCCATGGAAGTTTGGTCTGTGGTCCAGTGGGGCCACACCCCCGTATGCTCGCGCCATCAAGTCTGGGCGCGTGCGTGACAACCACTTTATAGTTGTGTAGGCCACATTAGCTCATATAAAAATCTAGTCCACACTTTTGAAAATTAGTGTTTCTTATACCTGTTAGGAGCTGTTCAGCAATAAGCACACTAAGCCCTTAGTACTTTTCTGCCTATCTTTATCAGTCTACCAAGATGAAGAAGGCAGATAGTAAGGCACATGGGCATGGGCATGGGCGTGGAGCAGGGAGAGGATGTGAGGATTCTGTGCCTGCTGTGGGCACCGGTGACTCATCATCACCCAGTTTCAGCAGGGAACAGTCCTTCATGCGCAGCTTTGTAGGAGATCGCCGTACCCCGCTGCAGCGGGAAGAACAAATAGAAGTCATTGTCGGATGGATGGCAGTTAATGCATCAACTTCAATTAGTGCCACATCCTCTCAGGCACAGAGCACTGGAGAGCACCCATCTGTCTCTTCACCACCTGACAAATTGCACAGGCAGTCAGAGAGCCCAGGACAGGAGCCATCTCTACTTTTGTTCTCTGAATCTCTTGGCTTGGAAAGAGGGGGCCAGCCAAGCAGCATCGGAGAAATAGAAAAAGAGGCAGTATGCAGTGATGCCCAACAGCTTTGTCTCTCTGATTCTGAAGAGGCGGGTGGGCCAGTGCCTCCGGTCAGCACACCTTAGTACGCATCTGATGATGAGACTCAGGTGACACTTTCAGGTGCATACTGTGCTGCCGAGACTACCCAGGAGAAGCAGTTGGTGGAAGAGGGTAGCGTAGATGATGAGGTCCTTGACCCATCATGGCGTGAGGTACAGGAAGGTGGTGGGAGCAGCTCCGAGGAAGAGATTCCCCGAACGGCCCAAAGAGGGAGAGAGGGGGAAGACTGCAGTGCCTGTAGCCTCCACTTTGGCACCCATTAGGAGCATGCCTCTTCCAAAAGCCAAATCGGGTGCTCCCAAGACTTGCAGTGCCTGGTCCTTTTTTGACACAGTTGCAGATGACATTTGCTTTGTCAAATGCAAGGTGTGTCATCAGAAAGTCAAAAGAGGGAAAAGGATCAGCAACCTCAATACCACAAATATGTGGAAACATGTGCAGACCAAGCACACTGTGGAGTTACAAAAACACACTGAAGACCTAGGCCAACCTACAGCGGCACCTACCACCTCTTCAGCTCGTGCTGTTGCCTCTTCCTCCAGCTCACACACAGCTTGTTTGGCTTCCCCACAGGATCGCCATGGAAGAACCTCTGGCACTGTTGTCCAGAGAACCAGTGTAATTCCACCCACAGCACCATGTTCCCAGTCATCCTCACACTCCCAGCCCACTCTACAGCCATCGGTTGCACAGGCATGGGAGAAAAGGCAGCCATTCTCGGCAAACCACCCCCGAGCACAGGCTCTGAATGCTGGCATTGCAAAAGTACTGTCCCTTAAAATGCTGTCATTCAGGCTGGTGGAGACTGACATCTTCTGTAACTTGTTGGCATTGGCAGGCCCACAATACAACGTGCCCAGCCGCTTTTATTTCAGCAGGCAAGCCGTCCCTGCCCTGCAAAAGCATGTGGAGGGAAACATTAAACATGCGCTACTAAACGCCGTCAGTAGGTCTACCTCACCACTGATGCGTGGGCCAGTCATGGACATGGACGATACCTTTCCCTCATTGCCCATTGGGTCAATGTTGTGGAGCCAGGGACAGATCTTGCGAGTGGCGCTGTACGTGTTCTGCCAACTCCAAGGATAGCAGGAATCCAGTCTGTACTCATTGCCTCCTCCTCATACTCCAGTTCCTCAGAATAATCGCTGCAGGAGCCGTCACGGTCTACCTCCACCTTGACCCGTGAACACTTACCTGTTATGACCGATATGAGCACAGCCGTGGCCAAACATCAACAGGCCGTACTGAAATTAATTTCTTTGAGGAATCGAAGCCACACAGCGCAGGAGCTCTGGAATGCCATCAAGCAGGAGAACGATGTGTGGTTTGTGCCAGCGAATCTCCAGCCATGCATGGTAGTGTGTGACAATGGCTGAAATCTGGTGGCAGCTCTGGGCCTAGGCAACCTCACTCACATCCCATGTTTGGCACATGTGCTCAACTTGGTTGTGCAGAGTGTTTTGAGGGACTATCCGGATCTTGATGCACTGCTGCACAAGGGTGTTCTCACTTGTGGCGTTCCAGCATGGCAAGATCGTGCATTGCAGCTCTGCAGCGCCGATTCCGCCTTCCAGGACATCGCATCATATGTGACCTAACCACCAGGTGGAATTCAACAATACATATGTTGGAGCGGTTGTGTGAGCAGCAGCCAGCAGTAATGGAGTACCAGCTGCATCAGGCACAAAGAAGTCGCACTGCGCGCCGTTCAGACTTCACAACCACTGAGTGGGCCACTATGAAGGACATCTGCCAGGTTTTGCGTACCTTTGATGATTCCATGTGGATGGCGAGTGCAGATGATGCACTAGTCAGCATGACTGTCCCCCTTATCTGCCTGCTTGAAAGAACACTGCATGCGCTAAGGCATGATGTTGTGGAAGAGGTGGAAGATGAGGAGTCACAAATGCCATCTGCTTCTGGACAGTCTGTTCTACGTGGTTCCTCACAAATGCCTAGGCAGGGGAAACTTTCTGAGGAGGATGAGGAGCAGTCAATGGAGGAGGAAGACATCTCTCCAGAGGAGGGAGTTACACAATTCTCCAGTAGTCAGTGTGTAGAGCGAGTGTGGGGTGATGCTGAGCAGGCAGAGGTCAAGCCTCAAGCAGGGGACAGCGTTTCTTGGCCAGTTGGCAGTCTGCAGCCCATGGTTGATTTCATGCTGCAGTGCATGAGAAACGACCGCCGCATCACCCACATTCTCAACATGGCTGATTATTGGGTGTACACCCTCCTAGATCCTCGAAACCGGGACTACTTTCAAAGCCTCATAACACCGTTGCAGTGGGAGCGTAAAATGCGGGAGTACCAAGACACACTGGTGCAGTCCATCATCTTCTCCAGTCCAATCGAGAGGAGTTCTGCTAGTGCTTTACAAAGCAGCTCTGTGCGTCCAGGCCATGGAGGAAGCTCAGCACAAACAGGGAGCAGAAGCAGTGCCTCAGCACAAGGCAAGACCAGTATGGCCCAACTATGGCAAAGTTTTGTGTGCCCGCCACAAATGTCTACACCATCACAGATGGCTCCAGTCAGCAGGAGGCAGCGTTTCCGTCAGATGGTGACAGACTACATGGCTTGCCCTCTCAGTGTACTCCCAGACGGCTCTTTCCCCTTCAAGTTTTGGGTCTCTAAGCTGGATACATGGCCAGAGCTTAGCCAGTATGCATTGGAGGTGCTGGCTTGCCCTGCTGCTAGTGTATTATCGGAACACGTCTTTAGTGCCGCAGGTAATGTACTAACAGACCGTCACATGCAACTATCCTCCGATAACGTTGACCGGCTTACTTTTCTGAAAATGAACAAGGCCTGGATCTCGCAGGAATTTGCCACTCTTCTTCCAGATTAAATAATTGGTTGGCAACAGTATCCAGGTCTCCTGTTGTGTTCATGTTTCTACCACCTGAACTGTAATCCCTGGGCTCCAACACCACCAGTTGCTGCTCAGAAGTGCCGTCTGCACAGTCCACACATGACCCAGTGTTATTGGGTTTCAGAAACGTCAGCTGTTCCCCTGCTGTGTGTGCGGCAATAACTAAAGTCTGCTCCTCCTGTTTTCCCTGGGCTTCAAAACCGCCAGTTGTTGCCCAGAAGTGCTGTCTGCACAGTCAACAGTCGCTCCTCTGTTATTGGGGTTCAGTAACATCAGCTGTTCCACTGCTGTGTGTGCGGCAATAACTAAAGTCTGCTCCCCCTGCTTTCCCTGGGCTTCAACACCGCCAGTTGTTGCCCGGAAGTGCTGTCTGCACAGACAACAATCGCTCCCCTGTTATTGGGGTTCAGTAACGTCAGCTGTTCCCCTGCTGTGGTGCGGCAATAACAAAAGTCTGCTCCTCCTGCTTTCCCTGGGCTTCAACACCACCAGTTGTTGCCCGGAAGTACTGTTTGCACAGTCAACAGTCGCTCCTCTTTTATTGGGGTTCAGTAACGTCAGCTGTTCCCCTGCTGTGTGTGCGACAATGTGTCCTGCGACCGCCACGCTGACACAACAACAGACATTAAACTGCCTCCCGTGCAGGCCTCGGCCTGCACTCTGTTCCTTCTAGATTCCCTGGGCACAAACACCGCCAGTTGGTGCCCGGAAGTGCTGGCTGCACAGAGAAAAACACTCACTCATGTGTCAGTGGTGTTCAGTAACGTCAGCTGTTCCCCTGCTGTGTATCTGGCAATGTGTCCTGTGACCACCATGCTGACACTACAACAGATAATAAACTGGCTCCAATTTGGCCTCTGCCTACACCCTGATTGACCTTGGGCTCCAACACCGCTAGTTGGTGCCCGAAAGTGCTGGCTGCACAGAGAAAAACACTCGCTCATGTGTCAGTGGGGTTCAGTAACGCCAGCTGCTCCCCTGCTTTGCATCCGGCTACGTGTCCTGCGGTCGCCACGCTGACACAACAACAGACATTAAACTGCCTCGAGTGCAGGCTTCGGCCTACACTCTGCTCCTCCTGCTGACCCTGGGCTCCAACACCGCCAGTTGCTGCCTGGAAGTGCTGGCTGCACAGAGAAAAACACTCGCCCATGTGTCAGTGGGGTTCAGTAACGCCAGCTCTTCCCCTGCTGTGTATCCGGCAACGTGTCCTGCGACTGCCACGCTGACAAAACAACAGACATTAAACTGCCTTCTGTGCAGGCCTCGGCCTACACTCTGCTCATCCTGGATTCCCTGGGCACAAACACCGCCAGTTGGTGCTCGAAAGTGCTGGCTGCACAGAGAAAAACACTCGCTCATGTGTCAGTGGGGTTCAGTAACGCCAGCTGCTCCCCTGCTGTGTATCCGGCAATGTGTCCTGCGATCGCCACGCTGACAAACAACAGACATTACACTGCCTCCTGTGCAGGCCTCGGCCTACACTCTGCTCCTCCTGGATTCCCTGGGCACAAACACCACCAGTTGGTGCCTGAAAGTGCTGGCTGCAAAGAGAAAAACACTCGCTCATGTGTCAGTGGGTTTCAGTAACGCCAGCTGCTCCCCTGCTGTGTATCCGGCAATGTGTCCTGCGACCGCCACGCTGACACAACAACAGACATTAAACTGCCTCCCGTGCTGGCCTCGGCCTACACTCTGCTCTTCCTGGATTCTCTGGGCACAAACACCGCCAGTTGGTGCCCGAAAGTGCTGGCTGCACAGAGAAAAACACTCGCTCATGTGTCAGTGGGGTTCAGTAACGCCAGCTGCTCCCCTGCTGTTTATCCGGCTACGTGTCCTGCGGCCGCCACGCTGACAAAACAACAGACATTAAAATGCCTCGAGTGCAGGCTTCGGCCTACACTCTGCTCCTCCTGCTGACCCTGGGCTCCAACACTGCCAGTTGCTGCCTGGAAGTGCTGTCTGCACAGTCAACACTAGCTGCCGTGTTATTGGGTTTCATAAATGTCAGCTGATCCTCAGCTGTGTATCCGGCAATGTGTTCTGCGACCGCCACGCTGACACAACAACAGATATTAAACTGCCTCGAGTGCAGGCTTCGGTATACAGTCTGCTCCTCCTGCTGTCCCTGGGCTCCAACACCGCCAGTTGCTACTCAGAAGTGTCTTTAGCACGGGTACTCCCTCCTGACCAGCCGGGTTCCAGCACGCCAGCTGTTTCCTGGTAGTGTCAAGGTCACTTTGCCTCCAATATGTTGTCCTTTCGTGTTGAGGTCTGGTTAGCTAACTCTATGGTGCCTGCAGTTTAGGTGCTTTTATGTGGGCTGCGGGAACTGGCAATGAAGGCTAGTTTCATTCTGCCAATAGGACAAGCTCCCCCTGTAGGACTGTGGGTTTTCGGTAACTACGGTGGCTCATGGCCTACCAATTTTTTCCTCCTGGACCTTCTGCTGCCTAATTGAGTTCCAGCACCATTAGCTGGTTCTTAGGAACACAAGCTTGAATAGGCCCCCCTGGTTCCAGTACCGTCAGCTGGTTCCGGGCAGAGCCTTTGGCTTAGGTGCCTCCTTCTGGGTGTCCAAGTTCCACCAACGTCAGGTGATCCTTGGTAGTGCTTTGTGACACGGGTAACTCCTGCTTAATAACCGGGTTCCAGTAACGTCAGCTGGTCCTCAGTAGTTCCATTGGCTCTTGTACCTTCGGCTAGCCATTCGGGTTCCAGTACCGTCAGCTGGATCTCGGCAGGGTCTTTTGCTCTTGTACCTTCTGCTCCCCATCCTGGTTCCATTACCGTCAGCTGGTTCCAGGCAGAGCCTTTGGCTTAGGTGCCTCCTTCTGGGTATCCAAGTTCCACCAACGTCAGGTGGTCCTTGGTATTGCTTTCTGGCACGGGTACCTCCTGCTTAGTAACCGGGTTCCAGTAATGTCAGCTGGTCCTCGGTTGTTCCATTGGCTCTTGTATCTTTGGCTAGCCATCCAGGTTCCAGTATCATCAGCTGGTTCTCGTCAGGGTCTTTTGCTCTTGTACCTTCCACTCCCCATCCTGGTTCCAGTACCATCAGCTGGTTCCGGGCAGAGCCTTTGGCTTAGGTGCCTCCTTCTGGGTATCAGAGTTCCACCAATGTCAGGTGGTCCTTGGTAGTGCTTTCTGGCACAAGTACCTCCTGCTTAGTAACCTGGTTCTAGTAACGTCAGCTGGTACTCGGTTGTTCCATTGGCTCTTGTACCTTCGGCTAGCCATCCAGGTTCCAGTACCGTCAGCTGGTCCTTGGTAGTACCATTGGCTCTTGTACCTTCGGCTAGCCATCCGGGTTCCAGTACCATCAGCTGGTTCTCGGCAGGGTCTTTTGCTCTTCTACCTTCTGCTCCCCATCCTGGTTCCAGTACCGTCAGCTGGATCTCGGCAGGGTCTTTTGCTCTTGTACCTTCTGCTCCCCATCCTGGTTCCATTACCGTCAGCTGGTTCCAGGCAGAGCCTTTGGCTTAGGTGCCTCCTTCTGGGTATCCAAGTTCCACCAACGTCAGGTGGTCCTTGGTATTGCTTTCTGGCACGGGTACCTCCTGCTTAGTAACCGGGTTCCAGTAATGTCAGCTGGTCCTCGGTTGTTCCATTGGCTCTTGTATCTTTGGCTAGCCATCCAGGTTCCAGTATCATCAGCTGGTTCTCGTCAGGGTCTTTTGCTCTTGTACCTTCCGCTCCCCATCCTGGTTCCAGTACCATCAGCTGGTTCCGGGCAGAGCCTTTGGCTTAGGTGCCTCCTTCTGGGTATCAGAGTTCCACCAATGTCAGGTGGTCCTTGGTAGTGCTTTCTGGCACAAGTACCTCCTGCTTAGTAACCTGGTTCTAGTAATGTCAGCTGGTACTCGGTTGTTCCATTGGCTCTTGTACCTTCGGCTAGCCATCCAGGTTCCAGTACCGTCAGCTGGTCCTTGGTAGTACCATTGGCTCTTGTACCTTCGGCTAGCCATCCGGGTTCCAGTACCATCAGCTGGTTCTCGGCAGGGTCTTTTGCTCTTCTACCTTCTGCTCCCCATCCTGGTTCCAGTACCGTCAGCTGGTTCCAGGCAGAGCCTTTGGCTTAGGTGCCTCCTTCTGGGTATCCGAGTTCCACCAACGTCAGGTGGTCCTTGGTAGTGCTTTCTGGCACGGGTACCTCCTGCTTAGTAACTGGGTTCCAGTAACAGGCAGAACAAAAGGTGTAATCTTCAAACTTTTATAGATAACAACTACAGGAAGGGCTGGCTGTCACAAATATAATTCCAAAAATTCCGGCACTCATAGAAGTCTGCAAATTAGATTTATTCCAATACAATCCACAATATATAAAGTTTCGGTCTGAAACTTAGACCTTCATCAGACCTACTGATGAGATGATCAGTTATGCAATTGAGTGAACTGGCTGTCACAAATAAGAATATGATGAAGATGAAGAAGTTGATTATGAAGAAGAATAATAGTTGAATAAAAAGAATATGAATAATGTAAAACACAAAAAATAATACGAAGAAGGTGAAGAAGAAGAAGATGAATAAGGTAAGGAGAAGTTGATGGAAAAGATGATGCTGCTGAGGATGATGAAGAAGAAAGTGTGGGAGAAGTTAAAAAGAAGGTGAACAGCATGGAAGTAGTGAAACATAAATATCTGACAAAATATAAAAAATCTTAACATAGTCAATATCTTTGTAACTCCGAACGTCTTAAAAAAAAAAAAAAAATTCCTGCTATTCCATTTGATTGGGCTAAACCTCTATGCCTTTAATGTTTCCTCCACCTCCCCCAATACATCCTATATTATTCTTAGATGTTTTCTTTCATGTAGAATTAATCTACAAGGAAAGAAAGGGTTTATTTTAATTCCGATATTTTTGTCCCATTGACTTGCATTGGTATCGGGTATCGGTATCGGCGATATCCGATATTTTTTGAATATTGGCCGATACAATCCGATACCGATACTTATGGATATCGGAAGGTATTGCTCAACACTAATGGTAAATTAAGTATAAAATGTAGAGATTAAATTTTGAAATAAGATCCTTGATAGTTGCTTTTGTGTACCAGCTTTCATGCATACATTCTGCAAAGGCAACCCTAAGGTTATGTGCACACGTTGTAGATTTCCTGCGGATCTGCAGCGTTTTTTCCTCACAGAAACACTGCAGATCTACAAGTGATTTACAGTACAATGTAAATTAAACGGGGAAAAAATGCTGTGCTAATGGTGCGGAAAATTCCGCACTCAAAATCACTCAAGCACTCAATTCTTTTTGCGGATCTGCAGTGTCTCTGCACCCATTGACTTTCATTGATTCAGTCAAATCTGCAGCAAAACCGCATAATCTGCGGTTTTACTGCCAAGTTGGGCGCGAGAAACGCTGCAGATCGGGAGGGGGAAGAGTGTGTGGGCAGAGTGTGGGCGGAGACTATGTGTGTGGGCAGAGACTGTGTGTGCAGAGAAGATGTGTGTGTCTGTGGTGGTCTGCAGGGCTTTGTGTGTCTGTGTGCGGTGGGTCTGTGGGGCTGTGTGGGGATCATGGGCTGTGCAGGGATCGCGGGGCTGTGTGGGGATTGCGGGCCTGTGTGGGTGTCTGCGGGGCTGTGTGTGGGAGTGCGTAGGTGTGTGCGAGGTTGTGTGTGCAGGTCTGCATGTAGGCAGGCGTCATCTGATGGGACTATTTGTCCTATCCGGCAATGCCTGCTACAGTGACAGGTAGCAAGATGATGGGACAGAATAGTCTCATCAACCGGCCTCTGTGTTCAAGTGTAAAAAAAAATAACACATAAACACATATACAGAACACACAGTACATACAACATACAACAAACAGTACACACATGTAGACATACAACATAGAGCACATACTCAACAATCACCAAAGCCCTCAATCACCTGTAAAAAATATTAAAATAATAAACCAACAGTATACTTCCTGATCTGCAGTAATCCATGTAATAACGAGTGTGCCACGATGATCTCTCGTGGAGAGCAGTCACATCAGCACATGCAACCGCACTCCAGGAGCTTTGTCAATACAATGACGGGAGGTATCCTTCCGCACTGTATCCATCCACCGCTGTGAGTACAGTAGAGTTCATACTGTCACTTGCGGCAGAGCTGCATGGGAAAATTTTCACGCAGCAGTGCTGTAAAATGAGTGCAATGAACTCATAGAACCCTCAGTGATAACACTGCAGGAGCCATTGTCTCCTGTCAGCGTGTCACTGAAGGTCTATAGAGCTGTCACATCTCCTGATGTGACAGCTCTATATGGGAGATCGTCGTGTGATGCTATTACCCCATATACCAACACTACAGGGCAGTGGGCAGTGGGAAGAGAGGCTAAGTGCCAGAATTGGTGCATCTTATAGATGCACCATTTCTGGGGCGGCTGGGTGCCGGTATTTGTAGCCGGGGACCAATATACATGGCCCCTTCCTAGGCTATGAATATCAGCCCACAGCTGTCTGCGTAGCCTTCTGGCTATAAATTATGGTGGGACCCCACATCATTTTTTTGGGGGTCCCCCTATTTTAAAAGCCAGAAAAAGCTAAATATACAGCTGCGGGCTGAGATTCATAGTTTGGAAAGCTCCATGGGTATTTAGCCCTTCCCAGGCTACAAATATTGGCCCCCTGTCACCGGCTTTCCACTCTGGACTTTAAAATTGCATGGCAGCCCACACAATTTTTTTTCCTTTTTTTTAAATTAAACAGATATTGTGTTTAAGGCCTGGGACCACACCTGGGTCCACACATGCAAGAAACTCACGAGTCTCGCTCCTCAATACCTAGCACTAGAGTTGAGCGACTTTTACTTTTTAGGATCGAGTCGGGTTTCACGAAACCCGACTTTGTCAAAAGTCGGGTCGGTGAAAATGGCAGATTATTTAGAAAAGTCGGGGCTGGCCGAAACACGAAACCCAATGCAAGTCAATGGGGAATCAAAGTCGGCAGTGAGTGGAGGACAGGAAAACACGTACAGTGCCCATTTTAATGCCAAAAACATCAATTCTTATTTCTTAAGCTTGTCAACCTTAATTTACTTTATAATAATAGTTAGGCATTGAAAACAGGGGGTCATTTGGCTAAAGTTGGGGGGTAGGGCTGGCTCAAGATTTTCGTGGGTCCAGAAAACGCGGAATAAGTCACAGCGGTGGAGCAGGGAGAGGTAAGTATTTCAACTTTGCAAGTGCAGTGATCCTGAGCAATGAGGGGGGACCAATCGTTGGCACTTGGCACTGGCACAGGGCCCCTCATAGTACGGCGGTGTGTTTGATGGCGGGTTGCACCTCCCACTGCCAGAGACACTTTTGCGTTCTATGAGGGGCCCTGTGCCAGTGACGTCGCCAACGAGTATGCCCCCCCACCTCATGAAGGAACCTGCACTTTCATCTGCACCTTCCTCTTTGTCCCTGTGTAAGGTGGTATAGTCTGCGGGAAGGGGAACCTGACTTTCAGCAGGGTCAGATTCAGGCTGTGTACAGTGCAAGGGGAATGTAGTGGTCTAGGGTTCTATACCAGCAGACTCATCTAGCAGTGGCTGGGCAATGGGCAGGATGAGGAGGAAACACAGATATAGGCCCAAATAATAAAGTAGGCTAAATGCAGTTCAAAATTGGTAACAGAACTAAACAGGCGGCATAGCTTTGTTCAGTGGAGGACAACTGTAATGAGTGGCGCAGACACAGTTTGTAGGCCCACAATAAAAAAAGTGGGCTAAATTCAGTTCAAAATTGGTAACAGGACTAAACAGGCGGCATAGCTTTGGTCAGTGGAGGACAACTGAAATGAGTTGAGCAGACACAGTTAGTAGGCCCAAAATAAAAAAAAGTAGGCTAAAAGCAGTTCAAAATTGGTAACAGGACTAAACAGGTGGCATTGCTTTGTTCAGTGGAGGACAACTGTAATGAGTGGCGCAGACACAGTTAGTAGGCCCAAATTTAAAAAGTTGGCTAAATGCAGTTCAAAATTGGTAACAGGACTAAACAGGCGGCAAAGCTTTGATCAGTGGAGGACAACTGTAATGAGTGGCACAGACACAGTTAGTAGGCCCAAATACAAAAGTAGACTAAAAGCAGTTCAAAATTGGTAACAGGACTAAACAGGCGGCGTAGCTTTGTTCAGTGGAGGACAACTGTAATGAGTGGCACAGACACAGTTAGTAGGCCCAAAATAAAAAAGTAGGCTAAATGCAGTTCAAAATTGGTAACAGGACTAAACAGGTGGCATGGCTTTGTTCAGTGGAGGACAACTGCAATGAGTGGCGCATACACAGTTTGTAGACCCACAATAAAAAAAAGTAGGCTAAATGCAGTTCAAAATTGGTAACAGGACTAAACAGGCGGCATTGCTTTGTTCAGTGGAGGACAACTGTAATGAGTGGCGCAGACACAGTTTTTAGGCCCACAATAAAAAAGTAGGCTACATGCAGTTCAAAATTGGTAACAGGACTAAACAGGCGGCATAGCTTTGCTCAGTGGAGGACAACTGTAATGAGTGGCGCAGACGCGGTTATTAGGCCCAAATACAAAGTAGGCTAAAAGCAGTTCAAAATTGGTAACATGACTAAACAGGAGGCATAGCTAGGTACTGGGGTGGGCTCCTCTGCTGAGTAGCAGACAGTGGTAGTAGGCGCAAAGTATGAACTGGTCAAAATGGAGGCCAGGGCCCCTGTATATTTTAACTATCATCTATCATTTTAACAAATTTGTATTGGCAGTGCCATTGAAGGATTTAACAGCACAGACTACACAGTGGTGGAGCAGGGAACGGTAAGTATTGCAAGTGGTAGAGCACTGTTTGAGCTGGGGGGAACACTCTCTCATGTGCGGTGGTACTGGCACAGGGCCCCTCATATTACGACGGTGTGTCTGACGTTGGTTGTGCACCACCACCGTCAGAGACACTTCATTGTACTATGAGGGACCCTGTGCCAGTACCGTCGACCAAGATTGGGCGCACCCACCTGTCAAGGCAAACGGCACTCGCACGGATGCTTGCGCCAGGTGGTGACCATGGCCCTGTGGGGGGAGTCAGCCCTTTTAGGGAGGTATGAAAATGGCCTATGGTGGACATTCAGCAGCTACAAATGGCGGAATTGGAGAAGTCAGTAAGAGGAGGCCAAAAGCAAGACATTTTTCAGGCAAGCTACGTGTCAGCAGGAGAAGGTGGGGCAAAATAATTTGAAATCCATGATTGGTTTATTTTAATGAAGGTTAGATCAACATTCTGGGTAGCCAGATGTGTCCTTTTTTCAGTCAGTATTGAACCAGCAGCACTGAAAACATTTTCTGATGGCACATTAGAAGCAGGGCAAGCGAACTCCTGTAATGCATATTCTGCCAATTCAGGCCAGGTGTCTATTTCTGATGCTCAGTAATCAAAGGGGAATGACCTGTGAGGGAGAACATCGATAAGGGAGGAAAAGTAGTTCGTAACCATACTGGACAAATGCTGTCTCCTGTCACATTGAATCGATGCAGCACTACCTGTCGTGTCAGCGGTCATTGCGAAATCACTCCACAACCTGGTCATATAACCCCTCTGTCCAATGCCACTTCGGATTTCTGCACCTCTAACACCTCTGCCATGTTGCCCCTATGGCTCGTGTGAGAACCATCACCACCGCTGTGTGCTGGGAATGCCTGAACCAAACGGTCTACAAGAGTTGCTTGTTTGGCAGCCAATATTTGCTCAAAGTTCTCATGTGGCATGATATTTTGCAATTTTCCTTTATATTGTGGATCCAGGAGGCAGGCCAACCAGTAATCATCATCGGTCATCATTTTGATAATGCAGGGGTCCCTTTTTAGGATACGCAAGGCATACTCAGCCATGTGGGCCAATGTTCCAGGTGTCAATTCACTGCTTGTGCTGGGTTGAGGAGCACTTTCTTGCAAATCAACATCACTTGTGTCCCGCAAAAACCCTGTACCTGACCTTGCAACGCCACCAGTTTCTATTGCCCCCTGTGAAGCATCCTCCCATAAATATTCATGCCCATCATCCTCCTCCTCCTCCTCCTCTTCATCCACCACCTCGTCCAGGAGAGTTCCCTGAGCAGAGAATGGCTGACTGTCATCAAGGCTTCCTTCCTCCTCGGCTGCAGACGCCAGCTCCTTAATGTGCGTCAAACTTTGCATCAGTAGATGCATTAGTGGGATGCTCATGCTCATGATGCGTTGTCTGCACTTACCAGCCGTGTGCATTCCTCAAAACACTGAAGGACTTGACAGAGGTCTTGGAGCTTCGACCACTGCACCCCAGACAACTCCATGTCTGCCATCCAACTGCCTGCCCATGTATGTATATCTTCCCACAAGTAAATGACAGCACGCCTCTGTTCGCATGTGCAGTATGGAGTTCCACCTTGTTGCAACGTCGATTATTAGGCGGTGCTGGGGAAGATTCAGCGATCGCTGATGGTTCAGCATACGGCTGGAGTGTACGGGCGACCGGCAAATGTGCGAGCAAAGCCTTCGCACCTTCAGGAGCAGGGCTGGTAACTCTGGATAATTTTTGAGGAAGCACTGCACTATTAGGTTCAAGGTGTGAGCCAGGCAAGGTATGTGTTTCAGTTGTGAAAGGGCTATGGCAGCCATAAAATTCCTTCCGTTATCACTGACTACCTTGCCTGCCTCAAGATGTACACTGCCCAGCCATGACTGAGTTTGTTGCTGCAAGTTCTCGGCCAGTACTTCCGCGGCGTGTCTGTTGTCGCCCAAACACTTCATTTCTGACACAGCCTGCTGACGCTTACCACTAGCTCTTCAATAATGGGACACCTCGTATGCAACACTGGCAGATGCGGATGGAGTGGTCATGCGACTGCCCTCTGTGGATGAGCTTTTGCTTCTGGAGGAGGAGGAGGACGAAGAGGGGTGGCGAACGCCTACAGCCAACTGTTTCCTAGACCGTGGGCTAGGCAGAACTGTCCCACTATGGCTGTCCCCTGTGGACTCTGCATCCACCACATTAAACCAGTGTGCCATGATGGATGCGTAACATCCCTGGCCATGCCTACTAGTCCATTCATCTGTTGTGAGGTGCACCTTTCTACTGACTGATTGCCTCAGTGCATGGACAATGCGGTGTTTGACATGCTGGTGGAGGGCTAGGATGGCTTTTCTCGCAAAGAAGTGTCAACTGGGTAAGTCATAGCATGGTACTGCGTAGGCCATCAGGGCTTTGAAAGCTTCGCTTTCAACTAACCGGTAGGGCATCATCTCTAACGAGATTAGTCTAGCAATGTGGGCGTTCAAACCCTGTGTATGCGGATGAGAGGATGAGTACTTTCTTTTCCCAACAAGAGTGTCTTGTAGGGTGAGCTGGACTGGAGAGGTGCATATGGTGGAACTAGCAGTGGTGGTGGTGGACATGGCGGATTGAGAGAGGGTTGGTGATGGTATTCCCAATGTTGGCCTACATACAGTGTTTCCTACCAATAACCTTGTGATTCCCTGGCTGCTTTGGCCTTGCGATGATAATTCCACATTTGCTGCTGGTGGTGTCCTAACCGGTGGGCTTACAGTGAGGGAAGCAATGTAGAGTTGCTGACTACCTTCATTCTGAGCAGGTGCACCAACGGTACGGGACGTTTGGTAGTTAGTCCAGGCTTGCAAGTGCATGCTGGTTAAATGTCTAAGCATGCACGTTGTATTTAAATTTTGAAGATTCTTTCCTCTGCTAAAGGTCTTTGAGCATTTCTTACAGATAACTTTTGACTGATCATTCTGATCTTGGTTAAAAAATTGCCACACTGCACTCTTTCTACTATGGAATACCTTTTCAGGCATTTCACGCTGTGCTACTTTCAGTGGATGGCCACACTGTCCTAAAACTGTTTTTGGCCTGATACGGGCCTGCCAGATGACAGCTGTTGGGATGTAGATGGCTGCTGCGGATCATCCTCCTCTGCTTCTGAGCTACTGGCAGTGGCACCCTCTTCCCCCAATGGCTGCCAATCGGGGTCAACAACTGGGTCATCTATCACCTCCTCTTCAATGTCATATGCACCTTCCTCTGTGTCACCGTGTATGGTGCTATAGCGTTCGGGACGGGGCACCATAGTCTCATGAGGGTCATATTCTGGCTCAGTACACTGCGAGGGCAATGTAGTGATCTGAGTCAATGGAACAGCATTATAATCTAGCTGTGGCTGTGCATCAGTGCATTCCATGTCCGATTCATCTTGTAATGGGCAGTTGACAATTTCCTGTTCTAACCCAGGCATGGTATGTGTAAAGAACTCCATGGAGTAACCTGTAGTGTCGCCTGACGCATCCTTCACTTTTGGTTTGGGTGAAGGACAAGGAAACGTCTTGTTCCTGACCGGGAGCATCCACTGGCGACTCGCTGCTTTTATATTTGGAACTTTCTGAAGAGGAGGCAAAAGAGCTAGAGGCTGAGTCAGCAAGGAAAGCCAAAACTTTTTCCTGCTGCTCCGGCTGCTCCGGCTTTAAAAGCCGTTTTCCTTCTCCCAGATAAGGGAGCCGTCGAGGCCTTGTGTAGCCAGGTGATGACGCTGGCTCAACACCTCCAGCCTTAGGTGCTATTGTGCTTTTGCCACTACCACCAGATGCACCACCACCACCATCAGTATCAGCTTGCAACCACCACCCACGGCCTCTTCCACCTGACTTCCTCAATTTTTGGAAAATCTAACCAAAATAACAACCGTTATATGGTACTGTAAAACAAGGTAGAAGGTGTATATAAACGTGTTGAGATTTTAAATCTCCCTTTTTTTTGGGAGACTGAACAAAAAATCAGGCCCTGGGCAAAAAACAACACAAACTAACAGGACAGAAGTATATCCACTTTGTGAGAATTTGAATCAATTATTAGGTTCTGTAGAAGGACGTAGATCTGGGGATTTATTATGATGGAATATAGGCTGAACTGGATGGACAAATGTCTTTTTTCGGCCTTACTAACTATGTTACTATGTTACTATGAATCTCCCTTTCTTTTGGGGGAGACTGAACCACAACTTAGGCCCAGTGTATATAACAATGCAATCTAAGTGGCAGAAAGTGGCTGGCTGATATACGACAAACTAACAGGACAGACGTATATCCACTTTGTGAGAATTTGAATCTCCCTTTCTTTTGAGCCCTGCGCTTAGTAACCCGATGTTTACCCTGGTTACCCGGGGACTTCGGCATCGTTGGTCGCTGGAGAGCTGTCTGTGTGACAGCTCTCCAGCGACCACACAACGACTAAACAGCGACGCTGCAGCGATCGGCATCACTGTCTATATCGCTGCAGCATCTCTTAATGTGACGGTACCGTAAAGGTACTGTCACACTAGACGATATCGCTAGCGATCCGTGACGTTGCAGCGTCCTCGCTAGCGATATCGTCCAGTGTGACAGGCAGCAGCGATCAGGCCCCTGCTGGGAGATCGCTGGTCGGGGAAGAAAGTCCAGAACTTTGTTTCGTCGCTGGACTCCCCGTAGACATCGCTGAATCGGCGTGTGTGACACCGATTCAGCGATGTCTTCGCTGGTAACCAGGGTAAACATCGGGTAACTAAGCGCAGGGCCGCGCTTAGTAACCCGATGTTTACCCTGGTTACCATCCTAAAAGTAAAAAAACAAACACTACATACTTACCTACCGCTGTCTGTCCTCCAGCGCTGTGCTCTGCTCTCCTCCTGCTCTGGCTGTGAGCGTCGGTCAGCCGGAAAGCAGAGCGGTGACGTCACCGCTCTGCTTTCTGGCTGCCTGGCGCTCACAGCCAGACCAGAGAAGCAGAGCGCCGAGGACAGACAGCGGAAGGTAAGTATGTAGCGTTTGTTTTTTTACTTTTTAGGATGGTAACCAGGGTAAACATCGGGTTACTAAGCGCGGCCCTGCGCTTAGTTATCCGATGTTTTCCCTGGTTACCGGGGACCTCGGGATCGTTGGTCGCTGGAGAACTGTCTGTGTGACAGCTCTCCAGCGACCAAACAGCGACGCTGCAGCGATCCCGATCGTTGTCGGTATCGCTGCAGCGTCGCTATGTGTGACGGTACCTTAAGGCCAACGCCATCAGGGGCTTATCTACAGCATTCTGTAATGCTGTAGATAAGCCCTTGATGTAACCTGAAAGATAAGAAAAACAAGTTAGAAAACGCACCAATTGAAATAATTTATTTTTTAGGCAGACAAAAATTGTGTCTTCACAATTTTTTTTTGTCAAGGATTGCTGCTGGGTCCATTCTAACTAATGATTACTAGACATGTGAGCATAGCCTACTTGAAGAATTTTTGTGGTGGCAGCAAAGCCGTAACCAACTTTAACTTTTGCATTTATATCTTTTACGTTATTAACCCCTTAATGACCGCCAATACGTCTTTTAACTGACCTTAGATATAAGAGAATAGTATCCCCATACAGGTGACAATCCAGCATCTGTTGGTTGTACACTATAGCTGACAACTTGCTGTATCAGCCACGATCAGTATTTGTGCCTTCTAAATCTGTTTAACCCCTTAGATGCTGCTGTCAATAGTGACTACATCATTATAAATGGTTAACAGAGTGTGGGGGCTTCTTCTTTGTCACAATTGGTGCCCTCAGATCATGATTTTGTTGTCCTGATGTTTGCGATGGCAATTCATGACCAAATAGCGGCCTTAGAGTCTGCCGGCTATAGTAATCTGTTTAGAAGTTAGCAACATTTAGGTGGTAAAAATACACATTTTCATTTCTGTCATGCCATTTTGCATTAATTCCTGTAAAGCACCTGAAGGGTTAATAAACTACCTGACAGCAGTTTTCAATATGTTTAGGGGTGCTGTTTTTAAAATGGTATCACGTTTTGGGGTTTCCCAATATATGGGACCCCTAAAGTCACTTTAAACATGGATAAGTCCCTAAAAAAATAAATGTGGTAAATTTCTTTGAAAAAATGAAAAATTGCTGCTACATTTTTAAACCTCCTAAAATGCTAACAAAATAAAATAACATTTTACAAATGGTGCTGATGTAAAGCAGACATGTGGGAAATGTTATTTATTAATGGTTTGCGGTTGTATGACTATCTGTATTAAAGGGATAAACATTCAAATTTAGAAAATTGCTAATTTTTTAACATTTTTCTCAAATTTTTTATATTTTTTATAAATAAACACAAAAAATGTTGAACTAAATTTACCATTATCATAAAGTATAATGTGTCACGAAAAAACAATCTCAAAATCACTGGGATTTGTTGAAGCGTTGCAGAGTTATTACCACATAAAGTGACACTGGTCAGATTTCAAAAATTTGGCTCGGTCACTAAGGGGTTAAAACTGTTTAACCTGTCTGGCTGTTTTATGTCACTTGTGTAAAAATGGTTATTAGCTTTCTTAAAACAAGGAAAGAGCAATCATTCAACCATGGTACCCAAGAGGTTTCCTCTACATAGCTGTTTGTTTGTCCAAATTCCTAAATGATGACTCTTGAAGAGTTATCAATGCATTTTTATTTCTGTTATCATGCCTTCTGGTATGGAGTTTCACTTTTGTGACACTGTGTTAGCTAGATAAATAATATAAAATCTATTATTTAAATAATTTACAATATAACTGAGTATATTTTATGACAGGTCACACTTTTAGTATTTCTATTCAGGAGGCAAAGTAATGCAATCAGTGTTTATTGACATCTGCAGCATATGCTCTATTAAAATCCATCACCCTAAAGTCCTATTGACTTATCGTAGTGTCTGTAAGGTTTCTGAAATGAGGGTATTGGTTTGCCAATTAAAGGACAGCCATTACAACCAACATCCAGATCTGACATACATGTATGAGTGCCCTAAGATTCAGACTGGAACAACTGAGTATTGAAACTCAACATGACACAGGGGAACCTCATTTTGTGGCAATTTTGGAGTCAGATACTTGCTAATGGGGTTACTTTCTCAAGGGTTGATGTACAAATTATGTATTTTTCGTTATTAAACAAAGACCTTGTATGCGCAATTAAAATATTTACATTGCAATTTAAGTCAACATTAGTGATGAGCGCGTGTGTTCGTTACTCAGGTTTTCTGAGCATGCTTGGGTGTTCTCCGAGTATCTTAAGCGTGCTCGTAGATTATGTTTGTGTCCCAGCAGCTGCATGATTTGCAGCTGCTAGACAGCCTGAATACAAGTGGGGATTCCCTAACAAACAGGCAATCCCTGTGATCGTGATATCACGATGAGCATTGATGACCTCCAGCACACCTTGTCATAATCTTCCTTGGTGCCTTGACACCAGGAAGTCTGACGCAGTGCAAGAGGACTGTAGATTCCATCTCAAGTGACAGTGGAGCAAATGATGAGGTGAGCACTGGATGGGTTGCAGTGAGTAGTGGAAGGGTCAGAAGGGTGAGTATATATATATTTTTGTAACGTGTCACATTTGTTATGTTCTCAGATGTTGGGAGACCTTAAAGCATAATAAGGGACATGAAATTTGGGGAGAATTTCTTCTCTGGGAATTAAATTTCTTATGACAAATGGCGTGAACAGGCAAATTTGAATTTTGTTTCATCTGCTCATCACTAACTTCCATCTCTTTCACAAATAAAATAGCATATAACACTTTTTGATAACTGATCTATTTGTAAACAATCATGTCATTTTTGTACAGTACAGACCAAAAGTTTGGACACACCTCTCATTTAAAGATTTTTCTGTAATTTCATGACTATGAAAATTGTTCATTCATCAAAACTATGAATTAACACATGTGGAATTATATAATTAACAAAAACAGTGTGAAACAACTAAAATTATGTCTTATATTCTAGGTTCTTCAAAGTTGCCACCTTTTGCTTTGATGACTGCTTTGCACACTCTTGGCATTCTCTTGATGAGCTTCAAGAGGTAGACACCGGGAATGGTTTTAACTTCACAGGTGTGCCCTGTCAGGTTTAATAAGTGGGATTTCTTGCCTTATAAATGGGGTTGGGACCATCAGTTGTGTTGTGCAGAAGTCTGGTGGATACACAGCTGATAGTCCTACTGAATAGACTGTTAGAATTTGTTTTATGGCAAGAAAAATGCAGCTAAGTAAAGAAAAACGAGTGGCCATCATTACTTTAAGAAATGAAGGTCAGTCAGTCCGAAAAATTGGGAAAACTTTGAAAGTGTCCCCAAGTGCAGTTGCAAAAACCATCAAGCACTACAAAGAAACTGGCTCGCATGAGGACCGCCCCAGGAAAGGAAGACCAAGAGTCACCTCTGCTTCTGAGGATAAGTTTATCCGAGTCACCAGTCTCAGAATTCGCAGGTTAACAGCAACTCAGATTAGAGACCAGGTCAATGCCACACAGAGTTCTAGCAGCAGACACATCTCTACAACAACTGTTAAGAGGAGACTTTGTGCAGCAGGCCTTCATGGTAAAATAGCTGCTAGGAAACCACTGCTAAGGACAGGCAACAAGCAGAAGATACTTGTTTGGGCTAAAGAACACAAGGAATGGACATTAGACCAGTGAAATCTGTTCTTTGGTCTGATGAGTCCAAATTTGATATCTTTGGTTCCAACCACTGTGTTTTTGTATGATGCAAAAAAGGTGAATGGATGGACTCTACATGCCTGGTTCCCACCGTGGAGCATGGAGGAGGAGGTTCAGGGCAAATGCCAGAAGGGCCCTTGGCAGTAGTGGGCCGCTTGCCAGCGCCGACTGCCCCCTCAGCACCGAATCAACACCCCGCCAGCGAAGCCGCATTCAACTATACCGACGTCTATGACGCCGGTACAGTTGAATGCAATGATGGAGGAGAGAGAATCTGCTGATGCTCCCGCTCCCTCTCCCATCATTCTGCGCTCTGCCTCTGACACTGTGGGTGCACGATGACGTCATATCATTGCTTACCTGCTGTGTGTCAGGTGTGCAAACTGCAGCTGCTGAGATCGGAGTCGGGAGCAGCGCAGGGCACGAGGAGAGGTGAGGAGAGTTTTTTTTAATATATCAATGAGTGATAACTAGATTGTGGGGCTATTGGGGGGCTGTTTTACATTCTATGGGGGCGGGGCAGTATTACATTCTATGGGGGGGATTTATTACATTCTATTGGGGCTGGCGGCATTACATTCTATGGGGGCTGGCTGTATTAATAATTAATAATAATAATTTTTATTTATATAGTGCCAAAATATTCCGCAGCACTTTACAATTAAGCGGGGACATGTACAGACAATAAATTCAGTACAAGTTAAGACAATTTAAACAGTGACATTAGGGGTCAGGTCCCTGCTCGCAAGCTTACAATGTACAAGGAAATGGGGGGACACAATAGGTTAAAAGTGCTTGTTATTTCAGGTCTGGCAATTTTAATAAATAGGGATTTTCATATAAAGCTGCATGATCCGGTCATCAACCCATGTATTTAAGTGCAATAGTCAAGTATCAAGTGCAGTTATCGTATGCATGGAGGGTGTGGAAACAGATGAATAGTAGGGTGCAGATTCACATGCAGATAATATTTGGAAGGAGGGAACAGGACAAAGTTAGTTTACTGAGTAGTTGATGTGGTAGGCTTGTTTGAAGAGATAGGTTTTTAAAGCGCGTTTGAATGTCGGGGCTAGGTATCAGTCTGATCGTCTGGGGAAGTGCATTCCAGAGAGCTGGCGCAGCACGAGAGAAGTCTTGGAGACGGAGATGCGAGGTTCGGATTACGGGGGATGTTAGTCTTAGGTCATTTGTAGAACGGAGGGCACGTGTAGGGCGATAGACGGAGATGAGAGAGGAGATATAAGGCGGTGCAGAACTGTGGAGAGCTTTGTGGGTGAGAGAGATGAGTTTATACAGGACCCTGTAGGGAACGGGTAGCCAGTGTAATGACTGGCACAAGATGGAGGCATCGGTGAAGCGGCTGGACAGAAATATGACCCTGGTTGCCACATTCAAGATGGATTGGAGAGGAGAAAGTTTGGAAAGAGGGAGACCAATCAGATGAGAGTTGCAGTAGTCCAGACGAGAATAAATAAGAGCGACAGTAAGAGTCTTAGCAGTTTCAAAGGTGAGAAAAGGTCGGATTCTGGAGATGTTTTTAAGATGCAGGAGACAGGAGCGAGTGAGTGATCGGATATAGGGAGTAAAGGAAAGTTCGATGTCAAATATAACCCCAAGAGAGCGGGCATGCTGCTTGGGAGTTATGGTTGAACCCTCCAGGGTAATTTCGATGTTGGATAGAGTGAGGTTAGTAGAAGAGAGAAATACAAGTAGTTCAGTTTTGGAGAGATTTAGTTTCAGATAGAGGGAGGACATGATGTTAGAGACAGCAGACAGACAATCCTAGGTATTTTGAATTAGAGTGGGGGTGATGTCAGGGGAAGAAGTGTATAATTGGGTGTTGTCAGCATAGAGATGGTACTGGAACCCAAATCTGCTGATTGTTTGTCCAATAGGGGCAGTGTATAGAGAGAAAAGGAGGGGGCCCAGGACTGAGCCCTGCGGAACCCCAATAGTAAGGGGACAGGGAGAGGAAGAGGAGTCGGCAAAAGATACAGTGAAGGAGCGGTCAGAGAGGTAGGAGGAGAACCAGGAGAGGGCTGTGTCCTTGAGGCCTATGGAGGGGAGCATAGTAAGAAGGAGCTGGTGATCCACAGTATCAAATGCGGCAGATAGATCCAGGAGAATAAGCAGAGAGCAATGACCTTTGGATTTAGCTGTTATTAGATCATTAGAGACTTTAGTGAGGGCAGTTTCAGTGGAGTGTAAAGAGCGAAAACTAGATTGTAAGGGGTCAAGAAGAGAGTTATCCGAGAGATAGTGGATTAGATGGGAGTGGACCAAGCGTTCCAGGAGTTTAGAGATGAAGGAAAGGTTAGAGACAGGTCTGTAGTTAGCCATGCAGTTCTGGTCCAGGGATGGCTTTTTAAGTACAGGAGTAATGATGGCATGTTTAAATGAGGAGGGAAAGATACCTGAAGAAAGAAAGGTTAAATATTTTAGTCAGGTGAGTGGTGACCACTGGTGAGAGAGACTGCAGGAGAGGTGAAGGAATGGGGTCACTATTGCAGGTTGTAGACCCAACAGAAGTGAGGAGCTTGGAAACTTCTTCTGAAACAGGCTCAAAGATGTCTAATGAGCTTGATGTGCAGCAGGGAAGGGGATCCAGGCACTGAGGAGATTGGGCTGAGATATCCTTATGGATGTGGTTGATTTTTTCTAGGGAATAAGTGGCCAGATCCTCACCACTGAGATTGGAGATGGGGGCCTGTAATTTAGGTTTCAGGAGGGAGTTTAAGGTTTCAAAAAGTCGTTTTGGGTTGTTGGATAGTGAGGTCATGAGGGTGGTGAAGTAGGATTGTTTGGCCAGAGAAAGGGCAGAGTTATAGGTTTTGAGCATGAACTTATAGTGGATGAAGTCTTCTGCTAAGAGAGATTTTCTCCACTACCGCTCTGCACACCTTGAGCAACGCTGAAGAAAGTGTGTTTGCATAGTGTGCCAGGGATGCCGTTGTCTGTGTCGGGTCTTTCTGCGTGTAGAAGGTGCTGCTTCATCCAGGACATTCTTCAGTGTAATATTGAAGTGTGACAATGCTAAGTCTGGACAGGAGAGTGAAGAGATGGGGGCTAAAGATGTGTGGAGGTTGTCCATAAGCTGCTGGGTATTAATGGTACGTGTATTCCGATAAGTGTGGTAAGTGGGGGTGTCCTGGGTGAGGAGACAATTCTTGACAGAGAAGGAAAAAAGCTTGTGGTCTGAGAGCGGGAGAGAGGAGTTAGTAAAGTTGTGCAGTGATCCGGGATGGGATAAAACCAGGTCCCGTAGCTTAAGGATGGCTTGTTTCACCTGCATGGAGAGTTTCTTTGACCACATAATTACTTCACAGCAAAACCTTCCAAATGCAAGCACCACACCTCAAATCAACTCCAGGCCTTTTATCTGCTTAATTGAGAATGACATAACGAAGGGATTGCCCACACCTGTCCGTGAAATAGCCTTAGAGTCAATTGTCCAATTACTTTTGGTCCCTTTAAAAACAGGGTGGCACATGTTAAGGAGCTGAAACCCCTAAACCCTTTATACAATTTTAATGTGGATACTCTCAAATGAAAGCTGAAAGTCTGAACTTCAACTGCATCTGAATTGTTTTGTTTAAAATTCATTGTGGCAATGTCTATAACCAAAATTAGAAAAATGTTGTCTTTGTCCAAATATATATGGACGTAACTGTATGGAGGACTATGAGGAGTGTATTATAATATATGGAGGAGTGTATTATACTATATGGAGGACTAAGGAGTGTATTATACTATAAGGAGGACTGAGGAATGTATTATACTACATGAAGGACTATGAGGAGTATATTATACTATATGGAGGAGTGTATTATACCTTATGGAGGACAGAGGTGCACATTATAATATATGGAGGACTATGGGTGTATTATACTAAACAAGCAACAAGCTGCCTATTTATCGAGTGATTGGATTGTTTATGTGGGGACAGAAATTGTTGCTCTCAGCAGCACATCGCCGTTGTAAACTGTAGATGCGCTGCTGATAACATGATACTGTATGGGGACAAATTGATCTAATTGTGATTGTTCTGTTCCTTTCATTCTTTCTCAGATGGTTTAAAGAGACCGGGAAACATGCGAACGACTTCAGTATTGTCGATCACACTTGTTTAGTGGCCTGAGATCAGCGCATGAAAGTACAACAGAAATGCTTCGCAGGGAGACCAGGCAATGATTATGACAGTTGTAGTTAGCACCCGGCGCCTGGAAATAGCGCTAACTCTACTGCTTTTCCAAGCCACCAAAGCATTTAATTCTGGTATGTGTAATGATTTTTAGGGTTGATGTCAGCTGCGTAATGTCAGCTGCTATCAATCCCTGGTGTAAGTAAAGGAGATGGTGTCTATCAGATATCCCCACTACTATCCCAAATCTGGCGAGATCCAGCGACTCTGAAGAGCGGTGACGGTAGTAACAATATCGCTCTTCACAGTCGCCGAGCTCAGAGCAAGACACGGAATATCTCAAGAGTGGTGACATTACTGATGTCACTGCTCTTCAGAGTCACCTGGTCTCATGCTGCGCAGTGGAACCAAAAGTGGCTGTAGGCAAAGTTTATGAAACATCAGAATGAGGTTCCATAGCCGTTGGTCGTCTCAATCCCTTCACTATCTACGAGATCCAGTTATGTAGGTAAAGTAGCAGCTTTTCTTGGTACTGCAACTAAAAGCAATAAATAGGACTGAGCTGTAATGCTGGATACAGCTGTGATTATATGTTATATAGTCGTGTTACACTCCCCTCACTTCTTGCAACCTACAAGTGTACAAAGATATTATACAGTCACCATGTGTCAAGTGGGCCTGTGTAACTTCAAATGCCAGAGCTGAATTTTAGTCCCAGTCTGGCCCTGAGGAGGTGTAATGGTGTGGGGGTGCTTTGCTGGTGACACTGTTGGGAATTTATTCAAAATTGAAGACATACTGAACTAGCATGGCTACCACAGCATCTTGCAGCGGCATGCTATTCCATCCGGATTGCGTTTAGTTGGACCATCATTTATTTTTCAACAGGACAATGACCCCAAACACACCTCCAGGCTGTGTAAGGGCTATTTGGCCAAGAATGAGAGTGACGGGGTGCTACGCCAGATGACCTGGCCTCTACAGTCACCAAACCTGAACCCAATCGAGATGGTTTGGGGTGAGCTGGCCGCAGATTGAAGGCAAAAGGGCCAACAAGTGCTAAGCATCTCTGGGAATTCCTTCAAGATTGTTAGAAAACCATTCCCGGTGACTACCTCTTGAAGCTCATCAAGAGAATGCCAAGAGTGTGCAAAACAGTCATTAAAGCAAATGGTGGCTACTTTGAAGAACCTAGAATATAAGACATAATATCAGTTGTTTCACACTTTTTTGTTAAGTATATAATTCCACATGTGATGCCTTCAGTGTGAATGTACAATTGAAAATACAGAAAAATCTTTAAATGAGAAGCTGTGTCCAAACTTTTGGTCTGTACTGTATGTAAAATAATAACAAACTATATAGAAATAATATACTGCATATAACATACAAGGGGGTACACCTAAAAATGAGAATTACATATATACATTTTTTATTCAAGCTAACATCTAGAAAACTTTAATTCCCTTCAAAATACTGTCCACTTGATGATATGCACTTGTCCCAATGTTTTTTCCACTGTTTGAACCTTTTTTATATTCTTCTGAACTAATGCCTCCATCTATTTTTTCTTAACCTGTTCTATGTCAAGAAAATGCTTTCCCTTTAGAAAGAAGTTGCAGGGAGCAAGGTCGGGCAAGAATCCACTGGCATGTCGTTTTTCGCCCAAAACCTGTTTGAGTGCTATGTTTGAAGATGCATTGTCATGATGAAGCAGCCAGTTCCACGATCACCACAATTCAGGTGTTTTTATTCTCACTGCCTCAAGGAAGGAGCCCCGAGGAAGAAACTCAACGTGAATGACTCCTTTAATGTTGAAAAAGCAAACCATCGTGGATTTTAAATTTGATTTCACTTGCCATGCTTTTTAGGCCTGGGTGATGAAGCTTTCCACTTGCTGGACTGGTGTTTTGTTTGAGGCTTATAGGCATAATACCAAGATTCATCCCTTGTGATGACTTTTGACAAACAATTCATGGTTTCCCCCTTACTCATCCAACCTAGCCCCCTGTGACATCTGCTTATTTCCAAGGATGAAGAAAAACTTAAAGGGACAGCATTTTCAGGATGTTGAAGAGTTTAAGAAAAAATAGCTGGAGGCATTTAACAGAAGAATATAAAGAATGTTTAGTACAGTGAAAAACTATTGGGATAAGTGCATGACATCTAATAAACAGCATTTGGAAGGGAATTAATGTTTTCAAAATGTTATCTTTAACCCCTTAACCCCCGCTTTTTTCATTTTTTCGTTTTTGTTTTTCTCTCCCCTTCTTTCCAGAACCATACATTTTTTTCTGTCAATATGGCCATGTGATTGCTTATTTTTTGTGGGACAAGTTGTACTTTTGAACGATACCATTGGTTTTTACCATGTTGTGTAACAGAAAATGGGGAAAAAATTCCAAGTGTGATGAAATTGCAAAAGAAGGGCAATCCCACACTCTTGCTTTTTTGCTAGTTTCACTAAATGCCAAAACCGACCTGCCGTTATGATCTCCAGGTCATTTCGAGTTCATAGACACCAAACATGTCTGGGTTCTCTATTTGCAATTTTCCAATACCAGTAGCGTCTCCAATTTACGTGATCTGGGGTCAGGTGAGAGCGTATTTTCTGTGTGTCGAGCTGACGTTTTTAATTATACTACTTTTGTACAGATACATTCTTTTGATCTCCTGGTATTTATCTTGCATTTTAATGCAATGTTGTTGCGTATTGTTTTGATTTTTTTCTCACTACGCCATTTAGAGATCAGGTTAATCCTTTTTTTATTAATAGATAGGGTGATTCTGAAAGCGGCGATTCCAAATATGTGTAGGTTTGATTTTTTTTTATTGTATTATTTTGATTGGGGCGAAAGGGGGGTGATTTGAACTCATATATTTTGTATTTTTTATATTTTAAGAAATATTTTTTTAAATTTTGGCATGCTTCAATAACCTTGATGGAAGGCTAGAAACATCCACTACTCGCACAGATCACCTCTATGTAGCTGAATTACAGCATTGCTACGAGCGCCGACTACAATGTGGCGCTCATAGCAATCCATCATCAACAACCATAGAGGTCTTCAGGAGACCTCTGGTTGTGATGGCAATGCACCGATGACCCCCGATCACGTGACGATGGTCAGCAGTGCGCGTACTTCTGGTCATGCAGCCAGCAAGGCTTGTTAAATGCCGCTGTCAGAGTTTGACAGCGGCATTTAAATAGTTAATGGGCACTGGCGGATCGCAATTCCGCTCACGCCCATTGTGGGCACATCTCAGCTGTTGAAAACAGCTGACATGTCACGGCTTTGAGGTGGGCTCACCACCGGAGCCCACCTCAAAGCGGAGGATACTGCCAGCTGACGTACTAATCCGTCAGCTGGCAGAAAGGGGTTAATCAAAATGTTTAAATAAGTGATTCTTGTTTTATGGGGGTAACCCCTGTTATGACCTGGTGGTCAGGACAATAATGGACCTGGTGGTTAAGAGCACACGGAATGACCTGATAGTTACTGATAATAAGGACGAGCTCCGGGACGTGGGAACTCTGCTGACCGCAATCCCTAAACCTATCAAACACACTAGAAATAGCTGTGGATTGCGCCTAACGCTCCCTATGCAACTCGGCACAGCCTAAGAAACTAGCTAGCCCTGAAGATAGAAAAATAAAGCCTACCTTGCCTCAGAGAAATTCCCCAAAGGAAAAGGCAGCCCCCCACATATAATGACTGTGAGTAAAGATGAAAATACAAACACAGAGATGAAATAGATTTAGCAAAGTGAGGCCCGACTTACTGAACAGACCGAGGATAGGAAAGGTTACTTTGCGGTCAGCACAAAAACCTACAAAAAGACCACGCAGAGGGCGCAAAAAGATCCTCCGCACCGACTCACGGTGCGGAGGCGCTCCCTCTGCGTTCCAGAGCTTCCAGCAAGCAAGACAACAAATTAAAAAGCAAGCTGGACAGAAAAATAGCAAACCAAAGAAATATAAGCTGGAACTTAGCTTCTGATGGAAGACAGGTCACAAGAACGATCCAGGAGTGAACAAACCAATACTGGAACATTGACAGGTGGCATGGAGCAAAGATCCAAGTGGAGTTAAATAGAGCAGCAGCTAACGAATTAACCTCGTCACCTGTGAAACTCAGAAACACCCACCAGAGGAAGTCCATGGACAGAACCAGCCGAAGTACCATTCATGACCACAGGAGGGAGCCCGACAACAGAATTCACAACAGTACCCCCCCTTGAGGAGGGGTCACCGAACCCTCACCAGAGCCCCCAGGCCGACCAGGATGAGCCAAATGAAAGGCACAAACCAGATCGGCAGCATGAACATCAGAGGCAAAAACCCAGGAATTATCTTCCTGACCATAACCCTTCCACTTGACCAGGTACTGGAGTTTCCGTCTCGAAACATGAGAATCCAAAATCTTCTCCACCACATACTCCAACTCCCCCTCAACTAACACCGGGGTAGGAGGATCAACGGATGGAACCACAGGCACCACGTATCTCCGCAATAACGACCTATGGAACACATTATGGATGGCAAAAGAAGCAGGAAGGGCCAAACGAAATGACACAGGAGTGATAACCTCAGAAATCTTATACGGACCAATGAAACGAGGCTTAAACTTAGGAGAGGAAACCTTCATAGGAACATAACGAGACGACAACCAAACCAAATCCCCAACACGAAGTCGGGGACCCACACAGCGCCGGCAGTTAGCGAAACGTTGAGCCTTCTCCTGGGACAATGTCAAATTTTCCACCACATGAGTCCAAATCTGCTGCAACCTATCCACCACAATATCTACACCAGGACAGTCTGAAGACTCAACCTGCCCTGAAGAGAAACGAGGATGGAAACCAGAATTGCAGAAAAACGGCGAAACCAAAGTAGCCGAGCTGGCCCGATTATTAAGGGCGAACTCAGCCAACGGCAAAAAGGACACCCAATCATCCTGATCAGCAGAAACAAAGCATCTCAGATATGTTTCCAAAGTTTGATTAGTTCGTTCGGTTTGGCCATTTGTCTGAGGATGGAAAGCCGAGGAAAAAGACAAATCAATGCCCATCCTAACACAAAAGGATCGCCAAAACCTTGAAACAAACTGGGAACCTCTGTCAGAAACGATGTTCTCCGGGATACCATGTAAACGAACCACATGCTGGAAAAATATTGGCACCAAATCAGAGGAGGAAGGCAATTTAGACAAAGGTACCAAATGGACCATCTTAGAAAAGCGATCACAAACCACCCAAATGACCGACATCTTTTGAGAGACGGGGTGATCCGAAATAAAATCCATAGAAATATGCATCCAGGGCCTCTTCGGGACCGGCAAGGGCAAAAGCAACCCACTGGCACGAGAACAGCAGGGCTTAGCCCGAGCACAAGTCCCACAGGACTGCACAAAAGAACGCACATCCCGCGACAAAGACGGCCACCAGAAGGATCTAGCCACCAAATCTCTGGTACCAAAGATTTCAGGATGCCCAGCCAACACTGAACAATGAATCTCAGAGATAACTCTACTAGTCCATCTATCAGGGACAAACAGTTTCTCCGCTGGGCAACGGTCAGGTCTATCAGCCTGAAATTTTTGCAGCACCCGCCGCAAATCAGGGGAGATGGCAGACAAAATTACCCCCTCTTTGAGAATACCCGCCGGCTCAGGAACACCCGGAGAGTCAGGCACAAAACTCCTTGACAGGGCATCAGCCTTCACATTCTTAGAGCCCGGAAGGTACGAAACCACAAAATCAAAACGGAAGAAAAATAATGACCATCGAGCCTGTCTCGGATTCAACCGTTTGGCAGACTCAAGATAAGTCAAATTCTTGTGATCTGTCAAGACCACCACGCGATGCTTGGCTCATTCCAGCCAATGATGCCACTCCTCGAATGCCCACTTCATGGCCAACAATTCACGATTACCAACATCATAGTTACGCTCAGCAGGCAAAAGCTTTCTAGAAAAGAAAGCACATGGCTTCATCACCGAGCCCTCAGAACTTCTTTGCGACAAAACAGCCCCTGCTCCAATCTCAGAAGCATCAACCTCAACCTGAAACGGAAGCGAAACATCTGGCTGGCACAACACAGGGGCAGAAGAAAAACGACGCTTCAACTCCTGAAAAGCCTCTACAGCCGCAGAAGACCAATTGACCACATCAGCACCCTTCTTGGTCAAATCAGTCAACGGTTTAGCAACAGTAGAAAAATTAGCGATGAAGCGCCGATAAAAATTAGCAAAGCCCAGGAACGTTTGCAGGCTCTTCACAGATGTTGGCTGAGTCCAATCGTAAATAGCCTGAACTTGAACAGGGTCCATCTCGATAGTAGAAGGGGAAAAAATGAACCCCAAAAATGAAACCTTCTGAACTCCAAAGAGACACTTTGACCCCTTCACAAACAAGGAATTCGCATGAAGGACCTGGAACACCATTCTGACCTGCTTCACATGAGACTCCCAATCATCCGAAAAGACCAAAATATCATCCAAATACACAATCAGGAATTTATCTAGGTACTCTCGGAAGATGTCATGCATAAAGGACTGAAATACTGATGGAGCATTGGAAAGCCCGAATGGCATAACCAGGTACTCAAAATGGCCCTCGGGCGTATTAAATGCTGTTTTCCATTCATCACCTTGTTTAATACGCACAAGATTATACGCCCCTCGAAGATCTATCTTGGTGAACCAACTAGCCCCTTTAATACGAGCAAACAAATCAGACAGCAACGGCAAAGGATACTGAAATTTGACTGTAATTTTATTAACCCCTTCCCGACCTTTGACGCCACGTAGGCGTCATGAAAGTCGGTGCCAATCCGACCCATGACGCCTATGTGGCGTCATGGAAAGATCGCGTCCCTGCAGGCCGGGTGAAAGGGTTAACTCCCATTTCACCCGATCTGCAGGGACAGGGGGAGTGGTAGTACAGCCCAGGGGGGGTGGCTTCACCCCCCCGTGGCTACGATCACTCTGATTGGCTGTTGAAAGTGAAACTGCCAATCAGAGCGATTTGTAATATTTCACCTATTATAACGGGTGAAATATTACAATCCAGCCATGGCCGATGCTGCAATATCATCGGCCATGGCTGGAAACACTAATGTGCCCCCACCCCACCCCACCAATCGCCCCCCAGCCCCCCGATCTGTCCGGTACACTGCTCCGGCTCCCCTCTGTCCTGTGCTCCGCTCCCCCCCGTGCTCTTGTCCGCTCCCCCCGTGCTTCAATCACCCCCCCGTGCTCCGATCACCCCCCCCTGCACTCCGATCCACCCCCTCCGTGCTCCGTTCCACCCCCCCGTGCTCCGTTCCACCCCCCCGTGCTCCGTTCTACCCCCCCGTGCTCCGTTCCACCCCTCCCGCGCTCCGATTCACCCCCCCATGCTCTGATCCCCCCCCGTGCTCCCCCCCACCCTATCATACTTACCGATCCTGCCGGGGTCCGTCCGTCTTCTCCCCGGGCGCCGCCATCTTCCAAAATGGCGGGCGCATGCGCAGTGCGCCCGCCGAATCTACCGGCCGGCAGATTCGTTCCAAAGTGCATTTTGATCACTGAGATATAATCTATCTCAGTGATCAAAATAAAAAAAATAATAAATGACCCCCCCCTTTGTCACCCCCATAGGTAGGGACAATAAAAAAAATAAAGAATTTTTTTTTCCACTAATGTTAGAATAGGGTTAGGGTTAGGGTTAGGGGTAGGGTTACGGCTAGGGTTAGGGGTAGGGTTAGGGGTAGGGTTAGGGGTAGGGTTAGGGCTAGGGGTAGGGTTAGGGCTAGGGTTAGGGCTAGGCTTAGGGCTAGGGGTAGGGTTAGGGCTGGGGTTAGGGTTAGGGTTAGGGTTAGGGTTAGGGGTAGGGTTAGGGCTAGGGTTAGGGGTAGGGGTAGGGTTAGGGTTTCGGTATGTGCACACGTATTCTGGTCCTCTGCGGATTTTTCCGCTGCGGATTTGATAAATCCGCAGTGCTAAACCGCTGCGGATTTATGGCGGATTTACCCCGTTTTTTTCTGTGCATTTCACTGCGGTTTTACAACTGCGATTTTCTATTTGAGCAGTTGTAAAACTGCTGCGGAATCCGCACAAAGAAGTGACATGCTGCGGAATGTAAACCGCTGCGTTTCCGTGCAGTTTTTCCGCAGCGTGTGTACAGCGATTTTTGTTTCCCATAGGTTTACATTGAACTGTAAACTCATGGGAAACTGCTGCGGATCCGCAGCGTTTTCCGCAGCGTGTGCACATACCTTTAGAATTAGGCTATGTGCACACGGTGCGGATTTGGCTGCGGATCCGCAGTGGATTGGCCACTGCGGATTCGCAGCAGTGTTCCATCAGGTGTACAGTACCATGTAAACATATGGAAACCAAATCCGCTGTGCCCATGGTGCGGAAAATACCACGCGGGAACGCTGCGTTGTATTTTCCGCAGCATGTCAATTCTTTGTGCGGATTCCGCAGCGTTTTACACCTGTTCCTCAATAGGAATCCGCAGGTGAAATCCGCACAAAAAACACTGGAAATCCGCGGAAAATCCGCAGGTAAAACGCAGTGCCTTTTACCCGCGGATTTTTCAAAAATGATGCTGAAAAATCTCACACGAATCCGCAACATGGGCACATAACCTTAGGGTTAGGGTTGGAATTAGGGTTGTGGTTAGGGGTGTGATTAGGTTTATGGCTACAGTTGGGATTAGGGTTAGGGGTGTGTTGGGGTTAGGGTTAGGGCTGTGATTAGGGCTATGGCTACAGTTGGGATTAGGGTTAGGGATGTGTTGGGGTTAGGGTTACGGTTAGGGCTGTGATTAGGGTTATGGCTACAGTTGGAATTAGGGTTGTGGTTAGGGTTAGGGGTGTGTTGGGGTTAGGGTTGTGGTTAGGGGTGTGTTGGGGTTAGGGTTGTGATTAGGGTTATGGCTACAGTTGGGATTAGGGTTAGGGGTGTGTTGGAGTTAGTGTTGGAGGTAGAATTGAGGGGTTACCACTGTTTAGGCACATCAGGGGTCTCCAAACGCAACATGGCGCCACCATTGATTCCAGCCAATCTCGTATTCAAAAAAGTCAAATGGTGCTCCCTCAATTCCGAGCCCTGACGTGTGCCCAAACAGTGGTTTACCCCCACATATGGGGTACCAGCATACTGAGGATAAACTGCGCAACAATTACTGGGGTCCAATTTCTCCTGTTACCCTTGTGAAAATAAAAAAATGCTTGCTAAAACATCATTTTTGAGGAAAGAAAAATGATTTATTATTTTCACGGCTCTACGTTGTAAACGTCTGTGAAGCACTTGGGAGTTCAAAGTGCTCACCACATATCTAGATAAGTTCCTTGGGGGGTCTAGTTTCCAAAATGGGGTCACTTGTGGGGGGTTTCTACTGTTTAGCCACATCAGGGGCTCTGGAAACGCAACGTGACGCCCGCAGAGCATTCCATCAAAGTCTGCATTTCAAAACGTCACTACTTCAATTCCGAGCCCCGGCATGTGCCCAAACAGTAGTTTACCCCCACATATGGGGTATCACCGTACTCAGGAGAAACTGGACAACAAATATTGGGGTCAAATTTCTCCTGTTACCCTTGTGAAAATTAAAAAATTCTGGGCTAAATAATTATTTTTGAGGAAAGAAAACGTATTTATTATTTTCACGGCTCTGCATTATAAACTTCTGTGAAGCACTTGGGGGTTCAAAGTGCTCACCACACATCTAGATAAGTTCCTTTCGGGGTCTAGTTTCCAAAATGGGGTCACTTGTGGGGGGTTTCTACTGTTAAGCCACATCAGGGGCTCTGCAAACGCAACGTGACGCCCACAGAGCATTCCATCAAAGTCTGCATTTCAAAACGTCACTACTTCACTTCCGAGCCCCGGCATGTGCCCAAACAGTGGTTTACCCCCACATATGGGGTATCAGCGTACTCAGGAGAAACTGGACAACAACTTTTGGGGTCAAATTTCTCCTGATACCCTTTGTAAAATAAAAAATTGCAGGCTAAAAGATCATTTTTGAGAAAATAATTTTTTTTTTTACTTTCATGGCTCTGCGTTATAAACTTCTGTGAAGCACTTGGGGGTTCAAAGTCCTCACCACACATCTAGATTAGTTCTTTTGGTGGACTAGTTTCCAAAATGGGGTCATTTCTGGGGGATCTCCAATGTTTAGGCACACAGGGGCTCTCCAAACGTGACATGGTGTCCGCTAATGATTGGAGCTAATTTTCCATTTAAAAAGCCAAATGGCGTGCCTTCCCTTTTGAGCCCTGCCGTGCGCCCAAACAGTGGTTTACCCCCACATATGGGGTATCAGCGTACTCAGGACAAACTGGACAACAACATTTGGGGTCCAATTTCTCCTATTACCCTTGGCAAAATAGGAAATTCCAGGCTAAAAAATCATTTTTGAGGAAAGAAAAATTATTTTTTATTTTCATGGCTCTGCGTTATAAACTTCTGTGAAGCACCTGGGGGTTTAAAGTGCTCAATATGCATCTAGATAAGTTCCTTGGGGGGTCTAGTTTCCAAAATGGGGTCACTTGTGGGGGAGCTCCAATGTTTAGGCACACAGGGGCTCTCCAAACGCGACATGGTGTCCGCTAACAATTGGAGCTAATTTTCCATTCAAAAAGTCAAATGGCGCGGCTTCCTTTCCGAGCCCTGCCGAGTGCCCAAACAGTGGTTTACCCCCACATATGAGGTATCGGTGTACTCAGGAGAAATTGCCCAACAAATTTTATGATCCATTTTATCCTATTGCCCATGTGATAATGAAAAAATTGAGGCGAAAAGAATTTTTTTGTGAAAAAAAAGTATTTTTTCATTTTTACAGATCAATTTGTGAAGCACCTGAGGGTTTAAAGTGCTCAATAGGCATCTAAATAAGTTCCTTGGGGGGTCTAGTTTCCAAAATGGGGTCACTTGTGGGGGAGCGCCAATGTTTAGGCACACAGGAGCTTTCCAAACGCGACATGGTGTCCGCTAACGATGGAGATAATTTTTCATTCAAAAAGTCAAATGGCGCTCCTTCCCTTCCGAGCCTTACCATGTGCCCAAACAGTGGTTTACCCCCACATATGAGGTATCAGTGTACTCAGGAGAAATTGCCCAACAAATTTTAGGATCCATTTTATCCTGTTGCCCATGTGAAAATGAAAAAATTGAGGCTAAAAGAATTTTTTTGTGAAAAAAAAGTACTTTTTCATTTTTACGGATCAATTTGTGAAGCACCTGGGGGTTCAAAGTGCTCACTATGCATCTAGATAAGTTCCCTGGGGCGTCTAGTTTCCAAAATGGGGTCACTTGTGCGGGAGCTCTAATTTGTAGGCACACGGGGGCTCTCCAAACGTGACATGGTGTCCGCTAAAGAGTGGAGCCAATTTTTGATTCAAAAAGTCAAATGGCGCTCCTTCCCTTCCAAGCCCTGCCGTGCGCCCAAACAGTGGTTTACCCCCACATATGAGGTATCAGCGTACTCAGGACAAATTGGACAACAACTTACGTGGTTCAGTTTCTCCTTTTACCATTGGGAAAATAAAAAAATTGTTGCTAAAAGATAATTTTTGTGACTAAAAAGTTAAATGTTCATTTTTTCCTTCCATGCTGCTTCTGCTGCTGTGAAGCACCTGAAGGGTTAATAAACTTCTGGAATGTGGTTTTGAGTACCTTGAGGGGTGCAGTTTTTAGAATGGTGTCACTTTTGGGTATTTTCAGCCATATAGACCCCTCAAACTGACTTCAAATGTGAGGTGGTCCCTAAAAAAATGGTTTTGTAAATTTCGTTGTAAAAATGAGAAATCGCTGGTCAAATTTTAACCCTTATAACTTCCTAGCAAAAAAAAATTTTGTTTCCAAAATTGTGCTGATGTAAAGTAAACATGTGGGAAATGTTATTTATTAACTATTTTGTGTCACATAACTCTCTGGTTTAACAGAATAAAAATTCAAAATGTGAAAATTGCAAAATTTTCAAAATTTTCGCCAAATTTCCGTTTTTATCTCAAATAAACGCATAATTTATTGACCTAAATTTACCACTAACATGAAGCCCAATATGTCACGAAAAAACATTCTCAGAACCGCTAGGATCCATTGAAGCGTTCCTGAGTTATTACCTCATAAAGGGACACTGGTCAGAATTGCAAAAAACGGCAAGGTCTTTAAGGTCAAAATAGGCTGGGTCATGAAGGGGTTAAGAAGGTGGTAATCAATACAAGGTCTCAAAGAACCATCCTTCTTGGCCACAAAAAAGAACCCTGCTCCTAACGGTGATGACAACGGGCGAATATGGCCTTTCTCCAAGGATTCCTTTATATAACTCCGCATAGCGGCGTGTCCTGGCACAGATAAATCGGCCCTTATGAAACTTACTACCAGGAATCAAATTAATTGCACAATCGCAATCCCTGTGAGGAGGTAGGGCACTGGCTTTGGGCTCATCAAATACATCGCGATAATCCGACAAAAACTCTGGAACTTCAGAAGGAGTGGAAGACGAAATAGACAAAAATGGAACATCACCATGTACCCCCTGGCAACCCCAGCTGGACACAGACATAGATTTCCAGTCCAATACTGGATTATGAACCTGTAGCCATGGCAACCCCAAAACGACCACATCATGCAGATTATGCAACACCAGAAAGCGGATATCCTCCTGATGTGCAGGAGCCATGCACATGGTCAATTGGGTCCAATACTGAGGCTTATTCTTGGCCAAAGGCGTAGCATCAATTCCTCTCAATAGAATAGGATACTGCAAGGGCTCCAAGAAAAAACCACAGCGCCTAGCATACTCCAAGTCCATCAAATTCAGGGCAGCGCCTGAATCCACAAATGCCATAACAGAATAGGATGACAAAGAGCAAATCAGAGTAACAGACAATAGAAATTTAGACTGTACCGTACCAATGGTGGCAGACCTAGCGAACCGCTTAGCGCGCTTAGGACAATCGGAGATAGCATGAGTGGCATCACTACAGTAAAAACATAGCCCATTCCGACGTCTGTGTTCTTGCCGTTCAGCTCTGGTCAAAGTCCTATCACATTGCATAGGCTCAGGTCTATGCTCAGATAATACCGCCAAATGGTGCACAGCTTTACGCTCATGCAAGCGTCGGTCGATCTGAATGGCCAAGGACATAGACTCATTCAGACCAGCAGGCATGGGAAACCCCACCATGACATCCTTAAGGGCTTCAAAGAGACCCTTTCTGAAGATTGCTGCCAGGGCACATTCATTCCACTGAGTGAGCACAGACCACTTTCTAAACTTCTGACAATATATCTCCACTTCATCCTGACCCTGACACAGAGCCAGCAAGATTTTCTCTGCCTGATCCACTGAATTAGGTTCGTCATAAAGCTATCCAAGCGCCAGGAAAAACGCATCAACATCACGCAATGCCGGATCTCCTGGCGCAAGGGAAAATGCCCAGTCTTGAGGGTCACCACGTAACAAAGATATAATGATCTTTACTTGTTGAACAGGGTCACCTGAGGAGCGAGGCTTCAAGGCAAGAAACAATTTACAATTATTTTTGAAATTCAAGAACTTAGATCTATCACCAAAAAACAAATCAGGAATTGGAATCCTAGGCTCCGACATCGGATTCTGAACCACAAAATCTTGAATGTTTTGTATCCTTGTAGTGAGATTATCCATCCAAGAGGACAGACCTTGAATGTCCATGTTTAAACCAGTGTCCTGAACCACCGAGAGGTAAAGGGGAAAATAGAGACAAAACACACTGCAAAGAAAAAAAAATGGTCTCAGAACTTCTCTTATCCCTCTATTGAGATGCATTAGTACTTTGGGCCACCTGTACTGTTATGACCTTGTGGTCAGGACAATAATGGACCAGGTGGTTAAGAGCACACGGAATGACCTGATAGTTACTGATAATAAGGACGAGCTCTGGGACGTGGGAACTCTGCTGACCGCAATCCCTAAACCTATCAAACACACTAGAAATAGCCGTGGATTGCGCCTAACGCTCCCTATGCAACTCGGCACAGCCTAAGAAACTAGCTAGCCCTGAAGATAGAAAAATAAAGCCTACCTTGCCTCAGAGAAATTCCCCAAAGGAAAAAGCAGCCCCCCACATATAATGACTGTGAGTAAAGATGAAAATACAAACACAGAGATGAAATAGATTTAGCAAAGTGAGGCCCGACTTACTGAACAGACCAAGGATAGGAAAGGTTACTTTGCGGTCAGCACAAAAACCTACAAAAAGACCATGCAGAGGACGCAAAAAGACCCTCCGCACCGACTCACGGTGCGGAGGCGCTCCCTCTGCGTCCCAGAGCTTCCAGCAAGCAAGACAACAAATTAAAAAGCAAGCTGGACAGAAAAATAGCAAACCAAAGAAATACAAGCTGGAACTTAGCTTCTGATGGAAGACAGGTCACAAGAACGATCCAGGAGTGAACAGACCAATACTGGAACATTGACAGGTGGCATGGAGCAAAGATCCAAGTGGAGTTAAATAGAGCAGCAGCTAACGAATTAACCTCATCACCTGTGAAACTCAGAAACACCCACCAGAGGAAGTCCATGGACAGAACCAGCCGAAGTACCATTCATGACCACAGGAGGGAGCCCGACAACAGAATTCACAACAAACCCCCTCATGTACTGTTTATCTTAATATGTTGTTATATATTATTCTAAATAGTATATAGTAAATTCTCCAAAGAGGAATGAATAAATATTGTGAAATTTTTGCAGCGTAATTAAGGTTTTTTAGGTCATAATCAATAGGAATCTGTTAACCATGATACAGTGAAACTTTTTCCCTAGTCTGCAAAAAAAGAATGCTCCTATTTATTTGAGCTATGAACAAAAAGCCAAAGGACAACATAAAAAAATCTATAAATGTAAAATTATAGGCAAGATCCCAGTAAAGATATTATGATAAGTACATGATGCCTCAAACTGAACATGATCTCAATCTCAATAGCACAATAATACAGGAATGGCAGCAACAACTGCAAATTTATATCCATGACATCAACCAACGCATCTCAAATCTCCTAAAAATTTGACACAGCTGCTAAGGCACTTGTAAATAATTAACAAGTCATTCCAAGCTGGAGAAAGGTGCCCATCTCAAGAAATCAAAACCTATTTGCAAAGCTTAACAGATACTACAGATAGTCAAAAAGGGCTATTTTCGGAAATGTAGATGATAACACCATGAAACCTCTTGAAGCTGGAATTATCTTGCCTCAAGCTTTAGGTCCCTCTAGAGAGGTGGAGAAACCAAGTCGTTTCATATTACTCTTCTCTTTATAGTTTAATATGGATATTGGAATTTGCATTCCTATGAAATATAGCAGCTCCAGTAGTATAAGTTTGCCAGAAGCATAAAATAAAATATAAATACTTGAATCAATTTTCAGCCATGACGGCTCAAAATGCAATTTAGTAACTATTGTGGTATTCATGTGCATTTGATAAATGGTGTATTTCAGTGTACTTCATTCTGATCTATGGTGCTACAGTGACTTATCTCACATTCTATTGCATTTCTAGGAAATGCGGCCTTTTATTATCATATTACAGGGTCACTTACTATATTCCCTTATTAATATCTCATCAGCCATGCATTGTATACCATTGTATTAACCTAGTGCTACAAAATGTCAACCACAATGTAGTGATATATTAGATTTTATTATTTGACTGTTTTACATTAAGAAGACTACATTGTTGAAACTGGTAATAGAAACCATTTAAGTTTGCAGGTCTGTACAATATCCTGCATGTAATTGATTTGCTTTTTTATACTTTTTTTTATATTTTTCATGAACAGTCGAACACACAATTTATTCATTTTAGGTCAGCTATATCTTTCTCCACGTGTCTATAGTTAGATACAGGAAATATGCTTATACGGTCAGAGGATTTTCAGACAGCTTGATTCATTTCATTTGATAAACATTATTATAAAATATATGTTTCCTTGACCTTGAAAAATTAACCCAAATCAGTGGCCACAAGGGATTTCCCTCCTAAGTCGCTGTACACTGCCTGTTTTCAAGTGTAATCCATCCTTAGCAGCAGAGCAGCAGAGATGCCAAGACAAAATTATAGTAAATTTGTATGCTGGTGGTTTTCGTCTCTCTGATATTGCTCTGCTGACTGTTAAACTTCTTACAGGCAAAATATAGCAAGTCACATTGAAGACTATAGAATTCATTCACGATAAGTGTCAGGATAAAGAAATTATTTTGGTTCAACACATAAAAATACCAACCAGTTCAAGGTCATTTAACCCCCTTTCTGACCAGGCACATTTTGGGTGGTTTTAGTACATGCGTTAGGAATAAAGACCTAAGACATTTTCTCATTCAGATATTGAAGAACTTTTTTTACATTTTTAATTCTATGTGGAGCTTTTTTATGTTACTTTCATACTATTTTAAAAAGTAAAATGCTGATATCAATGGGGAAATAAAGGGAAAAAAGTCTATTAAAATACATTTTAAAATGTCTTCCCCCTTTCTGTCACAATTATGTTTATAGATTGGATGTCTTTTTTTCAATAGAGATAGGGCTGGTAACAGTTGTTTGGATTGAGGATTTTTGGTAAATGTGCTTTTCTTTTTTTTTTTACTTATGTATTTTTCATTTATTTATCCTTTTCATTGAGCTTTTCAACATTTAAATACTTTTCTTTTTATTCTGTTTTCGCTTGTAACTGGGGCTGGTAAAGTCAGCTTCCAGGATGCAGAACAGAGCTGTCTAGATCTCTTAGGACCCAGTGGCTACTTCTCTCTCCCAACACCTGGTGATCACATAGCTGCTCTGTCCAGAGGAGGAAGTGCTATTACGGCTTTCTATTGCTGCATACATATTAGCACTGTATATAAAGTGATCTGCATAGCAGAGGTGGTAATAAACCATCTCTGCCTTCTCTATGTGAGTCTGACTGTGGTTAACAATGTTGATAAAGAGAGCTGGACCTTGGGTTTTATTTGAGCAAACAAGAAGAGATACATACCACATCTCCTTTTTCTCCTTTAGTACCATCAAGACCAGGATCTCCCTGTCCCAAAAAAAAACAAGTGATAAATAAATGACATACTTTATGTCTGTATTAGAGACACAATGTACATTTTTTTAAATAATTACAAAAATAAAAAGGTTATACGGTATACCTACTACCACATGAGTAAGTTAAAAAAAAGTCCCCAGAAAGATACAAGCAAGTCACTAACATATTTAATAAATATTAACTATATGCAATTGTAATGCTAACTTGATGAACACGTCCATTGAGTTGTAAATAGCTTTTTCTTTGTGTTTTCTTTGGATAATTCTTAATCATCTTTAAGTTAACCATTTAAGGACCAATGTCTATTCGCATTCAGTTACATATTAGTTTTATTGAAAAAGACTAACACCTCTCCACCCTATTTGGATGGGCAGCAAGCCACAAAGTTGGAATCCAACATTTAACAAAATCATACATAGAGTTGTGCCTATTCTGCATAACCCCTAGAAGTGAGCAAACACAAACACATCACCCTTGTCATTTAACCCCTTAGTGACAGAGCCAATTTGGTACTTAATGACCAGGCCAATTTTTGCAATTCTGACCACTGTCACTTTATGAGGTTATAACTCTGGAACGCTTCAACGGATCCCGCTGATTCTGAGATTGTTTTTTCGTGACATATTGTACTTCATGTTAGTGGTAACATTTCTTCGATATTACTTGCGATTATTTATGAAAAAAATGGAAATATGGCGAAAATTTTTAAAATTTTGCAATTTTCAAACTTTGTATTTTTATGCCCTTAAATCAGAGAGATATGTCATGAAAAATAGTTAATAAATAACATTTCCCACATGTCTACTTTACATCAGCACAATTTTGGAAACAAAATTTTTTTTTGTTAGGGAGTTATAAGGGTTAAAAGTTGACCAGCAATTTCTCATTTTTACAACACCATTTTTTTTTAGGGACCACATCACATTTGAAGTCATTTTGAGGGGTCTATATGATAGAAAATAATGAAGTGTGACACCATTCTAAAAACTACACCCCTCAAGGTTCTCAAAACCACATTCAAGAAGTTTATTAACCCTTTACGTGCTTCACAGGAACTGAAACAATGTGGAAGGAAAAAATGAACATTTAACTTTTTTTTGCAAACATCTTAATTCAGAACCATTTTTTTTATTTTCACAAGTGTAAAAACAGAAATGTAACCATAAATTTTGTTATGCAATTTCTCCTGAATACGCCAATACCCCATATGTGGGGGTAAACCACTGTTAGGGCGCACCGCAGAACTTAGAAGTGAAGGAGCGCCGTTTGACTTTTTCAATGCAGAATTGGCTGGAATTGAGATCGGACACCATGTCACATTTAGAGAGCCCCTGATGTACCTAAACAGTGGAAACTCCCCACAAGTGACAGCATTTTGGAAACTAGACCCCTTAAGGAACTTATGTAGATGTGTGGTGAGCACTTTGAACCCCCAAGTGCTTCACAGAAGTTTATAACGTAGAGCCGTGAAAAAAAAAATTGCATTTTTTCTACAAAAATGATCTTTTTGCCCACAAATTTTTATTTTCACAAGGGTAACAGGAGAAATTAGACCACTAAAGTTGTTGTGCAATTTCTCCTGAGTACGTCGATACCCAATATGTGGGGGTAAACCACTGTTTGGGCGCACCGCAGAGCTTGGAAGAGAAAGAGTGCCGTTTTACTTTTTCAATGTAGAATTGGCTGGAATTGAGATCGGACGCCATGTCGCGTTTGGAGAGCCCCTGATGTGCCTAAACAGTAGAAATCCCCCACAAGTGACCCCATTTTGGAAACTAGACCCCCCATGGAACTTATCTAGATGTGTGGTGAGAACCTTGAATGCCCAAGTGCTTCACAGAAGTTTATAATGCAGAGCCGTGAAAATAAAAAATATTTTTTTTTCCACATAAAAGATTTTTTAGCCACCAAATTTTTATTTTCACAAGGGTAACAAGAGAAATTGGACCCCAAAAGTTGTTGTCCAATTTGTCCTGAGTATGCTGGTACCCCATATGTGGGGGTAAACCACTGTTTGGGCACACGGCAGAGCTCGGAAGGAAGGAGCGCCGTTTTGGAATGCAGACTTTGATAGAATGGTCTGCGGGTATTATGTTGCGTTTGCAGAGCCCCTGATGTACCTAACCAGTAGAAACCCTCCACAAGTGACCCCATTTTGGAAACTAGACCCCCCAAGGAACTTATCTAGATGTGTGGTGAGAACTTTGAATGTCCAAGTGCTTCACAGAAGTTTAGAATGCAGAGTCGTGAAAATAAAAAATATTATTTTTTTCCACAAAAAAGATATTGTAGCCCCCAAGTTTTTATTTTCACAAGGGTAACAGGAGAAATTGGACTGCAATAGTTGTTGTCCAATTTATCCCGAGTACGCTGATGCGCCATATGTGGGGGTAAACCACTGTTTGGGCGCACGGCAGAGCTCGGAAGGGAAGGAGCGCCTTTTTGGAATGCAGACTTTGATAGAATGGTCTGTGGGCATTATGTTGCGATTGCAGAGCCCCTGATGTACCTAAACTGTAGTAACCCCCCACAAGTGACCCCATTTTGGAAACTAGACCCCCCAAGGAACTTATCTAGATGTGTGGTGAGAACTTTGAATGCCCAAGTGCTTCACAGAAGTTTAGAATGCAGAGTCGTGAAAATAAAAAATATTATTTTTTTCACAAAAAAGATTTTGTAGCCCCCAAGTTTTTATTTTCACAAGGGTAACAAGAGAAATTGGACCCCAGAAGTTGTTGTCCAATTTATCCCGAGTACGCTGATGCCCCATATGTGGGGGTAACCCACTGTTTGGGCGCACGGCAGAGCTCAGAAGGGAGGGAGCACCATTTGACTTTTTGAGCGCAAAATTGGCTGTCGTATTTGGAGACCCCCTGATGTACCTAAACAGTGGAAACCCCCCAATTCTAGCTCCAACCCTAACCCCAACACACCCCTAACCCTAATCCCAACCTCATCCATAATCCTAATCACTAACCCTAACCATAATCACAAGCCTTACCCCAAAACAACCCTAATGTCAACCCTAACCATAACCCTAATCAAAACCCTAAATCCAACACACCCCTAATCCTAATCTCAACCCTAACCTCAAACCTAACCCTAATCCCAATACACCCCTAATCACAACCCTAACCTTAACCCTAATCCTAAACCTAACCCTAATCCCAAGCGTAACCCTAATGCCAACCCTAACCCTAATACGAACCCTAATCCAAACCCTAACCCTAATCCCAGCTCTAACCCTAACTTTAGCCCCAACCCTAGCCCTAACTTTAGCCCCAACCCTAACCCTAGCCCTAGGGCTACTTTCACACTTGCGTCGTTTGGCATTCCGTCGCAATCCGTCGTTTTGGACAAGAAACGGATCCTGCAAATGTGCCCGCAGGATGCGTTTTTTGCCCATAGACTTGTATTGCCGACAGATCGTGACGGATGGCCACACGTCGCGTCCGTCGTGCACTGGATCAGTTGTGTTTTGGCGGAGCGTCGGCACAAAAAAAGTTCAATGAAATGTTTTTTTGTACGTCGCATCCGCCATTTCTGACCGCGCATGCGTGGCCGTAACTCCGCCCCCTCCTCCCCAGGACATAGATTGGGCAGCGGATGTGTTGAAAAACTACAGCTGCTGCCCACGTTGTGCACAATTTTCACAACGTGCGTCGGTATGTCGGGCCGACGCATTGCGACGGCCCCGTACCGACGTAAGTGTGAAAGAAGCCTAACCCTAAGTTTAGCCCCAACCCTAACCCTAAATTTAGCCCCAACCCTAACCCTAAATTTAGCCCCAACCCTAGCCCTACCCCTAACCTAACCCTACCCCTACCCCTAACCCTAACCTAACCCTACCCCTAACCCTACCCCTAACCCTACCCCTAACCTAACCCTAACCCTACCCCTAACCTAACCCTACCCCTAACCCTACCCCTAACCTAACCCTACCCCTAACCCTACCCCTAACCCTAACCCTACCCCTACCCCTAACCCTACCCCTAACCCTACCCCTAACCCTAACCTAACCCTAACCCTACCCCTAACCCTAACCTAACCCTACCCCTAACCCTAACCCTACCCCTAACCCTATCGTTAGGATCGTGCTCTTTGGGGTCTCGGCTACCCCCGACAGCCGAGACCCCAAAGATTCTCCCGGTGCCGGCCGGCGGGCGCACTGCGCATGCGCCCGCCATTTTGAAGATGGCGGCGCCCACCGGGAGACACGAGGAGCATCGGGGGAGCTAGGTGAGTATTGGGGGGCCACCTGGGACCCCTTTTCTCTGTCCTCCGATGTGCGATCACATCGGAGGACAGAGAAATTAAAAAGAGATCGCTTTTTTTTTTTTTTTTTTTTGCGATCGCCGGTAAACGGTTAATTACCGGCGATCGCAAATGCGGGGTGGGTTAAAAACCCCCCGAATCATGTTCTCTGGGGTCTCGGCTACCCTCGGCAGCCGAGACACCGGAGAAAATCGGCCTCTGGGGGGCGCTATGGACTTTTTCCACAGCGCCGTTAATTAACGGCGCTGTGGTTTAAGTACCCTTAGCGGCCGCCGTTAAAAGGCGTATCGGCGGTCGCTAAGGGGTTAAAAAAAAATCTTAGCTTAGGTAGCGCTCTCTTGTTTTCTCTCTCCCTCTTCAGCTTCTTGTGATCATATATCTATATTAGTTTTATGGCTATACAGCTTTTTTCAACCTTGTTATCTTTTGAGCAATTTGTATTTTAAACCCCTTCAATGCAGAATAATTATTCATTTTTGTGCTTTTGTTTTTCCGTCGCACTGAGAACCCCAACACAGGGAGAAAATAAACTTTGTTTCTCCCAGCAGCCTTGTTCATTCAGTCATAGGGGTTGCACCGGCAATGTTGAAACTGAATAACAGAGACAGAGAAATATATAGTTTTCCTTTGTCTCTTACCCCAAAATGTGTTCCAGGGTTAAAAGCTATGTTTATCACATACCTTCTTTGAGCACTCAGACTTAAATGGGTTATTCTTGTGAAAACAAGTTATCACCAATCCAAAGAAGAGGTAGAAGAGGTGATATCTTGCTTATCAGTGGGGTATTACTCCTGGGAGAATGGGACACTTATCCACATTAGAATAGAGCAGCAGTGCACATGCTCCTCCCCCCAGCTTTGTTTATTCTCTAAGAGTTTGCGGAGCACTGCATGTGGCTTTCCCGGAAGCCTGAATGGATCACTTGTCAGGCATCCAAAAAAAGAGCCCCTTTGGGGATAAGAATAACCCATGCTACTGATGGGTGCAGATCCTTGGGTTCAGCCCCCAATGATCAGTAAATTATGTCTGGAAAACCCGTGTAAGGGTGTGTAAGAAGAGTGGACCCATTGGATACCTTTTTAAAACAGACCTACTGTACATAGAATGTAAGCTTATTAAATACTAGATGGCAGCCCGATTCTAAAGAATCGGGAGTCTAGAATCCATATATACTTTATTTATTCAAATGTAAGAATAATACAGTTAATAAATAATAGTAAGAAAGAACAAAAATAATAGGCAGTATATGGAGAAAACACCAAACAAAAGTTCAAAATTGGTGTGAAAATGTCACTGAACCACTTCACAACTAAATATATATAGTTTTGGTAAATGGTATTATCATTTTTTTGACGAAATTCGGCAGGAGCCCGCCTCCACGCAGTAGAAACTTGCTGTGAGGTAAAAATTCAAAAATCACACCAAAATGGCGGGCGGAGTGTGTCACAGTACGGTACGTTTCTGATTGGTCACTCACAGCAGGCGGCAACCAATCAGACACTGGACACTGTTGACGTCACTTATCTCCGGACATTAGCTCCGGACATTAGCTCCGGACATTAGCTCCGGACATTAGCTCCGGACAAAGCCACGGAAGTTGGCACAAATTGCAGGAAGTAGTATTCTAGGCAATTAATCTCCGGACATTAGCTCCGGACATTAGCTCCAGACATTAGCTCCGGACAAAGCCACGGAAGTTGGCACAAATTGCAGGAAGTAGTATTCTAGGCAATTATATATTAGATAGCATAATCTTTTTTTTTTGTTTATTAGAGTTGTGTTGTAAAAATAAAATATAATGAATAGGATTTGTATAAACAGAGAGAATTCCAATGCATGGATCAGGCCATATTGTGCACATAAAATTACTGCCAAAAGGTATTTATTTATGTGTTAAACCGTACACCGATACAGTAGCATTTGCTACATACAGTGGACGATTCTAGTTCAATGATTTAAGTTGCACAGAATTGGAACTAACAAAATGTTCTAGACTTTCAAGCACCTGTTTGTCTGTTACATAATTCTACATTTTTGGTCGATGTGGCTTCATGATACATTCAGCTGCTACAATGTCAACATAACTTGTGACAGCGGAGTTCAGAGAAAACAATTTATAAGACGGGTACAGTGTTTGCTAGTTCCAAAATACATTATCCATTTTATCACCCTCATACAATATGTATGTTTTGCATAAAATATATATCCTATGGAAATTGCTATGACAGTGCAGCAATTTTTAAATAATGATAATACAAGGCACAGCGCCATTCAAGTTTTGAATATCACTGTATAGGGACAACATATAAGTGGATGTTGCCTTAAACCAGCGCTGTTGCTCCTTTTTTGTCAATACCAGCACTTTCGCTCCTTCATTGTCAATATGAAGGAACATAAATTGTCAGCATTTCCCAGAGCTGGGGCAAATTATTTTGGTGCCCTAGGCAGATGAAGCTGATGGTGCCCCTTCTCATCCCAATGAACCCTCAACCCCCAAGTAAAGGAATGCGTTAGGGATAAATGTAAAAGTACTAGTGATGAGTGAGTGTACTCGTTGCTTAGGTTTTCCTGAGCACGCTCAGGTGGTCTCCGAATATTTGTACCTGCTCGGAGATTTAGTTTTCATTGCCTCAGCTGCATGATTTACAGCTGCTAGCCAGCCTGAGTACATGTGAGGGTTACCTGGTTGCTAGGGAATCCCCACATGTATTCAAGCTGTCTATCAGCTGTAAATCATGCAGCTGAGGCAACGAAAACTAAATCTCTGAGGAGTTACAAATACTCAGAGACCACCCGAGCGTGCTCGGGAAAACCCGAGCAACAAGTACAATCACTCATCACTGAAAAGGACCCCTAACACAACCCTTACTCCCCCTCCAATGGGTCAGGTAACAAGCTGTGATATCCACCACCAGTACATAAATACAGCACTGAAGGCAACCATCAGTAAATAAATACAACGTCAGTGCATGAATACATCACAATAACCAATGACTGTAAATAAATTCACCAGAACCATCATCAGTACATGCATACGTCACCACAACCACCATCAGTACATGAATACATCATCAAGCATAGTACAGCAATCAACTGTAATGACAAGTCAGTCCCCTATTTACATTTGTATCGAATGAAAATACAACTCCCAGTATGTCCTTAACAATGGTAAGGAAGTGCCGGGAGTGGATGTTATTAGCCTTTTTCAGACTACAGACCATACAGGAGCCACAGTGTGAGACACATCCAGTATCAACAAGTAAACATTTACATCCAGGTACTTTATAAGTGATATCTTCTCTAAGTCGCTTCTTTCTTTTCGTCTCCATCTTGTCCAGACACTATGATGACCTTTTACATCCACAACTCAACTCTGCAGATTCCCTCTTCTCCAGTCTTCTGCTACACATACTTAAATTAAGAGTGTTATTAAAATGCCCTCTCCATAAAAATATCTGTTCATATTATTATCTAAATAAGCCTCCTATGGAATATAGCTTCCACAAAATCCGCCTAAATGAGTTAAAATCACCCCATTATCTACCATTATGAGCTATAACCCTCATACTGATGCTATTATAAACTATAACCACCACATCATCTGCCCTTATGAACCATGGCCTATACCATGCCTGCCTCCTCTCCATATCCATTGTCCACAACAACCTCAATATACACTATGATGTCTACCACATCCCACTATGCAGTATGATGTCCACCACAGCCCCATAATACACAGTATGATGTCCACCACAGCCCCTAAAGAATATAGTCACCACAGCCCCCTATACTGTATGGTCATCACAGTCCCCAATATGGTATACTTTTCACAGCTTCTTTTACAGTATGATGTATCTACAGTCCCAGTATAATATTCCCTACAATTTCCCATATAATATAAAGTTCCACACAGCTCCTTTTGTTATGTTCCCAGTCAGCTCAACGTATGTCGCCAGAGTCATCTCTACATATGTCCCCACAGCAGCTCCACAGCCATCCCCACACCAGTCCCCACAGCCAGCCCCACATAAGTCCCCACAGCCAGCCCCATGTTAGCCCTCATAGCCAGCCCCTTGTATATCCCCAAGGTCAGCCTACAGCCATCTCCTCTTATATCCCCACAGCCAGCCTAATGTCCCCCAAAGCCATCCCCTTAAGCCCTTACAGCTATCCCCACTTTTGTCTACACAGTCAGCCCAACGTGTGTCCCCACAGCTATTCCATCGTATGTCCTCACTGTTTTCCACATAATATAATGTGCTCTACAGCCCATTTTGTTATGTTTCCCATGCCAACTCTTTTTGTTGTGTCCACACAGTCAGCCCCATGTATGTACCCACAACCAGCCTCACGTATTTCCCCACAGCAAGCCCCACAGCCATCCCCTATTATGTCCTCATATCCAGCCCAACATATGTCCCCACAGCAATCCCCTCATATTTCCCCACGGCCAGCCCCCTCATATGTCTACACAACCAACCAAATGTATGTCTCGACAGCCATTCCGTATGTTCCAACAGTTTCCCATTAAATATATCCCCTACAGCCCCTCTTGATGTGTTCACAAAGCCAGCCTAGCGCCATCTCATCTTATATCCTGCCAGCCAGCCTAATGTATGCCCCCAAAGCCATCCCCTCATGTCCCCACAGCCAGCCCCACCTATGTCTACATAGCCAGCCCAACGTATGTCCCCACAGCCATCCCATCGTATGTTCCCACAGTTTCCCATCTATATATATAATTGTCTAAGGTTTTTTCCGTCTGTCTTTCTGTCTGTCTGTCTGTCTGTCCTGGAAATCCCGGCTCTCTGATTGGTCGAGGCCGCCAGGCCTCGACCAATCAGCAACGGGCACAGCGACGATGATGTCATAAAGGACATAGACATCTCACGTTTCTGATTCAGCGACGGGCACAGTATCGATGTAGATGTCATAATGGTTGCCATGGCGACGAAGATGTCATAAAGGTTGCCTCAACCAATCAGCGACGGGCACAGTCTGCCGCGAATTCTGGAATCATCATTGTCCATATACTACGGGGACATGCATATTCTAGAAAACCCGATGCGTTAGAATCGGGCCACAATCTATTATAATATAATGTCCTCCACAGCGCATTTTGTTATGTCTCCAAAGCCAGCTCCTCTTGTCATGTCCACAGTCAGCTCAAAGTATGTCCCCACATCCAGCTCCACATATGTCCCCACAGCCAGCCCCTATTATGTCCCCACAGTCAGCCCAACATATGTCCCCACAGCAATCCCCTCATATTTCCCCAACCCCAGCTCCCATATGTCTACACAGCCAAGCAAACATATGTCTTGACAGCCATTCCGTATGTTCCCACAGTTTCCCATAAAATATAATATCTGCCACAGCCCATCTTGTTATGTCCCCACTGCATCATAGCCAGTTCCACAGCCATTCCCTTGCCAGCCCCCACAGTTTACCCTAGAATATACTGTCCCCCACAGCCTCTTTTATGTCCCAACAGTCTGCCCAACGTATGCCCTCACAGTCAGCTCCACATATGTCCCCATAGCTAGATCCACATATGTCCGTACAGCCAGCTCAACTGCCATCCTCTCACCAATCCCCAAAGCTAGCCCCACAAATATCTCCAAAGACAGCTCCATGTATGTCCCCATAGCCATCCCTTCTTTTAACCCTACAGCTAGCCTCACATATGTCTCCATAGCCATCCCCTCATATGTCCCCACAGCCAGCCCCATGTATGTCCCTGCAAATAAACCCACAGCCATCCCCTCATATTTCCCCACAGCCATCCTCTCTTGTAATGTCCCTCATTCAATGGCAAACCAATATAACAAAAAAAATTTAAAAAGTATAATCCCCTAATCTAGGCTCCAGTTCAGCGCAGCTCTGTCTCCTCTTATATGAAGCACAGCAGTGGATGCTGAATGGCATGATAACATAACTGCATCGCGGCACCCATGTCCGCTGCTTGGGCAGTCTCCAACAGGGCACAGGATGGAAATGACTTGCTTTCTGATGGCGTTCCTGGTGGAGTAGGTTGCTGATTACAGCTCTTCTGCTCCTGTCAAAGGCAGTGCTGACATCAAATGTATTCACGTTGGGCAGTCACAAATGAAATTGTGTGCAGAGAGGGGGCAATGGCTGAGGTGAAGGATGAAAGAGGGGTGAGTAGTTTCAGTGACTGACACTGCTCATCTGTATGCCCGCACTCCAGCCTCACTGTGCAGAATGCCTGTGACCAGAAGGAGGTGCTGTGTGGCTGCAGACTTTCAGAAATGTCACTATTTTAGTCCTCCAAGGTAGGACCCCTTTGGGAAGACAGGAGGTAGAGCCCTAAGTGGGTTTATACCCTGCCTATCTCTTGTCCTGGCCCTGGCTTATCTGTCACGTTCCACCCCTCAGTGTGTCTGGGATGGAGTTACTGTAAAAAAGAAGGAAATATGCGCACTCTAGCTAGGGAGGTGCTGACTGAACATGAAAATATTCCACTGACCGTAATCCAGAGGATAAACAGTAACACTCAAAGTCTCATATAATTTGCAATCTTGCAAATTATATGAGACTCTGAGTGCAACTGTTTATTCTCTGTGATGGAGTTATTGACAGCTCGGCCATCCAATCTGTTATAGGGGTGTGCTGAAGCTGTCGGTACTTTGACTGACAGCTTGGCCATCTAATCTGGTACAGGCGCATGTTGAGCTGTCAATGTGTTAATTGACAGCTCAGCTATTCAGTCTGAGACTGTGAGGCATCGGCTCTCTCCATGTGTTCATTATTCCAGTTAATTGCCATGCTTCTTAACTGAGATGTGTCTCCCAAAACTCTGCCAGATGTACATTCAGCTACCAAAAAATGAGTATAAAATACCCACAGACCACTATAGCAAGAGATGTCATAAAATCAATAAAGTTTATTGAATAATTCATTTAAAATTAATACATAGTACCATGTGCAAATTTTCAAAGAGAACAAGACAAAAGACCATGTACAGTGAAGATGTCATACATAGCTGAAATATTTAACATATAGCATTGGAAACCCTAAGTAATGAATCTACCCCATGTGAGATTCCCGAAGACATCCTATAAGGTAATTGTATATATATAGTACCTGGACGATGAGACTCATAACATGCAGGGCGCTAATAAAGGTATGAAACAGGTTCAATGCTTACCCATAATGGTGTATCACTGCACCGGAACGCCCCGACGCGCGTTTCGCCCACGTGCTTTATCAAGGGGAGCTATATATATTTGTCCACTATTATTTATACGGCTGGATATTAGCAATGGAGAAGCAATTATGAGAATGCTGCTGGCCGAGATTGTGTATATCTGTTTTTTGTATCTGTATCTTGACAGATGTACATTCAGCCTGTGAGGTTTGTGCTTTCCTGTGCCTTGAGTTCTGCACGCTTGATCTGTTTCCTGATCTTGGACTTCATTCTGACCATGCACCTGTTTAACCCCTTCAGCTCTGATTTGTTATCCTCCTAGTACTCTGACCTTGGAACGCTACCTGGATACACTTTTGTCTCTTCCTTCTGTTTATGACGTACCCTCCTGGCTTCTGACTTGGACTCCTTGACCACTCTGACTCATGGCTTGGCCGTGAGAATTGACTAGCGTCACTATATCATAATGATGTGTCATGACTTTATAAGAAAGAAAAAAAAGGTTATTGCATTTCAGAGGGGGAATTTATGGCAGTCCCCGTAATGTCCTACTTTCTTTCAATATTTATTATTTTTGTTTTATATTATCATTATTAGTGATGATGAGCGAATGTGCTTGGACAAGGCATTATCTGAGTGTGCTTATATGCTAACCAAGTGTCTTCAGCATGCTCGAAAAATTTGTTTGAGTCCCCGCTGCTGCATGTCTCTTGGCTGTTGGATATGCATGGATTGCCCAACAAACAGGCATTCTATGCATGTGTTTCGGTTGTCGAACAGCAGTGAGACATGCAGCTGCGGGGACTCGAACATATTTTTCGAGCACGCAGAAAACACTAGGTTAGCACACGAGCATGCTTGGATAACTGCCCTATCCGAGCACATTTGCTCATCACTAAGCATTATGTTCTCCTCAATAAATACAATACAATATACTTTTTAGGAATATAAAACAATTCTAGATATTCTGTGTTATCATTTTCAAAGTATCACATTTATCATTCATCTATTTTAAGAATTAGAATCTGAAGGAACAATAAAGCCTTTTTTTAAAGACCCTAACCTAAGATCAGTATCTAAACTAACTTTCTATTTAATCTCTGACCTTTCCATTGTGGAAACTAAAAAGGATTTGAACTCCGGAAAATAAATGTCTATAGATAGCAGATAAGGTTTCAAAGATGCACTAGATTATAGTTCTAGAAAGGCTGGTGTCATTGATAAATGCTAAATCTAGTCACCTCATGAGTATTTAAATCCTTCTTTCATATAAACTGTTGCCGACATAAAGGGTTGTTATATTTAGAAAAAATATATGTTTTAGTAATTGGTAGTTACAGTATTTAAGTAGAAAAGGTAACATCAAATGTTCATTAAAATTGTTTAGTTTTGCTTGAAATTTTTTTATTTGCTTAATTGATGATATGCTTACCTTTTCTGGAAATTAGTTAACACCTCCCAGATTTAGTACATAACAGTACATCCTAAGTTGGATCTGTATATATGGAGTAGGCTCAAGAGCTATCAGCATGTGTGTGGAACAGCAGCAACCAGAAAAATCTCCTAACAATGCTGTTTATTGTTTAACCATTTGAATGCTGTTGTCAGTGTCTGACAGTGGCATGTAAATGGATTGATGGGTGTACACATGCTGGGCTTCATAGCAAAATGCAATTTTGTCTATATATTGCAATACTGTGTTATTGCAGTATTTAGAACAAGTGATTAGATGATTTGAAGTTCAAATCCCTCAAAGAAAATCTGTCGCCAGGTTGTTGCTACCCCTTTTGACAAAAGGATGATATAAGGGCATAGACCCTGATTCCAGGAGATATATCACCTACTTTCCTGGGTGCTGCAGTTTTGATTGATTAATAATTTCTGCACATCAACCAGTTCTCTGTATGCTGATCTAAATGTAATCCTACCCACACAACTGATTGGCATCTTTCTGTGTACACTGTGCATAGGTGGAAATCTGCCAATCAGCATTGGTGATGTGGTTGGACTAGCTGACAGCAGGCTAAGTAGTCTTCCTGTAAAAATGTACTGCTATTGATACTACTAAAACGACAGCAAGCATCCCAGTAAGTGATAACTTTATTTATTTATTTTACTCACTTATATAGCGCCATTAATTCCACAGCACTTTCCAAACATTATTGACACTGTCCCCTTTGAGGCTCACAATCTAGATTCCCTATCAGTATGTCTTTGGAATGTTGAAGGAAACCGGAGAACCCGGAGGAAACCCATGCAAACACAGGGAGAACATACAAACGCTTTGCACATCACAGGATTCAGGATATGTGCCGTTGAAATATGCAGCTTTCAGATTAGTTAGCAATAAAATGGTGACAAATTCCCATAAAAAAAAGAAAAAAAAACGCTAAAAAGAAAGTTTGAATCATTCATTTTTCCCCTATAAAAATTAAATGTATTTCATATTATTATTATTGTTATTATTTACAGTATTTATGTAGCACCACTGATTTCCATGGTGCTGCACATGAGAAGGGGTTACATAAAAATTACAGATATCACTTACAGTAAACAAACTAACAATGACAGACTGATACAGAGAGGAGAGGACGCTGCCCTTGTGGGCTTACATTCTACAGGATGGTGGGGAACGAGACAGTAGGTTGGGGGGTTACAGCAGCTCCGGTGTTGGTGAGGAAGTAGCTCCAGTAGTGGAAAGGAGGCAGTGGGGTCATTGCACGATGTTACCTTTCTTGAAGAGGTGGGTTTTCAGGTTCTGTCTGAAGGATCCAAATGTGGTTGATAGTCGGACGTGTTGGGGCACAGAATTCCAGAGGATCTTGGATTTTTGGGAGACGTCTTGGAGGCGATTAGGTGAGGAGTGAATAAGTGTGGAGGCGAGAAGGAGGTCTTGGGAGGACCGGAAATTACGTGAGGGAAGATATCGGGAGATTAGTTCAGAGATATAGCGAGGAGACAGGTTATGGATGGCTTTGTAGGTCAGTATTAGTAATTTGAACTGAATACGCTGAGGGAAAGGGAGCCAGTGAAGAGATTTGCACAGGGGAGAAGGGAGGAGTAGTGAGGAGAGAGGTGAATTAGTCGGGCAGCAGAGTTATGGATGGACTGGAGAGGTGCAAGGGTGTTAGCAGGGAGGCCGCAGAAAAGGATGTTGCAGTAGTCGAGGAGGGAGATGATGAGGGCATGCACAAGCATTTTAGATTGAGGGTTGAGGAAATGTCGGATTCTGGAAATATTTTTGGGCTGGAGGCGACAGGAGGTGGAAAGTGCTTGGATGTGTGGTTTGAAGGACAGGGCAGAGTCAAGGGTTACTCTGAGACAGCGGACTTCCGGTACGGGGGAAAGTGTGATGTCATTTATTGTGATAGATAGATCAGGTAAGGAAGATCTGTGAGATGGAGGAAAGATTATGAGTTTAGATTTGTCCACATTGAGTTTGAGGAAGCGAGAGGAGAAGAAGGAGGATATGGCTGATAGACACTCTGGGATTCTGGACAGCAGAGAGGTGGCGTCTGGGCCAGAGAGGTAGATCTGAGTGTCATCAGCATAAAGGTGGTACTGGAAGCCATGGGACTTTATTAGTTATCCCAGGCTAAGGGTATAGATTGAGATGAGTAGGGGTCCTAGAACAGAGCCTTGGAGGACACCAACAGAGAGAGGATGGGGTGAGGAGATAGTGTGGGAGTGGGAGACACTGAATCTGCAGTTCGAAAGGTATGAGGAGATCCAGGATAGGGTGAGGTCTTTGATGCCAAAGGAAGAGAGGATCTGTAGTAGGAGGCAGTGGTCCACTGTATCGAAATCAGAGGACAGTAGTGTCTTTTAGCTTTGGCTGTAAGTAGGTCGTTAGTAATTTTGGTCAGGGCAGTCTCAGTGAAATGATGGGACGAAAACCATATTGTAGATTGTCAATGAGCAAGTTAGATGAGAGGTGGGAGGAAAGTTCAGTGTGGACATGCTGCTTCAGGAGTTTGGAAGTGAATGGGAGCAGCGATATTGAGTGATAGCTGGACATAGTGGTTTGGTCAAGGGTTGGCTTTTTAAGGATAGGTGTGATTGCGGCATGTTTGAAAGCAGAAAAGAAGGTACCAGAAGTTAGAAATAGATTGAAGAGATATGTTAGGGATGTGATTTCATATCACACCTATAAGAGTCTGGTTTTCCAAAGTATAAAATTAATTAACTAGCCAGAAGTAAGAAGAAAAGTTGCACTCACCGTCCCTTAAAACATGGATGCAGGAGAATTATGTGGACACATGGTGGGCAATGGCATTTTTGCACCCCCTGCGTTTTAATGACTCCAGGACCCGCTAAAGTGAAGGTGTCCATCGTTTACCTTGCGTCCACGTAATTCTCTTGCATCCATGTTTTATTAGACATACAATAAAATTTTTTAAGGTGCAATGAGTGCCACCTTTCTTCTCACTACAGGCAATGTTTGAACTGACTTTTCATTGATGCAGCACCCAAGATCCCATAATGTTGGTGATAAAAACACACCCCTTAAATACCTCTGTTCTTGCGCAGGGGGATTTTTGGTGTCAGATTTTTTTCCTTTTTTCTCTTAATTTAAATAACTTGCACGATAAACACTGTAAACAGAACAAAAAATTTGAAGTCCAAAATTTGCCATTTATTTTTTGTTCACTGTCTGGCGCTAAAAAAATGCAATTAAAAGCAACCAAAATATGTTGCACATCAAAATGGAATCAATTTAAACGTCAACTTACCATGAAAAACAAACCAGGCACACTCATAGGTTCATCAACAGTTAAATAAAACAGTTACGGGTCTCAGAAAATAAAAACACAAGCCAAAAGATTTTTTTTCACAAATTTCCAATTTTTTGCATAATGTTGAAATGTGAATAATAATAATAATAATAATAATTCATATGCAAATTCGTTATTGCCATAATTGTACAGACTTAAAAGATCATGATATAATGTCATTTTTATTGCAAAGTGAAAATAAAGCTCAAAAAACAATGTCAAAATTGCATTTTTTTTCACCATTTCACTGGAATCTTTTTTCCTGTTTTACATTGAATTGTGCTATATAATATATGGCATCTGTTAGGTGTCGAGTTCCCACCTCTGCACAGGGGGAATCTCGAACCACCTCCGCTGTGGTCTCCCATTCTTCTCCAGCCGCAGTGGAGCCTGCTCAGCGTAGAAGTCGGTCCCAGCATCTGGCTCAGGCTGATATTGGGTGACTGGTTACTACTGTTCTTCCAGGCTCTGCCTTTGTAGCCAGTACTGGTCAGCGGTGAGCAGACGTCTCTGGGACTAGATCCTGCTTTTCCCCTTCTGAGCATGCCCAGGGTAAGACCTCTCATTGGAGGTTGGGGGTCACATGCTCAGATACTGCAGCAGCTCCCATTGGTTCTCTAGGAAGGTTCTGAAGTTGCTCAGGTACTGTAGCAGCTCCCATTGGTCCTCTAGGAAGGTCCTAAAGTTGCTGTAGCTATAAAAGGTTCGCATTACCGCACGGCCATGCGCTAGTATCAAACCAATGTCTATGAACTCAGCACCAGTGTGGTCATGTCTGGATGCGGTTAGGGTTTGGCTGAAATAAGCCCCTAGAATATCGGCACCTCCGATGAGGAGTTTGTATGAGTGTATTCAGGGCCTTGGCTGAAATAAGCCGTTAGAATACCGGCACCTCCGGTGAGGAGTTGTTTGTCTGTTTTCTCTGACTGCATGACCACAGTTTGCTCTGGTTGGTAGCTGTGTACCTCTGTGAGGTTAACAGGGCACAGCATCTTTTTCCTAGTGACTCTTTGGAGCTAACAGAGTTCGCTTATCCCGCCATATAGTGCCGCCATTTGCCAGCAGCAGGTTCCTCTCCTGCACAGTGGACCCCGGGTTGCGAACGCACCTAATAATACATATATATATATACTCGGTGCATTCCGCCAACCCTAACAGGCATCACTCAAAACACAACTTGTTCCACCAAAAAAGAAAAAAGCAATTCCTATTATGGCTATGGTAAATGAAAAATATAATTACGACTCTTGCAAGATTGAGAAAACATGAAAGGGCACAAAAAACCTACAATGTCTCACGGCACAAATTCAATATATTATCCCAACCTGCTAGCAAAACCCTTCACAGGCTGCAGCTCACATTATAATCAGTGTGCTGTCACAGGTAGACACATCTAACAATAAACTTCAAACCATGAGCAAAGACAATGAAGCACACATCAACATATTATTATTATTATTTATTATTTAAGGGCCATTTATTCCATGGCGCTTCACATGTGCATATGACACGGGAGAATAATAGCTTGATTTTGGTTAATATTGTAAAACAAACCAGACGCTCTAGAAAATATAAGAGGCAAAATGATCAGACATATAAGGCAAATTTGTGTGCGTTTGTCATCTGGGATTCCACCTAGAGCTTAAGTAGTTTCCTTGGTCCCCAATTACAGTGGAAAAGTGAAGTTAAAGCAGTTATTGATTTTCAAAACTGAAATTTATTGAAAGAGTTGTGATTCATGTATGACCGGCCATTATAGGACATTCTCGAGATGAGTAGGTGCTAAACCTCAAGAGAGTTTAAAGCATGACCTCTGTCTACATGAAATGGATTTTCAAAGCAAATTTCAAATGTGGGAAATCGTGGGAATCTCAGCAGCCACTGCACAGTGAATTCTCTGTTTAGATTCAGCCAAAGCTGAACCTGATAAAAGATGATTAGTGGGGGTGCAAGGTGATGAACCTTCAAAAATTTGATTTTGAGGACCTATCCTAAGTACTGATCATCAATATTGTAAGGCCAGCAAACAACTATAATTCCCTTGCTGATAGCTTCATTGCTGATTCAGGAGTTCCATTCTAATCCATCATTATGCCATGTGATTGGCTACTCTGACAATTTAAATCCTACTTTTGTATGGTGCAAAGGTCCATCTCTGAATGCCGACCTTTGAGACTCATATTCAGGTTCTCATAGGCTCGTTTATGATAATGATTTTTTAGTCCACATACTGTAGGAGCTAATTTTGAACTCAGCAAGTTAGAGTTTGCTGCCATCAAAAAATTGTGTAAAATTGTGTACAAATTACAAATTACACAAAATTGCTGAACATTTTAAGCAAAATTTGTGAAGTGCTAGCAAGCAACTAATGCACAGTGTTAAAAAAAAGAAATGTTTCATTCTCTGGTTTGATCTAATCTTCATGGTTGCTCAGTGAATGATGTAACTGCCATACAGAGGAGTCAAGAGTTTACATTTGATTGAAGAGAATCTGTTAAAAGGTTTTTGTCACCTAATCTGAGAGCAGCATAATAAAGAGACAGAGCACTTGATTCCTGTGATGGGCTACTTGCTGTAATTTTGATAAAAATCACTGTTTTATCAGCAGGAGAAGGACTAGAAGACTACTTAACCTACAGCCATCAAGTCTTCTTTTTCCGTGAATTCTGTCTAACTCTGCCCCCGCCACTGATTAACAGCTTTCTGCCTATGCACAGTGTACATAGAAAGCTGCCAATCAGTGTTGTGGGTGGGGTTATACAGAGCCCAGCATTTAGATAGCTGATAGATCTGCGGCAGATAAAACACTGATTTGTATCAAAACTACAGCAAACAGCCCAGTAAGTGATAGATCGCTAAAATTAGGGTCTCTGCCTGTACATTATGCGGCTATCAGATGGGGTAACTAAACTTGGCGACAGATTCCGAGACTAATAAAGCACACATCAGCATAGAATTTGTCTACTATCCCCAAATTTGAGTAGGTTTAATCCTGGTACTCTGAATTGAAGTTCATAGGCTATCTGTAAATTTGGCATATATAAGGCTGATGCTGTGAAAAGGAAATCAAATAGCAAAACATACTGGGGGCAAGGACTACTGTAATCTCAGCACAAAACTGTGGAATTCATTTATGCCACATATACAGTATATAAGGGCTTGTGCACTATCCGTTAAAAGAACGGATCGCAATTGGACCAATGTTACTCAATGGGGCGGTGCAGATGAACAACTTTTTCACTGACTGAATCTGCATGTGAAAAAAAATCACAGCATGCACAATTTTCCTCTGAAAATCAGATGAGGCTCACCCATTTAATAACATGGTTATGAAAAAAAAAATTGGGTGCGATACGGAGCCAAAGAATAACATCTGATTATTACAGATACATTATAATTCTGTAACGTAGGAAACCGTAAATGGTTCTGTAAATGATGACTAGCTGCTGATGTAAAAAAATCGGACAGCACACGGATGACAAGTGTGAAAAAAATCATCCCACTTTTCTGGATGAAACTCTGAATGATTTTTTACCCTGTCTTGTGACCCTAGCCTGATAGTAAGTCATTGGGAAAACATGAATATAGTCGTACCATATTTATCCATGAATTGATCATTTCTGCGTATGGTATTATTATATGCATTTTTATATGCTATTCATAGTCATTTCATTATATGAGACTCATCAATTAGTGATTAGAAATTAACTTTAAAATTAATAGTACAATAATTCTAGATAATAAGAAATTGTATCTGTCAATAAGTAAAATGTGACGCACCGCCAGTTACAATAAATGCATTGCTCTACCACCTTTACCACTGACATATTTGACTTGTGATTTTTTTTTGGTAGCATTAACATTATACTGGACTTGGTATACAGGCTTCCCTTTAGTTCAAGTCAAGGCAGATTTATGAAGAACATAAAAAAAGAAGAAAAAGAAAACGTGTCACAGACAGGGCCTTTGGGGGCAGAAATGAAGAGCATGTTGTTCTATTTAACATGACTGCAGTGTTCACAACGAGGTGAAGAAAGATTTATCTATTAAATATAGATGAAGCAGCGCAACATAAATCTGTGAAACATCTATAAATAGCAGGTCTTGGGCATCCCAAGATACACAACAGTCATTGCTGCTATTAACATCGATCACACTGCCCGCACCATGCGCCGCTGAAAGTCTAGACCTCTCGAGGACAGCGATATTGCTGAGAAAACGATTGCCATACCCGGATGTTTAGACACCGGGGAACTTGAAGAAGAAGAAGCTGACAGTGTCTGCAGAAACACTTTGTAACCAGCAAACGGTGAGATTGTGAAGGACAGCGAGATATTATTTCTGGGAAGGACTAGTAAGAGGAGAACAATCTGACCTAGCGGTACATATAGGGGGAGAGATTGAAAAGAAATGCGAAAGAAGAAATTCAGGCACGTAACTTAGCGAGCACTGCAGAATAAGACAGTAATAAAAAAAAGCAGTGATGTAATACAGAAGAAATATAAAAACACAAGTCACTGCTGGGTTTTTCGGCACTAAATTGATTTTCTTTTTGATGTAACATCACTCAACAGAATTTGTCAGGGATTATAGTAAAAAGAATCCTGAGACGATGTCCCGATGTGACCTCTGCCGGATAAAGGACGGGCTCGTTTCAATTTGACTTGTATTGCTGTCACTCATTTTGCATATAGCTTTTACGAATTTTATCAATACGATATACAGCAATCTTATATAAAGGGTTTTTCTTTTTAACATATAGTTCCAGTATGGTAATAAAAAATAGGATGCTCTTACCTTCCAATACCCTCCCTCCTTCCTTGTGGCTGTGTCCCCCACCGGTGTCTTTGGCAAATCATTGATGCCATTGATTGGCTGCAGCTAGTACATTCTGATGCGGGACACAACCAAGGGGATAGAGGAGCTGGGTGGGATCGGAATGTATGTATTTTTTTATTTTTTTAAACACACAGAAGCTGGCCATACACGTTAGATCAAACCAATCCTCTCGATTTTTACATGATTGGCTACCACTGTACTCACTGTGGCCATGCAGGGAATGGGGCTCTGGACCACCAGTGGGGGTCTCAGTAATAATATCGCCAGCAATCAAACTTTTGTTTTTATGAGAAAACTCCATTATTGAGTGTTGCAAATGAAATAAGTATCAATCATTTGTCTATATCAGTTTACTGGTTCACTTTATGGTGAAAGGGTGTATGTCTCTGGTTTTGCCAGGGCAAAACAGTTTATCATTTTATATGACTCACTATACAATGATAATTTGATCTTTTCATTGCTGTCCAAAAAACAGTTTAGCTTTGTATTAATATTCATAGAGGACAATTGATAAGGAGTAGCAATGTTTTTAAGGCTAAGTTTGCATAGGCTGTATGTACATAGGCGTATGTTCTGTCATCTTATAGAATCATGACAAATATGCTAATCACACTCTCATCAAACTCTAATCCGATTTTCTTGGATGAGGAGAAGATGGAAAAAAAATGTCTCCATCTTTTCCATTCTGTCAGTCAGTGAAAATTGGAATGCACTCAGATGTATTCCGAGTGCAGGCCTAAGTTTTCCACGTACTCATCGATTTTCAGAGCTAAGTGTGATCCGAATAATAGGCAAGGCTCGATCTGAGTGAGAAATCAAACATGTACAGTCCCATAGAATAACATTGGTCTAAGTGTGATCCGATGTTTTGTTGGATCGCACTCGGAACAAAAATATGGTCCTGTGTACAAGCCATTATGATGATAAATTGCAGAGGCCATTGATTGTCTTTTGCCTTTGCTTGACACTAAATGACTCATCATTTTGCCTAAATTACAACTGGAAGTGTCAGGAAACTGCAAAATGTGAAACAGAACTATATTTACAGTTGTGCTAAAAAAATGTTTATATATCCCAGCAGAATTTTTGCTTTCTTGGCCTTTTTTCACAGAATATGAATGACAACGTCAATTTTTTTCTCCACTCATGGTTAGTGGTTGGGTGAAGCCATTTATTGTCAAACTACTTTTTTTCTCTTTTTAAATCATAATGACAACTCAAAACATCCAAATCACCCTGATCAAAAGTTTACGTACCCCATTTCTTAATACTGTGTATTGCCCCCTCTAACATCAATGACAGCTTGAAGTCTTTTGTGGTAATTGTGGATGAGGTTATTTATTTTCTCAGATGGAAAAGCTGCCCACTCTTCTTGGCAAAAGCCTCCAGTTCCAGTAAATTCCTGGGCTGTTTAGCCTGAACAGCACGCTTGAGATCTCCCCAGAGTGGCTCAATGATATTGAGGTCAGGAGACTGAGATGGCCACTCCAGAAACTTCACTTTGTTCTCCTGTAGCCAATGGCAGGTCGACTTGACCTTGTGTTTTGGATCATTGTCATGCTGGAACGTCCAAGTACTTCCCATGCACAACTTCCGGGCTGGTGATTGCAAATTCGCCTCCAGTATTTGCTGATAACATGCTGCATTCATCTTTCCTTCAACTTTGACCAAGTTTCCTGTGCTTTTGCAGCTCACACATCCCCAAAACATCAGCGATCCACCTCCATATTTTAAAGTGGGAATGGTGTTCCTTTATCATAGGCCTTGTTGACCTCTCTCCAAATATAACATTTATGGTTGTAGCCAAAAAGCTCAATTTTGGTCTCATCACTCCAAATTACCTTGTTCCAGACGTTTTGAGGCTTGTCTCTGTGCTGTTTTGCGTATAGTAGACAAGATACTTTGTGGCATTTGTGCAGTAATGGCTTTCTTCTGGTGACTTGGACATGCAGCCCATTTTCCTTCAAGTGCCTCCTTATTGGGCATCTTGAAACAACCACACCACTGGTTTTCACAGAGTCCAGTATTTCAGCTGATGTTATTTGTGGGTTTTTCTTTGCATCCCGAATAATTTTCCTTCCAGTTGTGGACAACAGTTTGTTGGTCTACCTGACTGTGGTTTTGTTTTTACAGAGGCCCTGATTTTCCATTTGTTAATCACAGTTTGAACGCTGCTGACTGACATTATCAATTTCTTGGATATCTTAGTATATCCCTTTCCTGTTTTATACAGTTCAACTACCTTTTCCCATAGATCCATTGACAATACTTTTGCTTTCCCCATGACTCACAGTTCAGAAATGTCAGTGGCTGGTTGAAAGATGCAAGAGTCTGTCTGGATCCCAGAAACTCACTCAGCTTTTATGCACGCACACCGATTACAACCAAACAGGTCACACGTGAGGATGTTACCTTTAGTAGCCATTCAAACCCATTTGTGTCAACTTCTGTGCATGTTATCAGGCCAAAATCACCAGGGTATGTGAACTTTTGATGAGAGTAATTTGGATGATTTGGGTTGTCATTAAGATTTAAAAAGAGAGGACACAGTACGTTGACAATATATGGCTTCACCCAACCACTAACTTCTGACAGTATCATTCATCGCAAATATCATCACTTTAATTAGAAAAAATAGCATAGCACACTCCATTATTTTTTTCCAGCAAAATATCGGACTCCAGTATTGTCAATTAGAACATCTGTGCACCGTTTGAGCCAATTATGTAACAAATTTGCACCTTGGAGGAATTTTGTTTTTCCTTTTTATATACAGGAATAGAAAACTGGAACATAGCTTAACATCAAAAGTTCATTGGTGTAGTACCAGTAGAAGCCAGTTGATGTCACCATTTCTATCTGATTTGCTGAACTTTTTCTGTTATTCTGTTCCATCAAAACTCTTTATTAATACGAATGTGTCAGGTCACAGAAAAGTGAAGAAAGTTAGCTACTACAGTGATGTATTTGGGGAGAAAAGAGATTTTAATTAAACCATAATACATCAAGGATAAGCTGCCAAAACTGCTTAGCTTTGTATTGTCTATTTACTTGTAAGAAGTTTACATATTAACGTGATAAAACCCTTAGGAAAATATGAATCGCTCAAAGGCTGTAGATTGTTTACCAAACCGTTTAAGGAGAAACAAGTCTCATCTACCTAGACAAAAGATTCTCAGCTCCTATTGATACTTATCTGGATTTGGCAAGAAGGAAATTAGAGAGCCCTATCTGTTTATGCCAGCTTAGTATTTCATAAAATGGTAACAGTGGGTAAAAGCAAACAGTTAAAGATAATAAATCATAGAAGAAGAGAGCAGGGACTTTAGAGCCAGGTGTTGGAAATAATAAGTCTAAAAGTCTTAACTCATTCAGCAAAGCTCTTAAAAGGGAATTTGTCACCAGGCTTTTTGTACATAACCTGAGAGCAGCATAGCATACTGTCAGAAACCCTGATTCCATAGATGTGTCACTTACTGATCTGCTCACTGTAATTTTCCTAAAATCACTGTTTTATCAGTAGCAGAATATCATAAACGGACCACTTAGCCTGCTGCCAGGAAGTCTAACCACACCCCCACCGCTGATAGGCAGCACAGTGTACACAGAAAGCTGCCAATCACTGGTGAGGGCAGGATAATACAGAGCTCAGCATTCATCTGGTAGATCTGCAGCAGACAAAACAATTTAAATGAAAACAGCAGCAACCAGTAAAGTAAGTGATGTCTTACTGAATTCAGGGTCTCTGCCTCTATATCATGCTGCTTTTAGATGGGGTAGCAAACATATAGCGACAGATTCCCTTTAAAGATTTGATACTGACTTTTATGATGGCTGCTTCCAACAGGTCACACTAAAGTCCTTGCTCTCTATCTCCATAAAGAGGTTAATTGCTTAATTAATTTTTCATGGGTGTATTACATGGCCATTAAGTCTCCCTAGTCCATCTTGGCCCTATTCAAAAGTAGAAACATTACCCTTTAGATCACCAGTCAGGGGACTCTCACCCAACTTACCCAATTCTCCTGTTGCTAGAGTAATAAACTGTGAATAATCAGCACATTATATAAGGTTGGCAATATGTGTTTACTGTTCCTAAGTGTTTGTATTACACTTATGTGAAGCTTACTCAATACATTTCCATATGAAAAGATCAAAAATGTAGGCAACACTTAAAGGGAACCTTGAAGATCCCCTTTCACTTTTAAACAATCCCAGTGTCCTTTTAAACATGTTGTTTTAATGCAGCTACACATAATTGAGACTAGAACGAGTTCAGTAGCTGCATTCTTGTCCCATGGAGTTAACGGGAGTCCCTGCACTGCCGGAGGCTATTATGGCTGCTGTCACTGTAATGAGAATACAGAATACTTTCTGTAATTTATTATTAATTTTAAAGGGAGTCTATAAGGGCATTTCGGCTACCAAATTAATAACAATGCTGGTTAAGGTACTTAAACATGCTGAGTGCTGACTTTGGCTTCTGGAGAAAATTGTGAAGAAAATTGTGGAAGAAACAAACTATAATCCAACACACAAATGAGCTGGTTAGTGCTCTATCTGCAGTCCCAATCCTGGCATGTGCTCTGTCCCCCTGCAGTAAATCCTGCACAATGCCAATATCTTGGCCATGATTAATGGCTGTACTTTTCTACTATGTGACTTACACTTTGAGATCATTTGCATATGCCATGAACTCTGGTCCAGAGTATGCATGTTACCCTTTCTGATGTGGGCAAGGACTTCACTAACGTACTTAACTTGTCAGCTGGTAAATCTTTTAACTCATACTTCACAAAACGTAAACCCATTATTGAAAAAGATTGTCCATCCCATTCCAATTGCATAATTTCCATATTTCAATCTACCTATACCATTTCATTGTACACATTGGCATAATAAACAAGAAGTTAGTAGAAATCTTCTCTCACAAGAGCCACAATATTGTATTCTCTTCATCCTTACTCTGCACTGTACAGTGAATAGCTGCAATAGCCTCACAATGTAGTTTAGAATTGAGATAAGTGAATATATTTGATGTGAACCTCATTTGTGTAAAATTTTTGAGAATTCCCTAAGCCTGGCGAATTTGCACTATTTGCGATTCATTTTTTGCAAATCCTCTAAAATAGCAGTGCCATTCTCCACATTGCAAAAGATTGCATCAGTATAAAAAAAAGAAAAGCAGAAGCAAGGAATGCAGCAGCTATTTTGCAGTGAATTTGGATATTGAAAAAATGTCACAGCTCACAAGTTACAGTGAAGTCTAAGTGTGTTGTAGCACAGCAGTGAAGAAGATTTGTGAAAAAAAGAAAACAATACAGAGATTCATTTGATCAGGAGAGAAATACAGTGTGGCTTGCAGTGATTATCAGAGTAGTTATGGTGCATATGCATTTCAATTGAACATTTTTTTTTTTGCATTTGTGCAAAAGTATGCCGCCAATATTTCTGAAAGAAAAACAAAAATGGGTTCTTTCTTAGAAGGGGAAAAAATGCAGACATTTTAACTGCCTCACAAAGTGTTCATATGACAAACATCAGTTTTTTCGCAAACCCATTATATTATTCGAATATGATGTTCGTATGCCTGTTGCTGCTGCTGTTTTTTTGGTGGTTTGCACTTAGCATTCCTTGATCAGACCTTTTTGGCAAGTGTGAATTTGTGTTAAAAAAATACAGATATTTAATATGACTGCATTGCACATTGTTCATGTTGCAAACTATTGATTTTTAACACATCTGTTTAATTAGTCAAATTTGATGAATGTGCATGCCACACCAATATTGCAGCTTATTATTGCTGATGTTTCTGGCCGTGTTCTATACCTACTATTTCTTGTTGGCTCCATTTTGGGAAGGGGGGCATTGTGTTTAAAAAATCCAAAATAGAAGTAAAAAATTATAATAATATAACTGTACGACTATATTTGATTTAAGGGGTAATTGAGAGCCATTTGCTTCTCAGGATAAGAGCCTGAAAGCTCTTTTCATGGTTGTGGTGGTAAGTCCTATGTGCAGAAAACTTGGGTGTGGAATTTACTTTTCACATTGCCGTAAAACCAATTTAATGCAGTGTACAGGATCTAAAACCAGACAAAAAAAAGTCTGGTCCCAGTAAAAATCAACTATAAACTAATACTCTAGTCTACATTATTACATGAAGCAACACCACCTGCTTATGAGGGGAAAGTAAACTGGTCAGCAATATGAGCAATGCACTAGCTGTCCTCCATATCCCCAAGATTACCTTTTTGGTAGCTAGGTGGCATCCACAAAAAATTCCTGATCATTGTCATTATAATCATCATCAAATCTGAAAGGCCAGGTCTTGGGTCGAAATATGAATCTTGCAGCAAATCTTCAGATGAGCTTAGCTTATGGCTGCTTTTCTGTACCAGTCCGGCCCCAACAGCTTGATGTTCTTTGTAGCAATCAGAAGAATCAGTGATTTGGGGAAGAGAAGTCGAAGTACAGCAAAGTCCACACAGATCATAGTGGGAGGGTACTATATGATTAGGCGGACAGACAGCTCATCCATTGTTGAGTTCAGTAGTGGGCTGTTTGCCATGTGCTTGGGTTCGGCATATTGCAGAGCAGATAGGAAAATTGTTGGGTAGGGCTAGGGAAGACACGGCGTGCATGCTACATATTTCTACAAATGACAAACTCAAATGGCAAAGGAAGGTCCTTAAACTTATTTGAGGAATTAGCAGAAATAGAGGACCTCCAAGGTGGTGTTTTCAGAAACATTGCCAATGCCACAAGTGTGACTAGAAAAACAGAATGGTTAGATGGGTGAAAGAGATTTTAAACTGGGATCTAGGGGTTAATGAGTATTTAAAGGGGTTGAGACTAGCAAGCAAAATTGGATGACTAGAGATAAATATGATTAAACCATCAAATGTTTGCTGATCAATGCAAAAAAAGTCTTGCAAACAAAATCCATAAATCTGATACTGTCTGGACGAAGGCTATAAAGGGGTGATCAATGTGGAGAGTTACACTATATTCAAAAAGGATAATAGTGATAAAAACATTGAAGGGGTTAATGATAACATTAGGATTAGCTGTCACAGCGTGAAGTCATTATGGGTAAATATCCATGGTGCTGACAATAGCGGTAAACTACTAATTGGAGTTTGCTATAAACCTCCTAGCATAACCGAACAGTCAGAGGATGAAATGCTAAAAAGGTAGAACATGCAGTAAATAATAATAGGCTCCTTGTTATGTGAGTAACTTGTGCTAAGTAATTGTTAGACTACTGTATTTCTTATTCTTAAACCCTTTAACCCCTTACCGACATTTACATGTCGGTATCCCTCCCTTTGATGTGGGCTCTGGCGGTGAGCGCTCAACTTTCCGGGGACATGTCAGCTATTTTCAACAGCTGACATGTGCCCGCAATAGCCTCGAGTGTAATCGTGATCCACCCGCTGCTGTTAACCAGTTAAATGCCGCTGTCAAACTCTGACAGCGGCATTTAAATCGCACTTCTGTCAATCGCGCCGGAAATACACACACTGGTGACCCCCATCACGTGATTGCGGGTCACCGGTGTGTTAGCATGGCAACCTGAGGTCTCCTGGAGACCTATATGGTTGTCAGTGGTCGGCGCTCATAGCAAGTGAACAAATCTACTACATAGAGACGATCTCCATAGAGACAATACTACATAGAGAGGTCTCCTATGGAGACTACTGAAGCATGGCAAAAGTAAAAAAAACATGTTTTTAAAAATATAAAAATAATGAAAAATTATAAAAGTTCAAATCACCCCCCTTTCGCCCTATTCAAAATAAAACAATAAAAATAAAATCAAACCTATACATATTTGGTATCGCCATATTCAGAACCACCCGATCTATCAATAAAAAAAATGATCAACCTGATCGCTAAATGGCATAGCGAGAAAAAAGTCAAAACGCCAGGATTACGTTTTTTTGGTTGCAGCGACATTGCATTAAGATTAAATAACAGGTGATCAAAAGATCGTATCTGCACCAAAGTGGTATCATTAAAAATGTCAGCTCGGCACGCATATAACAAGCCCTCATCTGACCCTAGATCACGAAAAATGACGACGCTACGGGTATCAGAAAATGGTGCAATTTTTTATTTTATTTTAACAAAGTTTAGATTTTTTTTTCACTACTTAGATAAAAAAGAACCTAGACATGTTTAGTGTCTATGAATTTGCAATGACCTAGAGAATCATAATATCAGGTCAGTTTTAGCATTTAGTGAACCTAGTAAAAAGCCAAACAAAAAACTAGTGTGGCATTGCACTTTTTTTTTGCAATTTCACTGCACTTGGAATTTTTTTTTTCTGTTTTCTAGTACATAACATGGTAAAACCAATGGTGTTTTTCAAAAGTACAACTCGCCTCGCAAAAATCAAGTCCTCACATGGCCATATTAATGGAAAAATAAAAAAGTTATGGCTCTGGGAGTGAGGGGTGCGAAAAATGAAAATGCAAAATAGAAAAAGCTCTATGGTTAAGGGGTTAAATACAATCTCTGCCATAAATCGGAGAATCGTTAATGTGATGCTGATATTCAAAAAGGGTAAGAAGGTGGATCAGTGAAGCCACTGTCTGGTAAGTTTTACCTCAGTGGTGTGCAAAATCTTTGAAGGCATTGTGAAAAGACTACCTGCAAAAACATATTTCAGAAAAAAATATAAATGGAAACCAGCATGAATAAATGAAGGATAAGTCGCTTCTAACCAACATGTTGAGTTTCTATAGTGCATATGTGAATTTTGGTTATGGAGCTGATGTAATATAGCTGGACTTTATAAATGCATTTGATACTGTATCATATAACAGGCTTATACTGGAGCTTCACTATCATGGATAAAGGGACAGTGTGCACTTGGGTAAAAAAATAGTAAAGGGACAGGAAACAAAGACTGATAAATGGTAAAATCTTTAATTGGACTAAAGTCAACAGTGAAGACCACAAGCTTCAGAGTTAGGCCCTATTTCTTTTTATTATCTTTATTAACGATCTTATGGATAGGAAAGTAAAGACTTTGCTGATGACATAAAACTTTGTAGGATAATTAAAATGGGCCTTTACTGTGTCATGTTACGTAATGCATGTTTACCATCATCCTCATATTTTGTGAAAAATTTGATTTTGTTTGTGTACATTAACTGATGTGAATTCTCCCCAGTGGGGCCCCATGCATAGGACTTGGCACGAAAGGCTGTTTTTTTTTATTATTCTTGGCTTGCATGATTACTATTTTCTTTACCATTGTACTATTTTTTTTTTTAAAGGAGGTTTTTGATTGCTACTTTCTTTACCGTCATTCTAATATTTTGCAGAAAAGAGGCGTTTTTGTTTTTTGGACCGATGTAAAATATCTCAGCAGCAGGGCCCTGCACTTGATTGAATTCCTGATCATGACTGGGCACAAAAAGCTAATTTAAAGCAAAAATACTATTTTCTCTACTATCGTTCCCATTTTTAGTAAAAATTAATATCGTATGGGAATTGAATAGTGTAACATCCTCAGGCGGGCACCTGCCTAAGACTGGGAACATAAAAAGTTGCTATAGTGTTGTTATTATTTATTACTACCCTACTGTCTCGGAGAGGATAATCGAATCAGAAATCGAACCCTGATTCTACATTCGCAGTGGTCAATGTTGACAATAAAAGCAATATACAAAGTTGATAGGGCGGCAAAAGACATCTGAATGAATGGATAACATCAAAGCCTTTGCTCATCATATATAAAAATGATAAGTTCAATGATGTTTGGCCTGGCCCATAGGCCAAGGCAGGCACATTCTGCTGATAGGACCCCATGCAGATAATTTAAGTTATTCTCCTTGACTTATAGACAGTGACAGAAAGGTTTACTTGATCAATATTTTTTTCTTACTTTGAAAAGTATAACAATTCTGGAAGTGCAATGTGTTATTAAACAGGCCATTTATTAACACCATTAACCTGGTTACCTATAGCCCTTGTAGAGGTTTCTGCTTTCTGGTAGCTGCTTGGTACATCCAGACACAGGGTGTTTATATAAAAACAGAATAGAGTTTATTGCCCTTCACACAATTTACAGTTCTAAACTGATAACGGCCTTTCTTCAGCACAAATGAATAACAAATGGTCCTTTCTTCAGCATAAATGAGCAACAAAACTATTAAGCAAACCCAGCTGCCTGTATTATGCCAGTAAGACCCAGACTGACCTCTCCCATACGGGCTCTTTTGGTTGCTCTTAAATCCCGGACTCAAAATCCATTCGAATTAAAACCCTCTCAGCAACCTAGTGCTACACACTTTACTTTACCAAGGCCAGCAGCCTCGCTGATACATACCTGCCATCCAGGACCTTACCTCCTGCTTTCTTACACCATATATGTTGTAAATAATCACTTTGACATTAGTAAGGTTGTATTTGTGTTAAATAGCTTGAAGTGGGTTGAACACAGTCTACAGTGGTACACATGCCTTTTCAGAGCAGTTGGAGTACATTTAATTTTCGGCAAGTTAATTAGATTTCAAAGTTGACAAATTAATATTGAGAAGGATTTGCTAATGTGTAGTTTTTAATAGCATGTATAAAGTAATATCATGTATTCATAATATCAACAATTTTAGTCTTGGATATGAATCTGCCATTTTCTTACCTTGGGACCTTTTGTGCCAGGGTCGCCTTCAAAACCTCTTTCTCCCTGTTGAAAAAAATTTGAAGGTTACTAAAGTCGTATACACTTACAAGCCCATACTGCAGTTTATTTTGTAAGTTACACCATGAAAGAAAGATAAATCTATTTTTCCAATATTTTAAATTTTAAAGTGTTTACTACTATATTAATAAAGTTTTCTAAGTTTTATGTACAAATAAAGGGAATCTGTAAACAGGTTTTTGCTATGCAGTCTGAGGGCAGTGTGAGGTAGCTTTGTCACTTACTATGTTATATGCCAGGGGTCCCCAACTCCAGGCCTCGAGGGCCGCCAACAGTGCAGGTTTTCAGGATTTCTTTAGTATTGCATCGGTGGTAATGTGATCATCTGCACAGGTGATGATTCCAACCCCTGTGCAATACTAAGGAAATCCTGAAAACCTGCACTGTTGGCGGCCCTCGAGGCCTGGAGTTGGGGACCACTGTTATATGCTGTTGTTTCCATACAATGAGGGTTTTTCTCCTGGAACATATCACTACCTGGACTGATGGTCACATGAGCCCTGGTCCGACCCTGGCCCCTCCTCTGATAAGCAGCTCATTATCAATAGGCAATGCACACAGTAACCTGTGGAGTTAGCGTTGTTGCTTGGTGAGCTTGGCTACATGCTACAACTAAAAACTCTGACAGTGTCACAACTGCTGCATCCAGTAAATTAAGTAATACATCGTTGGAATCAGGGCCTCATTTCTTACATTATACTGCTCTCAAATAAGGCATCAAAAACCTGATGACAGATTCCCTTTAAATGAAATATATTTTTAAGAATATTCAATGATTTTAATACCAGTTGGTAATAAGTAGAAGGAATTGTAGCACATCAATACATTGATGAAAAATGTTCTCCTTTATTAGTGGTCCATTGAAATCCCAGAAAAAAGAAATAGAACAAGAAATGTTTAAAACTAATGTGTTTCTGTCTGTAAACCGCCCATAATCATATGACTAAGGGCGGTTTTCTGCCAGAAGCGCATTCACTATTAATGTTTCTTGTTCTATTTCCTGTCTCTTTTTGGATTCTAATGGACCACTAGTAAAGTGGAATATTTTTTTTTAAAGGATGGATGTGCTAAAATTCCTTCTACGTACCCGTTTGTGGTGTTCCTGCCAGCTGAATATGGCACCTTCCATTTGGCAAACACAAGACGGATTACATCATTTATTAGTGCTGGTGAGCTTGTCTTTTTCCTTTTCTCCATTTTTAACTAGTGTGCAAGCTAAGAAATATTGTAGTTTATTTAGATTTTTTTTATATTTTGGTATTTTGATGTTGTACAAGAAGCAAGTGTATAGCATTTTAAAAAAAATTAATAATTTGAAAATAACAGTTCTCTAGCTGACATAACATGCATTTACTACATACTTTAAAATGTTGTACAACTTACATGCAAAACAAGCATTATAAATAGTTTTTAGGTTTTAATTTATTTTGTGATGACAAATTGTACAGCCCTTTATGATTAGCCAGAGAGACTTCCTTAATAAAACTGTCCTGGGATATACAGCATCCCCTAGAAAGCACACCGGTCTTAACACTGATAACTTATTCATAAGCTTGGGTACAGATGGAAGAGACATCATTTTAACTGCAGTGGTGTGGCACGGTTAGGATTCCCATAATTCTCAAATACAGAAAAAAATAAAGGAAAGGACCCGTCACCTGAACTGTAATTTTATAGAAAATATAAAATCCAACCAGCACTTCCTTTAAATAGTACTTATTTCTATATTTTCTGCAAAATGTCTATAATCTTGGATCATAAGCATTTTACTGCTAAGTCCTATTCTTAGCATGGTGCCTGTAGGGGAATTAAAGTAATTAAGCTATGTGAGCTGCCTCAAGTGGAGCAGTGCTACGAAAAAATAGCCGCACTTTGAAATGCAAAATGTAACAGTGACCTGGACATATGCAATTTAGAGGTGAGGCGGCCAAAATGTGGAATTCTGGAGTATTGGTAAATCAAAATTTGCCTTTTGTTCTAAAGATCATATTAACTACAATAAGAAGGTCCTTCTTTCAAGATGCTTATCCGTTATCCAGAGTGGAGAAAAGCTTCCATGGAGGGCCAGTTGACTTCTATGGTTCGTGTGTAATTCTTAATTTTCCCTGCTAGGGCGCTGCAGAGAAATTTGGAGAATTGAATGTAGAACTAAACACTTGCTGAAAGGATTTCCTTGTATTTGGAGGCCCTTAAACAAAAATAGTGACATTGTATGAGCATAAAATAGTATGGAGAAATCAAATTAAAATAAAGGTGGTATTCTAGACTTTGCAAAAAAAATTAGTGCCTAATCACTAACAAGTAGGTAGTGCTACCTGCCTGCCTGTTGTTCCTAGCGCCATTTTTCACTGGCACAGAGAGGTCGCAGACCGCTCCTGCCAACGATTCAGCTGCCTTTGCTAACGTCACTTTGACAGAGCTGCAGTTTCTTGCTCTGTTGACATGGAGAGACTGTTGATGTCATTCTGATTGACAGCCGGATCCCCACTGCCAAATTAGTCTGTCACCTACAGCATGACATTCACAGACATACCCCTTCAACAAAGCAGGGTTTCAATAGAGGCAGATGAATTGCCGGCAGGAGCTGTCTGTGAACCCTCTATGTCGGTGAAGAATGGTGCCAGACGCAAGAGGCAGGTAGGTAGCAAGTCTCAGTAAACATTTTGAAATAAAACATTTATCTTAAAAAAAATAAGATGGCTTCATTTTTTTCTTTTTATTTTGTTTCAGATTACATGAGGCTGAAAAAACCAAGTTAAAATAGAAAGTAAAAATATATTATTTTCTTTTCCATTATTATTTGCATTCTGGATTGAAGCTTCATGTCATCCAAGCCGAAATATCTTAAAATATGTCATAGACTGACGCAATTGCAATTACGATAATATAGAAATAAATTGTAATTGGCAGAGTGGGATACTATTCTTTACTCATAGAGCATGGGAACTTCTCTAATACAAAAATATGATGTTTGCCTGTGTGGGAGCATCAGAACAAGGTCAGAGATGCACAAGAATATCCCATGTACCCCTGACATTCACAGTATTCAGAACATACTGAATGAATACTTTTTTGTGTAACTGAGCCTATATTCTGAAATCTGCTACTGAAATAATCTGGTCTCAAGATTAGCAGATTATTAGATAGTTACTGTAATAAGCATCTTTTACTATTAGTGATCACATCGCTATAACATATAACAATGTAACATCAATTGTAGCCTTTTGTCTCTATATGTACCATATAAAACATATAAAGTCAAATAATATTTTATGTAAACATTTTCATGTATAAAAGAAACATAAAAAAATATATAGTACCGTAGGTCGACCCCGGTTACACACAAAAAATCCTTGCAGTCTTGCATCGTTTTTCACGTTAACCAAGAGACTTGGCCTTTCTTAACATCATCCTGATTCCTGGCATAATTCATAAACTTGTACATGTATATTTTCAACCAGACATCCCAGAGCAGATACTGCTCACATTATATCAAGAAGTGGTGAGTACAAGGGTGATGAATATTTTGTGACTAGCATTTATAATACATGAGTATTTTTCGCCATACAGATGCAAAGCATTATACTATTTCAGATAAATGAAATTGTAATCTACAGTTAGCATATTTTTCTTTCTCGTGTTAATTTGAACATTATGTAAAGTGGCATCTCTACAAATTAACAAGAACAAGACAAATGAAAAGGAACTTCAGAAATGAATGCATTGTCTCTCCAGTTTCTATATACAACACTGAACATGCAAAGGTTTAGACCTTTAATAGTAGCAGGTAGAATTCAATGTCATAAGGATGTCAATACATTTATGTCCAAAGGTCGAAATTGCAGTAGCATAAAATGAAATTTATAAATGATGTCTATTTATAACTAATTTGTTTTTCTGTTCATTTTTTACCATTGCTTACTTGGCTGCCATTACTTTAGCTACATTAGGGAGCACTTATCAATGTTTACATCTTAGCTGCTTCATCTTCTGAGCGTTTCTGGTCTGGTGATATGAAGCTTGAATTCTATCCCAATAGAGGCTGAGGCTATTGCTGTAAACCTTCCTCAATTCTAAAGGAATCTATAGGATAAATAATATATAGTCTGAAAAAACCCTTTCGAACAACAACTATCTCTCCCAACTCCCCTATACATATAAATAGTCGACATTAACATATTGTCAATTGGTAGAGCGACAAACTGTTCTGGAAGCTACTTATGTGTATGTAATTCCCTAGTGTTTCTATAACCTCATGAGATTTTTGTATTATTTTTGTGCACTTTTATTTATTGGTTGCTTTAAACCATAAATTATATAATTGTGAAATTCACTACATGCTTAGAAAATTTTAATGGGCTAGAAACATTTCTTTTACTGGTCTTCTGGATTTTAACAGATGTAGTCAATAAAGTCAAATATCTTTTATCCACATGACATTGCAGGATTAATTTCCTTTCATAGGAAAACTAAAGGACTGGATGACTGAATTCCAACTGTCCAAACTCTGTTAATATAATTTGTACCTGGATAGTTGGGAGATGCTCATACACAATGGATGTTGGCTACAGCTGCCAAAATCATCAGGTTTGGACATGATTTTTTTTTAGTTGGGAGAATGTGGCATAAGCTGCTACCAAACTCTTCTAGAAGCGGCTTATATGTATCTCTTGGGAAAAAAAAGGTCAACTGAATTCCAACAGTGCAAACTCTCTTAACATCAGCTGTCTGGGATACGTTGGGAACCCCAAATACAAATTGGATGTCAGCCAATGCTGCTGATATTATGAGGTTTAGACAAATTTAATATAATATGTATCATTGCAGCTGTGCTTGACAAGGTTGTATGTTGTATGTAAGCATACCCAAAGAGGTCAATGCGTCAAGACGGATTTCATCAACCAAGGTATCATTCTAATCAGTATAACGGTGCCGACTTGTCACTGTCTGTAGGTTACTGTGCAGAATCCTGCTAATAGGTTCTTTTTAAATATAGACATTATTTCTGAAAAATGTACTTTTACAATATTATTCTACACTACTTTCTGTTCATTAGTGCACCACAAAAATGTAATGTTATTTTTAAACCCTTCTTATAGAAAGTTTGTATTTTTTTCTTACAAATATACAGATAAAAATGACAGATTGATGGTCACTACAGCCCTAAATATTAAAGTGAACAATAAAGATGATGACCAGGTAACTGACACATACATACAGAGATGATTTAGGGAGCTCTGCCTTAGCTTGAATTTATATTAATTAGTTTCAGCTTATGTGAGAAATGTTGTAACTAAATTAATTCATAAAGAAAACATAGCAAACGTTTTATTCAACACTTAAAGTGCTGAAAATTTTAAAAGACTGTGCCTGTTATCAACCAAAATAAAGACACACTACAGTGAAAAGTATTATTATTATCTAAGATCAAATATTATGAAATTCTGTTCCAATCTTTAGATTTAGTACAAACTTTCCAGAACTTGTACTGCTTAACAAAAAAATTGTGTTTATGCTTTGTTGGTATGGTTAGCAGACACATAAGGATATGTTTAATCCCTGCTTGGAAAAATGTGGCAAACTTCAAAGACTTTTTGTTCCATGAATTCAAAATGTACTTGACTAGAGCATTCCTTGCTTCACTGATGTCATAAACAGATCCATAACCATGAAACAAAGTATATATTAATTATACATTGTTTGTGCTACAAATATATGACTAAATCCCAGCAATGTTAAATACGTTTATTATATGCATAGAATATTTTTCACTCTATATTCATCTACAGGGATTCAGTTTGAGTGAAATGTAGGAGATTTAAAAGTTAAAAAATACCTTGCTAATTTATGGAGAAATGTAAGTTGGACATGCTGGAATTAAAATAAATAAATAAATAAAATCATTGGAACCTGAGGGGTAGATACAAGCTCTCCATTTTGAGACAATAAAGGACTCTGACTGGTAAAGACTCAGATCAGTAATTTAACACTTGAAAATGCTATCCCTATATAAAACTTATTATATCACTAGATCTCACGTAGCTATTGCTCTCCTTGAGAAGTCTCTATTTTTAAAGCTCTCTACTTTATCTCAAGCAGTCTTTAGGATCATTTTTCTTTTCTACAACATTTCACTTGACATTTACAGTATATTATAGGATTCCCTTCTAAAGTCTAATCTCAAGGGTCCTAGCTTCACCCACTATTTTTATTCCAACTCTTACCTCAAGTATCTTTTTACTCTTTAACCAACCTTCATCTTCAAGAGTTTTACTCTTTCTTCTTTACACTATGTGTTTGAATATCCCATCACTTGCCACAGTTCATTAGTCCCATTAGTCCCACTCCTTCTGAAGGTTAGTTTCATTAAGTCTTACATACATAGCTGAACTCTCAGACGACACCTCAGAGGCTACCATGTAAACGGTCCTCCAATTCAGATCTTCGATCTTCTCCATTAACCAGAATTCTGGTTTCTTTCACAGCCATAATGGACCGAGCTAATAGACTCCCATTGGTTTGAACTAGGAACCATTCCGGGGTGATAGATCTTTAAACCCACAGCTAAATCCTACTTGAGCAAACCACACAGACTGACAGTGCATTTAGGCTGTCCCACTTCAGTGATAGATAGTCAGGTCAGGTCATTCATGATGTCTCCATGATGTCTACTCCTGCTAGAATGCCGCAAGCCCACAACGTACGATTTCAGCGCAAAGCCTTCATCATTTTGGTGTGACTCTCCATTACCACCTTTTCCACTTTTGGACTTGCTTTGATATTTTGATATTAATACCCTAGGTATTCATTTGCTGTAACTATTTACTTGGCACACATCATATGTCATTCTTCCTGTTTGGATACTATTAACTCTTCATGTATGAGCCATATTACTTTGCCATCTCATTCTGCTGTGTCTCTTGCCCTTTTGTTCCCTGCTTTTTAACTTTCTTGTAATTGTATTGACTTAATAAAGATCTACATATTTGTATTATCAAATAGTCTATGTATTGTTTTTCTGTAGGTTCTCATTCTTCATCAATTACATAGCCACATTATAAATATTTGTTTGTGTTGTGGAAGCCCAGGCTGCTTTGATAGGAGCCTTCAGCTCATATGCATTGTTGGGTCTGGTGTCTCTCATCTTCCTCTTGACAATACCCCTTAGATTCTCTATGGGGTTAAGGTCAGGCGAGTTTCCTGGCTAGTCAAGCACAGTGATACTGTTGTTTTTAAACCAGGTATTGGTACTTTTGGCAGTGTGGACAGGTGCCAAGTCCTGCTGGAGAATTACATTTCCATCTCCAAAAAGCTTGTCGGCAGATTAATGCTCTAAAATTTCCTGGTAGACGGTTGCGCTGACTTTGGTCTTGATAAAACACAGTGGACCTACACCGGCAGATGACCTGGCTCCGAACCATCACTGATGGTGGAAACTTCACACTCGACCTCAAGCAGCTTGGACTGTGTGCCTCTCCAATCTTCCTCCAGACTCTGGGACCTTGATTTCCAAATGAAATGTAAAATTTATATTCATCTGAAAACAACACCATGGACCACTGAGCAAAAGTCTAGTCCTTTTTCTCCTTGGCCCAGGTAAGACACTTCTGTCGTCTATTGGTCATGAGTGGCTTGACTCAAGGAATAGGACACTTGTAGCTCATGTCCTGGATACGTCTGTGAAATTAAAAATTAAAACACATTCCGCCACAAAACAAGCCCATATATTGCTATGTTCAAGGAAAATAAAAATAAATATGGTTCCTGAAACAAGGGGAACAAAAAAAATAAAAACACAAAGAAAAAAATTCTGGGCCCTTAAAAGGTTAAAAAAGTTTAGTATTCTTAGATTGTGCTGCCTTTGGTGTCAGTTTTTGGAAGGATAACAATATAGATAGATAAATGTAGTAATATTATTTGAGGATATGGGATTTATTAGTTTGCAAAATACTAAAAAGAAATTAATTCTTATGTGATGAACTTGGTTATTCTTTCAAAAATGGAAATGGCTAGTTAATGGACATATTCATGCCATGTAGATGTATAAGGCAGTAAAATAAAAAGTCATGTTGCAGGAAAAGGGTGACAATGTTAAGAAATGTTTTTGAGGAAGTTGAAAGGAACCTTTTTAAAATGTGAATTGTCAAATGACTGCAGGCTAAGAAAAAAATATGGTGAAGTAGACACAGTGTTCTTTTTTCTTTTTGTCAGTTCTATCATCTCATTTTTTATTTCATAAACAGAAAAGATCATAGCAAGAATTAACTGCACAATGTTGACCAAATTATGCGAAGATATCGAGATTTAGATAAGGCGTTGTGAAGGTCTCCAAGAAACGTAATAAAAATTCACCCTAGATTAGAACCATAAATTGATAGAAAATTACAAGCTCCATTCAGTTGACAGTACTATTATAAAGAAATACAAATTAAGCACAAAATAAACCCATCTACTGTAAATTAATAGGCATAGGTCATCTGTCACACAACACAGGTTTCAGGAACAGGTTCTGGTTCACACAACACGGGTTTCAGGTTCAGACAACAAGGGAATCAAGGACAGGGACCTGTCAACACACTAGTTGCACACACAATAAGAAGGGGAACTACAGGGGTTGCTCAGGCACCATCCAACTGTTGAAGGTGCTTTATATATCTGATACCTCCCAGCTACTAGCTGGGAGCATGTCCAAAGTGCACAGGCCCAAGGGAGTAGGAAGCCAGTGTGGAGGAAAAACAAATGACATAGTGGCTGGAGCAGTGAGTATGTCGGCATCCCTGCCAGGAGGAGTGAGAGGGACCATGCAGGGACATGAGCGTTTCAATACCCCCTCCCTTATGCCCCCTCTTCTTCAAGCCTGCACTGAATCTCTGCAGAAGAAGTGGGGTATGATTATTCTCCTTGGACTTCCACGACCTTCTCTTCTCTCCAGTTCACTAGAAGAAAGGTTTTATCTTTCACCTTCCTCATGGCCAGGACACTTCTTACAACCATGACATCCTCAGAGCAGACCAAAGCGGGCATAGTTCCAGGATATTTAAACTGCAAAGTTTCATGTTGCCAGGCAATACCAGCCACCATCTTTCAAGAATCGAATACAAGTTGTGTTTTTTCCTCCTGGTCTTCCTCTTGGTAGGAGGAAAGGAAAGACATGAAAAGTGCTTTCGCCTTGACATTCTCGTCAGCCAGCCACTTGAGAAATGTAGATACCACCTATGGGTTCATCTTCAAACTGGTATCTAGGACGAGAGGTCCTCAAGTGGTTGGGGATCCCGGAAGCAAGTCTATGAAACATTTGCCCAGACTGTGTGATGGTAACATCTTCGCATGACCAGTCTGATGATGACAGACCTGGCAGTAAAGATGGCATCGCTGGCTGGACGTACAGAGACCACCTCTCATGACATAACTGTCCCCAAAAAGGCACCTCACTAAATCTCCAGTCCAGAATGGGCTCATGAGTTCATAACCACGGAACATTAAAGAGAAGTGGATGAAATAAATGAGACAGAACAAAGAAACAACGTTCTCCGTATGCAACATTCCTGTCCAGGGCACTACATGTTCAGTAGCCACTTGAATGCCTTCGGATAGGGCCCTTCCCTGTACTGACGAAACCATCTAAGGATGCTGGAGGTGATGGACGTGAATCTGATACTGCTCTACTATAGAGTCGAGATAGGCTGTCTCAAAGAACTGGGAGTCTCTACATGATACAGTCAAAGTCAACGAGGGAGAGATATTACTCTTGCCTAGGGTAGCCTCTCCACAGGTCCTAGGCTTTGGAGCTTTTGAGACTTCTCAGGACAAAATCAAATTAAATGTTCCATGCTATCACAACAGTAGCACAATTCCTTGGCACAACGGTGTACCGGCTGCTGATCAGCCAGCCTAACATGGTCGACCTGCGTGGGTTCAGAAAAGACAGCTGTCTCAGAAGGGTGGGGAATGAGCAGCCTCTGAAAGGATGCAGCCAAATGTGATGGCTTTCTTTCACACATCACCTCTTTGGTCTAATCCTGAAAACTGAGATCAATCCGGATTGCCAGGGAAATCAAGTAGTCTACAATATCAGGAAGGTCTCGATGAGCCAACTCGTCCCTAATACTTCCAGATGAACCCTACCAGAAGGCAGCTACCAAACCTTCATCATTCCAACCAAGTTCGGAAGACAGGGTGCAGAACTACATGGCAGACTAGCTTATGGACAGATCCTCCCTGACAGAGTCTGAGAAGATAAAATGCAGCAGAAGACACATGGCTCAACTCATTGAAGACCTTATCGAAGGCCACTAAAAAGGCTTGAAGATCCGAGGTTACAGTGTTCCCTGTCTCCCACAAGTAGCTGAGCCATGCTAGGTCATCTCCTGCTAGGTGGGGCATTAGTAATCCCACTTTAGCCCAATCAGAGGGAAACTGAGGGGACAATACTTCATAGTGCAGTGCGCAATGATTTAGGAAATCATGATACTGCTAAAAATTCCCGTTGTAATGTTGCGGAGCAGACAGACAAAGGATTAGCTCCAGGTACATAATTTGCAAGATGAGAAGTCACAGCCGTAGTTACTGATACTTGGGCACGAGTGGATGAAGCAGCTGATGTTAGAGCTTCCTAACGGGTATTCACTGTCCACAAATAGAAAAGCAGAAAACCCAAAATTGGATATCAAGCAAATATCATATTTGTGTTTAATAAATAAGGCCAAAGCGTATTAAAATGTAAAATGCCTTTATTAAATTTTATCTGGCAAAAAATGAAACTATATAATATAGTGTCATTTTTTGCCAGATAAAATTTAATAAAGGCATTTTACATTTTAATACTCTTTGGCCTTATTTATTATACATAAATATGATATTTGCTTGATATCCAATTTTGGGTTTTCTGCTTTTGTAATGTTTCGAATGGTCTGCCATTCATTTTTTTGTAGCAGTCACTTTTTTCTCTGTTGATTTTCTCAAACAATTTATTGGATATTACATTTTTTATATATTATTTGGTTGGGAAATAGGATTGCTGCATTTTTCTTTACTGTTCACATATAGGACAGAATTTGTTCCTACTGATTTAATTGGCGGGACATCTCTTGATACAACTCCGAGTGTGGAAGGGCATTGAGATCAACGAAGTCCATGGCCCAAGCAAACTGTCATACACATGGATCATAAATCCTCTATGCCATGAGCTGGGCTTACCTAGAAGAGGTGTGGCTACATGGTCTTTGCTATAGTTCCTGATAGTGGACTTAAGCTTGAGCTGCATGTAGCAGTCAGAGACCACTCCTGGGCATTCCCCAAGGGTCAGGATCGCAAACATGAACATGGACTCTAAGTCAATGGCAGAACATGATTTGGAAACTGCTTTAACCCCTTCCCGACCTTTGACGCCACGTAGGCGTCATGAAAGTCGGTGCCAATCCGAACCATGACGCCTATGTGGCGTCATGGAAAGATCGCGTCCCTGCAGGCCGGGTGAAAGGGTTAACTCCCATTTCACCCGATCTGCAGGGACAGGGGGAGTGGTAGTTTAGCCAGGGGGGGTGGCTTCACCCCCTCGTGGCTACGATCGCTCTGATTGGCTGTTGAAAGTGAAACTGCCAATCAGAGCGATTTGTAATATTTCACCTATTATAACAGGTGAAATATTACAATCCAGCCATGGCCGATGCTGCAATATCATTGGCCATGGCTGGAAACATTAATGTGCCCCCACCCCACCCCACCGATCGCCCCCCCAGCCCCCCGATCTGTCCGGTACACTGCTCCGGCTCCCCTCTGTCCTGTGCTCCGCTCCCCCCGTGCTCTTGTCCGCTCCCCCTGTGCTTCAATCACCCCCCCGTGCTCCGATCACCCCCCCTGCACTCCGATCCACCCCCCTCCGTGCTCCGTTCCACCCCTCCCGCGCTCCGATTCACCCCCCCATGCTCCGATCCCCCCCCCGTGCTCCCCCTCCACCCTATCATACTTACCGATCCTGCCGGGGTCCGTCCGTCTTCTCCCCGGGCGCCGCCATCTTCCAAAATGGCGGGCGCATGCGCAGTGCGCCCGCCGAATCTGCCGGCCGGCAGATTCGTTCCAAAGTGCATTTTGATCACTGAGATATAATCTATCTCAGTGATCAAAATTAAAAAAAATAATAAATGACCCCCCCCCTTTGTCACCCCCATAGGTAGGGACAATTAAAAAAATAAAGAATTTTTTTTTCCCACTAATGTTAGAATAGGGTTAGGGGTAGGGTTAGGGTTAGGGGTAGGGTTAGGGGTAGGGTTAGGGTTAGGGCTAGGGTTAGGGGTAGGGTTAGGGGTAGGGTTAGGGTTAGGGCTAGGGTTAGGGCTAGGGTTAGGGCTAGGGGTAGGGTTAGGGCTAGGGTTAGGGCTAGGGGTAGGGTTAGGGCTAGGGTTAGGGCTAGGGTTAGGGCTAGGGTTAGGGTTAGGGGTAGGGGTAGGGTTAGGGTTTCGGTATGTGCACACGTATTCTGGTCCTCTGCGGATTTTTCCGCTGCGGATTTGATGAATCCGCAGTGCTAAACCGCTGTGGATTTATGGCGGATTTACCGCGTTTTTTCTGCGCATTTCACTGCGGTTTTACAACTGCGATTTTCTATTTGAGCAGTTGTAAAACCGCTGCGGAATCTGCACAAAGAAGTGACATGCTTCGGAATGCAAACCGCTGCGTTTCCGTGCAGTTTTTCTGCAGCACGTGTACAGCGATTTTTGTTTCCCATAGGTTTACATTGAACTGTAAACTCATGGGAAACTGCTGCGGATCCGCAGCGTTTTCCGCAGCGTGTGCAAATACCTTTAGAATTAGGCCATGTGCACACGGTGCGGATTTGGCAGCGGATCCGCAGTGGATTGGCCGCTGCGGATTCGCAGCAGTGTTCCATCAGGTTTACAGTACCATGTAAACATATGGAAACCAAATCCGCTGTGCCCATGGTGCGGAAAATACCGCGCGGGAACGCTGCGTTGTATTTTCCGCAGCATGTCAATTCTTTGTGCGGATTCCGCAGCGTTTTACACCTGTTCCTCAATAGGAATCCGCAGGTGAAATCCGCACAAAAAACACTGGAAATCCGCGGAAAATCCGCAGGTAAAACGCAGTGCCTTTTACACGCGGATTTTTCAAAAATGCTGAAAAATCTCACACGAATCCGCAACGTGGGCACATAGCCTTAGGGTTAGGGTTGGGATTAGGGTTGTGGTTAGGGGTGTGTTGTGGTTAGGGTTGTGATTAGGGTTATGGCTACAGTTGAGATTAGGGTTAGGGGTGTGTTGGGGTTAGGGTTAGGGCTGTGATTAGGGTTATGGCTACAGTTGGGATTAAGGTTAGGGATGTGTTGGGGTTAGGGTTAGGGTTAGGGCTGTGATAAGGGTTATGGCTACAGTTGGAATTAGGGTTGTGGTTAGGGTTAGGGGTGTGTTGGGGTTAGGGTTGTGGTTAGGGGTGTGTTGGGGTTAGGGTTGTGATTAGGGTTATGGCTACAGTTGGGATTACGGTTAGGGGTGTGTTGGGGTTAGTGTTGGAGGTAGAATTGAGGGGTTACCACTGTTTAGGCACATCAGGGGTCTCCAAACGCAACATGGCGCCACCATTGATTCCAGCCAATCTCGTATTCAAAAAGTCAAATGGTGCTCCCTCAATTCCGAGCCCTGACGTGTGCCCAAACAGTGGTTTACCCCCACATATGGGGTACCAGCATACTCAGGATAAACTGCGCAACAATTACTGGGGTCCAATTTCTCCTGTAACCCTTGGGAAAATAAAAAATTCTGGGCTAAATAATTATTTTTGAGGACAGAAAACGTATTTATTATTTTCACGGCTCTGCATTATATACTTCTATGAAGCACTTGGGGGTTCAAAGTGCTCACCACACATCTAGATAAGTTCCTTTCGGGGTCTAGTTTCCAAAATGGGGTCACTTGTGGGGGGTTTCTACTGTTCAGCCACATCAGGGGCTCTGCAAACGCAACGTGACGCCCACAGAGCATTCCATCAAAGTCTGCATTTCAAAACGTCACTACTTCACTTCCGAGCCTCGGCATGTGCCCAAACAGTGGTTTACCCCCACATATGGGGTATCGGCGTACTCAGGAGAAACTGGACAACAACTTTTGGGGTCAAATTTCTCCTGATACCCTTGGGAAAATAAAATATTGCAGGCTAAAAGATCATTTTTGAGAAAATATTTTTTTCTTTTATTTTCATGGCTCTGCGTTATAAACTTCTGTGAAGCACTTGGGGGTTCAAAGTCCTCACCACACATCTAAATTAGTTCCTTTGGTGGACTAGTTTCCAAAATGGGGTCATTTCTGGGGGATCTCCAATGTTTAGGCACACAGGGGCTCTCCAAACGTGACATGGTGTCCGCTAATGATTGGAGCTAATTTTCCATTTAAAAAGCCAAATGGCGTGCCATCCCTTCCGAGCCCTGCCGTGCGCCCAAACAGTGGTTTACCCCCACATATGGGGTATCAGCGTACTCAGGACAAACTGGACAACAACATTTGGGGTCCAATTTCTCCTATTACCCTTGGCAAAATAGGACATTCCAGGCTAAAATATCATTTTTGAGGAAAGAAAAATTATTTTTTATTTTCATGGCTCTGCGTTATAAACTTCTGTGAAGCACCTGGGGGTTTAAAGTGCTCAATATGCATCTAGATAAGTTCCTTGGGGGGTCTAGTTTCCAAAATGGGGTCACTTGTGGGGGAGCTCCAATGTTTAGGCACACAGGGGCTCTCCAAACGCGACATGGTGTCTTCTAACAATTGGAGCTAATTTTCCATTCAAAAAGTCAAATGGCGCGCCTTCCCTTCCGAGCCCTGCCGAGTGCCCAAACAGTGGTTTACCCCCACATATGAGGTATCGGTGTACTCAGGAGTAATTGCCCAACAAATTTTATGATCCATTTTATCCTACTGCCCATGTGAAAATGAAAAAATTGAGGCGAAAAGAATTTTTTTGTGAAAAAAAAGTACTTTTTCATTTTTACAGATCAATTTGTGAAGCACCTGAGGGTTTAAAGTGCTCACTAGGCATCTAAATAAGTTCCTTGGGGGGTCTAGTTTCCAAAATAGGGTCACTTGTGGGGGAGCTCCAATGTTTAGGCACACAGGGGCTCTCCAAACGCGACATGGTGTCCGCTAACGATGGAGATAATTTTTCATTCAAAAAGTCAAATGGCGCTCCTTCCCTTCCGAGCCTTACCATGTGCCCAAACAGTGGTTTACCCCCACATATGAGGTATCAGTGTACTCAGGAGAAATTGCCCAACAAATTTTAGGATCCATTTTTTCCTGTTGCCCATGTGAAAATGAAAAAATTGAGGCTAAAAGAATTTTTTTGTGAAAAAAAAGTACTTTTTCATTTTTACGGATCAATTTGTGAAGCATCTGGGGGTTCAAAGTGCTCACTATGCATCTAGATAAGTTCCCTGTGGCGTCTAGTTTCCAAAATGGGGTCACTTGTGGGGGAGCTCCAATTTTTAGGCACACGGGGGCTCTCCAAACGTGACATGGTGTCCGCTAAAGAGTGGAGCCAATTTTTGATTCAAAAAGTCAAATGGTGCTCCTTCCCTTCCAAGCCCTGCCGTGCGCCCAAACAGTGGTTTACCCCCACATATGAGGTATCAGCGTACTCAGGACAAATTGGACAACAACTTACGTGGTTCAGTTTCTCCTTTTACCATTGGGAAAATAAAAAAATTGTTGCTAAAAGATAATTTTTGTGACTAAAAAGTTAAATGTTCATTTTTTCCTTCCATGTTGCTTCTGCTGCTGTGAAGCACCTGAAGGGTTAATAAACTTCTGGAATGTGTTTTTGAGTACCTTGAGGGGTGCAGTTTTTAGAATGGTGTCACTTTTGGGTATTTTCAGCCATATAGACCCCTCAAACTGACTTCAAATGTGAGGTGGTCCCTAAAAAATGGTTTTGTAAATTTTGTTGTAAAAATGAGAAATCGCTGGTCAAATTTTAACCCTTATAACTTCCTAGCAAAAAAAAATTTTGTTTCCAAAATTGTGCTGATGTAAAGTAAACGTGTGGGAAATGTTATTTATTTACTATTTTGTGTCACATAACTCTCTGGTTTAACAGAATAAAAATTCAAAATGTGAAAATTGCGAAATTTCCAAAATTTTTGCCAAATTTCCGTTTTTATCACAAATAAACGCATAATTTATTGACCTAAATTTGCCACTATCATGAAGCCCAATATGTCACGAAAAAACAGTCTCAGAACCGCTAGGATCCGTTGAAGCGTTCCTGAGTTATTACCTCATAAAGGGACACTGGTCAGAATTGCAAAAAACGGCAAGGTCTTTAAGGTCAAAATAGGCTGGGTCATGAAGGGGTTAACCATATCATAACCGATACAGATGCTACGGATTCTGGATCACTAGACATGATTGGCACTGGTTCTGGTTGAGACAGTGCAGATTCAGGAACACTAGCCAGGACAGACACTGGTGCTCGTTCAGACAACATGGGTTTCAGGAACAGGTTCTCGTTTAGACAACAAGCCCAGTGGAGCAGGAAGCTATGGCAGAGGAAGATCACATTGCAGAGAGGCCGGGGCGGTGTATATATCGGTTGTCTTGTCAGGAGGAGGGAGAGGGGCCATGCAGGTCGGCAGCACTGGCATGACATCATCATCCCTGTGACCAAAGTACATTAATATACTGTATATGCTCTCTTTGTTCACAGTATCCTGCAAGCAGTGCCATATGTGCATCAGGGTGTTACACTGATAGTGAGATCCTAAATTTTGATGAGCGAGTGTTAGACAGCCAATAAAAATGTTGGGATTTTCTGTCATACACGGTAATTGACCTGTTTACTTGATGCTTAGCACACACTCCTTTGGAAGCAATTCAGAGAGAGTTGTTATATGAGGGAGAGCTTTTTTAAAGCAGGCATGTAGGCAGTGTTTAATATTGCTATTGCAGTACTTGCATATCACTGCTGCACCATTAAAACAAATTTATTTTCAGGGCTATATACTGTCATTTCTCTAGTAAAACCACTGTTACATGTGTTCAGTGTAGGGATAGCTGGTGAAGGAGGGATAGTTTTGGATTAGATGCTATAAGCAAGGTTTATTGCCTTACAGTCCTTCTATAGGTATAGTGCTGCTTCAACCTGAAAACAAAAGTACTTTTCAGGGATAGATACTGTCCCTTCTCTAGTAAAACCATTGTTACATGCAGTCAGTGTAGAGATGGCTAATGGAGGAGGGATACTTTTGGATTGGAGGCATATAGGCCAAGTTTATTGCCTTACCGTTCTTCTATAGGTATACTGCTACTGCAAACACAACACAAAAGTGCTTTTCAGGGCTACATATTTTCTTTCCCCTATTTATACCAGAAAATTTGCAGGTATATATTATATACCTAATTTAAAATTCACAAGGTGTGTGGTAAGGGACAGTGAAGTGGACTTGCTGCTGATGGTGCACGCAGAGGCTGAGGCCATGAACCAGGTGAAACTGTGCCTGCTGCATGAGCACAACAAACATGCTCATCCACAAGACTTGGCTTCCTGTCCCACATTGCAGAGGGGCATGGGACACCATCTTCTCAGCATGGATTGGGTGATAATGAGGAGGAGGAGGCTGAGGGGGAGGAGGTACAAGATATGGCAGCCTGTGCAAGAGAGGGTACCACCCAAACCAGCTTCAGCGTGGATAAGTTGAAGATGAAAAGAGATGGAGAGCCATCCTCAAGGTAGGGATAGGGAAGTCCAGCCTGTTGAAAGGAAGGCAACCTTTCCCATGGCCCTCACATTACGTGCATTTTGGCAACACTGATTACTGATCACCCTTCTTGACCCATGCTAAAATTTGAACTTTCCATCTCTCCTTTCCTGCAGCGGAGAGGGCTAGTATAATGGTGCAATACCAGAAGGCTCTACTTGAATAATTAGCACTAAATGTATGTATTAGAGGCAGGGAAACACTATCAAAGATCTGGGACAGTCTCATTAGACCCTCGAAGCGGCCAGGCCCTGATACACGTTGTAGTCTGACAGGAGGGAAAAGTTTTGGAAGATGGTGAAAGAGTGCTTTCTGACTGTACAAGCGTCCTCCGTGATCCCTCTGTGCCATAGAACTATTGGGTATCCAAGCTGGACACATGGCAAGGACAGTCCCTTTACGCCATAGAGGTGCTGGCCTGCCCTGCTGCTAGCGTTTTTTCAAAGCGAGTATTTAGTGCCACCAGGGGCATAATAACTGATAGGTGCATCCACCTGTAAACTGAAAATGCTGACAGGCTGAATCTTATCAAAATGAACAAGGTCTGGATTTGCCCAGACTTCTCAAACCCACTGGATGATAGCAGTGGAACATGAAGCCAATCCAAATGCTCCTTTTTTCTGGTGTATTTCTATGTACCCCTTTACACCCAAAAAAGGGTATATGGTTCATGATTTCTTTTTTTTCTTGTCCTCATTTCAAATTTTTAGAGGGTCATCATACGGCCCTCTATATAATTTTATAGAGAATCATCATACGGCACTCATTAAAAATTTTCAGAGAGTCATCATGTGGCCCCCATTTCAAATACATGTTGCACACACCACATGCCCAGATAAGGTAGAAAAATTTTAAAATTACATTTAATAGTAACTACTGGTGGGTGCAGAAGAAAGGAAAAGGGAATATCCAGCACGTCCATCCAGTGTAAGTAAAATATCCAAAATTTATTGAAGCATTTTAAAAAACAATATTAAAAAAGAGAGAGAGAGACCCTCTCTGCCTGACGCGTTTCTGGCGCACCACGGCGCCCTTAGTCATAGGAACTGATGGGTGCAGTTTTATTTCCCCCTTTACTATGTCATCTACTAAGGTCATAGGCGACAGAGAAATACGCCAAGAGATGGCCCGACTATTAAGGGGTGGGGGAGGCTTTTTTTATCTTCATAAATTTGCCTTATATACAAGTTATTATACAGAAAAGAATGTTTCCTAAGATTTTTTCCTTTAAAATACCTTTTATCTTTGGTTTTGTATGTTTTATTGTCAGTCAGTAAAAGTGGAGTAATACTCTGACATTGTTCTCAGTAGTTATAGTTAGTTATTATTAAGGTTGAAGGAAGACTTTAAGTCCATCTAGTTCAACCCATAGCCTAACCTAACATGCCCTAACATGTTGATCCAGAGGAAGGCAAAAAAAAAAACCATGTGGCAAATAGTAAGCTCCCCTTTGGGGAAAAAATTCCTTCCCGACTCCACATACGGCAATTAGACTAGTTCCCTGAATCAACGCCCTATCAAGGAATCTAGTGTATACAACCTGTAACATTATACTTTTCCAGAAAGGTATCCAGTCCCCTCTTAAATTTAATTAATGAATCACTCATTACAACATCATACGGCAGAGAGTTCCATAGTCTCACTGCTCTTACAGTAAAGAACCCTCGTCTGTTATTATGCTTAAACCTTCTTTCCTCCAGACGTAGAGGATGCCCCCTTGTCCCTGTCTCAGGTCTATGATTAAAAAGATCATCAGAAAGGTCTTTGTACTGTCCCCTCATATATTTATACATTAAAATAAGATCACCCCTTAGCCTTCGTTTTTCCAAACTAAATAACCCCAAGTGTAATAACCTATCTTGGTATTGCAGACCTCTCAGTCCTCTAATAACCTTGGTCGCTCTTCTCTGCACCTGCTCCAGTTCAGCTATATCTTTCTTATACACCGGAGACCAGAACTGTGCACAGTATTCTAAGTGTGGTCGAACTAGTGACTTGTATAGAGGTAAAATTATGTTCTCCTCATGAGCATCTATGCCTCTTTTAATGCAACCCATTATTTTATTTGCCTTTGTAGCAGCTGCCTGACACTGGCCACTAAATGTGAGTTTGTCATCCACCCATACACCCAGGTCTTTTTCATTGATGGTTTTGCCCAGAGTTTTAGAATTAAGCATATAAGTATACATCTTATTACTTCTACCCAAGTGCATGACCTTACATTTATCCCCATTAAAGCTCATTTGCCATTTATCAGCCCAAGCTTCTAGTTTACATAAATCATCCTGTAATATAAAATTGTCCTCCTCTGTATTGATTACCCTGCAGAGTTTAGTGTCAACTGCAAATAATGAAATTCTGCTCTGAATGCCCCCTACAAGGTCATTAATAAATATGTTAAAAAGAAGAGGGACCAAAACTGATTCCTGTGGTACCCCACTGCTAACCGCGACCCAGTCCGAGTGTGCTCAATTAATAACCACCCTTTGTTTCCTATCCTTGAGCCAGCTCTCAACCCACTTACACATATTTTCCCCTATCCCCATTATTCTCATTTTATGTATCAACCTTTTGTGTGGCACCGTATCAAAAGCTTTAGAAAAATCCATATACACTAGGTCCACTGGGTTTCCTTGGTCCAGTCCAGAACTTACCTCTTCATAGAAGCTGATCAGATTAGTCTGACATGAACGGTCCCTAGTAAACCCGTGCTGATACTGGGTCATGAGGTTATTCCTCTTCAGATACTCCAGTATAGCATCCCTTAGAATGCCCTCCAGGATTTTACCCACAGTAGAGGTTAAGCTTACTGGCCTATAATTACCGAGTTCAGTTTTTTGTCCCCTTTTTGAATATTGGCACCACATTTGCTATACACCAGTCCTGTGGTACATACCCTGTTATTATGGACTCTTTAAAGATTAAAAATAATGGTCTACCAATGACTGTACTTAATTCCTGCAGTACTCGGGGGTGTATCCTATCCGGGCCCAGAGAATTGTCAATTTTAGCGATTTTTAGACGCCACCATACTTCCTGCTGGGTGAAGCAGTTGACATTTAATGGGGAATTTTTATCACTAGTCATTTTGTCTGCCATGGGATTTTCTTGTGTAAATACTGAAGAAAAAAAGTCATTTAGCATATTGGCTTTTTCCTCATCCGCATCCACCATTTCACCCAGACTATTTTTAAGGGGGCCAACACTATCATTTCTTAGTTTCTTACTATTTACATAGTTAAAGAATATTTTGGGATTATTTTTACTCTCTCTGGCAATTAGTCTCTCTGTCTCATTCTTTGCTGCCTTGATTTGCTTTTTACAGAATTTATTTAATTTTTTGTATTTATTTAATGCCTCATCACTACTGACTTCCTTTAATTCTCTAAATGCTTTCTTTTTGTCACTTATTGCGCTCCTTACAGTTCTATTTAGCCATATTGGTTTCCTCCTATTTCTAGTATGTTTATTCCCGTACAGGATATACTGTGCACAGGTCCTATCCAGGATGCTAATAAACGTCTCCCATTTTCCATGTGTATTTTTATGTCTCGGGATATCGTCCCAGTTAATTGCACCAAGATCCTCTCTCATCCGTTGGAAATTTGCCCTCCTGAAGTTTAGTGTCCTTGTAACCCCTCTACTACACATCTTATTAAAGGATACATGAAAACTTATTATTTTGCGATCACTAGGGTTGAGCGAAACGGACAAATTAAAAAATCGCCGACTTTAGGCAAAGTCGGGTTTCGTGAAACCCGACCCAATCCTAGTGTGGGATCGGCCATGAGGTTGCCGATCTTGTAGCCAAAGTCACATTCCGAATGACGCTTTCAGCGCCATTTCTCATCCAATGAAGGAGGATGCAGAGTGTGGGCAGCGTGATGACATAGGTCTCGGTCCCCACCATCTTAGAGAAGGGCATTACAGTGATTGGCTTGCTTTCTGCGGCATCACAGGGGCTATAAAGGGGCATGCACGCCGACCGCCATCTTACTTCTGCCGATCTTAGCATAGGGAGATGTTGCTGCAGCTTCATCAGAAGAAGGGATATAGTTAGGGAGGGAAGATTAACCCCGAAACTGCTTGTGCTGTAGCGATTTACACTGTCCAACACCACCTTTTCTTTGCAGGGACAGTGGAGTTTATTTTTTTGAGCATCAGCTCTGCAGCTTATTAGGCTGCCCTATAAGGCTCCCTGATAGCTGCATTGCTGTTTGTACACTGCTGTGCAAACCAACTGCTTTTTTAAAAGCAAAAGTCCTGTTGCTCCATTCTGCACAGTTCTCGTTTCTTTGTCCACACTTTTGTGTGCAACAGTCCTTTTTATTGCTGCCATACTTGACCTGAGATCATTGTAGGGAGATTGAAATTGTACTACAGCCCTTGAATTTTTTGATATATCTTCCAGCCACGTTCTGCCACTTACATTGTGTAGTGTAATACACTGGGCCTGAGTTTTGTTGCAGTTTCCCCCCCAAAAGAGGGAGATTGAAATTGGCACTAAGTGGATCTACGTCACAGTTCTGTTAGTTTGTCGTACATCTTCCAGCCATGTTCTGCCACTTACATTGTGTAGTTTTATACACTGGGCCTGAGTTTTGTTGCAGTCTCTCCCAAATAATAGGGAGATTTAAATTGACGCTAAGTGGATCTATGTCACAGTTCTGTTAGTTTGTCGTACATCTTCCAGCCACGTTCTGCCACTTACATTGTGTAGTGTAATACACTGGGCCCGAGTTTTGTTGCAGTCTCCCCCCAAAAAAAGGGAGATTTAAATTGGCACTAAGTGGATCTACGCAGGGCCGGCTCCAGGTTTTTGAGGGCCCCGGGCGAACGAGTCTCAGTGGGCCCCCCCAACCCCCCCCTTTAACACATAAAAGCTGCATTTTGCATGCGTTGTGCGTTGCGTCGCCGACGCAGCACCGCACAACGCAAATGTGAACGTAGCCTAATAAAGTCGCCGGGTCTGCAAAGGGTTAAGAAAGGGGGGGTGCCCCGGAATCCCCCTGAGATCACGTCACAGCGGCCCCAGAGCCCCAAAAACCATGTCCAGCACATTACACCCGGCCTGGGGGCAGTGCAGCACCCACATAATCACTGGCACTGCACGCAGCTTTCTGACCATCTTGCTCCTGAATGAGCTTTATTAATTTGAGGGCAGACCTGACCCACTGACCAGCCAGGCTCAGCAGCAGCCAGCCAGGCTGCATCCCATATAATTCCACTCCCCCGGTCCCCCCCCCTTTTCCCTGCAAAGTGCAGCGTTGGGAGTTGGGACAGACCCTCACCCCCCTCACCGAAGACGAGTCACTGACTCACACTCACTGCGTCGCCGGCCCCCTCGTTGTGGACAGCAGGAGAGGGTGCACCGTCCTCACTGCAGGCTGCAGCTGCTGCTCGTCTTCTCCTCCCGCTTGGCGCTGCCGGACCTGTCCTCTCCTCATGTCCTGGATGGTGGACGCTGGACCGGAGTGGGAAGGCTTCAGCGGCGCCAGCGAACGGTGCGGTCCGACTCCGAACGGCTCTCTCTCTGTCCTCTCCTTGCTCTAGGATGACGAGCCCGCCGACCGGATGTAACAGAATAGATGACCCAGCGACCCGGAAGTGTCTTCTGTATCCATGGTGAGGGCCGGCAGAGGTGAGTATTGCTGCTATTGCAGCTGCGCAGCGCCAGGCGCCAGCGAAATGGCCTCAGACATAGCTGACTGCGCCCCCTGCAGCCAAGGCGCTGCCGGGCGACGTGTGGATGTAGTGAATGACGCGCGCTGGCGGCTGACGTGTACTACCATAAATGGGCCCCCCCGTCTTGCCAGGGCCCCGGCATTTGCCCGGGTGCGCCGGGTGCTGACGCCGGCCCTGGATCTACGTCACAGTTCTGTTAGTTTGTCGTACATCTTCCAGCCACGTTCTGCCACTTACATTGTGTAGTGTAATACACTGGGCCTGAGTTTTGTTGCAGTCTCCCCCAAATAAAAGGGAGATTTAAATTGGCACTAAGTGGATCTACGTCACAGTTCTGTTAGTTTGTCGTACATCTTTATTATACCAAAAGGAACCCTTTATGTACTAAAGATAACACAGATAAAATATAGCTTTTAATTAACATACCAATTAAAACCATGCCACAAATACAACCAGATAAACACATAAAACACACAACCATGCACTCTGGGATAACCCTGCCAAACAATACCTCTTAGTACTGCCTACCTATCAGTGGAGGTTGGCACCCTAAACACAGATACGAGATTGGCGCCCCCACTCACCGTTGGCTGTCCCTATGTCTCCTAGTATGGATCCTAATATAGGTGTCACATACAGACCAGCACGTACACTAGACAGGAAAAAGATAGGCAGACTAACTGGCTGATTGTATATATATATATATATATATATTTATTTATGAATAATATATATATAAACTAGGTTTGTAACAGGGTGAGATACACGGACTAAAGACCAACAATGTGCATAACAAAAAAGTGCTCGTGTATTAAAAATAGGCCTCACTACCTCTGTACCCTACTGCTGTGCAGCCTGCCTAGTTGTGGAGGTTGGCACCCTACTGGTCAGCGGAATGGCGCCCCCACTCAGCGACGACTGGCCCTGGGAAGCCCTAATATTAAATCCCAGACTGATAATGATCAGACATAGATGTGTAAATACACAAAAATGGCAAGGCACAAAAACATATATAGCTGCAGGGAAAGAAAAAAAAAAAACCCTTATCTTCAGCCGAAGATAGCCTAGTGCTTAGATATATGCATGGTAAACAGAGGGTGAGACCGATACTTATCAGTGTTGATATTTCATACGCCTCTACGCGTTTCACCCCAGCGGATCATCAGGAGGCCTTGATATGTAGATGCTGCATGGAATCATGCTTGGTGCACTTATATACAGGTCCTTCTCAAAAAGAGAAAGTTGAGAGACGCAAGACCCAACACTCTGGATGAGCTTAAGGCCGCTATTGAAGCATCCTGGGCCTCCATAACATCTCAGCAGTGTCACAGGCTGATTGCCTCCATGCCACGCCGCATTGAAGCAGTCATTTCTGCCAAAGGATTCCCGACCAAGTATTGAGTGCATAACTGAACATTATTATGTTGTTTTTTTTGTTTGTTATTAAAAAACACTTTTATTTGATTGGATGGGTGAAATATGCTAATTTATTGAGACAGGTTTTTTGGGTTATCAGGAGTTGTATGCCAAAATCATCAGTATTAAAACAATAAAAGACCTGACAAATTTCAGTTGGTGGATAATGAATCTATAATATATGAAAGTTTAATTGTAATCATTACATTATGGTAAATAATGAAATTTAACACTATATGCTAATTTTTTGAGAAGGACCTGTACATGTCTTAATGAGCTTACTAATAATGGGGCGGTGTGAGCATACCAAACAACAGTAAGCTCATTAAGAAATGTATATAAGTGCACCAAGCATGGGGTGAAACGCGTAGAGGCGTATGAAATATCAACACTGATAAGTATCGGTCTCACCCTCTGTTTACCATGCATATATCTAAGCACTAGGCTATCTTCGGCTGAAGATAAGGGTTTTTTTTTTTTGTTTTGTTTTCTTTCCCTGCAGCTATATATGTTTTTGTGCCTTGCCATTTTTGTGTATTTACACATCTGTGTCTGATCATTATCAGGCTGGGATTTCATATTAGGGCTTCCCAGGGCCAGTCGTCGCTAAGTGGGGGCGCCATTCCGCTGACCAGTAGGGTGCCAACCTCCACAGCTAGACAGGCTACACAGCAGTAGGGTACAGAGGTAGGGAGGCCTATTTTTAATACACGAGCACTTTTTTGTTATGCACATTGTTGGTCTTTAGTCCGTGTATCTCACCCTGTCACAAACCTAGTTTATATATATGATTATTCATAAATATATATATATTCAATCAGCCAGTTAGTCTGCCTATCTTTTTCCTGTCTAGTGTAAGTGCTGGTCTGTATGTGACACCTATATTAGGATCCATACTAGGAGACATAGGGACAGCCGACGGTGAGTGGGGGCGCCAATCTCGTATCTGTGTTTAGGGTGCCAACCTCCACTGATAGGTAGGCAGTACTAAGAGGTATTGTTGAGCAGGGTTATCCCAGAGTGCATGGTTGTGTGTTTTATGTGTTTATCTGGTTGTATTTGTGGCATGGTTTTAATTGGTATATTAATTAAAAGCTATATTTTATCTGTGTTATCTTTAGTACATAAAGGGTTCCTATTGGTATAATATAGATTGTCGTTGACCTTTAAGTAGCTGCTAAGACAGCTCCAAGTGGTGTTGATTTTGTCGTACATCTTCCAGCCATGTTCTGCCACTTACATTGTGTAGTTTTATACACTGGGCCTGAGTTTTGTTGCAGTCTCTCCCAAATAATAGGGAGATTTAAATTGACGCTAAGTGGATCTACGTCACAGTTCTGTTAGTTTGTCGTACATCTTCCAGCCACGTTCTGCCACTTACATTGTGTAGTGTAATACACTGGGCCCGAGTTTTGTTGCAGTCTCCCCCCAAAAAAAGGGAGATTTAAATTGGCACTAAGTGGATCTACGTCACAGTTCTGTTAGTTTGTCGTACATCTTCCAGCCACGTTCTGCCACTTACATTGTGTAGTGTAATACACTGGGCCTGAGTTTTGTTGCAGTCTCCCCCAAATAAAAGGGAGATTTAAATTGGCACTAAGTGGATCTACGTCACAGTTCTGTTAGTTTGTCGTACATCTTTATTATACCAAAAGGAACCCTTTATGTACTAAAGATAACACAGATAAAATATAGCTTTTAATTAACATACCAATTAAAACCATGCCACAACATATACATTGTGTAGTGAAATACACTACGCCTGAGTTTTGTTGCAGTCCCCCCCCCCAAAAAAAAGGGAGATTTAAATTCTCCACAAGTTTATGTACACCTTCTACCTTGTTTCACAGTACCATATAACGGTTGTTATTTTGGTTAGATTTTTCCAAAAATGAGGAAGTCTGGTGGAAGAGGCCGTGGGCGAGCGTTGCCAGCTGGTACTGATGGTGGTGGAGCATCTGGTGGTAGTGGGAAAAGCAAAATAGCACCAAAGGCTCGAGGTGTTGAGCCAGCGTCATCGTCTGGCTACACAAGGCCTCGAAGGCTCCCTAATCTGGGAGTAGAAAAACAGGTTTTAAAGCCAGAGCAGCAGGAAAAAGTTTTGGCTTTCCTTGCTGACTCAGCCTTTAGCTCTTTCGCCTCTTCTTCAGAAGGTTCGAAATCTAAAAGCAGCGAGTCGTCAGTGGATGCTCCCGGTAAGGAACAAGTCGCTTCCTTGTGTCTTTCACCCAAGCCAAAAGTGAAGGATGCAGCAGGCGAAACTACAGTTTACTCCATGGAGCTCTTTACACATACCATGCCTGGATTAGAGAGGGAAATTGTTAAAAGCCCATTATAACATGAATCGGATATGGAGTGCACAGATGCACAGCCACAGCTAGATTACTATGCTGTTCTATTGACTCAGATCAGTACATTGCCCTCGAAGTGTACTGAGCCAGAATCTGACCCTGATGAGACTATGGTGCCCCGTCACGAACACTATAGCACCTTACACGGTGACACAGAGGAAGGTGCACATGAAATTGAAGAGGAGGTAATAGATGACCCACTTGTTGACCCAGATTGGCAGCCATTGGGGAAGAGGGTGCCACTGCCAGTAGCTCAGAAGTGGAGGAGGATGAACGACAGCAGCCATCTACATCGCAACAGCTTTCATCTGGCAGGCCCATATCTGGCCAAAAATGTTTGTCAAATCCAAAAACAGTTTTAGGACACCATGGTCATCCAGTGAAAGCACAGCGCGCAATGCCTGAAAAGGTAATCCATAGTAGGAAGAGTGCAGTGTGGGCATTTTTTAACCAAGATCCGAATGATCAGTGCAAAGTTATCTGTAAGAAGTGCTCTAAGACCTTTAGCAGAGGGAAGAATCTCCTAAATTTAAATACAACGTGCATGCGTAGACATTTAACCAGCATGCACTTGCAAGCCTGGACTAACTACCAAACGTCCAGTACCGTTGGTGCACCTCTTCAGAATGAAGGTAGTCAGCAACGCTACATTGCTTCCCTCACAGTAAGCCCACCGGTTAGGACACCACCAGCAGCAAATGTGGAGGTATCGTCGCAAGGCCAAAGCAGTCAGGGAATCACAAGGTTCTTGGTAGGAAACACTGTAGGTAGGCCAACATCAAGAATAGAATCACCAACCCTCTCTCTAATCTGCCATGTCCACCACCACCCCCGCTAGTTCAACCATATGCAGCTCTCCAGTCTTGCTCACCCTACAAGAGACTCTCATTAAGAAAAGAAAGTACTCATCCTTTCATCCGCGTACACAGGGTTTGAACGCTCATATTGCTAGACTAATTTCGTTAGAGATGATGCCCTACTGGTTGGTTGAAAGCAAAGCTTTCAAAGCCCTGATGGCCTAAGCAGTACCACGCTATGACCTACCCAGTCGACACTTCTTTGTGAGAAAAGCCATCCCAGCCCTCCACCAGCATGTCAAAGACCGCATTTTTCATGCACTGAGGCAATCAGTCAGTAGAAAGGTGCACCTGACAACAGATGCATGGACCAATAGGCATTGCCAGGGACGTTACATGTCCATCACGGCGCACTGGGTTAATGTGGTGGGTGCCGGGTCCACAGGGGACAGCCATAGTGGGACAGTTCTGCCTAGCCCACGGTCTAGGAAACAGTTGGCTGTAGGCGTTCGCGACAGAGCGCAGTCGCACGACCACTCCATCCGCAGCTGCCAGTGTTGCACATGAGGTGTCCCATTATGGAACAGCTAGTGGTAAGCGTCAGCAGGCTGTGCTACAAATGAAGTGTTTGGGCAACAACAGACACACCACGGAAGTACTGGCCGAGTACTTGCAGCAAGAAACTCAGTCATGGCTGGGCAGTGTACATCTTGAGGCAGGCAAGGTAGTCAGTGATAACGCAAGGAATTTTATGGCTGCCATAGCCCTTTCAGAACTGAAACACATTCCTTGCCTGGCTCACACCTTGGACCTGGTGGTGCAGTGCTTCCTGAAAAATTATGTGGAGTTACCAGCCCTGCTCCTGAAGGTGCGAAGACTTTGCTCGCACATCTGCCGGTCGCCCGTACACTCCAGCCGTATGCAGAACCATCAGTGATCGCTGAATCTTCCCCAGCACCGCCTAATAATCGACGTTGGAACAAGGTGGAACTCCACACTGCACATGATTCAGAGGCTGTGCGAACAGAGGCGTGCTGTCATTTATTTGTGGGAGGATACACATACATGGGCAGGCAGTTGGATGGCAGACATGAAGTTGTCTGGTGTGCAGTGGTCGAAGCTCCAAGACCTCTGTCAAGTCCTTCAGTTTTTGAGGAATGCACACGGCTGGTAAGTGCAGACGACGCCATCATAAGCATGAGCATCCCCCTGATGCGTCTGCTGATGCAAAGTTTGACGCACATCAAGGAGCTGGCGTCTGCAGCCGAGGAGGAGGGAAGCCTTGATGACAGTCAGCCATTGTCTGCTCTTGGAACTCTCCTGGACGAGGTGGCGGATGAAGAGGAGGAGGAGGAGGATGATGTGGATGAATATTTATGGGAGGAGGATGCTTCTCAGGGGGCAATAGAAACTGGTGGCGCTGCAAGGTCAGGTACAGGGTTTTTGTGGGCCACAAGTGATCTTGATTTGCAAGAAAGTGCTCCTCAACCCAGCAAAAGCACCTGGAGCATTGGCCCACATGGCAGAGTATGCCTTGCGTATCCTAAAAAGGGACCCCCGCATTATCAAAATGATAACCGGTTGGCCTGCCTCCTGGATCCACGATACAAAGGAAAATTACAAAATATCATGCCACATGAGAACCTGGAGCAAATGTTGGCTACCAAACAAGCAACTCTTCTAGACCGTTTGGTTCAGGCATTCCCAACACACAGAGGCGGTGATGGTTCTCACACGAGCCGTAGGGGTCAACATGGCAGAGGTGTTAGAGGTGCACAAATCCGAAGTGGCGTTGGACAGAGGGGTTTTATGACCAGGTTGTGGAGTGATTTCGCAATGACCGCAGACACGACAGGTACTGCTGCATCGATTCAAAGTGACAGGAGACAGCATTTGTCCAGTATGGTTACCAACTATTTTTCCTCCCTTATCGATGTTCTCCCTCACAGGTCATTCCCCTTTGATTACTGGGCATCTAAAATAGACACCTGGCCTGAATTGGCAGAATATGCATTACAGGAGCTCGCTTGCCCAGCTGCTAGAGTGCTATCAGAAAGAGCCTTCAGTGCTGCTGGTTCAATACTGACTGAAAAAAGGACACGTCTGGCTACCCGAAATGTTGATGATCTAACCTTCATTAAAATGAACCAATCATGGATTTCAAATAATTTTGCCCCACCTTCCCCTGCTGACACGTAGCTTGCCTTAAAATTGTCTTGCTTTTGGTCTCCTCTTACTGACTGCTCCAATTCCTCCATTTGCAGCTGCTGAATGTCCACCATAGGCCATTTTTATACCTCCCTAAATGAGCTGACTCCCCCCACAGGGCCGTGGTCACCACTTGGCGCAAGCACCCGTGCGAGTGCCGTTTGCCTGGACAGGTGGGTGTGCCTACTCTTGGGCGACGGCACTGGCACAGGGTTCCTCATAGTACAATGAAATGTCTCTGATGGTGGAGGTGCACAAAAAACATCAGACACACCGTCATAATGAGGGGCCCTGTGCCAGTACCTCCGCCCACGAGAGAGTGTTCCCCCCAGCTCGAACAGTGCTCTACCACTTGCAAAACTTACGTCTCCCTGCTCCACCATTGTGTAGTCTGTGATGTTAAATCCTTCAATGGCACTGCCAATACAAATTTGTTGAAATGACAGATGATAGTAAAAATATACAGGGGCCCTGGCCTCCATTTAGACCAGTTAATACTTTGCGCCAACTTCCACTGTCTGCTACTCAGCAGAGGAGCCCACCCCTGTACCTAGTTATGCCACCAGTTTATTTATGAACATTTTTTTGGCTGATATTTAACCCACCTTAATAATTTTGGCCTACTAACTGTGTCAGCCACTTATTACAGTTGTCCTCCACTGAACAAAGCAATGCCGCCTGTGTACTCCTGTTACCAATTTTGAACTGCATTTAGCCTACTTTATTATTTTAGGCCTACTCAGTCTGTCTGAGCCACTTATTACAGTTGTCCTCCACTGAAAAAAGCAATGCCGCCTGTGTACTCCTGTTACCAATTTTGAACTGCATTTAGCCTACTTTCTTATTTGGGCCTACTAACTGTGTCTGCCCCTCATTACAGTTGTCCTCCACTCAACAAAGCAATGCCGCCAGTTTAAGTCCTGTTAGCAATTTTGAACTGCATTTAGCCTACTTACTTATTTGGGCCTAGTAACTGTGTCAGCCACTCCTTACAGTTGTCCTCCGCTTAACAAAGCAATGCCGCCAGTTTAGTCATATACCAATTTTGAACTGCATTTAGCCTACTTACTTACTAGGGCCTAGTAACTGTGTGAGCCTCTCATTACAGTTGTCCTCCTCCGCTGAACAAAGCTATGCCTCCTGTGTACTCCTCTTACCAATTTTTAACTGCATTTAGCCTACTTTTTTATTTTGGGCCTACTAACTGTGTCTGCGCCACTCATTACAGTTGTCCTCCACTGAACAAAGCTATGCCGCCTGTTTAGTCCTGTTACCAATTTTGAACTACATTTAGCCTACTTTATTATTTAGGCACATCCTCCTCATCCTGCCCATTGCCCAGCCACAGCTAGATGAGTCTGCTGGTACATTGACCCAGACCACTACATTCCCCTTGCACTCTACACAGCCAGAAACTGACGCTGCCGAAATTCAGGTTCCCCTTCCCGCATACTATACCACCTTACACGGGGACAAAGAGGAAGGTGCAGATGAAAGTGCAGGTTCCTTCATCAGGTGGGGGGGCATACTTGTTGGCACTGGCACAGGGCCCCTCATAGTAAGCAAAAGTGTCTCTGGCAGTGGGAGGTGCCGCCCACCGTCAAACACACCGCCGTACCATGAAGGGCCCTGTGCCAGTGCCAACTAGTGGGCCCCCCTGCTTGCTCAGGATCACAGCACTTGCAAAGTTGAAATACTTACCTCTCCCTGCTACACCGCCGTGACGTATTCTGCGTTTCCTGGGCCCACGAAAATCTTGAGCCAGCCCTACCCCCCCACAACTTTAGCCAAATGACCCCCAGTTTTCAATGCCTTACTATTATTATAAAGTAAATTAAGATTGACAAGCTTAAGTAATAAGAATTGATGTTTTTGGCATTAAAATGGGCACTGTAGGTGCTTTCCTGTCCTCCACTCACTGCTGACTTTGATTCCCCATTGACTTGCATTGGGTTTCGTGTTTCAGTCGGCCCCCAACTTTTCGGCCGATTTCACCTGACCCGACTCTTGAGAAAGTCGAGTTTCGCAAAACCTGACTCGATCCTAAAAAAGTAAAAGTCGCTCAAATCTAGTGATGACTATTACCCAAGTGACCCCCCCCAACCCTTATATTTGATATGCAGTCTGGCCTGTTGGTTAATATTAGGTCTAGCAGTGCCCCCCTTCTTGTTGGGTCCTGAACCAGTTGTGAAAGGTAATTGTCTCTCATAGTTGTCAAAAACCGATTACCTTTGCTGGAAATGCAGGTTTCTGTTCCCCAATCTATTTCAGGGTAGTTGAAGTCCCTAATAATAATGACTTCTCCTTGAGTCACAGCTTCATCTATTTGCTTTACGAGGATATTCTCCATTGCTTCCATTATTTTTGGACATTTATAACAAACCCCTATCAGTAATTTATTATTTTTTCCCCCTCCCCTAATCTCCACCTACAGGGACTCTACATTTTCATTAGATTCACCTATATTATCACGCCGGATGGGTTTTAAGGACGATTTTACATATAGACAAACCCTCGCCTATCCATTTGGTCATTTCTGAACAGACTATAACCCTGCAAGTTTAAAGCCCAGTCATGGCTCTCATCTAGTCATGTTACAGATATCCCCACCATGTCATAATTATGCTTCAACAACATTAGGGACTCTATAGCGACAGGGCCTGTTCCGCAGGATTGGCGCATAGCAAATGTGGTGCCAATATTCAAAAAGGGCTCTAAAAGTGAACCTGGAAATTATAGGCCAGTAAGTCTAACCTCTATTGTTGGTAAAATATTTGAAGGGTTTCTGAGGGATGTTATTCTGGATTATCTCAATGAGAATAACTGTTTAACTCCATATCAGCATGGGTTTATGAGAAATCGCTCCTGTCAAACCAATCTAATCAGTTTTTATGAAGAGGTAAGCTATAGGCTGGACCACGGTGAGTCATTGGACGTGGTATATCTCGATTTTTCCAAAGCGTTTGATACCGTGCCGCACAAGAGGTTGGTACACAAAATGAGAATGCTTGGTCTGGGGGAAAATGTGTGTAAATGGGTTAGTAACTGGCTTAGTGATAGAAAGCAGAGGGTGGTTATAAATGGTATAGTCTCTAACTGGGTCGCTGTGACCAGTGGGGTACCGCAAGGGTCAGTATTGGGACCTGTTCTCTTCAACATATTCATTAATGATCTGGTAGAAGGTTTACACAGTAAAATATCGATATTTGCAGATGATACAAAACTATGTAAAGCAGTTAATACAAGAGAAGATAGTATTCTGCTACAGATGGATCTGGATAAGTTGGAAACTTGGGCTGAAAGGTGGCAGATGAGGTTTAACAATGATAAATGTAAGGTTATACACATGGGAAGAAGGAATCAATATCACCATTACACACTGAATGGGAAACCACTGGGTAAATCTGACAGGGAGAAGGACTTGGGGATCCTAGTTAATGATAAACTTACCTGGAGCAGCCAGTGCCATGCAGCAGCTGCCAAGGCAAACAGGATCATGGGGTGCATTAAAAGAGGTCTGGATACACATGATGAGAGCATTATACTGCCTCTGTACAAATCCCTAGTTAGACCGCACATGGAGTACTGTGTCCAGTTTTGGGCACCTGTGCTCAGGAAGGATATAATGGAACTAGAGAGAGTACAAAGGAGGGCAACAAAATTAATAAAGGGGATGGGAGAACTACAATACCCAGATAGATTAGCGAAATTAGGATTATTTAGTCCAGAAAAAAGACGACTGAGGGGCGATCTAATAACCATGTATAAGTATATAAGGGGACAATACAAATATCTCGCTGAGGATCTGTTTATACCAAGGAAGGTGACGGGCACAAGGGGGCATTCTTTGCGTCTGGAGGAGAGAAGGTTTTTCCACCAACATAGAAGAGGATTCTTTACTGTTAGGGCAGTGAGAATCTGGAATTGCTTGCCTGAGGAGGTGGTGATGGCGAACTCAGTCGAGGGGTTCAAGAGAGGCCTGGATGTCTTCCTGGAGCAGAACAATATTGTATCATACAATTAGGTTCTGTAGAAGGAGGTAGATCTGGGGATTTATTATGATGGAATATAGGCTGAACTGGATGGACAAATGTCTTTTTTCGGCCTTACTAACTATGTTACTATGTTACTATGTTATTAGTTCTAATTCATTCCATTTTGTTGGCGAGGCTTCTGGCATTAGTATACATGCACTTGATGTTCCTCTCTGTACCTCTATTCTTTCTTAAATTATTAACTGTTCTAACCCCACCCCCCATGCCACCGCCACCCCCAACTTCCCTATTTGTGTAGCGACCTGGGAGTCATAGATGCGTCCAGGCATTTTTCCCATGCAGTTCCCATTTCACTTAAATGCTGTTTCTTCAATTTCAGCAATTTTCCTGCCTCCCCAGCCCTCCTATTAGGGTCTTTCCTATTGATTTCAATTGTACTCTTTACCCGAGTCAAGTCCATACAAGCGTCCAACCTGCTCAATGCAAGCACCGAGCACAAGAGCATTTTAATGCTTGATCATCACTGTGCACCAAGATATATACAAACATTGAATATATGAATATTAGACTGCACTACCGTAATATAGATAGTACTAACAAAATTGAAATAATTAGTGGACAAATTGGACAATTTGCATGTGCCATGACAAGACATACCTTTCTTTGATGAGACTGTAAAATATGCTTATTCATCGCTGGTGGGAACTCATGAATTGGCCTATTTTACAAGCACAGTATGTAAGAAAAGATACTGAGGGCACTACAAATACAATTGGGATCAGCCAACTTGCACACCAAAATCAAGCAAATTCTCTTATTTATGTACAGTATAGACATAGCACATACACATTTATTGAGCTTCATTTTGGGCAGTATCTTGTATAATTAGCACAATTTGGGGATTTTTCTGTCTTGTGTGTGGGATTTATTTACTATTTATACAGGATATTTATGCCCTTATCCTATGATGACAGTTTATAAAACACGTCTGACTGACATCTTGCTGGTAAATTGATACTTTTAAGAACTTTATAGACAGACATGTTAGGTTCCATGATGCTACTAGTATACACTGCTATTATTATTTAACTTATTTAGTGTTGTACAGTGGAGGAAATAAGTATTTGATCCCACAGCTTTCTTTGAGAAGTAGTGGCGACTGGGCATGTGGTACTGGAGCACTGCGACAGAAATAAGGTCTCGAAAATCCTCTACGTCCACCACGTGGAAAAGCAGCATTTCTGTAGCCAACAGCTTGCAGATGGAGAAATTCAACCTCTTAGCTTTGTCATGGCTAGGAGGAAATGATTTTTTACTTGTCCACATCTGAGGGACTGAGGGCTGGCTGCCGTGCTTAGACGGAGTTGAGTAGGGTGTCCCCGGCTAACTGCTGGTCTGTGAGTAAGGTGCAGGCGGAGATGTTATGTTGCCTTGATCAAAATGTGGTGTCGATGTCGGAGAGCGCTCAACAACAGCAGGTGTTTCCACTTGCAAATGTCCTGACGTCCTGCCAATTACACTGGCTGTTGCGGGTAAAAAGGTGTAAGGTCTGCGTCCAAAACCATGTGTGACTGCTGTCCCCACAGTCACAGAGGATGAAGAGGATGTGGATGCACTTGATGGGGCAGACGGTGGTTGACCCGGCCCACTAGGCCGCATTGTAGCACAGTGAGCTTCCCACTGCAACTTATGCCTCATATCCATGTGACGGTTCATGCATGAAGTACTCAAGCTAATCATTTTTTGTCCTCTACTGAGATTTTGTTGACAAATCTTACAGACAACATGAGTTGGGTCATCCTTTGCAGTGTCAAAAAATGCCCAGGCTATGCAAGGCTTAGAGCACGTGCGACCTGAAAAGCCACCATGACTTCTGGTCTGAGGCACAGTTGGGGTTGAGGATGCAGTTGTTGATGTGCTTCCAGTACTCTGTCTTTGTCCAGAAAGGCGCAACGTAAACTCATCGTCAGACTCGTCACTAGCATCCTCCTCCACCTCCTCTGCTGACCTCATGGACTGGCGGACTGGGGGTTGACAGTAAGTGGGGTCTACAACCTTGTCATCATCATCCTGTGTGTTCTCACACCCGTCGTCCTCAGAGCCAACCTCTTCCTGCCCCGACCGAAAAGTCAAGTTTTCGTTCCAATCAGGTATCTCAGTCTCATCATCATCTTCCTCATTGCCTCCACCAACAGGAGTTACAGTCTGGGAACGAGGGTCTACATTATGCTCAGAACCTTCTTCATCTGGGCCTGGATCCGACTCACAAAGATTCTGGACATCAGTGCAGATCATTTCCTCGTCTGGATTCACAGAAGCTCTGGAGCAAACCTCTGATTCCCAGGCTATAGTATGCGTAAGCAACTCTACAGACTCAGCCATGTGTGTTACCCCATGCTCAGACGGGCGGCTGGAGACTTGGGAGCTTTGAGGAAGCAAGTGCGATTGGGGTGACAACTCTGATGACTGGAGTAGTTGTGATGTTGAAATTGACATGGAGGAGAGCCCACTTGAACGAGCACTTGATATCCGTTCAAGCACCTGCTGTTTTTGTGCCTCATCTGGAATTTTTGGCGATGCTTGCAGTGATGGTCATAAGAAAGGGATCATATCAGATTGTCCATGAAAAGAAGTAAACATCTTACTTTGGCTGGAAGATGGTCTTTCTTCTGCAGATGTTACTGTTGCTTTACCACCTACCCCACGGACACAAACTTATTTTTCCCTTTCCAACATGCTTATCCCCTTTCCACCAGCAGCAGGCCTTTTGCCACTCATTTTAGTGCTTAACTAATTGGCAACTCTGTATCTGTAGTTGTTGGCACAACAACCGATGGATGAAAACCGAGCAGAACTGAGTGGCCGAACAGTGTCCACTGACAAAGACATGAACAGGCTATAAATTTAAAGGTAGGTTAATTTTAACATTGAGAAACAGAATATCAAAAATAAAGTCCAGAAAATCACATTGTATAAATTCTATAAATTTATTTGCATTTTGCAGTGAGAAATAAGTATTTGATCCCTCTGGCAAATAAGACTTATTACTTGGTGGCAAAACCCTTGTTGGAAAGCACAGCAGTCAGACATTTTTTATAGTTGATGATGAGGTTTGCGCACATGTCAGGAGGAATTTTGGTCCACTCCTCTTTGCAGATCATCTATAAATCATCTATAAATCAGTAAGATTTTGAGGCTGCCGCTTGGCAACTTGGAGATTCAACTCCCTCCATAAGTTTTCTATGGGATTAAGGCCACTCCATGACCTTAACGTGCTTCTATTTGAGCCACTCCTTTGTTGCCTTGGCCGTATGTTTTTTGTCATTATCTTGCTGGAAGACCCATCCACGACCCATTTTTAATGTCCTGGTGGAGGGAAAGAGATTGTCACTCAGGATTTTATGGTTCATGGCTCCATCCATTCTACCATTTATGTGGTGAAATAGTCCTGTGTCATTAGCAGAGAAACACCCCCAAAACATAATATTTCCACCTCCATGCTTGACAGTGGGGATGGTATTCTTTGGGTCATAGGCAGAATTTCTCTTCCTCCAAACACAGTGAGTTGAGTTAATGCCAAAGACCTCAATTTTTGTCTCATCTGACCACAGCACCTTCTCCCAATCACTCACAGAATCATCTAGGTGTTCATTGGCAAACTTCAGACAGGCCTTGCACATTTGCCTTTTGAGGAGGGGGACCTTGTGTGCACTGCAGGATTTTAAACCTTTATGGCGTAATGGTTTTCTTGGTGACTGTGGTTACAGCTGCTTTGAAATCATTAACAAGTTTTAGGCTGATCTATCACCTTCCGCATGATCAAGGATACCCCACGAGGTGAGATTTTGCATGGTGAACCAGATCAATGTTGATTGACATTCATTTTTTATTTCTTCCATTTTCTTACTTTTGCATAAACAGTTGTCTCCTTCTCACCCAGCGTCTTACTTATTGTTTTGTAGACCACTCCAGTTTTGTGCAGGTCTATGATCTTGTCCCTGACATCGTTATAAAGCTCTTTGGTCTTGCCCATGTTGTAGAGGTTAGAATCTGACAGATTAATTGAGTCCATGGACAGGAGTTTTTAAAAAGGTGACTATGTAAGACAGCTGTCTTTAATGCAGGTAATGAGTTGATTAGGAGGGTCTAACTGGTCTGTAGGAGCCAGAACTCTTAATGATTGTTAGGGGATCAAATACTTATTTCTCACTGCAAATTGTAAATATATTTATATAATTTATAAAATGTGATTTTCTGGATTTTGTTTTTTGATATTCTATCTCTCAATGTTAAAATGAACCTACTCTTATAATTATAGACTGGTTATGTCTTTGCTAGTTTGCAAACTTACAAAATCAGCAACGGATCAAATATTTACAGTAGGGAGAAAAAGTATTTAGTTAGCCACCAATTTTGAAAGTTCTCCCACTTAAAAAGATGAGAGGGGCCTGTAATTGACATTATAGGTGGACCACAACTATGAGAGTCAAAATGAGAAAACAAATCCATATAATCACCTTGTCTGATTTGGCAAGATTTATTTTGCAAGTTATGGTGGAAAATAAGTATTTGCTAACCTTAAAACATGCAAGATTTCTGGCTCTCATAGACCTGTAACGTTTTCTTGAAGAGGCTCCTCTGTCCTCCACTCATTACCTGTAGTAATGGCACTTGTTTGAACTTGTTATCAGTATAAAAGACATTTGTCCACAATTTCAAACAGTCACACTCCAAATTCCACTATGGTGAAGACTAGGGTTGAGCGAAACGGATCGTTCATTTTCATAAGTCGCCGACTTTTGGCAAAGTCGGGTATCATGAAAACCGACCCGATCCCTGTGTGGGGTCGACCATGCGGTACGCGACTTTCGCGCCAAAGTCGCGTTTCAATGACTCGAAAAGCGCCATTTCTCAGCCAATGAAGGTGGACGCAGAGTGTGGGCAGCGTGATGAAATAGGTCTCAGTCCCCACCATCTTAAAGAAGGGCATTGCAGTGATTGGCTTGCTGTTTGCGGCATCACAGGGGCTATAAAGGGGCGTTCCCGCCGACCGCCATCTTACTGCTGCTGATCTGACCATAGGGAGAGGTTGCTGCCGCTTCGTCAGAAGCAGGGATAGCGTTAGGCAGGGTACATTAACCCCAAAACCGCTTGTGCTGTAGCGATTTCCACTGTCCAACACCATCTTTTCTTTGCAGGGACAGTGGAAGCTACATTTTTTTTCCTCAGCGCTGTAGCTCATTGGGCTGCCCTAGAAGGCTCCCTGATAGCTGCATTGCTGTGTGTACGCCACTGTGCAAACCAACTGCTTTTTTCAAAGCACAAATCCTGTTGTTCCTTCCTTTCTGCACAGCTATCTTGTTTGTTTGTCCACACTTTTGATTTAATTTGTGCAGCAGTCCACTCCTTGTTATTGCTGCCTGCCATACATTGCTGAGATTACTGCAGGGAGATAGTAATTGTAGGACAGTCCCTTTTTTTTTTTTTTTCGTTACATCTCTTCAAGCCACTTTCTGCTTTAGAAAATATACTCTAATACAGTGGCCCACATTTATTTACTAGTCTCCCTGAATAAAAAAAAAAGGGTGCAGATTGAAATTGGCAAATCTGCATCAGTGGCAGTCCTGTGTGTGGCATCTGTGTCTCATTTTCTGGCACAGAAAACATACAGTCTAACAGTGGGCGTGATTTCTTGCCAATTCTCCCAGAAATAAAAAAAATAAATAGTGGGAGATTAATATTGGCATTTGTGCTTCAGTGCCAGTCGTGTGTGCCATCTCTCACGGGCAGCACGGTGGTGCAGTGGTTAGCACAGCAGCCTTGCAGCGCTGGAGTCCTGGGTTCAAGCCCCACTCTGGACAACAAAGAGTTTGTATGTTCTCTCCGTGTTTGCGTGGGTTTCCTCCGGGTTCTCCAGTTTCCTCCCACATTCCAAAGACATACAGATAGGGAATTTAGATTGTGAGCCCCAACGGGGACAGCGATGATAATGTGTGCAAACTGTAAAGCGCTGCGGAATATGTTAGCGCTATATAAAAATAAAGATTATTAATATTGGCATTTGTGCTTGAGTGCCAGTCGTGTGTGCCATCTCTCTCAAATTGTGGGGCACAGAAAGCCTAGTGTCTAATACTGTTTTTTTTTTTTTTAAATTCTCCCTTAAAAAAAATAAATAGTACCTACTAATTTTCTCCAGAAATATCATATACACCGTATAATGACCGCGTTTAGAACTAAGATAAACCAATCTACGGATTGGCTCTGGCTTGACTTGCTAGTGAGGTTGAAAACTCCAATCACTAAACTGGTTTCTAAACTATACGTGAACCTCCTCAGAAGTTCAACTCAATTTAAACCCTTATATCTTTCTTCCTGGGAGATGGAGTTGGGTCTGACGCTTTCCCCTCATGAAACTCAGCGGGTACTAGCCAATTCCCATGGGTTCTCCAGATGCATCCTATTGCAGGAAAATGCATTTAAGATCCTTTCCAGATGGTATCATACCCCAGAAAGACTGTTTCATTTGGGATTGGTGGATTCTCCGCAGTGTTGGAGATGTTCTCGATGTGTGGGGTCCTTAGCGCATATTTTCTGGCTCTGTCCGGAATTAAAACAATTTTGGGCAGATGTAAATATATCTTTACAAGATATGGGCCTGATGGATCGGGATCTAACTCCCCAGGAGGTGTTGCTCTCTCTTCCTTCTTCCTCTTTTAACCCAAAGAAACACGACTTACTACCCATTTTATTAGCGGCCGCAAAACACTTAATCTCAATACACTGGAGAAAAACATCTCCCCCAACGCTGGAAGAATGGATCCTCAAAGTCCAAGACTTATATCGTTTGGAGGAATTATCTAGCTGGGAGGCGCGCTCTCACGAGAAATTCAAGGATTCTTGGCTTCCGTGGGAGGTGTTTTTATCCCCTACTCTTGGACTTGGGGCGGAGGATCCCTCTTGAGGAATTCATCTACTAGTCCCCTACCAAGAGTTCTGTATAGCCCTTCCTACTTATCTTTTCTTTAGCAAGACGCGATGACCGTCCTGACTCTATTTTTTGCATGTTCCAGCCATTTTCTTTGCCGTCCACTCCTCCTTCACCTCATCTGAATTCAATTATATCCACGGTAAATTAGTCCTTCCGTCTCACCCTCTAGCCTTACAAATTTTTATCATAACTCGTACTGTTTCTAGGGCTAGTTCTTTGCAGTCCTGAAATTTTGTTCTAAGTTCTGTAAGCTCAACTGTCTTCACTTTCTAGGGAATGTATACGTTTAATCCATCTGCCATGAATATCCTTAGACATATTATAATGTGACAAATACCCGTATTTCTTGACATGAGAGCAAATGTTAACTGTTTTATTACTGTTAATTAAAAACTTAAATAAAGAATTTCAAAAAAAATAAATAAATAAATAGTGGGAGATTAATATTGGCATTTGTGCTTAAGTGCCAGTCGTGTGTGCCATCTCTCTCAAATTGTGGGGCACAGAAAGCCTAGTGTCTATAATACTGTTTTTTTTTTGTTTTTTATTTCTCCCTTAAAAAAAAAATAGTGGGAGATTAATATTGGCATTTGTGCTTGAGTGCCAGTCGTGTGTGCCATCTCTCTCAAATTGTGGGGCACAGAAAGCCTAGTGTCTATAATACTGTTTTATTTTATTTTTTTTATTCTCCCTGAAAAAAAAATTTAATGGGAGATTAAAATTGGCATTTGTGCTTGAGTGACAGTCCTGCGTGTGTGGCATCTCTCTCATTTTGTGCCACAGAAAACCTAGTGTGTAACATTGTGCCTGATTTTCCTTGCAGTCTCACCCACCTATAAAGGGATATCTAAATCCTACAGAAGTTAGAGTTCACCTTGTAAGTTGTTTTACAGTAACAAATACCGTTACTTTGGTTACGTTTTGCAAACAATGAGGAAGTCTGGTGGAAGAGGTCGTGGCCGTGGGCGGTCATTGCCAGCTGGTAATGATGGTAGTGGTGGTGGAGCATCAGGTGGTCGTGGGAAAAGCAATACAGCACCTAAGTCTCGAGTTGTGGAGCCAGGTTCGTCGTCTGGCTACACAAGGCCTCGAACGCTCCCTTTTCTGGGAGTAGGAAAACCGCTTTTACAGCCGGAGCAGCAAGAGCAAGTTTTGGCTTTCCTTGCTGACTCAGCCTCTAGCTCTTTTGCCTCCTCTTCTGAAACTGGTAAATGTAAAAGCAGCGCGTCGTTAGTGGATGTTCACGGTCAGGGACAAGTCGCTTCCTTGTCCTCTTCAGCAAAAACAACAACAGAGAAGGATGCGTCAGGCGACACAACGGGTTACTCCATGGAGCTCTTTACACATACCGTTCCTGGGTTAGAAAGTGAAACAGTTAACAGGCCATGCCCATTACAAGTTGAATCGGACATGAAGTGCACAGATGCACAGCCACAGCCAGATTACTATGCTGTTCCTTTGACTCAGACAACAACATTGCCCTCGCAGTGTACTGATCCAGAATCAGACCCTGATGAGACTATGGTGCCCCATCACGAACGCTATACCATCGGCTTACACGGTGACACAGACGAAGTTGCACACGAGATAGAAGAGGAGGTCATATATGACCCAGTTGTTGACCCCGATTGGCAGCCATTGGGGAAACAGGGTGCAGGCGGCAGTAGTTCTGAAGCGGAGGAGGAGGGGCCGCAGCAGGCAACAACATCGCAACAGGTTCTATCTGCCGGGCCCGTATCTGGCCCAAAACACATGGCAAAGCCAAAACCAGTTGGAGGACAGCGTGGCCATCCGGTTAAAGAAGCTCAGTCTGCAATGCCTGAAAAGGTATCCGATGGTAGAAAGAGTGCAGTCTGGCATTTTTTTAAGCAACATCCAAATGATCAGCGCAAAGTTATCTGTCAAAAATGTTCATCTACCTTAAGCAGAGGTCAGAATCTGAAAAGTCTAAATACAAGATGCATGCTGTTGTGAATTCTGTTGTCGGGCTCCCTCCTGTGGTCATGAATGGTACTTCGGCTGGTTCTGTCCATGGACTTCCTCTGGTGGGTGTTTCTGAGTTTCCTTCTACAGGTGACAAGGTTAATTCGTTAGCGGGCTGCTCTATTTAACTCCACTTAGATCTTTGCTCCATGCCACCTGTCAATGTTCCAGTATTGGTCTAGTTCACTCCTGGATCGTTCTTGTGACCTGTCTTCCCAGCAGAAGCTAAGTTCCAGCTTGTATTTCTTTGGTTTGCTATTTTTCTCTCCAGCTTGCTATTTTTTTGTTGTCTTGCTTGCTGGAAGCTCTGGGACGCAGAGGGAGCGCCTCCGCACCGTGAGTCGGTGCGGAGGGTCTTTTTTGCGCCCTCTGCATGGTCCTTTTGTAGGTTTTTGTGCTGACCGCAAAGTAACCTTTCCTATCCTCAGTCTGTTCAGTAAGTCGGGCCTCACTTTGCTAAATCTATTTAATCTCTGTGTTTGTATTTTCATCTTTACTCACAGTCATTATATATGGGGGGCTGCCTTTTCCTTTGGGGAATTTCTCTGAGGCAAGGTAGGCTTTATTTTTCTATCTTCGGGGCTAGATAGTTCCTTAGGCTGTGCCGAGTTGCATAGGGAGCGTTAGGCGCAATCCACGACTATTTCTAGTGTGTTTGATAGGATTAGGGATTGCGGTCAGCAGAGTTCCCACGTCCCAGAGCTCGTCCTTTATTATCAGTAACTATCAGGTCATTCCGTGTGCTCTTAACCACCATGTCCATTATTGTCCTGACCACCAGGTCATAACAGTACAGGTGGCCCAAAGTACTAATGCATCTCAATAGAGGGATAAGAGAAGTTCTGAGACCATTTTTTTTCCTTTGCAGTGTGTTTTGTCTCTCTTTTCCCCTTTACCTCTGGGTGGTTCAGGACACAGGTGTAAACATGGACATTCAAGGTCTGTCCTCTTGGATGGATAATCTCACTACAAGGGTACAAAACATTCAAGATTTTGTGGTTCAGAATCCGATGCCAGAGCCTAGGATTCCAATTCCTGATTTGTTTTTTGGTGATAGATCTAAGTTCTTGAATTTCAAAAATAACTGTAAATTGTTTCTTGCCTTGAAACCTCGCTCCTTAGGTGACCCTGTTCAACAAGTAAAGATCATTATTTCTTTGTTACGTTGTGACCCTCAAGACTGGGCATTTTCCCTTGCGCCAGGAGATCCGGCATTGCGTGATGTTGATGCATTTTTCCTGGCGCTTGGATTGCTTTATGACGAACCTAATTCAGTGGATCAGGCAGAGAAAATCTTGCTGGCTCTGTGTCAGGGTCAGGATGAAGCGGAGATATATTGTCAGAAGTTTAGAAAGTGGTCTGTGCTCACTCAGTGGAATGAATGTGCCCTGGCAGCAATCTTCAGAAAGGGTCTCACTGAAGCCTTAAGGATGTCATGGTGGGATTTCCCATGCCTGCTGGTCTGAATGAGTCTATGTCCTTGGCCATTCAGATTGATCGACGCTTGCGTGAGCGTAAAGCTTTGCACCATTTGGCGGTACTATCTGAGCATGGGCCTGAGCCTATGCAATGTGATAGGACTTTGACCAGAGCTGAACGGCAAGAACACAGACGTCAGAATGGGCTATGTTTTTACTGTGGTGATTCCACTCATGCTATCTCCGATTGTCCTAAGCGCACTAAGCGGTTCGTTAGGTCTGCCACCATTGGTACGGTACAGTCTAAATTTCTATTGTCCGTTACTCTGATTTGCTCTTTGTCATCCTATTCTGTTATGGCATTTGTGGATTCAGGCGCTGCCCTGAATTTGATGGACTTGGAGTATGCTAGGCGCTGTGGTTTTTTCTTGGAGCCCTTGCAGTATCCTATTCCATTGAGAGGAATTGATGCTACGCCTTTGGCCAAGAATAAGCCTCAGTACTGGACCCAATTGACCATGTGCATGGCTCCTGTACATCAGGAGGATATCCACTCTCTGGTGTTGCATAATCTGCATGATGTGGTCGTTTTGGGGTTGCCATGGCTACAGGTTCATAATCCAGTATTGGAGTGGAAATCTATGTCTGTGTCCAGCTGGTGTTGCCAGGGGGTACATGGTGATGTTCCATTTTTGTCTATTTCGTCTTCCACTCATTCTGAAGTTCCAGAGTTTTTGTCGGATTATCGGGATGTATTTGATGAGCCCAAAGCCAGTGCCCTACCTCCTCATAGGGATTGCGATTGTGCAATTAATTTGATTCCTGGTAGTAAGTTTCCTAAGGGCCGATTGTTCAATTTGTCTGTGCCAGAACACGCCGCTATGCGGAGTTATATAAAGGAATCCTTGGAGAAAGGCCATATTCGCCCGTCGTCATCACCGTTAGGAGCAGGGTTCTTTTTTGTGGCCAAGAAGGATGGTTCTTTGAGACCTTGTATTGATTACCGCCTTCTTAATAAAATTAGTCAAATTTCAGTATCCTTTGCCGTTGCTGTCTGATTTGTTTGCTCGTATTAAAGGGGCTAGTTGGTTCACCAAGATAGATCTTCGAGGGGCGTATAATCTTGTGCGTATTAAACAAGGCGATGAATGGAAAACAGCATTTAATACGCCCGAGGGCCATTTTGAGTACCTGGTTATGCCATTCGGGCTTTCCAATGCTCCATCAGTATTTCAGTCCTTTATGCATGACATCTTCCGAGAGTACCTGGATAAATTCCTGATTGTGTATTTGGATGATATTTTGGTCTTTTCGGATGATTGGGAGTCTCATGTGAAGCAGTTCAGAATGGTGTTCCAGGTCCTTCGTGCGAATTCCTTGTTTGTGAAGGGGTCAAAGTGTCTCTTTGGAGTTCAGAAGGTTTCATTTTTGGGGTTCATTTTTTCCCCTTCTACTATCGAGATGGACCCTGTTCAAGCTCAGGCCATTTACGATTGGACTCTGCCGACATCTGTGAAGAGCCTGCAAAAGTTCCTGGGCTTTGCTAATTTTTATCGGCGCTTCATCGCTAATTTTTCTACTGTTGCTAAACCATTGACTGATTTGACCAAGAAGGGTAATGATGTGGTCAATTGGTCTTCTGCAGCTGTAGAGGCTTTTCAGGAGTTGAAGCGTCATTTTTCTTCTGCCTCTGTGTTGTGCCAGCCAGATGTTTTGCTCCCGTTTCAGGTTGAGGTTGATGCTTCTGAGATTGGAGCAGGGGCTGTTTTGTCGCAAAGAAGTTCTGATGGCTCGGTGATGAAGCCATGTGCTTTCTTTTCTAGAAAGTTTTTGCCTGCTGAGCGTAACTATGATGTTGGTAATCGTGAGTTGTTGGCCATGAAGTGGGCATTCGAGGAGTGGCGTCATTGGCTTGAAGGAGCCAAGCATCGCGTGGTGGTCTTGACAGATCACAAGAATTTGACTTATCTTGAGTCTGCCAAATGGTTGAATCCGAGACAGGCTCGATGGTCGTTATTTTTCTCCCGTTTTGATTTTGTGGTTTCGCACCTTCCGGGCTCTAAGAATGTGAAGACTGATGCCCTGTCAAGGAGTTTTGTGCCCGACTCTCTGGGTGTTCCTGAGCCGGCGGGTATTCTCAAAGACGGGGTAATTTTGTCTGCCATCTCCCCTGATTTGCGGTGGGTGCTGCAAAAATTTCAGGCTGATAGAACTGACCGTTGCCCAGCGGAGAAACTGTTTGTCCCTGATAGATGGACTAGTAGAGTTATCTCTGAGATTCATTGTTCAGTGTTGGCTGGGCATCCTGGAATCTTTCGTACCAGAGATTTGGTGGCTAGATCCTTTTGGTGGCCGTCTTTGTCACGGGATGTGCGTTCTTTTGTGCAGTCCTATGGGACTTGTGCTCGGGCTAAGCCCTGCTGTTCTCGTGCCAGTGGGTTGCTTTTGCCCTTGCCGCTCCCGAAGAGGCCCTGGACGCATATTTCTATGGATTTTATTTCGGATCTCCCCGTCTCTCAAAAGATGTCGGTCATTTGGGTGGTTTGTGATCGCTTTTCTAAGATGGTCCATTTGGTACCTTTGTCTAAATTGCCTTCCTCCTCTGATTTGATGCCATTATTTTTCCAGCATGTGGTTCGTTTACATGGTATCCCAGAGAACATCGTTTCTGACAGAGGTTCCCAGTTTGTTTCGAGGTTTTGGCGATCCTTTTGTGCAAGGATGGGCATTGATTTGTCTTTTTCCTCGGCTTTCCATCCTCAGACAAATGGCCAAACCGAACGAACTAATCAAACTTTGGAAACATATCTGAGATGCTTTGCTTCTGCTGATCAGGATGATTGGGTGTCCTTTTTGCCGTTGGCTGAGTTCGCCCTTAATAATCGGGCCACCTCGGCTACTTTGGTTTCGCCGTTTTTCTGCAATTCTGGTTTCCATCCTCGTTTCTCTTCAGGGCAGGTTGAGTCTTCGGACTGTCCTGGTGTAGATACTGTGGTGGATAGGTTGCAGCAGATTTGGACTCATGTGGTGGACAATTTGACATTGTCCCAGGAGAAGGCTCAACGTTTCGCTAACCGCCGGCGCTATGTTGGTCCCCGACTTCGTGTTGGGGATTTGGTTTGGTTGTCGTCTCGTTATGTTCCTATGAAGGTTTCCTCTCCTAAGTTTAAGCCTCGTTTCATTGGTCCGTATAAGATTTCTGAGGTTATCAATCCTGTGTCATTTTGTTTGGCCCTTCCTGCTTCTTTTGCCATCCATAATGTGTTCCATAGGTCGTTTTTGCGGAGATACGTGGCGCCTGTGGTTCCATCCGTTGATCCTCCTGCCCCGGTGTTGGTTGGGGGGGAGTTGGAGTATGTGGTGGAGAAGATTTTAGATTCTCGTGTTTCGAGACGGAAACTCCAGTACCTGTTCAAGTGGAAGGGTTATGGTCAGGAAGATAATTCCTGGGTTTTTGCCTCTGATGTTCATGCTGCCGATCTGGTTCGTGCCTTTCATTTGGCTCATCCTGGTCGGCCTTGGGGCTCTGGTGAGGGTTCGGTGACCCCTCCTCAAGGGGGGGTACTGTTGTGAATTCTGTTGTCGGGCTCCCTCCTGTGGTCATGAATGGTACTTCGGCTGGTTCTGTCCATGGACTTCCTCTGGTGGGTGTTTCTGAGTTTCCTTCTACAGGTGACGAGGTTAATTCGTTAGCGGGCTGCTCTATTTAACTCCACTTAGATCTTTGCTCCATGCCACCTGTATTGGTCTAGTTCACTCCTGGATCGTTCTTGTGACCTGTCTTCCCAGCAGAAGCTAAGTTCCAGCTTGTATTTCTTTGGTTTGCTATTTTTCTCTCCAGCTTGCTATTTTTTTGTTGTCTTGCTTGCTGGAAGCTCTGGGACCCAGAGGGAGCGCCTCCGCACCGTGAGTCGGTGCGGAGGGTCTTTTTTGCGCCCTCTGCGTGGTCCTTTTGTAGGTTTTTGTGCTGACCGCAAAGTAACCTTTCCTATCCTCAGTCTGTTCAGTAAGTCGGGCCTCACTTTGCTAAATCTATTTCATCTCTGTGTTTGTATTTTCATCTTTACTCACAGTCATTATATGTGGGGGGTTGCCTTTTCCTTTGGGGAATTTCTCTGAGGCAAGGTAGGCTTTATTTTTCTATCTTCGGGGCTAGCTAGTTCCTTAGGCTGTGCCGAGTTGCATAGGGAGCGTTAGGCGCAATCCACGGCTATTTCTAGTGTGTTTGATAGGATTAGGGATTGCGGTCAGCAGAGTTCCCACGTCCCAGAGCTCGTCCTTTGTTATCAGTAACTATCAGGTCATTCCGTGTGCTCTTAACCACCAGGTCCATTATTGTCCTGACCACCAGGTCATAACAGCATGCATAGACATTTAACCACCATGCATTTGCAAGCCTGGACTAACTACCAAACGTCCCTTAAGGTTGTAGCACTCTCGGCCAATGAAGCTAGTCAGCAACGCTACATCCCTTCCGTCACTGTAAGCCCACCATTTCCCGCACCACCTGCAGTATCTGTGCAGGTTTCGTTGCCAGGCCAAAGCAGTCAGGGTCAGGAAATCACCAGTTTCGTAGTAGGAAACACTGCATCTAGGGCACCGGCAAGAATACCGTCTCCCACCATCTCTCAGTCTGCCATGTCCACCGGCACCCCCGCTAGTTCCACGATCTCCAGCTCTCCAGTCCATCTCACCCTACATGAGACTCTCATTAGAAAAAGGAAGTACTCATCCTCACATCCACGTACACAGGGTTTGAACGCCCACATAGCTAGACTAATCTTGTTAGAGATGATGCCCTACCGGTTAGTTGAAAGCGAATCTTTCAAAGCCCTGATGGACTACGCTGTACCACGCTACGAGCTACCCAGTCGACACTTCTTTTCGAGAAAAGCCATCCCAGCCCTCCACCAGCATGTTAAAGAGCGCATCGTCCATGCACTCAGGCAATCTGTGAGTACAAAGGTGTACCTGACAACAGATGCATGGACCAGTGGGCATGGCCAGGGACGTTACGTGTCCATCACGGCACACTGGGTGAATGTGGTGGATACAGGGTCCACAGGGGACAGCAATATTGGGACTGTTCTGCCTAGCCCATGGTCTAGGAAACAGTTGGCTGTAGCCGTTCGCCCCCCCTCTTCCTCGTCCTCCTGCAGAAGCGAGATCTCATCCACAGACCGCAGTCGCACAACCACTCCATCCACAGCTGCCACTGTTGCACACCAGGTGTCCCATTATGGGGCAGCTACTGGCAAGCGTCAGCAGGCTGTATTGGCAATGAAGTGTTTGGGCGACAACAGACACACCGCGGAAGTTCTGTCCGAGTTCTTGCAGAAAGAAACGCAGTCATGGCTGGGCACTGTACATCTTGAGGCAGGCAAGGTAGTGAGTGATAACGGAAGGAATTTCATGGCTGCCATAGCCCTTTCACAATTGAAACACATTCCTTGCCTGGCTCACACCTTAAACCTGGTGGTGCAGTGCTTCCTGAAAAGTTATCCGGGGTTATCCGACCTGCTCCTCAAAGTGCGCAGACTTTGCTCGCATATCCGCCGTTCGCCCGTACACTCCAGCCGTATGCAGAACTATCAGCGGTCTTTGAACCTTCCCCAGCATCGCCTAATCATCGACGTTGCAACAAGGTGGAACTCAACACTGCACATGCTTCAGAGACTGTGCGAACAGAGGCGTGCTGTTATGTATTTGTGGGAGGATACACATACACGAGCAGGCAGTTAAATGGCAGACATGGAGTTGTCAGGTGTGCAGTGGTCGAAGGTACAAGACGTGTCAAGTCCTTCAGTGTTTTGAGGAATGCACATGGCTGGTTAGTGCAGACAACGCCATAATAAGCATGAGCATCCCCCTAATGCGTCTGCTGATGCAAAGTTTGACGTACATAAAGGAGCAGGCGTCTGCAGCAGAGGAAGAGGAAAGCCTTGATGACAGTCAGCCATTGTCTGGTCAGGGCAGTGTACAGAACGAGGTAGCAGGCGAACAGGAGGAGGAGGATGAGGAGGATGATGGGGATGAGTATTTTTTTAATGAGGAAGCTTCTCCGGGGCCAATGGAAATTGGTGGCGTGGCAAGGCCCGGTTCTGTTTTTTTGAGGGACACAAGTGATGTAGATTTGCCTGCAACTGCCCCTCAACCCAGCACAACCGAAGATTTGACAACTGGAACTTTGGCCCACATGGCGGATTATGCCTTACGTATCCTCAAAAGGGACCCACGCATTATTAAAATGATGACCGATGACGATTACTGGTTGGCCTGCCTCCTTGATCCTCGCTATAAAGGCAAATTGCAAAATATTATGCCACATGAGAACCTGGAACAAATATTAGCAACCAAACAATCAACTCTTGTTGACCGTTTGATTCAGGCATTCCCAGCACACAGCGCCGGTGATGGTTCTCACACGAGCTGCAGGGGGCAGCAGACCAGAGGTGTTAGAGGTGCACAAATCAGAAGTGGCGTTGGACAGAGGGGTTTTCTGACCAGGTTGTGGAGTGATTTTGCTATGACCGCAGACAGGACAGGTACTGCAGCATCAATTCAAAGTGACAGGAGACAACATTTGTCCAGTATGGTTACTAACTATTTTTCATCCCTTATCGATGTTCTCCCTCAACCGTCATTCCCATTTGATTACTGGGCATCCAAATTAGACACCTGGCCAGAATTGGCAGAATATGCATTGCAGGAGCTTGCTTGCCCAGCAGCTAGTGTGCTATCAGAAAGAGTATTCAGTGCTGCTGGTTCAATATTAACCGAAAAAGGACTCGTCTGGCTACCCAAAATGTTGATGATCTAACCTTCATTAAAATGAACCACTCCTGGATTTCGAATTATTTTGCCCCACCTTTCCCGGCTGACACCTAGCTTTCCTATGAAAAGGTCTTGCTTGTGGACTGGTCTGACTGAGTTTTCCAATCTCGTAATTTGCAGCAGCTGTTTGTCCAGCATACGACATGTTTACACCTCCCTAAATGGGCAAACTCCCCCCATGGGGCCGTGGTCTCGCCACTTGGCGCAAGCACCCGTGAGAGTGCCGTTTGTCTGAAGAGGTGGGTGTGCACGCTTTTGGTCGACGGCACTGCCACTGGGTCCCTCATAGTACAATAAAGTGTCTCTGGCGGTGGTGGCACGCAACCAACGTCAGACACACCGTTGTAACATGAGGGGCCCTGGGCCTGTACCGCCGGCCACAAGACAGTTTTCCCCAGCTCAAACAGTGCTCTACTACTTGCAAAATTATCTCTCACAGCTCCACCAATGTTTAGTCTATGCGCTGACATCCTTCAATGCCTGGCACTGACAATACCAATGTGTTGACATGTATGATGCTACTTAAAATAGTCAGGGGCAGTGTCCTATATTTACACCAGTAAATACTTAGCGCCAAATTACTAGGTCTGAAACTCAGCAGAGGAGCCCACCCCTGTACCTAAGTATGCCACCCTTTTGTTTTTTGGTTTTGTTGTATTGCGAGACATTAACATCTATTTATTTTTTGGGAGTACTAACTGTCAGACACTCCTTACAATCGGCCTCCGCTGACAACACCAATGCTGCCTGTGTACCCCTGGATAGAGCCTACTTTTGTTATGTTAGGCCTACTAAGTCTGTCTGCAGTCCATAATAGAAATTGTCCTTCACTGACCACACCACTGCTGCCCGTGTACCCCTGGAACCTATTTTAAAGTGCCTACAGCCTACTTTTCTTATGTTAGGCCTACTAAGCCTGTCTGCGGTCCCTCCTTCCAATAGTCCTCCACTGACCAGACCAATGCTGGCCGTGTACCCCTGGAACCTATTTTAAATTGCATAGAGCATCCTTTTTTTAATTGTAGGCGTACTAAGTCTGTCTACGGTCCATAATTGAAATTGTCCTCCACTGACCAGACCAATGCTGGCCGTGTACCCCTGGAACCTAGTTGAAAGTGCATAGAGCCTACTTTTTTTCTTTATTTTATATTTATAAAGCCCAGATGAACTACGCTGTACCACGGTATGAGCTATCCAGTCGACACTTCTTTTGCGAGAAAGGCTATCCCAGCCTTCCACCAGCATGTAAAAGTCCGCATTGTCCATGCACTCAGGCAATCTAAGAGTAGAAATGTGCACCTGACAACAGACGCATGGACCAGTAGGCATGTCCACGGAAGGTTACGTGTCCATTACGGCGCACTGGGTTAATGTGGTGGATGCATGGTCTACTAAGTCTGTCTGCAGTCCCTAATTCAAATTGTCCTCCGCTGACCACACCAATGCTGCCTGTGTACCCCTGTAACCTTTTTTAAACTGCATTGAGCCAAATTTTTTGTTTAAGGCCTACTACCTGTGTCTGTCTGCGCCACTCAATACAGCTGTCCTCCTCTGAAAAAAGCTGAGCGTCAATTGTCTGGTTTTCAGCCTATAGGAATTTGAAAACAGCATTGGGGCTACTACTTCGGTAGGGCCTACCAATGGTGTCTGCCGCTCCAAGGTGTTCTCCTCGTAGCATTTCCTGAGCTTCAATTTTCAGGCTCTCGTTGAAGAGTTTTTTAATTTAAAAACTGCAGTGGGCCTACGTGTTTGGTTGGGTTCTAGAAGCAGTGTCTGCCGCTCCAAGGTGTTCTCCAGGTTGCCTTTCCTTAGCTTCAATTTTGAGGCTCTCGTTAAATTTTGTAATATAACAATGCATTTGGCCTACTTGTTTTGTTGGCCCTACTAACGGTGTCTGCCGCTCCTTGCTGTTCTCCACTGAACAAACCAGTGCCGCCTGTTTACTTCTGTTTCCAATTTTGAACTGCATTTAGCCTACTTACTGATTTGGGCCTACTCACTGTGTCAGCCTCTCATTACAGTTGTCCTCCACTCAACAAAGCAATGCCCCCTGGTTAGTCCTGTTACCAATTTTGAACTGCATTTAGCCCACTTTATTCTTTGGGCCTATATCTGTGTTTCCTCCTCATCCTGCCCATTGCCCAGGCAGTGATAGATGAGTCTGCTGGTACATTGACCCAGACCACTACATTCCCCTTGCACGCTACACAGCCAGAATCTGACCCTGCTGAAATTCAGGTTCCCCTTCCCACATACTATACCACCTTACAGGGGACAAAGAGGAAGGTGAAGATGAAAGTGCAAGTTCCATCATCAGGTGGGGGGGCATACTCGTTGGCGACGTCACTGGCACAGGGCCCCTCATAGTACGCAAAAGTGTCACTGCCGGTGGGAGGCGCCCCCGCCATGCAAACACACCGCCGTACTTTGAGGATCCCTGTGCCAGTGCCAATGCCAACGAGTGGGCCCCCCCCTGCTTGCTCAGGATCACAGCACTTGCAAAGTTTAAATACTTACCTCGCTCTGCTCCACTGCCGTGACGTGGTCCAGATTTCCTGGGCCCACAAAATACTTGAACCAGCCCTACCCCCAACAACTTTAGCCAAATGACCCCCAATTTCCAATGCCTAACTATTATTGTAAGGAAAATTAAGATTGCCAAGCTTCATTAAGAAGAATGGATGTTTTTGCCATTAAAATGGGCACTCTAGGTGTTTTCCTGGCCCCCACTCACTGCCGACTATGCTGCCCCATTGACTTGCATTGGGTTTCGTGTTTCGGTCGATCCCGACTTTACGACATAATCGGCCGATTTCACTCGACCCGACTTTTGAGATAATCGGGTTTTGCGAAACCCGACTCAAGTCTAAAAAAGTCAAGGTCGCTCAACCCTAGTGAAGACAAAAGAGCTGTCAAAGGACAACAGAAACAAAATTGTAGCCCTGCACCAGGCTGGGAAGACTGAATCTGCAATAGGCAAGAAGCTTGGTGTGATGAAATCAACTGTGGGAGCAATAATAAGAAAATGGAAGACATACAAGACCACTGATAATCTCATTTAATCTGGGGCTCCACACAAGATCTTACCCTGTGAGGTAAAAATGATCACAAGAACGGTGAGCAAAAATCAGTCCCAGAACCACATGGTGGGATCTAGTAAATGACCTGCATAGAACTGGGACCACCGTAGTAAATGCTACTATCGGTAACACACAGGGACTCAGATCCTGCAGTGCTAGACGTGTCCTTCTGCTTAAGCCAGTACACATTTGAGCCTGTCTGAAACTTGCTAGAAAGCATTTGGATTATGCAGAAGAGCATTGGGAGAATGTTATATGAAAAAAATAACCAAAAAATATTATATACAGGGTATAAATAATGTATATGACCTTAAGACTGAAAAAACCCTTTTAAAATGTAACTTTTAATAAATATTGAGTAAAAATACCCATACAAGCGGGTCGGGAGACAGTAACACCTTACTCTATCTTAACACAAATAATAAAAGGATAGAGACTAAACGGTGGGGGGGGGCGTGATCTTTCCCTCACTCGCCCTTCCTCACAGCGGAGGTTGGCACCCTAAAGTCGATGTGGCGCCCCCACTCGTCGACGGCTCTCCCTAGTGACCCTACAGGATCTTAACAAAATGAAACTACCACCACACCATAACTAAACATAAAGTGCAAAAAAATACTTATAAGGTGCAAAGAAAGATCTAATGTGGAAAAATTTCCACAAGAAGGGGTCATATAACCAGTTACCCTTCTGATCAGAGAGGTGCACAAAGTGTCTAATTAAGAGACAAGATAAGTAATTGCGATATACAGCAATAATAAACCTGTTTTTTGCATAATATAAGACACTTATAGTATACCCTTATTAGTTAATACAGTGTAATAGCTCAAAAAGCCAGGGTATACACCTATGCAAACAACATATTATATTTAAACAAAATCACATGTCAATATGTCATACAGTTGCACCTCTCAAATAATAAATATGAAAAAGATGGTCAAAAAAAAAAAGGATGTACTCATCCTAATACTGCTGCCCATCCCGACGCGTTTCCCCCTAGGATAATGCACCAGGGTTCATCAGGGGAAGGAGTGGGGCTTCTAATGGACCGAGGAAGCTATAATAAGCTTCATCTCAAGGTAACCATTCAGCAAATCCGAGGAAGCTGTAATGCGCTGCGTCCCGGAGTGACCGCTCTCAGTGAAGGGCTGCACGTGTCTTGTCGATTTGTGATATTTATTCACCTCCACGCCGGAGCGCCCAACAAACCGGAAATGGCGCTCAGAAAATGACGTTAGAGCATTTCCGGTAAGTGGAACTCACAGCGCTCCACGCTGGGAAACCAAACAGATAGGAAGCGGTACCTAGCGTCACACTAGCCTGCTAGAATAGTGATCATGTGATGACGCTTATCTGTATAATCCACACAGGGAAACCAAACAGCTAGGAGGCGGTACCTAGCGTCACACTAGCCAGCCAGAATAGTGATCATATGATGACGCTTATCTGTATAATCCGTACCACAATGAATACCAATATCATAAAAGAGTAACAATCCCCTAAAAAAAGGGGGGGAGGTTTTTATCTTTGAAAAAAATGAACGTGCAGCCTAAATACATCAGAGAGAGTGTCCAAAAAAGACCATCACACAGGGTAAGTTAGATTCCATTAAGTAAAACCCATTAGTAATGTCCACACCCTTAGGTAATGAACAAATTGGTGGTCATCAAAAAGACCTATACCCAATAACAGTTTTTATCCTATAAACCAATGTGAACACTATTTAAATGAAACTAGTAAAGCTAAGTTGCTCATTCAGTCCCAGAGGGGACATGGATTCTAGGAGGTAGATCCACCTTGTCTCTCGCTGCAAAATCTTGCGATCCCAATCACCCAGCCTGACAGATTGGGGGACGGTCTCTATAACTTGAAAAGAAAAGGATGCAAGGTCACAATTGTGATTCTCTACCATGTGACGTGCCAGCGGGGTATCCCTCTTATGTTTAATGTCCCCTATGTGTTCACTTATCCTTATTTTCAGCTGCCTCTTTGTCTTTCCCACATAGTTTAACGGACAGCTGCATGTACACAGGTAGACTACCCCTGCCGTTACACAACTAGCAAAATCCCTATTTCTGAAAACTCGTCCAGTTGTCACACTAGTAAAGGTATTTGACTGATTAACAAATTGACACACTTTACAACCTCTACATTTAAAAGTACCTATACCCCTCTTGTCTAGCCATGTGCCACCTACTTTTTGGGGTTGGAGATGGCTATGAACGACACGGTCCCGTATCGACTTGCCTCTCCTATAAGTAACCGAAGGGGTACTGGGGATATGATCTACTATATCTGGGTCTGCCCTTAAAACATTCCAATATTTTTTAAGTATACCCATCATTTTAAAATTCTGATCATCATAGGTTGCAATCAAACGAGTAACATTATCCCCTTCTTTCTTCAATCTAGGTGTAAGTAATTGCAAGCGATTAGAATTCCTAGCAATCTCGTACCCTTTATCTATAACATGCTCAGGGTACCCCCTGTCCCTAAATCTCCTCTTAAGAATCTCAGCCTGATAATCAAAGTCCTGTAGTGAGGAGCAGTTACGACGAAGTCTGAAAAACTGCCCCTTTGGGATCCCTTTCTTTAAACTAGTGGGATGGTAGCTCTCCCAACGGAGGAGACTATTTGTAGCCGTTTGTTTACGAAAAATGGTACTATTGATGGTACCCAACAGCTCAGCTTCCTCTTCCTCTACGTCTTCCTCTTTTTTAGAGCGGAGAGAAATGCCCCCATACGACTTACGCACACGGTTTTCTCAAAACCAGAGAAGATAAATATAAATCCTGAGGGTGGAGGAGCTGAACGTATTATTAACCTTTCTTCCTATTCCCTGTCTTCCTCAGAAAAAATGGTATTGAGCCATGGTCTATCATTTGTTCCTACCACTAAATTTGATCCGTTTATATGGATAAAAGATCTTAATCTGTTTATAAGAAAGTTGAAGTGGAAAAAATTATTTTCCCAAAAGGACAGATTACAGTGCCAACAACTAGGTATATCAGCGGACTCATTAGAGGATGTTAGATTGTTGGCAGGATTGGCAGATGAAGGTGGACGGCGGAGTGGAGAGGGTCCATACTCTGAGCTCAAACCTAAGAGTAAAAAAGCACCTCCTATTGGTAATTATGGCAATATGGATATATTTTTGACTTTGGTCACTGATGAAATTAAGAAAATTAAACCAAGGTTTGGTACGCCAGAACCCAATTTGGAGGTACACGAATGGGAGGCACTTGCTACCTTGGAAAAGGCTAATAACATTGTGGTTAAGCCGTCTGACAAGGGGGGCAATGTGGTGGTCCTTGATAGGTCACAGTATCTAACTATGTGTAATAATATCCTATCAGATTTGACAACTTATGAGGCATTAACCCCTTTACCCCCAAGGGTGGTTTGCACGTTAATGACCGGGCCAATTTTTACAATTCTGACCACTGTCCCTTTATGAGGTTATAACTCTGGAACGCTTCAATGGATCCTGGTGATTCTGACATTGTTTTCTCGTGACATATTGTACTTCATGACAATGGTAAAAATTATTTGATATAACCTGCGTTTATTTGTGAAAAAAACGGAAATTTGGCGAAAATTATGAAAATTTCGCAATTTTCCAACTTTGAATTTTTATGCAATTAAATCACAGAGATATGTCACACAAAATACTTAATAAGTAACATTTCCCACATGTCTACTTTACATCAGCACAATTTTGGAACCAAAATTTTTTTTTGTTAGGGAGTTATAAGGGTTAAAAGTTGACCAGCAATTTCTCATTTCTACAACACCATTTTATTTTAGGGACCACATCTCATTTGAAGTCATTTTGAGGGGTCTATATGATAGAAAATACCCAAGTGTGACACCATTCTAAAAACTACACCCCTCAAGGTGCTCAAAACCATATTCAAGAAGTTTATTAACCCTTCTGGTGCTTCACAGGAATTTTTTGAATGTTTAAATAAAAATGAACATTTAACTTTTTTTCACAACAAATGTAATTCAGCTCCAATTTGTTTTATTTTACCAAGGGTAACAGGAGAAAATGGACCCCAAACATTGTTGTACAATTTGTCCTGAGTATGCCAATACCCCACATGTGGGGGTAAACCACTGTTTGGGCGCATGGCAGAGCTCGGAAGCGAAGGAGTGCCATTTGACTTTTCAATGCAAAATTGACTGGAATTGAGATGGGACGCCATGTTTCGTTTGGAGAGCCCCTGATGTGGCTAAACATTGAAACCCCCCACAAGTGACACCATTTTGGAAAGTAGACCCCCTAAGGAACTTATCTAGAGGTGTGGTGAGCACTTTGACCCAACAAGTGCTTCACAGAAGTTTATAATGTAGAACCGTAAAAATAAAAAATCATATTTTTTCACAAAAATTATCTTTTTGCCCCCAATTTTTTATTTTCCCAAGGGTAAGAGAAGAAATTGGACCCCAAAAGTTGTTGTACAATTTGTCCTGAGTACGCTGATAGCCCATATGTGGGGGTAAACCACTGTTTGGGCGGATGGGAGAGCTCGGAAGGGAAGGAGCGCCGTTTGACTTTTCAATGCAAAATTGACAGGAATTGAGATGGGACGTCATGTTGCGTTTGAAGAGCCACTGATGTGCCTAAACATTGAAACCCCCCACAAGTGACACCATTTTGGAAAGTAGACCCCCTAAGGAACTTATCTAGAGGTGTGGTGAGCACTTTGACCCACCAAGTGCTTCACAGAAGTTTATAATGTAGAACCGTAAAAATAAAAAATCATATTTTTTCACAAAAATTATCTTTTTGCCCCCAATTTTTTATTTTCCCAAGGGTAAGAGAAGAAATTGGACCCCAAAAGTTGTTGTACAATTTGTCCTGAGTACGCGGATACCCCATATGTGGGGGTAAACCACTGTTTGGGTGGATGGGAGAGCTCGGAAGGGAAGGAGCGCCGTTTGACTTTTCAAAGCAAAATTGACAGGAATTGAGATGGGACGCCATGTTGCGTTTGAAGAGCCACTGATGTGCCTAAACATTGAAACCCCCCACAAATGACACCATTTTGGAAAGTAGACCCCCTAAGGAACTTATCTAGAGGTGTGGTGAGCACTTTGACCCACCAAGTGCTTCACAGAAGTTTATAATGCAGAGCCGTAAAAATAAAACAAAATTTTTTTCCCACAAAAATTATTTTTTTAGCCCCCAGTTTTGTATTTTCCTGAGGGTAACAGGAGAAATTGGACCCCAAAATTTGTTGCCCAATTTGTCCTGAGTGCGATGATACACCATATGTGGGGGGAACCACTGTTTGGGCACATGGGAGGGCTCAGAAGGGAAGGAGTGCCATTTGAATGCAGACTTAGATGGAATGGTCTGCAGGTGTCACATTGCGTTTGCAGAGCCCCTAATGTACCTAAACAGTAGAAACCCCCCACAAGTGACACCATTTTGGAAAGTAGACCCCCTTAGGAACTTATCTAGATGTGTGCTGAGCGCTTTGACCCACCAAGGGCTTCACAGAAGTTTATAATGGAGAGCCGTAAAAATAAAACAAAAATTTTTTCCCACAAAAATTATTTTTTAGCCCCCAGTTTTGTATTTTCCCGAGGGTAAAAGGAGAAATTCGACCCCACAATTTGTTGTCCAATTTGTCCTGAGTGCGCTGATACCCCATATGTGGGGGGGAACCACTGTTTGGGCGCATGGGAGGGCTCGGAAGGGAAGGAGCTCCATTTGGAATGAGGACTTAGATGGAATGGTCTGCAGGTGTCACATTGCATTTGCAGAGCCCCTAATGTACCTAAACAGTAGAAACCTCCCACAAGTGACACCATTTTGGAAACTAGACCCCCTAAGGAACTCATCTAGATGTGTTGTGATAGCTTTGAACCCCCAAGTGTTTCACTACAGTTTGTAACGCAGAGCCGTGAAAATTAAAAAAAAAAATCTTTCCCCCCAAAATTATTTTTTAGCCCCCAGTTTTGTATTTTCCCGAGGGTAAGAGGAGAAATTCGACCCCAAAAGTTGTTGTCCAATTTGTCCTGAGTGCGCTGATACCCCATATGTGGGGGGGAACCACTGTTTGGGCGCATGGGAGGGCTCGGAAGGGAAGGAGCTCCATTTGGAATGAGGACTTAGATGGAATGGTCTGCAGGTGTCACATTGCATTTGCAGAGCCCCTAATGTACCTAAACAGTAGAAACCTCCCACAAGTGACACCATTTTGGAAACTAGACCCCCTAAGGAACTCATCTAGATGTGTTGTGATAGCTTTGAACCCCCAAGTGTTTCACTACAGTTTGTAACGCAGAGCCGTGAAAATTAAAAAAAAAAATCTTTCCCCCCAAAATTATTTTTTAGCCCCCAGTTTTGTATTTTCCCGAGGGTAAGAGGAGAAATTCGACCCCAAAAGTTGTTGTCCAATTTGTCCTGAGTACGCTGATACCCCGTATGTTGGGGGAAACCAACGTTTGAGCGCATGGCAGAGCTCGGAAGGGAAGGAGCGCCATTTGGAATGCAGACTTAGATGGAATGGTCTGCAGACGTCACATTGCGTTTGCAGAACCCCTAATGTACCTAAACAGTAGAAACCCCCCACAAGTGACCCCATATTGGAAACTAGACCCCCCAGGGAACTAATCTAGATGTGTTGTGAGAACTTTGAACCCCCAAGTGTTTCACTACAGTTTATAACGCAGAGCCGTGAAAATAAAAAATCTTTTTTTTTCCCACAAAAAATATGTTTTAGCCCCGAGTTTTGTATTTTCCCAAGGGTAGCAGGAGAAATTGGACCCCAAAAGTTGTTGTCCTATTTGTCCTGAGTACGCTGATACCCCATATGTTGGGGTAAACCCCTGTTTGGGCACACGGGAGAGCTCGGAAGGGAAGAAGCACTGTTTTACTTTTTCAACGCAGAATTGGCTGGAATTGAGATCGGACGCCATGTCGCGTTTGGAGAGCCCCTGATGTGCCTAAACAGTGGAAACCCCCCAATTATAACTGAAACCCTAATCCAAACACATCCCTAACCCTAATCCCAACAGTAACCCTAACCACACCTCTAACCCTGACACACCCCTAACCCTAATCCCAACCCTATTCCCAACCGTAAATGTAATCTAAACCCTAACTGTAACTTTAGCCCCAACCCAAACTGTAGCCCTAGCCCTAACCCTAGCCCTAACCCTAGCCCTAACCCTAGCCCTAACCCTAGCCCTAACCCTAACCCTAGCCCTAGCCCTAACCCTAGCCCTAGCCCTAGCCCTAACCCTAGCCCTAACCCTAGCCCTAACCCTAGCCCTAACTCTAACCCTAGCCCTAATGGGAAAATGGAAATAAATACATTTTTTTAATTTTTCCCTAACTAAGGGGGTGATGAAGGGGGGTTTGATTTACTTTTATAGCGGGTTTTTTAGCGGATTTTTATGATTGGCAGCCGTCACACACTGAAAGATGCTTTTTATTGCAAAAAATATTTTTTGCGTTACCACATTTTGAGAGCTATAATTTTTCTATATTCTGGTCCACAGAGTCATGTGAGGTCTTGGTTTTTGCGGGACGAGTTGATGTTTTTATTGGTAACATTTTCGGGCACGTGACATTTTTTGATCGCTTTTTATTCCGATTTTTGTGAGGCAGAATGACCAAAAACCAGCTATTCATGAATTTCTTTTGGGGGAGGCGTTTATACCGTTCCGCGTTTGGTAAAATTGATGAAGCAGTTTTATTCTTCGGGTCAGTACGATTACAGCGACACCTCATTTATATCATTTTTTTATGTTTTGGCGCTTTTATACGATAAAAACTATTTTATAGAAAAAATAATTATTTTTGCATCGCTTTATTCTCAGGACTATAACTTTTTTATTTTTTTGCTGATGATGCTGTATGGCGGCTCGTTTTTTGCGGGACAAGATGACGTTTTCAGCGGTACCATGGTTAGTTATATCTGTCTTTTTGATCGCGTGTTATTCCACTTTTTGTTCGGCGGTATGATAATAAAGCGTTGTTTTTTGCCTCGTTTTTTTTTTTTTTTCTTACGGTGTTTACTGAAGGGGTTAACTAGTGGGCCAGTTTTATAGGTCGGGCCGTTACGGACGCGGCGATACTAAATATGTGTACTTTTATTGTTTTTTTTTTATTATTTAGATAAAGAAATGTATTTATGGGAATAATTTTTTTTTTTTTTTTTCATTATTTTGGAATATTTTTTTTTATTTTTTTTTACACATTTGAAATTTTTTTTTTTTACTTTTTTACTTTGTCCCAGGGGGGGACATCACAGATCAGTGATCTGACAGTTTGCACAGCACTCTGTCAGATCACTGATCTGATAGGAGTGCAGGCTGCTTCACAGTGCCTGCTCTGAGCAGGCTCTGTGAAGCCACCTCCCTCCCTGCAGGACCCGGATCCGCGGCCATCTTGGATCCGGGGCTGGAGGGAGCAGGGAGGGAGGTGAGACCCTCGCAGCAACGCGATCACATCGCGTTGCTGCGGGGGGCTCAGGGAAGCCCGCAGGGAGCCCCCTCCCTGCGCGGTGCTTCCCTGTACCGCCGGCACATCGCGATCATCTTTGATCGCGGTGTGCCGGGGGTTAATGTGCCGGGGGCGGTCCGTGACCGCTCCTGGCACATAGTGCCGGATGTCAGCTGCGATAAACAGCTGACACCCGGCCGCGATCGGCGGCGCTCCCCCCGTGAGCGCTGCCGATCGCATATGACGTACTATTGCGTCCTTGGGAAGTAAAGCCCACCCCACATGGACGCAATAGTACGTCTAATGGCAGAAAGGGGTTAAAGAAGGACCCCACATTGCCCTACCAAGCAGAATTAAAAACGTTGCTGACAGGAGCATTGGGAGACGGTCTCTTATCTAGGAGTGAGTTTGATTATATGTACCCAAAATGTCCCACATTGGCAACTTTTTATTCCCTGCCCAAGACCCATAAGGGTCTGGACCCATTGAAGGGGCGTCCAATTGTCGCAGGCATTGATGCATTGTGTCAAAATTCAAGTGTGTATCTCGACCAGATCTTACGTCCCTTTGTGTATTCTCTACCATCGTTCATTAGAGATACCTCTGACTTGCTTACTAAGTTGGATGGCATTAATCTTGACCCTAACACTATTATGGCATCTATTGACGTCGAAAACTTATATAGCAGCATACCACATAATAAAGGCTTGGAAGCTGTTGAATATTATCTTAGAGCGAGGGGTAATCATTGCCTCCGGCATAATGACTTCCTGCTGAGACTGCTCAAATATGTATTGACGCATAACTTTTTTCTTTTTGATGGGAGGGTCATCCACCAGCTCAGGGGCACAGCGATGGGGAGTCCATGTGCCCCAACTTACGCTAATTTGCTCCTGGGCTGGTGGGAGGAGACGATGGTATTCAGGGAGGATGATGATAAGTGGTGTCCCCGCATTATTTTTTGGGGACGCTTTATCGATGATATTTTGGTTATCTGGTCTGGTGATGGTGGATCCTTTAAGGAATTTGTGGCACATTTGAATGTCAATGATGTGGGCCTCAGGTTCACTCATGAAATAGGGGGTGATTGTATCTCCTTTTTCTATGTAAGGCTGTGGAAAGGTGACTTGGGTACCATCAATAGTACCATTTTTCGTAAACAAACGGCTACAAATAGTCTCCTCCGTTGGGAGAGCTACCATCCCACTAGTTTAAAGAAAGGGATCCCAAAGGGGCAGTTTTTCAGACTTCGTCGTAACTGCTCCTCACTACAGGACTTTGATTATCAGGCTGAGATTCTTAAGAGGAGATTTAGGGACAGGGGGTACCCTGAGCATGTTATAGATAAAGGGTACGAGATTGCTAGGAATTCTAATCGCTTGCAATTACTTACACCTAGATTGAAGAAAGAAGGGGATAATGTTACTCGTTTGATTGCAACCTATGATGATCAGAATTTTAAAATGATGGGTATACTTAAAAAATATTGGAATGTTTTAAGGGCAGACCCAGATATAGTAGATCATATCCCCAGTACCCCTTCGGTTACTTATAGGAGAGGCAAGTCGATACGGGACCGTGTCGTTCATAGCCATCTCCAACCCCAAAAAGTAGGTGGCACATGGCTAGACAAGAGGGGTATAGGTACTTTTAAATGTAGAGGTTGTAAAGTGTGTCAATTTGTTAATCAGTCAAATACCTTTACTAGTGTGACAACTGGACGAGTTTTCAGAAATAGGGATTTTGCTAGTTGTGTAACGGCAGGGGTAGTCTACCTGTGTACATGCAGCTGTCCGTTAAACTATGTGGGAAAGACAAAGAGGCAGCTGAAAATAAGGATAAGTGAACACATAGGGGACATTAAACATAAGAGGGATACCCCGCTGGCACGTCACATGGTAGAGAATCACAATTGTGACCTTGCATCCTTTTCTTTTCAAGTTATAGAGACCGTCCCCCAATCTGTCAGGCTGGGTGATTGGGATCGCAAGATTTTGCAGCGAGAGACAAGGTGGATCTACCTCCTAGAATCCATGTCCCCTCTGGGACTGAATGAGCAACTTAGCTTTACTAGTTTCATTTAAATAGTGTTCACATTGGTTTATAGGATAAAAACTGTTATTGGGTATAGGTCTTTTTGATGACCACCAATTTGTTCATTACCTAAGGGTGTGGACATTACTAATGGGTTTTACTTAATGGAATCTAACTTACCCTGTGTGATGGTCTTTTTTGGACACTCTCTCTGATGTATTTAGGCTGCACGTTCATTTTTTTCAAAGATAAAAACCTCCCCCCCTTTTTTTAGGGGATTGTTACTCTTTTATGATATTGGTATTCATTGTGGTACGGATTATACAGATAAGCGTCATCATATGATCACTATTCTGGCTGGCTAGTGTGACGCTAGGTACCGCCTCCTAGCTGTTTGGTTTCCCTGTGTGGATTATACAGATAAGCGTCATCACATGATCACTATTCTAGCAGGCTAGTGTGACGCTAGGTACCGCTTCCTATCTGTTTGGTTTCCCAGCGTGGAGCGCTGTGAGTTCCACTTACCGGAAATGCTCTAACGTCATTTTCTGAGCGCCATTTCCGGTTTGTTGGGCGCTCCGGCGTGGAGGTGAATAAATATCACAAATCGACAAGACACGTGCAGCCCTTCACTGAGAGCGGTCACTCCGGGACGCAGCGCATTACAGCTTCCTCGGATTTGCTGAATGGTTACCTTGAGATGAAGCTTATTATAGCTTCCTCGGTCCATTAGAAGCCCCACTCCTTCCCCTGATAAACCCTGGTGCATTATCCTAGGGGGAAACGCGTCGGGATGGGCAGCAGTATTAGGATGAGTACATCCTTTTTTTTTTTTTGACCATCTTTTTCATATTTATTATTTGAGAGGTGCAACTGTATGACATATTGACATGTGATTTTGTTTAAATATAATATGTTGTTTGCATAGGTGTATACCCTGGCTTTTTGAGCTATTACACTGTATTAACTAATAAGGGTATACTATAAGTGTCTTATATTATGCAAAAAACAGGTTTATTATTGCTGTATATCGCAATTACTTATCTTGTCTCTTAATTAGACACTTTGTGCACCTCTCTGATCAGAAGGGTAACTGGTTATATGACCCCTTCTTGTGGAAATTTTTCCACATTAGATCTTTCTTTGCACCTTATAAGTATTTTTTTGCACTTTATGTTTAGTTATGGTGTGGTGGTAGTTTCATTTTGTTAAGATCCTGTAGGGTCACTAGGGAGAGCCGTCGACGAGTGGGGGCGCCACATCGACTTTAGGGTGCCAACCTCCGCTGTGAGGAACGGCGAGTGAGGGAAAGATCACGCCCCCCCCACCGTTTAGTCTCTATCCTTTTATTATTTGTGTTAAGATAGAGTAAGGTGTTACTGTCTCCCGACCCGCTTGTATGGGTATTTTTACTCAATATTTATTAAAAGTTACATTTTAAAAGGGTTTTTTCAGTCTTAAGGTCATATAGAGAATGTTATATGGTCTGGTGAAACCAAAGTAGCAGGGCTGTGGAGTCGGAGTCGGAGTCTGCGCCCATTTTGGTGGAGTCGGAATCGGAGTTGGATTAGGTATAAAATGGACTGACTCCTAAAATATATAATAAATTGGGTACAGTAGTTCAATGCAGTTTGTGGGGAATATTTTTTTCATAAGAATTTGGGAAAGTTATGAAACGTTCTATAAAGGTCTGTCCTATTTCTGATCTAAGGTCTAGACTTTTAGCTGAGATGAAGCTGTGCTGCAGTATATGGTCATGATAAGAAGTGAAGCTCCTTCTCTACAGATAAGGGGAAAAAACAAACAAACACACATGGAAGGAAAGCCTTCATTCATCTGAGAACTTCTGGAGTGAACAGGAAATCAGGATTAAAGAAGGTAAGTACTTCCTAAAGCATATCTAAACATTCAATAACCTGTGCATAAATCAATAGTTCAGTATATGGAAAGAGCGTCTCAAGCATCAGTTACTAGATATTTTGTAAGTGACAAAGTTACAGCAACAATGACAGAAGATGTGTTTGAAAGACAGCTTATTGAGCTTGTTGTGAAGGACTGTGCACCATTATCATTATTTGCATGACCAGATTTACAACTCTTAATGGAGAAATGGCCACAAACTTGGTGCGTCTCTTGAAAGAGAAAGTATTAGGAAATTAGTGATTGAAGAAGCCCTTAACCAAAAAGAAGATCTTAAAAAGACTCTCAAGAGACTCTTTGTATTTCTTAAAATGGATGCCTGCACAAGTCAAAGAGTGAACTATTGTGCTATCAATGTTCAATATGTTTGTGACAACAAAAAAATTGTTACTAAGACACTGGCAGTAAAAGATACTAAAGATCGTCACTAGGGTTGAGCGAAACGGGTCGAACATTTTCAAAAGTCGCCGACTTTTGGCTAAGTCGGGGTTTCATGAAACCCGATCCGACCCCTGTGCGGGGTCGGCCATGCGGTACGCGACTTTCGCGCCAAAGTCGCGTTTCAATGACGCGAAAAGCGCCATTTCTCAGCCAATGAAGGTAAACGCAGAGTGTGGGCAGCGTGATGACATAGGTCCTGGTCCCCACCATCTTAGAGAAGGGCATTGCAGTGATTGGCTTGCTGTCTGCGACGTCACAGGGGCTATAAAGAGGCGTTCCCGCCGACCGCCATCTTACTGCTGCTGATCTGAGCTTAGGGAGAGGTTGCTGCCGCTTTGTCAGAAGCAGGGATAGCGTTAGGCAGGGTCCATTAACCACAAAACCGCTTGTGCTGCAGCGATTTGCACTGTCCAACACCACCCTCGGTGTGCAGGGACAGTGGAAGTTTTTTTTTTTTTTTTTTCCCCTCAGCGCTGTAGCTCATTGGGCTGCCCTAGAAGGCTCCCTGATAGCTGCATTGCTGTGTGTACGCCGCTGTGCAAACCAACTGCTTTTTTCAAAGCACAAATCCTCTTGTTCCTTCCTTTCTGCACAGCTATCTTTTTTGTTTGTCCACACTTTTTATTTCATTTGTGCATCAGTCCACTCCTTATTGCTGCCTGCCATACCTGGCTGAGATTACTGCAGGCAGGGAGATAGTAGCTGCCTGCCATACCTGGCTGAGATTACTGCAGGCAGGGAGATAGTAATTGTAGGACATTCCCTGTTTTTTTTTTTTTTTTTTTTTTGGTGGGAGATTAAGATTGGCAATTTGGCATTTCTGCTAGAGTGCCATCCCTGTGTGTGCCATCTCTCTCACATAGTGGGCCATAGAAAGCCTTTTCATTTTTCTGTATTTTTTTTTGTGGGGTGTATAAATTCTCCCTGATAAAAATACAGTGGGAGATTAATATTGGCCTTTGGGCTTGTGTGCCAGTCCTGAGTGTGCCATCTCTCTCACAAATAGTGGGCCATAGAAAGCCTATTTATTTTTTTTTTTGGTTTTATAAATTCTCCCTGAAAAAAAGGGAGATTAATATTGGCCTCTGGGCTTGTGTGCCAGTCCTGAGCGTGCCATCTGTGCCAGCCCTGAGCGTGCCATCTCTCTCACAAATAGTGGGCCATAGAAAGCCTATTTAATTTTTTTTTTTGTTTTATAAATTTTCCCTGAAAAAAGGGAGATTAATATTGGCCTCTGGGCTTGTGTGCCAGTTGTGAGCGTGCCATCTGTGCCAGTCCTGAGCGTGCCATCTCTCTCACAAATAGTGGGCCATAGAAAGCCTATTTAAATATTTTTTTGGTTTTATAAATTCTCCCAGAAAAAAAGGGAGATTAATATTGGCCTCTGGGCTTGTGTGCCAGTCCTGAGCGTGCCATCTGTGCCAGCCAGCCCTGAGCGTGCCATCTCTCTCACAAATAGTGGGCCATAGAAAGCCTATTTAATTTTTTTTTTTGTTTTATCAATTTTCCCTGAAAAAAGGGAGATTAATATTGGCCTCTGGGCTTGTGTGCCAGTTGTGAGCGTGCCATCTGTGCCAGTCCTGAGCGTGCCATCTCTCTCACAAATAGTGGGCCATAGAAAGCCTATTTAAATATTTTTTTGGTTTTATAAATTCTCCCAGAAAAAAAGGGAGATTAATATTGGCCTCTGGGCTTGTGTGCCAGTCCTGAGCGTGCCATCTGTGCCAGCCAGCCCTGAGCGTGCCATCTCTCTCACAAATAGTGGGCCATAGAAAGCCTATTTAATTTTTTTTTTTGTTTTATCAATTTTCCCTGAAAAAAGGGAGATTAATATTGGCCTCTGGGCTTGTGTGCCAGTTGTGAGCGTGCCATCTGTGCCAGTCCTGAGCGTGCCATCTCTCTCACAAATAGTGGGCCATAGAAAGCCTATTTAAATATTTTTTTGGTTTTATAAATTCTCCCAGAAAAAAAGGGAGATTAATATTGGCCTCTGGGCTTCTGTGCCAGTCCTGAGCGTGCCATCTGTGCCAGTCCTGAGCGTCCCATCTCTCTCACAAATAGTGGGCCATAGAAAGCCTATTTTATTTTTTTTTTGGGTTTTAGAAATTCTCCCTGAAAAAAGGGAGATTAATATTGGCCTCTGGGCTTGTGTGCCAGTTGTGAGCGTGCCATCTGTGCCAGTCCTGAGCGTGCCATCTCTCTCACAAATAGTGGGCCATAGAAAGCCTATTTAAATATTTTTTTGGTTTTATAAATTCTCCCAGAAAAAAAGGGAGATTAATATTGGCCTCTGGGCTTCTGTGCCAGTCCTGAGCGTGCCATCTGTGCCAGTCCTGAGCGTCCCATCTCTCTCACAAATAGTGGGCCATAGAAAGCCTATTTTATTTTTTTTTTGGGTTTCAGAAATTCTCCCTGGAAAAAAAAAGGGAGATTAATATTGCCCTTTGGGCTTGTGTGCCAGTACTAAGCGTTCCATCTCTCTCTCTCTCTCAGTCAGTGGGCCATAGAACGCATATTTTTGGTTTTATTTGTTTTCTAAATTCTCCCTGAAAAAATCATTTTATTTTATTTGGTTTCTAAATTCTTCCTGATAAAATCATATTTTTTTTATTATTTTTATTTCTAAAGTCTCCCTGAAAAAAAAAAAAAAAAAACAACCAAAAAAACAGTGGGAGATTAATATTGGCCTTTCTGCTTGTGTGCCAGTCTTGACTCCTGGGTGTGCCATCTCTCTCTCTCTCTCTCTCTCTCTCTCTCTCTCTCTCTCTCCAATTGTGGTCCATAGAAAGCCTATATTTTTTTTCCTTGATTTGGGTTCTAAAATCTACCAGAGAAAATAACTACATCAATCATTGGTAGAAAAATATTGGCCTCTGGGTTTGTGTGCCACTCCTGACTCCTGTGTGCGTCATCTCTCAGTCAGTGGGCCATAGAACGCCTATTTTTGGTTTTATTTGTTTTCTAAATTCTCCCTGAAAAAATCATTTTATTTTATTTGGTTTCTAAATTCTTCCTGATAAAATCATATTTTTTTTATTATTTTTTTTTCTAAAGTCTCCCTGAAAAAAAAAAAAAAAAACAGTGGGAGATTAATATTGGCCTTTCTGCTTGTGTGCCAGTCTTGACTCCTGGGTGCGTCATCTCTCAGTCAGTGGGCCATAGAACGCCTATTTTTGGTTTTATTTGTTTTATAAATTCTCCCTGAAAAAATCATTTTATTTTATTTGGTTTCTAAATTCTTCCTGATAAAATCATATTTTTTTTATTATTTTTTTTTCTAAAGTCTCCCTGAAAAAAAAAAAAAAAAAACAACCAAAAAAAACAGTGGGAGATTAATATTGGCCTTTCTGCTTGTGTGCCAGTCTTGACTCCTGGGTGCGTCATCTCTCAGTCAGTGGGCCATAGAACGCCTATTTTTGGTTTTATTTGTTTTCTAAATTCTCCCTGAAAAAATCATTTTATTTTATTTGGTTTCTAAATTCTTCCTGATAAAATCATATTTTTTTTATTATTTTTTTTTCTAAAGTCTCCCTGAAAAAAAAAAAAAAAAAAACAACCAAAAAAAACAGTGGGAGATTAATATTGGCCTTTCTGCTTGTGTGCCAGTCTTGACTCCTGGGTGTGCCATCTCTCTCTCTCTCTCTCTCTCTCTCTCTCTCTCTCTCTCTCTCCAATTGTGGTCCATAGAAAGCCTATATTTTTTTTCCTTGATTTGGGTTCTAAAATCTACCAGAGAAAATAACTACATCAATCATTGGTAGAAAAATATTGGCCTCTGGGTTTGTGTGCCACTCCTGACTCCTGTGTGCGTCATCTCTCAGTCAGTGGGCCATAGAACGCCTATTTTTGTTTTTATTTGTTTTATAAATTCTCCCTGAAAAAATCATTTTATTTTATTTGGTTTCTAAATTCTTCCTGATAAAATCATATTTTTTTTATTATTTTTTTTTCTAAAGTCTCCCTGAAAAAAACAAAAAAAAAAAAAAAAAAAAAAAAAACAGTGGGAGATTAATATTGGCCTTTCTGCTTGTGTGCCAGTCTTGACTCCTGGGTGTGCCATCTCTCTCTCTCTCTCTCTCCAATTGTGGTCCATAGAAAGCCTACATTTTTTTTCCTTGATTTGGGTTCCAAAATTAACCAGAGAAAATAACTCCATCAATCATTGGTAGAAAAATATTGGCCTCTGGGCTTGTGTGCCACTCCTGATTCCTGTGTGCGTCATCTCTCACTCAGTGGCCCATAGAAAGCATATAGTTTGTTACATTTGTTTTCTAAATTCTCCCTGCAAAAATCTATTTTTTTTTTTTTGGGGGGTTTCTAAAGTGTTCCTGAAAAAAATAAAAATAAAAAAAAAATAATAGTGTGACATTAATATTAACATTTGTGCTTCAGTGACAGTCCTGCGTGTGGGGCATCTCTCTAATTTGCAGCCACCAAAAAAAGAGTGTGTAACATTGGGCCTGATTTTCGCTGTGGTCTCACCAACCTGTAAAGGGGTAGCTAAATCATACTGAAGTTATAGCTCACCGTGTAAGTTGTGTGACTGCAACAAATAACGTTAGTTTGGTTACGTTTTTAAAACAATGAGGAAGTCTAGTGGAAGAGGTCGTGGCCGGGGGCGTTCATTGTCAGCTGGTAATGAGGGTAGTGGTAGTGGTGGAGCATCAGGTGGTCGTGGGGGAAAAAATATTGCACCTAAGTCTGGAGCTGTGGAGCCAGGTTCGTCGTCCGGCTACACAAGGCCTCGAACGCTCCCTTTTCTGGGATTAGGAAAACCGCTTTTAAAGCCGGAGCAGCAAGAGCAAGTTTTGGCTTATCTTGCTGACTCAGCCTCTAGCTCTTTTGCCTCATCTCGTGAAACTGGTAAAAGTAAAAGCAGCGCGTCGTTAGTGGATGTTCACGGTCAGGGACAAGTCACTTCCTTGTCCTCTTCAGCAAAAACAACAACAGAGAAGAATGCAGCAGGCGACACAACGGGTTACTCCATGGAGCTCTTTACACATACCGTCCCTGGCTTAGAAAGTGAAGCAGTTAACAGTCCATGCCCATTACAAATTGAATCTGACATGGAGTGCACTGACGCACAGCCACAGCCAGACTACTATGCTGGTCCTTTGACTCAGACCACAACATTGCCCTCGCAGGGTGCTGATCAAGAATCAGACCCTGATGAGACTATGTTGCCCCATCACGAACGCTATACCACCGAACGACACGGTGACACAGACGAAGTTGCGCAGGAGGTACAAGAAGAGTTATTAGATGACCCAGTTCTTGACCCCGATTGGCAGCCATTGGGGGAACAGGGTGCAGGCGGCAGCAGTTCTGAAGCAGAGGAGGAGGAGGGGCCGCAGCAGGCATCAACATCGCCACAGGTTCCATCTGCCGGGCCCGTATCTTGCCCAAAACGCGTGGCAAAGCCAAAACCTGGTGGAGGACAGCGTGGCCATCCGGTTAAAGCTCAGTCTGCAATGCCTGAAAAGGTATCCGATGCTAGAAAGAGTGCAGTCTGGCATTTTTTTAAACAACATCCAATTGATCAGCGCAAAGTCATCTGTCAAAAATGTTCTACTTCCTTAAGCAGAGGTCAGAATCTGAAAAGTCTCAATACTAGTTGCATGCATAGACATTTAACCACCATGCATTTGAAAGCTTGGACTAACTACCAAACGTCCCTTAAGGTTGTTGCACCCTCGGCCAATGAAGCTAGTCATCAACGCAACATCCCTTCCGGCAGTGTAGGACCACCATTTAGCGCACCACCTGCTGTATCTGTGCAGGTATCTTTGCCAGGCCAAAGCAGTCAGGGTCAGGGAATCACCAGTTTCGTAGTAGGAAACACTGCATCTAGGGCACCGGCGGCAACAATACCATCTCCCACCGTCTCTCAGTCTGCCATGTCCACCGGCACCCCCGCTAGTTCCACGATCTCCAGCTCTCCAGTCCAGCTCACCCTACATGAGACTATGGTTAGAAAAAGGAAATACTTAGCCTCGCATCCGCGTACACAGGGTTTGAACGCCCACATAGCTAGACTAATCTCGTTAGAGATGATGCCCTACCGGTTAGTTGAAAGCGAAGCTTTCAAAGACCTGATGGACTACGCTGTACCACGCTACGAGCTACCCAGTCGACACTTTTTTTCCAGAAAAGCCATCCCAGCCCTCCACCAGCATGTTAAAGAGCGCATCGTCCATGCACTCAGGCAATCTGTGAGCACAAAGGTGCACCTGACAACAGATGCATGGACCAGTAGGCATGGCCAGGGACGTTACGTGTCCATCACGGCACACTGGGTAAATGTGGTGGATTCAGGGTCCACAGGGGACAGCAAGTTTGGGACAGTTCTGCCTAGCCCACGGTCTAGTAAACAGTTGTCTGTAGCCGTTCGCACCCCCTCCTCCTCCTCCTCCTCGTCCTCCTGCAGAAGCAAGAGCTCGTCCACAGACCGCAGTCGCACAAACACTCCATCCGCACCTGCCACTGTTGCACACCAGGTCTCCCATTATGGGGCAGCTACTGGCATACGTCAGCAGGCTGTATTGGCTATGAAGTGTTTGGGCGACAATAGACACACCGCGGAAGTTCTGTCCGAGTTCTTGCAGCAAGAAACGCAGTCGTGGCTGGGCACTGTAGATCTTGAGGCAGGCAAGGTAGTGAGTGATAACGGAAGGAATTTCATGGCTGCCATCTCCCTTTCCCAACTGAAACACATTCCTTGCCTGGCTCACACCTTAAACCTGGTGGTGCAGTGCTTCCTGAAAAGTTATCCGGGGTTATCCGACCTGCTCCTCAAAGTGCGTGGACTTTGCGCACATATCCGCCGTTCGCCTGTACACTCCAGCCGTATGCAGACCTATCAGCGTTCTTTGAACCTTCCCCAGCATCGCCTAATCATAGACGTTGCAACAAGGTGGAACTCAACACTGCACATGCTTCAGAGACTGTGCGAACAGAGGCGGGCTGTTATGTTTTTGTGGGAGGATACACATACACGGGCAGGCAGTAGGATGGCAGACATGGAGTTGTCAGGTGTGCAGTGGTCGAAGATTCAAGACATGTGTCAAGTCCTTCAGTGTTTTGAGGAATGCACACGGCTGGTTAGTGCAGACAACGCCATAATAAGCATGAGCATCCCCCTAATGCGTCTGCTGATGCAAAGTTTGACGCACATAAAGGATCAGGCGTCTGCACCAGAGGAAGAGGAAAGCCTTGATGACAGTCAGCGATTGTCTGGTCAGGGCAGTGTACATGACGAGGTACCGGGCGAAGAGGAGGTGGAGGATGAGGAGGATGATGGGGATGAGTATATTTTTAATGAGGAAGCTTTCCCGGGGGCACGGGAAATTGGTGGCGTGGCAAGGCCGGGTTCTGGTTTTTTGAGGGACACAAGTGACGTAGATTTGCCTGCAACTGCCCCTCAACCAAGCACAACCGCAGATTTGACAACGGGAACTTTGGCCCACATGGCGGATTATGCCTTGCGTATCCTCAAAAGGGACACACGCATTACAAAAATGATGAACGATGACGATTACTGGTTGGCCTGCCTCCTTGATCCTCGCTATAAAGGCAAATTGCAAAATATTATGCCACATGAGAACTTGGAACTAATATTAGCAACAAAACAATCAACTCTTGTTGACCGTTTGCTTCTGGCATTCCCTGCACACAGCGCCCGTGATCGTTCTCACACGAGCTCCAGGGGCCAGCAGACCAGAGGTGTTAGAGGGGCAGAAATCAGAAGTGGCGTTGGACAGAGGGGTTTTCTGACCAGGTTGTGGAGTGATTTTTCTATGACCGCAGACAGGACAGGTACTGCAGCATCAATTCAAAGTGACAGGAGACAACATTTGTCCAGTATGGTTACAAACTATTTTTCATCCCTTATCGACGTTCTCCCTCAACCGTCATTCCCATTTGATTACTGGGCATCCAAATTAGACACCTGGCCAGAATTGGCAGAATATGCATTGCAGGAGCTTGCTTGCCCGGCAGCTAGTGTCCTATCAGAAAGAGTATTCAGTGCTGCAGGTTCAATACTAACAGAAAAAAGGACTCGTCTGGCTACCCAAAATGTAGATGATCTAACCTTCATTAAAATGAACCACAACTGGATTTCAAAATCTTTTGCCCCACCCTGCCCGGCTGACACCTAGCTTTCCTATGAAAAGGTCTTGCCTGTGGACTATTCTGAATGACTTTTCCAATCTCGTAATTTTCTTCACCTGATTGTCCAGCATACGACATGTTTCCACCTCACGAAATGGCCAAACTCCCCACACGGGGCCGTGCTATCGCCACTTTGCGCTTGGACCCTTGAGAGTGCTGTTTGTCTGAAGAGGTGGGTGTGGCCGCTTTTGGTCGACGGCACTGCCACTGGGTCCCTCATAGTACAATAAAGTGTCTCTGGCGGTGGTGGTGCGCACCCAACGTCAGACACACCGTTGTAATATGAGGGGCCCTGTGCCTGTACCGCCGGCCACAAGACAGTTCCCCCCCCCAGCTCAAACAGTGCTCTACCACTAGCAAAATTATCTCTCACAGCTTCACCAATGTGTAGTCTAGCCGCTGACATCCTTCAATGCCTGGCACTGACAATACCATTGTTTTGACATTTTTGTTATGTTAGGCCTTCGAAGCCTGTCTGCGGTCCCTTCTTTCTACAACTACTACACTGACCAGGCCACTGCTGGCCGTGTTACCCTGGAACCAATTTAAAAGTGCCTACAGTCAGCCCAATTTTGTTATGTTAGGCCTTCGAAGACTGTCTGCCGTCACTCCTTCCACTAGACTTCCACTGACCATACACTGCTGCCCATGTACCCCTGGAACCAATTTAAAGTGCCTACAGCCAGCCCAATTTTGTTATGTTAGGCCTTCGAAGCCTGTCTGCGGTCACTCCTTCCACTAGACTTCCACTGACCAGACCACTGCTGCCCGTGTACCCCTGGAACCAATTTAAAAGTGCCTACAGCCAGCCCAAGTTTGTTATGTTAGGCCTTGGAAGCCTGTCTGCGGTCACTCCTTCCACTAGACTTCCACTGACCAGACCACTGCTGCCCGTGTACCCCTGGAACCAATTTAAAAGTGCCTACAGCCAGCCCAAGTTTGTTATGTTAGGCCTTGGAAGCCTGTCTGCGGTCACTCCTTCCACTAGACTTCCACTGACCAGACCACTGCTGCCCGTGTACCCCTGGAACCAATTTAAAAGTGCCTACAGCCAGCCCAAGTTTGTTATGTTAGGCCTTGGAAGCCTGTCTGCGGTCACTCCTTCCACTAGACTTCCACTGACCAGACCACTGCTGCCCGTGTACCCCTGGAACCAATTTAAAAGTGCCTACAGCCAGCCCAAGTTTGTTATGTTAGGCCTTGGAAGCCTGTCTGCGGTCACTCCTTCCACTAGACTTCCACTGACCAGACCACTGCTGCCCGTGTACCCCTGGAACCAATTTAAAAGTGCCTACAGCCAGCCCAAGTTTGTTATGTTAGGCCTTGGAAGCCTGTCTGCGGTCACTCCTTCCACTAGACTTCCACTGACCAGACCACTGCTGCCCGTGTACCCCTGGAACCAATTTAAAAGTGCCTACAGCCAGCCCAAGTTTGTTATGTTAGGCCTTCTAAGCCTGTCTGCGGTCCATTCTTTCAACTACTACTACACTGACCAGGTCACTGCTGCCCGTGTACCCCTGGAACCAATTTAAAATTGCCTACAGCCAGCCCAATTTTTTTATTTTAGGCCTTCGATGCCTGTCTGCGGTCCATTCTTTCAACTACTACTACACTGACCAGGTCACTGCTGTCCGTGTACCCCTGGAACCAATTTAAAATTGCCTACAGCCATGTGTTATTATTTTAGGCCTTCGATGCCTGTCTGCGGTCACTCCTTCCACTAGGCCTCCACTGACCACACCACTGCTGTCCGTGTACCCCTGGAACCAATTTAAAATTGCCTACAGCCAGCCCAATTTTTTTATTTTAGGCCTTCGATGCCTGTCTGCGGTCCATTCTTTCAACTACTACTACACTGACCAGGTCACTGCTGCCCGTGTACCCCTGGAACCAATTTAAAATTGCCTACAGCCATGTGTTATTATTTTAGGCCTTCGATGCCTGTCTGCGGTCACTCCTTCCACTAGGCCTCCACTGACCACACCACTGCTGCCCGTGTACCCCTGGAACCAATTTAAAATTGCCTACAGCCAGCCCAATTTTTTTATTTTAGGCCTTCGATGCCTGTCTGCGGTCCATTCTTTCAACTACTACTACACTGACCAGGTCACTGCTGCCCGTGTACCCCTGGAACCAATTTAAAATTGCCTACAGCCATGTGTTATTATTTTAGGCCTTCGATGCCTGTCTGCGGTCACTCCTTCCACTAGGCCTCCACTGACCACACCACTGCTGTCCGTGTACCCCTGGAACCAATTTAAAATTGCCTACAGCCATGTGTTATTATTTTAGGCCTTCGATGCCTGTCTGCGGTCCATTCTTTCAACTACTACTACACTGACCAGGGCACTGCTGGCCGTGTACCCCTGGAACCAACATCAGAAAATATAAAAATAAGTATTTTGCTCATAAAAAAGAAAATACTGGTGAGATATCAAATGCAGACATTTTAACATTAAAAACAAACACACAACTCTAATCTGGTACAGTACTAAAAATGGCCACCAGCTACAATTACTTTCTCCTGCAAGTAGTTAACTGAAAGTTTTTTTAAATTGAAAACACACATATGGCATCCACCGAGTGTTGTCCTGTCGCGTCTTCTTTATATTATTGCCGAGAAGATGCAAAATAATGAAAATAATAAAATCATTAATTACCAAAATAATAGAGAAAGTCAACACCACATTGCAAATAAACATTCATTCCAAATAAAGAAGCAGGGCGCGTCCGAGGGTGAGTATATACCTAATAAGAATATAATCACCCTCGGACGCGCAATGCTTATTTCCAACAGCCTTCCTTCCTAAGAATCAGCCCTTCCGTCGTGTAGAGAGACGTTGTGTTACACTCCAAGGTGTTCCCCAGGTTGCCTTTCCTGAGCTTCGATCTTCCGGCTCTCGTTTAGTAGTTCTTGGAAACTACTCTGCATTAGGCCTTCAAATTGGGTATGGGGTGTAGAGAGATGGTGTGTTCCACTCCAAGGTGTTCCCCAGGTTGCCTTTCCTGAGCTTCGATCTTCCGGCTCTCGTTTAGTAGTTGTTGGAAACTACGCTGCATTAGGCCTTCAAATTGGGTATGGGGTGTAGCGAGAGGGTGTGTTACACTCCAAGGTGTTCCCCAGGTTGCCTTTCCTGAGCTTCGATCTTCCGGCTCTCGTTTAGTAGTTCTTGGAAACTACACTGCATTAGGCCTTCAAATTGGGTATGGGGTGTAGAGAGAGGGTGTGTTACACTCCAAGGTGTTCCCCAGGTTGCCTTTCCTGAGCTTCGATATTCCAGCTCTCGTTTAGTAGTTGTCGGAAACTACGCTGCATTAGGCCTACAAATTGGGTATGGGGCGTAGAGAGAGGGTGTGTTACACTCCAAGGTGTTCCCCAGGTTGCCTTTCCTGAGCTTCGATATTCCGGCTCTCGTTTAGTAGTTGTCGGAAACTACGCTGCATTAGGCCTACAAATTGGGTATGGGGTGTAGAGAGAGGGTGTGTTACACTCCAAGGTGTTCCCCAGGTTGCCTTTCCTGAGCTTCGATCTTCATGCTCTCGTTTAGTAGTTGTCGGAAACTACGCTGCATTAGGCCTACAAATTGGGTATGGGGTGTAGAGAGAGGGTTTGTTACACTCCAAGGTGTTCCCCAGGTTGCCTTTCCTGAGCTTCGATCTTCCGGCTCTCGTTTAGTAGTTGTTGGAAACTACGCTGCATTAGGCCTTCAAATTGGGTATGGGGTGTAGCGAGAGGGTGTGTTACACTCCAAGGTGTTCCCCAGGTTGCCTTTCCTGAGCTTCGATCTTCCGGCTCTCGTTTAGTAGTTCTTGGAAACTACACTGCATTAGGCCTTCAAATTGGGTATGGGGTGTAGAGAGAGGGTGTGTTACACTCTAAGGTGTTCCCCAGGTTTCCTTGCCATTGCTTCGGTCTTCCGACTCTCGTTTAGTAGTTGTAGAAAAGTACACTGCATTAGGCCATACAAAATGGGTATGGGGTGGAGAGAGATGGTGTGTTACACTCCAAGGTGTTCCCCAGGTTGCCTTTCCTGAGCTTCTATCTTCAGGCTCTCATTAAATTGTGGTTAAATGGAACAACTGCATTTGGCGTACTAGTTGGTTTGGGGCCTACTATCGGTGTCTGCCACTCCTTGCTGTTCTCCTCCACTGAACAAAGCTGTGCCGCCTGTTTACTACGGTTGCCAATTTTGAACTGCATTTCGACTACTTACTGATTTGGCCCTACTCTCTGTGTCAGCCTCTCATTCCAGTTGTCCTCCACTGCAATGCCCCCTGGTTATTCCTGTGTTACCAATTTTGAACTGCATTTAGCCCACTTTCTTCTTTGGGCCTATATCTGTGTTTCCACTTCATCGTGCCCATTGCCCAGCCAGTGATAGATGAGTCTGCTGGTACATTGACCCATAACGCAACATTCCCCGTGCACGCTACACAACAACATTGTGACCCTGCTGAAAGTCAGGTTGCTCTTCCCGCATACCATACCACCTTACACGGGGACAAAGAGGAAGGTGCAGATGAAAGTGCAGGTTCCTTCATCAGGTGGGGGGAGGAATACTAGTTGGCGACGTCACTGGCACAGGGCCTCTCATAGTACGCAAAAGTGTTGCTGCCGGTGGGAGGCGCCCCCGCCGTGCAAACACACCGCTGTACTTTGAGGGGCCCTGTGCCAGTGCCAATGCCAACGAGTGGGCCCCCCCTGCTTGCTCAGGTTCACAGCACTTGCAAAGTTGAAATACTTACCTCTCCCTGCTCCACTGCCGTGACGTGGTCCAGATTTCCTGGGCCCACTAATTACTTGAACCAGCCCTACCCCCCACAACTTTAGCCAAATGACCCCCAATTTCAAATGCCTTCCAATTATTATAAGGTAAATTACGCTTGACAAGCTTCATTAAGAAGAATGGATGGTTTTGACATTAAAATGGCCACTCTAGGTGTTTTCCTGGCCCCCACTCACTGCCGACTATGCTGCCCCATTGACTTGCATTGGGTTTCGTGTTTCGGTCGATCCCGACTTTACGTCATAATCGGCCGATTTCACTCGACCCGACTTTGGACATAGTCGGGTTTCGCAAAACCCGGCTCGACTCTAAAAAGGTCAAGGTCGCTCAACTCTAATCGTCACAGCAGCCAGTTTCTCCACACTTTAGTGTAAAAAGTTCTGCAAGATTATTAACTAAAAAAACAGGTTCTTGCTAGTGTAACTGATAATGCTGCAAACATGATAAGTACAATTAAACCGATGAATGAGAATAATGAAGGTGAACAGCAGCTAGAGGAACATTTCACATTCAATATGTTGGAGATGGAAGGCCACAGTCCTTTTCCCATAATGGAGGAACAAACAGATATTACTACAGAAGAACAGCAAAATGATTCTTTACAATTAGATGGTCTTGTTGAAGCTGCTTCACACCTCTTTCCTATTCATCACATGTGCTGTGTTGTGCACACGCTGCAGCTGGCAATAAGAGATAGCCTGCAAGAGGGACATGCTGGAACTCTGATTAGCAAAGTGAGGAAATTGGCTATTGCTGCCAGAACCCCGAAAATCGATTCCATCTTGAAGAGACATGCTGGAAAAGGGGCAATTGTGCATCAAGCCACTCGGTGGGGCAGCACCTATTTAATGATTGAGTGATTGCTTGAGCTGAAAGCCTTCCTTGTAGATATGGCCAACCCTCAGGTAACACTACATGGAGGACAATGGACACAGGTGGCTGAATTGAAGGAATTGCTTCATCACCCATTTACAGTGACTAAAAAGTTACAAGCAGAGGATTTAACTCCTGGCATTTTTATAAAGGAGAACTTGTTGTTTTGCCTGTTCCAAAGAGGAGGTTTAATCACAGATGGCATTGCTGCTTCAATGAAACAGAGAGAGGCACTGCTATTAGAAAATAAAACTCTTCTAGCAGCTGTTTATGTGGACCAGAGTCATTGTATATTGCTGGATGATCAACAGCTTACTAAAGGAAAATAAGCTTTGTTTGAGGTAGCAATTAAGATGAGCTACAGGACGGCCAAGAGCTAGAGGACTCGGGTCCTGCCAGTGCTGCTGCTGCCGTTCCTTCATTCTCATCAGATAGGGAGTTTGATTTCAACAAGTATTTGAACAACATGGAGCAGACAAACCATTGCTGCAGGGAAAAGATTCCACTCCCATAGAAAACAGATTGACCATATTTCAGCAACATTTTTCACTTGCTCTCAAAGAAGTAGAAGAGTTCAATCGTTCATCAAAACTGACTGTGCACGAGGCAATTCTTTTACACCCTGAAATTGTTAGAGATGTTGTCCATGTGGTTACTGCTTGCTACCAACCCAATTTAGTGTAGAGAGGTTGTTCTCTAGCCTTAAAATAATTAGGTCAGACGTGAGGTCATTATGAAGGAAGATCTGATGGAGGTGATACTATTTCTCAGAACAAATTCATATACTGCACAAATGTTATTCAGTAAGTTTTTGTTGAAAACTTTTCTTTACACTTACTGCAGAATGTATAATAAATTGTAAGTATGAAAAAGTTTTTTGTTCTAAAGTTATATTCCAATAAATATTTTTTATGTTTTATCTAAATGGCTTGATTATTGTATCATAATAATGATTAAAAGCCTTATGTTACTATTTTACCACAGTAAATTTGTCACTTAAACATGAGCCATGTACTGTATGAGGGAGTCGGAGTTGGAGTTGGAATCAAAGTGGGTGTCATAGAAACTGAGGAGTCTGAGTTGGAGTTGGAGTAGGACATTTAGCCTACCGACTCCACAGCCCTGCAAAGTAGAACTGTTTGGTAGAAACAAAACTTGTCATGTTTGGAGGAGACAGAATGCTGGGTTGCATCCAAAGAACACCATACCTACTGTGAAGCATGGGGGTGGAAACATCACGCTTTGGGGCTGTTTCTCTGCAAAGGGACCAGGATGACTGATCCGTGTACATTAAAGAATGAATGGGACCATGTATCATGAAATTTTGGGTGCAAACCCCCTTCCATCAGCAAGGGCATTGAGAATGAAACATGGATGGGTCTGTTAGGGCTAGCGGAACGCACCGAGTAAATATAGATGTTTTATTGTAATTGATGAGTTCGCAGCCCAGGGTCCACCATGCAGGAGAACCTGCTGCTAGCAATGGCGGCACTATATGGCAGTATGAACTAGCTCTGTTATTTCACATAGTAGCCGTGAAAGCAAAGCACTGCGCCCTGTTAGACTTTACAGAGGCACAGGCTAACTACCCAACAGAGAGCAGTCAGTGGTCATGCATGCACAAAAAACTCCTCGCCGGAGGTGCCAGCATTCTAGGGGCTTATTTCAGCCGGGTCCCTGAACACAATCTTACATGACCACACTGGCGGAAAGCACATAACTTAGAAAGATACTAGCGCATGGCCGTGCGGCCATGCGAGCCTTAAATAGTTGCAGCAAGTACAGGACTTTCCTAGAAGTACCAATGAGAGGCTGCTACAGAGCTTGAGAACCTACATGACCTTCCTGGAGGACCAATGGATCTAGCTGCAGTATCTGAACATGTGTACCTCAATCTCCACTGAGAGATCTTACTCTGGGCATGCTCAGAACGAGAAAAGCAGGACTTAGTCCCAGAAGCGTCTGCTCGCCGCTGCCCAGCACTGGCTTCAATGGCAGAAGCAGGAAAAGCAGCAGTAACTCTTTGTACAGAGTCAGACTGAGCGAGATGCTGGGACTGACGTCTCCGCTGAGCAGGCTCCACTGTGGCAGGAGAAGAATGGGAGACCGCAGCGGAGATGACCCGAGATTCCCCTTGTGCAGAGGCGGGAACTCGACCCCTAACATTACCCCCGTCCTAGGGCCTCGCTACGCTCGAAGGCAGCAATGAGCTGCGGAGCCTGAATGTGCTAAGCAGGCTCCCAGGACCTGTCCTCAGGACCATAACCCTTCCAGTCCACCAAATAAAATTTTTTGCCGCATGCCACCTTTCACCCCAAAATAGCATTCACCTCGTAATCATCCGTAGATGAACCCCATGTCCCGGCAGATGTCTCAGAAAACGGGGACATGTATACAGGCTTAAGGAGGGACACATGAAAGGTGTCGGTGATACCTAGGCGTGGAGGAAGAGCCAGACGGTAGACCACAGGATTAACCTGTTCGAGGACCTGGAAGGGACCCAAGAAGCGAGGTACAAACTTAGTAGACTCAACACGCAGCCTGATGTTACGGGCAGAGTCACCAGGTGCAAAGGTCGGGGCAGGGCGCCGATGTGCATCGACGGAGGACCTCATTCTCTCCTTGGATTCCCGGATGGCATCCTGAGTGCGCTCCCAAATGTCCCGTGCCTCCACTGCCCAGTCTGCCACCCTGGAGTCAGCAGAAGACACGGGCATAGGCCCAGGAACCCGCGGATGCTGGCCGTAATTAAGGAGGAAAGGAGTCTGACCGGTCAAGTCAGCTACAGCATTGTTAAGCGCAAACTCTGCCCACGGTAACAAGGATGCCCAGTCATCCTGCCTGGCAAAAAACAAAATGTCATAAATATGTGACCAGGGTCTGATTGGCCCTCTCAACCAACCCATTCGTCTCGGGATGATAAGCCGAGGAGAGATTCAACTCAATACTGAGTAGGCAACAAAGCTCTCTCCAGAATCGAGACGCAAACTGGGGACCCCGGTCACTGACAATCTTGTCCGGCATACCGTGTAGGCGAAAGATATGCTTGATGAACAACGCAGCCAGAGCCCGTGCAGAAGGTAGCCGTGGAAGAGGCACCAAGTGAACCATTTTGGAAAAATGGTCGGTGATCACCCAGATAATGGTGCAGCCACGAGACTTGGGTAAGCCTACCACAAAGTCCATCCCGACCATCTCCCAGGGCCTGTCCGCCACCGGCAGGTGGTAAAGCAACCCAACTGGCCATTGCCGAGGAGACTTGTTCTTGGCACAAGAATCACACGCCTGAACATAGTCTGCGACATCACGAGCCATATGCGGCCATCAGTATGTCCTCGCCAGTAACTCAGATGTCCTTTTGGAACCAAAATGTCCACCCACCCTGGACAAGTGAGCCCAAGAGAGAACCTCCGGTTGCAAACTGGATGGTACAAAAGTCTTGCCCGGAGGCACAGACTCTAGCGAAACCGGGGCCACAGTTCTCAGGTTCTCGGTGGGGACAATAAGCCGAGGCTCCTCTTCCTCCTCCTCAGATGATACAACAGAGCGAGAGAGAGCGTCGGCACGAATGTTCTTCTCCCCAGAAAGAAAATGGAGGGTGAAATGAAAGCAGGAGAAGAACAAGGACCATCTGGCCAGGTGAGAATTTAACCGCTGAGCTGTCTGCAGGTATACCAAATTCTTGTGATCTGTGAAGACTTGGAAGGGAAAACGAGCTCCTTCCAAGAGATGTCTCCACTCCGAGAAAGCCAACTTCATGGCTAGCAACTCCCTGTCCCCGATGGAATAATTCCTCTCTGCTAGTGGGAAGGTCTTAGAGAAGAAGAAGCAAGGATGCTTCTGACCTTGAGCATCCTTTTGGAAAAGGACTGCTCTAGCACCAACAGATGAGGCATCCACCTCCATTATAAATGGCTTATCTACATCGTGGCGATGTAGGATGGGAGCGCTAGCGAAGCGTGACTTAATGGAGTTAAAGGCCTTGGAGACCTCCTCAGACCACAATTTGGGATTTGCTCCCTTCTTGGTGAGGGCAACCAAGGGAGCTACCAAAGTTGAGAAGTGTGGAATGAACTGGCGATAGTAATTAATGAACCCCATAAAGCGCTGCACCGCTTTAAGAGAATGGGGCTCCTGCCAGTCCATCACAGCCTGTAGTTTGGCAGGATCCATAGCCAAACTCTGGGCAGAGATGATATAGCCTAGGAAAGGTAAGGACTCCTACTCAAACACACACTTCTCCAATTTGGTATAGAGGGAGTTTGCCCATCGGAGGTCTAAGACTTTGCAATCATTTCTCCGGTGGGAGTCAATATCTGGAGAATAGATAAGAATATCATCCAGATAGACTACGACCGAGGTGGAAAGCATATCCCGGAAGATGTAGTTCACAAAGTCTTGGAAAACAGCTGGGGCATTACAGAGCCCGAAGGGCATCACCAGATATTCATAGTGCCCATCCCTGATGTTAAAAGCCGTCTTACATTTGTCCCCCTCATGGATGCGAATCAGGTTGTAAGCACCCCGCAGATCTTATTTAGTAAATACCGTTGCTCCCCGAAGCCTATCAAAAAGCTCAGATATAAGGGGCAAAGGATACTTATTCTTAACGGTGATGGTGTTAAGACCCCTGTAATCTATGCATGGATGTAGTTCCCCATTCTTCTTCTGCACGAAAAAGAACCCAGCCCCAGCAGGTGACACTGACTTCCTGATGAACCCTCTTGCCAGATTCTCTTGAATGTACTGAGACATTGCCTCCATCTCTGGGAGAAATAACGGATAGACTCGACCCTGGGGAGGCTCAGCACCAGGCAAGAGATCAATAGGACAGTTATAGGGGCGGTGGGGCGGAAGGGTCTCCGCCGCCTTTCTGGAGAAAACGTCCGCATAGGACCAATATTGCTTGGGGAGAGAGGATAGATCTGCGGGTACCTCAGTAGTAGCAACCTGAACGCACTCCCTCTGACACCTACCCCCACAAGATTCACCCCATCCCAGAATTCTACCTGAGGACCACTCGATATGAGGAGAGTGGTACCGTAGCCAGGGTATCCCCAACAGGACCTCATCAATTCCCTCAGGAATTATGAGCAGAGATATAATCTCCTGATGGGATGGCGACATGGACAGAGTAAAAGGGATGGTCTGGTGTGTTATTTGTGAGGGCAGTGTCGACCCATTCACCACTCGTACCATTACTAGTTGAGCTAGCATTACCAGGGGTATTGCGTGACGTTGGGCGAAGGCAGAAGACATAAAATTGCCCTCCGCCCCAGAATCCACGCAGAGCTCTACCGAGTGGGTGGATGAGCCTATAGTAATTGTCCCCTTAAAGGACAATTTGGAGGCAAACGTCGCCGTGTCTAGTGTACCTTCACCTACTACCACTAGACACTGACGTTTCCTCGACCGCTGGGGACATCTGGTGGCAAGATATCCTGACTGCTGGCAAACATGACAGACCTTGAGTGCACTAGCGGTCCGGGACTTAGATCCTGCTTGTGACTCTTCCAAGGCCTCATTTGACTCAGGGACCTTGACCGGAGTTTCCAGAGGTTTGGCGAAGGTGGGAGCCAGCCGAAACCTCTGCCTACAATGGGCTCACTCTAACCTCCACTCGTTAAAACAGAGGTCAATACGAGTGGAGGCAGCTATTAACTCCTCCAGTGTGGCAGGAATCTCCCTAGTGGCCAGAGCATCCTTCACGTGATCAGCCAGCCCCCTCCAAAATATGAGGATAAGGGCTTTATCCGACCACTCCAGCTCAGATGCTAGGGTACGGAAGTGGACGGCAAAGTGGCTGACCAAGGACAAACCCTGAGTCAATGCCAGCAGTTGGAGCGTCATGTCCTGTGTGACTCGAGGTCCTAAAAAGACCTGTTTCAGAGTGCTCAGGAACAGCGGAGTACTCTGCACCACATGATCGCCATGCTCCCACAGTGGCGTAGCCCATTCCAGCGCCCTGTCTGACAAGAGAGACACAATAAATCCCACCTTTGCCCGCTCTGTGGGAAAACGTGCAGCCAGGAGCTCAAGCTAAATAGAGCACTGACTCACGAAACCCCTACAAGATTTACTATCTCCAGAAAATTTTTCTGGCAGCGGGAGACGAGATAATGTCGGAACAGGGGTGGCAGTGGACAAGGTTGCTGCAGCCACGCTAGCAGCCTGTGCAGCAACTGCGGTAACATCCACAGCTGAGGTTGCGCTCTCGAGAGGCGCCAACCTACCCTCCAGCTGCTGGATATACCGCAAGGACGGCTGTATGTCCGCCATTTACTAGCTAGACCCTGGTACTAGTATTCTGTTAGGGCTAGCGGAACCCACCAAGTAAATATAGATGTTTTATTGTAATTGATGAGTTCGCAGCCTGGGGTCCACCGTGCAGGAGAACCTGCTGCTAGCAATGGCGGCACTATATGGCGGTATGAACTAGCTCTGTTATTTCACGGAGTAGCATTGAAAGCAAAGCACTGCACCCTGTTAGACTTTACAGAGGCACAGGCTAACTGCCCAACAGAGAGCAGTCAGTGGTCATGCATGCACAAAAAACTCCTCGCCGGTGGTGCCAGCATTCTAGGGGTTTATTTCAGCCAGGTCCCTGAATACATTCAAACACACAATCTCCTCGCCAGATGTGCCAGCATTCTAGGGGCTTATTTCAGCCGGGTCCCTGAACACAATCTTACATGACCACACTGGCGCAAAGCACATAACTTAGAAAGATACTAGCGCATGGCCGTGCGGCCATGCGAGCCTTAAATAGTTGCAGCAAGTACAGGACTTTCCTAGAAGGGCCAATGAGAGGCTGCTACAGAGCCTGAGCACCGACAGGACCTTCCTGGAGGACCAATGGATTTAGCTGCAGTATCTGAACATGTGACCCTCGATCTCCACTAAGAGATCTTACTCTGGGCATGCTCAGAACGAGAAAAGCAGGACTTAGTCCTAGAAGCATCTGCTCGCTGCTGCCAAGCACTGGCTTCAATGGCAGAAGCAGGAAAAGCAGCAGTAACTCTTTGTACAGAGTCAGACTGAGCGAGACGCTGGGACTGATGTCTCCGCTGATCAAGCTCCACTGCAGCAGGAGAAGAATGGGAGACCGCAGCGGAGATGGCCAGAGATTCCCCCTGTGCAGAGGTGGGAACTCGACCCCTAACAGGTTCTTTCAGAATGATAATGATCCCAAGCACACAGCCAGGGCAACGAACGAGTGGGTTTGTAAGAAATATATGAAGGTCCTGGAGTGGCCTAGCCAGTCTCCAGATCTCAACCACATACAAAACCTTTGGAGGGAGTTGAAAGTATGTGACGCCCAGCAACAGGCCCAAAACATCACTGCTCTAGAGGAGATCTGCATGGAGGAATGGGCAAACATACCACCAACAGTGTGTGCTAACCTTGTGAAGACTTATAGAAAACGTTTGACCTCTGTCATTGCCAACAAAGGATATATAACAAAATATTGAGATGAACTTTTATTAATGACTAAATACTTATTTTCCACCATAATTTGCTAAATAAATCTTGCCAGATCAGACAAGGTGATTTTATGGATTTGTTTTCTCATTTTGTCTCTCATAGTTGTGGTCTACCTATGATGTAATTTACAGGCCCCTCTCATCTTTTTAAGTGGGAGAACTTGCCCAATTGATGGCTGGCTAAATACTTTTTTTTCCCCACTGTGTTTCCCCCACTGTACCTTGTAGTGGACATTGGGAGAGGGGTGTTTGTCTCAATATGAACACATCTGGTGGACTATTTTAGCTTTTTTGCTGTTCAATTGTTTTTGTCATTACATGTCAATGTTTGTTCATAATTTTTCAAAAATGAATTTATGAAGTTTTGGCAACCCTGACTGTTTTGCACACTTCTTCACTATAAGCACAGTTTATGTCACAGTAACACAGTTCAAAATGTATATATTCAATGTTTTCATATATCTTTGAGTTGCACACTGCACTTCTGCCCTCTTTGGAAACCACTGCAGATTGCTCCTGTTCGCATTTGGTTTATTTATTTAGGAGATGCTCTGCTGGGAGTGTTGTTCTTCTGCAGCATACATTTGAAGGTCGTGACAGACTCTAAAGTTGGCAGAACACTCTTCACATTATCCTAAAGCTGTTTTTAAGATGTGCTCTTTATATTTGTTGGCCAAGGAGACGTAAGGGCTCGATTGGGCAATCGAGAGCATGAAGACCGTATTTTTGGCCCAAGTGTGATCCGAAAAAATATAAGATCACACTTAGAACAATCTAATTCAATGGGGCCATGCACATGTCCTTTTTTTTGCTCAGACCAAGTTTGGAAAAGTTTGTAGCATGCTGTAGTTACATCTGATATTTGGATTGCATTCGGCTATGCAAGTCAATGAGTTTGTGCATTAAATTGGATCGCACTCGGATGACATCCAACTGCTGTTCGATTTTCAGGAACTGACAGAATGGAGAAGATGGACAATATTTTTCCATCTTCTACACATCTGAGAAAATTTGATCACACTATGATCAAACCCTCATCAAACTCTGATCAGATTTTGATCAGAGTGTGATTAGCATAACTGGCCTGATTCTCTCGAATAAGAGAAAATACGATGGTGTGACCATGGATGTAAGTCTCATAGAAATATGTTATGGTCCCATCAAAGAAAGGTTTCCATTGTTTTGGATGGTGGGCAAACACGATTTGGCCAATGTGCTATATTGTAATCACTGTAGCTTACAGCTGTTCAATTTACATCATTGTTAGGAGGTGACGGTCAGGTTTGTTCTTTTGACCCTGTGTGATATAGAAGGGTTAATAGTTTGCCTTTAAGTGCCTCTTGCCTTTAATTGTTAGAATTACTAGAATCTGTTGATGCAGTAGTCTTAGTGTCTCCGCTTCAAGGAGACCATACTTCTTATCATGTATGTTCTCAATATTCAGTCACAACATGTTATTTGGTACGTGAGAGATTAAAGGTCAGTATGACCCTGGGTGATGGTGGGGGCTACATGAATTGAGTTACATTTATTGTAAATGGTATAAAATATTGCTTCTTGCTCTTTTACTTCAGATAAAAGTGACTTGCTCACAGGATATGTGTGAGGTGTCTTTTTGTCTCCAAGCGCGCTTGTAAAATGACGGGCGTAACTCCACAATTTGGCCCTCACTGGTGGTCTGTCAGCTGACGTTGGTCAGAACGAAAACAGCTATAACAGTTTTGGCGCCCGACCGGGGCCGTGTATCCAGCCTATTCGGAATCCGTATGGGGGAGGTTCTGGGAGATTGGCATGCAAAACACCAGCTGCAGCAAGGTGAGAAATGTTATTCTTACAAACCTGTTTTGCACCTGCAATCTCTCATCTGGATCTCTCCTTACCTCTGGGTAAAAGGCTGCGAGCATGGTTCAAAGAATCCACATCACCAGTGAGTTTTGTGTTTTGTCTATTTATGTCCGTATGAGAGTTGAATAATAGAGTTATAAGATGATAATTGTTATCTGTATCATTTGTCAGTATCCTAATTGGTTGTGTATTTGCGTAGTGTGTAATACAGAGCTGGGATAGACTCTGTGCAGCGTTGTTATTTTGGTCATTTTGGATTGGCAGTACATTATATGAAGCTGTATTTTGTATTAGGGCCGTGGTTTTTGTTGTTTGGCCTTAAAGTGCTTTCAGAGTGTCAGTGGACACTGCTGCAGTTTTGTTATATAGAGTTGTGTTAATTCCAAAGTGCAAAATAGGCAGGCTGTGTGAACCTTGTATGTCTATGAGAACTCTGAATGGGATGACAGGTGAGTAAATAAGTATAAGGAATAAACATAAATCCCTGATTGATGAGGGGTTCCGTTAGGTGTGGTCCTCTGTATGTGACAGAAGACATTATTCAGCGCAGTTTGAGCTGAATTAGGTGGAGTGATTGAGATAAGGGATTTTCTTCTTGTAAAAATCAACTGAAAGTGAAAGGAAAAGAAACAACAATCCCTGAATGAGCATGTATGTATGAGGGATCACATGAGTATCATTACTTATCTAACTGTTGTTAATTGTCCAGGATGAATGAGTTGTGGATATTTTTAATGTACATTTAATTTACATCTGAGATTCAGTGAAACCCGTGTTATGTGTGGTTTGACATTGGATAGGTTTCTATATGTGTTTTGGCTGGACGCGGTCAGAATCAGCTTATTCAAGTTATGCAGTGATCTGCCTGTATAGAGAAACTGTTTTTAATTCCGAGAGAATGAATGTTTTGTAGAGATTAAGTCTGAAAACTGCTGCATTCTGTTTCTGTGTGTGTAAGACAAGCTCTTATCCGTGTTTATACTTGATGGGAGGGGCGAACCCCTGCGCGAATTGTTTTTGATTTTCTCCTCCTTGTGCTGCGGGCCAGAGAAAGGGGGGTCCATGCAGCTGCGCTGAAGAATATGGAGCTGTGCATATTCTGTCCTTGGTTCAGTACGCGCTGAGAGATTTGTGTTTAAAGCAACAGTACTGTATGTATTGAAGTAGAAAGAAATATCGTAAGTTCAAGTTGGAATTTGAAAGTGAAAAGAACTGTGCCTAGTTTTAGAGGAAGCTTGTAAGTGATTGAAAAGATTGGTAAAAGATTCACCTGCTTCAAGTTGAGTGATTGATATAGCAAATTGAGGATCAACAGAGGAGGTAGCCAACTGCACGGCTGATGTAATAGGTGGTGTAACCTGCTACAGTCAGCCTACGGCAAATTGGTGGTGTAACCTTGCCGTTCCATGGAGCTGTGCTAGCCAGCTGATCTACCGAGTGGTAGGTGGTTTAACCTGCTCGCTAGAATCCTTTAGGTCTACCGGGAAATAGGTGGTGTAACCTTTCCCGCTAAATCTTGACACTCACTCTGACTTGTCACGTGTTGCAACCCTGGTTTAAGGCAAGGCACACTAATAAAGGGCATTTTTAAAGGTGAGTGTCTGAGCGGATAAGTTGAAGCCATGGGCAACTTATTCTGTGTGCAGTCAGGGCCCCCAATGGGATCCAAAAACCGCTGTACAGATTGGAAAAAGGAAGCAGTGAAAGATGTGAGACCAATATTGGAACAGGCAAAAATGCCAGTGAGTGGATGGATGTTTTGATGTTCAAAAAGGCACAGACAAATGAGGAAAATAGCATGTGAATAAATGGCATCTGAGAGAGTGCAGCAGGACGGAAGTAAGGTGTATTATGAATGTTTTGATGCTTAAAAGTCCGACTATGACCGACACATTACTGCTACGGTCATACCTTTGTATAACCAGAGACCAAGACAAGACAGATGGACTTGTAAACATTGCGGTCAGACAAACCCAGACTGGAGAAATACTTGTATGATCTGTGATGTAACCCAACCTAAGTGAATTACACTGAATCCTCTCCAGACAAGATCACATGTAGTGACATAAGAAGCTGACACAGGATTGTGGTTAGTGGGTAGTGGGGACATTAACTTTTGGGGGTAAGCTGACAGTAATCCTTTTGGGAAGGAGCTGTACACCAGCATGTCATGTCACCCCCACCACCAGAGAACCAACCACATCAGGTAGTGTAAGACAGATACAGGAGTATTATCCCTGGAAGCCCTCTGACTAGCTAGCTACGCTAAAATAATTGGCTGACTATGAGAACAAACCTTTCCCATTTTACAGACAAAGACAATATGATGGACGTATAAGTGCACCTGAGCAGACCTAGAGAGTTGGTGAGCACCAAAGCAGGTGATGTACTAGGATGCAAATTAAGACTTTTACAGATGTGACTAAAGGAGAGAGAGTAGAGATGTACTCTGGACGGTTACAGCTGAAAAAGGCAGACATGGGTTACAGTCCAGTAAACCCACTTGATGTTAAAATATTTGTAAATACATTCATTGACGGTATGACAAAAGGCTTACGAGACGCAGTACAGACAGCCAGACCTAAATGGAGAAATGTAGATCCAAAGACCTCCTGAAGATTGCTCAGGAGTTGAAGAAACTAGGGCAATAAGACGACGTGTCATGTATGCTGGAACACGAGGAAAACAGTAGAGACGTAGTAAGGGACCTAAGGACTTAGAAACAGTGAAGTGCTGGAATTGTGGAGAAAATGGACACTCAGACCAATCTTCCACCTCCTTCACCTTCAGACTAGGAAACTGACAACCCAGTGACAAATGTGTGCCCTGTTCTTGTCCCCTCCGGACCTGGTCCTGCCTTGAGGACCACCATACCAATGCTGGGAGGGAAATAGACAGAATTCTTGACCGACACTGGGGCAGCTGGGACTAGTACACAAAGGCTTGATACTGCCAGACATGATTACTGACGAGACGTGAGGGTAAGGGGACAAGCGACTGAAGCCCCTATGACTAAACAAGAAAAGACTAGAGTCACGAGACAGCCAAGAGGTGCTTACAAACTTATTGTTAGTGACAATACCCCTATGAATTTGCTGGGAGCAGAGTTGAGTGCTGTCTAGGCCACTATACAGTGCTCTCCTGAGGGTATTACAGTCACAAGTCCACTTTCATATAAACACTTGGGGCAGAGGGACGCCAGGGTCTTCCACGTGCACATTATACCACAGGTAAATCATGCCCTATTATAGTTACACTTAATTCAATTCATTTGCCAGTTTTAATAGTTTCCTTACACAAGATGGTATAGTTAGTGTGTTTCTAGGTTGTCTTCATATGATATCTAGTTTTTTAGCCATTCATTATATTGGCTCAAACCATAGTCACTGTTTATTCGTCTTTTCCACTTCTTATACCTTATCGCAGGCAACTGGCATTGATATTTGGTATTTTTCAAATCCTTTCTTTTTGTATTTGGAACTGTTAGTTATGGATTTATATAGGGCTGCTACTTTCTTAGAATAAGCTTGTGCTTTGCTGTGGCCTATGGCATTGTGCTCCCCCGTTTTATGACTCAGTAATATATCTTTCGTAATTATATATATATAATTTTCTTTTGGTAACATTTTGTGAATCAAATTTAGTTTTTTTAAGGGGTACTCTACCCAATCAAATACGGGTATAAATATTTGGACATTAATGTGTGACTTATATAAACACTTGTGTAATATTGCAGAAATGGTGTATATGGCAAGAGTAGTGAAAGTAACACCTGACACCAGAATGTCTGAGGACAGGGAAAACAGGTACCAGACACCATTTGGGCAAGGGGAAAATCTGATATGGGTCGGCTGCCCATTCCCCCTGTCATGATAAATCAAGAGAAGTAATCACTCCTCTTTGGTTAAGGCAATACCCCTTAAGTCTAGTCAAATCAATGGCCCTGAGCAGGGATATTAAAGAGTATGTTAAGGCAGGGGTTCTAGTGCAGAGATATTCCCCCTGCAACACCCCTTTGTATCCCATTAAGAAAAAAGGACCCAAGGGTTCCCCTGACACTTACAGAATGGTTCATGACTAACGAGCTATTAATGATGTTACAGTGAGTATGACCTCAACTGTCCCTAACACATACACCTTACTGTCACAAATCCCAGCGACGTCAAAATGTTTCACAGTTATTGATTTGGCAAATGCATTCTTCTCTGTACCACTGCACTCTGACTGTCAGTATCTTTTGTTTTTCACTCACGAAGGTAAACAATACTGTAGGACGGTCCTCCCACAAAGGGGGAAAGAACTCCCCAACCATCTATTCAACAGCAATGGCAGGGATTCTTGAGCAGTGGCAACCACCTCATCCACAGATTGTACTATTACAGTGCATGGATGACCTCTTGCTCTGCTGCCCAGACCAGATGTCTACTGTTTCCTTGCTGTGTTTTTGGCAGAAAAGGGTTGCAGAGTCTCACGTTATTGCAAACAAAAGGTGACATTTTTAGGACATTGTATTGCTAAAGGTACAAGACACCTGACTGAAGACAGAAAAAAGGCAATACAAATCTCTCTTTACCCAGGTCACACCAGCATCTACGCACTTTTCTAGGTTTGGTGACCTACTGTAGGCCTTGGATAAGGTCTGCTTCACAAATGATGCACCCACTCTATGACTGTTTGCCATCAGACCCCTACAATCTCACTCAAGAAGCAATTGATTCCTTCCACTCTCTCAAGCTGCTCATTGTGTCAGACATTCCAAACTATGATCAGCCATTTTTCTTATTTTTCACAGAGCAGGGTGGACATGCTACCGCAGTACTGACACTACAACATGGAATAATAATAATAATAATTTTTATTTATATAGTGCCAACATATTCCGCAGCGCTTTACAAATTATAGAGGGGACTTGTACAGACAATAGACATTGTCTTGTTTGGAAAGAAACAGAGACTGATAGCTTACTAGCACAATTAGACCCAGTGATTAGAGGGTTTCCTACATGAGTCTGTGCTGTAGGAGGTGCTGTATTACTGAAAGGCATGTGAAATCACACTGACTTTTTCTTTTTGACAATTTGTTCCCCACGTGACATTAATGCCATACTCATACAAGTTCAACCAAAACACCTGTCTATGGATAGACAGATCAGACTTGAATGTGCTCTAATACTAATTCCTGAATATGTCACCCTCAAAAGACATAATGTTCTGAATCCAGCCACTCATCTGCCTGTGGATTCAGAAAAGGGGGAATTGGTGACAGCATTGGCAGGTGGGAAAGAGAACATGACATGACGTTGACATAACATTGACATGACGCACGAACATGACTGCATAGGAACTGATGAGTCAGGAGACAGTGGGTTTTACATATGTTCGTGGGAAGAAAAAAACCTGTTCCTAATGTATATTTTGAGGTTTTTTTATTTTTGAAGATGGCTTCAGATACCACCAGAATGGGCGACTCTACATTGGATATGCAGTAGTATCCTTACATGAGGTAATCCGAGCTGAACCACTCGCTCCTCACATGTCGGTGCAGGAGGCAGAGTTGAAGGCACTCACTGAGGCGTGTAGAGCTGTTGCAGGTAAAGTCGCTAACAGTTACACAGATTCAAATTGTGCATGGGGAATATCCCATGATTATTGCCCTATCTGGAGAAGCAGAGCGTTTCTTACATCAGCCGGTAAGCCCATTAAAAACGTAGAGCTGGTGAAACAATTAGTGGAGGCATTGACGTTATCAGTCCAGGTTGGCATCGTCAAGGTAAAAGCACACACGGACGGTGACTCTGTGGAGGAAAAGGGCAACAGAAGGACAGACGAGGCTGCTAAAGTAGCAGCAAGGCGGCCTAGGGAGCAGTGGACGGTGGCGGGGAGTCAGAGTATTCCAGCCACACTGAGCCTAGATGTCCTGAAATCCCTCCAGCTGCCCAAACAAAGAAGGAACACTGGGAGAATGGGAGCTGAGCTGAACTCAGAAAGAGTATGGGAGAATCAGGATAAATCGTATATACCAAGATCCCTGCTCCCAATCATGGCGCAAGCAACACAAGATGCCTTCTGGATCGCTCCTGGTTTCAGTTACGCAGCCACAAAGCTCGTACAGTCATGCCTCATCTGTGCACAGCACAACCCAGGTAAAACAGTAAAAATCCCTAAGAAAGCGATACCCAGGCCTCTCTACCCGTTTCAGAGACTGCAGACTGGCTACATACAGCTACCCAAGGTAGGAGTGTGTGAAAAATATCCTAGTATGTGTAGATCTCTTCTCTGGTTGGCAGGAAGCCTATCTGGTAAAATGTGCAAATACTAAAGCAACTGCAGACAAACTGATGAAAAAAACTGATCTGCAGGTATGGTGTCCTAGAAACCATAGACAGTGATAGGGACACACACTTCACAGGAGAAATAATGAGGAAAGTCATGCAGGTCCTGGAGTACAGCAAGCATATCATGCACCATATAGACCACAAAGTAGTGGGAAAGTGATGAGACTAAAAGGGACACTTAAACTGGAAAATCAAAGGCGATGGCAGACAAAGGAAAGAGCAGGGTAGAGTGTTTGTCTCTTGCACTCTTTTCAGTCACACACACTCCAAATAGAAAGACAGGCTTGTGTCCTTTTGAAGTCCTGTTTAGTAGTTTGCCAGAGGCTGGTCTGTACTTCCCACAGGTGCTACAAATGCAACACGGTGCTATGACAGCCCATGTCCAGGCCTTACAGAAAAGACTTAATGTGGTGCATAAACATGTGTTTTCATCCATTCCAGATCCTAATGCCAGTGCAGACGTGTATCAGCTGAATCCAGGTGATTGGTGGTCATACACAGACACGTGAGAAGGAGCCTAGATCCACGGTTTGACAGCCCATTCTAAAGTCCAGCTGACCACATTCACCTCAGGGAAACTTGAGGGAAAGCCCACCTGGATCCTTGCCAGTCACTGCAAAAAGATCTTTTCACCAGCAGAATGACTGTTGTCCTAATCACCTTGCTGGCTGTGGTAGGATGTTTGCATCTTACAGAGACACTGGATAAACAAACTTATTCAACATCTTGCTTTTCTTATAAAAGACGCGGAAGAACAAAAACTGCTGGACTGTTGGATCTGCATACACAGCCCAGTATCTGCAAGGACTATGCTGTACTTAGCCTTACCCCAGGACCCAAGGAAGGTATTAACACCACACTGCAATGCACAGTGAGACTTGGACTCAGATTTTCGTGGTTCCTTAAGGCTCTTAATGAGACTAATACAATATAGAGACTCCTTTTTAAATTCAGCCAATTGGCTTAGCGGCCTAGCGGGATGGATTATTTTTGGTGTTTTACAGACTTGTATGCAAATTTTGTTGCTTTGCTTATTCTTTTATGTAGCCGTAAAAGCGCTAATATATGTATTACCTAAGCTATGGAATAATGTATGTGTAGAAAAAAAACCCTAAGGCTGAACCTTCTGTAGTATATCATAGGCCCCGTATGGCCACTGTTGACGGGGGGGTGAGTGTCCACACTGAGGGTGGATGGGTGAAGCAGGTAGGAAGTCCCCTTGTGGGTACTAGACCCATTAGACAGTAGCTCCTTTGTGGACATCAGCTGACCCCATAGCAGAGGTTATACCATTTACAAAAGGGGGAAATTGATATAGAAGGGTTAATAGTTTGCCTTTAAGTGCCTCTTGCCTTTAATTGTTAGAATTACTAGAATCTGTTGATGCAGTAGTCTTAGTGTCTCCGCTTCAAGGAGACCATACTTCTTATCATGTATGTTCTCAATATTCAGTCACAACATGTTATTTGGTACGTGAGAGATTAAAGGTCAGTATGACCCTGTGTGATGGTGGGGGCTACATGAATTGAGTTACATTTATTGTAAATGGTATAAAATATTGCTTCTTGCTCTTTTACTTCAGATAAAAGTGACTTGCTCACAGGATATGTGTGAGGTGTCTTTTTGTCTCCAAGCGCGCTTGTAAAATGACGGGCGTAACTCCACAATTTGGCCCTCACTGGTGATCTGTCAGCTGATGTTGGTCAGAACGAAAACAGCTATAACATGTGCTATCATAGGAAACTAAACCATTCTGTTCCCTGTCACTAAAACAACTTGTACGCAGCGCTCATACTGAGTGGTTTGTTCCTGAATGCAAAATCACTGCTTCAGCATTGGAGTTTCTAGTGTACTCTATGAAATTTGAATTGAATGTAGTACAGAGAGGGCTTTAAGACATGCATAGATGGTGAAATCTGCATGTTCTATGCAAGTCTGAAAATAGAGATCTCTGTTAATAGTAACCCATATACAGGATCAGCAATGATCAAACAGAGCATGTGTTCCTTGCCAGCCTGTGCCCTAAAAGTAAAAGTACGGTAAATGAAAAAAGTAAATGACAAGTAGAATAATAATTAAAAAAAACACTAGAAAGAACAGATTTCTCCATAGTAACCTACTTCTGTATAAGACACCCTGCGAGTTCATGACATACATAAGTTACATTATCTCAAACATAATATAATCTGAGTCTGTTCTGCCCTATTTACTTCTGAACTTTAGCAAAAAATTTAACTGAAATTGATGCAATAGCTAGGTCAAATGTAACACAATGTACGTATATACATTTGGGAATGAAGAATAATTCTTTTATCAAAATATATATTTTTTTATTAAAAACTAATAAAAAAAATGAGGTAGGGAAAAAATATTTTCCGTAGATACAACCTCCAAAAATAAATTTTCAGTGCCAATTCAAAATGTAAAAAAGTTACATGCCCCACATAGAAAGGAAAGTCCATGAAAAAGAAAAAAAATCCTACTAGAATAGAATAGAATACAACACTCAAAAAAGGGAAAAAATTTCCATAAATGAAAGCACAAACCAGCCCTAGTCAAAGTTAGATAGCAGATAAGAAATATACAACCAGTCATCAGAAATCAGGCCACTAAGCCACTCTCAATCTATTACACAGGGAGGTAATAGGTTTTCAGTGATGTTTTTATATTCTCTGGCAGAGGAAGCGCCATGCAAAAAAAATCAGTTGAAAAGCTCAATTTAAAGCCTTATTTCAATCACTGCTTCCAAAAAGTAGCACTAGTGTTCTAGTCCTCTTACTCTCTGAAGAGACAACTTGCATATTTAATTTCCCAGAGGAGCATCTAAGGCGTACAAGTCTCCTCACTCTGACATGCCAGGCTCGGCTTGTCACTCTCCACAAGGAGAAATATTACCCCTTAGACTTCTATTTTAAAGGAAGTTGAGCCATCCTCTAAGAAGTCAGGCTGGCCATAATTCCACCTGGCCTGATTTATGTCATGCAGGCCAACTCATTCATGACAAGTCACCTCAAAGGGCTTCCGGCACATGTGCAGTGAATAGAGATTATTGAATATTTTGAGATTCAAATTTGGTTCCACCACAAATTGAAGATTCCCCGAATGAAAAGAATATTATTGCCATGAAAAGATGTGTATATCACTCTAAGGTCTTTTAGGACTGTATCCAACCACATTCAAGCTCATTAATTGAAACACAACCAAATTATTATCAATATGGGTAAACAGATGATTACAGCTCATTACTGCTATTTTGTCACACACAGTTTGGCCCTGATTCATCATATGCAGGTTCTTTTAGGTCACTTTACATTTTGGTCTTAAGTAATTGCCATTTTTGGAACCAAATACATTAAAAAGGTGCATGTGATTCATGCATTTGGTGGAAGGTTAAACATGGGCTTTTTCCAGTCTTGAACTGTTCTTGTGACATTTGGTGCCAAAAATTGTAATTTGGTGTACTCAAAAATACACCAGGGGGGACAAGAGTGATCACATATTAAAAAAATGTTAAAAGTTTTAAATAGAATAATAAATTGTGATCAAACAAAAAAAGCGTAAAACAAACATAAGTAGACAGAAAACAGGTGCAAATCCAATGACGACTTGGGGCCTATCTAAGGATATTCAGAGTTTTTGTCTTTTTCTCCCTATTTCTATTGGTAACCTCTGAGCTGTGACATCCTCTTTTTAAACATATTCACCCCAAAATTGTTACTGTGCTACATTCCCTGCCTTAGCTTTTATATAGACTACGATAGGCTGTGCTATATTATATGTTGTCCTAATCTATACTATGTAGTAGCTTTGCAATGTTATGTGATGCAGTAGCTTGAAGGCATTATTGGGAATTCTGTCCAGTCACGTATGAGGTTATGTAAGCCTACTCTAGCTGATGCAATCTTTGGCATTGAGTAGCAAGCATTTTGGGGATAAACGCAAATCAAATAGCAAAAATTTCAAATTTGCTAGGACCTGCACATTTCATGAAAGGAAATTGCAGCAAATCATATTAATTATCTCCAGCGGTGAAGCATAGTTTACTCCCCTCAGCTTTATCGGCATACTATCTTATTAAAAACAGTTTCCATATGCCATATCATGAAGTCATAAAATTAAGTTAACATTAGTGATGAGCGAGCACTAAAACGATTGGGTGCTCGTTACTGGGATAGAGAGTATCGAACTGCTCGGGTGCTCGACTCGAGTAACGAGTATAATGGAAGTCAATGGGAATCTCAAGCATTTTTCCAGCAGACGCTTCCAGGAGGTCTGAGGGGGGCAGGAAAATCACTAAAAAATAACCACCACTTTTAAGGACTGACAGTAAAACATACCAAACCGAAGATACAATTGATTTTACAGGAAAAAAAGTTAGGAAATATTCTTTCCAGTATAATGACTTGCATATAAGGCAAATGAAAAGAAGAGAAAAAAGCCTGCCTCCTTCACAATTTAGGCTATGTTCACACATAGCGTTTTGCACTTTCTCATTGCTTTCAATGGTGAAAAAACCATTCATTAGTAAATTTAATTTTATAATTTTACTAACTTATCTGTGCATGTGGAGTGTGTGACATGGTTAGACACATTTTGCTTAGTTTATGAAGGAGGGACTCTGAAACTCACAAACAGAGATGGGTAATCCCGAACAGTAAAGTGTCAGTGCACGAACCCCAAACATGGACTTCTCTGGAAAGTCTGTGTTACTGTTCAGGTTCGGTACCCTGAACAACCGTTGTTTGCCATGCTGTTATTCATGTGACAGAACAGCAAACACAGGCTCTTATTGGCGGTAGGATCATCAAAAGGTTACTGCCAGTCACAGGCATCGACTGATGAGAGAGTTCTACTCTCTTCAGCGCATATCTGCTTTTGCTAATAACAGCAAGATCAGGCACCGCTGATGCGAGTATTCATGAGCTTGTACCTATGCTAAAAATAAATACAGTACATTTAAAAAAAAATTACATGGGGCCGCTTCTATGTTTGATAACCAGTCCAAGAAAAACTGACAGCTGCGGAACTACAACCCTCAGCTGTCAGCTTTATCATTGCTTGTTATCAAGAATATAGGGCTCCCATGACATTTTTTTTAATTATTTAAATAATTTTGAAAGCAGCATGGGATCCCCGCATTTTTGACAACCACCCAAGCTAAAGCAGAGAGCTGGGGGCTGATATTCTCAGACTGGTAAGGAGCCATGGATACTGCCTTCCAACCAGTAGCGTAGTTACCAGGGGGGCAGAGGGTGCGGTCGCCCCGGGCCCACTGCTTGCAGGGGCCCCCCTGGAGCTACTCCCAATGCTAACTATATTGGTGTGCACAGCACGCCAATGTAAGCTGCACTGTAGTGCAGAGAGACACGATCTCCCTGCACTACCGCTGTCTGTTCTATAGACCGGGACGCTGATTGCTGGCCGGAACTGTACCTCTGCTGCAGGGGTCAAACTGCAGACACGCCCACATCGGACGCTGTGTCTGAAGGAGAGACCTCACAGTGCAGGACTCTGGTGCTGTAAGTAGGAGCTCAGGCTTCTGCCTGCACCCGGACGGGGTGGTCTGTGCAGTGAGGAGGGGGTAGGAAGCTGATCACCTTCTGACAAGTCCTGGATGATGTATTATCTTGTGTTTGGGGTCTTTCTATCTGAAGCACAGTAGTTTTATAGTGGCTAGTTGAACTAAACAGATTGGTATCTGTCAATTGAAATCACTGGAGCATCACCATATGTTAAAGACTTCAATGCAGCTGCCATAAATCTCTTTTTGCCCCAGATAGAGACTGACATGAGTAGTCAATATCATGCCCTGCACTGACAGATGTGACCCCGGCTGCAGGGCAGCACAGATTACAATATGTCCCTTTCCCTTCATATATATACTGTGTATAGATAACTGTAAAAATGTATAGCTGCAAAAAAAATGAAAACGGAACACCATTGACAAAATTAAAAAAAAGCGTTGTAATAGCCTATTGGGGCTCAGCGACATTTTGGTTCTACTGAGATCCTTTTTGGAGCTAATGCGAGGGCCATTGTACAGTACAGTTTAAAGGCTACTGTGAGGGCCATCATAAAGTATCAGGGCCTATATAAAGTGAGGTAGTTACTGAGGGGGCTGTCATAAGCTGGGGTCTATATACAGTGTGGGAGCTACTGTGAGGGCACAAAAGAGACCTTCTATGTATAGGGCACAGTGGTGGCATTAGTATGAGGCAGAAAGAGGATCCCAGCGCTTGTACCACACAGCAGGTGCAGTAATAGGGACACATACAGCAGCAGAGGCTCAGTATTGGGGTATCAGGTGCAGTAATAGGGTCACATACAGCAGCGGCTCAGTATTGGGGTATCAGGTGCAGTAATAGGGACACATACGGCAGAGGCTCAGTATTGGGGCATCAGGTGCAGTAATAGGGACACATACGGCAGCAGAGGCTCAGTATTGGGGTATCAGGTGCAGTAATAGGGACACATACGGCAGCAGTGGCTCAGTATTGGGGTATCAGGTGCAGTAATAGGGTCACATATGGCAGCAGTGGCTCAGTATTGGGGTATCAGGTGCAGTAATAGGGTCACATACGGCAGCAGCTCAGTATTGGGATATCAGGTGCAGTAATAGGGACGCATACGGCAGCAGTGGCTCAGTATTGGGGTATCAGGTGCAGTAATAGGGACATACGGCAGCAGTGGCTCAGTATTGGGGTATCAGGGGCAGTAATAGGGACACATATGGCAGCAGCGGCTCAGTATTGGGGTGACAGCACGTCGAGGCATTTGTACAGGTTGGGAATAGATGGAGATGGTGCTGGAAATGTGAGAAGTCAGATGTGTCTGTTCTAATCTGTGCATACAAGTACTGACTGTAGAAGTTGTCATGTCGGTCTGAGTAAGATGTCAAAGTGAACGACTATCAGAAAAAACGTCACCTGTAAGTTATTATCTGTAACTGTATTGTAAACTCTTGTACATTCTGCAGCACTGGTATCTACCAGTATATGGTCACCATGTGGTGGTAATATCAGTTTTGGCCATTGCATAGAGATTTTTGTCAGTTACAGCTCTGTCATCTGCTGATCTTCCCCAATACCCACGACTAGAGTGCGCCACCTGAGTTGTAATCAGGGTTACCGGTTAGGGGCCCACTCAGATTTTTCGCCCGCCCTGAGCTGAACCCTTAGCTACGCCTCTGCTTCCAACCTATAAATAGCAGCCTGCAATCACCCCAGAAAAGGCGCATCTATTAGATGCACCAATTCTGGTGCTTTGCCCAGCTCTTCTCACTTGCCTTGGTGCAGTGGCAAGTGGGGTAATATTGGTACGGATGATGTCAGCTGTTTTATGGTCAATGACATCAAGCCCAAAGGTTAGTAATGGAGAGGTGTCTCCCCCATTATTAACCCCATAGGAATAATGCTGCCACTCCATGAATTTTTTATGCGTGATGCTGTGCAATACTTTTTGAGTGGTTTACCATTATCCATATTATAAATATGAAGAAATAAATAAGAGTTTTACTTGAATTTCCTGCTGGACCCATCATATTTTTTCTTGTGGACTGTGTGCTCCTACCTCCATGCAGGAACAGATGAGAGGTGGCAGATTTCCATGTGAGCTGACTACATGTGTGTTTTTTTAAGTAAAAGAGCCACCTTCAGCAGCACTAGGGCTGCATTCTGTGAAGGTGGCTCTTATGTTTAGCATCCCTAGGAATGCTGAAATAATAATTTTTAGAAATTTAGCACCATACCTGTATTGTGTCCCAGAGGTATGTTTTCTCCCCCGGTGTCAACCACCTCCGAGACGTTAATCATCCCTTGTGTCCAACGAGTGCTGCCTCCTCTCTGTCGTGATGTCACAGGTACCTTCATGTAGCCGAGGTCCCAGATCCCGCCCCACAGTGTGTTATGATGTATTCACACACTGTGGGGCTGGGAATCTGGCATCTGCGCAGAGGAGCGGCTCACCGTGCTCCTCCGTTGTGAACAGGCATGATCTACATACATCACTTGATGTAAGTTCCAGGGCAGCGTGCATGGCGCATGCCCAAGAAATAATTGCAGAGCGCAGGTGCCGGTTACAGCACAAAACAGAGGAGGCGATGCCCGGTGGGATGATGGACGGCTGTGAGGCGTTTGAGTCAGGGAGAAATCATACCTCCCTAACTCAATAGAGGTAAGGCATGACATTTATAAAAGTAATTTCAGCATTCCTAGGGATACTAAACATAAGAGACACCTTCACAGAATGCAGCCTTAGTGCTGCTGAAGGTGGCTTTTTTTACTTAAAATCGCCCTGAGGGGTGACAGGTTCCCTTTAAGTAAAGTGGTGTAAGGCAGGGACGGCTTTCCGAGAAAAAAGTGGTGGCTGGGGACTGAGTAAAAAGGAACGGCAACATTTCCAGAGCAAGCAATCTGGAAATGTGCAATTTATTGTTTGGGTCTCGTGAGTGGGTTGCTGCATATTTTCACTTGTGTTCCTAGTAGTGTTGAGCATTCTGATACTGCAAGTATCGAGTTCAGATACTTTTGCAATATCGGATACCGGAATCAGAAGTTCCCATAATGCAAAGAGCCAGTTTCATTTAATTCAGCCAATGAGGAATCATTAGAAGTGTGGGCACATCCTGTTCTGCATGTTAGGCATGTAGCTACTGGCATGGCTGTGATTGGCTGCTAAAAAGATGTCATGATGCACTATAAAAGTCGCCACCGCCATTTTGGGTTCACTCTTCTGTGAATTCAGTTAGGGACAGGATGCTGTGTTCTGACTGAGAGCCAGTTTTGAGATAGCTATTTGCTTCACTGTGCTTTACCCAGGCAAAATTTAGCAACCGCTGTGTGAGAACCTTGTTTTTGCCTTGCAGCGCTGTTCACGGCTGTCTGCAAGGTGTCTGTGTGAATGCAGCTCACTCTGTAGTCTGGTTTGAAGCCACAACTGGTTGTAGTCAGCTCAGGGTGTGTCACTAGCTCATACTGTTCCATTGTTCTTTTTTCAATTAGTGCAGCCTGCTGCACATTTTTTCAAATTTATCATATTAGTGGGTTTCCATCCGTATCCTGCTAGATTATGGAAAAACACTATATAGGATTACATAGAGGAGCTTTTTTTGGCCTTGCAGCGCCGTTCACGGCTGTCTGCATGGTCTCTGTGTGAGTGCAGCTCACTCTGTAGTCTGTTCTGCTGCCACAGTTGGTTGTAGTAAGCTCAGGGTGTGTCACTGCCTCATACTGTTCCATTATCCTTTTTCAATTAGTGCTGCCTGCTGCACATTTTTTCAAATTTGTCCTATTAGTGGGTTTCCATCCGTATCCTGCTAAATTGTGGAAAAACACTATATAGGAGTACATAGATGAGCTTTTTCTGGCCTTGCAGTGCCGTTCACGGCTGTCTGCACAGTCTCTGTGCAGCTCACTCTGTAGTCTGTTCTGCGAATAAAATAAAAAGTTAATAAAGTTCACCAAACACTCCACTTTACAGTTGTGTAGGCCACATTAGCTCATATTAAAGTCTAGTCCACACTTTATAAAATGAGTGTGTCTTATACCTGTTAGCAGCTATTCAGGAATAAGCACACTAGGCCCTTAGCACTTTTCTGCCTATCTTTATCAGTCTACCAAGATGAAGAAGGCAGGGAGTAAGGCATGTGGTCGTGGGCATGGAGGTGGAGCAGGGAGTGGACGTGGTGATTATGTGCCTGCTGCGGGCACCGGTGACTCATCATCCCCCAGTTTTAGCAGGGAACAGTCCTTCATTCGCAGCTTTGTAGGAGCTCGCCATACCCCGCTGCTGCGGTACGAACAAATTTAAGCCGTTGTTGGATGGATGGCAGCTAATGCATCAACTTCAATTAGTGCCACATCCTCTCAGGCACAGAGCACTGAAGAGCACCCAACTGTCTCTTCACCACCTGCCCAATTGCCCAGGCAGTCAGAGAGCACAGGACAGGAGCCATCTCTACTTCTGTTCTCTGAATCTCTTGGCTTGGAAAGAGGGGGCCAGCCAAGCATCATTCACAAAATGGAAGAAGAGGCAGTATGCAGTGATGCCCAACAGTTTTGTCTCTCTGAATCTGAAGAGGCGGGTGGGCCAGTGCCTACGGTCAGCATACCTCAATACGCATCTGATGATGAGACTCAGGTGCCACTTTCTGGTGTGTACTGTGCTGCTGAGACTACCCAGGAGATGCAGTTGTTGGAAGAGGGTAGTGTAGATGATGAGGTCCTTGACCCATCATGGCAAGAGGTACAGGAAGGTAGTGGGAGCAGCTATGAAGAGATTCCCCAAACGGCCCAAAGAGGGAGAGGGAGGGGGAAGACTGCATTGCCTGTAGCCTACACATCGGCACCCATTAGGAGCATGCCTCTTCCAAAAGCCAAAACGGGCGCTCCCAACATTAGCAGTGCCTGGTCCTTTTCTGACACAGTTGGAGATGACATTTGCTTTGTCAAATTCAAGCTGTGTCATCAGAAAGTCAAAAGAGAGAAAAGTGCCAGCAACCACAATACCACAAATATGTGGAAACATGTGCGGACCAAGCACATGGTGGAGTTACAAAAAAACACTGAAGACCTAGGCCAACCTACAGCAGCACCTACCACCTCTTCAGCTCATGTTGTAGCCTTTTCCTCCAGCTCACACACAGCTGGTTCGGCTTCCTCACAGGATCACCATGGAAGAACCTCTGGCACTGTTGTCCAGAGACCCAGTGTAATTCCAACCACAGCACCACATTCCCAGTCATCCTCACACTCCCAGCCCAGTCTACAGCGATCGGTAGCACAGGCATGGGAGAAAAGGTGGCCCTTCTCAGCAAGCTACCCCCGAGCACAGGTTCTGAATGATGGCATTGCAAAACTACTGTCCCTTGAAATGCTGTCATTCAGTCTGGTGGAGAATGACACCTTCTATAACTTGATGGCATTGGCAGTCCCACAATACATCGTGCCCAGCCGCTTTTATTTCAGCAGGCAAGCCGTCCCTGCCCTGCAAAAGCATGTGGAGAGAAACATTAAACATGCGCTACTAAATGCCATCAATAGCAAGGTCCACCTCACCACCGATGCGTGGACCAGTCACCATGGACAGGGACAATACCTTTCCCTCACTGCCCATTGGGTAAATGTTGTGGAGCCGGGTACAGATCGTGAGAGTGACGCTGTATGTGTTCTGCCAACTTCAAGGATTGCAGGAATCCAGTCTGTACACATTCACTCCTCCTCATACTCCAGTTCCTCTGAATCAGCGCTGCAGGAGCCGTCACAGTTCATCTCCACATGGACCTGTGAATGTTTAACTGTTACGACCGATATGAGCACAGCCGTGGCCAAACATCAACAGGCCATATTGAAACTAATTTCTTGGGGGAATCGAAGCCACACAGCGCAGGAGCTCTGGAATGCCATCAAGCAGGAGAGCGATGTGTGGTTTGTGCCAGCGAATCTCCAGCCAGGCATGGTAGTGTGTGACAATGGCCAAAATCTGGTGGCAGCTCTGGGCCCAGGCAACCTCACTCACATCCCATGTCTGGCACATGTGCTCAACTTGGTCGTACAGAGTTTTTTGAGAGACTATCCGGATCTTGATACACTGCTGCACAAGGTCCGCCTAGAGTGTGCTCACTTGCGGCATTCCAGCATGGCAAGATCGCGCATTGGAGCTCTGCAGCGCCGATTCTGCCTTCCGGAACATCGCATCATATGTGACCTACCCACCAGGTGGAATTCAACGTTACATATGTTGGAGCGGTTGTGTGAGCAGCATGCAGCAGTAGTGGAGTACCAGCTGCATCAGGCGCAAAGAAGTCACACTGCGCCCCGTTCAGACTTCACAACTACTGAGTGGGGCACTATGAAGGACATCTGCCAGGTTTTGCGTGCCTTCGATGATTCCACGTGGATGGTGAGTGCAGATGATGCACTAGTCAGCATGACTATCCCCCTTATCTGCCTGCTTGAAAAAACACTGCAAACGCTAAGGGATGATGTTGTGGAAGAGGTGGAGTATGAGGAGTCACAAATGCCATCTGCTTCTGGACAGTATGTGCAACGTGGTTTCTCACAAAGGCCTAGGCAGGGGGCACTTTGTGAGGAGGATGAGGAGGAGTCAATTGAGGAGGAAGACATCTGTCCAGAGGAGGGATTTACACAATTCTACAGTAGTCAGTATGTAGAGCGAGGGTGGAATGATGCAGAGCAGGCAGAGATCACGCCTTAAGCAAGGGACAGCATTTCTTGGCCAGTTGGCAGTCTGCAGCACATGGTTGATTTCATGCTGCAGTGCCTGAGAAACGACCGCCGCATCGCCCACATTCCCAACACGGCTGATTATTTGGTGTACACCCACCTAGATCCTCGCTACCAGGACAACTTTCAAAGCCTCATAACACTGTTGAACCGGGAGCGTAAAATGCGGGAGTACCAAGACACACTGGTGCAGTCCATCATCTTCTCCAGTCCAATCGAGAGCAGTGCTGCTAGTGCTTTACAAAGCAGCTCAGTGCATTGAGGCAGTGGAGGAAGCTCTGCACAAAGAGGGAGCAGAAGCAGTGCCTCAGCACAAGGCAAGACCAGTATGGCCCAACTGTGGCAAAGTTTTGTTTGCCCACCACAAATGTCTACACCATCATAGATGGCTCCAGTCAGCAGGAGGCAACGTTTCCATCAGATGGTGACAGGCCACATGTCTTGCCCTCTCAGTGTACTTCCAGATGGCTCTTCCCCCTTCAAGTTTTGCGTCTCTAAGCAGGGTTCATGGCCAGAGCTTAGCCAGTATGCATTGGAGGTGCTGGCTTGCCCTGCTGCTAGTGTAGTGCTGCAGGTGGTGTACTAACAGACCACCACATGCGACTATCCTCCGATAACGTTGACCGGCTTACTTTTCTGAAAATGAACAAGGCCTGGATTTCGCAGGAATTTACCACTCATCTTCCAGATTAAATAATTGGTTGGCAACAGTATCCAGGTCTCCTTTTGTGTTTATGTTTCTACCACCTGAACTGTAATCCCTGGGCTCCAACACCGCCAGTTGCTGCTCAGAAGTGTCGTCTGCACAGTCATCACATGACCCAGTGTTATTGGGTTTCAGTAACGTCAACTTAACCCCTGCTGTGTATCCGGCAATTTCTCCTGCTCCGTCCACACTCACACTGCAGCAGATATTAAACTGCCTCGAGTGTAGGCCTCAGCTTACACTCTGTTTCTCCTGGATTCCCTGGGCTCCACCACCGCCAGTTGCTGCTCAGAAGTGCCGTATGCACAGAGAAAAAAAACACTAGCCCCTGTGTTAGTGGGGTTGAGTAACGTCAGCTGCTCCCTTGCTGTGTATCCGGCAATTGCTCCTGCTACCTCCACACTCACACAACTTCAGATATTAAACTTGCTTCAATTAGGCCTCGGCCTACACTCTGTCTCTCCTGGATTTCCTGGGCTCCAACACCGCCAGCTGCTGCTCGGAAGTGCCATCTGCACAGTCAACACTTGCTGCCGTGTTATTGGGTTTCAGTAACGTCAGCTGATCCCCAGCTGTGTATCCGGCAATTTCTCCTGCTACCTCCACACTCACACAACTTCAAATATTAAACTTGCTCCAATTAGGCCTCGGCCTACACCCTGATTGACCCTGGGCTCCAACACCACCAGCTGCTGCTCGAAAGTGCCATCTGCACAGTCAACACTTGCTGCCGTGCTAGTGGGGTTCAGTAATGTCAGCTGCTCCCCTGCTGTGTATCCGGCAATTGCTCCTGCTATCTCCACACTGACACTACTTCAGATATTAAACTTGCTCCAAATAGGCCTCAGCCTGCACCCTGATTGACCCTGGGCTCCAACACCGCCAGTTTCTGCTCAGAAGTGCCGTTTGCACAGAGAAAAACACTCGCTCCTGTTTTAGTGGGGTTCAGTAATGTCAGCTGCTCCCCTGCTGTGTATCCGGCAATTGCTCCTGCAATCTCCACACTCACACTACTTCAGATATTAAACTTGATCCAATTAGGCTTTGGCCTACACACTGATTGACCCTGGGCTCCAACACCGCCAGTCGCTGCTCGGAAGTGCTGTCTGCACATTTAACAGTTGCTCCTCTGTTATTGGGGTTCAGTAACGTCAGCTGCTCCCCTGCTGTGTATCCAGCAATTTGTCCTGCTACCTCAACACTGACACAACAACAGATATTAAACTGCCTCGAGTGCAGGCCTCGGCCTACACTCTGCTTCTCCTGGATTCCTTGGGCTCCAACACCGCCAGTTGCTGCTCGAAAGTGCCGTCTGAAACAGTCAACACTTGCTGCCGTGTTATTGGGTTTCAGTAACGTCAGCTGATCCCCAGCTGTGTATCCGGCAATTGCTCCTGCTACCTCCACATTCACACTACTACAGAAATTAAAGGGAACCTGTCCCCCTCCAGGCGTTTGTAACTGAAAGAGCCAACTTGTGAAGCACTAATGCTCCACAAGGAAAAGGTGGCTCTTTTAGTTATGCTCCTTGCACAGTCTTCAGACTGTGTGCAGTCAGCTGATCCCTAAGCACCGTGCAATGCACTTAGGGATCAGCTGACGCCACATAGTCTGAAGAAGGCGGAAGGAGATGAGTGAGAGGCGAAGATATGCACTGTGCATGCCCATGAATCCCAGCCCCGCAGTGAGAATAAATCAGAAGACACTGCGGGGCAGGATATCGGGCAGGGCAGCCACACAGGCGCAGCCAGCCTGACACCAAATGATGTCAGAAAGCGATCAGCGCTAACTGCGCTGGCCAAGGGATAATATAACAGCACAGGCTCCAGGACAGATTCAAACAATGCTGAGGAGGCGGCGCCGGGCACCTAGGGGGTAGGAATGATGGCTGTGCTGCATCTCATTAAGAAGGAAAGTCCCGCCTCCGGGACGGTTTCACGGTATGAGGGGCCACATTTTATAAGTGTTAACTTCAGCGTGTGCAAGGAGCATAAGTAAAAGAGCCACCTTTTCCTTGTGCAGCATTAGTGCTGCACAAGGTGACTCTTTTAGTTGCAAATGCTTGGGGCGGGTTAAAGATTCCCTTTCAACTTGCTCCTATTAGGCCTCAGCCTACACTCTGTTTCTCATGTAATCCCTGGGCTCCAACACTGCCAGTTGCTGCTCAGAAGTGTCTTTGGCACGGGTCCTCCCTCCTGCCCAGCCCGATTTCAGCACGCCAGCTGTTTCAGGGTAGTGTCAAGGTCACTTTGCCTCCAATACGTTGTCCTGTCGGGTTGCGGTCGGGTTAGCCAACTCTATGGTGCCTGCAGTTTAGGTGCTTCCTATGAGGACTGCGGGAACTGGAAATCAAGGCTGGTTCCGTAGTGCCAATAGGACAAGCTCCCCCTGTTGGACTGTTGGTACCCTAGCATTTTTTTTCCTGTGCACCTTCGGCTGCCTATCCGAGTTCCAGCTCCATTAGCTGGTTGTTAGGAAGACAATCTTGAATAGGTCCCTCTGGTTCCAGTACTGTCAGCTGGTTCCAGGCAGAGCCTTTGGCTTGGTGCCTCCTTCTGGGTATCCGAGTTCCACCAATGTCTGGTGGTCCTTGGTAGTGCTTTTTGGCACGGGTACCTCCTGCTTAGTAACCAAGTTCCAGTACTGTCAGCTGATCCTCGGTAGTTCCATTGGCTCTTGTACCTTCGGCTATCCATCCGGGTTCCAGTACCGTCAGCTGGTTTTCAGCAGTGTCTTTGGCTCTTGTACCTTCTGCTCCCCATCCTGGTTCCAGTACCGTCAGCTGGTTCCAGGCAGGGCCTTTTGCTTGGTGCCTCCTTCTGGGTATCCGAGTTCCACCAACGCCTGGTGGTCCTTGGTAGTGCTTTCTGGCACGGGTACCTCATGCTTAGCAACCGGGTTCCAGTACCGTCAGCTGGTCCTCGGTAGTTCCATTGGCTCTTGTACCTTCGGGTAGCCATCCGGGTTCCAGTACCATTAGCTGGTTCTCGGCAGTTCCTCAGCCTTCTTTTACCTTCTGCTACATTTACAAGTTCAAGACCCTAAAGACAACGACCCTGAAGAACACCCCGAAGACAACAACGAACCCCAGAGATGACGACCCCTGAGTCGACGACCCTGGAGACGACGATCCTGAAGACCACCCCGAAGAAGACGACGGCCCCGGAGATGACGACCCTGGAGACGACGACCCTGAAGACCGAGAAGCAGAAGAACAAGAAGCTGTAGAACAAAAAGCAGAAGAACATTAAGCATAGGATTAAAAATCAGAGCAAAAGATATTATCTAAATTATAAGCAGACTAGACTGTGGCCCGATTCTAACGCATCGGGTATTCTAGAACATGCATGTCCCCGTAGTATATGGACAATGATGATTCCAGAATTCGCGGCAGACTGTGCCCGTCGCTGATTGGTCGAGGCAACCTTTATGACATCATCGTCGCCATGGCAACCATTGACATCTACGTCGATATTGTGCCCGTCGCTGAATCAGAAACGTGGGATTTCTACATCCTTTATGACATCATCGTTGTGCCCATTGCTGATTGGTCGAGGCCTGGTGGCCTCGACCAATCAGAGACGCGGGATTTCCAGGACAGATAGACAGACAGACAGAAAGACGGAAAAACCCTTAGACAATTATATATATAGAAGAAGACTAAGCAGTGTATGGGGGTGAGTCCGTTCCACCTAGTGGTGCCCCTGGAAAAAACCTGCTGATGCAGGCAAAACTGAACGCAGACAAATCCTGTTGTAAATCTTTTGTGACAGGCAGAACGGAAGGTGTAATCTTCAAACTTTTATAGATAACAACTACAGGAAGGCCTGTCACAAATAAGAATATGATGAAGAAGAAGACTAGGAAGAAGATGAAGAAGTTGAATATGAAAAAGAATAATACTTGAATAAAAAAATATGAAGAATGTAAAAAAAAAATAATAGGAAGAAGGTGGAGAAGAAGAAGATGAATAAGGTGAAGGAGAAGTTGATGAAATAGATGCTGCTGCTGAGGATGATGATGAAGAAAGTGTGGGAGAAGTTAAAAAAAAGTTGAAGAGCATGGAAGTAGTGAAACATAAATATCTGACAAAATATAAAAAATCTTAACAGTCAATATCTTTGTAACTACGAACGTCTCCAAAAAAAAATTAATGCCTGCTATTCCATTTGACTGGCATAAAACTCTATGCCTTTAATGTCTCCTTTACCTCCCCCAATACATCCTACATTATTTTTAGTTGTTTTACTTCATGTTGAATTAGCCTACAAGGAAAGAAAGGGTTTATTTTAATTCCAATATTTTTGTCCCATTGAATTGCATTGGTACCGGGTAGCGGTATCGGCGATATCCGATATTTTTGAATTATCGGCCGATCCAATCCGATACCGATACTTCTGGATATCAGAAGGTATTGCTCAACACTAGTTCCTAGGCCTGGGGTAGGGAAAGATGAATGATGTGCTGGGACAAGTAATTGGACGTGGTTGCTGACAGTATTTGCATATGTGTAATAATAGGGTCAGAGCGGGAGACATCCATGCCTGTGTTTGGGACAGGAGATTGGCAAGCACATAGCTCATTGGAAAAGGCTGGGGGTCACTTGCAGACACTGATTGTATATCCAGACATTCAGCTCACTTACTTTGGTGCCAGGATGACATGTGCCTGAGCATGCTGGTGGTGGTTAAGCTTGGCAGGGGTTGGCCCCTGCTGAGCATGGTACAGCACAGGTTACAAATGGTTGATTTCTTGTCTTCTGCACTTTCTATAAAAAAGCACCAGGCTAGGGAACACCTAACCCTTGGCCTGGGATCTGGCAGCGTGTGGGTGCTCTGGGAAACAGTTGACTGTATCTCCCTTTGGCCACCCACTGCCTCTTCCTGCCTGTGGTGGAGCTGCGGATCCCTCTCCCTTTGCACTGCTGTGTTCACTCTGCATACCACCTTGCCAGGTTGGGTCAGTGACTTCATCATCCATAACTTCATATTCCACATCCTCATTCTGGTCCTTCTTCTGATTGGTTGATTTAACATGACTTGCCGGCAACTGTATAGCTGTATCTCATCATCATCAACCTCTAAAGTCAGTAATTGTCATTCCCCACCGTCAGCTTCTTCTGACCATGGCTGCTCAAATATTTGGGCATCATGGCACATGATTGCCTTATGTCCCTCTTGAACTCTGCACACGGTGAGAGGATTAATTGCATTTAAGACTGGTATTATTCCAAAATAGAATCTATTTACATTTGTATTAAAAGGACATTTGGTTGTATGTGGCAGCACCAAACACTGTAATGTAATGAACACTGCCTAAATTGAATTAGCCCTGAAAAGGACTGTTGGCTTAACGTAGCAGCACCAAGGACTGTAACGCAATGAACTCTGCCTAAATTCCTCTAGTCCTGAAAAGGACTATTGGTTTAATGTTGCACCAGTAGGAACTGTAATGCTATAACACGCTGTCCCTACTGCAGCAGAAACACTCCCTACACTACTTCTGGGTACAATGCGCTGAGCGTGGCATCACCGGGTCTTACATAGACTCTATGTCGCTGAAAATCGGTCATGAAACATGCAGGGCAGGGAATCAAGCATGGTGCCCAAGAACTCGGATCGAGTAACGAGAGTCTCGAGTACTAGGATGCTTGATCAAGTACCAAGCAGTGCCGAGCACGCTCGCTCTTCACTTGTCAATATCAATACATGACCAGCCATTTTTATGTAAGGAAAAATGTATGGTTGTGACCTTGCCATGTTAGATTTATGCCCCATTCAATATAGGAAGCAGCAGACACCAAAAAAGGATTAATCTTCACCTAGTCTTAAACGCTACAGATACATTCCAATGGCAAGGCTCATGTAAATAATGTTTATGCCCCAAAATAAAAGTATTTACATCACTTTTTCTGGCTAACATGGAACTACAATATAATTTTTATTGTACATCGAAATGGCAATGTTGAAACCTTTATCTCTGTACTATTCTGTAGACTGACTTATGACCACATCAAAGATGAAGTAATCTCAAAGGTTTCCATATCCTCTAAAGTGTCACATTGATGATATGTGTGAAAATTTGAAAAGTTAAAATATAAAAATGTGCTGTAAAATCTGAAAGACATATTAATGCTGTTGATGAGGCATGGTAACCAGTCTTCATAAAAGTCATATACTTTATGTCCCAAAAGATTCCTTTCACACGGATGCCCTTTGGGTTAACCATGTTATTAATGCAGTTATTTATTGAATAACTACATTGTTGACCCAATTAAGGTCACGGTATGAATATTACCTTCTCTTTTACTACTTATGTGAAAAAAAGAAACTTCCAAAAATGTCAAGTGTCTCTTGTCTTTTTTATAAGCTAAAATAATAGAATTAATTATACATAGAACATTCTAATATTAGTATTCCAATTATTGTATTAATTTACCTTTCCTTAACTTCATTATAATTGTAAAATATGAACTTTCCAGGGAACAATCAAAGCGTTCGGCAACATTCAGTGCAGCCCATTTTCCTCAAGCAGCTTGTTCTAGCTAGTGATTGGCAGAACTTAAAAGCCCCGAACAGTTAGTAAGATGCCTGAGGATTTCCGATGTAATCCCTCAAGTTGCTAAGACATCACAAAGCTGTAAATAAAAATACTTTATTGGAAACAATGCACAATGCCTCTTTCTAAAGCAATTTCACACAAAATTCCTTTCTTTTAAGCATGCAGTGGAGGTTATGTTTGAGCAAGAAATATGCACATATTTATTAAGAATTTAGATATGTGAAAAAGTATCTAATTTACTTCTGTTGTTAATGCACATATTTACAAAAGTTCTTAAAAAAAAGAAGCATTTGTACAGATTACCTAAAAATGCACCTAAAATCATCTCATTTATGTGCATTTTAAGTTCACGGCTAACTTTATGAAATTTAAGGAGAGACAATGAACTTTGTAAAGTCCTTTGATATTTCCCAGTAAGCTAATCCCTAGGTAAATACACAGAGGGCTCATGATTAAGTATTATCTTGGTGCTGCATAGTGTTATGTTTAAAATAATTCCATTCTAAATAATACACGCCAAGTGTTTATATGCCCATTGGAACAGCTTCACACAATTGGCTGGCTTGATGGAAGCCAGGGCTTCCCCATAAATACTTCTCATGAGGTACATTGTCAGCATGGATGTAGCGTGCATCAACAATCAATGCCATGCTTTGCTGGTGTTAGAAGAAATGGCTGAGCCAAGATCCTAACAAGGGAACTATACAGATTGAAAGCACAAGGTACAAAAAAAATAAAAGCTACAATAAAATTTTTAATTACATCCACATTTACCCCAAGGCGCTTCCTTCTGAAAGTTTAAATAAAAGTATTTTTGCACAATGATGAAATGTCTTCGGCACTCTAAAATAATGTGAAACTAATTGCGATAGAACTTTGTGGAAATGTAAAACATGACATGAAGTAGTTTTTCAACAATTCATGTACAGTAGCATAAATTATTACTTCATCACATGTCCAACTTCTGATAGAACTGATGATTAGCTTTAATAATTTTGGGAAGGGCGGGGGGTTGAGGAACCACAATACAGTACTACTTAATGCGATTTACAATGAATGAGTGAGCATATATTACGTTTTTAGCCTTTGGTCACTATTCACATTCATTTATAGAGGGGGGTCTTAAAAGAAGGGTTATTTTCAAAACAGAAAATGATTCCCTATCCAGTTGAAATGGGATAACTTGTTAATGGCTAAGGATCCCATGAATGGGGGTCAGGGACCCTAAGAATGGGGATGTAGAGCCCCATCTTTAATAGAATGGAGGTAAGCTTATTGACTATCGAAATGGCAGAAATAGTTGAGCTCTGTACTCGGCTTTCTCTTGCAGGCCCCGAAAAATGAATGAAGCAGAGGTCAAGCATGTGAAATATCATTATTTCTGGTCATTATATGACTCATTTTATGTATTTTTCACTAGTGTTTTTCTTTCTTGACTCTGCCGCTAATTTTTAGCTCACTCTGAACTTGTGGGTGCATACTATCTGCTATAATTTCGTCCATACACAGTACACAAACAGATGAATTCCTGCTCTTTTTTCTCGAAGCACTCAAACAGAAGCAGCAGTGGCATGGGGAACAGTATGCAGCAGTACTGAGATGTGTGGCTGTGAATCTAGCATTGAAGAAATACACATTTGCTAGAAGGTTCCGCACCTTCAGCCCTGGGTCTGCCTAGACTTTCACAGTGCTGAGTGAACCTTACTTCTCCTCCCCTTAACGTCACCATAGAGAATAATAGGAGGTGCAACCTGGCAGATTTTAGTTGTTTAGAGTCAATAGTTCCTCCAGGAGACAGAAGAAAGGGAAAGAAGTGGTTTATAAGTGGAGAAATAGAAACATTTATCTAATAAACTTTTTTACAAAGTTTGTTATATTTTCTTGTATTATTGATACATGTAAAAATTTGTCAAAAAGACAGCATCCATTTAGTAAGGAAGAAAAAGCATATTCTGTAATGGTCACTGAACAGTATTGAGTGCTGAGTGGGTGTGGTTTGACTGCTCTTCTTTGAGAATATGCGCACATTTATCATATTAAATTTTCGGCAAACACCTTCAAGTATCTTGGGCTTGCTTGTAGATTATATTTGTGTCTACGCAGCTGTGTGATTTGCAGCTGTTAGACAACCTGAACACATGCAGGGATTGCCTGTTTATTAGGGATTCCTCACATGTATTCAGGCTGTCTAGCAGCCGCAAATCATGCAGCTGCGGCGACACAAACATAATCTATGAGAAATACAAAAATGCCCAGACTCATAGCCAAGCGCCATCACCTAACTACCTGTATACGACTCCATTACCATATAATAACAAAAGGAGAAACATAGGAGTTTTATGGTAGAAAAAATTATGACAAATCTTTATTAATACAATCACACATATATCGACAGACTATTTTTTTAAAAGAATATATATGATGGTAAAGGACACCAATAAGCAAGCATACAGCACCATAGGTCAATAGCCCTACCCAATAGTGTGTCCAAACATATCCCCTCAAGACCTCTAGGGAGAGGACAGCACAAGTTCTGTCACAATGGTTAATGCATGATAATGTCCACAGTTCATAATAGCCCCGTCTCACATGCCACCATGTAGGTACAAAGTTATAACATAGGTATTTGACAGAATGAATAAGGGTTAACCTTACCGGTGCCGTAATGCGCAACTGGACGCACCCTGACGTATGTTTCACCACTTTACAGCATGGCTTTCTCAAGGGGAAGGGATATGTTTGGACACACTATTGGGTAGGGCTATTGACCTTATATACTTTAGTCCTTTTCCTTGGACGTTCATATTTATATGGTGCTGTATGTTGCTTATTGGTGTCCTTTACCATCATATATATTCTTTAAAAAAAAATGTCTGTCAATATATGTGTGATTGTATTAATAAAGATTTGTCATAAGTTTTTCAACCATAAAACTCCTATGTTTCTCCTTTTGTTAGTATAATCTACGAGCAAGCCCAAGCTACTCAGAGAACACCCGAGCAAGCTTGGAAATCTCAAGTAAACAGCACACTCGCTCATCACTAATTCTTATGTGTTTGTGACAATAGAAGATAGTGATACCAAAGAAAAATGAAATTATAAAATTATTCATGTACTGCATTGGTGAAAAGTTGGAACATACCTGTTAATGCAATACTTTTAATGTTCTTATTGTCATACGGATATTGTAGATTAAGAATGAAGGCAACAAACCAACAAATCAAATAAATCACGAGTTAAAAAACAAGACAATGTGATAAACCTTAAATTGAACAAAGTACTCCTATAGTACACTGACGAAAGCTTTACACCCCCTTGATATTTTCTCATCATCATGTCATCTGGTAGTCAATTTGAATGACTTTCCAACAGTCTTAAAGGAGTTTCCAGAGGTAGAAAGCACTTGTCGTTTGCTTTACCTTCACTTTGTAGTCCAACTCAACTCAAACCATATCAATTAGTTTGAGGTCAGGTGATTGTGGAGGAAATGTTATCTGTTACAGCATTGCATTACTCTCCTTCTTGGTCACAAAGCTCTTAAATAGCCAAGAAGTGTGTTTTGAGTCTTTGTACTGTCGCAACTCAATCATGGCACCACTAAGTGCAAACCACACAGGATGGCATGCCATAGGGTGCTATGGTAGCCATGCTGGTTAAGTGTGCTTCAAATTTGAAATATATTAAAAACAGTGGCACAACCAGAGCATACACACACTATTACACCTCTCTCTCTTTGATTCACGGTGGGCACTTGACATACAGTATAGAAACCATCCATTTATCTCTCTTGCATCTCAGATAAACATGGCAGTTTGGTACCAAAAGTCTCATATTTTGATTCAACAGACAACAGTACAGATTTCAACTGAAGTAATGTACAGTCCTTGCGTTACTTGGTCCAAACAAGTCTCTTTTTGTTGCAGCCTTCAGTAGTAGGAGGGACATCCTGCTGACCCTCACACCATATTTTGCACTATACATTGGTGTAAATTATAGCCAAAACCTATTTTGCTCTTAGCAAATGTAGACCTCTACATCTTATGATCAGATAACATGGGGTGTGCACCTCCTAATAAATTTGGCACATCTTACTGAATAATTCAGAATAAGATTGGCATTTGAAATTCTAGCCTTAAGGTACCGTCACACATAATGATATCATTAACGATATCATTGCTTTTTGTGACGTAGCAACGATATCATTAACGAAATCGTTATGCATGACAGCGACCAACGATCAGGCCCCTGCTGGGAGATCGTTGGTCGCTGGGGAAAGTCCAGGACTTTATTTCGTCGCTGGATCACCCGCTGACATCGCTGAATCGGCGTGTGTGATGCCGATTCAGCGATGTCTTCACTGGTAACCAGGGTAAACATCGGGTTACTTAGCGCAGGGCCGCGCTTAGTAACCCGATGTTTACCCTGGTTTCCATTGTAAAAGTAAAAAACAAAAACTACATACTTACATTCCTGTCACGTTCCTCAGCATCAGCTTCCCTGCATCCCCCAGTGTCAGCGCCGGCCGGCCGTAAAGCAAAGCACAGCGGTGACGTCACCGCTGTGCTTTCCGGCCAGCGCGCTTACACAGTGCAGGAAAGCTGAGGCCGGTGGACGCGACAGGAATGTAAGTATGTAGTGTTTTTTTTTTACTTTCACAATGGTAACCAGGGTAAACATCGGGTTACTAAGCGTGGCCCTGCGCTTAGTAACCCGATGTTTACCCTGGTTACCCGGGGACTTCGGGATCGTTGGTCGCTGGAGAGCTGTCTGTGTGACAGCTCTCCAGCGACCAAACAGCGATGCTGCAGCGATCGGCATCGTTGTCTAGATCGCTGCAGCGTCGCTAAATGTGACGGTACCTTTAAAGAATTTGTTACAGAGAAAAAAAGTTATTTGCAGCAACAGTTCTTTGATGGGTCAGCATATCTGTTTATTAATTCTTAAAGGCCAATATTTGTTTTCTTATATGCAACTTAATACAGTTAGAATTTTATAACAGCCTAAACATCACCTTAAAGAGAATGCTGCCCAAACTGCTGGTGGCATGTATGAGGCACTGGCCGTGTGAACTTCCTCAAGTATGTTTGACTCTGAAACGTTGCAGCGTGTAACAGCTGACAGTTCACTTTAAGTCAACTTTTTCATTCTCTCTTTTAAAAATACATGTTTATAGCTACATCTGATTAAAAAAACTGCAGAAACATTTTGGAATTCATATCTACATAAGCAGATACAGTGGGTATGGAATGTATTCAGACCCCTTTAAATTTGTCACTCTTTGTTTCACTGCAGCCATTTGGTAAATTCAAAAAAGTTCATTTTTTTCACATTAATGCACACTCTGCACCCTATCTTGACAGAAAAAAAGCAGAAATGTAGAAATTTTTACAAATTTATTAAGAAAGAAAAACAGAAATATCACATGGTCATAAGCATTCAGACCCTTTGCTTAGACACACATATTTAAGTCACATGCTGTCCATTTCATTGTGATCCTCCGTGAGATGGTTCTACTCCTTCATTGGAGTCCAGCTGTGTTTAATTAAACTGATAGGACTGGATTTGGAAAGGCACACATCTGTCTATATAAGACCTCACACCCCACAGTCAATGACAGACCAAATGAAAATGAGGTCAAAGGAACTTACCAAGGAGTTCAGAGACAGAGTTGTGGCAAGGCACAGATCTAGCCAAGTTTACAAAATAATTTCTGCAGTACTCAAGGTTCCTTAAAGCACAGTGGCCTCCAGAATCCTTAAATGGAAGAAGTTTGGGACCACCAGAAGTCTTCCTAGACCTGGCTGTCCAGCCAAACTGAGCAATCATGGGAGAAGAGCCTTGGTCAGAGATGTAAAGAAGAACCACAAGATCACTGTAGCTGACCTCCAGAGATGCAGTAGGGTGGTGGGAGAAAATTCCACAAAGTCAACTATCACTGCAGCCCTCCACCAGTCTGGCCTTTATGGCAGAGTGGCCCGACTCAAGTCTCTCCTCAGTGCAAGACATACGAAAGCCAGCATAGAGTATGCTAAAAAACACATGAAGGACTCCCAGACTATGAGAAATAGCATTCTCTGGTCAGATGAGACGAAGATAGACATTTTTGGTGATAATTCTAAGAGGTATGTGTGGATAAAACCAAGCACTGCTCATCACCTGCCCAATACAATGCCAACAGTGAAACATGGTGGTGGCAGCATCATGCTATGGGGGTGTTTTTCAGCTGCAGGGACATTACGACTGGTTGTCATTGAAGGAAACATCAATGTGGCCAAACACAGAGATATTCTGGATGAAAAACTCTTCCAGAGTGCTCTGGACCTCACACAGCTAAAATAACAAAGGAGTGGCTTCAGAGCAACTCTGTAACCATTCTTGACTGGCCCAGCCACAGCCTGACCTAAACCCAATTGAGCATCTCGGGAGAGACCTGAAAATAGCTGTCCACCAATGTTCACCATCAACTGTGATAGAACTGGAGAGGATCTGCAAGGAAGAATGGCAGAGGATCACCAAATCCAAGTGTGAAAAACTTGTATCATTCCCAAGAAGACACATGGCTGTACTAGCTCAAAAGGGTGCTTCTACTCAATATTGAGCAAAGGATCTGAATACTTATGACCATGTGATATTTCAGTTTTTCTTTTTTAATAGATTTGCAAAAATTACTACATATCTGGGTTTTTTTCAGGCAAGATTGGGTGCAGAGTTTACATTAATGAGAAAAAAATGATTTTTTTTAATTTACCAAATGGCTGCAATGAAACAAAGATTGAAAATTTTAAATGGGTATGAATACTTTCCGTACCCACTGTCAGGGGCGTAACAACTGCGGTCGCAGGGGTCGCGACTGCGACGGGGCCCACAGTGTTTTCAGGGCCCGCCCAGTCCAGCAAACACGTAGCAGGGGAAGGAGACAAGTCACGCACGCATCCTGCTGGCCACGCCCACAGCTTCCCCAGACTTTCAGCAGTGTGCGGCGAGTGGGCGTGTCCGTGAAGGACATGTGACCTAGCAGAAGGGCTGTGCGTGTCACTGACTGAAGCTGGAGAGATGGCAGGCATTAGCTGGTGAGTGATGTGCTGCTTACACCTGACACACACACACACACACACACACACACACCTACCTACCTGTTCTATGCGCACAGGACCTGTGATGAGGTCACAGGAGGGGAGGAGTCAGGGGTCACATGATCAGTGGCCTCAGTGTATGCACTATGCAGGACTCTGCTGTGCTTGATTGTCATGGTGCTGAATGAGGGGATGTTTATGTAACAGAGCCGTGTGTGTACAAGGTGTACAGAGCGGAGCCGTGTATGTATGTAGTGGAGCAAGGTGTACGGAGCGGAGTCAGGTGTGTACAAAGCTGAGCCGTGGGTGAAAGAGGTGAGCGGATTCGTGTATGTATGGGGTGTATGGAATGGTGCTGCGTGTGTAAGAGGTGTATGGAGCGGAGCCGCGTGTGTAAGAGGTGTATGGAGTGGAGCCGCGTGTGTACAAGGTGTAAGGAGTGGAGCCGCGTGTGTACAAGGTGTAGGGATCGGAGCCGCGTGTGTACAAGGTGTACGGAGCGGAGCCGTGTGTGTACAACGTGTACGGAGCGGAGCCGTGTGTGTACAAGGTGTACGGAGTTCTCGGAGCGAAGCCGTGTGTGTACAACATGTACGGAGCAGAGCCGCGTGTGTACAAGGTGTACGGAGCGGAGCCGTGTGTGTACAAGGTTTACGGAGCGGAGCCGTGTGTGTACGGGTTCTCGGAGCGAAGCCGTGTGTGTACAACGTGTACGGAGCAGAGCCGCGTGTGTACAAGGTGTACGGAGCGGAGCCGTGTGTGTACGGGTTCTCGGAGCGAAGCCGTGTGTGTACGGGTTCTCGGAGCAAAGCCGTGTGTGTACGGGCTGTACACGGCTGTGGGCAGAGCCCAGCATGTGCACTGTGGGGGAGTATTGCGTGTACTTGCCAGTGTCAGAATGTACAGTGCGCATGCTCCAGAGCCAACCAGTACACCCAATACACCCCCACACTGCACAGGTCTGGAAATGACGCACTGCAGCGTCATACCAGGAAGAAACAGCACACAGATTTCAAACACCGGGAGTGCGCTTGGAATTAGAGCGAGGGAGGACATATTACTGTAGGGACATGTTAGTTATAAAATCATTTTTCTCAGCGAGTACAGGGCAGTATTAGGTCAGACTACACAACATTGCAACACGACTATAGTGTGCGAAATGAATAGGGAAAATGTGAATTTCGGTGGGAAATATTTTGGCGCGGGGGGGCCCCATTTGAAAGTTCGCATCGGGGCCCCTCACTTTGTAGTTACGCCACTGCCCACTGTATTTGCCTTGGTACCAAGCTGTCTGTCAAACTTTTATCCGAATCTCAGTATTATGGCAACAAAAAGGGAGTGTGAAAAAGAGAGAGAGAGAGCACATGAGATGGCGGAGACAAAGGCAGATCTGGTGGGTGCGTTTTATGAGGACTGTGTGACTCTCATTACTTTAAGACATTGAGTATATTATGGGTCAGTTACTCTGGCATTTAAGTGGGTTACTGTGATATTTAAGATGCATGAGTGTATGTTATACACTGCCAGAAAAAGCTGGTTTATATAGCCAAAGACAGGGTGAGATGACAAAAAGTGTCACCTCTGTACCCTTTCCTGCATTAGTATATCAGTGGAAAATATTTTTTTTTGTGATCAGCCTGTTGCTGAAGGAGGAGAAACAGCAGACTCAAAGCAAGTAAATAACTTGTATGCTGCACTGGTGCGAATAACTACCGATGCAAGTTATTTACTCGTTCTGATTCTGCTCTTTCTCCTCCTTCACCAACAGACTGATCACAAAAAAGCTTATACTGATGTACTGATACAGGAAGGGGAACCAGCCACACTACTATTGACTGGTGCAAAAATAGCTTGGCATTAAGGAATAAGGTAGATAAAATGCCAGAAGGAACTGGGGCTTTGGTATACTGAACAAGGAACGTATCAGATTGGTAAGCAAACTAAAGTTTATAGGATCCAAAGGAGCTTATAAAATGATATTGTGAGAAATTGATTTTGTCCATTAACTATTTTCCACTTCAAATGCCATTTTGCATGGACCCCACAGACATTACTCAGTAGTACATAGTGCACCCGTTTATATGTTCAGTTTCTATACTGTTTGTTATAATCCCTTATAAGAACTGAAGTATAGGTTCTGCTGAGCGACACTTTTCCATGGTTATTCAATAAAAGAAATGGCTTACACTAGTATATTCCATCATTTCCTCGAATAGTCCTTGAAGGGGATGTTTAATCAACAGATCTTGGAATAATAATAACTTCCCCAATTGGATGAGTAAATAAAATGTTCCTGTGCTGAGATAATCTTATAAATGTGCCGCTGCTGTGTACTGTGTAATGGCTGTGTCTGACTGTGCAGGAACATTGTCTGATCATTCCACCTCTCCTTGGCAGGAGAGGAAGCAAAAGAGAAGGATACAGACAGGACAGCAGAACATTGCAGCTGAATATTTTTGTGAGTAAAACATTACACTCCCTGTTTTTGTGCAATATTTTACCTCAAATGGCCGTGGGGGGGCGGCGCATGCGCAGATGGAGATCTCGGCACCAAGATCTCTGAGATCTCATCTCCCAAGATCTTGGTGCCGAGATCTCTATCTGCACATGTGCTGCCCCCCGGAGCTATTTTCCTGGAGTCCACCGCACAGGAAACCATGGAACTGCGTGGGCTCTGGCATTTCACAAAATGTCATCAGAGCCCCTGAAGCACCGGAGACTCCAGCAGAAGCACCGGATACCCCAACAGCACCACCCGGCACCCCCTCATGCCAGCCTGCGGCCTGTAGCAACGTTACCGGTAAAGTATATCCGCATTATAAGATGCAACCCATTTCCCATGGGGAAAAAAGTGTGTCTTATAATCCAAAAAATACGATACATAGCAGCATAGGTAAATTTGAGAATGAGGGTAATGTAATATTTGTATGTAGATGAACAGTGAGCCCCCAGAGAAAATGTTACTGGTGGGCCCTGGGACTCCAGTCCGACACTGTATTTATAAGCAGAACCATGAATGGCTACATAGTAAATTATTGAAATTGAGGTGACAGAAGGAGGCGTTATAATAGGCGCACAATAACATGAAACATAAATTTCTATAGTGTCTCTTATTTATATTCTGTAGAAAATGGTCACCACAAATAATTTTTCCTAGTTGTGAGAGTAAGGGTGTAATCAGACTAAAAAAAACAGTTTTGGATCATGCCGTGCTTTGAAAAACACCAAATGCCATTACAAATACATTAATAATTTTCTGTAAAAGAAACAATTGGCCATGGAAAATGATGACCCCAAAAATTGTTGAAAATGCCAAAAAGAATACCTCAATAATAGGTTAGACTGTGGGTATGCTGTCTTACAGAAGCCGGTTACCAAAAGAGATACAAAGAAACCACAATTCTATATCTGAGTGTTGTTTTAAGAACTGATGCATAATGTATCACTACTGACATTATTTTTAATGGTACAGAATATATATAACTGACAGACTTTTATACAACACGCCAAATGTTCCTCACGTAAGATATAAAAGCAAAACTGTACCGAAGTTACATTATAAAACATATTCTAAAGCAAGTCATGTTTCATAAATATTTTCTCTGAAAGTTCAAAAAAAGAAACACTGTATAAATATTTGATTAAAGAAGATCAGATAAAAGCATTTTAATGGATACCTTTTCCCCAATTTCTCCTGGAATACCATTTTCACCTTTGCTTCCTTTCTCACCCTGCAAAATACAATAAAGACAGCAGCACATTAACAAAAACCTAAGACAAGGCACAGTAGTAATTCTGTCTGTAAAATCTAAGGTGAGTAGAATTCATATAACTATCAAACATAACAAGACAGAGAGAAGAACATTAGGTTTATTAAAAGGTCCGCTGTAGACAATACATTTACATATTATAGTAATACATATTTATTAGCAATGAAAATTACTCTTTAATATTCTATTTTGTTTGTTTTAATTATTTAAAAGTTGCATTATAAAATCTCAACAGGAGTTCAGTGATTGATTATTAATGGCAAGGAGCCACCTCTAAAATGAAGGAGGGAAACAAGTGTATATTTCACTTTGTAATCTTGGCTAATTGCATAATCCGTAACTTCCTGCACTGCGCTATTCTTGGAAAAGGAACCATTTGAGATGGCTCACGGATAAACTTAATCTCACGGTATAATGAAACCATACCCTGTCTACCACATGTACAAGCAAAACCCCCAAGGCATGTGTTACTTACTAGTCCATCTGACAATCTAAATTTATAACTACAGTATATATAGACTCCCGATCTGATGTGATTGGAACAAAAGGTTAAAAACTTTTTCTGTAGGTGCACTAATATTTATGGTCAATTAAATATCTATCTAATTAGATGTGGATTAATTAGATATTTAGCAAAGAGTATCAATAGTGAAAAATTGTAAAACTTGGGGAAAATGTATTCCTTGGAAAAAGACAAACTTGATCCTGTTAACTGGTAAAAGTTTCCTTCTTCTTTCATTTGATTATATAAATACAAATGGTTTTCAGTTTACCAATGTTTTATAAGTTTAAGGTAAACCACAATGATCTTTTGTATACTTAGCGGATATTAAAGGTAAGGCAAATGAAAATAATGCAAGGTGAAAATATTTTTACACCAGTTTGGGTAAATCTCCTCTATACAGTTGATCCCATATAGCTTACGAGTTTAATAGTATATTTATTTAACATTTAACTTCTTTTTATTTTTCAGGTGTTATATGTGACAATTCTGCTAGTGGAACAATGGAAATTAATTGTTAATATGTGACCTAGAGAAACTGACATTACATCAAGACAGCAACCAACCAACATTTTAGTGTTATTGTTACATATTTAAATCATCCACTTGATCTTTTTATCAATGCATCCTTCTTGACATCTTTGCCTTCGGTAAATGACTGTCAGCAGATACTAAATCAACACACTCCCTTAGTATGTAAAGGGTAATAAAAGATGCCCGGCAAAGCTTAGCATGAGTAGAGTGAATTTATCACAATGAATTGCATGACAATCATTCCCTAGATACTATGCAGTAACTGAGGTCATTTTGGACTAGACAGACTATGCACGACCTGCAAGTGGGCAAAGTAACCAGTATTAGAACTATGTAAAAGGTCCTATGCGATCAAAGTCTGAGTCAGAAAAGCTGGAACAATTTAAAACCATTTAAAATATTAGATTAAAAACGACTAGGTAATAAATATTCATTAACACTAATGTACAATATGTGGAATGCAGATCAAATTCTGTGCAATGCAATAATGTTACGTAGTTCTTGCAAAATAAAGCTGCAGGATAGTAGTGAACAGCATGCTACTAGTGATGAGCGAACATGCTCACCACTACTCGGTACTCGCCCGAGTATCACTATGCTCGGTGTACTTGGCAAGCACCGACTATTTCAGGGATTATTCGGTGGGAGCTCGGGTCTCCTCCTTTTAATTGCAGGGATTGTCTGCCATGCGCTGTAATAACGCAGCCATCTTTGTTGTGGTATTCCAGTGATTGGCTGGCCACACAGCATCATCAGGTCTATAAGAGATCTTGCACCGCCCTGCTCCCACATTCTGCTCCGGACTCAGCTAGTGTAGGGAGAGCTGCTGATGAGATAGGGTCAGATTCTTACTTTTATTAGTTAGTGTGGGTCTACTAGTGTTCAATCCACAAATCCTGATAAACCAAAAGACCTTTTTAGAGCTATATCGGGAGTACATAGATTGCAGCACTAGGTAGGCAGGGGAGTCTATGTGCACATATCCACATCAGTACAAGGTCTGCAGGCACTGTATGTGAGTATATAGATCTCACTGCATACCTCAAAAAGTTCCATTCCTGTCTACTGCTGCGTATTATACATATACATAGCTGCTGGTATCCGTGGCAATTATTTTTGCACTTTATTTGCTCTAAATATTTTACAATTTTAGTACTCCATTATTTTTATTAGTGTCATAGCCTAATTATTGACATAATATTGGTGGGCCAAAAAAATAAAGGCCACATTTTGATCAGTCTGTTATCTCCGTCTGACGCCTGGTCTATCTGTGGTCTCCAAATTCTTGCTTTTCAGGCATACATTGCATTTTCTTGTCTTAAAGCCTTGGTCTATACAGTATTTTGTGGTTAAAAAATTTTTAAACAAAAAACAGGCCACATATTGAAACAGTCTGTTATCTCTGTCAGATGCCCGGTGTATCTGTGGTGTCAAAATCCTCGCTTTGCAGTCATACATTGCATTTTTTTGGTCTGCCAGCCTTGGTCTATACATTATTTTGTGGTTTACAAAAAAAAATTTTTAAATGAAAGGCCACATTGCATTTTCTTGTCTGCTAGTTTTGGTGTATACAATATTTTTTGGTTAAAAAAATTATAAGACCAAAAACAAGCCACATATTGAAACAGTCTGTTATCTCCATCAGACTCCCAGTGTATCTGTGGTGTGAAAATCCTCGCTTTGCAGGCATACATTGCATTTTTTGGTCTGCTAGCCTTGGTCTATACAGTATTTTGTGGGTCAAAACTTTTTTTTTTAAAAAGGCCGCATGTTGAATCAGTCTGTTATCACCGTCAGACGCCCGGTGTATCTGTGGTGTCCAAATCCTCACTTTGCAGGCATACCTTGCATTTTTTGGTCTGCTAGCCTTGGTCTATACAGTATTTTGTGATTAAAAAAACTTTTAGCACCAAAAAACAGGCCACATGTTGAAACAGTCTGTTATCTCCGTCAGACACCTTGTTCGTCTGTGGTGTGAAAATCCTCACTCTGCAGGCATAAATTGCATTTTTTTGTCTGCTAGCCTTGGACTTTAAAGTATCTTGTGGTTAAAAAAATTAAAACAAAAAAACAGGCCACATATGGAAACAATCTGCTATCTCCGTCAGACGCCTGGTGTATCTGTGATGTCCAAATCTTCACTTTGCAGGCATACATTGCATTTTCTGGTCTGCTAGCCTTGGTCTATACAGTATTTTGTGGTTTAAATTTTTTTTAAAAAAAGGCCACATAATTAAACAGTCTGTTATCTCCATAAGAAGCATGATGTATATGTGGTGTGAAAATCCTCGCTCTGCAGGCATACATTGCATTTTTTTGGTCTGCTACCCTTGGTCTATACAGTATTTATTTCCGTCAGATGCATGGTGTACTGTTGTGAATTCTGTGGCTGAGTTCACTTCTGTGGTCACAAGTGGTATTGCAGTCTCTGGGCTTCCTCCCTCAGGTGTTTTGGTGAGCTCGTTGGCTGCCTTGCTATTTAGCTCCACCTGAGTCTGTCTTCCTTGCTCCTTGTCAATGTTCCAGTGTTGGATCTGAGCTACTGCATCTTTCCTTGGGCCTGCTGCTCTGCTAGATAAGTGCTTCTAGTTTGTTTTCTGTTTTTTCTGTCCAGCTTGCTATTAACTTTTGCTGGAAGCTCTGAGAAGCAAAGGGGTGCACCGCCGTGCTGTTAGTTCGGCACGGTGGGTCTTTTTGCCCCTTTGCGTGGTTTTCGTTTTAGGGTTTTTTGTAGACTGCATAGTTCTCTTTGCTATCCTCGCTCTGTCTAGAATATCGGGCCTCACTTTGCTGAATCTATTTCATTCCTACGTTTGTCTTTTCATCTTGCTAACAGTCATTATATGTGGGGGGCTGCCTATTCCTTTGGGGTATTTCTCTGAGGTAAGTCAGGCTTGTATTTCTATCTTCAGGCTAGTCAGCTCCTCAGGCAGTGCCGAGTTGCATAGGTAGTTGATAGGCGCAATCCACTGCTGCTTATAGTTGTGTGAGGATAGATCAGGTACTGCAGTCTACAGAGATTCCACGTCTCAGAGCTCGTCCTATTGTTTTTGGTTATTGCCAGATCTCTGTATGTGCGCTGATTACTGCACGCTGTGTTGCCTGATTGCCAGCCATAACAGTGTACCTGTGATGGGCATTACAAGTCTAGGAGACCTGCTCCTATTTTATAGGATCCCTATAAAATATTTTTTTAAAATTTACCCCCATGGGGAAATGTTTGTCAGCCTATGCACTTAGTGTATGGGCATTACAAGTGTAGGAGACCCGCTCCTTTAAATTGGGCTTAGTTTTTTAATGAGGCCTTCCTCAACATCTCATCATCCACTGCCATTAGATGACCAGGGTTAATGTGTTCCGTGCTGCTACATCCAGTCCAATTTATGGCAAGGGTGTCTATGATGCCCATAAAATATTTTATAAAAATGTACCCCCATGGGGAAATGTTTGTCAGCCCATGCATTTAGTGTATGGGCATTACAAATCTAGGAGACCCGCTCCTTTACATTGGGCCTAGTTTTTAATGAGGCCTTTATCAACGTCTCATCATTCTCCACCACTAGATCATCAGGGTTAACGTGTTACTTTCTGCTACAGCCAGTCAATTTTTGGGCAAGGGTGTCTATGATCCCTATAAAATATTTTTTAAAAATGTACCCCCATGGGGAAATGTTTGTCAGCCCATGCACTTAGTGTATGAGCATTACGAGTCTAGGAAACCCGCTCCTTTGTAATAGGACAGATTTTTTCATGAGGCCCTCCTCCATGTATCTTCCAAGGGGGATTGTGTTGCATGCAAACTTGGGTCAAGGCGGCCCTTGCATTCAATGCATAAGGAAACAGTATGGCAGGACCAACTGAAGACTGTAGTGGGTTTTCCTGTGGCCATCCAGTACCTGGGATCAAAGGCTTATTGTGGTGCATATGACTTAGTAGCAGAGCAGGCCTTGCAGTTAATACATAAGAAAACAGTATGGGATTAGAAAATGAATAATGTGAAGTGTATTTTCCTGTGACCATCCAGTACCTGGGTTCAAAGGCTTATTGGGGTGCATATGACTAGGTAGTAGGGCAGGCCTTGCTGTTAGTACATAAGAAAACAGTATGGCAGGACCAACTGAATGATGTGAAGTGGGTTTTCCTGTGGCCATCCAGTACCAGGGTTCAAAGCCTTATAGGGGTGCATATGACTTGGTAGCAGGGCAGTCCTTGCAGTTAATACATAAGAAAATAGTATGGCAGGACAAACTGAATAATGTGAAGTGGATTTTCCTGTGGCCATCCAGTACCAGGGTTTAAAGCCTTATTGGGGTGTATATGACTTGGTAGTACGGCAGGCCTTGCAGCTCAGATTAGAGACCAGGTCAATGCCACACAGAGTTCAAGCAGCAGACACATCTCTACAACAACTGTTAAGAGGAGACTTTGTGCAGCACACCTTCATGGTAAAATAGCTGTTAAAAAACCACTGCTAAGGACAGGCAACGAGCAGAAGAGACTTGTTTGGGCAAAACAACACAAGGAATGGACATTAGACCAGTGGAAATCTGTGCTTTGGTCTGATGAGTCCAAATTTGAGATCTTTGGTTCCAACCACCATGTCTTTGTGCGACGCAGAAAAGGTGAAAGGATGGACTCTACATGCCTGGTTCCCACTGTGAAGCATGGAGGAGGAGGTGTGATGGTGTGGGGGTGCTTTGCTGGTGACACTGTTGGGGATTTATTCAAAATTGAAGGCATACTGAACCAGCATGGCTACCACAGCATCTTGCAGCGGTATCCTGTTCCATCCGGTTTGCGTTTAGTTGGACCATCATTTATTTTTCAACAGGACAATGACCCCAAACACACCTCCAGGCTGTGCAAGGCTATTTGACCAAGAAGGAGAGTGATGGAGTGCTACGCCAGATGACCTGGTCTCCACAGTCACCAGACCTGGACCGCAGAGTGAAAGCAAAAGGGCCAACAAGTGCTAAGCATCTCTGGGACCTCCTTCAAGATTTTTGGAAGACCATTCCCGGTGACTACCTCTTGAAGCTCATCAAGAGAATGCCAAGAGTGTGCAAAGCAGTCATCAAAGCAAAAGGTGGCTACTTTGAGGAACCTAGAATATAAGACATAATTTCAGTTTCACACTTTTTTGTTAAGTATATAATTTCACATGTGTTAATTCATAGTTTTGATGCCTTCAGTGTGAATGTACAATGTTTGTAGTCATGAAAATACAGAAAAATCTTTAAATGAGAAGGTGTGTCCAAACTTTTGGTCTGTACTGTACCTTAACACATTTCCCAGCAAAATCCATTTTAGTTTAGTTTTTGTATGGTTTTTGGTGCACCTGTAAAAATGGCGTGAAACTCTGACAACATTGCTTACAGCTGTGACCTAGGAGTCAGAAATGCTTCCAGGGGCGATCTCCATGATGTCCCTGAGTCATTTGAGCAGTATTTCCATAAATTTTAGACATTTTTAGACCTTAAATGGACCCCCAGGGGGGATCGCGGTAAAAAAACTTGGGTTTCCCCTAGACTTACATTGGGCTCATTGCTCGTGTCGAGTACCCAAGTGTTCCAATTTGCTTGACCGGAGCAACTAGCACCTGGGCATTTTAGTGCTTGCCCATCACTACATGCTACCCAACACATCGAACTGCAGTGATGTGGCGGTAGTTTGGCACAACCATGCCATGCAGCACAAACAGCGTAGTACTACGTAGTGCACAGGCGGTTAAAGATTGCTAAATCTGTGCATCATTTCTAAACGTTTCTGTCATTAGTCCCTTCACTCATCATTTACATTTATAACTAAACCACTAAAAAGACTTCTGAATATTTGCTTAAAAGAAGCCTACTTCAGCCCAAAAAGTGACAAAATATTAATTCTTAAATGAACAGTGCCTTGCGAAAGTATTCGGCCCTTTGGAACTTTTCAACCTTTTCCCATATATCATGCTTCAAACATAAACATACCAAATGTAAATTTTTGGTGAAGAATCTACAACAAGTGGATCAAAATTGTGAAGTTGAGTGAAATGTTTTGGTTATTTAAAATTTTTGTGGAAATTCAAAAACTGAAAAGTGGGGCGTGCAATATTATTTGGCCCCTTTAACTTAATACTTTGTTGCCCCACCTTTTGCTGCGAATACAGCTGCAAGTTGCTTAGGGTATGTCTCTATCAGTTTTGTACATCGAGAGATTGAAATTCTTGCCCATTCTTCCTTGGAAAACAGCTCGAGCTCAGTGAGGTTTGATGGAGATCAGTTTTCAGGTCTTTCCACAGATTCTCGATTGGATTGAGGTCTGGACTTTGACTTGGCCATTCTAACACCTGGATACGTTTATTTGTGAACCATTTCATTGTAGATTTTGATCTATGTTTGGGATCATTGTCTTGTTGGAAGACAAATCTCCGTCCCAGTCTCAGGTCTTTTGCAGTCTCCAACATGTTTTCTTCAAGAATGGTCCTGTATTTGGCTCCATCCATCTTCTCATCAATTTTAACCATCTTCCCTGTCCCTACTAAAGAAAAGCAGGCCCAAACCATGATGCTGCCACCACCATGTTTGACAGTGGGGATGGTGTGTTCAGGATGATAAGCTGTGTTGCCTTTACACCAAACATATTGTTCGGCATTGTTGCCAAAAAGTTTGATTTTTATCTGACCAGAGCACCTTCTTCCATATGTTTGCTGTGTCTCCCAGGTGGCTTGTTGCAAACTTTAAACAACACTTTTTATTGATATCTTTGAGAAATGGCTTTCTTCTTGCCACTCTTCCATAAAGGCCAGATTTGTGCAGTGTACAACTGATTGTTGTCCTGTGGACAGACTGTCCCACCTCAGCTGTAGATCTCTGCAGTTCATTCAGAGTAATAATGGGCCTCTTGACTGCACCTCTGATCAGTCTTCTCCTTGTTTGAGATGAAAGTTTAGAAGAACGGCCGGGTCTTGGTAGATTTGCAGTGGTGTGATACTCCTTCCATTTCAATGTGATCGCTTTCACAGAGCTCCTTGGGATGTTTAAAGTTTTGGAAATCATTTTGTATCCAAATCCAGCCTTAGCCTTCTCCACAACAGTATCACGGGCCTGCCTGTTGTGTTCCTTGGTCTTCATGATGCGCTCTGTGCTTCAAACAGAACCCTGAGACTATCACAGAGCAGGTGGATTTGTACGAAGACGTGATTACACACAGGTGGATTTTATTTATCATCATGCATTTAGGACAACATTGGATCATTCAATGATCCACAATGAACTTCTGGAAAGAGTTTGCTGCACTAAAAGTAAAGGGGACGAATAATATTGCACGCCCCACTTTTCAGTTTTTGAATTTCCCCCCAAAAATTAAAATAACCAATAAATTCCGTTCAACTTAACAATTGTGTTCCACTTGTTGTTGATTCTTCACCAAAAATTTACATTTGGTATCTTTATGTTGCAACCATGATATGTGGGAAAAGGTTGAAAAGTTCCAGGGGGCTGAATATTTTCGCCAGTGGTACACATACTCTTCACAAGTCTATATTACAGTTATGTGTGCATCCATATGGTAAATCTACAGTATAACAGTCCACAATGATTGTCTCAGAATCTGTAAAAACAATGGCATGTAAAATATAAAGGCATGCAGAGGATGGACATGAGACCTAAACATTTTCTAAGTCAAGCAACAGCTTATTGTCAGATCAGATGGATTAAAGTGCATACAAAAGGCTTGCTGGATAATAGCATATTATATATAGTATTTAGCATTTTCCAGTAGCAGATATTAGTTATGGAATAGAAATACACAAGCTCAATAATTCATATCTACAGAATGCGAACTACTTTCTCAGTTGTAAGTCTAATTACTAGCGCTCAGTTGTAAGAAATAAAGATAAGCATCAAAGTCCATGTGGATATATAAAAATGGCAACATGTACTGAAATCAAAGCTATTTAAAGACGTTTCCTAGGCACCAAGATATTAAAGCATAGTAAAGCCAGACAGAAAATAAGAAACTTCATAAGTTAATTGCAGTTATAATTCTGCTATGTTACAGAACTGTGGTGATGTGATTTTCAGCATCTTACTCCCTGCTACAGTCCATTCAAAGCACAAAGTTCGGAGATTTCCTGTTTGTGTTTTCAAAAGCTCAGCTGGAAGTTCTACAGTGTGCTCTGACAAGTGATGTCATGGGTCGTGATCCTCAGCAAGTTTATAGTGACTGGGGATGTGCACAGGGAGGAAGGGAGAGCATAGAAAGCAGGCTTCATGCAGAATTGTAATCTAATCAACTGTGATTTAAGGCCACAATCACACATTCAGTATTTGGTCAGTATTTTAACTCAGTATTTGTAAGCCAAAGCCAGGAGTGGGTGAAAACTGAACAAGTGACGCACATGTTTCTATCATACATTACCTCTGGCAGAGCAAAGTACTGCAACGCGCAGGCGCTGGGTCTCTCTGACCTTTCCTGGCACCTGAGCACTGCAGTACTTTGCTCTGCCCTCAGCAGGGCAGACAAAGTATGCCTGCGCCGGAGCAGCCGTATGAAGAGAAGAAGAGGACGTCATCGTAAGAAGAAGGGAGGCCCGGGACCGGACCGCGACACCCATCGGACCGGATCACCCCCCCAGGTGAGTATAATCTAACCTCTTTTTCTCATCTTTCAGGATACATCGGTGGCTTAAGGTACCGTTACACTAAACGATTTACCAATGATCACGACCAGTGATACGACCTGGCCGTGATCGTTGGTAAGTCGTTGTGTGGTCGCTGGGGAGCTGTCACACAGACAGCTCTCTCCAGTGACCAACGATCCGGGGAAAGACTTCGGCATCGTTGAAACTGTCTTCAACAATGCCGAAGTCCCCCTGCAGCACCCGGGTAACCAGGGTAGACATCGGGTTACTAAGTGCAGGGCCGCACTTAGTAACCCGATATTTACCCTGGTTACCATTGTTAAAGTAAAAAAAAAACAGTACATACTCACATTCTGATGTCTGTCACGTCCCCCGCCGGCGTCCACAGGGTTAAAACTGCTTTCGGCAAGAGCGCTGCTAATGCACTCGCTCCTGCCGAGAGCTTCCTTGCACTGACTGTCAGCGCCGGCAGTAACAGCGGTGACGTCACCGCTGTGCTCTGCTTTATGGACGGCACTGACAGTCAGTGCAGGGAAGCTCTCGGCCGGAGCGCGTGCATTAGCAGCGCTCCTGCCGAAAGCAGTTTTAACCCTGTGGATGCCGGGGGACGTGACAGACATCAGAATGTGAGTATGTACTGTTTTTTTTTTTTTACTTTTACAATGGTAACCAGGGTAAATATCGGGTAACCCAATATTTACCCTGGTTACAAGTGAACACATCGCTGGATCGGCGTCACACACGCCGATCCAGCAATGACAGCGGGTGATCAGCGACCAAAGAAAGGTCCTGATCATTCCCCAGCGACCAACGATCTCCCAGCAGGGGCCTGATCGTTGGTCGCTGTCACACACAACGAGATCATTAGCGGGATCGTTGCTACGTCACAAAAAGCGTGACGTTGCAACGATATCCTTAACGATATCGTTATGTGTGAAGGTACCTTTATCTACAGCATTACAGAATGCTGTAGATAAGCCCCTGATGTTGGTGGGCTTAGCTCATCTTCGATTTTGGGAGTGACAAGTTCCCTTTAAGTGTATTAAGTGAGGTTAGACACAGTCTAGTCGGAATGTGGACAGAATAATGAAAATTGCATCCTTGCGGTCATGTGACCGCCCGCTCCAGGTACCAGCACTGGAGAATTCTTACATGCAGTGCACATAGCATGACTGCAAACTTTTAGCCAGACAACCCATTTGAAGAGGCTGAACAGGAGCAAAGAAATGAAAATAAAGGTAACTGGAGAGTTTGGAGAATTATTACAGGGAAAGCTATATAATTTTTTCATTGTTTTGCCTGGAAAACTCCTTTAATAACTAAGTAACTTCAATGCGCTCTAGAACTAAAATAAAGCTTACCTGAACACCTTCATCACCTTTTATTCCGGGCAAACCTACTGAACCTGGTAAACCAGCTTCGCCCTAATTGAAAATGCAAAAGAAAAAAAATTGGACTTTTAGTTGAATACCTTGGACAGAACTTATATTTAAATGTATTCATTTTAACACAAATAACAGGAAGTCCTTATTATTGCATTGCTGAATATGCTACTTCAGAAAGTAGCATAAAAACTTTGTGCAAATCAGGCTGCAAGATCATTGTGGACATATCAGATAGCAGTTGGACCAATGTTATTCTATGGTGTAGTGCAGGGGTGTCAAACTGCATTCCTCGAGGGCTGCAAACAGGTCATGTTTTCAGGATTTCCTTGTACTGCACAGGTGATAATTTAATCACCTACACAAATAATGAGTTGGTGATTAAATTATCACCTGTGCAGTACAAGGAAATCCTGAAAACATGACCTGTTTGCAGCCCTCGAGGAATGCAGTTTGACACCCCTGGTGTAGTGCTTATCAGTGGGTTTTTTTCAAGCCAATTAAGCATTATAAAAAAGAATTACACCATTGTGCGATATGCAGAGCAATTTGGATCACAATAACCTATATTAGTCTATAGGTATGATGAAAATGTCAAACTGCACTCGGATGTCATTCAAGTGCAGTCTAATTTCTGCAGACTTACACAATGGAGAAGATGGATACATTTTATCTTCCATCTTTTCAGTGTGCTTCGATTCTCTCATTTGAGAGTATCGAATCACATTAAGATGACACTTATAAATAGAGAGTGTCATTACCATAATCAATCTGATTCTCTCAAATGTAAAAATGTTTAATTTGACAAAAGTGTAGAAAAATAATAAAGTTAATACTTAACCCCCTAAGCCAAGGGTGGTTTGCACATTAATGACCGGTCCAATTTTTACAATTCTGACCACTGTCCCTTTATGAGGGTATAACTCTGGAACGCTTCAACGGAACCTGATGATTCTGACATTCTTTTCTCGTGACATATTGTTTTTCATGGCAATGGTAAAATTTCTTTGATAAAACGTGCATTTATTTGTGAAAAAAATGAAAATTTGGCTAAAATTTAGAAAATTTCGCAATTTTCCAACTTTGAATTTTTATGCCCTTAGATCACAGAGATATGTCACACAAAATACTTAATAAGTAACATTTCCCACATGTCTACTTTACATCAGCACAATTATGGAATCAAATTTTTTTTTGCTAGGGAGTTATATGGGTTAAAGCTGACCAGCAATTTCTCATTTTTACAACACCATTTTTTTAGGGACCACATCTCATTTGAAGTCATTTTCAGGGGCCTATATGATAGAATATAAACAAGTGTGACACCATTCCAAAAACTGCACCCCTCAAGGTGCTCAAAACCACATGTAATAAGTTTATTAACCCTTCAGGTGTTTCACAGGAATTTTTGGAATGTTTAAAAATTTGTTTTAATTTACCAAGGGTAACAGGAGAAAATGGACCCCAAAAGTTGTTGTACAATTTGTCCTGAGTACACCGATACCCCATATGTGGGGATAAACCACTGTTTGGGTGTATGGCAGAGCTTGGAAGGGAAAGAGCGCTAATTGACTTTTCAATGCAAAATTGACAGGAATTGAGATGCCATGTTGCGTTTGGAGAGCCACTGATGTGCCTAAACATTGAAACCCCCAAGTGACACCATTTTGGAAAGTAGACCCCCTAAGGATCTTATCTAGATGTGTTGTGAGAGCTTTGAACCCCTAAGTGTACAGTTTAAAGTGCAGAGCAGTGAAAATAAAAATTATCTTTTTTCCCACAAAAATTATTTTTAGCCCCCAGTTTTGTATTTTACCAAACGTAACAGGAGAAATTGGACCCCAAAAGTTGTTGTCCAATTTGTCCTGAGTACGCTGATACCCCATATGTGGGGGGATCACCGTTTGGGCGCATGGCAGAGCTCGGAAGGGAAGGAGCGCCATTTGGAAAGCAGACTTAGATGGAATGGTCTGCAGGCGTCACATTGCGTTTGCAGAATCCCTAATGTACCTAAACAGTAGAAACCCCCCACAAGTGACCCCATATTGGAAACTGGAACCCCAAGGAACTTATCTAGATGTGCTGTGAGAACTTTGAACCCCTAAGTGTTTCACTACAGTTTATAACGCAGAGCCGTGAAAATAAAAAATCATTTTTTTCCACAAAAATTATTTTTTAGCCCCCAGTTTTGTATTTTCCCAAGGGTAACAGGAGAAATTGGACCCTAAAAGATGTTGTCCAATTTGTCCTGAGTACGCTGATACTCCATATGTGGGGGGAACTACTGTTTGGGCGCATGGCAGAGCTCGGAACGGAAGGAGCTCTATTTGGAATGCAGACTTAGTTTGGTTGGTCTGCAGGCATCACATTGCATTTGCAGAATCCCTAATGTACCTAAACAGTAGAAACCCCCCACAAGTGACCCCATATTGGAAACTGGAACCCCAAGGAACTTATCTAGATGTGTTGTGAGAACTTTGAACCCCTAAGTGTTTCACTACAGTTTATAACGCAGAGCCGTGAAAATAAAAAAACATTTTTTTCCCACAAAAATGTTTTTTTAGCCCCCCAAATTTTTATTTTCCCAAGGGTAACAAGAGAAATTAGACCCCAAAAGTTGTTGTCCAATTTGACCTGAGTACGCTGATACCCCATATGTTGGAGTAAACCCCTGTTTGGGCGCACGGGAGAGCTCGGAAGGGAAGGAGCACTGTTTTACTTTTTCAATGCAGAATTGGCTGGAATTGAGAGCGGATGCCATGTCGCATTTGGAGAGCCCCTGATGTACCTAAACAGTGGAAACCCCCAAATCTAACTGAAACCCTAACCCTAGCCCCAACCCTAACCTTAACCCTAGCCCCAACCCCTGCCCTTAACCCTAGCCCTAGCCCTAACCCTAGCTCTAACCCTAACCCTAGCCCTAACCGTAGCCCTAACGCTAGCCCTAACCCTTGCACTAACCCTAGCATTAAATCCTACCCCTAACCCTAGCCCTAACCCTAGCCCTAATCCTAACCCTAGCCCTAACCCTAACACTAGCCCTAACCCTAATGGCAAAATGGAAATAAATACTTTTTTAATTTTATTATTTTTCCCAAATTAAGGGGGTTTAATTTACTTTTATAGCATTGCTTTAGTGGATTTTTATGATTGACAGCCGTCACAGGCTAAAAGACGCTTTTTATTGCAAAAAATAGTTTTTGCGTCTCCACATTTTGAGAGCTATAATTTTTCCATATTTTGGTCCACAAGAGTAATGTGAGGTCTTGATTTTTGCGGGACGAGTTGACGTTTTTATTGGTAACATTTTCGGGCATGTGACATTTTTTGATCACTTTTTATTCTGATTTTTGTGAGGCAGAATGACCAAAAAACCAGCTATTCATGAATTTCTTTTGGAGGGGCGTTTATACCGTTCCACGTTTGGTAAAATTGATAAAGCAGTTTATTTTTCGGGTCACTACTATTGTTTTGGCGCTTTTATACGATAAAAACTATTTTATAGAAAAAATAATTATTTTTGCATTGCTTTATTCTGAGGACTATAACTTATTTTTTTGCTGATGATGCTGTCTGGTGGCTCGTTTTTTGCGGGACAAGATGACGTTTTCAGCGGTACCATGGTTATTTATAACCGTCTTTTTGATCGCGTGTTATTCCACTTTTTGTTTGGCGGTATGATAATGAAGCGTTGTTTTTTGCCTGTTATTTTTTTTTTACCGCTTTCACTGAAGGGCTTAAGTAACGGGATAGTTTTATGGGTGGGGTCGTTACGGACGTGGTGATACTAAATATGTGTACTTTTATTGTTTTTTATTATTTAGATAAAGAAATGTATTTATGGGAACAATAATTTTATTTTTTCTTTATTTAGGATTTTTTTTTTTTACACATTTGAAATTTTTTTTTTACTTAATAACATTGCCCCGGGGGGGGGGGGGCGGGGGTTGGCATCAATTTATAGGGTCTGATCGCTGATCTGACACTTTGCCGAGCACTGTGTCAGATCAGCTATCTGACATGCAGGCCTGCAGGCTTACCAGTGCTTGCCCTGAGCAGGAGCTTGTAAGCCACCTCCCTGCAGGACCCAGATGTAGCCCCTTGGCCATTTTGGATCCGGGGCCAGCAGGGAGGAGAAGCTCGGTACAAGGTAAGCATGTCGCCTTGTACCGAGGGTCTCAGGGAAGCACGCAGGGAGCCCCCTCTTTGCGCGATGCTTCCCTGTGCCGCCGGAACACTGTGATCATGATTGATCGCAGTGTTCCGGGGGTTAATATGCCAGGGGCGGTCCGTGACCGCTCCTGGCACATAGTGCCGGAGGTCAGCTGCGATAGTCAGCTGACACCCGGCCTTGTTCAGCCGTGCTCCCCCCATGAGCACGGCCGATCGCATATGATATACTATCCCGTCACTGGGAATTAAGTCCCTGGTCACCTCGATGGGATAGTAGATTATATCGGAATAAAGGGTTAAATGTTGTAAAAAAGGTCACTTTTTCCCCCCATTTTTCTTAAAAAGTGCAAGTTAGAATATTTATGTTTCCTAAAAAAGTTTCTAATAAACAATATAATTTGTCTGCCAAAAAACATCTACATTGACAAAAAAAAACATAAAAGTTATAAAACGGCTTTCCCTTCGAAAAAAAGTGCTAAAAAAAGTTATTAATGCAAATGTGGCTATCAGTACCCTGAAATTTTGCAAACTATACAAATCTGTCAACAGAAAACAAGCCCTTACACCTGCGTCACTTGTGAAAACAAGTTATGTCTCTCTGAATGCAGCAAAAAATGAAAGCTCAAAAAGAAAATTGCTCCGGCAAGGAAGGGGTTAAACAATTTTTATTTTGAAGCATCGCTTAACTTGGTAGGACATTTAATAAAGCATTTTAAAAAATTCAGGTTTTAAAAACTACTTCAAGAAAGTCCAGCCAATATTCAGGTAATTTAGCATTTTCTGAGAATTTGCTGTTGGTGCTTTAAATTGCCCTTTCTAATATTTTGCTGATCCGGTAACTCCTTCTGAGTAATTTCACCACGGTGTAGAATTTTATTTACTCTTGGCTGAAATTCAAGAAATTCTGAAAGCTGTGCAGCTGTGTTTACAGCTCCTGGAATTTATTTCATAGTAAAATAGGTTCATAGGTAAATATTTCCCATTCTCTAGGCATTGTTGGAGCATCTTTGTTTATTACCTTTAGTGATACTGTGGCCATATCTATGATTTACATATAATTGCTAATAAACATTTAAACATTTCCTTTAGTCTTTAAAGAATTTGTATACAATAAAGCATATTTTCTTAAAGAGAACCTGTCACCAGTTTTTTTTTGCCTTAGACTCCCTGCCCATCACCTTTAAAAGTATGTAAATTGGGCTCCTATAACCCTTTACACCCCTATATGTTCCCTAACATACCTCAGAAGAAGTGCTTTATTCATATCCCTCGTTGCAGGCCCAGCCTGCTGAGTGACTGCAGATAGCACTCAGCGCCTCCCTGGTCCCTTCAAATGCCACCTCTTCTATTTGGATGGAAGTGGAGGACGTCTCCTATGTCATTCACGAGATGCGTGAAGTCTCGAGACTGAGCAGTGGAATCAGTGACTTGCACAGATGTACCTCACTCTGCTCTGTTGAAGAGCCAGGGAGCTAGTGATGTACAAATGAAGCCAGCGCCGGCACATTGCATGACTTCAGGCTGTGCCGGTGCGAGACTTAGAGCACTGGATGACGTTGGAGACATCATCCATGGCATCCAATTCCATCCACATAGAAAAGGCAGCGTTTGAATGGATCGGGGCAGCGCTGAGTTCAATCATTGGACTGGACTACACAATTCGCATGCTGCACAGGACATGTATAATGCACTTTTCTTGGAGGTATGTGGAAGCACTTCTGAGATTATAAAGGGGCTGTCCGAACCCTATTTACATGATTTTAAAGGTGATCATCAGGGTTTATAAGGCAAAAACTGGTGACAGGTTCTTTTACAGGAATCCTCTCAGCATGTTTTTATATATGGAAATAGTGGAATGACTGTATAAGTGCTTGTCCCCTAGTGAATGATACATACAGTGGGGCAAAAAAGTATTTAGTCAGTCAGCAATAGTGCAAGTTCCACCACTTAAAAAGATGAGAGGCGTCTGTAATTTACATCATAGGTAGACCTCAACTATGGAAGACAAACTGAGAAAAAAAAATCCAGAAAATCACATTGTCTGTTTTTTTAACATTTTATTTGCATATTATGGTGGAAAATAAGTATTTGGTCAGAAACAAAATTTCATCTCAATACTTTGTAATAAATCCTTTGTTGGCAATGACAGAGGTCAAACGTTTTCTGTAAGTCTTCACAAGGTTGCCACACACTGTTGTTGCTATGTTGGCCCATTCCTCCATGCAGATCTCCTCTAGAGCAGTGATGTTTTTGGCTTTTCGCTTGGCAACACGGACTTTCAACTCCCTCCAAAGGTTTTCTAAAGGGTTGAGATCTGGAGACTGGCTAGGCCACTCCAGGACCTTGAAATGCTTCTTACGAAGCCACTCCTTCGTTGCCCTGGCGGTGTGCTTTGGATCATTGTCATGTTGAAAGACCCAGCCACGTTTCATCTTCAATGCCCTTGCTGATGGAAGGAGGTTTGCACTCAAAATCTCACAATACATGGCCCCATTCATTCTTTCATGTACACGGATCAGTCGTCCTGGTCCCTTTGCAGAGAAACAGCCCAAAAGCATGATGTTTCCACCACCATGCTTTACAGTAGGTATGGTGTTTGATGGATGCAACTCAGTATTCTTTTTCCTCCAAACACGACAAGTTGTGTTTCTACCAAACAGTTCCAGTTTGGTTTCATCAGACCATAGGACATTCTCCCAAAACTCCTCTGGATCATCCAAATGCTCTCTAGCAAACTTCAGACGGACCCGGACATGTACTGGCTTAAGCAGTGGGACACGTCTGGCACTGCAGGATCTGAGTCCATGGTGGCCTAGTGTGTTACTTATGGTAGGCCTTGTTACATTGGTCCCAGCTCTCTGCAGTTCATTCACTAGGTCCCCCCGCGTGGTTCTGGGATTTTTGCTCACCGTTCTTGTGATCATTCTGACCCCACGGGGTGGGATTTTGCGTGGAGCCCCAGATCGAGGGAGATTTTCAGTGGTCTTGTATGTCTTCCATTTTCTAATTATTGCTCCCACTGTTGATTTCTTCACTCTAAGCTGGTTGGCTATTGCAGATTCAGTCTTCCCAGCCTGGTGCAGGGCTACAATTTTGTTTCTGGTGTCCTTTGACAGCTCTTTGGTCTTCACCATAGTGGAGTTTGGAGTTAGACTGTTTGAGGGTGTGCACAGGTGTCTTTTTATACTGATAACAAGTTTAAACAGGTGCCATTACTACAGGTAATGAGTGGAGAAAAGAGGAGACTCTTAAAGAAGAAGTTACAGGTCTGTGAGAGCCAGAAATCTTGATTGTTTGTTTCTGACCAAATACTTATTTTCCACCATAATATGCAAATAAAATGTTAAAAAAACAGACAATGTGATTTTCTGGATTTTTTTTTCTCAGTTTGTCTCCCATAGTTGAGGTCTACCTATGATGTAAATTACAGACGCCTCTCATCTTTTTAAGTGGTGGAACTTGCACTATTGCTGACTGACTAAATACTTTTTTGCCCCACTGTATATTTTGGAGAAATCCTATGTACTAGTTATTAAAAATCTACTGAAGATTGCACACAAAAATTAAGCTGGAGGTGCACTAGGGGTGTCATCACACTTGGGAGGAACAGTCCATTTACATTGACAAGTCCCAGATGCACCTCCACCTTGATTTGAATGTGACTTTTGCTCTAGATATTGCAGACCTGGAACATCGGATCTCTACCAAAAAAGCATTGCTTTACTACATTTTGAGAGACTCCCTTTAACTAGATTTTTCAGATTTTATATTTTCCGACCATGGCAAACAATAGAATTATATATACTGTATTTTTGTTCAGCCTTGTCTCCACTAAAATCAATTAGTTTTGTTTTTCAGCAGCTTTGAACATGTTGCGTTCCCATGCGGTCGGCGGTCACGTCAAAACACTGCATGCGGACGCATCCACATACAACGCATGTCCCTGCATACCCAATGTTAAAGATAGGGATGCAGGATGACACACGATGCATGCGGAATTAGGTGGAGCGTAGGCAGAGCTTGAAGGAGGAAGTACGCAGCCATATGCAGACCAGCCAAACGCCAGTGTGAACCCGGCCTAATGGAGAATTACAGAATTTTCTTATCAAACACTAGTTCGCCCTTCAATGGAAGAAAATAACATTTTTATGGAAGACAGCAGATACAGGTACAGATCTTGTGTTGCTTATATTAGGCATTTTAAAAATTGGAGTATGTAACCCATCATTCAGCACCAAGGGGTACTCTGTAAAGTGCTAAAACCTTAGAAAAGTCCAAAAATATTTCTGTACATTATAATTCTAGTTAATGATAGTCAATAGGTACATGAGGTCAGGAGACTTTACTTTCCTTTTTGCCCTTTTTGCCCATGCATGATGTGTACATAACTTTACCAACTGGCTCAAGAACCTTTGCTCAAGACATTGTTGGAGCTCTTAGTTCCCAATACCCTCCCATACAAGTCACAAGTTAAACAATGCTAAAACTGCAGAAATCATTTAATGTATTTTTTATGCACAGACATAAAGCAAAAATACAAAGTAGAAAATGAAACAAAGTCTTGAATCTGCAAGTTTAAGTTTATTCAATTATATTTTATTACTACTATTGATTAAAGGGCTTGTCCAATTTAAAGAAAAGGATCTTTAAATTTGTGTAGGGAAGAAAGATGGTTTAGATACTGAAATTAGAAAAACAACCAATCCCTTTTTATCTAGAGCACCGGTTTTCCCGTGTAAAATATCAGTCTAAAATGAAACTGTAGGCAAAAAAACTCAGCACCGAAATGACGATGGACAATGAAAATCTTAAAGCAATACGTTAATATTTTATTTTGATCTGACAAAAAAAGTCAAACATTTTGATAAACAACAGGCTTTATCAAGGACATTTGCATTGTAGAAGAGCTGGGTATCAGGTAGATGCGGATGTATGCGGCTCCTCTACAATACAGTGGTCTTTGATGAAGACTGTAGCTAGTAAAATTGTTGGACCCATTCGTGACTGATGGAAAAAAATTCAGTTATTGCATCAAGATCTTCTTCTCCATCGTCATTTTGGTGATGAGGTTTTTGGCTTACTTTACGTCAGGTCTGCAGTCCTTTGTACAAGCATGTAAACTTCAGGAATTGTAGTGCTGATATTTCCTTCACAGCATAAAGTTAAGCTATCATGACCCAGGGTTGATGTGGACATCAAGAGACCAGGTAACCTTTGCTAGAGTACATGAATAAGTTGTATATTTTACTATTTTCTACACATTTAAATACTGTATGACAACCGATACATATGGATGGTGCTACATGTGCCAACTTTACATACCTTACTTGGAAAACAGTAACACTTATCTTCAGGAATTGAATCTGTGTTTTGAACTGAGTGTAACTTGCTAACAGATGAAGACGCAGAAGACTGCAGGTTTCCTTGGTTATCGCACTAAAATGTAACAAAACACATCTCAAATTACTTAAATGAAATGTTAACTAAAAATACTTTACAGTAAAATGAATGCATTTCCTAACATGTAGCATTCAGAGATACTAAAAATAGTATTTCAGTGAAATAGTTCTGGCAGCGTAGAAAGTGGCCCTTGTTACATAAATCTACAGGTTTGTTTTTTTTACGAGGAGACATTCTTTAGAAACCAAGCTGAGAAGATGTGCCCATTCCCTCTTGCTTCTCCTGGCTGGCCCAGTTTAGTTGACAGATCTCTTAAAATACGCAAAGAGGGGGAGACTTGTGACTAAGGGATGGGATAGCTAGAGAGAGATGCCCATTGGAATATTCTCCCTGTATTTAGACTCTTTTCACCTGTTCCTGGCTGCAGTATTTTAGGGTGCATTCACACATTCATCTGAAATGTCCGAGTGCTGTCCAATATTTTAATACAGTCTCACAGCTCTATTCACAAATCTGTGAAAATGATGATTCGAGAATAAGATCCGTGAAACTTAAAGCATGTCTTATTCTGATCTGATGTTGAGGATCAGTATTGAATGTCCTCAGTGGGTCTATGCGATGTCCGGTAACACATGGATTTGGGAATATAATTGCTTGTAATGAGGGAGCCTATATGCATTTTATGCTGCCCTTAGTTCAGACAGCTTTATTTTTCTATAGGTTCCCATCCTGATAAAATCTCTCCAAAAGGAATCAGACGTCTTGTAATTTCCCCTCACCAATGAAGTTTCAGATTAACACATCAATCAAAATTTCCCAGAAGATTGGGATGATTGCTCATAACTAGGGATGAAAAAAATCTATTGAGATTTCAATTTGGCAGCTTTACCAAATTTTTCCACAGTATTCATTTTGCTGTGAGTCAATTTGCCACAAATTGAAAGTGCTGCAAAGCCTCATCTGCCCTGAAAAGATGTGCATAACTCTTTGAGGTCTACTTAGTCACACACAGTTTCTTCATTGTTTTCTAACTTTCTCTACCTATCTTTAACCCCTTCATGACCCAGCCTATTTTGACCTTAATGACCTGGCCGTTTTTTGCAATTCTGACCAGTGTCCCTTTATGAGGTAATAACTCAGGAACGCTTCAACGGATCCTAGCGGTTCTGAGATTGTTTTTTCGTGACATATTGGGCTTCATGTTAGTGGTAAATTTAGGTCAATAAATTCTGCGTTTATTTGTGATAAAAACGGAAATTTGGCGAAAATTTTGAAAATTTCGCAATTTTCACATTTTGAATTTTTATTCTGTTAAACCAGAGAGTTATGTGACACAAAATAGTTAATAAATAACATTTCCCACATGTTTACTTTACACCAGCACAATTTTGGAAACAACATTTTTTTTTGCTAGGAAGTTATAAGAGTTAAAATTTGACCAGCGATTTCTCATTTTTACAACGAAATTTACAAAACCATTTTTTTTAGGGACCACCTCACATTTGAAGTCAGTTTGAGGGGTCTATATGGATGAAAATACCCAAAAGTGACACCATTCTAAAAAATGCACCCCTCAAGGTACTCAAACCCACATTCCAGAAGTTTTTTAACCCTTCAGGTGCTTCACAGCAGCAGAAGCAACATGGAAGGAAAAAATGAACATTTAACTTTTTAGTCACAAAAATTATCTTTTAGCAACATTTTTTTTATTTTCCCAATGGTACAAGGAGAAACTGAACCACGAAAGTTGTTGTCCAATTTGTCCTGAGTACGCTGATACCTCATATGTGGGGGTAAACCAATGTTTGGGCGCACGGCAGGGCTTGGAAGGGAAGGAGCGCCATTTGACTTTTTGAATGAAAAATTGGCTCCACTCTTTAGCGGACACCATGTCACGTTTGGAGAGCCCCCGTGTGCCTAAAAATTGGAGCTCCCCCACACGTGACCCCATTTTGGAAACTAGACGCCCCAAGGAACTTATCTAGATGCATAGTGAGAACTTTGAACCCCCGGGGGCTTCACAAATTGATCCGTAAAAATGAAAAAGTACTTTTTTTTCACAAAAAAATTCTTTTAGCCTCAATTTTTTTCATTTTCACATGGGCAACAGGATAAAATGGATCCTAAAATTTGTTGGGCAATTTCTCATGAGTACACCGATACCTCACATGTGGAGGTAAACCACTGTTTGGGCACATGGTAAGGTTCGGAAGGGAAGGAGCGCCATTTGACTCTTTGAATGAAAAATTATCTCCATCGTTAGCGGACACCATGTCGTGTTTGGAGAGCCCCCGTGTGCCTAAACATTGGAGCTCCCCCACAAATGACCCCATTTTGGAAACTAGACCCCCCAAGGAACTTATCTAGATGCATATTGAGCACTTTAAACCCTCAGGTGCTTCACAAATTGATCTGTAAAAATGAAAAAGTACTTTTTTTTTTCACAAAAAAATTCTTTTCGCCTCAGTTTTTCATTTTCACATGGGCAATAGGATAAAATGAATCCTAAAATTTGTTGGGCAATTTCTCCAGAGTACGCCGATACCTCATATGTGGGGGTAAACCACTGTTTGGGCACACGGCAGGGCTCGGAAGGGAAGGCGCGCCATTTGACTTTTTGAATGGAAAATTAGCTCCAATTGTTAGCGGACACCATGTCGCGTTTAGAGAGCCCCTGTGTGCCTATGCATTGGAGCTCCCCCACAAGTGACCCCATTTTGGAAACTAGACCCCCCAAGGAACTTATCTAGATGCATATTGAGCACTTTAAACCCCCAGGTGCTTCACAGAAGTTTATAATGCAGAGCCATGAAAATAAAAAATAATTTTTCTTTCCTCAAAAATGATTTTTAGCCTGGAATTTCCTATTTTGCCAAGGGTAATAGGAGAAATTGGACCGCAAATGTTGTTGTCCAGTTTGTCCTGAGTACGCTGATACCCCATATGTGGGGGTAAACCACTGTTTGGGCGCACGGCAGGGCTCGGAAGGGAAGGCACGCCAATTGGCTTTTTAAATGGAAAATTAGCTCCAATCATTAGCGGACACCATGTCACGTTTGGAGAGCCCCTGTGTGCCTAAACATTGGAGATCCCCCACATATGACCCCATTTTGGAAACTAGACCCCCAAAGGAACTAATCTAGATGTGTGGTGAGGACTTTGAACTTCCAAGTGCTTCACAGAAGTTTATAACGCAGAGCCATGAAAATAAAATAAAAATTTTATTTTCTCTAAAATGATCTTTTAGCCTGCAATTTATTATTTTCCCAAGGGTAACAGGAGAAATTTGACCCCAAAAGTTGTTGTACAGTTTCTCCTGAGTACGCTGATACCCCATATGTGGGGGTAAACCACAGTTTGGGCACATGTCGGGGCTCGAAAGTCAAGTAGTGACATTTTGAAATGCAGACTTTGATGGAATGCTCTGCGGGCGTTACGTTGCGTTTGCAGAGCCCCTGATGTGGCTAAACAGTAGAAACCCCCCACAAGTGACCCCATTTTAGAAACTAGACCCCGAAAGGAACTTATCTAGATGTGAGGTGAGCACTTTGAACCCCCAAGTGCTTCACAGAAGTTTATAACACAGAGCAGTGAAAATAATAAATACGTTTTCTTTCCTCAAAAATAATTTTTTAGCCCAGAATTTTTTATTTTCCCAAGGGTTACAGGAGAAATTGGACCCCAAAAGTTGTTGTCCAGTTTCTCCTGAGTACGCTGATACCCCATATGTGGGGGTAAACCACTGTTTGGGCACACGTCGGGGCTCAGAAGGGAAGTAGTGACTTTTGAAATGCAGACTTTGATGGAATGGTCTGCGGGCGTCACGTTGCGTTTGCAGAGCCCCTGGTGTGCCTAAACAGTAGAAACCCCCCACAAGTGACCCCATTTTGGAAACTAGACCCCCCAAGGAACTTATCTAGATATGTGGTGAGCACTTTGAACCCCCAAGTGCTTCACAGACGTTTACAACGCAGAGCCGTGAAAATAAAAAATCATTTTTCTTTCCTCAAAAATGATGTTTTAGCAAGCAATTTTTTATTTTCTCAAGGGTAACAGGAGAAATTGGACCCCAGTAATTGTTGCCCAGTTTGTCCTGAGTACGCTGATACCCCATATGTGGGGGTAAACCACTGTTTGGGCACATGTCGGGGCTCGGAAGTCAAGTAGTGACGTTTTGAAATGCAGACTTTGATGGAATGGTCTGCGGGCGTCACGTTGCGTTTGCAGAGCCCCTGGTGTGCCTAAACAGTAGAAACCCCCCACAAGTGACCCCATTTTGGAAACTAGACCCCCCAAGGAACTTATCTAGATATGTGGTGAGCACTTTGAACCCCCAAGTGCTTCACAGACGTTTACAACGCAGAGCCGTGAAAATAAAAAATCATTTTACTTTCCTCAAAAATGATGTTTTAGCAAGCAATTTTTTATTTTCTCAAGGGTAACAGGAGAAATTGGACCCCAGTAATTGTTGCCCAGTTTGTCCTGAGTACACTGATACCCCATATGTGGGGGTAAACCACTGTTTGGGCACACGTCGGGGCTCGGAAGGGAAGGAGCACCATTTGACTTTTTGAATAAAAGATTGGCTGGAATCAATGGTGGCGCCATGTTGCGTTTGGAGACCCCCTGATGTGCCTAAACAGTGGAAACCCCTCAATTCTTACGCCAACACACCCCTAACCCTTATCCCAACTGTAGCCGTAACCCTAACCACAACCCTAACCGCAACACACCCCTAACCACAACCCTAACCCCAACACACCCCTAACCCTAACCACAACCCTAATTCCAACCCAACCCTAACCCTAAGGCTATGTACCCACGTTGCGGATTCGTGTGAGATTTTTCCGCACCATTTTTGAAAAATCCGCGGGTAAAAGGCACTGCGTTTTACCTGCGGATTTCACCTGCGGATTCCTATTGAGGAATAGGTGTAAAACGCTGCGGAATCCGCACAAAGAATTGACATGCTGCGGAAAATACAACGCAGCGTTTCCGTGCGGTATTTTCCGCACCATGGGCACAGCGGATTTGGTTTTCCATAGGTTTACATGGTACTGTAAGCCTGATGGAACACTGCTGCGGATCCGCAGCGGCCAATCCGCTGCGGATCCGCAGCCAAATCCGCACCGTGTGCACATAGCCTAATTCTAAAGGTATGTGCACACGCTTTGGAAAACGCTGCGGATCCGCAGCAGTTTCCCATGAGTTTACATTTCAATGTAAACCTATGGGAAACAAAAATCGCTGTACACATGCTGCGGAAAAACTGCACGGAAACGCAGCGGTTTACATTCCGCAGCATGTCACTTCTTTCTGCGGATTCCACAGCGGTTTTACAACTGCTCCAATAGAAAATCGCAGTTGTAAAACCGCAGTGAAATGCGCAGAAAAACCGCGGTAAATCTGCCATAAATCCGCAGCGGTTTAGCACTGCGGATTTATCAAATCCGCTGCAGAAAAATCCGCAGAGGACCAGAATACGTGTGCACATACCGAAACCCTAACCCTAACCCTACCCCTACCCCTACCCCTACCCCTACCCCTAACCCTACCCCTAACCCTACCCCTACCCCTACCCCTAACCCTACCCCTAACCCTACCCCTAACCCTACCCCTAACCCTACCCCTAACCCTAACCCTACCCCTAACCCTAACCCTAACCCTAGTTCTAACTCCAACCTTAGTGAAAAAAAAAAAAAATTCTTTATTTTATTATTGTCCCTATCTATGGGGGACAAATGGGGGGGGTCATTTACTGTTTTTTTATTTTGACCACTGTGATAGATTATATCACAGTGATCAAAATTCACATTGGAACGAATCTGCCGGCCGGCAGATTCGGCGGGCGCACTGCGCATGCGCCCGCCATTTTGGAACATGGCGGCGCTCGGGGAAGAAGACTGACGGACCCCGCCAGGATCGGTAAGTATAAGGGGGGGAGATCAGGGCACAGGGGGGGGAGATCAGGGCACGGGGGGGGCGTCGGAGCACGGGGGGGGAGGGATCGGAGCATGGGGGAGAGTGATCGGTGTGCGGGCGGGTGGATCGGTGTGCAGGGGGGGGGGATCGGTGTGCAGGGGGGGTGGTTCGGAGCACGGGGGGGGATCGGAGTGCGGGGGGGTTTGATTGGAGCACGGGGGGGTGTGATTGGAGCACGGGGGAGCGGACAGGAGGACGGGGGAGCGGAGCACAGGACGGAGGGGAGCGGGCCACAGATCGGGGGGCTGGGGGGGCGATCGGAGGGGTGGGGTGGGTGCACATTAGTATTTCCAGCCATGGCCGATGATATTGCAGCATCGGCCATGGCTGGATTGTAATATTTCACCATTTTTTTAGGTGAAATATTACAAATCGCTCTGATTGGCAGTTTCACTTTCAACAGCCAATCAGAGCGATCGTAGCCACGAGGGGGTGAAGCCACCCCCCCTGGGCTAAACTACCACTCCCCCTGTCCCTGCAGATCGGGTGAAATGGGAGTTAACCCTTTCACCCGATCTGCAGGGACGCGATCTTTCTGTGACACAGCATATGCGTCACAGGTCGGATTGGCACCGACTTTCATGACGCATACGCTGTGTCACAGGTCGGGAAGGGGTTAAAGCTAAAATGTGAGCTGTGATGTCCTTTCACTTTCCAGACTCATCACAAAATGGCTGCTGCATTCCCTGCTACTACTGTTACACGGACTTTATGGTTCCTCCTGAATGGTTCTTCTACACAATGCTATGTGATAACTGCAAAGCGTTATAGGAAAGCCAACCCTGCCGCTATCTAGGTCACGTGAGATTTCTCTGGCTGATGCCCTCTTTTACAATTTGTAAAATGATGGCGGACATTTTAGGCGATTCACTCAAAGCAAAGCAAATAGCATTTTGCAAACATTTGCCAAGTTCAGATAATTGCTAAGAATTTGACACAAATTTGATTCAGATTCAATCAATTTACTCATCAGCTCTACTTGTGGCCATTCTAATCTGTTTTCACTATTTTACCACATCCCTTTTCGCATGCTACAATCATTATCTTGGGAGCAGAGCATGATTTAATACAGCTAACGTTCAGATCACAGATGTAGCAAGTATCTATTTTTGTAGCTTAACTGCCTATTAACTTTATAATAAAGCAGCCATGCCCTAGCACGCAATGATTGGACACGCTATACAAAAAAAGGCTGTTGACCTCTGCTGTAGGCTGTCATAAAAAGCCTATCACATGTTAATAAATCTGTGGAATCTTAATGTTTGCTATTGTTGCCACCAGCCACCATATTCCAATTATTTAATGAAATAACTATTTATAATCAGTTACCTAATAACTATGAAGTAGCACAAAAATATACATTTGGAATGTTATGAAATATTACTGAAGGAAGAGACAATAGAGCAAAGCATAAAACTTACAAAAGGAAAATCATATATACTCAACAGCCAACGATGAAATCAGGTCTGTCATGATCAGAGTGAACTTACACCTTCAACATTACAGAAGATTCCTAAGAAGATTTTCTGACAATGAAATAATATCTGACTTTTATCATCTTGGTTCTTATAAATGGCAAAATACAAAGCAGTGAGCTAATATCTCGACATTCTGTAGCTTACTGAGACCTGTTACTGAGCATTTCAGTCCTTAGGGTCACTGTATGAAAACAAAGCAGTAGTCATCAGAAGCCCCATGCTGATTTCTAAGACAGGATCTGTGTAGTCATCATGCGGGAGCTCTGCCCCCTTCCTCTTTGCCCTTTATTCTACTGTTATTGATATGATTACAGTCAGGTAACAGTCCCTCCCGGGATAACTGGCTTTGTGTCTTACAAATATTTCTTCATACAACTTAGCAGTATGCTTATTATATGATGGCAACATTTCAGTATAGGAAACGAAAAGAAAAATGATACGAAATATGGTTTTATACACAGAAGATAAAAAAAATCTGATCCTTAGAAGGTCTTAAAATTAGGTAAAAAAAACCTCAGATGGACAACAGCAAATGACAAATCACAATGTGTCATCATTTATCAAACTAAGCCAAAATGCCAAAGCAAAGTGTGAAAAATTACAAAGTACACTGCACGAATCAATAGCTTGTAGAACCACTGTTGGCAGCAATAGCTAGAAGTTATCATTTTCTAAATGACTTTATCAGTCTCTCAGATGATTCTGGAGGATTTTCACTCTTCTTCACAGTGTCGCTTAAGTTCACTGAGCTTTGTGCGTGCTTGTTTATGAACAGCTCTCTCAAACTAAACGGCTAGGAAAAGATGCATAGAAAAAAATCAGAGACTTAAAGCCTACAAAAAAACACGTGATTCACTATATTATGGAATATTAGCAACAAAAATGGATAAATAAAAAGTTTGCTTAAGACCTTAAAATATAAACATGAATGAAATTTTGCCGCTTAGGCTACTAGCAGTATTTGGTCAGTATTTTACATCAGTATTTGTAAGCCAAAACCAGGAGTGGAACAATTAGAGGAAAATTATAATAGAAACATATGCACCACTTCTGCATTTATCACCCACTCCTGGTTTTGGCTTACAAATACTGAGGTAAAATACTGACCAAATACTGCTAGTGTGACGGCAGCCTTAGAGTGCGGTGGGTAATTGTAGTATTATATTCTGATAGCAATGTACACCTGTAAGGATGGGGCAATTTTACTGTGCACTAGGTAAGTACAGCTCTTATTGATCCAAAGACACAGTCAATAATCAGTGGATGCTGAAAAGTGGCAGGCTTTCCAAGTGAAAAAACGCACTTTGGTTAAACAAAGATAAAAGTCTTACTGAGTGTCAGAGATTGATTCCTCATCATCCAAGGAAAGATAGAAGTTTTGTTTGTGTTTTCATTGCTCCTGTGCGCGTATCCAGGCAATGCAGCATGAAGCTGAAAACCTTGCTTGATAAAGATGAAACCAGGGTACTCTGGACGGTAGCATTCCTGGTAACCATGAGGCTGAAGGAATCAGCGGCATCTGATGTCAGTTAGGTTATCCTGCAGTGTTCAGAAAAAAACCTACGCGTTTCCTTAAAATCACCTTTTATCAGGATATATTTGCTAAGGATCGCAGGAGAAAGTTTAAAGCTGGAGACTCCACCCCCCCGCCCCCCCACTAATTGCGTCAATAACAAAAAGAGGGAGGCACAGGGGGATTTCTTATTAAAAGAGAGTAGTATTAATTGGAGGAGATATGGGGATAAATCCATACATATATATATATATATATATATATATATATATATGTTTAATTATAGTTTATGTGTGTGCATCTTTATTTATAAAAATATAAATCTATATATATAATTGTCTAAGGGTTTTTCCATCTGTCTGTCTTTCTGTCTGTCTGTCTGTCCTTGAAATCCCGCGTCTCTGAATGGTCGAGGCCGCCAGGCCTCGACCAATCAGAGACCGGCACAGCATCGACGTAGAAATCCCGCGTCTCTGATTGGCACAACGGGCACAGCGACGATGATGTCATAAAGGACGTAGACATCCCGCGTCTCTGATTGGTCGAGGCCGACAGGCCTCGACCAATCAGCAACGGGCACAGTATCAACGTAGATGCCATAATGGTTGCCATGGCGACGATGATGCCATAAAGGACGTAGAAATCCCACGTTTCTGATTCAGCGACGGGCACAGTATCGACGTAGATGTCATAATGGTTGCCATGGCGACAATGATGTCATAAAGGTTGCCTCGACCAATCAGCGACGGGCACAATCTGCCGCGAATTCTGGAATCATCATTGTCCATATACTACGGGGACATGCATATTCTAGAATACCCGATGCGTTAGAATCGGGCCACAATCTAGTATATATATATAAATATATATATATATGTATATATATATATATATATATATATATATATACATACATATATATACACAGTACAGAGCAAAAGTTTTGACACACCTTCTCATTTAAAGATTTTTCTGTATTTTCATGACAATGAAAATTGTACATTCAAACTGAATTAACACATGTGGGATTATATACTTAACAAAAAAGTGTGAAACAACTGAAATTATGTCTTATATTCTAGGCTCCTCAAAGTAGCCACCTTTTGCTTTGATGACTGCTTGGCACACTCTTGGCATTCTCTTGATGAGCTTCAAGAGGTAGTCACAAGAAATGGTCTTCCAACAATCTTGAAGGAGTTCCCAGAGATGCTTAGCACTTGTTGGCCCTTTTGCCTTCACTCTGCGGTCCAGCTCACCCCAAACCATCTCCATTGGGTTCAGGTCTGGTGACAATGGAGGCCAGGTCATCTGGCGTAGCACCCCATCACTCTCCTTCTTGGTCAAATAGCCCTTACACAGCCTGGAGGTGTGTTTGGGGTCATTTTCCTATTGAAAAATAAATGATGGTCCAACTAAACTCAAACCAGATGGAATAGCATGCCACTGCAAGATGCTGTGGTAGCCAAGCTGGATCAGTATGCCTTCAATTTTGAATAAATCCCCAACAGTGTCACCAGCAAAGCACCCGCACACCATCATACCTGCTCCTCCATGCTTCATGGTGGGAACCAGGCATGTAGAGTCCATCCGTTCACCTTTTCTGCGTCGCACAAAGACACGGTGGTTGGAACCAAAGATCTCAAATTTGGACTCATCAGGCCAAAGCACAGATTTCCACTGGTCTAATGTCCTTTCCTTGTGTTCTTTAGCCCAAACAAGTCTCTTCTTCTTGTTTTCTGTCCTTAGCAGTGGTTTCCTAGCAGCTATAGCAGCTATTTTACCATGAAGGCCTGCTGCACAAAGTCTCCTCTTAACAGTTGTTGTAGAGACGTGTCTGCTGCTAGAACTCTGTGTGGCATTGCCTTGGTCTCTAATCTGAGCTGCTGTTAAACTGCGATTTCTGAGGCTGGTGACTTCGATAAACTTATCCTCAGAAGCAGAGGTGACTCTTGGTCTTCCTTTCCTGAGGCAATCCTCATGTGAACCAGTTTCTTTGTAGCGCTTGATGGTTTTTGCCACTGCACTTGGGGACACTTTCAAAGTTTGCCCAATTTTTCGGACTGACTGACCTTCATTTCTTAAAGTAATGATGGCCACTGATTTTTCTTTACTTAGCTGCTTTTTTCTTGCCATAATACAAATTCTAACAGTCTGTTCAGTAGGACTATCAGCTGGGTATCCACTAGACTTCTGCACAACACAACTGATGGTCCCAACCCCATTTATAAGGCAAGAAATCCCACTTATTAAACCTGACAGGGCACACCTGCGAATTGAAAACCATTCCCAGTGACTACCTCTTGAGGCTCATCGAGAGAATGCCAAGAGTGTGCAAAGCAGTCATCAAAGTAAAAAGTGGCTACTTTGAAGAACCTAGAATATAAGACATAATTTCAGTTGTTTCACACTTTTTTGTTAAGTATATAATTCCACATGTATTAATTCATAGTTGTGATGCCTTCAGTGTGAATGTACAATTTTCATAGTCATGAAAATACAGAAAAAAAATGAGAAGGTGTGTCCAAACTTTTGATCTGTACTGTATATATTGTGAGGCAGTGACTCGTGTCACAGGTAGTGGTCCCTGTGTGTTCTGCCCAGGTTGTGCATGGAGACGGATGAAGTCCAGTAGTGTGCATGGCAGTCAAGGATTTCCAGTCAGGGTTTTCCATGTAGCTGAAAGCCACATGTTTGTTTGTTAAAAATCCTGCAGTAAGGGGTATGGGTGTGTCAGGTGGCAGGTACAAAGTCAGTGTCAGTCTGATGTGTGCTGGTGTGCAGAGCAGAGGCCTGCAGAGTGCTGGCTGTGTGTGAAGCAAATCAGGCCAGCAGAGCCAGCAGCTATGGCAGCTGAATAGCCTGGCACCCGCAGCGCACACAGCAATGCAAGTCGTCCATGGTAACTGATCTCAGATTTGGACAGTCTTGTGCCTGGATGTGCCGGAGGTGCATGTCCTGTGCCCAAAACAGGACTGGCATGTGTAAAGATTGCAAACATGTGGATATGGTGCCTGGCTGCTATCCGGAGGATATCCTGGGCTGTGTATGGCTGTGTGAATAAAGAGTCTGTGATACAGCGGTGCAGAACACCCACTGGAACTAGTCAGATTGAGGACTGGTGTGTGTAGTGTCTGCAATATGTGAAGCTGTGTTTGGAGACTGTATTATGGCATGCGGTCGCCCCATGGATACTGGACAAGGGGAGGTCCGGCGTGTTTAGGGACTGCAATCTAAAAGCCATATGATGTGTAGCGCTATGAAACGGGCACTGAGACGAGATGCAATTGTGTGTATTGAACTTTGATGACGTGTACTATAAAATGCTATGCACCTTTTTTTGTGAAGTAACACATTGAAGAGACTTTTCTGTTTGAACTTTGTGGATCACTGCCTCTTCACTGCATACAATGCTACTGCAGCCTTACTATATATACGGTATATATATATATGTATATATATATATATATATATATATATATATATATATATATATATATATATATATATATATATATATATATATATATATATTTATATACAGCTCTGGCTAAAATTAACAGACCACCACATCAAAACCCTGTCATGGGCAGCCCAATCTCTAGACCTGAACCCCATTGAAATGCTCTGGAATGTAATCAAGAGGATGATGGATAGTCACAAGCCATCAAACAAAGAAGAACTGCTTACATTTTTGTGCTGGAAGCAGTGTGAAAGACTAGTAGAAAGCATGCCTAGACGCATGAAAGCTGTGATTAAAAATCATGGTTATTCCACAAAAAATTGATTTCTGGACTCTTCCTGAGTTAAAACATTAGTATTGTTGTTTCTAAATGATTATGAACTTGTTTTCTTTGCATTATTTGAGGTCTGAAAGCATTGTTTGTTTGTTTTTTCATTTTGACCATTTTTCTTTGTCATAAAAAAAATACAGAAATTATTGCTTGGAAATTTGGAGACATGTTGTCAGACGTTTATAGAATTAAAGAACAATTTACATTTTACTCAAAAATATACCTATAAAGAGAAAAATCAGACAAATTGAACATTTTGCAGTGGTCTCTTAATTTTTGCCAGAGCTGTATATTCTTTTAAGATTCTGCCACTGCGTTTCAATTGGGTTGAGCACTGACCAGGTCATTTCAATATCTTGATTATTTTTTTCAGCCATTCTGATGCATATGGCTTGTTTGTGATTGTTGTCCTATTGCATGACCCAGTTTGGTCCAAGCTTTAACGTTTTAAATAGATAGCCTTGCATTTAATATAGAATATTTTAGTATGCAAATAAGTTCATGGTCGACTCAAAGACTCCAAGGTGCTAGTCCATGTGTTTGCTAAACTAGCTCAAATCATCTATCCACTGCTGTGCTTGACAGTTGATATGAGGTGTGTGCGCTATGTTGTGGCACAGAGCTGTGTCTTGGCTAGAGCATTAGTATATCATTACTTTCTCTCCACTTCTGAGGAAAGCAGACCCAGCTCTAATCAAACTATGGTCAAGGTCTGATTAGCATTATTTGATGATTTTCTCCAATGGAGAGAAAATGGTCATCTGACCCTAGCCTTAGACTAATTACTTGAAGTTCGTAGGTACTGATCCATAGTCCACTTACAGTGAATGGAATGAAACACAAAGCACAGAAGTCTATGTTATCTCTAGTGACTCTAGTCCAGGATGCCTTAAAGGTGCATTTTTGGTGACCCTGGTAAAAATATAAAATACTGCCAAGTGCACTTACTGATTACAGACTTCTTTTTTAACTTCATGCCTTGATTTTCAAATAGATAGATAGAACTGTTTATCTTAACCACAGTGCAAGTTCTCCTCTTCTGAAAACTGTTAGTTCTCAACGCTTTTTATTACAGATTGGATCACGTACAGGTACACAATATGACATATGGTTTATACTGAAATGACAACATACATTTACAGAAACTAATCTTACCATTCCATCAGATACCTCACAGCAGTTTTCTTGAGCCGCCTGTTTTGGACTGCAGTAAATTGTTATTCGTTGGAGTTCAATCTATGATAGAATATAATACATGGAAATCAAACATCCATCCAACTACAGAGAGGAATGCAGATCTAATTGCACATGAAAATGTCAAAAGAATCTGTAAAATGTGGTTTAGATCTTTATGACTTGGACAGTACTGTGTAACCATATTATTTTGTGATTATCAGAGCCCATCTGTTTACATGAAGGAAAATATTCCTCAGTCCAATTTTACCATCATTTTTATAATTACCCATTTGTATGTGTTCCTTTAACAATGCGTGGTATTTGGCAACATAAATTATAATGACACGTTAATACATATGTAGATTACAGTCTATGTAGATTGTTTACATTTCTAGATAAGGTGCGTTACTATAATTCATTTACTCAATTAAAATGTTTCATCATTTGCATTGCTACTGTATTTCCCTTCCAACTTTGCTTAGAATTCATTTAAAAAATGTCAATTATCTATTGACTGATGGTTAAAAAGTTAAAAAGTTGTCATGCAGCTGCAGTGCAGTACAGCACAACCTCCACCAGGGGGAGCCTGGTAGGGAAGCCAGACTGCACACACAGAGCAACTGAACAGACGCCACCTAGTGGCGAGAGTGAGGTCAGGAAAACCAAGTCAGAGCACAACAGTACAAAAGGATTTAGACAGAATGGATAGTCAGGACATAGCAAGGGATCAGTAAACCAGGACGGGCAAAATACGGTACAATAGGGACAAACTGAAACTGAGTCAAAAAGCCAAGCCAAGAGATCAAAACAAGGAAGTCAAGCAGATATACCGACAAACAAAGAGACACTGGGAAAGGGCAGTCAGGGGGAGATAACAGACACAGGACAAGTCAAGGTTCACAGTAGGACAAATCAAGGGCTTCCAGAGTCAGGTTCACACGCCAAAGACAGAGCTATAGCTGACACCACCCTCTGGATACCTGGAAGCTAAATAGCAAAACCGAGCCCAGAATGAGGAAGAGCAAAGTTAACCCTTGACATGATCCAGCCAGAGAAAGAGCACATAAGACTAAACACCGGAATGGATAATGACAGTTGTAAAGTGAATGAACACTATGCACACACTATTATCCCAGTTCAGGGCTTGAGGGACACAAGGATTCTTTTTTCATGCACTTTAAAACAGTGTGTCAGATGCTCTTGCCTAAGCATTTTAATAGGCATAACAAAATGCATTCTGTTTCTTCAGCAAGGACATATTTTTCTTGTTGTTTTTGAAAAACGCTTGATAAGGTGATCAACTATGCCATCAGCCACCCCCATGCAAACTCTGTATTGTATGCTGTGAATTATTTCAATTAGGTCACTGTGGTTTTCTTATTCTCCATATGCATCTGCTTTTCAATATTGGAATTCAGTTGCATCTACAAGACGATATTAGTATATAAGTCCCAAGCCATAACACCCTTATTAAATAAGCGCTCCCATTGTTGTTGTTATCCTCTTAATATATTGCAATCATCATATTATATAGCACTGTGACCTTACAATTGATCATTTTGCCTTTCTACCCAGTTAATGATTTTCTTTTCGATTAGGTCTATGACATCATGTGATTAAAAACAGACTAGCTAAATCCTTCTAAGCTCTGTGTAGAAATAGGAAGTCGCTTTTCCCTGCATAAGTCATCATTAGAAATACAATTCTAGAGCACTGCAAAGTCATTGACAGGGGTGGAAGCGGAGAAGCTGGGTCAGGAGTTGAAGGTGAGGTGAAGATGGGCTGCCAGGGTCTTAGCAGTGATGTAGAATTGTAGTTCTAATGATGCCTCATGCAGAAAAATAGACTTTCAGTTCTACATAGAGCTTAAAAGGATTTAGCTAGTTAGTTTTTATCACTTGCTGTCATAGACCTAATGAAAAAGAGAAGAATTAACTGGGTAGAAGGTTAACTGAAAAATTATAGGTACACAGTGAAACTTTTATAGGCGATTTTAAGTGGGTATTTAAATTGGAATAATCTATTTATCTTCTTGGATTCCATATTTTGCATATATAAAATAAGTAATATATAATGGGTTGATCAGCTTTGATTCTTCCTTTTCATACTTATACAAGTAAACCAGAGGGTTTGTTTACACATAGTGCATTTTCTACTGATATTACTTCTGGATCTGGGGGCAGAAAATCCAAAGTAGATTACAATAGCAGCAAAATGAATGAATTTAAAAATCTCATACACGCACATCTGATAATTGAGGTGTGCACTGCTGGTGATTTTTTATTATTTAGATCTACCATATAAAATCCACTTCAAAATCCACAAGTAATGCATGCGGCCTCAATTCTTGATCTGTGACATTTTTTCTGTTACGTGTGACCATACTCAAAAGTTCTCTTAAGGTTAGACCCAGATTAGTGATGAGGGAATGTGCTCAGTGATACTTGGATTTCAGTTGAGTATCTGGGTGCTCAGATATACTCTGCACCCGGTGAACATTAGATGGTGCCCGAATTTGAAGCTCGAATCGCCACCATGCATATTTGGTGCATGATACTCAGCTAATAAACATGTGAGTATTGCCTGCCAGTCAATGTAATGTCGTAGCCATCTTGGTAGTGGCAATACTGTGATTAGCTCCCCGTTTCACAATATCAGGGGTTACAAAAAAACAGGAGCCACATTCGCACTAGCGCCATTGCCCAAATTAGGGACAGTTCTTATTGGAGGGAGAGAATGGTTGTCCAGGCCTGTGTGTGCACAGTTTAAAGAAAAAGAGTCCTCTAGTGTTGATACTGCTGCTGATGCTGAACCATTATACTAATAGTCATTCTAAAGGCTAATCTAGTGTTTTGCTGTTTCTATCAAATACATTCTGCATTTAGCCTAGGGAGGTAAGAGTGGTAGAATTTAGCTTGAGCAGGGAGAGTGGCAGAATACAGCCTCCACGTAGGGCTTAGTGCTTTGCAGTCCGTTGCTAAATATATATCTGCTGTACTTGACCATATTCTTTTTTGAGGGATAGAAAATGACTATATTGTCATCCATAGAGGTTTATGTGCTTTGTGTTACATTACGGTGGTATATAACACTCCAAAAAAGCATTTAAATTTTTTTCTAGATTCCATTAGTCATCCATAGACTATTATGCTGCCTTGTGTTACATTACAGTGAAATATAACAGTCCAAAAAAGTGTTCAAAAATGTTTCTGGATTGAATTTGTCTTCCATAGGGTACTACGTGCTTTGTGTTACATTATGCTGGTATATAACACTCAAAAAAACTTTTAACTTTTTTTCTGGTTTGAATTTGTCATCTATATACTTTTACTTGCTTTGTATTACATTACGGTAGTAGTAAACTCCAAAAAAACGCTTTGACTGCTGCAGGTGATCATTTTTTTTAAATTAAAAATAAACTTGGTTTCAAGAGACCTAGCAATCAGAAAACACATAAGGCGTGGGGTAAGGGATGGGAAAGTGGACGTGCTGATGATGGTGCACGCAGACATTGAGTACATGGGGCAGGTGTGATTACGCCTGTTGCTGGAGCACAAGAAACACACCCATCCACGATGCATAACTTCCTGTCCCACTTAGCAGGGAGACACGATACACCACTTCCGAAACTACACCAGTACAAACAGATGGTTGGTTGGATAGCAGATAATGCTTCCATCATTCTTTGAAGCAATACCCAGTCTCCCACATGGTCCAGTGTCACCAGCCAACAGTCCTAACCCTGATCTTTGACAAGAGGAGATGCTGTTTAGTGATGCAAAAAACTTTAAGTAGTCATGGCCACAAGAAGATGACGGTGGGGACTGGCACATTTTGTCTATGGAGGAAGATAATGATGAGACCCAGTTAACCAATAAGTCAGGTTGTTGTTAAGTCAGCAAGTCAAAAGGACCAGGGTGTGGCAGTGGAAGACAAAATGGTGGATGACCGTCACCAACCTAACCTTTGAAGCTGACATTCAGAGCAAGGCCAGCAGTGATGAGAGGGAGGGATTGACAGCACTGAGACATGCAGAAAGATGGATTTTGGTAACCAGAGGGAGAAGGCGGGCAACTGCTCTGCAGGGCACCGACACTCGTGAATTTCTCCTTCATTTCTCCTTCAAAGAGCTAGGTGTCCCTCAGTCTGGGACTTTTTTAAAGAGAATTCTGAGACAAAACAAATGGTTATTTGCAACATGTGCCACGCCAAGATCCTAACTACCGCCAGCATGATCAGGCACATGTCATATAAGCATCTGACTTGGTGGGTCGAATGCCTGGGTCCACAATTGACAGCTAGTGACAACACTATCTTCTCCTTGGCTAGATGCTTCCCAATTCCCTGTCCATGACACTGGTGCAGTTACCTCCTGCTCTGTACCTGTCCTTGCACATTCTGATGCACCATCACCTGAGGCACTTCCAAATCGTTGTCCCAGCACAGGAACGAAAGAGAAAATTTCCAGTCACTCACCTATAAGCCCAAATTGTTATGATAAGGTAATTCAGTACCACAATGGACATAGAGATCAGACCACATACAGTGACCTGACAATAACCCAAAAACATTGAACGAGCTCTGAGACGTGGGAACTCTGCTGACCGCAATCCCTAATCCTCTCCAACCACACTAGAGGCAGCCGTGGATTGCGCCTAACGCTCCCTATGCAACTCGGCACAGCCTGAGAAACTAGCTAGCCTGAAGAAAGAAAATAAGCCTAACTTGCCTCAGAGAAATACCCCAAAGGAAAAGGCAGCCCCCACATATAATGACTGCGAGTTAAGATGAAAAGACAAACGTAGAGATGAAATAGATTTAGCAAAGTGAGGCCCGACTTTCTGAACAGAGCGAGGATAGGAAAGGTAACTTTGCGGTCAACACAAAACCCTACAAAAACCACGCAAAGGGCGCAAAAAGACCCTCCGTACCGAACTAACGGCACGGAGGTACACCCTCTGCGTCCCAGAGCTTCCAGCAACCAGGAAAAAACAAATAGACAAGCTGGACAGAAAAAAACAGCAAACAAAATAGCAAAGCAGAACTTAGCTATGCAGAGCAGCAGGCCACAGGAACGATCCAGGAGGAAACAGGTCCAATACTAGAACATTGACTGGAGGCCAGGATCAAAGCACTAGGTGGAGTTAAATAGAGCAGCACCTAACGACTTCACCACATCACCTGAGGAAGGAAACTCAGAAGCCGCAGTACCACTTTCCTCCACCAACGGAAGCTCACAGAGAGAATCAGCCGAAGTACCACTTGTGACCACAGGAGGGAGCTCTGCCACAGAATTCACAACAGTACCCCCCCCTTGAGGAGGGGTCACCGAACCCTCACCAGAGCCCCCAGGACGACCAGGATGAGCCATATGAAAGGCACGAACAAGATCGGGAGCATGGACATCAGAGGCAAAGACCCAGGAATTATCTTCCTGAGCATAACCCTTCCACTTAACCAGATACTGGAGTTTCCGTCTTGAAACACGAGAATCCAAAATCTTCTCCACAATATACTCCAACTCCCCGTCCACCAAAACCGGGGCAGGAGGATCAACAGATGGAACCATAGGTGCCACGTATCTCCGCAACAATGACCTATGGAACACGTTATGTATGGAAAAAGAATGTGGAAGGGTCAGACGAAAAGACACAGGATTAAGAACCTCAGAAATCCTATACGGACCAATGAAACAAGGTTTAAACTTAGGAGAGGAAACCTTCATAGGAATATGACGAGAAGATAACCAAACCAAATCCCAAACACGAAGTCGGGGACCTACACAGCGCCTGCGGTTAGCGAAACGTTGAGCCTTCTCCTGGGACAAGGTCAAATTGTCCACTACATGAGTCCAAATCTGCTGCAACCTGTCCACCACAGTATTCACACCAGGACAGTCCGAAGACTCAACCTGCCCTGAAGAGAAACGAGGATGGAACCCAGAGTTGCAGAAAAACGGCGAAACCAAGGTAGCCGAGCTGGCCCGATTATTAAGGGCGAACTCAGCCAAAGGCAAAAACGACACCCAGTCATCCTGATCAGCAGAAACAAAGCATCTCAGATATGTTTCCAAGGTCTGATTGGTTCGTTCGGTCTGGCCATTAGTCTGAGGATGGAAAGCCGAGGAAAAAGACAAGTCAATGCCCATCTTACCACAAAAGGCTCGCCAAAACCTCGAAACAAACTGGGAACCTCTGACAGAAACGATATTCTCTGGAATGCCATGTAAACGAATCACATGCTGGAAAAACAATGGCACCAAATCAGAGGAGGAAGGTAATTTAGACAAGGGTACCAAATGAACCATCTTAGAGAAGCGATCACAGACCACCCAAATGACTGACATCTTTTGAGAGACGGGAAATTCTGAAATAAAATCCATAGAGATATGTGTCCAAGGCCTCTTCGGGACCGGCAAGGGCAAAAGCAACCCACTGGCACGAGAACAGCAGGGCTTAGCCCGAGCACAAATCCCACAGGACTGCACAAAAGAACGCACATCCCGCGATAGAGATGGCCACCAAAAGGATCTAGCCACTAACTCTCTGGTACCAAAGATTCCAGGATGACCAGCCAACACCGAACAATGAACCTCAGAGATAACTTTATTCGTCCACCTATCAGGGACAAACAGTTTCTCCGCTGGGCAACGATCAGGTTTATTAGCCTGAAATTTTTGCAGCACCCGCCGCAAATCAGGGGAGATGGCAGACACAATTACTCCCTCTTTGAGGATATCCGCCGGCTCAGATAAACCCAAAGAGTCGGGCACAAAACTCCTAGACAGAGCATCCGCCTTCACATTTTTAGAGCCCGGAAGGTACGAAATCACAAAGTCAAAACGGGGAAAAAACAGCGACCAACGAGCCTGTCTAGGATTCAACCACTTGGCAGACTCGAGATAAGTCAAGTTCTTATGATCAGTCAAGACCACCACGCGATGCTTAGCTCCTTCAAGCCAATGACGCCACTCCTCGAATGCCCACTTCATGGCCAGCAACTCTCGATTGCCCACATCATAATTTCGCTCAGCAGGCGAAAACTTCCTGGAAAAGAAGGCGCATGGTTTCATCACCGAGCAATCAGAACTTCTCTGCGACAAAACAGCCCCTGCTCCAATCTCAGAAGCATCAACCTCAACCTGGAATGGAAGCGAAACATCTGGTTGACACAACACAGGGGCAGAAGAAAAACGACGCTTCAACTCTTGAAAAGCTTCCACAGCAGCAGAAGACCAATTGACCACATCAGCACCCTTCTTGGTCAAATCGGTCAATGGTTTAGCAATACTAGAAAAATTGCAGATGAAGCGACGATAAAAATTAGCAAAGCCCAGGAACTTTTGCAGACTTTTCAGAGATGTCGGCTGAGTCCAATCATGGATGGCTTGGACCTTAACAGGGTCCATCTCGATAGTAGAAGGGGAAAAGATGAACCCCAAAAATGAAACCTTCTGAACACCAAAGAGACACTTTGATCTCTTCACAAACAAAGAATTAGCACGCAGGACCTGAAACACCGTTCTGACCTGCTTCACATGAGACTCCCAATCATCCGAGAAGATCAAAATGTCATCCAAGTACACAATCAGGAATTTATCCAGGTACTCTCGGAAAATGTCATGCATAAAGGACTGAAACACTGATGGAGCATTGGCAAGTCCGAATGGCATTACTAGATACTCAAAATGGCCCTCGGGCGTATTAAATGCAGTTTTCTATTCATCGCCTCGCTTAATACTCACAAGATTATACGCACCACGAAGATCTATCTTGGTGAACCAACTAGCCCCCTTAATCCGAGCAAACAAATCAGATAACAACGGCAAGGGGTACTGAAATTTAACCGTGATCTTATTTAGAAGGCGGTAATCTTTTCAAGGTCTCAGCGAACCATCCTTCTTGGCTACAAAAAAGAACCCTGCTCCTAATGGCGACGATGACGGGCGAATATGCCCCTTCTCCAAGGACTCCTTCACATAACTCCGCATAGCGGCGTGCTCAGGCACAGATAAATTAAACAGTCGACCTTTTGGGAATTTACTACCAGGAATCAAATCGATAGCACAATCACAATCCCTATATGGAGGTAGGGTATCGGACTTGGGCTCATCAAATACATCCCGGTAATCAGACAAGAACTCTGGAACCTCAGAAGGGGTGGATGACGAAATAGTCAGAAATGGGACATCACCATGTACCCCCTGACAACCCCAGCTGGACACAGACATGGATTTCCAATCTAATACTGGATTATGGACTTGTAGCCATGGCAACCCCAACACGACCACATCATGCAGATTATGCAACACCAGAAAGCGAATAACCTCCTGATGTGCAGGAGCCATGCACATGGTCAGCTGGGTCCAGTACTGAGGCTTATTCTTGGCCAAAGGCGTAGCATCAATTCTTCTCAATGGAATAGGACACTGCAAGGGCTCCAAGAAAAACCCACAACGCCTAGCATACTCCAAGTCCATCAAATTCAGGGCAGCGCCTGAATCCACAAATGCCATGACAGAATACGATGACAAAGAGCAGATCAAGGTAATGGACAGAAGAAATTTTGACTGTACCGTACCAATGGTGGCAGACCTAGCGAACCGCTTAGTGCGCTTAGGACAATCAGAGATAGCATGAGTGGAATCACCACAGTAGAAACACAGCCCATTCAGACGTCTGTGTTCTTGCCATTCAACTCTGGTCAAAGTCCTATCGCACTGCATAGGCTCAGGTTTAAGCTCAGGTAATACCGCCAAATGGTGCACAGATTTACGCTCACGCAAGCGTCGACCGATCTGAATGGCCAATGACATAGACTCATTCAGACCAGCAGGCATAGGAAATCCCACCATGACATCCTTAAGGGCTTCAGAGAGACCCTTTCTGAAAATAGGTGCGAGAGCACCTTCATTCCATTGAGTGAGTACGGACCACTTTCTAAATTTCTGACAATATACCTCTATCTCATCCTGACCCTGACACAGAGCCAGCAAATTTTTCTCTGCCTGATCCACTGAATTAGGTTCATCATACAGCAATCCGAGAGCCAGGAAAAACGCATCGATATTACTTAATGCAGGATCTCCTGACGCAAGAGAAAATGCCCAGTCCTGAGGGTCGCCACGTAAAAAAGAAATAATGATCCTAACTTGTTGAACTGGGTCACCAGAGGAGCGAGGTTTCAAAGCCAGAAATAGTTTATTATTATTTTTGAAACTCAGAAATTTAGTTCTATCTCCAAAAAACAAATCAGGAATAGGAATTCTCGGTTCTAACATAGAATTCTGAACCACAAAGTCTTGAATATTTTGTACTCTTGCCATGAGCTGATCCACACATGAAGACAGACCTTTAATGTCCATCGCTACACCTGTGTCCTGACCCACCCAAATGTCTAGGGGGAAAAAAGGCAAAACACAGTGCAGAGAAAAAAAAATGGTCTCAGAACTTCTTTTTTCCCTCTATTGAGAATCATTAGTACTTTGGGCCTCCAGTACTGTTATGATAAGGTAATTCAGTACCACAATGGACATAGAGATCAGACCACATACAGTGACCTGACAATAACCCAAAAACATTGAACGAGCTCTGAGACGTGGGAACTCTGCTGACCGCAATCCCTAATCCTCTCCAGCCACACTAGAGGCAGCCGTGGATTGCGCCTAACGCTCCCTATGCAACTCGGCACAGCCTGAGAAACTAGCTAGCCTGAAGAAAGAAAATAAGCCTACCTTGCCTCAGAGAAATACCCCAAAGGAAAAGGCAGCCCCCACATATAATGACTGTGATTTAAGATGAAAAGACATACGTAGAGATGAAATAGATTTAGCAAAGTGAGGCCCGACTTTCTGAACAGAGCGAGGATAGGAAAGGTAACTTTGCGGTCAACACAAGACCCTACAAAAACCACGCAAAGGGGGCAAAAAGACCCTCCGTACCGAACTAACGGCACGGAGGTACACCCTCTGCGTCCCAGAGCTTCCAGCAACCAGGAAAAAACAAATAGACAAGCTGGACAGAAAAAACAGCAAACAAAATAGCAAAGCAGAACTTAGCTATGCAGAGCAGCAGGCCACAGGAACGATCCAGGAGGAAACAGGTCCAATACTAGAACATTGACTGGAGGCCAGGATCAAAGCACTAGGTGGAGTTAAATAGAGCAGCACCTAACGACTTCACCACATCACCTGAGGAAGGAAACTCAGAAGCCGCAGTACCACTTTCCTCCACCAACGGAAGCTCACAGAGAGAATCAGCCGAAGTACCACTTGTGACCACAGGAGGGAGCTCTGCCACAGAATTCACAACACCAAATGCTAAACAATCACATTTCCAGGCAACTTGCTGTGGAAGAGTTGCCATTTAGGCTTGTTGATAAGAAGGATTTCCACCGACTTATGGTGGCAAGTGTCCTGGCGGCACTCGGTCCCCAGCCTCCACTTTTTCTCCTTGTGTGGCATCCCTGACTTGTACCAGCATGGGTCATGGAACATCTCCTATGCCCTTGCCAAATAACGACTGACACGTGGAAAAATGCTTATTGCCAGGAGCACTACATTTTCCTGATGGCACACTGAGTGAACATTGTAGAGGCTGGGGTCTTCTCCCACCCTGGCACAGCGCATGTGCTCCCGATGTAGAGGACTGTTGGCCCTACTTCTTTCAGGGTTTCTTCCACCTCCTACATCATTTCCTGCATCCCCTCCTTCTCTTCCTCATCCTCTATCTCCAATGTGTTTTCTCGTCCACATCAGTCAGAAGCTGGCAGCTGTGCAACACTGCTTCAGCAAAGTGTAAACAGGCTCCGCTGAAGCTAAATTCTCTAGGTGACAAAGCGAACACAGCAGCCGAGTTCCTTAAATGAATAAAAGATCTGTGGCTTTTGCCGCTGAACCTTCAACTAGGGATGGACCTGTGTGATAATGGGCATAACGTTTTGGTGGTTGTGAAGCTTTGCAAGCTCACACACGCACCATGCTTGACACAAGTGCTCAACTTAGTAGCTCATCAGATTATGGAAACCTAACCAGGATTTTCAGAGCTTCAGCTCAAAGTATGCTGCGTGAGCTCCCATTTCAGCACATTAGTTACAGCTGCCGCCACTCTACAACTGCTACAGTAGCACATGCAAGTTCCAGCTCACCGACTACTTTGTGACATGAACACATGCTAGAACTCGACAGTGCACAATCCCTGAAGGCTGTGTGAACAGCAGAGGCCAGTTGTTGGATACTGGCTCCAACATGCCCACCAGTATTCTGATCAGCCTCTGCACATAATAACTGAAGGGTGGTCATGGATGTTTAACATTTGTACAGTTCCCCAAGACATTAAGGACTTCACAAGGATGGGAGTGCAATACTTCCACTTTTGTGCCTTCTTAAACAGTCGTTGCTGGCAATTAAACATGAAGCTATGACTGCTGTGGAGGTTAAGGAAGACATGAGACAGGGAGATACTACCCAGTCCAGCCTCATTTCATCTGCTCAGCACAGATTGGGTAACAATGAGGAGGTGGAGGCTGAGGAAGTGGAGAAACAGGAGCTGGTTGCTAGTGCAATAGAGGCTAAAGCCAACAACATTTTCATCCCATCTTCTCTACATGCATAGGCTGAGGAGGGGAATTAGGAGGAAGAGAGGGAGGAAGAGATGCAGTGTCATCATCATGGTGGAGACAGAGAAGTGTTGGCTTTAGGGAGCATGGCACATATAGCTGACTTTATGTACCAATGCCTTTCCCATGACCACAGAATTATATTTATCTTGGCTAAAAAGAGTACTGGTTGTTCACCCTGCTAGACCTAATCTACAAAGAGAACTTTGAATGTCTCCTTCACAGAGGCCTTCTAAAATGATGCTATACCAGGATGCCAATGTGGAAAATATGTTGAAAAAATTCCTTCAGACAATGCCAGCTGCAAGGAGCAGGCTTTCTTGCCTAAACAAGGAGGAGATGTGGAGTATACACATAACAGTGGCAAGGGTATACTGGACCAATTTCATGACACCATCCCAGCATCCAGCACCAGATAACCGGTATTTTTGACAAGGATGGAAATGTTTTTAAAGATGGTCAAGCAATACCTGGCCAACCAAACAAGCATACTCCCTAATTCCTGTGCAAATTTCAACTACTTGGTCTCAAAGCTGGACCTCTGGCATGAGCTGTCTCTCAATGCATTGGAGGTGTTGTGCTGCCCAGCTGCTAGCTTCTTGTATGAGCTGGTTTTTAGTGCCTCCGGGAGGGGGGTGTCATAACAGACAGGTGCTTTTGCCTGTCAACAGATAAAATTGACCAAAGCCTGGATTAGCCCCCACTTTTCCACACCATCAGATGACAGCAGCATATAAAGTGTTTTTCATGTTCAATATTTGAATGAGGCCCCCAGTTGTTGCCTGAATGGGTGTGTAGTTGTATATTTTTCCAGGCTTTGTACTGTTTGAAGAACATTTATGAGTGTATGAGTACCAAAACCACACTTTCTTAATTTCAATGAGGCACTACATTTGGGACCTTGAAGGGTGTATGGAAGACTCTGCTTGGAATTTTTGGCAGGTTTTGCACTTAATACATTGCCTTTATGAGTTTAGGAGTACCACTACATGACAATTTGAACAGAATGTGTATGACACCCTCCTTTATGTCTAATAAAGGGTATATCTAGGTCTCTATTCCTTTCAATTTTTTGCAGTTCTTGCTTCCTTCATAAATTACCGTGAAATTTCCATTTTTTTATAAAAATGATTTCACTTTTGGTTTACATAAATGTTTTTTTAAAATCCTTTTTTAAATTTTGCCTTATATACAAGTCATTATACAGGAAATGTTATTTCACTCCACTTTCTCTTTGATTGGTCTCAGCAGTGATCTGGGAGTCAGAAATGCTTCCGGGGTCTTCCCCATGCTGTTCTCCTTCCATTCAGAACTTTTTACATCCAATTCAACATTTTCCTCAGACCTCCTTTTAGGGTCACCCAGAAAATTGATTTCCATTGACTCCCAATATACGGTTCTCGTATATTGCATTAAAAATTGCTTGTTTCGAGTAATGAGCATGCGAGCATTTTTGTGCTCGATCATCCCTAGCTCAGATGCACTACTGTAGGAAATAAAGCACCATAGGAATAAAATACTTCAAAATTTCTATATGTTCCAGTCTTTTGAATGATTTTTCCAAAGGTGCATTATTGTGTTCATCGGGGCAGTCAAAGGCCAATAGTGCATGATAAAAGTAGTCGTTTTGCAACATCTGGGGAGCCACAGGTTAAGGAACATTGTTGTACGTTATGAGAAAAACTATTCTATACATGGTATATATCTCATTATCTAAAGAACTGCAGGATACATAGACTTGTTAAAGAAATACTCTGGGAGAAACTTACCCTTTATGTCATGCATAGAGCAGGACCTCAGGGTCGGTGTATGACACAAAGATTAAAAAAGAAAACCACAGAAGAGAATCCCTGTGCCATGCATTGCCTCCTCAGGAGTCAGACCTGCACTGGGCATAACACAATATATCAGTTTTGAATGGTCTTCTAATTTCTATGTCTATTCCTATATGTTCAACTTACATTTGAGTTGCCTTAAAACCAAAAATAGAGCATAAATTTCATTTAATCTTGACTGGGTCCCTCAGGAAAATGCACAGTGGTGCAACTATACTGTATATTGATTTTGTTTTTACTCTAAGTGACACTTCTATTGACTTAATGCAATTATTTACCCTCTTTAAGGCTTTAATAAATGCGCTTCTAGTTCCCAGCCTGAAATCCAAGATATACCGCCTCTGGAGTCGAGAGAAATTTAATGTGGCTTAGAAACATTATAAGGCATATTTCTAAGCATTCATTCACTTAGAGAACTGGGAAGGCTTATCGTATAATTTATTGCCATGTTGCTTATTATTGCTCATGTCTGTGTTATAAATAATATGTGAAAAGCAACAAACAATATCTGCAAGTCCACTTTTTGCATCTGATAGAATGCTGCTGGCTTATATTTTCTCAGTATCAGTTATAGTAGGTGAGTTGGGAGATGAATATTCAATGCTTGGAATGTTGACTCAAGAACTGCAGTCATAATCAATGGCTGAGACAGTTTATGCCTCAGCATAATGTCAAGCATGCTGTATGTGACTCTAAGCTCTTCACATTAAAGAGATGTAGTGTGCATATATCATATGGCTCTATACAATTGTCCTGGTATGTTTTGTCTTTAATCTCAATCTTCATAAAATGGCACTTACATTGCATATTTGCTAAGATGTATGTGTACGATTACGTCCAATGCAACAGCAGAGATATACGTGCTTTATTCTAACATAAGAAGTGCACTCAATTGTTGGGTGTTTGAAATAAAAATAACCCGGAATGATATAGAAAAGGCAATCATAACAGTGTTGTCTTTGGTTATTATGGGCTGCAAAAATTGTGATGCACAATAAAACCATGAATAGAAAATATATAAAATAGAAAAACTATTTTTTTTTAGATTTATGACAGTTTTAGAAATAAATGTCAAATAATAGGGAAAATGTTTATTTTATGGATTTCCTTACTTAATAGCACCAAAGTATGTTTATCTTATGAGAGTGGAAAAACACAAGCCTTGGACATATCTGAAATTTGGGGCAATGAGTCACTATTAAATGCAATAATAACCATGGTATTCAAAAAGAAAGCAGAATCAAGATTTCTTTATGTCACTAAAGTTAGTACACAATCTGAGCATAGGCAGCCACTGTAGCAAAACTACACTAAGCCTGACCTTTACAGCCAATTTATATTCTCTCCCAACAGTATACACAACAATACCCCTTACTTTCCACTTACAAAACACAAAAGTGTCCAACTTTTCATTAATAGTAACAGCAGGCACCTCCAAAATAGCCACATCGCTATATTCCATCATTTACCAAAGACATATTGTTTCCTTCTATTTAGAGATGAGCGGATCATTTGAAGTTTGAATATCAGTGAATCTCAATTCTGGAAAGCATGTATTTACTCTGAAAATACACATGGGGAGAGGAAAGAGAGAACCATGCTGACCATAAAAGCTTACACTTAATAGAAGAGAGAGAAATGACTCCGCTGATCATAAGAGCTCACACACTATGGAAGAGAGAGAGAGAGAGGACCCTGCTGTCCATACTAGCTTGCACTCTACAGGACAGAGAGAGAGAAGACCCTGCTGTCCATAAGAGCTTACACTCTACAGGACAGAGAGAGAGAAGACCATGCTGATCATAAAAGCTTACACTCTACAGGACAGAGAGAGAGAGAGAAGACACTGCTGATCATAAAAGCTTACACTCTACAGGACAGAGAGAGAGAAGACCATGCTGTCCATAAGAGCTTACACTCTACAGGACAAAGAGAGAGAGAGGACCCTGCTGTCCATAAGAGCTTACACTCTACAGGACAGAGAGAGAGAAGACCATGCTGTCCATAAGAGCTTACACTCTACAGGACAAAGAGAGAGAGAGGACCTTGCTGTCCATAAGAGCTTACACTCTACAGGACAGAGAGAGAGAAGACCATGCTGTCCATAAGAGCTTACACTCTACAGGACAAAGAGAGAGAGAGGACCCTGCTGTCCATAAGAGCTTAAACTCTACAGGACAGAGAGAGAGAAGACCATGCTGTCCATAAGAGCTTACACTCTACAGGACAAAGAGATAGAGAGGACCCTGCTGTCCATAAGAGCTTACACTCTACAGGACAGAGAGAGAGAAGACACTGCTGATCATAAGAGCTTACACTCTATAGGACAAAGAGAGAGAAGACCATGCTGTCCATAAGAACTTACACTCTACAGGACAAAGAGAGAGAGAGGACCCTGCTGTCCATAAGAGCTTACACTCTACAGGACAAAGAGAGAGAGAGGACCTTGCTGTCCTTAAGAGCTTACACTCTACAGGACAAAGAGAGAGGACCCTGCTGTCCATAAGAGCTTACACTCTACAGGACAGAGAGAGAGAAGACACTGCTGATCATAAGAGCTTACACTCTATAGGACAAGGAGAGAGAAGACCATGCTGTCCATAAGAGCTTACACTCTACAGGACAGAGAGAGAGAAGACACTGCTGATCATAAGAGCTTACACTCTATAGGACAAAGAGAGAGAAGACCATGCTGTCCATAAGAGCTTACACTCTACAGGACAGAGAGAGAAGACACTGCTGATCATAAGAGCTTACACTCTATAGGACAAAGAGAGAGAAGACCCTGCTGTCCATAAGAGCTTACACTCTACAGGACAAAGAGAGAGAGAGGACCCTGCTGTCCATAAGAGCTTACACTCTACAGGACAAAGAGAGAGAGAGAGGACATTGCTGTCCATAGGAGCTTACACTCTACAGGACAAAGAGAGAGAGAGGACCCTGCTGTCCATAAGAGCTTACACTCTACAGGACAGAGAGAGAGAAGACACTGCTGATCATAAAAGCTTACACTCGACAGGACAGAGAGAGAGAGAGGACCCTGCTGTCCCATAAGAGCTTACACTCTACAGGACAAAGAGAGAGAGATGACCCTGCTGTCCATAAGAGCTTACACTCTACAGGACAGAGAGAGAGAAGACCCTGCTGTCCATAAGAGCTTACACTCTATAGGACAAAGAAAGAGAAGACCATGCTGTCCATAAAAGCTTACACTCTACAGGACAGAGAGAGAGAGAGAAGACACTGCTGATCATAAAAGCTTACACTCTACAGGACAGAGAGAGAGAAGACCATGCTGTCCATAAGAGCTTACACTCTACAGGACAAAGAGAGAGAGAGGACCCTGCTGTCCATAAGAGCTTACACTCTACAGGACAGAGAGAGAGAAGACCATGCTGTCCATAAGAGCTTACACTCTACAGGACAGAGAGAGAAGACACTGCTGATCATAAAAGCTTACACTCTACAGGACAGAGAGAGAGAGGACCCTGCTGTCCATAAGAGCTTACACGCTACAGGACAGAGAGAGAGGACCCTGCTGTCCATAAAAGCTTGCACTCTACAGGGCAAAGAGAGAGGACCCTGCTGTCCATACGAGCTTACACTCTACAGGACAGAGAGAGAGAGGACCCTGCTGTCCATAAGAGCTTACACTCTACAGGACAGAGAGAGGACCATGCTGTCCATGAGAGCTTACACTCTACAGGACAGAGAGAGAGGACCCTGCTGTCCATAAGAGCTTACACTCTACAGGACAGAGAGAGAGAGGACCCTGCTGTCCATAAGAGTTTACACTCTACAGGGCAGAGAGAGAGAGTGGACTCTTCTGTCCATAAGAGCTTACACTCTACAGGGCAGAGAGAGAGAGAGGACCCTGCTGTCCTTAAGAGCTTACACTCTACAGGACAGAGAGAGAGAGGACCCTGCTGTCCTTAAGAGCTTACACTCTACAGGACAGAGAGAGAGGACCCTGCTGTCCTTAAGAGCTTACACTCTACAGGGCAGAGAGAGAGGACCCTGCTGTCCTTAAGAGCTTACACTCTACAGGACAGAGAGAGAGAGGACCCTGCTGTCCATAAGAGCTTACACTCTACAGGACAGAGAGAGAGGACCCTGCTGTCCATAAGAGCTTACACTCTACAGGACAGAGAGAGAGAGGACCCTGCTGTCCATAAGAGTTTACACTCTACAGGGCAGAGAGAGAGAGTGGACTCTTCTGTCCATAAGAGCTTACACTCTACAGGGCAGAGAGAGAGAGAGGACCCTGCTGTCCTTAAGAGCTTACACTCTACAGGACAGAGAGAGAGAGGACCCTGCTGTCCTTAAGAGCTTACACTCTACAGGGCAGAGAGAGAGGACCCTGCTGTCCTTAAGAGCTTACACTCTACAGGACAGAGAGAGAGGACCCTGCTGTCCTTAAGAGCTTACACTCTACAGGGCAGAGAGAGAGGACCCTGCTGTCCTTAAGAGCTTACACTCTACAGGACAGAGAGAGAGAGGACCCTGCTGTCCATAAGAGCTTACACTCTACAGGACAGAGAGAGAGAGGACCCTGCTGTCCATAAGAGCTTACACTCTACAGGACAGAGAGAAAGGACCCTGCTGTCCATAAATGATTTCATATTACAGAAGATAGGGACTTACCCAGTGACTCTGGAGATAGAAAACGACTCTGCAGTACAAACTGTGTGCACTTGGAACTGCTGATCTGTGATGACCCAGGTATTGACCACTACTGTAAAGGTATGATAATCCTTAAGATGTGATAGCTGAAGGGCGTTTTGGGGAATCCTGCGCAGCAATGTAAAAGTTATATGCACTTTTTCTTATACTCAAAGTGTGGGAAATGGTGTCAGGCAGGATTTTTTTCATTTTGCAAACCATGAATCAAATCTCAAAGTGTTTGAATTTAACAAAATTTGACCACAATCCAAGGGGTAACATTTCTCCTTGCGGAGAGTAACATGTCAAGCATGCCGAGATGAGGAAAATATCAAGCCGCAATGTTCCTTTGGGAAATATGCAAACTGTTTCACAATTTGCACTGATGAGGTGCAGTACCCCGAAACACAGTGTCTGCAAATTGAGATTCTGGTTTTGGCTTTTATCCTAAGTCATGTGACTCCGCAAGGAGAAACGTTACTCTTTGGATCCAGAAAATTTGACCCTAAATAAATCCTCCTAGATTCGATCCACTCATCTCTACATCTATATTTTTATAGCATTTCTGTTATCCTGAAAGCATCACAATAATATTTATAGCTCTTTGCACAGCAATCCCAACTGGACTTTTCTTCTTTCCTTAGGTGTCGAAGCAGGGTATCCACCTATCTATTTCATAGACACAGAATTATCCTATTTAAACAAGCGGAGGAAAAATAATGCTGATCACTATTATTTCACTATGTCTATATAACTCTTCACAGTGGTCTCAGCATGAAGCTTAAATGTCCCGATTTGAGGCGATGTATTGTTAGTAAGTTTGGTGCTGTTCCAATTAGTTTGTGTTGTCTTTCAATAAATAGTTAAGGCTTTCCCACATTTTTAGCAATCACAATAATACCTCCTCATTCTCAATGCATTCACTTCCAGCACAATGTGTATGTGAGCTACATACAGGTATGTGTGATGGCACAATGGATTCTACTTCTATGTAAATATTAGTTAATAAAGAATAATGCAGGAGAACTGGACAGAACTGGCATCTTCTGCGCTGAACTACATGTGAATTTTTTGGCATCAGTGGTTTGCCACTGCCTATTTGTGGACAATAGGTACATGATTCTGCCAGTGACAACTATTCTACTATATCAATCTGGCAAGTGTTGCACAGCCCTGCCGATATGGACAGGTTTTTCTTATTTACTTTTATAACACATTTGCATGAATTAAAAGCCTATCACTTGGTGGGCCCATGGATCCAAAGTCTGACCATCTAGACCAGTGTTCCCCAACTCCGGTCCTCAAGAGCCACCAACAGGTCATATTTTCAGGATTTCCTTAGTATTGCACAGGTGATGGAATTATTGCCTGTGCAGGTGATGCAATTATCACCTGTGCAATACTAAGGAAATCCTGAAAACATGACCTGTTGGTGGCTCTTGAGGACCGGAGTTGGGGAACACTGATCTAGACTATACTTTTTGACTTTTTGAGTTAAAGGGAATTTGTTAGCAGGTGTTTGCTTTCTCATCTGAGGACAGCATGAGTTAGGGGTTAATTCACTGAGCTCAATGATCTGTCACATTTGTGTCTGTGTGCTGTTGTTTACTTAGACTGAAGGATTAATCACCTGGACATTACAGTGACTAGCTGGTATGCAGGCACTCTCCAACTCTGCCCCTTTCTGTGATGAGAACCTTACTGTCTATAGCTATGTACATACAGAGATTGGTGTGGGCGGGGTTAGCTTCCTCAGCTCTGCTGTATAGCTAAATGTAAAACCTCTGATTGTGTCAGAACGGCTGCACCCAACAATCTATGTGATATAGATTCAGCATCTCTTTGCCTACATCTAGCTGCTCTCAGATGAGGTAATACCTGCTGACAGATTCCCTTTAATATAGACTGGCAGTGAAAGGACTTATAATCATTAGTTGCATTTCCTGTTATGATCACAACTTTATATTCTAGTTCTACAAAATATATGTAAAGTGTACCTTGAGCAAAGTTCTTATTACTAGAAGAAGGCACTTTACTCATTTTCTGCTGAAAAATCTAGCTATGACTCACTGATTATTGCTTGTTAAATCTATATTTATCTAATTAATTTCAGGCTCCATATCTATATTCGCTTTCAAATAATCCATGCAATCAGAAGTCCACTCAAAGAAGCTTTGAAAATAAAGTTTGTATAAATATTGCAGGAAATCGTGGTATGTTATTGCTAATTTTATACTGTATAAATAGCCTTTCTGACCAATTTAACATGGTTTTAATTAAAAATCATTACGATATTGTAATTATAGTTTAGAGTGTTATGTTCACACAATAAATATTTAATATACTATTGCAACTTGTATATGTTATTGTACCATAACATCCGCATCTATTATTTGTATACCTAACATAAATATTCATTACACATAGGTGAATGCTAATCAATCATTATCCATATAATTTGGAAAATATATAGAAACTGGCATATCATTACTAGCAACAGCAATTGTACCATGAAACAAATTAACGATTGAGAATACGGTTTAAGGCTATAAAATCAGCATTGTGAATAAATATTAATCAACTAGATGGTGGCCCGATTCTAACGCATCGGGTATTCTAGAATATGTATGTAGTTTATTTATGAAGTTTTCAGAATAATGCAATTTGTACACAGGATTTGGACGGCCGGGCGTGACCAATTAGCGAAGCAAGGTTCGAATTCCGCGCCAATTCACAGCCGGACTGCGCCTGTCGCTGATTGTTTGTGGCCAGCCGGGTGTAACCAATCAGTGAAGCCAGGGTCGGCTCCAGGTTTTTGAGGGCCCCAGGCGAAAGAGTCTCAGTGGGCGCCCCTCTTTAACACATACCATGATTCATGATGCACAGATACAACAGAGATATATCACAGCCAAGTAGCATATAACGCAGGCCACGTAGCATATAACACAGCCCACATAGCATATAGCACAGCCTTGTAGCATATAGCACAGGCCACGTAGTATATAGCACAGGCCACGTAGTATATAACACAGCCCACATAGCATATAGCATAGCCCACGTAGCATGTAGCATATAACACAGCCACGTAGCATATAGCACAGCCACATAGTATATAGCACAGCTGTTATGAATAGGTAATTCAGAACCACAATGGACCTTGAAGTTCAGAGCACACAAAGTGACCTGACAATAAGCAAAAAACATAGGACGAGCTCTGAGACGTGGGAACTCTGCTGACCGCAATCCCTAATCCTATCACACCACACTAGAGGTAGCCGTGGATTGCGCCTAACGCTCCCTATGCAACTCGGCACAGCCTGAGAGACTAGCTAGGCCTGAAGATAGAAAAATAAGCCTACCTTGCCTCAGAGAAATTTCCCAAAGGAAAAGGCAGCCCCCCACATATAATGACTGTGAGTTAAGATGAAAGTACAAACACAGAGATGAAATAGATTTAGCAAAGCGAGGCCCGACTTACTGAATAGACCGAGGATAGGAAAGATAGCTTTGCGGTCAACACAAAAACCTACAAACAACCACGCAGAGGGGCAAAAAGACCCTCCGCACCGAATAACGGTACGGAGGTGCTCCCTCTGCGTCTCAGAGCTTCCAGCAAGCAAGAAAAACAAAATTAAAGCAAGCTGGACAGAAAATATAGCAACAAAAGTAACACAAGCAAAACTTAGCTTATGCTGAGCAGACAGGTCACAGGAACGATCCAGGAGGAAGCAAGACCAATACTAGAACATTGACTGGAGGCCAGGATCAAAGCACTAGGTGGAGTTAAATAGAGCAGCACCTAATGACTTAACCTCATCACCTGAGGAAGGAAACTCAGAAGCCGCAGTACCACTTGTGACCACAGGAGGGAGCTTGATCACAGAATTCACAACACACAGCCACATAGAATATAGCACAGCCCATGTAGTATATAGCACAGCCCACGTAGCATATAGCAACGCCCACGCAGTATATAGCACAGCCCATGCAGTGTATAACACAGCCCACATAGTATATAGCACAGCCCATGCAGTGTATAACAAAGCCCATGTAGTATATAGCACAGCCCATGTAGCATATAGCACAGCCATGTAGCATATAGTACAGGCCACGTAGTATATAGCACAGGCTACGTAGTATATAACACAGGCCACGTAGCATATAGCACAGCCCACGTAGCATATAGCACAGCCACATAGCATATAACACAGCCACGTAGCATATAGCACAGCCATGTAGTATACAGCACAGCCCACACAGTGTATAACACAGCTCACACAGTATATAGCACAGCCCACATAATATATAACACAGCCCACATAGAATATAACACAGGCCACATAGTATATAACAGCCCACATAGTATATAACACAGTCACATAGTATATAGCACAGCCATGTAGTATATTGCCCAGCCATGTATATTGCACAGCTACGTAGTATATAGCACAGCCCACATAGTATATAGTGCAGCTCACGCAGTATATAACACAGCCACATAATATATTGCCCAGCCACGTAATATATTGCACAGCTACGTAGTATATAGCACAGCTCACGTAGTATATAGCACAGCTCATGTAGTATATAGCACAGCTCATGCAGTATATAACACAGCCCACACAGTATATAACACAGCCACATAGTATATTACCCAGCCATTTAATATATAGCACAGCCCACATAGTATATAGCACAGAGACACAGTATATAGCACAGCTCACGCAGTATATAACACAGCCCACGTAGTATATAGCACAGCAATGTAGTATATAGCACAGCCCACGTAGTATATAGCACAGAGACATAGTATGTAACACAGCCCACGCTATATATAATACAGCCCACATAGTTTATAACACAGCCCACGTAGTATATAGCAATGTGGGCAACATATCCCTGTTAAAAAATAATTAAAATAAAAAATAGTTATATACTCACCTTCCGGCGGCCCCCAGATCCAGGCAAGGCATTTAGCGATGCTCCAGTCCCAAGAATGCATTGCGGTCTCGCGAGATGATGACATAGCGGTCTCGCGAGACCATTACGTCATCATCTCGCGAGACCGCAATGCATGGCCCGGAGCGTCGCGAAGAGCGGGAAAGTTGCCGGAAGGTGAGTATATAATGATTTTTTTTATTATTATTTTTAACATTAGATCTTTTTACTATTGATGCTGCATAGGCAGCATCAATAGTAAAAAGTTGGTCACACAGGGTTAATAGCAGCGTTAACGGACTGCGTTACACCGCAGTGTAACGCAGCCATTAACCCTGTGTGAGCGCTGACTGGAGGGGAGTATGGAGGGGCACTGACAGAGAGTAGGAAGGGGCGAATTCATGGCCAGACTGTGCCACAACTGTGCCAATCAGCGACGTGGGATTTCCGTGACAGACAGACAGACAAACAGACAGACAGACAAACAGACAGAAGTGCCCCTTAGACGATTATATATAGATATATACCTGTGATCCATAGAATCATAGAATCATAGAATCATAGAATGGTAGAGTTGGTAGGGACCTCCTTGTCATCTGGTCCAACCCCCTGCTCAAAGCCACATTCACTAAATCATCCCAGACAGATGTCTGTTCAGTCTCTATTTGAAGACTTCCATTTAATGAGAACTTTCCACCTCTCTTGGCAGCCTGTTCCACTCATTGTTGCTTGTGTACATTTCTTATCCATACAATATTCTGTGTTCTGGGGAACATTTCTGTTATATATAGCACTCAAAAAACATTTTTTAATTTTGCTGGGTTACATTTCTCAGCTTTATGGTATCGTGTTATTGGGTACATTTCCTTGGTATATAACCCAAAAAATGTATTTACAAATTTAATGGTATTATTTTGTTCACTCATATGGTATTATGTCTTCATTGGTGCATTTCATTGCTATTTAAACCTCTAAAAACTTTCAAAAATTTATAGGGATTATAGTGCCTATCTATACAGTATTGAGTGTTCTTGGGTACATTTCCTTGTTATTTAACCCTCAAAACCTGTTAAAATATTGATCGGTATAATATATTCCTCATCCATACACTTTTACATATTCTTGGGTAGATCTCATTGCTATATAAACATCAAAAAATATTAAAAATTTTATTGGTATTATATAGGTCCCCCCTAGACTACTCTTTGGTCTGGAGTACATTTCCTTGGTATACAACCCTCAAAAAACTAGTTTAAAAATGTATTGATACTATTTTGCTCATCCACAAACGTTTACATATTCTTGGGTAGATTTCAGTGGTATGTTAGCCTAAAAAAAACTTAATAAAAATTTTATCGGTATTACATTGGTCACTACTCTGTCATCTGGAGTACATCTCATCATGTTATCATTATTATATTGCTCATCCATAGACTATTCTATGGTCTGGGGTACATTTCCTTTGTATATAACCTACAAAAAAATTGTGAAAAAATATAGATGGTATAATATTGCTCACCCATAGACAATTCTGTGGTTTGAAATACATTTTGTTGGTACATAACCCTTAAAAAAATTGTTCAAAATTTATTAGTATTATATTGCACACTCACAGACTATTCTGTGGTCAGTAGTACATTTCGATGGTGTATACCCTAAAAAAACTTGGTCAGTATTATATTGCTCATCCATAGAGTTTTACATATCCTTGGTACATTTCATTAGTATAAACCCCCCCAAAACTGAGTAAAAAATGTATTGGTATAATATTGCTCGTTCACACAGAATAATGCGTTCTTGAAAATATTTTGATGTTATAAAAGCCTCTACAAACTTGGTCAAAAAATTTTCTGTTTTATATTGCTCATTCACACAGTATAATTTGTTCTTGGGTACATTTCATTGCTATATAAGCATCTAAAAATATGGTAAAAAATTTCTTCGTATTATATTACTTATCCATAGGGTATTACGTGCTCTTGGTACATTTTGTTGGTATATAGCCCTCAAAAACCTTGTTCAAAATTTTTCTGCATTATTGCTGATTAATAGAGTATTACATCTTCTTTGGTAGAGTTTGTTGCTATATAAGGCTCAAAAAATGTGTTAAAAATGTATATGTATAATATATTGCTCATCCTTTGACTTTTACATATTCTTGGGTAGATTTTGTTGTGAAAAAAGACTGTGTGCACACGATTCAGATTTGGTATTTTTTGTCACTTTTTTCATGACAACCTGAAGCAAAACCTGATAGCAGCAAAGTGAATGAGAAATCTAAAGTGTCATGCACACATTAAATAGTTTTTTTTTTTTTTTTTTTTTTTTTAACCAATCAGTATTTATTGAACATTTTTCACAATAAACAACATATCAGAATGAAAAGGGAAGGTGGGGGGGAGGGAAGGGGGGATCAGGGAAAAGTCCAATGCATACCGTATTAAGGACCACAATGTAATCAATACAAAATACATAAATACAGTGTCACATAGAGGATAGAAGAAATAAACAGAAAACCAAAAAACAAGAGCAGAATTGTAGGAGCAAACAGTTTAAATAAGGGAAAGGGCAGACTCAGATACAAATGGCGAGGACGTCCAAGGGTCCCACCACGAGAGGACCTTAGCTCTTTTCGATAGACCCCCTGCCATTATGACCTCATAACAAAAATGTAAATCAATCCTGGAGATCAGCTCTGCTCTGGAGGGGGAAACGGAGGTCTTCCAATGCTTCGCGATACATTGCCTAGCAGCCACCAGGATATTAGAAACTATGGGGCGCAGGGGGGCAGGGAGATCGATGAGGGAGATGCCCAGGACAGCGAGTTGGCCACTCAAAACAAGGGGCATACAGATCAGATCCTCAATCAAAGTCTCTACCTCACGCCAGAAGACCCGGACCTGCGGACACGACCACCAGACATGAGAGGAGAACCCAAGGGCGCCACATCCCTTCCAGCAGCGCGGAGAGGTAGCCGGGAAAACCCTCGCCAATCGGGCGGGGGTGAGGTACCAGTGGAGCTGAATTTTTTTCACCTGCTCCAAGTGGCCCAAACAAGACGAGAACCTAGAAGGGTGTACCATAGCAAATTGCCAATCCTCCAGGGAAGCCTCAAAGCCCAACGCTGACTCCCAGGAAGACATAAAAGGAAGTTTGTCAGTAGAACCAAATGAAATGAGGGCTTTATAAATTATGGAGATGCCATGTGGCACAATGGTGGATGGTCTGAAGAATCTATGGGCCGGGTCCTCTGTCAGAGGCGGGGGTGCACCGAATGACCGCCACGATCTGAGGAAGCTGCGAATCTGCAGGTATTGAAAGAAGTCAGACCCAGTGAGGGAAAATCTCCCTGCAAGGTCCTCAAACGACAAGAGACCGTCCGAGCCGAAAAGGTCCGCCACCCGGTGCACCCCACGCCTCGTCCAGGAGGCAAGAGAAATGTGGGCAATGGCACACTCCACAGCCTGCAAAGAGACATAGTCAAACATGAATGTTAGGAGAGAAGTGCTGAGGAGTGCCCATAGTTTAGATGCGTTCCTAATAGAACGGAGACAGGGGCCCACAGGAGGAACTTGAAGTAGTTGGAGCTCCAAAAGCAATCTAAGTGAGTTTTGGGGAGCAAAATGGGATTCAATCAGAAACCAGGGCAAACATGAGTTCCCCTCCCACCATATTTTAAGGGGCTCAAGGATCGCCGCCCTGTAATACGCCTGGACCGCAGGAGCTCCCAACCCCCCCGCAGAGAACGGAAGGGACATAATCCGACGCCTGACCCTATGGGGCTTCTTATTCCAGATAAATCGTTCTATCAAAGATTGAAAAGCCGAAATAAACTTCGAGGAGATAAAAAGGGGAAGGCACCGAAAGAGGTACATTATTTTGGGGAGGAATAGCATTTTCGCCGTTTGTATGCGGGCCATCCACGAGAGAGACGCGCTTGATATTTGCTCCATGCCCCTCCTGACCTCCGAAAGAGTTTCTTCGCAGTTTACTCGGACTATGTTATCTAGCCTAGTAATCTTGATGCCCAGATATGTAAAGCCCAAGGGAGCCCAAATAAAAGCATATTGAGATTGAATTTGAATCTGAAGGGGGAGGGGGAGGAAGAGGGGGAAAATTGTGGATTTGGTGAGATTAAGTTTATAATATGAAACCGCCGAAAACTCAGATAGGATGGTGGTGATTGCAGTCAATGAAGTTAAGGGAGAGGTGCAGGTCAGGACCACGTCGTCGGCATAAAGACCAATTTTATGTTCAGTTCCCCCCACCGCAATTCCCCTTATGTCCGCGCACTGCCTGACCATGGCGGCCAAGGGCTCCATGATCAGAGCAAAGATGATAAGGGAGAGGGGGCAGCCTTGACGAGTACCGTTCCTAATAGGAAACGTTCGAGACCCGAAACCCGCCGAACGAACCGACGCGCAAGGGTTGGAATACAATGCCATAACCGCTTTGCTAATCTGCCCGGTAAGCCCAAATTTCTCCAATGTAAGCTCGATATAGCCCCAGTGCACTCTGTCAAACGCCTTCTCGGCATCGAGCGACAGGAATACACTGGGGAGACTCCCCCTCTCCACCACATCCAAGAGATCTATCAGTCGTCTGGTACCATCCCTCGTCTGTCTGCCAGGAACAAACCCAACTTGGTCGGGGTGAATGAGATCAGGAAGGACTGAGAACAATCTATTGGCCCAGACTTTTGCGTAGATCTTAACGTCGCAGTTTAAGAGTGCTATCGGGCGGAAGTTCCCCGGAGATGTTGTGGGTTTCCCTTGTTTGGGGAGAGTCGCAATGGCAGCCTCCAACCCCTCAGCCCTAATACTACCAACCGCCAGCCAATTATTAAAAAGACGCAACAGAAAGGGGGCAAGGACAGGAAAAAACTGAGCATAGTAGGAGAAGGGAATGCCATCAGGCCCCGGGGAAGAACCCTTATTGGCCTCTCTGATAATCTGCGAGAGTTCAGACTCGACAATGGGGGAATTTAGGAAGGAGAGCTGCTCCTGAGTGACCGAGGGGAGATTAGCCCTCTCCAAGAACGCCAAAATTGACTCCCGCGTAGGCTGAGGAATCCCCAGGTCAGACCCGAGGTCATAAAGCGAGGAATAGTAAGAAGCAAACTCCTCCGCAATCTGAATCGGGTTGCGAACCTGGGAGCCGTCAGACCGGAGCAAGAATGGGATCTTGGATTGGGCCTCTCTCTTCCTAACACGTCTAGCCAGAACAGCACCCGCTCGATCCCCCATTGTGTAGAATTTGGCTCTGGTTTTCCTCAGGGCCTTCTCAGCCTTATGGAGGAGGAGATTGCGATCATGTATGCGGGCTTTAGAAAGGTCAGAGAGAAGCGCTGGAGTAGGAGAAAGTTTATGAGCAGATTCCAGGCGAGATAATTCGTCTAAAGCTACCTGAAGTGCCGCATTGTATTTCCTCTTAGCCTTTGCCGCTAGCTTGATGAAGTGACCCCTAATCACCGCCTTGTGGGCGAACCAGAGGGTATCGTCACCAATGTCAGGAGTGTCATTGGAGGCAAAAAATTCTCCCAAGGCCTCCTCTATACATTGGGAATTGGATTGGTCAGCCAGGAGGTGGGCATTAAGGCGCCAACGCGCAGGGGGTCTGATGGCCAAGGGGTCCTTCAGGGTAAGGGACACCGGGGCATGATCCGACCAGGTGATACTGCCAATATCTGCTGCGGTGCAGTGAGGGAGAGCCACGTCATTCACCAGCACAAAATCGATCCTGCTATAAGAACCGTGTCTGGGAGACAAAAATGTGTAGTCTCTCTCACCGCAGTGCAGGTACCGCCAGACATCATGCAAGTGGAATGAGTCAGCTAGAGGCCCGACTTCACATCTAGACAGTGAAGAGGCAGAGCAGTCAAGGACTTTGGACATTGGGGCATTGAAGTCACCAGCTATCAGCTTGTGCCCATGTTGAATATCATTAAGAGTTTTGAATACACCCTCCAAAAACTTAAGTTGGCCTACATTAGGGGCATATATCGAGGCAATAGTATATGGGGCATTATTAATGAGACACAACACCACAATGAATCTACCCAATGGATCCGCTATAGATCGAACCAGTTGGAAGGAGTTGGACCTGCTGAAGAAAATGGCTACACCTGCCTTTTTTGACGGGCCATTGGCAAAAAACTGATGCGGGTACAGACCTGATTGCATTCTGGAGTTATCACATTCCAGCAAGTGCGTTTCCTGGAGACATAAAATATCATGACGGGATTTGCTCAACTGACGCCAAACCACAGACCTCTTACCCGGCGAGTTGAGGCCATCAACGTTAATTGAATACAGTGAGATACTCATTGAAAAGGCATAAGAACAGTTTTACAGTCCTCAAACACTGATAACCTGAGCAAAGGCAAAGAAAACATGTGGTCAATATAGCAGGACATAAGAAAGGGCAAAACAGAAACAGGAGAAAGAACATAGGGAAACAAACAGGACATGCAACAAAAAAACCAGCGGACCAAGGTCCATTCAGGAATATCCTGAGTCCAGAAGGTGAGAATCAAAAAAACAGTTCACCTATGGGGCAAACAGATGCTGCTGGAGCTCTCAAGCGAGAAACCAACGCAACTTAAAAAAGGAAAAAAAAGAAAAACCAAGTAAATCCGTGCGGGAAAATAGCCAGGAACCAAAGATACAGTAGACTCAGGCCTCCTCCCAGTCCGGTGTGATACGGGCCCTGGGGCCTCCGACAGGCCCATGCTTAGGAATGTTCACGGCACTCGAGGAGTCCGGAGTCGGGAGTCCCCATTTAGCGAGAGCCGAGGCCGCGTGGGACGGAGTTAGGCAGGTAGTGATTGATCCATCTTTGCGAATGAGCAGCTTCGTCGGAAATCCCCAGCGATACAGGATGCCTTTCTCTCTGAGGATGGCAGTGTAGGGGGCGAAGGTCCTCCGCAGAGCCAAAGTGCCCGGAGAGAGATCCGGAAAGACTGAGATGTTTGCAAATCGTTCAGGAAGCGCTGGGGTTCTCCTTAGGGCCTGTAGGAAGTCCTCCTTTATCTCAAAAAAATGTATGCGCGCCAGCACATCTCTGGGAATGGAGGGCCCCAGGCCAGAGGGTTTAGGGATCCTATGCATGCGGTCTATTATGAAGTCCTTTGGCGCGAACTGCGGTAAGGCTGCCGCCATAAAGTCCTGCAGGAATGGCTTCAAATCCCCTGCCAGGACAGATTCCTCGATGCCTCTCAGTTTAACGTTATTTCTCCTGGACCTATCTTCCAGGTCCAGGGCTTTAGCGTGGGTTTTAGCAGCTAGGGTTTGCAGGGATTCATGTGCGTCCCAGAGCTCATTATGAGAGGAGACCAGTTCCGCCATCTTGCGCTCCAGGCGGTCCGTACGGTTGCCCAGCTCTGCCACCTCTCCTCTTAGCTCAGCCAGCATAGAATGCAAGTCCTCTTGGATGGAGGATCTAAGGTCCCCAAGCAGTCCTTTAAGGAGAGATGCGGTCACCGGGCCATCAGCTGAGTCAGACGCCGAGCCGCCTGAATTTAACGCTGCTCCGCCAAAATGCGACGCTGCTGCGTCCGAATGTAGCGCTGTTCCATCTGGATGCGACGCCGCAGCGCCGGACCGCGACGCCTGAGCGTTGCGTTGTGAGGAGCGGGAAGCCCTGGGGGAGGACGGCGCCATCTTGGATTCCGGCGGTGGCTGCGGGGTGGCTGCAAAGAAGTCGGGAATTCTCCTAGGGGGATCGCGGTTGGACGCTCTGGATTTCCCCATGCACTCACCGACGCTCCGGGAGCCAGCACCGATGTCGTGAAGGCAGAAGAGGACACCTGAGAGGTAGAAGTGTGCCGCTTTGAGGTTCCTGGCTGAGGAGCTCCCACTCTGTGCGACCTACTCCATCAGCAGATAGGCCACGCCCCTCCACATTAAATAGTTTTGACTTGCAGATTTGGTGCAGAAAATAATCTACAGCATGTCAATTTGTTATGCGTTTTTGCCAGCATTTTTTACCATTGACTTCACTCAAATCAATCAATCAAAAATGCAGGGCAAAAAAGCACCAAAAATGCTGCAATTTTCCTACCAACACATGCACAAATGGTGCAGAAATTTTACTCAATGTTTGCACATACCCTAAGCCTAAAAGAACTTGTTAAAATTTTAGGCTGTGCGCACATTTTGAGATTTTGTGCATTTTTGTTATGTTTTTTCTACTCAGATTTGTGACAAAACCTAAAGAACTATTTTGTTTTATTTAAATTATATTTTTTAATTTCCTTTTTTTATTTGTGTCTTATATAGAATTCATTATTTATGAAAAAATGTTTATAAATATTATTTTTTTTCCTGTAAGATGCAATTTCTAGTCAGTTTGGAATGTTTTGTTACTCCTTAAAGTGGAGTGAAAGCGTGACACCATTATTCTTAGCAGCAATCTGGGAGTCAAAGATGCTTTCAGGGGTCTTCCCCATGCTGTTCTCCTTCCATTCAGCACTTTTCCCATCCATTTGAACATTTTCACTCATCACAGACCTTCTTGTAATATTTTCCAGAAAAAAGTTCGGAACGAGCATGTGACTATTAGGAATTCAAAGGTTCTCAGAAGAAAAGATTTGAATGGCACCAGGAGCTATAGTGCACTTCAAGGCATACAGCATATGATCCTTCAGGACTAAAAACCCAGTTGCTTTTTGCCACTGGTAAATGGTGCTTCACATATAATAGCCAAAAGATAGTCCATAGAAAATAAAAAGAGAAATGTGGCACTCACCCAGTTTGCAGTGAAGTTGATGTCTTATTTTAACATATCAAGGTTACAGACATTTTCTTGGAATCGGCAGGTCCATGTGACCCGTAGAAGCGCTGAGTGCATGAAACGGCCGTCGTCCTGTTGTTCACTCCCCGCACCCTCACTTTTTACCTGCCGATTCCAAGAAAATGTCTGTAACCTTGATATGGTAAAATAAAAGACATCAACTTCACTGCAAACTGGGTGGGTGTAGTATTAGGAATTGCTCGGTTCGACTAACAAGAATCCGAGCACTTCAGTGCTCGTTCATCTCTAATGACTAGGTATGTAAATACTTAAATCCTGAAAGTAAAATGACTGAAAATTGACTAATTTTTTTTACTGTTGATCATAGTAATCATTAAAATTCCAGCAATCATTTTATTCAACGAAAAATAAAAACTGAGCTCTATAATTAGTTGCTACGGACTTTGGATGCAGTGTGTATGAACACACAAATTTACGATAATTACTATTTTAGCTTTTCATAAAGACACATTTTCGTTCTATGAAGCTACAATCTAAAGCTCAATCCTCAGACCAGAATTTAGAAATGATTCAAAACCCTAATTCCATGTTCATTGCTCTAAAGTGTGTGGTCAGGTATTGGTTATCTCATAGAACACACACCATTTCTGAATGGAAATCAGCGGTGAACCTTTCCCAGGCTTTTAAGAAAAGTACGTGTCTGCCATGTACAATAAAATATAGGGTAGATGGTTTTTTTCTGCCCTGACTGACTAGTTAGCTTTTCCTTTGCATTAAAGAAGTGAAAAATGGCAGCTTATCTGTTGCGTTTATGTGATGCAGGAGAACAGAAATTTGGGAGATTCAAAAAGGTTGTGAAATCCATTTCAGTTAAAAAGTGAAATTCTTGATTAAAGAGAATTAAAATTCCAACTCCATGAAGATAACATGACAAAAGATGTTTAGAAGTGAACAGGCATGTTGTAGCTACGCATTTTAGATGCGCTCATGCGTCCTTTGTCAAAGCTTTGACAAATGATGCCGAATTGTGTCTGAAACGCGTAGCTAAAACATGCCTGTAAACCTGTTTAGTTATATTGCCATCATGGAGCTGGAATTTTAATTGTCTTTAATAAAGAATTTCACTGGAGTTAAATTCCACAACTTTTTAAATTTCCTTTGCATTGTCACTGTGTTTCCCCATGCTCAGGGGAGGGATGCGGCCGGTTCTCCCCGGTTCAATGGAACCGCTTGTTAAAAAGCAGCTGGTTCCCCAAACCAGGGAGATTCCGAGCCACGATTTGGTACTTATGCAGGCTCCCCCAGGGGCCCCAAGCTAGCGGCACATGACACAGCCACTATCGGGCCCCTGTGAGGCAGGGGGGCCTGCCTGCCACCAGCGGTGACTCCCCCGCCACCGCATTGAACTATACCGGTGTCTGCTGGTACAGTTCAAAGCAATGATGGAGAAGAGAGCGTCAGCTGAGCTGACACTCCCTCTCCCATTATTCCCCGCTGTGCCTTTGACACTGTGGGTGTGCAATGACGTTATCATGCACTCACTGCTGGCCAGGCAGTGCAGCTGCTGAGACAGGAGCAGGGAGCAGCGCGGGCACGAGGAGAGGTGAGGAGTGTTTTTTTTTACTGGACTGTGGGGCCATTATCGGGGGGAGATGCGGGCTGTGCTACATACTACATGGCTGTGTTATATACTACGTGGGCTGTTATATGCTATATGGCTGTGCTGTATACTACGTGGCTGTGTTATATGCTATGTGGGCTGTTATATACTATGTGGCTGTGCTATATACTACGTGGCTGTGTTATATACTATGTTGGCTGTGTTACATACTACGTAGCTGTTCTATATACTATGTGAGCTGTGCTATATACTACGTGGCTGAGTTATATTCTATGTGGCTGTGCTATATACTATGTGGCTGTGCTATACTATGTGTCTGTGCTATATACTACGTGGGCTGTGTTATATACTACGTGGCTGCGCTATATACTACATGACTGTGCTATATACTATGTGGCTCTGCTATATACTACATTGGCTTTGTTATATACTACGTGGGCTGTGTTATATACTATGACTGTGCTATATACTATGCGGGCTGTGTTGTATACTATGCGGGCTGTGTTATATACTATGGGGACTGTGTTATATACTATGCGGGCTGTGCTATATACTATGCAGGCTGTGCTATATACTATGCAGGCTGTGCTATATACTATGGGGGTATATTATATTCTATGGGGAGGCTGTGTTATATACTTTTAGGCCCTGAATCATCAAAACAATTTTGCCATAATTGTGGCTTAAAGTCGAAAAATGAACGCCAACTTGGAATTGCACAAAAATGTTGAGGCTTTTTTACATTTTCATGTCAGGTTCTTCAACTCTGCCAAAATGGGTGGAGCTGGGTAAGATCAGAAGCACGGCAGGGATGTGACAGCATAGCTCATCTAATTCATGATGAGCTATGGTGTTACTTGAGCCAGAAACCTTACTCCAGTCTGTGACTAGAGTAAGATCTGTGGCGAGGAGCACAAAGGTGCAAGCCACTCACTCCAGATGTCCACCTCTTAATGATTCATGAGCATTTGACTCCAAAATGCCCAAAATACCCCCTTATCCAGACCAGTGAAACAATCGTCACTCTTGATTAATCGGGGCTAGTGAAATCTTTGAATATCGATATATGACACACTGTATAAGATTATTTCTTTAATGTGCTGTACTGTGATGTGTATTTCATCCTGTAATTTCTTGATAAAATGCATCTGTTAACAAAAAAAAGATAGTACCTAAGCATCGGAAGATAAGCAAAACAATTAAAAATGAATTGAATTCACCTTGAATTACACCAATAAATTTGGATTCACCAGAATCCAAATTTTTGCAATTCAATTTGTATTTGTCAATTTCTTTAATGGCATGCATTGTGCCTGATATTACATTGTGGGACCTTGTGAATAAAAGACCTGGCCAGAACAAAGAAGATAGTGGACAGAATATAATGGATAAAAAATAAAATATATTACACAGAAAGACTAATTGGAAGACTGGCTGTGGTGGGAAAGGTATGGGAAGGGCCGAGGAGAGGTCAGTATAGGAGCGTCTTTTGAATTCCATCTTGGTCGATTCAATTTGAAACAAATTTTTTTGATGCAAATCAAATTCTCACCGCCCACCTAAGTTGAGTGAATGTGCCTGAATTGAAATTCGGAGATTCGCTCAATTCAAAAAGGATTGTTCTTTCTTTTAGGGTTTTAATTAAAAAATATAAGGTTAAAGTTGTACGTCTAGATTGGCCATACAAAAATCTACAATGAAATTTAAGATGGAAACAAGTGGGAATTAAACCAGTGCTCCCCTAATTTATCATGTCCAGCCTTGTTGTTAACTAATGTGAACATAAAGTAAGCCTGATACTCGTCACAGCATGATGAAAACACTTGCCAACAATGTTTTCCTCTTCTACAGTATCTATAGAAACAATATTGGAAAAAATAAACATTAACCATTAATCATAGACTCCCATTACACTCCCATGTGCCAAGACATCATATGGATATTTATCAATGTCACTCACAGGCGATTATATACTGACAGTCTGATATCAGTAGTCTTCTGACCTGTAAGGTGGTTGTTTTTAGACTTTACCTCAACTTTTATACAGTATGCCTTCTACCAATATTAATGTTATTTTGTATTTGAACCAACAGTGTATCATTAAAGAGAATCCATAACCGGGTTTTTGCTACCTAATCTCAGAGCAGCATAATGTAGGGGCAGAGACCCCAATTCCAGCGATGTGTCACTTATTAGAATGCTTAGCTTAGTTTTTGTAAAATTGCTGTTTTCTCGGCAGGAGATTATCACTGGAGGACTACTTTACCTGCAGCCAGATAGTCTAATATACCCCCACCACTGATTGTCAGATTTCTATGTATACTGTGCAAAGGCAGAAAGCTGCCAATCAGTGGTGTGGGCAGGGTTATACAGAGTTCAGCATTCAGAGAACGGCTAGATCTGCAGCAGATAAAACAGCGATTTGTTCTGATCAAAATGAAGCAAGCAGCCTAGTAAGTGACACAACACTGGCATCAGGTTCTCCACACTTACATCATGCTGCTCTCAGATAGGATAGCAAAACCCTAGTGATAGATTCCCTTTAAACAGGTTCTCTCACCAGAAAAATAAACATATGTAAGTAGGTGCAACAAATATTATTCCAAATCAAAGTATGCTTCCATTTTAGAATGCCATGGAATAGGATATATGCCTAGGATATGCCACAACATTCTTATTGGTAGGGTCAGACCTCTTGGACCTTTATCAGTCCCGAGAAGTAAGGTGCAGAGAGTGCTTCTACAATTGACTTATGCAATGTCACTCCATTCATGGCAATGAGGATGCGTTATATATCTACATAGTAGTTGATTTGCAGGAAAATGTGGATGTCATTTTTATTCTGTGGATCAATGGGGTTTAGGCAGTTGGTGCTTCACTAAATAAGAAGGGTAAAGTTTTTCTATAAGTAGACCGCCAGCATTGCATTGGGAGGCATGAATTATAGGGGCAAAATGAAATTAAATTGGTCTCTCACTGAACAAAGAAAGCTGTCTCTCTAGTCCCACATATTAGAAGTAGCCACATATAAATACGATAATGACCGCATGGTTCTCGACCAGCCAGCCAGTATTCACCTCTGCACTGACAAAGAGCAACAAACCTGCAATAGCTGTCTGTGGAAAGAGGGATTTTCCATCACTTCATAGAGTCAAAAACTATTTAAGTCAAGAGCAACCTGCTTATGGAAGTGAATGAATGAAAAGGCCATCTATCTAAATGTGCCGATAGGTTCTATTTAGATCTATGAATCCCAGTTTTCTACTTGATTATGATGTTTAAAGGGAATAATCAGAAAATTACTTATTGTTTAAATTAGGTTTTTGCGTTACATGTATGTTTTCGTCAGTTTTTTTTAATATGATGATATTTACTTTAAACAATCATCATTTTTTGGACTCACAATTCCTGTCCTTTCAGGAAAAGTTTACAGCATGACTCCATATTAACTAAGACAGGATTACGATGACAGATATCTTTATACATGGCTGATAACACTGATTCCACCAATCATTTTAGGAGATGTCACGGATGACCCCGCGCCTCTTCCCTTCACAATAACCTTTGGCATTTCAATACAAAAGATATGGTTGGGATCAAATTATTGTGGGCAATTATTGTGCATGTGTTATTTTCTGAAACAAAAGGAAGATAAAAAGCCCCAGTGGCCACTGTGAAATCTTCAAGGATTCTAAGTTGTTGTTTTTTGCTTAATACCCAATAATATTTGAAAACGAAAACGCTAAACATTTTTTGCATAGTCCTGTCCTGTTAGTATCTATTGTAAACACACCTATCTTGCTTATTAAACATATTTGTATATCTGATACTTACATCAACAGGTTTGTCATCAGATGCACGCCCTGCAATCAGAGAACTCCCCTGAAAGTCAATAGGATCTTTCGTAGAAGTTTGTCTTCTTTCAATTAACTTGCAATCTACATAAAGTGAGATAATACTGTGCTGAACGCAGATTCCAAGCTTGTGCCATTGGCGATCAAAAAGATGATGGAGCTCTCGACTTTTAAAGGTGTAATGCAAGGTCGTTCCACCTTGTTTAGCGGTAAACTCCACAATTTTCTTCTCACCATCAATTAGAATAGCCTCCTGAAAAACAAATTCTATTTGTTAATACATAAAAAGTAGCTAAACATTTTATGCATTTTTTTACGGGTTGCAGACACTCTACATGCCTGCAGATCCATGGTGGTACAGGTCCTGAGACCACCATCAATTGATCAACAGATGGAAAAAAAGTGTTCAGCTTGGGAGACAGGAGGGCACAACTCATGCCTAAGCACACACTCAGCAAGGAGTACGGGTACAATAGTGACTCTTAGGCTTCCTGATATATCCATACTCCGCTCTGTGTGAGCAATCATTGGGGGTTTAAGGACCAGAATCTCCACGATCTGCAGGCATGTAAAATAAGAAAGGCAAAAATATCAGGTATATAGGTGACTATATAAAACTTGTACTGAATGAATAAGCCAGGAGACTAATGTTAGCTCTGTAATATGGACATGAAATACGCAGACTTTGAGTTACTCCTTATAAAAGTGCTTTCTTAAAAGTAAGAATCACTAATATGTCACTCTCCCTTAAAGTCAACATAAAAAAACGGCTAATAGAGGATAGTCCACCAGGAATCACCCCATTCTCAAAATCAGTAGTGTTCCCTAGAGGTAGTGACCCTTTGGTCACAATGGAACGTTTCATTTGTGTACCATAAATACTTAGCATAATTCTATCACCTCTGATACCAAGAATGAAGGGGCTGCATCACTGTTCTGCTCCTTTACTATTTTGTCCTGCACAGTAATTACCCATCCACACAATAAGGATCTGCAGCATGGTGCTACAGTGGTGTAACATTTGAAGAATTTTTTTGGTGGACATTGCCTCACCCTTTCCCACCCATGCTCCAACCACTTTGGCAGACTGGCATGAAAATGCCAAAAGTTGCTAAATTTGTACACAACTTGGAGCTGAACAAAAATGTTGCAACTTTTCAAAGTGTTTTATGCCACAAATCTAGAAAGAACACTTTGCTGAATCAGGCCCAAAGTGCTACATTAGTTCTGTGGACCCTTCATTCTCAGGAATGGTGAAGAGCCCAGGCTCTTGGATCCCTATCAATCACAAATTAATAGTATGTCATAGTTACAAGAATTTGTGGTATATCACTATAGGAAAGATACTGTATATATCTTGGTACCATGTTAGCCAGGACCTGATGAAGGGACCTGAGTAGCTTGCAAGTTCAGTTAGCCATTAACAGGTATCAATCACTGAGGACTCTCAACTCTAAATATTTTGGTATATCACTAATTATTTATGGGGGTTGTCCGGCCTTAGGGTACAAGTTTGCAGTCACTCTATTTTGTCTGCAGTTTTGTGAATCCTCACATTGCGAAGGACTGTGAGCAGTGAGAATACTTCAGTACCAGCGCTGGGAGTGAACGATCATAAGACAACAAGTGATTTAAATACTTCCAGTCACATTTTGACTAGACATGTCTGGCCTAGCACTAAACACTTGTACTGAGTGAGGCTGTGCACGTCTAGACAGCATGTTACTGCATATATGTAAATTGCATACTTGCGGTCACACGACCGTTGCTCCAGGCACGGGCACTGGAGAATCCTCTCAGTGCACAGTCTTTAGTCACATGACCAAGCTTCCCGATGCTGAAACCAAAGAATACTCACAGCGTGCAAAATGAAGAATAAATAGTCTGCAGTCACACAGAATGACTGCAGACTTGTAGCCTAAGGCCAAACAATCCCTTTATAGGGAAGGTGCCGCAATTTTGTTTTTGTATTAAAAATGATTGTTTATGTAAACAATTATTTTTAATACAAAATTATTTTTTTTAACTTTAATATCTTTTTTATTATTAATTATATTTGCAGCCACTGGGCGCCGCTATTTTGCTTTGCAGGAGTGTAAGTGTAGCTGCACGACACTTACACTCTGCAAATACGGCAGCCCTGGGCATAGGACTCAGCAGTCGGCGTCCAACCCCATACCTATCATTGTGCTGTAATGTGGTCATGCTCCCTGGGCTGTCTCCACATCACAGCAGAGGCAGGAGGTCGGCGCCATCTTTCTTCAGCCACAGTGGAGTGTACCTCTGAGCTCCACTGTGACTGAGAGCTGCGCTGTTGGAGGGGCAGCTCCATCTGTCTCCTCTCACACTGTCCGTGGCTGTTCCCTGTCCTCTGCTGCCTGTCTGATATCCTCTTATCAAGAGCTGCAGAGGTAACACGGGGGAGGGGGAGAGTCTCTCTGTGCTGCTCGCTCCTTGCCTCTCACTGCAGCCACTGATCAAGGACATCAGACCGTGGTGTATCTATGACTATACTGTGTGATACTGACTGCTGAACTAAGTATGTAATCCTCTGCTGTGTGATACTGTCTGCCGGCCGTGTATCTAATTCTCTCCTGTGTGATACTGACTGATGAACCATGTATATAATCCTCTGCTGTGTGATACTGTCCTGAACCGTGCATCTAATTCTCTCCTGTGTGATACTGACTGCTGAGCCGTGTATCTAATCCTATCCTGTGTGATACTGACTGCTGAACTGAGTATGTAATCCTCTGCTGTGTGATACTGTCTGCCGGCCGTGTATCTAATTCTCTCCTGTGTGATACTGACTGATGAACCATGTATGTAATCCTCTGCTGTGTGATACTGTCCTGAACCGTGCATCTAATTCTCTCCTGTGTGATACTGACTGCTGAGCCGTGTATCTAATCCTATCCTGTGTGATACTGACTGCTGAACTGAGTATGTAATCCTCTGCTGTGTGATACTGTCTGCCGGCCGTGTATCTAATTCTCTCCTGTGTGATACTGACTGATGAACCATGTATGTAATCCTCTGCTGTGTGATACTGTCCTGAACCGTGCATCTAATTCTCTCCTGTGTGATACTGACTGCTGAGCCATGTATCTAATCCTATCCTGTGTGATACTGACTGCTGAGCCGTGTATCTAATCCTATCCTGTGTGATACTGTCTGCTGAACCATGTATCTAATCCTATCTTGTGTGATACTGTCTGCTGAGCCGTGTATCTAATCCTATCCTGTGTGATACTGTCTGCTGAGCTGTGTATCTAATCCTATCCTGTGTGATACAGTCTGCTGAGCCATGTGTCTAATCCTATCCTGTGTGATACTGTCTGCTGAGCCGTGTATCTAATCCTATCCTGTGTGATATTGACTGCTGAGCCCTGTATCTAATCCTATCCTGTGGGATACTCACTGCTGAGCCGTGTATCTAATCCTATCCTGTGTGATACTGACTGCTGAGCCGTGTATCTAATCCTATCCTGTGTGATACTGTCTGCTGAGCTGTGTATCTAATTCTATCCTGTGTGATACTGTGCTGAGCTGTGTAGCTAATTCTATCCTGTATGATACTGACTACTGAGTTGTGTATCTAATCTTATCCTGTGTGATACTGTCTGCTGAGCCGTGTATCTAATCCTATCCTGTGTGATACTGACTGCTGAGCCCTGTATCTAATCCTATCCTGTGGGATACTCACTGCTGAGCCGTGTATCTAATCCTATCCTGTGTGATACTGACTGCTGAGCCGTGTATCTAATCCTATCCTGTGTGATACTGTCTGCTGAGCTGTGTATCTAATTCTATCCTGTGTGATACTGTGCTGAGCTGTGTAGCTAATTCTATCCTGTATGATACTGACTACTGAGTTGTGTATCTAATCCTATCCTGTGTGATACTGTCTGCTGAGCCGTGTATCTAATCCTATCCTGTGTGATACTGACTGCTGAGCCCTGTATCTAATCCTATCCTGTGGGATACTCACTGCTGAGCCGTGTATCTAATCCTATCCTGTGTGATACTCACTGCTGAGCCGTGTATCTAATCCTATCCTGTGTGATACTGACTGCTGAGCCGTGTATCTAATCCTATCCTGTGTGATACTGTCTGCTGAGCTGTGTATCTAATCCTCTCCTATGCAATCCTCTCCACCCCTGCATGCCTTTCCCCATTGCACACACAGCTCAGTGCGTGCAATAACAGGAGCAGCTGCGGTCATGCTGTATTATGGCATTATGTGTGATCTATGGCTGTATTATGTGATCTATATGGCGGTATTATTTTTATCTAGTATTGTGGAATGATGTAAAAGCTATACGACGGTATATGAGAACTAGATTGTGGGATTATGTGTGATATGTGGCGGTATTATGTGAAAATTATATAGTGGTATTGTGTGTGTTCTATGGGGCGGTATTATGTGAGACGTATGTGGCGGTATTATCTGAGACGTATGTGGTGGTATTATGTGTGATCTATATGGCGGTATTGTATGATCTATATGGTGGCACTGTGTGATCTATATGGCGGCATTATGTGTGATCTATATGGTGGCATTATGTGAGAACACTATGGCGGTATTATGCGAGAACACTATGGCAGTATTATCTTCAGAAAGGGGACCCATTCTAGGGTGGTTCTGGCTGAGCACCTGCACACGGGTCTGGGGTAATAGAGGGGGCAGCATGACCTCCAGTTAGGTGCAGTCAAGGGAGGGCTGGTGAGGTAGCTGAAGAGAGGGGTCTCATTTTTATCGTTACTATATGGCTACATTTCCTTCCCAGGCTTTCACACATCGCCAGGACAGGATGGGGAAGACAGGATCTGAGGAGGGGAATGGGGTCTGCATGCAATGTCTGAATCAGAACAGGCCATCAATCCGCAGAAATGTTTCCTGGATTTCTGAGGAGACGGTCCATCCATGTGTATAAAAGACAGCGCTCTATGTACAATCCCTGGCTGCTCCGCGCACCAAACAGGGGGCCCCCCATAAACCAGCACACTGCTCTCCTGAAATACTCTGTGCTGCTGTCACCCTGCTCCCTCCACCATATATCTCCCAGAATCCTTGCTGCCTGCCATCCTCTGTGACTGTCTAATTGTCAGTATAACTTTGCAATCACCAACAAAATGGCTGCTCACTGGGTTCCTGAATATCATCCTCTTATCCCTTAGCAAACACACAGAAGGGGAGGAGAGGAGACATCAGACACATGTCAGCAGACTCCGCCCATAATTACTGCAGTGCTGTAATGCAGAGGTCTCCAACTCCAGTCCTCAAGGCCCACCAACAGGTCATGTTTTCAGGATTTCCTTTGCATTGCACAGGTGATGCAATTATTACCTGGGCAAGACTAAGGAAATCCTGAAAACATGAAATGTTGGTGGGCCTTGAGGACTGGAGTTGGGGACCCCTGCTGTAATGTGAGCTAGTTGTACACTAGGTTTTTGTCAAATTTCTGCAGCTGCTCCCCCTAGTGTTTAAAAGTGGAAATGCTAAACCTTTTCAAATTATTTTTCATATTTTACTAAATTATAAACAAATGATAATATTTTTTAAGAAAATGTAAACATTAATTCTTTACATTTTTTCAATTGCTGTAAAAAAAATTTTTTTATGGCACCTTCCCTTTAAGTAAATAAAGTTAATAAAGGCTTAAAGAAAAACTGTATTCCAAGTGATGCATATTTAATTGATTTGATAGAGACATTTATAAACAGTGTGAATACAAATAAATGAAAATTAATTAGCAAAAATCATATATACATTTTAGAATAATCACATTTAATTCTATAGTTATTCTCTTGGAAAAATGAAAATTAGACAAAAAATTAATAATCCCACCTGAGGACTACCTCTATGGGTGAGTGTTTTCCACAAAACCCAACGCTCCTTTTTTGTACTACGTCGTACTCGGAAAAGAGCAGTTATTGAGTATTCTTCAGGAAGTCCAGAGGAAAATACTAATCTGCAAGGAAAATTAGAAAATGGTAAACATTAACATAATGTGTAATGTTTATGTATTCACATATTAACATGATGATATAAAACAGACCAATCTGCTTCATTTACTGAGCAATTTAACAAATAAGTTGCCGTGAGCGAATAACATTTTCCCTGAAGCAAAAATGAAGACTTGCCTGTAATACTGAATCCTAGTCTTGACATGTATATATGTCTGAATAGTAGCCATAGATGCAAAATAGTATGAAAATATTTGTAAAGAGGCTTATATTTACAGTTTAAATGCATTGGAACAAATATCTGGCTGTAGTTTGGACAAACCCAAGAACAGCCGTGCATGGCCCATAAGAGTGACTTGTGTTTCACAAGCCTGATACAATTTGTGACTCAATTGTACAATGCATTACAAGAGAAATATATTTATATTTAACAATATGTTAGTCAACTACTATGAAAAATTATACTAGATTTTACAGAGTTAACTGCTTCATGACCCGGGGTATTTTCATTTTTGCGTTTTTGTTTTTCGCTCCCCTCCTTCCCAGAGCCATAACTTTTTTACTTTTCTGTCAATATGGCCATTTGAGGGCTTATTTTTTGAGGAACGAGTTGTTCTTTTGAAGGACACCATTAGTTTTACCATGTCAAGTACTAGAAAACGGGAAAAAAATTCCAAGTGCGGTGAAATTGCAAAAAAAGTGCAGTCCCACACTTGCTTTTTGTTTGGCTTTTTTGCCAGCTTTACTAAATGCTGAAACTGACCAGCCACTATTATTCTCCAGGTCATTATGAGTTCACAGACACCAAATATGTCTAGATTCTTTTTTATCCCCGCTATTGCATTTTAATGCAATGTTGCGGTAACTCAGACTATGTACACACGTGGAAAGGTCCTCTGCGGATTTTTCCGCAGCGGATTTGATAAATCCGCAGGGCAAAAACACCACGTTTTCCTGCAGATTTATTGCGTATTTACCGCAGTTTTGTGCGGATTCCACTGCGGTTTTACACCTGCGGTTTTCTATTATGGAGCAGGTGTAAAACCGCTGCGGAATCCGCACAAAGAATTGACATGCTGCAGAATGTAAACTGCTGCGTTTCCACGTGTTTTTTTTCCACAGCATGGGCACAGCTTTTTTGGTTTCCCATAGGTTTACATTGTACTGTAAACTCATGGGAAACTGCTGCGGATCTGCAGCTGCGGATCCGCTGCGGATCCGCAGCAATTTCCGCAACGTGTGCACATACCCTAAAAAAACATAATTCTGGCGTTTTGAAGTTTTTTCTCGCTACGACGTTTAGCGATCAGGTTAATCCTTTTTTTTTTAATTGATAGATCAGGCGATTCTGAACCCGGTGATACCAAATATGTGTAGGTTTGATTTTTTTTGTGTGTGTTATTTTGAATTGGGCGAAAGGGGGGTGATTTGAACTTTTATATATATATATATATATTTTTTTTTTTAGATTTTAAAATTATTTTTTTTACTTTTGTCATGCTTCAATAGCCTCCATGGGGTACTAGAAGCTGGCTCAACTTGATTGGTTCTGATACATAGAGGCGATGCTCAGATCGCCTCTATGTAGTAGAACTACAGCATTGCTATGAGCGCCGACCACAGATGGCCGGAAGCGCTTGTTAAGTGCTGCTGTCAGAGTTTGACAGTGGCATTTAGCTAGTTAATAGGTGCAGGTGGATCGTGATTTCACCTGCATCTATTGCGGGCACATGTCAGCTATTCAAAACAGCTGACATGTCCCGACTTTGATGCAGGCTCACCGCCGGAACCCACATCAAAGCGGAGGTTCTGCCATCGGACGTACTATTCCATCCGATGGCAGAAATGGGTTAAATAAAATATCAGAACTCGGGGATGAATTTCATGCCAAGCATGTAAAGCCCTTGGTTTAAATCACTTAACATCATTTTAAGAATTATTAGCCCACATTAATTTATAGTAACGTAATTTGCACCATAAGTTGCTGGCAAGAAATGCACCTAATTATTTAATAGATGCCCGCTTGGTGCATTTGCAATTAATTTTTACTTCTTCTATTAGCAGTCATATATCTGTGCCACTAAGTTGTACCTTTATAGGCATCCAAAGAAAAAGGAAGAGACACCTCCGCACTGCTGTAATACGTGAGACTCTGATTTAAAACCTTTTAAGTTATAGCTGTAATGTTTATCCCCTTAACCCAATGGGGTGCTGCATCCAAAAAGGTATACGTAACAGATCATCCAGAAGAAAAAAAATGAAGATGGAGCGCACTTACCCAGGTAAAAACGTCAGTTTATTCGGACATACAGCAAAACCAACAGGGAGGGGTGTGGATCAAAGACGGACGACGGCCGTTTCGTGCCCACGGCACTTCAACGGGTCCTAACAACAAAATGAGGTAGGGAGTGTTAGGGCTAGCGGAACGCACCAAATAATAAGACAGATAGTGTCTGGTGCGTTCGCAGCCCGGGGTCCACCGTGCAGAGATGGAACCTGCTGCTAAGTAATGACGGACTATATGGCGGTACTCTTAAGTATATACACGTGGGTTAAACTTCACCCAGCGTGAAGGAAGCGATCCTGTTGCGTCACAGGATCGCGGTACCGCACATAGAAGGCGAGCAAGTAGTCAACGAACTCAACCCCAACTAGGATTGAAGTCCGATTAGACCCTTGCTGGCACAACACCGCAACTGGGTGTGTAAGGAAGCTGAATAACAATATTAGAGCACAAGAGTGCATGCGGTGCCGCACTGACGAACGCCACTAACCACCCAGGCTTGGATAAGGAAAGCACAGAGGAAGTGCACGGCGCCGTACTGGCGGTCACAGCAGCTGGACGCTGTAACGTGTGATTAGTGCTGTAGGATAAGTTGGGCGCTAGATAGCAACCATACACCTTCCGCGAACAGACATTCAATAGGGAAGGGGTATCCAAGGACGACTTGCACTCACAACAAACACACGTAAGCAAATGTACACTAGCGCATGGCCGTGCGGTCATGTGCAGTTTATATAGTTGCAGCACAGGAAGTGGCCACAGAAACTTTGCCCTTCCAAGACCTGCCAAGATGACCAATGGAATGTGCTGCAGAGCCTGAGCACATGACCCTCGATCTCCAACGGGAGATCTTGCCCTGGGCATGCTCAGTGTGTGCAGACATGGACTTAGTCCCAGAGAAGTCCGCTCGCTGCTGACCAGTACTGGCTTTAATGGCAGAAGCTGAAGAAGCAGCAGTAACTCTCTGTACAGAGTGAGACTGAGCAAGACGCTGGGACCGACGTCCCTGCTGAGCAGACTCCACTGCGGCTGGATAAGAATGGGAGACCGCAGCGGAGATGGCTCGAGATTCCCCCTGTGCAGAAGCGGGAACTCGAGACCTAACATTACCCCCCCTCCTAGGGCCCCCCCTCCTTGGGCCTCGCTATGCTCGAAGGCAGCAATGAGCTGTGGGGCCCGAATGTTTTCAGCAGGCTCCCATGACCTGTCCTCTGGGCCATAACCCTTCCAATCCACCAGATAGAACTTTTTGCCACGTACCACCTTGCACCCCAAAATAGCGTTCACCTCGTAATCGTCCGTAGACGAACCCGATGTCCCGGCAGATGACTCAGAAAACCAGGACATGTATACGGGTTTCAAGAGGGACACATGAAAGGTGTCGGTGATACCCAAGCGTGGAGGAAGAGCCAAACGGTAGACCACAGGATTAACCTGTTCGAGAACCTTGAAGGGACCCAAGTAGCGAGGAGCAAACTTAGTGGACTCAACTCGCAGCCTGATGTTACGGGCGGAGAGCCACACCAAGTCGCCAGGAGCAAAGGTCGGAGCGGGACGCCGATGAACATCGGTGGAGGACCTCATTCTCTCCTTGGAGGCCCGAATGGCATCCTGCATGCGGTCCCAAATGTCCCGTGCCTCCACAGCCCAGTCTGCCACCCTGGAGTCAGCAGAAGACACAGGCATGGGCACAGGAACACGCGGATGCTGGCCGTAATTTAGGAGGAATGGAGTCTGACCGGTGGAGTCGGCTACGGCATTGTTAAGTGCAAACTCTGCCCACGGTAGCAAGGATGCCCAGTCATCCTGCCTGGCAGAAACAAAATGTCATAAATATGTGACCAGGGTCTGGTTGGCCCTCTCTACCAACCCATTCGTCTCGGGATGATATGCCGAAGAGAGATTCAACTCAATACTGAGTAGACGACAAAGCTCTCTCCAGAATCGAGACGCAAACTGGGGACCCCGGTCACTAACAATTTTGTCTGGCATACCGTGTAGGCGAAAGATATGCTTGACGAACAAGACAGCCAACGCCCGTGCAGAAGGTAGCCGTGGAAGAGGCACCAAGTGCACCATTTTGGAAAAATGGTCGGTGATCACCCAGATAATGGTGCAGTTACGAGACTTGGGTAAGCCCACCACAAAGTCCATCCCGACCATCTTCCAGGGCCTGTCCGCCACCGGCAGAGGAAAAAGCAAACCAGCTGGCCGTTGCCGAGGAGTCTTGTTCTTGGCGCAAGAGACACACGCCCGAACATACTCTGTGACATCACGAGCCATATGCGGCCACCAGTACGTCCTCTCGCCAGTAACTCAGATGTCCTTTTGGTACCAAAATGTCCACCCACCCTGGACGAGTGTGCCCAAGAGAGAACCTCCGGTCGCAAATTGGATGGAACAAAAGTCTTGCCCGGGGGCACAGACTCTAGCGAAACCGGGGCCACAGTTCTCAAGCTCTCGGTGGGGACAATAAGCCGAGGCTCCTCCTCCTCCGCAGATGACACAACGGAGCGAGAGAGAGCGTCGGCCCGAATGTTCTTCTCCCCAGAAAGAAAATGGAGGGTGAAATTAAACCGGGAGAAGAATAAGGACCATCTGGCCTGGCGAGAATTCAACCGCTGGGCTGTCTGCAGGTACACCAAATTTTTATGGTCTGTGAAGACTTGGAAGGGAAAATGTGCTCCCTCCAAGAGATGTCTCCACTCCGAGAAAGCCAACTTCATGTCTAGCAACTCCCTGTCCCCGATGGAATAATTCCTCTCTGCTGGTGAGAAGGTCTTGGAGAAAAAGAAGCAAGGATGCTTCCGACCTTGAGCATCCTTTTGGAAGAGGACTGCTCCAGCACCAACAGAAGAGGCATCCACCTCCATGATAAATGGCTTATCAACATCGGGGCGATGTAGGATGGGAGCGCTAGCGAAGTGTGACTTTATAGAGTTAAAGGCCTTGGAGACCTCCTCAGACCACAATTTGGGATTCGCCCCCTTCTTGGTGAGGGCAACCAAGGGAGCTACCAAAGTTGAGAAGTGCGGAATGAACTGGCGATAATAATTAATGAACCCCATAAAGCGCTGCACCGCTTTAAAAGAATGGGGCTCCTGCCAGTCCATCACAGCCTGTAGTTTGGCAGGATCCATAGCCAATCCCTGGGCAGAGATGATGTAGCCTAGGAAAGGTAGGGACTAGGGTTGAGCGACCTTCACTTTTATAGGATCGGGTCGGGTTTCACGAAACCCGACTTTTGGAAAAGTCGGGTCGAGTGAAATCGGCCGATCCTATAAAAAAGTCGGGGTCGGGGTCGGCCGAAACTCGAAACCCAATGCAGTGCATTGGGTTTCCATGGTTCCCAGAGTCTGAAGGAGCGGAAACTCTCCTTCATGCCCTGGGATCCATATTTAAGTGTAAAATATAGAATTAAAATAAAAAAATATTGCAATACTTACCCTCTGACGCGCCCTGGTACTAACCGGCAGCCTTCCTCCTTCGAATCCGCGCTTCTAGGACCTTGCCGTGACGTCGCGGTGACGTCGCGGCTTGTGATTGGCCGCGCGGCCGCCCATGTGACCGCTCGCGCGGCCAATCACAAGCCGCGACGTCACCCGCGACGTCACCGAAGGTCCTGGAAGGGCTGATTCTTAGGAAGGAAGGCTGTCGGAAGGAAGCAGGGCGCTTCCGAGGGTGAGTATATACCTATTATATACTCACCCTCGGAAGCGCCCTGCTTCCTTCCGACAGCCTTCCTTCCTAAGAATCAGCCCTTCCAGGACCTTCGGTGACGTCGCGGCTTGTGATTGGCCGCGCGAGCGGTCACATGGGCGGCCGCGCGGCCAATCACAAGCCGCGACGTCACCGCGACGTCACGGCAAGGTCCTAGAAGCGCGGATTCGAAGGAGGAAGGCTGCCGGTTAGTACCAGGGCGCGTCAGAGGGTAAGTATTGCAATATTTTTTTATTTTAATTCTATATTTTACACTTTAATCTGAATTCCGATACCAATTCCCGATATCTTAAACATATCGGGAATTGGGATCGGAATTCCGATTCCAGATTCAAAAGATCGCCGACTTCATGGCCGACCCCCCACTGGGGTCGGGTCGGGTTTCATGAAACCCGACCTTGCCAAAAGTCGGCGACTTTTGAACAATTTCGACCCGTTTCGCTCAACCCTAGTAGGGACTCCTGCTCAAACATACACTTCTCCAACTTGGCATAGAGGGAGTTTGCCCGTAGGAGGTCGAAGACTTTGCAAACATCTCTCCGGTGGGAGTCAATATCTGGAGAGTAGATGAGAATATCATCCAGATAGACTACGACCGAGGTGGAAAGCATATCCCGGAAGATATCGTTCACAAAGTCTTGGAAAACGGCTGGGGCATTACAGAGCCCGAAGGGCATCACCAGATATTCATAGTGCCCATCCCTGATGTTAAAAGCCGTCTTCCATTCGTCCCCCTCACGGATGCGAATCAGGTTGTAAGCACCCCGCAGACCTAGTTTAGTAAATACCCTTGCTCCCCGAAGCCTATCGAAGAGCTCAGATATCAAGGGCAAAGGATACTTATTTTTAACGGTGATAGCGTTAAGACCCCTGTAGTCTATGCATGGACGCAATTCCCCACTCTTCTTCTGCACGAAGAAGAACCCTGCCCCAGCAGGTGACACTGACTTCCTAATGAATCCTCTTGCCAGATTTTCCTGGATGTACTGTGACATTGCCTCCGTCTCCGTGAGAGATAGCGGATAGACTCGACCCCGAGGAGGCTCAGCACCAGGCAAGAGATCAATAGGACAGTCATAGGGGCGATGGGGCGGAAGGATCTCCGCCGCCTTTTTGGAGAACACGTCTGCATAAGACCAATACTGCTTGGGGAGAGAGGAAAGATCTGCGGGTACCTCTGTAGTAGCAACCTGAACGCACTCCCTCTGACACCTACCCCCACAAGATTCACCCCATCCCAGGATTCTGCCAGAGGACCACTCGATATGAGGAGAGTGGTACCGTAGCCAAGGTATTCCCAACAGGACCTCATCAATTCCCTCTGGAATGACGAGCAGAGATATAATCTCCTGATGAGATGGCGACATGGACAGAGTAAAAGGGATGGTCTGGTGTGTTATCTGTGAGGGCAGTGTCGACCCATTCACCACTCGTACCGTTACTGGTTGAGATAGCATAACCAGGGGTATTGCGTGACGTTGGGTGAAGGCAGAAGACATAAAATTGCCCTCCGCCCCAGAATCCACGCAGAGCTCTACCGAGTGGGAGAATGAGCCTATAGTAATTGTCCCCTTAAAGGACAATTTAGAGGCAAACGTCGCCGTGTCTAGTGTACCTCCACCTACTACCACTAGACGCTGACGTTTCCTCGACCGCTGAGAACATCTGGTGGCTAGATGTCCTGACTGCTGGCAAACATGACAGACCTTGAGTGCACAAGCGGTCCGAGACTTAGATCCCGCTTGTGACACTTCCCTGGCCTCATGAGACTCAGGAACCAGGACCGGAGATTCCAGAGGTTTGGCGAAGGTAGGAGCCAGACGAAACCTCTGCCTACACTGGGCTCGCTCTAACCTCCGCTCGTTAAAACGGAGGTCAATTCGAGTGGAGACAGTTATTAACTCCTCCAGTGTGGCAGGAATCTCCCTAGTGGCCAGAGCGCCCTTAACGTGGTCAGCCAGGCCCCTCCAAAATATGGGGATAAGAGCTTTATCCGACCAATCCAGCTCAGAAGCTAAAGTGCGGAATTGGACGGCAAAATGACTGACCAAGGACTCACCCTGAGTTAATACCAGCAGTTGGAGCGCAGTATCATGGGTGACTTGAGGTCCTAAAAAGACCTGTTTCAGAGTGCTCAGAAACAGCGGAGCACTCTGCACCACATGATCACCACGCTCCCACAGCGGCGTAGCCCATTCCAACGCCCTGTCCGACAAGAGAGACACTATAAATCCCACCTTAGCCCGCTCTGTGGGAAAACGTGCAGCCAGGAGCTCGAGGTGAATAGAGCACTGACTCACAAATCCCCTACAAAACTTGCTATCACCAGAAAATTTTTCTGGCAGCAGGAGGCGAGAAAATGTCGGAGCAGGGGTGGCAATGGACAGGGTTGCTGCAGCCACGCTAGCAGCCTGTACAGCAACTGCGGTAACATCCACAGCTGAGGTTGCGCTCTCAAGAGCCGCCAACCTACCCTCCAGCTGCTGGATATACCGCAAGGATTGCTGTTTGTCCGTCATTACTAGCCAGACCCTGGCGCTAGTGTAATGTTAGGGCTAGCGGAACGCACCAAATAATAAGACAGATAGTGTATGGTGCGTTCGCAGCCCGGGGTCCACCGTGCAGAGATGGAACCTGCTGCTAAGTAATGACGGACTATATGGCGGTACTCATAAGTATACACACGTGGGTTAAACTTCACCCAGCGTGAAGGAAGCGATCCTGTTGCATCACAGGATCGCGGTACCGCACATAGAAGGCGAGCAAGTAGTCAGCGAACTCAACCCCAACTAGGATTGAAGTCCGATTAGACCCTTGCTGGCACAACACCGCAACTGGGTGTGTAAGGAAGCTGAATAACAATATTAGGGCACAAGAGTGCATGCGGTGCCGCACTGACGAACGCCACTAACCACCCAGGCTTGGGTAAGGAAAGCACAGAGGAAGTGCACGGCGCCGTACTGGCGGTCACAGCAACTGGACGCTGTAACGTGTGATTAGTGCTGTAGGATAAGTCGGGCGCTAGATAGCAACCATACACATTCCGCGAACAGACATTCAATAGGGAAGGGGTATCCAAGGACGACTTGCACTCACAACAAACGCACGTAAGCAAATGTACACTAGCGCATGGCCGTGCGGTCATGCGCAGTTTATATAGTTGCAGCACAGGAAGTGGCCACAGAAACTTTGCCCTTCCAAGACCTGCCAAGATGACCAATGGAATGTGCTGCAGAGCCTGAGCACATGACCCTCGATCTCCAACGGGAGATCTTGCCCTGGGCATGCTCAGTGTGTGCAGACAAGGACTTAGTCCCAGAGAAGTCCGCTCGCTGCTGACCAGCACTGGCTTTAATGGCAGAAGCTGAAGAAGCAGCAGTAACTCTCTGTACAGAGTGAGACTGAGCAAGACGCTGGGACCGACGTCCCTGCTGAGCAGACTCCACTGCGGCTGGATAAGAATGGGAGACCGCAGCGGAGATGGCTCGAGATTCCCCCTGTGCAGAATCGGGAACTCGAGACCTAACAGGGAGGGCTCTTTTACCTGTGCGGACTCGCCGACTCCTCCCATTCCACCTATCGTCATCATGATTTACTCTTAATTTTACATTTGTATTCTGTAAAATTAAGAGTAAATCATGATGACGAGAGGTGGAATGGGAGGAGTCGGCGAGTCTGCACAGGTAAAAGAGCCCTCCCCACCTCATTTCGTTGTTAGGACCCGTTGAAGTGCCGTGAGCACGAAACGGCCGTCGTCCGTCTTTGATCCACACCCCTCCCTGTTGGTTTTGCTGTACATCCGAATAAACTGTGACGTTTTCACCTGGGTAAGTGCACTCCATCTTCATTTTTTTCTTCTGGATGATCTGTACCTTTATAAGCTTTGTTTTAATGAAAGATCATTTAGAACTTGAAGTGGGAAGACAAATTTTAGAAGTCACTTTTTAAACTCTCCATGTACTGGCAAAATGAGGCAAAAAAACTGAAGGATTTTTGGGGTCAATATACTTGCATGCTTACCTCTCAAATTCCTGATAGCATGTTGAGGGGTTGCATTCTTCAGAGAGATGTGGTTGCCACTGGTGGGACCATATCTGCCAGAAATTTATGGCATATCTTACCTACATGCCATAAATCTCTCAGATGAGCAAACCCCTTTTGATGCAACAAAAATCATTTGTCAACAAAAAAATGAGTAACTACCAGGAGGACTTCATATATCAGTGAAAGAATTACATAAGTCGAGAAATTAAGATAGACCTCGATATCTTACTGTTCAGTCATCATTGTCATTTACTGATATCAGATAAAATATCCACTTTAACCCCTTCCCGACCTGTGACACAGCGTATGCGTCATGAAAGTCGGTGCCAATCCGACCCATGACGCATATGCTGTGTCACAGAAAGATCGCGTCCCTGCAGGCCGGGTGAAAGGGTTAACTCCAATTTCACCCGGCCTGCAGGGACAGGGGGAGTGGTAGTTTAGCCCAGGGGGGGGTGGCTTCACCCCCCCGTGGCTACGATCGCTCTGATTGGCTGTTGAAAGTGAAACTGCCAATCAGAGCGATTTGTAATATTTCACCTAAAAAACTGGTGAAATATTACAATCCAGCCATGGCCGATGCTGCAATATCATCGGCCATGGCTGGAAACACTTATGTGCACCCACCCCACCCCACCGATCGCCCCCCCAGCCCCCTGATCTGTGGTCCGCTCCCCTCTGTCCTGTGCTCCGCTCCCCCGTCCTCCTGTCCGCTCCCCCCGTGCTCCAATCACACCCCCCGTGCTCCAATCAAACCCCCCCGCACTCCGATCACCCCCCCCGCACAGCGATCCCCCCCCGTGCTCTGATTCCCCCCCCCCGTGCTCCGATCCACCCCCCTGCACAGCGATCCCCCACCCCGTGCTCCAATCCACCCCCCCGTGTTCCGATCCACCCACCCATGCTCCGATCCACCCCCCCCGTGCTCCGACGCTCCCCCCGTGGCCTGATCTCCCCCCCCCCCTTATACTTACCTCCCGGGATCCGTCCGTCTTCTTTCCTGGGCGCCGCCATCTTCCAAAATGGCGGGCGCATGTGCAGTGCGCCCGCCGAATCTGCCGGCCGGCAGATTCATTCCAAAGTGAGTTTTGATCACTGAGATATAACCTATCTCAGTGATCAAAATAAAAAAAAATAGTAAATGACCCCCCCCCCTTTGTCACCCCCATAGGTAGGGACAATAAAAAAATAAAGAATTTTTTTTTTTTTTTTACACTAAGGTTAGAATAGGGTTAGGGTTAGGGGTAGGGTTAGGGGTAGGGCTAGGGTTAGGGCTAGTGTTAGGGCTAGGGTTAGGGGTAGGGTTAGGGGTAGGGTTAGGGGTAGGGTTAGGGTTTCGGTATGTGCACACATATTCTGTTCCTCTGCGGATTTTTCCGCTGCGGATTTGATAAATCCGCAGTGTTAAACCGCTGTGGATTTATCGCGGATTTACCGCGGTTTTTCTGCGCATTTCACTGCGGTTTTACAACTGCGATTTTCTATTGGAGCAGTTGTAAAACCGCTGCGGAATCCGCAGAAAGAAGTGACATGCTGTGGAATGTAAACCGCTGCGTTTCCGTGCAGTTTTTCCGCAGCATATGCACAGCGATTTTTGTTTCCCATAGGTTTACATTGAACTGTAAACTCATGGGAAACTGCTGCGGATCTGCAGCATTTTCCGCAGCGTGTGCACATACCTTTAGAATTAGACTATGTGCACACGGTGCAGATTTTGCTGCGGATCTGCAGCGGATTGGCCGCTGCGGATTCGCAGCAGTGTTCCATCAGGTTTGCAGTTCCATGTAAACATATGGAAAACCAAATCCGCTGTGCCCATGGTGCGGAAAATACCACGCGGAAATGCTGCGTTGTATTTTCCGCAGCATGTCAATTCTTTGTGCGGATTCCGCGGCGTTTTACACCTGTTCCTCAATAGGAATCCACAGGTGAAATCCGCACAAAAAACACTGGAAATCCACGGTAAATCCGCAGGTAAAACGCAGTGCCCTTTACCCGCGGATTTTTCAAAAATGATGCTGAAAAATCTCACAAGAATCCGCAACGTGGGCACATAGCGTTAGGGTTAAGGTTGGAATTAGGGTTGTGGTTAGGGGTGTGATTAGGGTTATGGCTACAGTTGGGATTAGGGTTAGGGGTGTGTTGGGGTTAGTGTTGGAGGTAGAATTGAGGGGTTTCCACTGTTTAGGCACATCAGGGGTCTCCAAACGCAACATGGCGCCACCATTGATTCCAGCCAATCTTGTATTCATAAAGTCAAATGGTGCTCCCTCAATTCCGAGCCCCGACGTGCGCCCAAATAGTGGTTTACCCCCACATATGGGGTACCAGCATACTCAGGACAAACTGCGCAACAATTACTGGGGTCCAATTTCTCCTGTTACCCTTGTGAAAATAAACAAATGCTTGCTAAAACATCATTTTTGAGGAAAGAAAAATTATTTTTTATTTTCACGGCTCTGCGTTGTAAACGTCTGTGAAACACTTGGGAGTTCAAAGTGCTCACCACATATCTAGATAAGTTCCTTGGGGGGGGTCTAGTTTCCAAAATGGGGTCACTTGGGGGTTTCTACTGTTTAGGCACACCAGGGGCTCTGCAAACGCAACGTGACGTCCGCAGACCATTCCATCAAAGTCTGCATTTCAAAAGTCACTACTTCCCTTCTGAGCCCCGACGTGTGCCCAAACAGTGGTTTACCCCTATACATGGGGTATCAGCGTACTCAGGACAAACTGCACAACAACTTTTGTCGTCCAATTTCTCCTGTAACCCTTGGGAAAATAAAAAATTCTGGGCTAAATAATTATTTTTGAGGAAAGAAAACGTATTTATTATTTTCACTGCTCTGTGTTATGAACTTCTGTGAAGCACTTGGGGGTTCAAAGTGCTCACCTCACATCTAGATAAGTTCCTTTCGGGGTCTAGTTTCCAAAATGGGGTCACTTGTGGGGGGTTTCTACTGTTTAGCCACATCAGGGGCTCTGCAAACGCAACGTGACGTCCGCAGAGCATTCCATCAAAGTCTGCATTTCAAAACGTCACTACTTCACTTCCGAGCCCCAGCATGTGCCTAAACAGTGGTTTACCCCCACATATGGGGTATCAGCGTACTCAGGAGAAACTGGACAACAACTTTTGGGGTCAAATTTCTCCTGTTACCCTTGGGAAAATAAAAAAAAGCGGGCTAAAAAATCATTTTTGAGAAAAGAATTTTTTTTTTAATTTTCATGGCTCTGCGTTATAAACTTCTGTGAAGCACTTGAGGGTTCAAAGTGCTCACCACACATCTAGATTAGTTCCTTTGGGGGTCTAGTTTCCAAAACGGGGTAATTTGTGGGGGATCTCCAATGTTTAGGCACACGGGGGCTCTCCAAACGCGACATGGTGTCCGCTAATGATTGGAGCTAATTTTCCATTTAAAAAGCCAAATGGCGTGCCTTCCCTTCTGAGCCCTGCCGTGCGCCCAAACAGTGGTTTACCCCCACATATGGGGTATCTGCGTACTCAGGACAAACTGGACAACAACATTTGTGGTCCAATTTCTCCTATTACCAATGGCAAAATAGGAAATTCCAGGCTAAAAAATCATTTTTGAGAAAAGAAAAATTATTTTTTATTTTCATGGCTCTGCATTATAAACTTCTGTGAAGCACCTGGGGGTTTAAAGTGCTCAGTATGCATCTAGATAAGTTCCTTGGGGGGTCTAGTTTCCAAAATGGGGTCACTTGTGGGGGAGCTCCAATGCATAGGCACACAGGGGCTCTCCAAACGCGACATGGTGTCCGCTAACAATTGGAGCTAATTTTCCATTCAAAAAGTCAAAAGGCGCGCCTTCCCTTCCGAGCCCTGCCGTGTGCCCAAACAGTGGTTTACCCCCACATATGAGGTATCAGTGTACTCGGGAGAAATTGCTCAACAAATTTTAGGATCCATTTTATCCTATTGCCCATGTGAAAATGAAAAAATTGAGGCGAAAAAAAATTTTTTGTGAAAAAAAAAGTACTTTTTCATTTTTACGGATCAATTTGTGAAGCACCTGAGGGATTAAAGTGCTCACTAGGCATCTAGATAAGTTCCTTGGGGGGTCCAGTTTCCAAAATGGGGTCACTTGTGGGGGAGCTCCAATGTTTAGGCACACAGGGTCTCTCCAAATGCGACATGGTGTCCGCTAACGATGGAGATAATTTTTCATTCAAAAAGTCAAAAGGCGCGCCTTCCCTTCCGAGCCCTGCCGTGTGCCCAAACAGTGGTTTACCCCCACATGTGAGGTATTGGTGTACTCGGGAGAAATTGCTCAACAAATTTTAGGATCCATTTTATCCTGTTGTCCATGTGAAAATGAAAAAATTGAGGCTAAAAAATTTTTTTGTGAAAAAAAAGTACTTTTTCATTTTTACGGATCAATTTGTGAAGCACCTGGGGGTTTAAAGGGCTCACTTTGCATGTAGATAAGTTCCGTGGGGCGTCTAGTTTCCAAAATGGGGTCACTTGTGGGGGAGCTCCAATTTTTAGGCACACGGGGGCTCTCCAAACGTGACATGGTGTCCGCTAAAGAGTGCAGCCAATTTTTCATTCAAAAAGTCAAATGGCACTCCTTCCCTTCCAAGCCCTGCCGTGCGCCCAAACAGTGGTTTACCCCCACATATGAGTTATCAGCGTACTCAGGACAAATTGGACAACAACTTTCGTGGTTCAGTTTCTCCTTTTACCATTGGGAAAATAAAAAAATTGTTGCTGAAAAATCATTTTTGTGACTAAAAAGTTAAATGTTCATTTTTTCCTTCCATGTTGCTTCTGCTGCTGTGAAGCACCTGAAGGGTTAATAAACTTCTTGAATGTGGTTTTGTGCACCTTGAGGGGTGCAGTTTTTAGAATGGTGTCACTTTTGGGTATTTTCAGCCATATAGACCCCTCAAACTGACTTCAAATGTGAGGTGGTCCCTAAAAAAAATGGTTTTGTAAATTTCGTTGTAAAAATGAGAAATCGCTGGTCAAATTTTAACCCTTATAACTTCCTAGCAAAAAAAAATTTTGTTTCCAAAATTGTGCTGATGTAAAGTATACATGTGGGAAATGTTATTTATTAACTATTTTGTGTCACATAACTCTCTGGTTTAACAGAATAAAAATTCAAAATGTGAAAATTGCGAAATTTTCAAAATTTTCGCCAAATTTCCGTTTTTATCACAAATAAACACAGAATTTATTGACCTAAATTTACCACTAACATGAAGCCCAATATGTCACGAAAAAACAATCTCAGAACCGCTAGGATCCATTGAAGCGTTCCTGAGTTATTACCTCATAAAGGGACACTGGTCAGAATTGCAAAAAACGGCAAGGTCTTTAAGGTCAAAATAGGCTGGGTCATGAAGGGGTTAAAATCCTATGTCACCTAACTTGTCACCTATTGTTATTCTTCAGTGTGAATGGTTTTTAACTTCTTGATGATATAATCGAGGAACATTTCACTGGCGATGGAGACACAGCACATACATAGTTTGGTCTTTTCTGTGATAACATACAGATACAAAACCTGGACGATAAAGAAACAAGACAGAAGAAGAATCGACGCCTTCAAAATCTGGTGTTGGAGAAGGATTTTATGAATATCATGGATGGCAAGAAGAAAAAGCAAATCAATTTTGGAGCAATTATAGCCAGACATGTCACTTAAAGTAAGTATCACCAAGCTACAACTTGCCAACTTTGGACACATCATACAAAGAGAGCAATCACTGGAGAAGGACATCATGGTCTGAAGAATAGAAGGAGCAACGTGAAGCGAAAGAGCTGATGGCTTGATGTTATCAAGATTACGGTGGAAAAGACCCTGGTGAACCTGTCTTGCAGAAGATCGATCTTACTACATGTCGTTCATCCAATATGTCGCCATGGCTCGAGATCGAGCTAAAGGCTGTTAAAAAAATAAATAATGAGCATTTATTTGATTAACATCAAGGCCCTTCTATATCAAATATCTATACATTTTCATTTTCTAAAGACAGCTGCTTGTATTTGAGTGCTATACAACTTAGCCCACACATAACGTAGCTGTTTTTCCCCACAGCCTTTTTTTACTGCAAAATCATGGCGATTTTGCGAATTCTAAAAGTGTTGTTTTCAACTCTGTGTTTTTATGATAGAACTCATAGTTATTAAAAATTGTGTGTGTCTGTTTATTTAAAAATGTCAAATCTGCTCATAATAATAAGTGTCATATGACGTAATTAATTAGAGAAGCATTTAGGATATTAAAACATGCTGCTGGAAAAATAGAAACATAGTCTAAGATCTTGAATTTACCACTCTAGGACTATGTCAAATTTTCAGAAAAAGAAATCCCAGCAAGTTTGAGAGTATGCTAGACGGGAAAGAATCAGGGTTATATAAACCATACCCAAAAAAGTGGACGTATTAGCCTAGTTTTGATTATTTCTGGGGCAGTCCTGGGGGCAAAAATGAAATGTCTCTACTCTATCACCTAAGGTGTTATTATGATGAAGGGTCAGAGGGTTTGTCATGGTGCATACGAAAAGTACTGGAAGTTGGGGCTCAACCAGCAAGGTGGAAATAAAGGGTATCTGTGGGGGATGGGTAACAGAGTAGAGATGCTAAAGTGATAGCAGGAGCGGTGATGGGTTTGAAAGGGCTTGTAGGATATGAAGTGTGCACAAATGGATAAGCAATACTGTGCAAGGGCATTTGCACTGAAGGTGGGCACACTGTGCTAGGTAGTGGCTATTTGGGGATAAAAAACAAGTGATCGCACTGAAGGTATTATCTGCACAGAAGAAAGGCCCTTTTCCAATTGTCCAGCAGCAGCATGCTACCATCACACATCACATTCCAGATAATAAAAGAAGACCTTTTATTTATTCCCACTCATTATATTTTTACAAGAATTATTATTGCATATTAATAACAAATATATTGTCTATATATTTTATTATTAACATAGGAATTTAACAGTATAAGTACATCAGAGTATGAAAGTCAAATGTTTTTGTGCATTTCAAGTTTCTGCAGAAAGTTTACCAACGTTTTCCATTTGGTCACCAGTCTCATTAGTTTTCTAAAAAGTCAGTGGCCTTAGTGAGAGGGGAAATTTAACTATACTTAATTTATAATTTTTGGCAAATATTATGCCATCTCATAGCATGGACAGCCCAAGATGCACCAACTTTATTAAGGCAGGAAATATGTATTACACTCCATATGAAAAAGTAATCTTATAGTAAAAGGTTAATATTCAGAAATAAGGCACGTGTGATGTTAAAGCAGAGCATCAGAGCAATAAGTTTTCTCCCTGATGGCCTATGAAATATCATACACTGGGAATAAAACGTAGAGATTGGATGTGCTGCAGTTTTAGAAACTGGCTGAAATATTAAATGTTTGTGGAAAAATACTTCTCAACTTCTCACTGTCATAAACACCTAACAAATTTCTGCCCGCATTACTACGAAAGTGATCTGAGAGACAACCATGTTGCATATCACTAAGACTATGAATAGTACAGGAAATACTGTAAATAGTCACTCTGTAAAACAGGAGGCTGTCAACAGAGCTGCTGACTTAACAGAGAGATTAATCTTTTTTCCAAGCCTCTATAAAGCCAGTCCATTTCCTCCCTATATAAAGTACTTACTGGATTGTCCAAAAGCTTATTTTTTCTTTAGCAATCTTTCAGCAGTTATTAAGAAACCAAACACTGCATAATACCACATGGGAGTTACATACAAAAGGGAAACAAAAATAAGAAAAAATAAATAAGTCTAAAAACAATTATCATCTTAAACATAAAAGGCACCACAGCTGATATATTTATCCAACAGATATGAACTACTTATCACTTTGATTGATTATACAGAAGCATTGGCTTATACTTTGGCTCCTACAACCTTTGTATTGTACAGAGCTGTAATATGACACCCTAAGGCCTTATTCACACTACAGTGATTTTTTTCATGTCCACAAAAAAAATTGATTGAGCTAGATACATTTTTCATCCATTTTTCCCCATGTCAAAATTTTTACCATCTGCAATTTTTACTATAGGCAATTTTGCGGGTTGACTGATCTTCATGTCTTAAAGTAATGATGAGATTGTAATTTCCCTTTGCTTAGTTTAGTGGTTGTTGACATATTATCATTATTATTATTATTATTTATTTATATAGCACCATTAATTCCATGGTGCTGTACATGAGAAAATGGCTTACATACAGGGTTATAGATAACATTTACAGTAAACAAATTTACAATGACAGACTGACACAGAGGGGAGAGGACCCTGCCCTTGCGGACTCACATTCTTCAGGCATATTTCGGTTTATGACAGTTGTGGTATAGGGCTCATCACTGTATGGAAATTTACACCATCACTGCCACTGCAAAACTGAATGATCACAAACACTTTCTAAAAGGCAGTGATTCTGTGATTCCATAACCAAACTCTTGACAAGGCCTGCTCACATGCCGGCTTACTGGAAGTCATTCCAGGTGATTACCCAAAGAATTGGCTTGAGAGAAAGCCAAGGGGATGTAAAGCTGCTATAAGAAAAAAAAAAGGGGGGTATTTTGAGGAATCTAAGGTTTAACAGATATTTTGTTCCTATTTTAATGTGTTTCTGCAATCATTGTTTCCAAATACAGTACAGACCAAAAGTTTGGACACACCTTCTCATTTAAAGATTTTTCTGTATTTTCATGACTATGAAAATTGTATATTCACACTGAAGGCATCAAAACTATGAATTAACACATGTGGAATTATATACTTAACAAAAAAGTGTGAAACAACTAAAAATATGTCTTATATTCTAGGTTCTTCAAAGTAGCCACCTTTTGCTTTGATGACTGCTTTGCACACTCTTGGCATTCTCTTGATGAGCTTCAAGAGGTAGTCACCGGGAATGGTTTTCCAACAATCTTGAAGGGGTTCCCAGAGATGCTTAGCACTTGTTGGCCCTTTTGCCTTCACTCTGCGGTTCAGCTCACCCCAAACCATCTCGATTGGGTTCAGGTCTGGTGACTGTGGAGACCAGGTCATCTGGCGTAGCACCCCATCACTCTCCTTCTTGGTCAAATAGCCCTTACACAGCCTGCAGGTGTGTTTGGGGTCATTGTCCTGTTAAAAATAAATTATGGACCAACTAAACGCAAACTGGATGGAATAGCATGCCGATGCAAGATGCTGTGGTAGCCATGCTGGTTCAGTATGCCTTCAATTTTGGTATGATGTGGAGCAGATCCATAGCAAACAGAGCAGAGGAAAAAAAATGCAGAAATCCCTTTACATGTATTGGGTCAGCTATAATGTCAGGCTGCTGCAGTGCAGTACAGCACAACCTCCACCAGGGGGAGTTTGAGAGGAAAGTGAGACTGCAAACACAGGACAGCAGAACAGACGCCACCAAGTGGCGAGAGAGTGGTCAGACAATCCGAGTCAAAAGCACGAGATAGCACAACAGTATAATAGGATAAGGCTACGTTCACATTAGCGTTGTGCGCCGGTGCGTCGGCGACGCAACGGCGACGCAACGCGCGACGCACCAAAAACGCGCCAAAAACGCTGCGTTTTGCGACGTGTGCGTCGTTTTTTGACGAAAATCGGACGCACGAAAAATGCAACTTGTTGCATTTTCTTGCGTCCGACGCTAGCGTCGGAAACGACGCACGTGTCGAAAAACGCTAACAAAAAAACGCACGCATCCCCTATGTTAAACATAGGGGCGCGTCGCCGCTGCGTCGCCGCTGCGTCGCCGACGCAACAGCGACGCACATTAGCGTAACGCTAATGTGAACGTAGCCTTAGACAGACGGATAGTCAGGACGTAGCCAGAGATCAGTAATCCAGAATGGGCAATATACGGTACAATAGGGATAAACAGTAACGAAGTAAAACCAAGACAGGAGAACAGAACCGGAGAATCAAGCAGATAAACAGACAGAGAAATACTCGGAAAAGGGCAGACAGAGGGAGTTAACAGACACAGGACAAGTCAATGTTCACAGCAAGGCAAATCAAGAGCTACCAGCAGGGTCAGGTTAATACGCAGAAGGCAGAACTATAGCTGACACTGCCAGCAAGATTAATGGGAGCTAAATAGCAAACCCGAACCCAGAACGAGGCAGAGCAAAGTTAACCCTTAACATGATCTGTCAAAAAAAAAGGGCAGACACTAATAAACCCTGGAACGGATCATGACAGTACCCTCCTCTCAAGGGGGGCCACCGGACCCCCAAGTTTCCCAGGATAGCGTGCATGAAATGCCCAGACCAATCAATCAGTATGGACAGATCGCGTCGGGACCCAAGATCGATCCACAGGATCATAACCCCTCCAATGGACCAAATACTGAAGTGAACTACGGACCATGTAAGAATCCACGATCTGTTCTACTTCAATACTCGGTCTGACCATCCACAGAGACGGGAGGAGGAGGGGATGGAGGCCCAGCGGAAGATGGTACAAAGGATTTAAGAAGGGATTTATGGAACACATTGGGCATCCAAAGCGACTGAAGAAGGCGTAAACGAAAGGAAACTGGATTGACCACCTCAATGATCTTGTAAGAACCAATAAACTTGGGACCAAGCTTAGCAGAAGGAATCTTTAGACAAATGTTCTTGGTAGACAACCACACTTTATCTCCTACCAGGAATATAGGTCCTACAGACCGTCGCTTATCAGCAAAAAGTTTATGTTTGCCCTGAGCCATCCCAATGTTCTTCTGGACATCCCTCCACACCTCCCCCAACAGTTTCACTGCCGTATCAGCCCCTGGACATCCTGAATCCAGCCTAGAAAATTCACCAAAATGGGGGTGAAAACCGTAGTTGCAGAAGAATGGAGAGGTGCCTGTGGACTGGTTAATCCGATTATTAAATGCAAAATCAGCCACGGGCAATGAAGAACACCAATCATCCTGCTGAGACATAGCAAGACACCTCAACATCTGTTCAAGTGACTGATTGGTCCTCTCCGTCTGCCCGTTGGTCTCAGGATGGTAAGCAGAGGAGAAGGTCAAACAAATACCCAATCTTTTACAAAATGCCCTCCAAAATTTGGACACAAATTGTACTCCTCTATCAGACACCAAACTCAGAGGCACGCCATGCAGCTGTACAACGTGCTCAACAAACAATCTAGATAGTGTCTCAGCATTAGGCAATCCTGCCAGAGGCACAAAATGCGCTTGCTTACTGAATCTGTCAACCACTACCCAGATTACAGTTTTGCCATTGGAAGGAGGGAGATCAGTGATAAAATCCATGGACAAATGAGTCCAAGATCTATCTGGAATTGGCAATGGCATCAATTCCCTGGCCGGCCGGTTATAGGAGCTCTTAGCTCTGGCACAGGTATCACAAGCAGACACAAACACTATCACAAGCAGACACAAACACAATGATATCAGAGTTCATGGAGAGCCACCAAAACAGCCTAGCAATAGCTTTTTGGGTGGCAGAGATCCCCGGGTGACCACTAAGAGCAGAATCGTGGAACTCCTGGAGAATCCTCAATCGGTACTGAACTGGGACAAAAAGCTTATTGTCAGGCAAAGAGGGAGGAGCAAGAGACTGAGCCTTTCGAATCTCCTGCTCCAATTCAGAGGATACCCCCGCAACCACCCCGTGCTGAAGAATGGAGGAAGGAGGTTCGGGGGGTGATATCGGATCAAAACTGCGAGGTAAGACATCAGCCTTGACATTCTTGGAAACAGGCCGAAAAGTGATTGAAAAATGAAAATGAGAAAAAAAAAGCCTGTCTAGGAGTTAACCGTTTGGCGGTTTCAATATAAGACAAGTTCTTGTGGTCTGCAATCAGTGTGATCCGATGAACCACCCCCTACAAAAAATGCTTCCATTCTTCAAAAGCCAATTTTATAGCCAATAACTCCCGGTTCCCAACATCATAGTTCCTCTCAGCAGAAGAAACTTACGGGAGAAAAAGGCACATGGTCTTAAGTTGGTCAAAGTAATGGGTCCATGAGACAACACCGCCCCTACTCCCACCCCTGATGCTTCCACCTCTACAATGAATGGTTTAGATGGATCAGGCTAAACTAATACAGGAGCAGACATAAAAAAAATTTTTAATGTAATAAATGCTTCAACTGCCAAGGATGACCAAACTTTGAGATCAGCCCCCTTGCAAATGAGATTGGTGAGTGGCTTGACTACCTGAGAAAACCCCTTGATGAATTTCTGGTAATAATTGGCAAAGCCCAGAAAATGCTGCAACCCCTTGAGGTCTCTGGGTTGCACCCAATCAAAAATGGCCTGTACCATTCCGGGATCCATCCGAAACCCATTCGCAGAAAGGATGATCCCCAGAAAAAAAAGCTCCTGGACACAAAACAAACATTTCTCTGGTTTAGCAAACAAAGAATTTCCCCATAACCGGTGAAGAACAGCACGTAAATGACCAATGTGAGATTCTTTGTCAGGCGAGAAAACAAGGATATCATCCAGGTATATAACCATAAAGCACCCGATAAAAATCAGAAAAAACATCATTCATGAAGTTCTGAAACACAGCGGGCGCGTTTGTGAGACCAAAGGGCATGACCAAATTTTCAAACAGGCCCTCGGAGGTGAGAAATGCCATTTTCCATTCATCCCCTTCCTGAATGCGGATAAGGTTATATGCTCCCCTAAGATCGAGTTTGGAAAACCACTTAGCCCCAGACAATTGGTTATAGTGATCAGGAATGAGTGGGAGAGGGTAGGTATTTCTCACCGTAATTTTATTTAGTTCCCGGAAATCGAGGCATGGGCGTAAACCACCATCTTTTTTCTTGACAAAAAAATCCCGCGGCCACAGGTGAGACAGAGGGACGGATGTGACCTTTGCGTAGACTATCAGAGATATAGTTTTTCATAGCAGTACGTTCCGGGCCAGAAAGATTGTACAAACGGGCTTTGGGCAATTTAGAAGGATGATGGGGTGGTAAGACTTCAGCCTCTTTTTCGGAGAACACATCACCAAAGTCCTTTAAGTACTCCGGAATACCCTCTGGACTAATGGCAGACACAAACACAACAGAAAGACAACCATTGGAACAATTAGGAACCCATTTAACAATATCACGAGATCCCCAGTCTATAACAGGAATATGCCTCTGCAACCAGGGGAACCCCAACACCACTACAGCAGGAAGATTATTCATAACATAACATGAAGTTCGTTCCTGGTGCAAGGAACCCACCTTTAGGAGGAACTCCTTAGAGACAAATTTAAGGACATTTTTAGCCAACGGTGTCTTATCAATGGCAACGATATGGATGGGAGTCTCTAGACTAACTGTCCCTAACTTTAACTTGGACACCAGACTATAGTCAATGAAGTTCATGGAAGATCCACAGTCCACAAACGCTGAAGTGGATGCAAAAACACCTCCATAACACAGTTCCACCTCTAACAAAACTTTTTGAAATGACGAAAATGGTACCTGTGAGTCTGGATGACCTCCTAGCCCATCACCCAGACTCGGCAGCTTGTTACTAGATGGACAAGAGGGGCAGTCCTTCTTCCAATGTCCCGGATCTCCACAATAAAAACATAATTTCCCATCACGTCGCCGTTTCCTCTCCTTCTCCTTGAAATTGATGGCACCAACTTCCATAGTCTCCTTGAATTACATCACCTCAGACTTGGCAGGCAAAATAGGAATCTTACGCTGGATAATTCTTCTCTCCCGTAATCTCCGGTCCATACGAATAGCCTGAGTCATGGCCTCCTCCAGGGAACTGGGAGGCGTGTGAAGGGCCAGCACATCATTGAGATGATCAGAAAGGCCTCTCAAACAGGCATCTCAGAGCAGAGTCACCCCAAGACACCTCAACGGACCACCGCCTAAACTCAGAACAATACTGTTCAGCAGTGAGTTCATTCTGGGAGAGACTCATGATTATTATTATTATTATTATTTATTTATATAGCACCAATGATTCCATGGTGCTGTACATGAGAAGGGGTTACATACAAGTTACAAATATCACATACAGTAAACAAACTAACAATGACGGACTGATACAGAGGGGCGAGGACCCTGCCCTTGCGGGCTTACATTCTGCAGGATTATGGGGAAGGAGACAGTAGGTTGAGGGATGCAGGAGCTCCGGTGTTGGTGAGGCGGTAGCTCTGGTGTTGGTGAGGCGGTAGCTCCGGTGTTGGTGAGGCAGTAGCTTCGGTAGTGATGAGGAGGCAGCGGGGTCAGTGCAGGCTGTAGGCTTTCCTGAAGAGATGAGTTTTCAGGTTCCGTCTGAAGGATCCGACAGTGGTTGATAGTCGGACGTGTTGGGGCAGAGAGTTCCAGGGAAGGGGGATATTCGGGAGAAGTCTTGGAGGCGATTGGATGAGGAGCGAATAAGTGTGGAGGAGAGAAGGAGGTCTTGGGAGGACCGGAGATCACGTGAGGGAAGATAATGATCATGTCCTCTGCAACTCTGACTCGGTCCGGTTCATCATAAATAAGTCCCAGAGCCTCAAAGAATCTGTCCACTGACACACGTTCAGGGGCAGAAGCAGGTAAAGAGAAAGCCCATGATTGAGGTCCCTCCCGCAGTAAGGAAATAATTATCCACACCCGCTGACTCTCATCTCCAGAAGATCGAGGTCTAAGAGAAAAAAAAAGCTTGCAACTCTGCTTAAAAGTATGAAATCTCTCCCTCTCCACAGAGAAGGTATCTGGGAGCTTGACAGTAGGTTCAGGAGAGTGCAAAGATACATCAACAGTGTCAGAGTGCTTACAGTCAGTCTGCAGCGATTTAACTGTGTCAGAAAGCTGCCTTTGCAGGTGGTTATGAGATGAGGACAAGGCCCTCTGTTCCAGAAACAGGTCTTGTATCATTATTGTCAAACTGTCCATTTGATCCGCTAAGATATGGAGCGGATCCATATCAAACAGAGCAGAGGAAAAAAAAATGCAGAAATCCCTTTAAATGTATTGGGTCAGCTATAATGTCAGGCTGCTGCAGTGCAGTACAGCAGAACCTCCACCAGGGGGAGCTTGAGAGGAAAGTGAGACTGCAAACATAGGACAGCAGAACAGACGCCACCAAGTGGCGAGAGAGTGGTCAGACAATCCGAGTCAAAAGCACGAGATAGCACGACAGTATAATAGGATTAGACAGACGGATAGTCAGGACGTAGCTAGAGATCAGAACCAGTGAATCAAGCAGACAGAGCAATACTGGGAAAAGGGCAGACAGAGGGAGTTAGCAGTCACAGGACAAGTCAGGGTTCACAGCAGGGCAAATCAAGAGCTACCAACAGGGTCAGGTTAACACGCAGAAGGCAGAACTATAGCTGACACTGCCAGCAAGATTCATGGGAGCTAAATAGCAAACCCGAACTCAGAACAAAGCAGAGCAAAGTTAACCCTTGACATGATCCATTCAAAAAAAAAGGGCAGACACTAATAAACTCTGGGACGCATCATGGCATCAACAACAGTGTCACCAGCAAAGGACCCCCACACATCACACCTCCTCCTCCATGCTTCAAGGTGGGAACCAGGCATGTAGAGTCCATCCATTCACTTATTCTGCGTAGCACAAAGACACGGAGGTGGGAACCAAAGATCTCAAATTTGGACTCATCAGACAAAAGCACAGATTTCCACTGGTCTAATGTCCATTCATTGTGTTCTTTAGCCCAAAAAAGTCTCTTCTGCTTGTTGCCTGTCCTTAGCAGTGGTTTCCTAGCAGCCATTTTACCATGAAGGCCTGCTGCACAAAGTCTCGTCTTAACAGTTGTTGTAGAGATGTGTCTGCTGCTAGAACTCTGTGTGGCATTGACCTGGTCTCTAATCTGAGCTGCAGTTAACCTGCGATTTCTGAGGCTGGTGACTCGGATAAACTTTTCCTCAGAAGCAGAGGTGACTCTTGGTCTTCCTTTCCTGGGGTGGTCCTCATGTGAGCCAGTTTCTTTGTAGCGCTTGATGGTTTTTGCAACTGCACTTGGGGACGCTTTCAAAGTATTCCCAATTGTCCGGACTGACTGACCTTCATTTCTTAAAGTAATGATGGCCATTTGTTTTTCTTTACTTAGCTGCTTTTTTCTTGCCATAATACAAATTCTAACAGTCTATTCAGTAGGACTATCAGCTGTGTATCCACCAGACTTCTGCACAACACAACTGATGGTCCGAATCCCATTTATAAGGCAAGAATTCCCACTTATTAAACCAGACAGGGCACACCTGTGAAGTGAAAACCATTTCCGGTGACTACCTCTTAAAGCTCATCAAGAGAATACCAAGAGTGTGCAAAGCAGTCATCAAAGCAAAAGGTGGCTACTTTGAAGAGCCTAGAATATAAGACATATTTTCAGTTGTTTCACACTTTTTTGCTAAGTATATAATTCCACATGTGTTAATTCATAGTTTTGATGCCTTCAGTGTGAATGTACAATTTTCATAGTCATGAAAATACAGAAAAATCTTTAAATGAGAAGATGTGTCCAAACTTTTGGTCTGTACTGTATATACATTTAAGATTTTGCTGCCTTTAGTCTGATTCTACAATGTGCACATTCCAATAAAAACAATTAAATAAACAGGGTTGTCCAAGCTTGTGATTAGTACTGTAAATCTATAACTCAGAACATTGACATGGACACTTTAGGACATGGACACCTGCAAAATTGTAATAACTACAATCATATTATCCTGCACAAGTTCATTCAACTAAATACAAAATTACAAAAGTACAGTATCACATTTTTTAGAAACACTTAAAACAAATCCGAAAGAAGAAATGTGCATTGGAAAATAAACCACATTTTATCATGGATGGGCCTTTGACTTCATCTGTCAATGGTCTGCCTGTACAGGCAGCGCAAGAACCCATTTGGATCAACTGTTGATTGTCCTCATCCTGTGGGTCTGCAGCAGCCTGCATCTAAATACATATAGGGGTTGTGTTACACAATCCTGTCAGGTGAGCAAATCTGCCTATATCCTTCTTCTTTTTCTTTTTTATCTTCTTTTATTTTTATATAGCACTAACATATTCATCAATTCTTTACAGTTTTCACACATTATCACCACTGTCCCCGATGGGGCTCACAATCTAAATTCCCTATCTGTATGTCTTTGGAATGTGGGAGGAAATGGGAGAACCCAGAGGAAACCGACACAAACACGAGGAGAACATACAAACTCATTGCAGATGTTGTCCTTGGTGGGATTTCAACCAAGGACTCCAGCGCTGCAGTACTAACCAATGAGTCACCGTGCTGCGCTATAGTAACATTTTTTTACCCTGATAAGACCCTATTACCCTATTGCCTTTCCAGTTTACTCACCCAAAATAAGAGCACATGTTCATATTGTTTTGCTTCTACAATAGAATTTCTATGTTATGCTATACCATATGGCAGCACACAAAGAAACTATGGCTCTGTAGTAAGGAGCCACATGCACTCCCTCCTGTACAGCCACTGCGCACATGATGTGCTAATTACATATGTCAAAGAAGACTTTAAGACTTTATGACATTTCAACTCATTTCTCATTTGTCAAGATACAACAAATCGTTCTGAGAATTTTAAGGAATAGAGCAGTACAGTCTTTGTAACAACCATGCATACTCATTCGTTTAACTTCTCACCTTTGTAATTTTGATGTCATTACTCTCAAATCACTTTTTTCCAGTCTGTTAATTTCCTACCTGGGCACAGAACCTGCTAAAAACTATCCACTGACTTCTCCATCTGAATAGATTTTGAAGTAACATTTTGTGTAAAAATTGTGGCAACTGCTCCAGATGCAACAACCTATTATTTTTCAGTGGATAAATTATATATCATTATGACGGAATATACAAAATATATACCACTGACATATGGCCATTTGTATGGGGGAACATGTTAGTTTTTCCTACTCATTCGTCATCTGATAGCTATAAAATTGCAGATATGTGTCAGATTGAATTTGTGTGGGGGGGGGGGGCCTTGAAGCAATTGGTTGAGGAACCACCTGTTGTATCTAGATGTAGGAGAGGTGGTCATCTATACATATGTCCATCTTTATTTTCAGTCTAAGTTATGAAGACAGCTGAGTCACCTTATTCTTTGATTTCAAAAAAGAGAGTTAATTGCATACATCATCATATCCACTACTGAGTGAGATTTCTCTGGGATGGGTGGTAGAGCCAAAGGCAGTGTAGGTGCCATTGCTCATGCCACAGGTGGACTCTGTTTAAAGCAAACCTTTCAGGAGGATTTCGCAGAGCAAACTACAGGCATTATCAGGTTGGCGGTGTTAAACTTATTCAAATGATAACTGGGGTGAAGAAATCCGTCCCAGTATACAAGTAAAAAAAAAACACTTCTAATCTTTACTCAATTGCTTACCAGATGCTGGCTTTCAGTCATATGGATGGTGCTGCATATTGATTCAGTCACGCTCCTCTGGACAGTAGTCACAAGTAGCACATTGTGATTGATGGCCTGGAAAGCCCCGATGTCACACCAATAACCAAGGGCATCCCACGCTTGTGTGTTGACAGCCAGCTCCCAGACGTGTGCACCCACAAGATTCACCAATCCTCTGACTCACATCAGCTTCCGGAGCATGTGCAATTAACAAATGAAGTTGGTGATGTACACAAGCTTAAATGCGCATCAGGGGAAGTAGTAGGGATGAATGACGTGACAGGTTCCCATCAATCAAGAGAGATTGTAGAAACATACTTCACATTTCAATGCTCCTAGGAAGCCAGATATGCCCGCTTTTACCTCAATGTTCCTTTGGGGAACCCTCTCATGTATTTCAATATTGCTTCACCTCTTGATCATCTATTTTTTTAACACCACAAAAGCTTTTTAACTCTGGTATAAAGGTTAAATAGAAAAAATGCATTCACATTTTTTTGACATAATAGGTAGGTAGGAAGTTTTAAATTGCTTTTTCTGAAATAGGTTTATACATTTATTCAATACATTTGAACTAAAATCTGTCTCATTAAAGTATTAAAGTTAATTTTCTAGAATATACACTATACACAATTATGTAAAATCATGGTCTGTGCTAGTTATTTTGTTCTTTTCTACTGACATGTATATGTAATTACATTCTTTCTCAAACTTTCATAGTAACAAACTATGAATATCTTTAAATCTCGATTAAATTGACTCATTATTAGACTACTTGCTGTTCACAACTTCTTAAGGCTCTCTTCCTCATGATTATTCCTCATTTTGAACAAAGAACAGACATCTCTTACAAGTCCAAGGCATATTTAATAATGCTTTACTCATTTTATGTAATATGCTTGTACCGTCTTTGGTTCCTAGGCATAGTTTAATTATCTTTTTATTTATTTAAGTATAGTTGCAATCCACCACTGAATGCTGAAAAAAAGTTTTGCACTCAAGCCAAAATGTTATCTAATAAGTCACAGCATGGGGTAGCTTTCAAAATGACTACATAAAGGTAGACATATTGTGTCTTGTAAAAGTCTTCCGATTAAAAGATCGATAAATTCCGATGGGTTAAGGTACTGTTACACTTAACGACTTACCAACGATCACGACCAGCGATACGACCTGTCCGTGATCGTTGGTAAGTCGTTGTGTGGTCGCTGGGGAGCTGTCACACAGACAGCTCTCTCCAGCGACCAACGATCAGGGGAAAGACTTCGGCATCATTGAAACTGTCTTCAACGATGCCGAAGTCCCCGGGTAACCAGGGTAAACATCGGGTTACTAAGTGCAGGGCCGTGCTTAGTAACCCGATATTTACCCTGGTTACAATTGTAAAAGTAAAAAAAACAAACAGTACATACTCACATTCTGATGTCTGTCACGTCCCCCGCCGTCAGCTTCCCGCACTGACTGTGTCAGCGCCAGCCGTAAAGCAGAGAACAGCGGTGACGTCACCTCTGTGCTCTGCTTTACGGCCAGCCCGGTGCTGACAGTCAGTGCAGGGAAGCTGACGGCGGGGGACGTGACAGACATCGGAATGTGAGTATGTACTGTTTGTTTTTTTACTTTTACAATGGTAACCAGGATAAATATTGGGTTACTAAGCGCGGCCCTGCGCTTAGTAACCCGATATTTACCCTGGTTACAAGTGAACACATTGCTGGATTGGCATCACACACGCCGATCCAGCGATGACAGTGGGTGATCAGTGACCAAAAAAAGGTCCTGATCATTCCCCAGCGACAAACGATCTCCCAGCAGGGGCCTGATCATTGGTCGCTGTCACACATAATGAGATCGTTAGCGGGATCGTTGCTATGTCACAAAAAGCGTGATGTTGCAACGATATCGTTAACGAAATCGTTATGTGTGAAGGTACCTTTAATTGAATGGGTCCTCTCTACAGTGAGATGAGTGGATTTTCAAGTTGATACCAGAGATGATAATTTGTAAGATGTCATACCTAAAGGGCATTATGGGAAATTCCGCCCGACCTCATATAAAGAACTTAGCCCCTTCACTGATGCTTCAGCAGTGTGGGTAATAGTGCTGGGCAAGTTTTTTCTATTTGTGTGAACTGCGAATCAAATCTTAAAGTCTTTGAAGTGGTGTGAAACCACGGATTTCAAGAAAATTAAAATCTTCATAGACCAATACACTCATCTTTAGCGGATTCAATAAACAAACTGCTTCTAATATTTTCCCATTCGCAATACCATCTGTTAACCCCTTTACCCCAAAGGGTGGTTTCCATGCTAATGACGGGCCAATTTTTACAATTCTGACCACAGTCCTTTTATGAGGAACACTTCCATGGATCCTGGTGATTCTGGCACTGTTTTCTCATGACATATTGTACTTCATGATAGTGTTTTACCATGATAGTGTTTTACTTTCTTTGATATGACTTGCGTTTATTTGTGAAAAAAACTAAAATTTGGCAAAAATATTGAAAATTTTGCAATTTTCAAAATTTAAATTTTCATGCTCTTAAATCACAGAGATATGTCACATAAAATACTTAATAAGTGACCTATCCCACAGGTTTACATTACATCAGCACAATTTTGGAACCAATTTTCTTTTGTTAGGAAGATATAAGGGTTAAAAGTTAAACAGCGATTTCTCATTTTTACAACACCATTTTTTTATTAGTGACCACATCACATTTGAAATCACTTTGAGGGGCCTATATTAGAGAAAATACCCAAAAGTGACACCATTCGAAATACTGCACCTCTGAAGGTGCTCAAAACCACATTCAAGAAGTTTATTAATAGTGATGAGCAAATATACTCATTAATCGAGATTTCCCGAGCACGCTCAGGTGACCTCTGAGTACTTTTAGTGCTCGGAGATTTAGCTTTCATCGCCGGAGCTGCATGATTACATCTGTTAGCCAGCATAAGTACATGTGGGGGTTGCCTGGTTGCTAGGGAATCCCCACATGTAATCAAGCTGGCTAAGAGATGTAAATCATTCAGCTGAGGTGAGGAAAACTAAATCTCTGAGCACTAAAAAATACTCGGAGGACACCTGAGCGTGCTCAGGAAATCTCGAGTAATGAGTATATTCGCTCATCACTATTTATTAACCCTTCAGGAATTTTTGGAATGTTTAAAATAAAAATGAACATTTAACTTTTTTCACAAAAAAACTTACTTCAGATCCAAGAGTAACAGGAGAAATTGGACCCCAAAAGTTGTTGTACAATTTGTCTTGAGTACGCTGATACCCCACATATGCAGGTAAACCACTGTTTGTGCGCATGGCAGAGTTTGGATGGGAAGGAGAGTAGCTTGACTTTTTCAAAGCAAAATTGGCTGCCTGCAATTAAGATCGTATGCCATGTTGCATTTGGAGAGACCCTTATGTGCCTAAACAGTGGAAATCCCCCACAAGTGACATCATTTTGGAAACTAGACCCCCTAAGGAACTTATCTAGGTGTGTGGTGAGCACTTTGAACCCTGAAGTGCTTCACAGAAGTTTAAAATGTAGAGCTGTAAAAATAAAAAATTATATTTTTTTTAACAAAAATGATGTTTTGGCCCCCAATTATTTATTTTCCCAAAGTTAAAAGGAGAAATTTTACCTCACAACTTGTTGTGCAATTTGTTCTGAGTATGCTGAAATCACATATGTTGGGGTAAACCACTGCTTGGGCACATGGCAGAGCTCAGAAGGGAAGGAGCACCGTTTGACTTTTTCAAGCAGAATTAGCTGGAATTGAGATCGGGCGCCATGTCACTTTTGTGCCTAAACAGTGGAAACCCCTCAATTCTAACTCCAACCCTAACTCCAGCACACCCCTAACCCTAATCCCAACCCTAACCATAACCCTAAACACAAATCTAACCCTAATACACCCCTAACCCTAATTCCAACTGTAACCATATTCCAAACCCTACCCCCAACTTTAACCCCAACCCTACCCCTAACTTTAGCCCCAACCCTAAACCTAACATTAGCCCCATCCCTAACCCTAACTTTAGCCCCAACCCTAACTCTTACTTTAGCCCTAACCCTAACTTTATCCCAACTCACTTTAGCCCAACTCTAACCCTAATGGGAAAATGTAAATATTTTTTTTGCGGTCACCGTTATATCATTAATAATGGCGATCACAACACCGGGGTCAGTGAAACTCGACCCGAATCATGTTCTCAGGGGTCTCGGCTACCTCCGGCAGCCGAAACCGTGGAGAAATTCGGACACTATAACCTTAAACCTCAGAGCTGTTAAAAAGCTGCGCTATGGTTTAAGTACCCATAACTGCCGCCGTTAAAAGGCGTATCGTCGGTAATTAACCCTTAACCCCTGGAACTTTATTCATTTTTTCGTTTTTGCTTTCGAGCTCCCCTTCTTTCCAGATCCATAACTGTTTTACTTTTCTGTCAATATGGCCAAGTGAGGGCTTATTTTTTGCAGGATGAGTTGTACTTTTGAACGTCATTGGTTTTTGCATGTCGTGTAACAGAAAACAGGAAAAAAATTCCAAGTGTGATGAAATTGCAAAAAAATGTGCAATCCCACACTGGTTTTTTGTGTGGCTTTTTTGCTAGGTTCACTAAATGCTAAAACTGATCTACCACTATGATTCTCCGGGTCATTATGAGTTCATAGACACCAAACATGCCAAACATGTCTAGGTTCTCTTTTTTCTAAGTGGTAGATACGTTCTTTTGATTGACCATTATTGCATTTTAATGCAATGTCGTGGCGACCAAAAAAACATAATTTTGTCGTTTTGATTTTTTTCTCATTGCGCCATTTAGCGATCAGGTTAATCCTTTTTTTATTGATAGATCGGGCGGGCTATTCTGAACGCGGCGATACCAAATATGTGTAGGTTTGATTTTTTTTATTTATTTTGATTGGGTGCAAAAGAGGGTGATTTGAGCTTTTGTATATTTTTTTATATATTTTAAACACTTTTTATTTTGGCATGCTTCAGTAGCCACCATGGGAGGCTTGAAGCATCCACTACTCGATCGCCTCTGCTACATAGAGGTGATGCACAGATCACCTCTATGCAGCAGAATTACAAGCTTGCTATGAGCGCCGACCACAGGGTGGCGCTCATAGCAATCTACCATCAACAACCATAGAGGTCTCAAGGAGACCTGTGGCTGTGATGGCAATGCACCGCTGACCCCCGATCACATGACAGGGTAAGCAGTGCACATACTTTCGGCTGCGCGGCTGGCAGCGCTTGTTAAATGCCGCTGTCAGAGTTTGACAGCGGCATTTAACTAGTTAATGGGCATGCACAGATCACAATTCCACTCGCGCCCATTGTGTGCCCAATGGCGCAATGTCAATGTCGCGGCTTTGAGGTGGGCTCTCCGCCGAAGCCCACCTCAAAGCGGGGGATACTGCCAGCTGACGTACTATCCTGTTAGCTGTCAGAAAGCGGTTAAGGGGTTAAATGTAACTCTCACCCAATCGCCGGCGCAGTAGGGGAGAATGATGAGAGCCGTGTTCAGCACCCGGCGCCGGGGAACAGTGCTTACTGCACCGCTTCTTCCCTGACATCCGTCCTTGTGGTACTGATGCGGCACACACATGCCACGTGTGCCACAAGTATTACACACACAGACACTGACATCTCCGGTACCAGAAATATCAGGCCGTGTGAAAGAGGCCTTATAGCGGGTTTTTATAATTGGCTCCTGTCAAAAAGATGCTTTTTATTGCATCACATTTTGAGCGCTATAAATTTTCCATATTTTGGTCCACAGAGTTTGGGAGGTCCTGTTTTTGGCGGGACGACGTTTTTGTATTGGTATCATTTTTGGGCACATGACATTTTTTTTTATCACTTTCTATTCCGATTTTTGGGAGACAGTATGAGCAAAAACCAGCAGTACATGAATTTCTTTTTGTGGGGGGGGGGGATTTATACCGTTCCGTGTGTGGTAAAATTGATAAGGCAGTTTTATTCTTCGGGTCAGTACGATTACAGCGATATCTCATTTATATCTTTTTTTATGTTTTGCCACTTTTATATAATAAAAACTATTTTATAGAAAAAAATAATTGTTTTTGCAGCACTTTATTCTGACAGCTGTTTTTTTGTGGGACAAGATGACATTTTCACCTGTAACATGTTTGTTTCTATCCATCTTTTTGATCTCGTGTTATTCCACTTTTTGTTCTGCGGTATGATGATAAAACATTGTTTTTTTATGGTATTCACTAAAGGGGTTAACTAGTGGGGCAGTTTTATAGGATGGGTCATTACGGATGCAGTGATACCAAAAATTTGTGTACTTTTATTGTTTATATATTTTTTTTCATTTTAATATTTATTTATTTAGCGATAGAATAAATATTGATTTTTTTATTATTTTTTATTTAACCCCTTCATGACCCAGCCTATTTTGACCTTAAAGACCTTGCCGTTTTTTGCAATTCTGACCAGTGTCCCTTTATGAGGTAATAACTCAGGAACGCTTCAATGGATCCTAGCGGTTCTGAGATTGTTTTTTCGTGACATATTGGGCTTCATGTTAGTGGTAAATTTAGGTCAATAAATTCTGTGTTTATTTGTGATAAAAACGGAAATTTGGCGAAAATTTTGAAAATTTCGCAATTTTCACATTTTGAATTTTTATTCTGTTAAACCAGAGAGGTATGTGACACAAAATAGTTAATAAATAACATTTCCCACATGTTTACTTTACATCAGCACAATTTTGGAAACAAAATTTTTTTTTGCTAGGAAGTTATAAGGGTTAAAATTTGACCAGCGATTTCTCATTTTTACAACGAAATTTACAAAACCATTTTTTTTAGGGACCACCTCACATTTGAAGTCAGTTTGAGAGGTCTATATGGCTGAAAATACCCAAAAGTGACACCATTCTAAAAAATGCACCCCTCAAGGTGCTCAAAACCACATTCAAGAAGTTTATTAACCCTTCAGGTGCTTCACAGCAGCAGAAGCAACATGGAAGGAAAAAATGAACATTTAACTTTTTAGTCACAAAAATGATTTTTCAGCAACAATTTTTGTATTTTCCCAATGGTAAAAGGAGAAACTGAACCACGAAAGTTGTTGTCCAATTTGTCCTGAGTACGCTGATACCTCATATGTGGGGGTAAACCACTGTTTGGGCACACGGCAGGGCTTTGAAGGGAAGGAGCGCCATTTGACTTTTTGAATGAAAAATTGGCTGCACTCTTTAGCGGACACCATGTCAAGTTTGGAGAGCCCCCGTGTGCCTAAAAATTGGAGCTCCCCCACAAGTGACCCCATTTTGGAAACTAGACGCCCCAAGGAACTTATCTAGATGCATAGTGAGCGCTTTAAACCCCCAGCTGCTTCACAAATTGATCCGTAAAAATGAAAAAGTACTATTTTTTCACAAAAAAAATTCTTTTAGCCTCAATTTTTTCATTTTCACATGGACAACAGGATAAAATGGATCCTAAAATTTGTTTGGCAATTTCTCCTGAGCACACCGATACCTCACATGTGGGGGTAAACCACTGTTTGGGCACATGGTAAGGCTCGGAAGGGAAGGAGCGCCATTTGACTTTTTGAATGAAAAATTATCTCCATCGTTAGCGGACACCATGTCGCGTTTGGAGAGACCCTGTGTGCTTAAACATTGGAGCTCCCCCACAAGTGACCCCATTTTGGAAACTGGACCCCCCAAGGAACTTATCTAGATGCCTAGTGAGCACTTTAAACCCTCAGGTGCTTCACAAATTGTTCCGTAAAAATGAAAAAGTGCTTTTTTTTCACAAAAAAATTTCTTTTCGCCTCAATTTTTTCATTTTCACATGGGCAATAGGATAAAATGGATCCTAAAATATGTTGAGCAATTTCTCCCGAGTACGCCGATACCTCATATGTGGGGGTAAACCACTGTTTGGGCACACGGCAGGGCTCGGAAGGGAAGGCGCGCCTTTTGACTTTTTGAATGGAGAATTAGCTCCATTTGTTAGCGGACACCATGTCGCATTTGGAGAGCCCCTGTGTGCCTATGCAATGGAGCTCCCCCACAAGTGACCCCATTTTGGAAACTAGACCCCCCAAGGAACTTATCTAGATGCATACTGAGCACTTTAAACCCCCAAGTGCTTCACAGAAGTTTATAATGCAGGGCCATGAAAATAAAAAATAATTTTTCTTTTCTCAAAAATGATTTTTTAGCCTGGAATTTCCTATTTTGCCAATGGTAATAGGAGAAATTGGACCACAAATGTTGTTGTCCAGTTTGTCCTGAGTATGCTGATACCCCATATGTGGGGGTAAACCACTGTTTGGGCGCACGGGAGGGCTCCGAAGGGAAGGCACGCCATTTGGCTTTTTAAATGGAAAATTAGCTCCAATCATTAGCGGACACCATGTCACGTTTGGAGAGCCCCTGTGTGCCTAAACATTAGAGATCCCCCACAAATGACCCCATTTTGGAAACTAGACCCCCAAAGGAACTAATCTAGATGTGTGGTGAGCACTTTTAACCCTCAAGTGCTTCACAGAAGTTTATAACGCAGAGCCATGAAAAAAAAAAAAAATCTTTTCTCAAAAATGATTTTTTTAGCCCGCAATTTTTTATTTTCCCAAGGGTAACAGGAGAAATTTGACCCCAAAAGTTGTTGTCCAGTTTCTCCTGAGTACGCTGATACCCAATATGTGGGGGTAAACCACTGTTTAGGCACATGTTGGGGCTCGGAAGTGAAGAAGTGACGTTATGAAATGCAGACTTTGATGGAATGCTCTTCGGGCGTCACGTTGCGTTTGCAGAGCCCCTGATGTTGCTAAACAGTAGAAACCCCCCACAAGTGACCCCATTTTGGAAACTAGACCCCGAAAGGAACTTATCTAGATATGTGGTGAGCACTTTCAACCCCCAAGTGCTTTACAGAAGTTTATAACACAGAGCCGTGAAAATAATAAATACGTTTTCTTTACTCAAAAATAATTTTTTAGCCCAGAATTTTTTATTTTCCTAAGGGTTACAGGAGAAATTGGACCCCAAAAGTTGTTGTCCAGTTTCTCCTGAGTAAGCTGATACCCCTTGTGTGAGGGTAAACCACTGTTTGGGCACACGTCGGGGCTCAGAAGGGAAGTAGTGACTTTTGAAATGCAGACTTTGATGGAATGGTCTGCGGGCGTCACGTTGCGTTTGCAGAGCCCCTGGTGTGCCTAAACAGTAGAAACCCCACACAAGTGACCCCATTTTGGAAACTAGACCCCCCAAGGAACTTATCTAGATATGTGGTGAGCACTTTGAACCCCCAAGTGCTTCACAGACGTTTACAACGCAGAGCCGTGAAAATAAAAAATCATTTTTCTTTCCTCAAAAATGATGTTTTAGCAAGCAATTTTTTATTTTCTCAAGGGTAACAGTAGAAATTGGACCCCAGTAATTGTTGCGCAGTTTGTCCTGAGTATGCTGGTACCCCATATGTGGGGGTGAACCACTGTTTGGGCACACGTCGGGGCTCGGAAGTGAGGGAGCACCATTTGACTTTTTGAATACAAGATTGGCTGGAATCAATGGTGGCGCCATGTTGCGTTTGGAGACCCCTGATGTGCCTAAACAGTGGAAACCCCTCAATTCTAACTCCAACACACCCCTAACCCTTATCCCAACTGTAGCCATAACCCTAATCACAACCCTAACCCCAACACACCCGTAACCCCAACACACCCCTAACCCTAACCACAACCCTAATTCCAACCCAACCCTAGCCCTAAGGCTATGTGCCCCCGTTGTGGATTCGTGTGAGATATTTCCGCACCATTTTTGAAAAATCCGCGGGTAAAAGGCACTGCGTTTTACCTGCGGATTTACCGCGGATTTACCGCGGATTTCCAGTGTTTTTTGTCCGGATTTCACCTGCGGATTCCTATTGAGGAACAGGTGTAAAACGCTGCGGAATCCGCACAAAGAATTGACATGCTGCGGGAAATACAACGCAGCGTTTCCGCGCGGTATTTTCCGCAACATGGGCACAGCGGATTTGGTTTTCCATATGTTTACATGGTACTGTAAACCTGATGGAACACTGCTGCGAATCCGCAGTGGCGAATCCGCAGCGGCCAATCCGCAGCCAAATCCGCACCGTGTGCACATAGCCTAATTCTAAAGGTATGTGCACACGCTGCGGAAAACGCTGCGGATCCGCAGCATTTTCCCATGAGTTTACAGTTCAATGCAAACCTACGGGAAACAAAAATCGCTGTACACATGCTGCAGAAAAACTGCACGGAAACGCAGCGGTTTACATTCCGCAGCATGTCGCTTCTTTCTGCGGATTCCGCAGCGGTTTTACAACTGCTCAAATAGAAAATCGCAGTTGTAAAACCGCATTGAAATGCGCAGAAAAAACATGGTAAATCCGCCATAAATCCGCAGCGGTTTAGCACTGCGGATTTATCAAATCCGCAGCGGAAAAATCCGCAGAGGACCAGAATATGTGTGCACATACCGAAACCCTAACCCTACCCCTAACCCTACCCCTACCCCTAACCCTAACCCTACCCCTAACCCTAACCCTACCCCTAACCCTACCCCTAACCCTACCCCTACCCCTAACCCTAGTTCTTACCCCAACCTTAGTGGAAAAAAAAAAAAAAAAATTTATTGTCCCTACCTATGGGGGTGACAAAGGGGGGGGTGTCATTTACTTTTTTTTTTATTTTGATCACTGAGATAGATTATATCTCAGTGATCAAAATTCACTCTGGAACGAATCTGCCGGGCGGCAGATTCGGCGGGCGCACTGCACATGCGCCCGCCATTTTGGAAGATGACGGCGCCCAGGCAGAAGACGGACGGGACCCCGGCTGGATCGGTAAGTATGATGGGGTGGGGGGGGACCACGGGGGGGCGTCGGAGCACGGGGGGGTGGATCGGAACACGGGGGGGGGGTGGATTGGAGCACGGACTGGGGGAACGCTGTGCGGGCAGGCGGATCGGAGCATGGGGGGGGGATCGCTGTGCGGGGGGGGTGATCGCTGTGCGGGGGGGGTGATCGGAGTGCGGGGGGGTTTGATTAGAGCACGGGGGGTGTGATTGGAGCACGGGGGGAGCGGGCAGGAGGACGGGGGAGCGGAGCACAGGACCGAGGAGAGCGGACCACAGATCGGGGGGCTGGGGGGGCGATCGGAGGAGTGGGGTGGGTGCACATTAGTGTGTCCAGCCATGGCCGATGATATTGCAGCATCGGCCATGGCTGGATTGTAATATTTCACCATTTTTTTAGGTGAAATATTACAAATCGCTCTGATTGGCAGTTTCACTTTCAACAGCCAATCAGAGCGATCGTAGCCACGAGGGGGTGAAGCCACCCCCCCTGGGCTAAACTACCACTCCCCCTGTCCCTGCAGATCGGGTGAAATGGGAGTTAACCCTTTCACCCGATCTGCAGGGACGCGATCATTCCATGACGCATATGCTGCGTCATGGGTCGGAATGGCACCGACTTTCATGACGCAGCGTATGCGTCAAAGGTCGGGAAGGGGTTAAAACTTTTTTTTATAAATATTTTAAAAAAAATTGTTTTACTTTATTCTAACCTTTACACTTTGTCCCACTATGGGACAATCTTTTTTTGCAGGCTGATTGCTTTTATAGCATGCAGATGAAGCAGCAGAGCTGCATTTACTGCACACTGACTTGAGAGACTTCCTGATCATGCACTGCGCATGACCGGGAAGTTTCTTTGCTCTGGTAACCCAGGCAGCGATCAGGACCCCACATCACGCCACGGGGTCTCCAGTCCAAAGGCAGAGGGGGTATCAGCCCTCTGACTGCTCCCGGAATGCTGCGATCATGTTCCATCGCAGTATTTCTGGGGTTAAAGTGCCAGGAGTGGTCCTTGAGAATCAGCTGACACCTGGCCGCGATCGGCTGCACACCACCCATGTGCACGGCAGATCGCTGGGACATACTATCCCATCCATGGTCATATGGGCCCAGGGCACATGGACAGGATAGTACGTTAGATATCAGAGAGGAGTTAATCAATCTGAGAGCCGGGTTAATATTGTCACAGTGTACATTTAAGTTATATTGCATATTTATTACTTTGGTCTCATCTGACCAGAGCACCTTCATACACATGCCATGCTTGGTACACTGGAAAAAGATCTTCTGGTCAGATGAGACAAAAGTAACATTTTTTGAGCTAAATGCAAAATGCTATGTGCAGTGGACAATAAACACTTCATATCACCCTGAAAACAACCATTTTCACGGTCAAACATGGTAGTGGCAGCATGATGCTGTTGGGATGCCTTTCCACAGTAGGGACACTCAAGCTAGTCAGATTTGATGGGATCTAAATACAGGGCAATCCTCGAGAAATACCTATTAAGGGCTGCAAAAGACTTGAGACTGGGGTGGAGGTTCACCGTCCAGCAGGACAACAAACTTAGATATATTGCCAGAGCTACAATGGAATGGTTTAGATCAAAGCATATCAATGTGTCTGAATGACCCAGTCACAGTCCATTCTTAAATCCCTTTGAGAATCTGTGGTAAGGTTTGAAAATTACTTTTCACAAATGCTCTCCATCCAATCTCATTGAGCTAGGCCTAGTTTGAAAAGAACAATGGGCAAAAATTTCAGCCTCTAGATGTCCAAAGCTGATAAGAGAGGTACCTCAAAATGACTTGCAGCAGTAATTTCAGCGAAAGCTTGTTCTATAAAGTATTGACTTAGGGCGACTGAATACAAATGCACATCACAATTTTCAGATTTATACTTTTAAAATATTTAGAAATCCAGACATCATGTAATATCAACTGTAACTTACAGAATTCTTGTCTAAGGGCATGTTTATAAGTGGTAGACTTGGAAGAATTTCTGCAGCTGTAAATCAGTTACATGCATCTAAACAGAGTTGTCTCTATAAAATGTCTATGCTTTTTTAAAAGCCTATTCAAATATATGGAACTGTCACCGAAATTTCCTCAACAGATGAATGTGTAGATAAAGAGGTCAAAAGTATCTAGATTCTGCTCATATTTTATTCTCACCACACCTTGGAGTATTCTTTTTTTTTTTTTTAATAAATCCACCAGATGGTGCCTTTCATTTAGTTCTTAATACATAACTATGCAGAGCAGCCTAAATACATGCCCTAGAGGATCCAGTAAGCACCACCCCTTGTAAAGGCATACTCGGGTATATTGTAGAAATTAAATAAGACTGGCCAATTTTAACCTAGTGACAGATCTTCTATAATACATAGAATGTTTTACATAATAGTATACATTTATTACTGGCATTTTAAAAACCTCAATCAACCTCCTGAAACTTTACCAAACTAAACAATAACAATTTGATTTTGGTTGAAATAAAAATGTATTTCTAAGAACCACAGTGAACTGAATAGATTAATGAAATTGCTGTCATAATTGCTTTGTAAAGTGCCCAAAAGATTTTTCTAATGAGCTAATCAGTTGAGCCATAAGCGCTTGTTAGGTATTTCTTTTTACCATAAAATGATTTAAATATTTGTGCTACTAAATTAATCATCGTGTATTCTGCAATAACACAAATGTAGAGTTTAATACAAGACAATGTATAGGTAAAAGAGCGACATTTAAAATGGAGTCAAGACTGCACAGAAAACTTTTACTTTTATGAAATATTTATTTTATTTATTTAGTACTTGTTGTAAAAAGAAATAGTTTTTAGTATTGGTAATCTATTAATTAGAGTTGAGCGGATCAAGCAAAATTTGAATATGTCTGTTCACCGGGATTTTCCTGATACATTCGATTTGTAGAGAAGTTATTCTCTATGAACTGAAATGTCCCATATTATACTAGAGCAGACTAAAAATAGGATGCAAAAAAATGAAACAAATACTTATACTCACCTCTCTGGATCTTCTGTTACTCCACATTATCACGCTTATAATCCTTGTCACATCTTTCTTATCACCACTACGAGTGCTGAATCTTCAGCTCTTCTCCCTGGGCCAGGTCATCTGGGTCTGATAAGGCCTGGGATGGCTTTGCTTGAGCAGAAATGTCCCGGGCCTCATCAAAAGCTGCAAGCTGGTGATTCATTGCAAATGGTGGTGATAAGAAGGTGCATTGAGCATGGGTGACAGTGAGAAGAGGAGGAATAAGAAAAATTGGCATTCAATTTTTTTAATTATTTTTTTGTTTTAAGCTTTTGATGGCCATTTACTATTCAGCAAAATGCTGGATGTGGATTTGCTGAATCTAGGTGGCGGCGAACACAAGAAGTTTGCATTTCGGAGAATGTGGATTTTTGTAATATTCAAGAAGAATTCAATTCCACTTGAATATTTTCGCTCATTAACTATTAATACTGTTGAAGCAATGCTGAAATAATGAGAATAAACTCAAAGATCAAGTATTTTTAGGTTTAAATTACAGCCTCACTATCCAGACTTCAAGTAATTTAATTGGAAGAAACTTAGATCCCCATAGTACTCTACCTTAATCTACTGTATGTTTGATGATGTTGACCTGTGAGACGTTAACTAAATTGTATTTGTACATTATCATTACTTGGACCCTGGTTCCTGGGATGGCTCAAAGGATGCTATGCAGGACATCTCAGTTTTACTGCATCAATACAAACACTAAAATGTGCCCATCCTTGGCCTTTGGGAAAGTGTCATAACTTTCTGGAAATTATTTTCAATATATTGAACATTTAAGTGCTTTCATTTTGTTGCTTGCAATGATCGGCAACATTAAAGCTGTGTAATTTTTGCTCCGAAATGGAAAAATTAGCTTAAAAAGAAACTTCCATACTTACAAGTATCAATAGGACCTTTCATTTGCTGACTGTTTTCCAAGAAAAGAAAAATGATCCAACTCACATTTCCTGAGGGAGAAGTGCGAGATGCTTGGACTATGTGGCAAGCTATGTCTCTTCCAGCTGACACACAACATCACCTGTCATGTTAGAAATAATTTGATGACCAGAGCTCAAGGAGGAAAGCTTAAGCAGACTTTCCCATGGTGGGTGATGATGTATTTGTCATGGCTGCTACTGAGATTTCAGAAACTTAAGCCATTTGGAGTTTGTCATCTCCAAGCCACAGCGTGGTCACTTGTTAATGAGCAAACAAAGACACATTCGCTAATAAGATAATTTGATGTAATTGTCAGCTCACGCAGATTTAACACAAAGCATGAAGAGATCACATAGCTTATTTACATCATACTCATGTAACTGTATATTTTAATATCCTTCACTGTCATATATCCTCCTCTAACCCTATTGATGAATATGTAACAGTGCAGGGAAAACTACAGGTTCAAAAGCAGGTCAGCATTCAACATGTTTTCCAAGAGAAAATAAGAGCAGAATATAATATTGCATTTTCATGTAATGCAATCTCTGTAAAACAAGTGGTAAGTGACAAGGGTAAACAAAAGCCCAGCTGAGAAGTAACTGCAAGTAGCTATTAAGAACTCTAGTGGAGTGAGGATTCATTAGAAGTTAGAAGATTTAAGGGGGTTGTCTCATCAAAGGAGTTGTCCCACCATTGCAACATATAATACAGTGGGGGAAATTAGTATTTGATACACTGCAGATTTTGCATGTTTTCCAACCTACAAAAAATGGAGAGGTCTGTAATTTTTATCTTACGTACACTTCAACTGTGATGGACAGAATCTAAAAATAGAAAATTACATTGTATGATTATTAAGAAATTAAATTGCATTATAATGCATGAATGAAGTATTTGATCACCTACCAACTAGCAAGAATTCTGGCAACAGCTGTTGGCACAATTATTAGAAAATGAAGAAACACAAGATGACAGTCAATCTTAATCGGTCTGAGGCTCAATGCAAGATCTCACCTTGAGGGGTAATGATGATTCCGAGAACGGTCAGGAATGGCCCAGAACTACACAGGGGGTCATGCTCAATGACCTGAAGAAAGCTGGGACCCCAGTCTCAAACATTACCCTTATGTATTAAAATCCTGCAGACCATGCAAGGTCCTCCTGCTCATGCCAGCACATGTCCAAGCCAGTTTGAAGTTTGCCAATGAACATCTGGATGATCCAGAGGAGATACAGGAAGTCATGTGGTCAGATGAGACCAAAATGGTACTTTTTGGTATCAACTACATTCGCCGTGTTTGGTGAAAGAAGAAGGAGGAGTACAACCCTAAGAAAATCTTCCCAACCATGAAGCATGGTCTGGAAAACATCATTCACTCCCTGACGGAAGCTTTGTCGCTTATCCATGTTATATAAATAAAAGCTTATAACCCGACGTTAAATTCATCCATTGGTTGTATAAATTATTCTTTTGAAAGCTGAAACCCTCCGAAATGTGGTTTAGGTTAAGAAAATAAATTGGCATCAATGCAGAAATACTGATCAGTTAATGGACACAGAATGGTCAGATTTTGGCAAGACAAAAGTTTTGTTGCCTGGTCATATAATGCACCCAATCCTAGTTTACATCCTCACCTGTGCTCAGTAAATGATCGGTTAATTAGTGTGTGTAAAAAAAATAAACCCAGCACCCAGACCTTCACTTGAACTGCAACTTGAGCTCTGACAACATGCCAAAAATCCACCCTGCGACCAAAGACTGGATTATCAAGAGGCTGAAGACCAGATCCACTGCAGAGATGGCTGGCACCTTTAATGAGTCTCAGCGTCAAGTGCAAAGATTTAAAAAAAAAAAGATTTGAAGAGACTGGAGATGTGTTTGACAAGCTCAGGACTGGCAGACTTTGCAAGACAAAGTGCTCAGGAGGAACGTTTGTTGGTTAGAAAATCCAAAGCAAGCCCCTCTTCCACTGCAGCAGAGTTCCAACAGGCCTGGTCACCTCAAGTCCCTGTGTCAACTAGAACAGTTTGTAGGATTCTGTCTCGAAATGGCCACCATGGTCCAATCAGTGCCCAGAAGCCAACACTAAACAAAAGGCAAATAAAAAATCGTGTGGAATTTGCAAAGTCCCACAGCCTGCTAAACAGATAGATACTGGAAAATTGGCAGAAGCTGGACTTCTCTGATGAATCTTCAGTAGAATTACACCACAGCCACCGCAAATACGGCAGGAGACCTACTGGAGCCTGTATGGAACCAAAATACACCCAGAAAACAGTTAAATTTGGTGGTGGAAAGATCATGGTCTGGGCTTACATTCAGTATGGGGGTGTGCAAAATATTTGCAAGGTGGAAGGCAATATCAATAGCCTAAAATATCAATAAGTATTAGCTACCTATTAAATTCCAAATCATAGAAGGGGTCAAATTCTGCAGTAGGATGGTGCTCCATCTCAAACATTCATCTCTACCACAAAGTTCCTCCAGGCAAAAAAGATCAAGGTGCTCAAGGACTGGACAGCCCAGTCACCAGACATGAACATCACTGAGCATGTTTGGGGTAGGATGAAAGAGGAAGCTTGGAAGACAAAACCAAAGAATCTAGATGAACTCTGGGAGGCATGTAAGACTGCATTCTTTGCTATTCCTGATGACTTCATTAATAAATTGTATGAATCATTGTTGAACTGCATGGATGCAGTCCTTCAAGCTCATGCAAGTCACACAAAATATTAAATATGACTCTGATAGCACCACAACTTCATTCACCAATGTTATACAACATATATTTGTATTTTAAGTTAATTATTTGTTTGAATATCACATTACTTTCTGTGGGCTACAAAACTTTTGTCTTGCCAAAATCTGACCATTCTGTGTCCATTAACTGATCAATATTTCTGCATTGATGCCAATTTATTTTCTTAACCTAAACCTCATTTTGGAGGGTTTCAGCTTTCAAAAGAATAATTTATACAACCAATGGATGAATTTAACGTTAGGTTATAAGCTTTTATTTACATAATATGGATAAGCGACATAACTTCTGTCAGGGAGTGTACTTTAGGGGTGCTTTTCTGAAAAGGGGAAAGGAAAACTGCACAGTATTGAAGGGAGGATGAATGAGCACATGTATCATGATGTTCAGATTGCAAAACCTCCAGCTTGCACCTTTTACATAGTCTATTGTGGATTTTGATGTGTGTTTATCCATTTGTAGAACCAATCCACTTTTCAATTACACCTTTTGTATAGATGGTGTTATGTTTGTGTCAAGAATTTGTTGAAATTCAATTGAATCTATTCTTCCCTCTACTCGAGAAATATTCCCTGTGCCATTGGTTGCAACACAACTCCAAAGCGTGACCGATACACCCTTGTGCTTAATGATTGGCTAGATATTTTTTTCCTGAAATTCTGTGCTCTTTTTTCTCCACACATACCTTTGATTGTTGTGACCAAAGAGTTTTATTTTAACCTCGTTGGTCCACAGAACTTGTTTCCAAAATGCATCAGGCTTGTTTAAATGTTCCTTTGCATACTTCTGACACTGAATTTTATGGTGAGGACACAGGAGAGGTTTTCTTCTGATTACTCTTCCATGAAGGCCTTATTAGTGAAGGTGTCTCTGAACAGTAGAATAATGTACCACAAATCCAGAGTATGTTAAATCCTTCTGAAGATTTGCCTCTCTAGCAATCCTAAGAGCAGCTTTCATTGAAATTTTGCTAGATCTTCCAGATCTTATTTTGACCTCCACTGTTTCTGTTAACTGCTATTTCTTAATTACATTTTAAACTGAGGAAAGAGCAACTTCAAAGCACGTTGCTATCTTCTTATAGCCTTCTCCTGCTTTGTAGGCCTCCACCATTTTAGAGTGCTAGGCAGATGTTTAGAAGAACCCATGGATGCTGTTTTTTGCCACAAGGTTAGAGGAGACTGGGTTTTTATAAAGCTGGCAAATTTGCATCATCTGGCCTTTCTCAATGATGGTAGTGAACAAGCCATAACCCTAACAGGCTAATTAAGGTCGGTGACCTTGGTCAAAGTTATCTGAGCACTCAAATGTGGAGCCCATTTTTGTTTTAGTAATTTTTTAAATGTAGAAAATGACTATATATATTGATATATTATTTGCCTAAAATACAAAGGAATTAAGTCATCTTTATCTTTAGGCCTTTTAGAGATAATTTCATCTTCAACTTGCTTAACTATTCAAAGCAACAATAATTTTGACCAAAGGTGCCCAAACATTTACATGCCACTGTATATGTATGTATAGTATAAGCGATCAGATGATCACAGCTTCAAGTCCCCAAAGGAGACTATTAAATACAGTAAAAAGTAAAACAAATGTTTTAAGATAAATCACAAAAGTTAAAATTACCCCCCTTTGCCACATTTTGTATGAATGCTATTTGAAGAAATATAGCCCAAACTTTCTGATTTCAGACCTCAAGCCAAAAGGACATTCTGACACTAGCTTTATGATTGCAATTATGTTTTTCTAACAAGTCAGGGCTATTTAAATTATTAAAGCAATTATTTTTATATACATTTTGAGAAAGAGGGCTTAGGAAAATAATTTAGTACATTACCTGTGCTAGGAAAACCAACTTTATATAACATATCAATATCTCTATATCTCATCAGCCTGGTACCATAGTAACTACACTGTTCTATTAGATCTATATGTAGAATAATGATACTTTTAGTTTCCATAGCAATATGCCTATTACTAACATGCACATAATGAACCCAGCTTAAACTTCTTACATATGTATTTGAAGAATATACTATCTGGATTGGTTTAACAACATAGAGTTAATATTAAATTACATTTTTGCGGTTTTGAAAGCCAATCCAACAATAAAGAAGCCTAAAAACTGCAGTTACATGGAACAATTCTTGAAGCACTACAGATGCAATATTAGATACAAATAGCACTAGCTATCAATAGTTTTCAGGCTTGAAGATTAAATTTACACAGTGATGAACGAACATAATCTTGTATTATAGGCAGTGCTCGAATGAATCATTTCCAGGATAAATTCTGAGGTTTGACCCATGGCTCCTTTTCCTTCAAAGCTGTCTAGATGTGGTATGTTTAATTGCAATTACTGGTATAGTTTTTTTTATGTAGTTTGAGACCTGCACACAAAGTAGGGGGAAAAGGAAACTAAAGTTTGTGTCAAAATACTAGCATTGAAATTTTAGTGAAATGCTATGTTTAATCTGACAATGGCAAGCTTTTAGTACTTTCTTATTTATATGAAGCATAAGGCAAATACTTACTCTTTCTTTATTACAGATTATAGTTATCATATCCAATAAAATGAGAAAATTAAAGGGAATTAATCAGTATTTATACCGCTCCTGTTATTCAGCTGCTCCTATGATTCAGCCCTTGTACCATGATCAACAGCTCCCACAGAAATAGTATGACGGTGCCAACACAATGTTTGAGGATCCCACACAATAATTGAGTACCCCACAGGTCCCAACACAGTATGACGGCTACCATAGACCCTCAAATAATCTGATCCTCCACAGTTCCCAATAGCATATGATCCCACACATAGTATTATGGCTCCATAAAATATGATTACCCTCAAAATATCCAATACAGTATGATCCCTCCCACATTCCCCCACTACAGTATGCTCTCTCACAGCCCTCCAAAATAGTATGATGGCTCCCACAGCTCTCCACATAACATTATAGTCCCCACAGCTCCCCAAAAAGTATGATACTACACACAAAATTATGATTTAATTGCAGTATGATGCCCTACAGCTGCTTATATTCATAATGATAACACCCGCAGTATAATATCTCATAAACCCCAAACAAAACATGATGGCCACTCACAGTATGATGAGCCCAACAGCCCTCTGTACACAGCATGATGATCCCCTCTATTCCCTACACAGCATGATATCCCTCAGTCCCAATCACAATATGATCACCCTCAGAGCCTCCCACACAGTAAAGCGGCCCCCAGAGCATCCCGACACAGTATAATGGCCTCATGGTCATCCCACACAGTATGATAGTCCACATGGTGCCCTACACAGTGTGATCGCCCACAGCCCCCCAACACAGTTTGATGTCCCCACATATTCCTCCCACAAGTGAGTGAGAATAAAAAAACAAACACTACTTACCTCAACCCTGTCCCCCAGAGCACTGCTCGTCTTTGCTCTATGCAAACTGTCGCTTTACAGCATGCTCTTTCTAGTGACGTCATCTCGCTTGCTGTGCTTAGACACTCAGTTGCAAAGGCTGAATGATGAAAGAAGGAGTCATTGGCTCTCTCCTCACCTTTCTATTTACTGGTTTCTGCATTCCAGGGATGTACCTACTGGGGAAATTGGGACATTGGACAGGAGTGGGGAGGCAGACTGCAGCGTGTGGGCCACGATTTCCAGATTTTGCCAGGTCTGCATTAGTTTAAAAAAAGAAAAAAGGCATAGCTTGCAACTAAAACCTTGTATGGGAATGATGGGTGGATAAGGATATAGAGCTCTGTAGGGGTCGCACGTCCCAAACTGTCTTTAAAAAAAGAAAGAATAGGTCCTGAACACATGTAGTATAAAATTAATATACAGGTGCACAAATGCGCTATTTGGCTAATATATAAACAAATACATATGCAATGTGTCAGCGCAATTAATGAATACATGTACTCCAATATTGCTGTAATCGTTTTAAATGTAAGGTGCTTAGGCTACGTTCACAATTGTGTTGTTGGGCGCAGCGTCGGCGACACAACCAACAACGCATGTACACAATGCAGCATTTTGCGATGCATGCGTTGTCATAAGATCGTACAGAGCAGGAATTTTGGCGCAGGGAAAACGCTACAAGTAGCGTCCTCTGCGCCCTGTCTGTGCGTCAATATGATGCATGCGTCGTAAAATGCAATGCAACGCATACTGGCGCATGTCCATGCGCCCCCCATGTTAAAGATAGGGGCGCATGACGCATGCGTGGGTATGCGTCGACGACGCTGCGCCCAACACTGAAAATGTGAACGTAGCCTAAGTTAGCATTTTCTGAGCAAATGGATGGCTTTTGCGTTCTTAGTAAAAGAAAGCTAAGTACCTCATGTATTTAACATTTGCAGCAATATTTGAGTTCATGTATTCTTTAATCGCAGTGTGCTGACACATCCTGTATGTATATGTGTCAGTTCAAATCAGAAACAGCAGCACAACCAGCTATGTGAATGAGTTACTAACACTGTACATTAGCAAAACGAAAACAAATTTTTATGAAAATGAAAATTATTTACAGTAGAAGGTGTTCAGTTATGTATGAAGTAAGAAAGTTAGTAGTAAAAGTATCATAGGATATCTCCTTTACTATCAGTAATTTCGCAAAAAGTCTGATCTGCTAGATTTAGGTAAATGGCAATTGTCATTATCATGACGTGGAATCATTTGGGATTAACAGTTGCTAATCAATGAAGCAGAAGTCCATATAAACTCACATAGATGAGAATGTAAAAATGGACAACTCTATTGCATCATGTACTACAAACAGCTTATTGCAAGAACAGCACGATTACTGCAAGCCAAGAATTTGATGAATTGGTTTTTTATGACCATATAACAAACACAAGATCACTTAATGCAATGGCAAATGTTGGTGGGAATAGTGGAAGCAAATATTGGATTAGTGCACTGAAGTCATTTGGCACAACAACAACAATACAATGATTGGAGAAAGGATATGATTTTTGACTTTTGTGGGCAACTTTGAATATTTGGTTGTCAAGTATGTTAAGGTAGGTTGTAGAGTTGAGCGACCTTGACCTTTTTAGAGTCGAGCCGGGTTTCGCGAAACCCGACTATCTCAAAAGTCGGGTCGAGTGAAATCGCCCGATTATGACGTAAAGTCGGGATCGACCGAAACACGAAACCCAATGCAAGTCAATGGGGCAGCATAGTCGGCAGTGAGTGGGGGCCAGGAAAACACCTAGAGTGCCCATTTTAATGTCAAAACCATCCATTCTTCTTAATGAAGCTTGTCAAGCGTAATTTACCTTATAATAATTGGAAGGCATTTGAAATTGGGGGTCATTTGGCTAAAGTTGTGGTGGGTAGGGCTGGTTCAAGTAATTAGTGGGCCCAGGAAATCTGGACCACGTCACGGCAGTGGAGCAGGGAGAGGTAAGTATTTCAACTTTGCAAGTGCTGTGAACCTGAGCAAGCAGGGGGGGCCCACTCGTTGGCATTGGCACTGGCACAGGGCCCCTCAAAGTACAGCGGTGTGTTTGCACGGCGGGGGCGCCTCCCACCGGCAGCAACACTTTTGCGTACCATGAGAGGCCCTGTGCCAGTGACGTCGCCAACTAGTATTCCTCCCCCCACCTGATGAAGGAACCTGCACTTTCATCTGCACCTTCCTGTTTGTCCCCGTGTAAGGTGGTATGGTATGCGGGAAGGGGGACCTGACTTTCAGCAGGGTCACAATCTTGCAGTGTAGCGTGCACGGGAAATGTTGCGTTATGGGTCAATGTACCAGCAGACTCATCTATCACTGGCTCGGCAATGGGCAGGATGAGGAGGAAACACAGATATAGGCCCAAAGCATAAAGTGGGCTAAATGCAGTTCAAAATTGGTAACACAGGACTAATCAGGGGGCATTGCAGTGGAGGACAACTGGAATGAGAGGCTGACACAGAGAGTAGGCCCAAATCAGTAAGTAGTCGAAATGCAGTTCAAAATTGGCAACAGTAGTAAACAGGCGGCACAGCTTTGTTCAGTGGAGGAGAACAGCAAGGAGTGGCAGACACCGATAGTAGGCCCCAACCCAACTAGTAGGCCAAATGCAGTCTAACATTAACCAGTACTTAACGAGCGCCTGAAAACGGAATTTCAGGACAGGAAACCAGGAGAACAGCAAGGAGCGGCAGACACCGATAGTAGGCCCCAAACCAACTAGTACGCCAAATGCAGTTGTTCCGTTTAACCACAATTTAATGAGAGCCTGAAGATAGAAGTTCAGGAAAGGCAACCTGGAGAACACCTTGGAGTGGAACACACCATCTCTCTACACCCCATACCCAATTTGTAGGCCTAATGCAGCGTAGTTTCCAACAACTACTAAACGAGAGCATGATGATCGAAGCATTGGCGAGGAAACCTGGGGAACACCTTGGAGTGGAACACACCATCTCTCTACAGTGGAACACACCATCTCTCTACACCCCATACCCAATTTGTAGGCCTAATGCAGCGTAGTTTCCAACAACTACTAAACGAGAGCCGGAAGATCGAAGCAATGGAGAGGAAACCTGGGGAACACCTTGGAGTGTAACACACCATCTCTCTACACCCCATACCCAATTTGTAGGCCTAATGCAGCGTAGTTTCCAACAACTACTAAACGAGAGCCGGAAGATCGAAGCAATGGAGAGGAAACCTGGGGAACACCTTGGAGTGGAACACACCATCTCTCTACAGTGGAACACACCATCTCTCTACACCCCATACCCAATTTGTAGGCCTAATGCAGCGTAGTTTCCAACAACTACTAAACGAGAGCCGGAAGATCGAAGCTCAGGAAAGGCAACCTGGGGAACACCTTGGAGTGGAACACACCATCTCTCTACACCCCATACCCAATTTGTAGGCCCAATGCAGCGTAGTTTCCAACAACTACTAAACGAGAGCCGGAAGATCGAAGCTCAGGAAAGGCAACCTGGGGAACACCTTGGAGTGTAACAAACCCTCTCTCTACACCACGGAAGGGCTGATTCTTAGGAAGGAAGGCTGTCGGAAAGAAGCAGGGCGCGTCCGAGAGTGATTATATTCTTATTAGGTATATACTCACCCTCGGACGCGCCCTGCTTCTTTATTTGTAATGAATGTTTATTTGCAATGTGGTTTTGACTTACTCTATTTTTTTGGTAAATAATGATTTTATTATTTTCATTGTTTTGCATCTTCTTGGCAATAATATAAAGAAGACGCGACAGGACAACACTCGGTGGATGCCATATCTGTGTTTAAAATTGAAAAAACCTTTCAGTTAACTACTTGCAGGAGAAAGTTATTGTAGCTGGTGGCCATTTTTAGTACTGTACCAGATTTTTGTTGTATGTGTTTGTTTTTAATGTTAAAATGTCTGCATTTGATATCTCTCCAGTATTTTCTTTTTTATAAGCAAAATACTTATTTTTATATTTTCTGATGTTGGTTCCAGGGGTACACGGGCAGCAGTGGTGTGGTCAGTGGAGGCCTAGTGGAAGGAGTGACCGCAGACAGGCATCGAAGGCCTAAAATAATAACACATGGCTGTAGGCAATTTTAAATTGGTTACAGGGGTACACGGGCAGCAGTGGTGTGGTCAGTGGAGGCCTAGTGGAAGGAGTCACCGCAGACAGGCATCGAAGGCCTAAAATAATAACACATGGCTGTAGGCAATTTTAAATTGGTTACAGGGGTACACGGGCAGCAGTGGTGTGGTCAGTGGAGGCCTAGTGGAAGGAGTAAACGCAGACAGGCATCGAAGGCCTAAAATAATAACACATGGCTGTAGGCAATTTTAAATTGGTTCCAGGGGTACACGGGCAGCAGTGGTGTGGTCAGTGGAGGCCTAGTGGAAGGAGTGACCGCAGACAGGCATCGAAGGCCTAAAATAATAACACATGGCTGTAGGCAATTTTAAATTGGTTCCAGGGGTACACGGGCAGCAGTGGTGTGGTCAGTGGAGGCCTAGTGGAAGGAGTGACCACAGACAGGCATCGAAGGCCTAAAATAATAACACATGGCTGTAGGCAATTTTAAATTGGTTAAAGGGGTACACGGGCAGCAGTGGTGTGGTCAGTGGAGGCCTAGTGGAAGGAGTGACCGCAGACAGGCATCGAAGTCCTAAAATAATAACACATGGCTGTAGGCAATTTTAAATTGGTTCCAGGGGTACACGGGCAGCAGTGGTGTGGTCAGTGGAGGCCTAGTGGAAGGAGTGACCGCAGACAGGCATCGAAGGCCTAAAATAATAACACATGGCTGTAGGCAATTTTAAATTGGTTCCAGGGGTACACGGGCAGCAGTGGTGTGGTCAGTGGAGGCCTAGTGGAAGGAGTCACCGCAGACAGGCATCGAAGGCCTAAAATAATAACACATGGCTGTAGGCAATTTTAAATTGGTTACAGGGGTACACGGGCAGCAGTGGTGTTGTCAGTGGAGGCCTAGTGGAAGGAGTGACCGCAGACAGGCATCGAAGGCCTAAAATAATAACACATGGCTGTAGGCAATTTTAAATTGGTTCCAGGGGTACACGGGCAGCAGTGGTGTGGTCAGTGGAGGCCTAGTGGAAGGAGTCACCGCAGACAGGCATCGAAGGCCTAAAATAATAACACATGGCTGTAGGCAATTTTAAATTGGTTACAGGGGTACACGGGCAGCAGTGGTGTGGTCAGTGGAGGCCTAGTGGAAGGAGTAACCGCAGACAGGCATCGAAGGCCTAAAATAATAACACATGGCTGTAGGCAATTTTAAATTGGTTCCAGGGGTACACGGGCAGCAGTGGTGTGGTCAGTGGAGGCCTAGTGGAAGGAGTGACCGCAGACAGGCATCGAAGGCCTAAAATAATAACACATGGCTGTAGGCAATTTTAAATTGGTTCCAGGGGTACACGGGCAGTAGTGGTGTGGTCAGTGGAGGCCTAGTGGAAGGAGTCACCGCAGACAGGCATCGAAGGCCTAAAATAATAACACATGGCTGTAGGCAATTTTAAATTAGTTACAGGGGTACACGGGCAGCAGTGGTGTGGTCAGTGGAGGCCTAGTGGAAGGAGTGACCGCAGACAGGCATCGAAGGCCTAAAATAATAGCACATGGCTGTAGGCAATTTTAAATTGGTTCCAGGGGTACACGGGCAGCAGTGGTATGGTCAGTGGAGGCCTAGTGGAAGGAGTCACCGCAGACAGGCATCGAAGGCCTAAAATAATAACACATGGCTGTAGGCAATTTTAAATTGGTTACAGGGGTACACGGGCAGCAGTGGTGTGGTCAGTGGAGGCCTAGTGGAAGGAGTGACCGCAGACAGGCATCGAAGGCCTAAAATAATAACACATGGCTGTAGGCAATTTTAAATTGGTTCCAGGGGTACACGGGCAGCAGTGGTGTGGTCAGTGGAGGCCTAGTGGAAGGAGTCACCGCAGACAGGCATCGAAGGCCTAAAATAATAACACATGGCTGTAGGCAATTTTAAATTGGTTCCAGGGGTACACGGGCAGCAGTAGTGTGGTCAGTGGAGGCCTAGTGGAAGGAGTCACCGCAGACAGGCATCGAAGGCCTAAAATAATAACACATGGCTGTAGGCAATTTTAAATTGGTTCCAGGGGTACACGGGCAGCAGTGGTGTGGTCAGTGGAGGCCTAGTGGAAGGAGTGACCGCAGACAGGCATCGAAGGCCTAAAATAATAACACATGGCTGTAGGCAATTTTAAATTGGTTCCAGGGGTACACGGGCAGCAGTGGTGTGGTCAGTGGAGGCCTAGTGGAAGGAGTGACCGCAGACAGGCATCGAAGGCCTAAAATAATAACACATGGCTGTAGGCAATTTTAAATTGGTTCCAGGGGTACACGGGCAGCAGTGGTGTGGTCAGTGGAGGCCTAGTGGAAGGAGTCACCGCAGACAGGCATCGAAGGCCTAAAATAATAACACATGGCTGTAGGCAATTTTAAATTGGTTCCAGGGGTACACGGGCAGCAGTAGTGTGGTCAGTGGAGGCCTAGTGGAAGGAGTCACCGCAGACAGGCATCGAAGGCCTAAAATAATAACACATGGCTGTAGGCAATTTTAAATTGGTTACAGGGGTACACGGGCAGCAGTGGTGTGGTCAGTGGAGGCCTAGTGGAAGGAGTCACCGCAGACAGGCATCGAAGGCCTAAAATAATAACACATGGCTGTAGGCAATTTTAAATTGGTTCCAGGGGTACACGGGCAGCAGTAGTGTGGTCAGTGGAGGCCTAGTGGAAGGAGTCACCGCAGACAGGCATCGAAGGCCTAAAATAATAACACATGGCTGTAGGCAATTTTAAATTGGTTACAGGGGTACACGGGCAGCAGTGGTGTGGTCAGTGGAGGCCTAGTGGAAGGAGTCACCGCAGACAGGCATCGAAGGCCTAAAATAATAACACATGACTGTAGGCAATTTTAAATTGGTTACAGGGGTACACGGGCAGCAGTGGTGTGGTCAGTGGAGGCCTAGTGGAAGGAGTGACCGCAGACAGGCATCGAAGGCCTAAAATAATAACACATGGCTGTAGGCAATTTTAAATTGGTTCCAGGGGTACACGGGCAGCAGTGGTGTGGTCAGTGGAGGCCTAGTGGAAGGAGTCACCGCAGACAGGCATCGAAGGCCTAAAATAATAACACATGGCTGTAGGCAATTTTAAATTGGTTCCAGGGGTACACGGGCAGCAGTGGTGTTGTCAGTGGAGGCCTAGTGGAAGGAGTGACCGCAGACAGGCATCGAAGGCCTAAAATAATAACACATGGCTGTAGGCAATTTTAAATTGGTTCCAGGGGTACACGGGCAGCAGTGGTGTGGTCAGTGGAGGCCTAGTGGAAGGAGTCACCGCAGACAGGCATCGAAGGCCTAAAATAATAACACATGGCTGTAGGCAATTTTAAATTGGTTACAGGGGTACACGGGCAGCAGTGGTGTGGTCAGTGGAGGCCTAGTGGAAGGAGTGACCACAGACAGGCATCGAAGGCCTAACATAACAAAAATGTCAATACAATGGTATTGTCAGTGGCAGGCATTGAAGGATGTCAGCGCATAGACTAAACATTGGTGGAGCTGTGAGATAATTTTGCAAGTGGTAGAGCACTGTTTGAGCTGGGGTGGGGGGAAACTGTCTTGTGGCCGGCGGTACAGGCCCAGGGCCCCTCATATTACAACGGTGTGTCTGACGTTGGGTGCGCACCACCACCGCCAGAGACACTTTATTGTACTAGGAGGGACCCAGTGGCAGTGCCGTCGACCAAAAGCGGGCTCACCCACCTCTTCAGACAAACTGCACTCTCATGGGTGTTGTCGCCAAGTGTCGATACCACGGCCCCGTGTGGGGAGTTTGGCCATTTAGTGAGGTGTAAACATGTCGTATGCTGGACAATCAGGTGCAGAAAATTACGAGATTGGAAAAGGCATTCAGAATAGTCCACAGGCAAGACCTTTTCATAGGAAAGCTAGGTGTCAGCCGGGCAAGGTGGGGCAAAAGATTTCGAAATCCAGTTGTGGTTCATTTTAATGAAGGTTAGATCATCTACATTTTGGGTAGCCAGACGAGTCCTTTTTTCTGTTAGTATTGAACCTGCAGCACTGAATACTCTTTCTGATAGGACACTAGCTGCCGGGCAAGCAAGCTCCTGCAATGCATATTCTGCCAATTCTGGCCAGGTGTCTAATTTTGATGCCCAGTAATCAAATGGGAATGACGGTTGAGGGAGAACATCGATAAGGGATGAAAAATAGTTTGTAACCATACTGGACAAATGTTGTCTCCTGTCACTTTGAATTGATGCTGCAGTACCTGTCCTGTCTGCGATCATAGCAAAATCACTCCACAACCTGGTCAGAAAACCCCTCTGGCCAACGCCACTTCTGATTTCTGCCCCTCTAACTCCTCTGGTCTGCTGGCCCCTGCAGCTCGTGTGAGAACGATCACGGGCGCTGTGTGCAGGGAATGCCAGAAGCAAACGGTCAACAAGAGTTGATTGTTTGGTTGCTAATATTAGTTCCAAGTTCTCATGTGGCATTATATTTTGCAATTTGCCTTTATAGCGAGGATCAAGGAGGCAGGCCAACCAGTAATCGTCATCATTCATCATTTTAGTTATGCGTGTGTCCCTTTTGAGGATACGTAAGGCATAATCCGCCATGTGGGCCAAAGTTCCAGTTCTCAAATCTGCGGTTGTGCTTGGTTGAGGGGCAGTTTCAGGCAAATCCACGTCACTTGTGTCCCTCAAAAAACCAGAACCCGGCCTTGCCGCGCCACCAATTTCCAGTGGCCCCGGAAAAGCTTCCTCATTAAAAATATAATCATCCCCATCATCCTCCTCGTCCTCCTCCTCCTCTTCGCCCGCTACCTCGTCCTGTACACTGCCCTGGCCAGACAATGGCTGACTGTCATCAAGGCTTTCCTCTTCCTCAGCTGCAGACGCCTGATCCTTTATGTGCGTCAAAGTTTGCATCAGCAGACGCATTAGGGGGATGCTCAAGCTTATTATGGCGTTGTCTGCACTAACCAGCCGTGTGCATTCCTCAAAACACTGAAGGACTTGACACATGTCTTGAATCTTCGACCACTGCACACCTGACAACTCCATGTCTGCCATCCTACTGCCTGCCCGTGTATGTGTATCCTCCCACAAAAACATAACAGCCCGCCTCTGTTCACACAGTCTCTGAAGCACGTGCAGTGTTGAGTTCCACCTTGTTGCAACGTCTATGATTAGGCGATGCTGGGGAAGGTTCAAAGAACGCTGATAGGTCTGCATACGGCTGGAGTGTACGGGCGAACGGCGGATATGTGAGCAAAGTCCATCCACTTTGAGGAGCAGGTCGGATAACCCCGGATAACTTTTCAGGAAGCACTGCACCACCAGGTTTAAGGTGTGAGCCAGGCAAGGAATGTGTTTCAGTTGGGAAAGGGAGATGGCAGCCATGAAATTCCTTCCGTTATCACTCACTACCTTGCCTGCCTCAAGATCTACAGTGCCCAGCCACGACTGCGTTTCTTTCTGCAAGAACTCGGACAGAACTTCCGCGGTGTGTCTGTTGTCGCCCAAACACTTCATAGCCAATACAGCCTGCTGACGTTTGCCAGTAGCTGCCCCATAATGGGAGACCTGGTGTGCAACAGTGGCAGCTGCGGATGGAGTGGTTGTGCGACTGCGGTCTGTGGACGAGCTCTCGCTTCTGCAGGAGGACGAAGAGGAGGAGGAGGGGGTGCGAACGGCTACAGCCAATTGTTTCCTAGACCGTGGGCTAGGCAGAACTGTCCCAAACTTGCTGTCCCCTGTGGACCCTGCATCCACTACATTTACCCAGTGTGCCGTGATGGACAAGTAACGTCCCTGGCCATGCCTACTGGTCCATGCATCTGTTGTCAGGTGCACCTTTGTGCTCACAGATTGCCTGAGTGCATGGACGATGCGCTCTTTAACATGCTGGTGGAGGGCTGGGATGGCTTTTCTGGAAAAAAAGTGTCGACTGGGTAGCTCGTAGCGTGGTACAGCGTAGTCCATCAGGGCTTTGAAAGCTTCGCTTTCAACTAACCGGTAGGGCATCATCTCTAACGAGATTAGTCTAGCTATGTGTGCGTTCAAACCCTGTGTACGCGGATGCGAGGCTAAGTACTTCCTTTTTCTAACCATAGTCTCATGTAGGGTGAGCTGGACTGGAGAGCTGGAGATCGTGGAACTAGCGGGGGTGCCGGTGGACATGGCAGACTGAGAGACGGTGGGAGATGGTATTGTTGCCACCGGTGCCCTAGATGCAGTGTTTCCTACTACGAAACTGGTGATTCCCTGACCCTGACGGCTTTGGCCTGGCAAAGAAACCTGCACAGATACTGCAGGTGGTGCGGAAAATGGTGGCCCTACACTGCCGGAAGGGATGTTGCGTTGCTGACTAGCTTCATTGGCCGAGGGTGCTACAACCTTAAGGGACGTTTGGTAGTTAGTCCAGGCTTGCAAATGCATGGTGGTTAAATGTCTATGCATGCAACTTGTATTGAGACTTTTCAGATTCTGTCCTCTGCTTAAGGTAGTTGAACATTTTTGACAGATGACTTTGCGCTGATCAATTGGATGTTGTTTAAAAAAATGCCAGACTGCACTCTTTCTAGCATCGGATACCTTTTCAGGCATTGCAGACTGAGCTTTAACCGGATGGCCACGCTGTCCTCCAACAGGTTTTAGCTTTGCCACGCGTTTTGGGCAAGATACGGGCCCGGCAGATGGAACCTGTTGCGATGTTGATGCCTGCTGCGGCCCCTCCTCCTCCGCTTCAGAACTGCTGCCGCCTGCACCCTGTTCCCCCAATGGCTGCCAATCGGGGTCAAGAACTGGGTCATCTATTACCTCTTCTTGTAGCTCGTGTGCAACTTCGTCTGTGTCACCGTGTCGGTCGGTGGTATAGCGTTCGTGATGGGGCAACATAGTCTCATCAGGGTCTGATTCTTGATCAGCACCCTGCGAGGGCAATGTTGTGGTCTGAGTCAAAGGACCAGCATAGTAGTCTGGCTGTGGCTGTGCATCAGTGCACTCCATGTCAGATTCAACTTGTAATGGGCATGGACTGTTAACTGCTTCACTTTCTAAGCCAGGGACGGTATGTGTAAAGAGCTCCATGGAGTAACCCGTTGTGTCGCCTGCTGCATTCTTCTCTGTTGTTGTTTTTGCTGAAGAGGACAAGGAAGCGACTTGTCCCTGACCGTGAACATCCACTAACGACGCGCTGCTTTGACATTTACCAGTTTCACGAGAGGAGGCAAAAGAGCTAGAGGCTGAGTCAGCAAGATAAGCCAAAACTTGCTCTTGCTGCTCCGGCTTTAAAAGCGGTTTTCCTACTCCCAGAAAAGGGAGCGTTCGAGGCCTTGTGTAGCCAGACGACGAACCTGGCTCCACAGCTCCAGACTTAGGTGCAATATTTTTTTTCCCACGACCAGCTGATGCTCCACCACTACCACTACCCTCATTACCAGCTGACAATGAACGCCCCCGGCCACGACCTCTTCCACCATACTTCCTCATTGTTTTAAAAACGTAAACAAACTAATGGTATTTGTTGCTGTCACACAAATTACACGGTGAGCTATAACTTCAGTATGATTTAGCTACCCCTTTACAGGTGAGTGAGACCACAACGAAAATCAGGCACAATGTTACACACTCTGTTGTTGGTGGCAACAAATGAGAGAGATGCCACACACGCAGGACTGTCACTGAAGCACAAATGTAAATATTAATCTCCCACTGATTTGATTTTTTTTTTTTTTTTTCAGGGAGACTTTAGGAAAAAAAAAATAGAATAAAATGATTTTTTCAGGAAGAATTTAGAAACCAAAGAAAATAAAATGATTTTTTCAGGGAGAATTTAGAAAACAAATAAAACAAAAAAAGGCTTTCTATGGCCCACTGAGTGAGAGATGACGCACACAGGAGTCAGGAGTGGCACACAAGCCCAGAGGCCAATATTTATCTCCCACTGATTGATGTAGTGATTTTTTCAGGTAGATTTTGGAACCCAAATCAAGCTAAAAAAATAATAGGCTTTCTATGGCCCACAATTGGAGAGAGAGAGAGAGATGGCACACCCAGGAGTCAAGACTGGCACACAAGCAGAAAGGGCAATATTAATCTCCCACTGATTTGTTTTTGTTTTTTGTTTTTTCAGGGAGACTTTAGGAAAAAAAAAATAGAATAAAATGATTTTTTCAGGAAGAATTTAGAAACCAAATAAAATAAAATGATTTTTTCAGGGAGAATTTAGAAAACAAATAAAACAAAAAAAGGCTTTCTATGGCCCACTGAGTGAGAGATGACGCACACAGGAGTCAGGAGTGGCACACAAGCCCAGAGGCCAATATTTATCTCCCACTGATTGATGTAGTGATTTTTTCAGGTAGATTTTGGAACCCAAATCAAGCTAAAAAAATAATAGGCTTTCTATGGCCCACAATTGGAGAGAGAGAGAGAGATGGCACACCCAGGAGTCAAGACTGGCACACAAGCAGAAAGGGCAATATTAATCTCCCACTGATTTTTTTTTTTTTTTTTTTTTTCAGGGAGACTTTAGGAAAAAAAAAATAGAATAAAATGATTTTTTCAGGAAGAATTTAGAAACCAAATAAAATAAAATGATTTTTTCAGGGAGAATTTAGAAACAAATAAAACAAAAAAAGGCTTTCTATGGCCCACTGAGTGAGAGATGACGCACACAGGAGTCAGGAGTGGCACACAAGCCCAGAGGCCAATATTTATCTCCCACTTTTTTTTTTTTGTTCCAGAGAAAATTTATAAACCCAATAAAAAAAATAATAAATAGGCTTTCTATGGCCCACTATCTGAGAGACAGAGAGAGATGGCACGCTTAGGACTGGCACACAAGCCCAAAGGCCAATATTAATCTCCCACTGATTGATTTATTGATTTTTTCAGGTAGAATTTAGAACCCAAATAAAGCCAAAAAAGTAAATAGGCTTTCTATGGCCCACTGAGTGAGTGATGATGCACACAGGAGTCAGGAGTGGCACACAAGCCCTGAGGCCAATATTTTTCTCCCACTGATTGATGTAGTGATTTTTTCAGGTAGATTTTAGAACCAAAATCAAGCAAAAAAATAAATAGGCTTTCTATGGCCCACTGAGTGAGTGATGATGCACACAGGAGTCAAGAGTGGCACACAAGCCCTGAGGCCAATATTTTTCTCCCACTGATTGATGTAGTGATTTTTTCAGGTAGATTTTATAACCCAAATCAAGCAAAAAAATAAATAGGCTTTCTATGGCCCACTGAGTGAGAGATGACACAGACAGGGATGGCACTCTAGCAGAAATGTCAATCTTAATCTCCCACAAAAAAAAAAAAAAAAACAGGGCGTGTCCTTCAATTACTATCTCCCTGCAGTAATCTCAGCCAGGTATGGCAGGCAGCAATAAGGAGTGGACTGATGCACAAATTAAATAAAAAGTGTGTACAAACCAAAAATATAGCTGTGCAGAAAGAAAGGAACAAGAGGATTTGTGCTTTGAAAAAAGCAGTTGGTTTGCACAGCGGCGTACACACAGCAATGCAGCTATCAGGGAGCCTTCTAGGGCAGCCCAATGAGCTACAGCGCTGAGGGGGAAAAAAAAAAATGTAGCTTCCACTGTCCCTGCACACCGAAGGTGGTGTTGGGCAGTGGAAATCGCTACAGCACAAGCGGTTTGGTGGTTAATGGACCCTGCCTAACGCTATCCCTGCTTCTGACGAAGCGGCAGCAACCTCTTCCTAAGCTCAGATCAGCAGCAGTAACATGGCGGTCGGCGGGAACGCCCCTTTATAGCCCCTGTGACGCCGCGGACAGCAAGCCAATCACTGCAATGCCCTTCTCTAAGATGGTGGGGACCAGGACCTATGTCATCACGCTGCCCACACTCTGCGTTTACCTTCATTGGCTGAGAAATGGCGCTTTTCGCGTCATTGAAACGCGACTTTGGCGCGAAAGTCGCGTACCGCATGGCCGACCCCGCACAGGGGTCGGATCGGGTTTCATGAAACCCGACTTTGCCAAAAGTCGGCGACTTTTGAAAATGAACGACCCGTTTCGCTCAACCCTAGTAGGTTGTACATTTTAGGCTACGTTCACATTTGCGTTGTGCGCCGCTGCGTCGGCGACGCAACGCACAATGCAAATAAAAACGCACCAAAACGCACGCAAAAACGCTGCGTTTTGCGACGCATGCGTCGTTTTTTGCTGAAATTTGGACGCAAGAAAAATGCAACTTGTTGCGTTTTCTTGGTCCGACGCTTGCAGCAAAAAAGATGCATGCGTCGCACAATGCAACAAACAAAAACGCATGCGTCCCCCATGTTAAATATAGGGGCGCATGACGCATGCGTCGCCGCTGCGTCGCCCGACGCAAACCTGATGCAAACTAGCATAACGCTAGTGTGAACGTAGCCTTAAAGTAACTTACATGTGACTACCAGTAGTTAAGGTTTTGCAACAAAGTATTGCCCAATGCATTACACTGTATCTACTGGTAGGTTTTTTTCCTATACTGCACCTTTGTGGAACTTTGTTACAAGATAAGCAAAGCACATTCATTCCAAACTCATTGTGAGAAAGAATTGTGATTGATCAGACCAGGCTACCTTCTCACCCTTCATCAACTGTTCAATTGTGATGCTTACCTGCCCAATGCAGGCACATTCGAAGGTGAACAAGGGTTATTATTATTATTATTATTATTATTTATTGTTATTGCGCCATTTATTCCATGGCGCTTTACATGTGAGGAGGGGTATACATAATAAAAACAAGTACAATAATCTTAAACAATACAAGTCATAACTGGTACAGGAGGAATGAGGACCCTGCCCGTGAAGGCTCACAATCTACAAGGGATGGGTGAGAATACAGTAGGTGAGGGTAGAGCTGGTCATGCAGCAGTTTGGTCGATCGGTGGTTACTGCAGGTTGTAGGCTTGTCTGAAGAGGTGGGTCTTCAGGTTCTTTTTGAAGGGTCATCATATACTCCAGGGGCAGACATATCATTGGTGCAACCTGTGCAATGCACAGAGACCTAGGTGGTAATGGGGACCATTTCCACCTCCAAAACATGTGCAACTGTGCATTATGATGAGCTATTGGACTGCAAAGTGTTAAACTAGGTTTCTTGCACAGGGGCCCTTTTCTGTATGTTTTTGCCAGTGATAGACAGACTGGTCTGCAAAAAAGTTGTCATATAAAAGAAAAGTTAGCTTTTACTGCCTTAAGTAATAAATAGCATTCTGCACCTATGAAACTGTAACTGGTTCATGTGCCCTTCATCTGCTGTTTTGAAGATGCTGTGACTCAGCTAGCTATCACAATTTGGCCCTTGTTCAAGTTGCTCAGATCCTTATGCATGCCCATTTTTCCAGCTGCCAATCTGCCATTGCATCAACTTAAAATATTTCAGTCTCTAGGTTGTGCTTTCTTTACATTTTAGACATTGTCATAGCCTTTTTGGAAATGGGGTTGTATATCCTGTAGAAGAACACGGAAATTTGAACAGAGTTTATGAAGACCTTGGCTGTCAATCACAATTTTAGGGTGTGAAGGAAGAGATGAAACTTAATATTGATAAAGCAAAAATCTGCTCAACCACTCCTATAACATGATTTACATATTTGCTGGTAAAATCGGAATACATAATTGTAATGGATGAAGAAAGGCTATAGATAAGCATTGAAGAGTAGTGAACTTGACAGTGTGGTGACCTTGAATAAACAGATTTGTTTTAACTGTTTTGTTTTTGATAATCATTGCTATCCATTTCACCTCTCACTGGTCTGATCAATGTACGCATTGTTTTGCAACAATAATTAAAAGAGCTGTTTTTTTAAATATTTATTTCTACTATCAGTGGCTGCCCATCTGCACATTGCTTTCAACTGTAAATTGGATCCCCTTGCCCATTGCTTTCAACTGTATCCTGGATGCCGATACAGTTGATATCAGTGATGGAGTATCAGCTGACGTTCCCTCCTCCATCATTCTTTCTCGGCATCTGATGTCTCAGCTCAGCAGGTGTGATGATGTCACTACATGGCGACCACTGACTGTTGAGATGTGTGGCTTTTTAGAACACTTTCTGCAGTGGGGAACAAGGAGGCAAGGTAACTAATGCTATTTATTTATTTTATAAATCAATAAGCAGTTGTGGTGGCCATAATGTTGTATGGAGGACTATTGCATTATACTATATAGAGGACTATGGGGAGTGTATTATACTATATGGAGGACTATTGAGAGTGCATTATACCATAGGGAGGACTATGGGAAGTACATTATACTATATGAAGGACTATGTAGAGTGGAATATACTATATGGAGGACTATGGGAATGCATTGTACTATTTGGAGGACTATGAGAAGTGCAATATACTATATGAAGGACTAAGGGGTGTGTATTCTACAATGTGAATGATTATGGGGTGCAGTAAACTATATGTAGGAGTTTGGGATGAAGTATACTATATGAAGGCTTTGTGGGGCCATTCTAATATTTGGAGGGCAATATGGAGCCATGTTAATATTTGGAGGGCTTTTTTGGGTGACTTTATACTTCATGGAGGGCTATTTGGGGGCCATTATTCTGTAAGAAATTAAAAAGTGTGAAGGTTTGTGTATGGTCCATCATACTCAAAGGAGGCCTGTGTGGAGGCCATTATACTGTTAGGAGGGCTAGTGGGGGGCCATTAAACAGTGTGGTGAGGTGTGGGACTATTATGCTGTATGTTGTCCCATTATAATGCATGGAGAACTGTGTGGGGGTTACAGTTGTGATATAATACTGTATTGGGGGCCACCATACTTTTCCGTTTGGAGTTGGTGTGGGGTACAGTCGGGTCACCATACTGTGTGTGTGGAGGGTACTGCGGAGAAATTCACAGTGCAAGTGTCATACAGTGTTTGTGTGACAATTTTGTTGACATCATACATTATGGGCAAGGCCAGCTCCAGGTTTTTGAGGGCCTCGGGCGAAAGAGTCTCAGTGGGCCCCCCCTTTAACACATACTACGATTCATGATGCCCAGATACAGCAGAGAAATATAGGGATAGTACAATGCCAGATTTCACTTCTTACATGAGTGATAGCTATTGCAAATTCTGCAGTGTATATATACAGGACATGAGAAGTGGTACTGTGCAGTGTGTATATATACATGACAAGAGGAGTGGTACTGTGCAGTGTATATATACAGGACAGGAGGAGTGGTACTGTGCAGAGTATATATACAGGAGGAGTGGTACTGTTCAGTGTATATATACAGGAGGAGTGGTACTGTGCAGTGTATATGTGCAGGAGGAGTGGTACTGTGCAGTGTATATACACAGGACAGGAGGAGTGGTGCTGTGCAGTGTATATATACAGGACAGGAGGAGTGGTACTGTGCAGTGCATATATACAGGAGGAGTGGTACTGTGCAGTGTATATATACAGGACAGGAGGAGTGGTACTGTGCAGTGTACATATACAGGAGGAGTGGTACTGTGCAGTGTATATATACAGGAGGAGTGGTATTGTGCAGTGTATATATACAGGAGGAGTGGTACTGTGCACTGTATATATACATGACAGGAGAAGTGGTACTGTGCAGAATTTATATACAGGAGGAGTGGTAATGTGCAGTGTATATATACAGGAGGAGTAGTACTGTGCAGTGTATATATACAGGACAGAGGGAGTGGTAATGTGCAGTGTATATATATATAGGAGGAGTGGTACTGTGCAGTGTATATATACAGGACAGGGGGAGGGGTAATCTGCAGTGTATATATATAGGAGGAGTGGTACTGTGCAGTGTATATATACAGGGGGAGTGGTACTGTACAGCATATATACTTCAGCAGCCACCCAGCCCAGGCCCTCAGCACCTGTCCTGTATATATATTATATATACTGTATCTATACAGGCTGTATAGATACAGTATATATAATATATATACAGGACAGGTGCTGGGGGCCTGGCTGGGTGCCAGCTGAAGTATATAATATCCTTCAGCAGCTCAGCTGCAACCTGCAGCCGCCCACCCCATGGCAGCCCCAGCTCACCCAGACTGTCAGAATACAGCGATATCATTACACTCATTCAGGTGTGGGTAGGAGCTCTACTGGAATCTTCCTGATAAGTTAAGCAGTGCAGTCAGGGGCGGGAGAGCAAAGCAAGAGAACGTGCTCTCTCCGCCCACAAACACTGTCACACTGGCTGCATTCTTAACCCCTATTCGCCTGCCTGCACTGACTGAGAAGATGCTTGTGCCAGCTCCCACTGCCCACACCTGTAAAACCGCCGTGCCCGCAGATTTAAAGGGTCGGCGGCAGGAAAAACAGTGGGCAAGCGGTCCGTTGTATCTATGACAGCGTGAGTGGGCCCCCGTCTCACCAGGGCCCCGACACTTGCCCGGGTGCACCGGGTGCTGGCGCCGGCCCTGATTATGGGTGCAATGAAAGGGGAATCTAGAGCTTCAGTAGGAGGAAAATTACTTTGTAAAGGCTGCAAAGTTTTGAGATTTGCTCTTCTGTGACCCCATTAAATGAATATAGTTTTCTTTGGTGTAGGGCAATTAGAACTTATGCTATGGAGCCCCATAATTTTCTATGCACGCCCCTAATGTATAATAGAAAACTCGCTCACATGAGAGTATAATACTACCAAGTACTATTTGATGTTTTATCGGATAACACAGTGTTATACTGTAGGGCAGAGCAGATTTGCGATTTCTTCTACAGATAGAATTGGTTTGTCGGAAAAATTGCAGCATGCTCTGAGTGACTTTGAAATTTGTACCATGGACACCCATTTAAGTCTATTGGTGCGTGTGAAACATAGGACTGCATTCGGATTTCATCCACGTGCATTCTGACATCCGTGGACTCAGACAATAGAGAAATAAATTTCTCTTTCTCGTCCACACCTGTGATCTGATTCTCACATACAAGAGAATATGATAACACTAAGATGACATTCGACTCAAGCTTAAGCCAAGTGTCATGTCCCCATAAAACCCATATCCAAATAAATACACATAGACAGATTTAAAACTGGAATAAAAATGGCTGTGAGGTTTTATTCTGGGTTACATAAATACTTAAAAAGATATCCAATAAATGAACTTCCATATCACATGTTTCCCAAATTCCAAACTTCCAAAAGACCAAATTCACCCATAAATGAGTGATTTTTCCCCACAATTAAAACCCCACGACAAAAAAGAACAATTAAATAAAGGGAGGGAGGGCTCTTCTTTCTTCTTGCACCAGCAAACTGAAGTAGCTTACACCAACCGGGAGGTTTATATAATTTGAAAAAAGACCTCCAAAGCGCTAACGGCCAATGAAATTGCGGGAAAAAATGGTGCGCAAAACAGGCCAGAACCAGTTTGTCACATATCTATTAAAAGATCTTGACATACATAAAAATTAACCTGGCTCCTAAAAACACCTCAAATAAAGAGAAAGACAGCTAGGGTCTATGCGGACACGAGACCCCCACTATATTTTTTGTGTTATTTAAGCGGGGGGGGCTAACATTAGTATAAAGAAGCTGATTCTCTTGCGTGAGAGAATCATTGTTCCTGTGACCCCGGCCAGAATCTCTTTCTTTATTGGCTAAAGCAAAAACCAAAGGATAACATTATTCAGTTTGAGAAATACATACTTGATCAACTATTGATTACAATAGATGCACTGTAATATTTTTCATGTAGATATCCCTAGTGACAATTATTTCCAAGGGTTTGATCAGTTGGTTCCCTGAAAATCAGCTTAATGTCAGGAAAGTTGCCAGAAGTAGGTTGTCCTGATAGGTTAACGTCAGTAAAGTAATAAACATAAAGCATTGAGACTTGCAAAATAAAATGACAAGAAAACAACAATTAAATAATCAAATTCAGATCATAATAACCACAGGCTACAATGAGCTGAAAAAGATTAAAGTATATTGCACTGTAAATCATGTAATTGTAAACCATATTGATCACGAACATAGCAGATGTTACTGCAAAGGTTCTTGCACCTAGACAAATGGATGGCAATTTTCTACTCAACTTCTATACTTAAACAGTGTACTAAATTTGAAAAGGCACAAAAAGAGTAACAAAACTTCTTATAAACTACTGTCACAGCTTTTTTCTAAGAAGCTCGCTTCTGAGACAGGAGGTATAATTTTAAGAAATGTGAAGTGAAGCAAAGAAAACAAATAAGATAGGTGGAAATGCCAGTGAGAGAATACTTTCTGACTTTCTGAGTGCAGTGCTTAGCTCTGACAAATATCTAACTTTCCCCAGCGCTTTATTTTTTTCCTTAGCCTTTTGACCAGAAACTGAGAGCTCTTTGCTTCACACTATTTTTCCTAAAGATCTGAACAACAAATTGACAACACAAAGTAAAAATGTTCAATTCCAATTAGACTGCAAATTGTCCTCTAGTCTTCTTGCAAAGAACATTCCTTTTTGCACAACCAAACATATGTGTGTATACAAATGTACATACAGCGTGTCACAAAAGTGAGTACACCCCTCACATATTTTATTTTGTCTTTTCATGGGACATTAACGGCTTTATGCTGAGTTATTTAGAGGGCACACCAAATTTACAGTTATACAAACTGTACACTGACTTCTTTATATTGTATAAAAGTGTCATATCACTAGCATTGTCCCAAGAAAATATATAATACAATTAATAAAATATTTACAAAAATGTGAGCGGTGTACTCACTTTTGTGAGATACTGTATATATAAACTATATACACTTGCTGCACTCGCTGCAAGATTAGGGAGATACACTAGAGAAGCTGAGGCCAAGAAGATAAATGCCCTGTTCTCCAAAGAACCATCCAAGGTGAGTAACAGCACAAAGGCAGCAACTCCACCAATAGCAGAGACTGAACAATACTGGAGGAGCATATGGGAGAAGGAAAAAATACACAACACCAGTGCAATGTGGCTGCAAGATCTGAGATTGAAACACAGCAACCACCTAGAGCAAGAACCAGTCACCATTACAGAAGCAGACATCCAGCAGCGTGTCAAGAACATGAAGAGCTGGACAGCACCTGGCCCAGACATGATCCACACCTACTGGCTAAAGAAATTAATGGCGGTACATGAATGCATGGCAAAGCAGATGAACCAACTGCTAGAAGCAGACCACCATCCAGCTTGGTATAACAGTGCTGATCATGAAGAATTCTCACAAAGGAACAGTTCCATCCAATTACCACCCAATAACCTGCCTTACAATAACATGGAAACTCCTGTCAGGCATCATCAGAGACAGCACAGAAGCACTAAGCATAGAGGCACAAGGGCAAGCACTAAGTACCTGATCCATAGAAGCAGGAATCTACCACACAAGACCCAAGGTGCAGACTATGTAAAGAAACCTCAGAAACAGTTCAACACATAGTGGCAGGATGCAAAATGCAAGCAGTAACAGCAAATGCCTAGCACCACAACTAAGCAGCGGGAATTGTATACAGGAATATCTGCACAGCATATGGGCTAAGTCCAGGTGGGAGATCCCATAAAAAGTCATGGAGAATGAAAGGGCTTCAACATCCAGACAGATAAGCAGGTTGGCTAACCAACCAGACACTGTGATAGTAGACAAGGATCAGAAGACAGCAATGATAATAAATGTGGAGTGCTAAGTGATGGCAACATCAGAAAGAAGGAATATGAGAAGCTGGAGAAATACCAGGGCCTCAAATGAGAACTGGAGAAGATTTAAAAGGTCAAGGCAACAGTGATTCCAGTGGTGATAGGAGCACTTAAAGCAGTGACCCATAGCTTGGAAGAATGGCTACAACAGATCCCAGGAGCAACATCTGAGCTCTCTGTCCAGAAAAGCGCAAAGCTGGGAACAACTAAGATCCTGTGCAGAACCCTCAAACTCCCAGGCCTCTGGTAGAGGAACCAAAAATAAGAAAGGACAACAAAAACCACCCCCATTGGGGGTGAGAATGAAGTTTTATTTTTTGTTATATACTGTTTATATACAGTACAGACCAAAAGTTTGTACACATCTTCTCAAAGATTTTTCTGTATTTTCATGACTATGAAAATTGTACATTCACACTGAAGGCATCAAAACTATGAATTAACACATGTGGTATTATATACTTAGCAAAAAAGTGTAAAACAACTGAAATTATGTCTTATATTCTAGTCATGAAAATACAGAAAAATCTTTAAATGAGAAGGTGTGTTCAAGCTTTTGGTCTGTACTGTACATAAAAATACAGACACATATGGAAATACATATATACACTGTGGTCCTGATTCATTATTTGCATTTTCTTTTAAGCCACCTTGTTTTTTTGTCTTGCGGTATTAGCAATTAGGGGGCTGATTCATCAAAAAGGTGCACGCGATTCATGAATATAGTACAAAATAAAAAATGGGTTTTCTTTGTCTTGAACTGTTTTTGCAACTTTGGAGCCAAAGGACACACGTCGACACCAAAAGTTGCAATACTACACCAATTATTAGGCAAGCGAGTCGTTTAACCACATCATCATTTTTGCAAACATTTTCCAACTCCAAGCTGGATAAACTTGAATGCTTATTGGATGAAGAAAATCAGGTCATGTGTATTTGCATGTTGAAGAAGAGGACGTCATCCTATGAAGATGGGAGGCCCCGAACCGGACCACGACGCCCATTGGATCGGACCACCCCTCAGGTGAGTATAATCTAACCTCTTTTTCTCATCTTTCAGGATACATCAGGGTTCTGTTTCATGCACAGAACACATCATGAAGACCAAGGAACACAACAGGCAGGTCTGTGATACTGTTGTGGAGAAGGTTAAAGCTGGATTTGGATACAAAATGATTCATCCCAAGGAGCACTGTGCAAGCGATCATATTGAAATGGAAGGAGTATCATACCACTGCAAATCTACCAAAACCCGGCCGTCCCTCTAAACTTTCATCTCAAGTAAGGAGAAGACTGATCAGAGATGCAGCCAAGAAGCCCATGATCACTCTGGATGAACTGCAGATATCTACACCTAAGGTGGGACAGTCTGTCCATAGGACAACAATCTGTCGTACACTGCACAAATCTGGCCTTTATGGAAGAGTGGCAAGAAAGCCATTTCTCAAAGATACCCATAAAAAGTGTAATTTAAAGTTTGCAACAAGCCACCTGGGAGACACACCAAACATGTGGAAGAAGGTGCTCTGGTCAGATGAAACCAAAATCAAACTTTTTGGCAAGAATGCCAAATGATATGTTTGGCATATATGCAACACAGCTCATCACCCTGAACACACCATCCCCACTGTCAAACATGGTGGTGGCAGAATCATGGTTTGGGCTTGCTTTTCTTCAGCAGAGGAGAGGGAAGGTGGTTAAAATTTATGGGAAGATAGATGGAGCCAAATACAGGACCATTCCTGAAGAAAACCTGTTGGAGTTTTCAAAAGACCTGAGACTGGGACAGAGATTTGACTTCCAACAAGACAATTATCTCAAACATAAAGCAAAATCTGCTATGAAATGATTCACACAAAAGTATCCAGGTGTTAGAATGGCCAAGTCAAAGTCCAAACCTCAATCCAATCAAGAATCTGTTGAAAGAGCTGAAAACTGCTGTTCACATACAATCTCTTTCAAACCTCACTGAGCTTGAGCTGTTTGCTAAAGAAGAAAGGGCAAGAATTTCAGTCTCTCGATGTACAAAACTGATAGAGACATACCCCAATCGACTTGCAGCTATAATCGCAGCAAAAGGTGGCGCAACAAAGCATTAAGTTTAAAAGGGCCGAATAATATTGCACGCCCCACTTTTCAGTTTTTGAATTTCCACAAAAATTTAAAATAATCAATAAATTTCGTTCAACTTCACAATTGTGCTCCACTTGTTTTCACCATTTCACCAAAAATTTACATTTGGTATCTTTATGTTTTAAGTTCTAGGGGGCCGAATACTTTCGCAAGGCACAGTACATATATATATATATATATTTATATATATATATATATATATATATATATATATATATATATATATATATATATATATATAGTACAGACCAAAAGTTTGGACACACCTTCTCATTTAAAGATTTTTCTGAATTTTCATGACTATAAAAATTATACATTCACTGAAGGCATCAAAACTATGAATTAACACATGTGGAATTATAATTATATAATTATATACTTAACTAAAAAGTGTGAAACAACTAAAATTATGTCTTATATTCTAGGTTCTTCAAAGTAGCCACGTTTTGCTTTGATGACTGCTTTGCACACTCTTGGCATTCTCATGATGAGCTTCAAGAGGTAGTCTCCGGGAATGGTTTTCAATTCACAGGTGTGCCCTGTCAGGTTTAATAAGTGGGATTTCTTGCCTTATAAATGGTGTTGGGACCATCAGTTGTGTTGTGCAGAAGTCTGGTGGATATACAGCGGATATTCCTACTGAATAGACTGTTAGAATTTGTATTATGGCAAAAAAAAGCAGCTAAGTAAAGAAAAACGAGTGGCCATCATTACTTTAAGAAATGAAGGTCAGTCAGTCCGAAAAATTGGGAAAACTTTGAAAGTGTCCCCAAGTGCAGTGGCAAAATCCATCAATCGCTACAAAGAAACTGGCTCACATGAGGACCCCCCTTTTAGGAAGACCAAGAGTCACCTCTGCTTCTGAGGATAAGTTTATCCGAGTCACCAGCCTCAGGAATCTCAGGTTAACAGTGTTAGGACTGGCGGAACGCACCAAGAAAGATGTAATAGATGCGTTCGCAGTCCGGGGTCCACCGTGCAGGTAAAAACCTGCTGCTAGTAAATGGCAGCGTAATATGGCGGTGGAAGCGAACCCGGTAAAACCACAGGTCCGCAATACCGCACTAAAGAGTGCAAGCAAGGAGTCAGCGAACACAACCCCAAGACACAGGATTGAAGTCCGATTAGACCACTTGCTGACACAACACCACAACAGGGTGTGTAAGGCAACTCTTATAATTAGAGCACCGAAGTGCGAACTGTGCCGTGCTGGCAGGCACCACTAAGCACCCAGACGTGGGTCAGGAAGCGCACTACTGGCGCGTGGCACCGCACTGGCGGTCACAGCAATAGACGCTGATACGTGTGTGACACGTTGAGAGATTAGTCGGGCGCTAGATAGCAGCCATACTCCATACGCGAACAGTCATACAATAGGGTAGGGGTATTTAACCCCTTCCCGACCTGTGACACAGCGTATGCGTCTTGAAAGTCGGTGCCAATCCGACCTGTGACGCATATGCTGTGTCACAGAAAGATCGCGTCCCTGCAGATCGGGTGAAAGGGTTAACTCCCATTTCACCCGATCTGCAGGGACAGGGGGAGTGGTAGTTTAGCCCAGGGGGGGGTGGCTTCACCCCCTCGTGGCTACGATCGCTCTGATTGGCTGTTGAAAGTGAAACTGCCAATCAGAGCGATTTGTAATATTTCACCCATTATAACGGGTGAAATATTACAATCCAGCCATGGCCGATGCTGCAATATCATCGGCCATGGCTGGAAATACTAGTGTGCCCCCACCCCACCCCACCGATCGCCCCCCCAGCCCCCCGATCTGGCCGGTACACTGCTCCGGCTCCCCTCCATCCAGTGCTCCGCTCCCCCCCGTGCTCTTGTCCGCTCCCCCCGTGCTCCAATCACCCCCCCGTGCTCCAATCACCCCCCCCTGCATTCAGATCCACCCCCCCGTGCTCCGTTCCACCCCCCCATGCTCCGTTCCAGCCCCCCCGTGCTCCGTTCCACGCCCCCCGTGCTCCGTTCCACGCCTGCCGCGCTCCGATTCCCCCCCGTGCTCCGATCCCCCCCCCGTGGTCCCCCCCCACCCCATCATACTTACCGATCCAGCCGGGGTCCCGTCCGTCTTCTCCCTGGGCGCCGCCATCTTCCAAAATGGCGGGCGCATGCGCAGTGCGCCCGCCGAATCTGCCGGCCGGCAGATTCGTTCCAAAGTGCATTTTGATCACTGAGATAGATTATATCTCAGTGATCAAAATAAAAAAAATAATACATGACCCCCCCCCCTTTGTCACCCCCATAGGTAGGGACAATAAAAAAATAAAGAAAATTTTTTTTTCCACTAATGTTAGAATAGGGTTAGGGTTAGGGGTAGGGTTAGGGTTAGGGTTAGGGCTAGGGCTCGGGTTAGGGTTAGGGTTAGGGGTAGGGTTAGGGCTAGGGTTAGGGCTAGGGGTAGGGTTAGGGGTAGGGCTAGGGTTAGGGCTAGGGGTAGGGCTAGGGTTAGGGGTAGGGTTAGGGCTAGGGTTAGGGTTTCGGTATGTGCACACGTATTCTGGTCCTCTGCGGATTTTTCCGCTGCGGATTTGATAAATCCGCAGTGCTAAACCGCTGCGGATTTATGGCGGATTTACCGCGTTTTTTTCTGCGCATTTCACTGCGGTTTTACAATTGCGATTTTCTATTTGAGCAGTTGTAAAACCGCTGCGGAATCCGCACAAAGAAGTGACATGCTGCGGAATGTAAACCGCTGCGTTTCCGTGCAGTTTTTCCGCAGCATGTGTACAGCGATTTTTGTTTCCCGTAGGTTTACATTGAACTGTAAACTCATGGGAAACTGCTGCGGATCTGCAGCGTTTTCCGCAGCGTGTGCACATTCCTTTAGAATTAGGCTATGTTCACACGGTGCGGATTTGGCTGCGGATTGGCCGCTGCGGATTCGCAGCAGTGTTCCATCAGGTTTACAGTACCATGTAAACATATGAAAAACCAAATCCGCTGTGCCCATGGTGCAGAAAATACCGCGCGGAAACGCTGCGTTGTATTTTCTGCAGCATGTCAATTCTTTGTGCGGATTCCGCAGCGTTTTACACCTGTTCCTCAATAGGAATCCGCAGGTGAAATCCGCACAAAAAACACTGGAAATCCGCGGAAAATCCGCAGGTAAAACGCAGTGCCTTTTACCCGCGGATTTTTCAAAAATGGTGCGGAAATATCTCACACGAATCCGCAACGTGGGCACATAGCCTTAGGGTTAGGGTTGGAATTAGGGTTGTGGTTAGGGTTGTGATTAGGGTTATGGCTACAGTTGGGATTAGGGTTAGGGGTGTGGGGGGGTTAGTGTTGGAGGTAGAATTGAGGGGTTACCACTGTTTAGGCACATCAGGGGTCTCCAAACGCAACATGGCGCCACCATTGATTCCAGCCAATCTCGTATTCAAAAAGTCAAATGGTGCTCCCTCACTTCCGAGCCCTGAAGTGTGCCCAAACAGTGGTTTACCCCCACATATGGGGTATCAGTGTACTCAGGATAAACTGCGCAACAATTACTGGGGTCCAATTTCTCCTGTTACCCTTGTGAATCTAAAAAAATGCTTGCTAAAACATCATTTTTGAGGAAAGAAAAATGATTTTTTATTTTCACGGCTCTGCGTTGTAAACGTCTGTGAAGCACTTGGGGGTTCAAAGTGCTCACCACATATCTAGATAAGTTCCTTGGGAGGTCTAGTTTCTAAAATGGGGTCACTTGTGGGGGGTTTCTACTGTTTAGGCACACCAGGGGCTCTGCAAACGCAATGTGACGCCCGCAGACCATTCCATCAAAGTCTGCATTTCAAAAGTCACTACTTCCCTTCTGAGCCCCGACGTGTGCCCAAACAGTGGTTTACCCCCACACATGGGGTATCAGCGTACTCAGGAGAAACTGGACAACAACTTTTGGGGTCCAATTTCTCCTGTAACCCTTGGGAAAATAAAAAATTCTGGGCTAAATCATTATTTTTGAGGAAAGAAAACGTATTTATTATTTTCACGGCTCTGCATTATAAACTTCTATGAAGCACTTGGGGGTTCAAAGTGCTCACCACACATCTAGATAAGTTCCTTTCGGGGTCTAGTTTCCAAAATGGGGTCACTTGTGGGGGGTTTCTACTGTTTAGGCACATCAGGGTCTCTGCAAACGCAACGTGACGCCCGCAGAGCATTCCATCAAAGTCTGCATTTCAAAACGTCACTACTTCAATTCCGAGCCCCGGCATGTGCCCAAACAGTAGTTTACCCCCACATATGGGGTATCACCGTACTCAGGAGAAACTGGACAACAAATATTGGGGTCAAATTTCTCCTGTTACCCTTTGTAAAATAAAAATTTGCAGGCTAAAAGATCATTTTTGAGAAAATAATTTTTTTTTTTTATTTTCATGGCTCTGCGTTATAAACTTCTGTGAAGCACTTGGGGGTTCAAAGTCCTCACAACACATCTAGATTAGTTCCTTTGGGGGTCTAGTTTCCAAAATGGGGTCATTTCTGGGGTATCTCCAATGTTTAGGCACACAGGGGCTCTCCAAACGTGACATGGTGTCCGCTAATGATTGGAGCTAATTTTCCATTTAAAAAGCCAAATGGCGTGCCATCCCTTCCGAGCCCTGCCGTGCGCCCAAACAGTGGTTTACCCCCACATATGGGGTATCAGCGTACTCAGGACAAACTGGACAACAATATTTGGGGTCCAATTTCTCCTATTATCCTTGGCAAAATAGGAAATTCCAGGCTAAAAAATCATTTTTGAGGAAAGAAAAATTATTTTTTATTTTCATGGCTCTGCGTTATAAACTTCTGTGAAGCACCTGGGGGTTTAAAGTGCTCAATATGCATCTAGATAAGTTCCTTGGGGGGTCTAGTTTCCAAAATGGGGTCACTTGTGGGGGAGCTCCAATGCATAGGCACACAGGGGCTCTCCAAACGCGACATGGTGTCCGCTAACAATTGGAGCTAATTTTCCATTCAAAAAGTCAAATGGCGCGCCTTCCCTTCCGAGCCCTGCCGTGTGCCCAAACAGTGGTTTACCCCCACATATGAGGTATCGGCGTACTCGGGAGAAATTGCCCAACAAATTTTATGATCCATTTTATCCTACTGCCCATGTGAAAATGAAAAAATTGAGGCGAAAAGAATTTTTTTGTGAAAAAAAAGTACTTTTTCATTTTTACAGATCAATTTGTGAAGCACCTGAGGGTTTAAAGTGCTCACTAGGCATCTAAATAAGTTCCTTGGGGGATCTAGTTTCCAAAATGGGGTCACTTGTGGGGGAGCGCCAATGTTTAGGCACACAGGAGCTCTCCAAACGCGACATGGTGTCCGCTAACGATGGAAATAATTTTTCATTCAAAAAGTCAAATGGCGCTCCTTCCCTTCCGAGCCTTACCATGTGCCCAAACAGTGGTTTACCCCCACATATGAGGTATCGGCGTACTCAGGAGAAATTGCCCAACACATTTTAGGATCCATTTTATCCTGTTGCCCATGTGAAAATGAAAAAATTGAGGCTAAAAGAATTTTTTTGTGAAAAAAAAGTACTTTTTCATTTTTACGGATCAATTTGTGAAGCACCTGGGGGTTCAAAGTGCTCACTATGCATCTAGATAAGTTCCTTGGGGCGTCTAGTTTCCAAAATGGGGTCACTTGTGGGCGAGCTCCAATTTTTAGGCACACGGGGGCTCTCCAAACGTGACATGGTGTCCGCTAAAGAGTGGAGCCAATTTTTGATTCAAAAAGTCAAATGGCGCTCCTTCCCTTCCAAGCCCTGCCGTGCGCCCAAACAGTGGTTTACCCCCACATATGAGGTATCAGCGTACTCAGGACAAATTGCCCAACAACTTTCGTGGTTCAGTTTCTCCTTTTACCATTGGGAAAATAAAAAAATTGTTGCTAAAATATAATTTTTGTGACTAAAAAGTTAAATGTTCATTTTTTCCTTCCATGTTGCTTCTGCTGCTGTGAAGCACCTGAAGGGTTAATAAACTTCTTGAATGTGGTTTTGAGTACCTTGAGGGGTGCAGTTTTTAGAATGGTGTCACTTTTGGGTATTTTCAGCCATATAGACCCCTCAAACTGACTTCAAATGTGAGGTGGTCCCTAAAAAAAATGGTTTTGTAAATTTCGTTGTAAAAATGACAAATCGCTGGTCAAATTTTAACCCTTATAACTTCCTAACAAAAAAAATTTTGTTTCCAAAATTGTGCTGATGTAAAGTAAACATGTGGGAAATGTTATTTATTAACTATTTTGTGTCACATATCTCTCTGGTTTAACAGAATAAAAATTCAAAATGTGAAAATTGCAAAATTTTCAAAATTTTCGCCAAATTTCCGTTTTTATCACAAATAAACGCAGAATTTATTGACCAAAATTTACCACTAACATGAAGCCCAATATGTCACGAAAAAACAATCTCAGAACCGCTAGGATCCGTTGAAGCGTTCCTGAGTTATTACCTCATAAAGGGACACTGGTCAGAATTGCAAAAAACGGCAAGGTCTTTAAGGTCAAAATAGGCTGGGTCATGAAGGGGTTAATGAACGACTTGCACTCACAACAAACACACGTATTCAATTGTAAGACAATACTAGCGCATGGCCGTGCGGTCATGCGCAGTTTATATAGCAGCAGCACAGGAAGTGGCTACAGTACCTTTGCCCTTCCAAGACCTGCCAAAAGGACCAATGGGATGTGCTGCAGAGCCTGAGCACATGACCCTCAATCTCCAACGGGAGATCTTACCCTGGACATGCTCAGTACGTGCAGACAAGGACTTAAGGTACCTTCACACATAACGATATTGTTAACGATATCGTTGCTATTTGTGACGTAGCAACGATATCGTTAATGAAATCGTTATGTGTGACAGCGACCAACGATCAGGCCCCTGCTGGGAGATCGTTGGTCGCTGAATAAAGTCCAGAACTTTATTTGGTCGCTGGACTCCCTGGAGACATCGCTGGATCGGCGTGTGTGACACCGATCCAGCGATGTCTTCACTGGTAACCAGGGTAAACATCGGGTAACTAAGCGCAGGGCCGCGCTTAGTAACCCGATGTTTACCCTGGTTACCATGCTAAAAGTAAAAAAAAACAAACAGTACATACTTACCTACAGCCGTCTGTCCTCCAGCGCTGCGCTCTGCACTCCTCCTGTACTGGCTGTGAGCCGGAAAGCAGAGCGGTGACGTCACCGCTCTGCTTTCCGGCTCCCAGACAGTACAGGAGGAGAGCAGAGAAGCAGAGCGCAGCGCTGGAGGACAGACGGCTGTAGGTAAGTATGTACTGTTTGTTTTTTTTTACTTTTAGCATGGTAACCAGGGTAAACATCGGGTTACTAAGCGCGGCCCTGCGCTTAGTTACCCGATGTTTACCCTGGTTACCGGCATCGTTGGTCGCTGGAGAGCGGTCTGTGTGACAGCTCTCCAGCGACCAAACAGCGACGCTGCAGCGATTCGGATCGTTGTCGGTATCGCTGCAGCGTCGCTAAATGTGAAGGGGCCTTTAGTCCCAGAGAAGTCCGCTCGCTGCTGACCAGCACTGACTTTAATGGCAGAGACTGGAGAAGCAGCAGTAACTCTCTGAACAGAGTGAGAATGAGCAAGACGCTGGGACCGACGTCTTTGCTGAGCATACTCCACTGCGGCTGGACAAGAATGGGAGACCGCAGCGGAGGTGGCTCGAGATTCCCCCTGTGCAGAAGCGGGAACTCGACCCCTAACATTACCCCCCCTCCTAGGGCCCCCCCCTCCTTGGGCCTCGCTACGTTCGAAGGCAGCAATGAGCTGCGGAGCCTGAATGTGCTCAGCAGGCTCCCAGGATCTATCCTCAGGACCGTAACCCCTCCAATCCACCAAATAAATTTTTTTGCCATGAACCACCTTGTACCCCAAGATAGCGTTCACCTCGTAATCGTCCGTAGACGAACCCGACGTCCCAGTAGATGACTCAGAAAACCGGGACATGTAGACGGGCTTAAGGAGGGATACGTGAAAGGTGTCAGTGATACCTAGGCGTGGAGGAAGGGCCAGACGGTAAACCACAGGATTAACCTGTTCGAGGACCTTAAAAGGACCTAAGTAGCGAGGTGCAAACTTGGTAGACTCAACTCGCAGCCTTATGTTACGGGCGGAGAGCCACACTAAGTCACCAGGAGCAAAGGTTGGAGCGGGGCGCCGATGTGCGTCGGCAGAGGACCTCATTCTCTCCTTGGAAGCCTGAATGGCATCCTGAGTGCGATCCCAAATGTCCTGTGCCTCCACATCCCAGTCTGCCACCCTGGAATCGGGGGAAGACACGGGCATGGGCACAGGTACCCGCGGATGCTGACCATAGTTAAGGAGGAATGGAGTCTGTCCAGTGGAATCAGCGACGGCATTGTTAAGAGCAAACTCCGCCCACGGTAGCAAAGATGCCCAGTCATCCTGCTTAGCCGAAACAACATGTCGCAGATATGTGACCAAGGTCTGGTTGGCTCTCTCTACCAACCCATTCGTCTCGGGATGATAAGCCGAAGAGAGATTCAACTCGATACTGAGAAGACGACAAAGCTCTCTCCAGAACCGAGACGCAAACTGGGGACCTCGGTCACTGACAATTTTGTCTGGCATACCGTGAAGACGAAAGATGTGTTTGACAAACAACGCTGCCAAGGCCCGTGCAGAAGGTAACCGGGGAAGCGGCACCAAATGCACCATTTTAGAAAAATGGTCGGTGATTTCCCAAATAATGGTACAGCCACGAGACTTGGGCAGACCCACAACAAAATCCATCCCGACCATCTCCCAGGGCCTGTCTGCCACCGGCAGAGGGTATAACAAACCAGCTGGCCGTTGTCGGGAAGACTTATTCTTGGCACAAGAGACACATGCCTGAACGTAGTCTCCGACGTCACGAACCATATGTGGCCACCAGTACGTCCTCGCCAGTAGCTCAGATGTCCTTCTTGCCCCAAAGTGTCCACCCACTCTGGATGAATGAGCCCAAGCGAGAACCTCCGGACGCAAATTGATGGGAACAAAAGTCTTGCCCGGGGGCACAGACTCCAGCGAAACCGGAGCTACAGTTCTCAGACTCTCTGAAGGGACAATGAGCCGAGGCTCGTCCTCCTCCTCCTCAGCTGACACGAAGGAGCGAGAGAGAGCGTCAGCACGAATGTTCTTCTCCCCGGCGAGATAATGTAGGGTAAAGTGGAACCGGGAGAAAAACAAGGACCATCTGGCCTGACGAGAATTCAGCCGCTGGGCTGTTTGTAAATAGACCAAATTCTTGTGATCCGTGAAAACTTGGAATGGGAACCGAGCACCCTCCAAGAGATGTCTCCACTCCGAAAAGGCCAACTTCATTGCCAGCAACTCTCTATCCCCGATGGAGTAATTTCTCTCCGCTGGTGTGAAGGTCTTTGAGAAAAAGAAGCATGGGTGCTTCCGACCCTGAGCATCCTTTTGATAGAGGACTGCTCCAGCACCAACGGATGAGGCATCCACTTCCAAAAGGAATGGCTTACCCACATCGGGACGATGTAAGATAGGAGCACTGGCAAAATGGGACTTTATAGAAGAGAAGGCCTTGGAGACCCCTTCGGACCACGATTTGGGATTCGCTCCCTTCTTGGTGAGGGATACCAAGGGAGCTACCAAAGTTGAGAAGTGGGGAATGAACTGGCGATAGTAATTTATGAACTCCATAAAGCGCTGCACCGCTTTAAGAGAATGGGGTTCCTGCCAGTCCATCACTGCTTGTAGTTTGGCAGGATCCATAGCCAATCCCTGGGCCGAGATGATATAGCCCAGGAAAGGCAAGGACTCCTGTTCAAACACACACTTCTCCAACTTTGCATATAAGGAATTCGCCCGTAAGAGTTCGAAGACTCTGCCAACATCTCTCCGGTGGGAGTCAATATCTGGAGAGAAGATGAGAATATCATCCAGATAGACTACAACCGAGGTGGAAAGCATATCCTGGAAGATATCGTTGACAAAGTCCTGAAAAACGGCTGGGGCATTACAGAGCCCGAAGGGCATCACTAGGTACTCATAGTGCCCATCCCTGGTATTGAAAGCCGTTTTCCATTCATCCCCCTAACGGATGCGAATTAAGTTGTAGGCACCCCGCAGATCTAGTTTGGTGAATATCTTTGCTCCCCTTAGCCTGTCAAAGAGCTCCGATATCAGGGGCAACGGGTACTTATTTTTAATGGTGATAGCATTGAGACCCCTGTAATCAATGCAAGGACGTAATTCCCCGTTCTTCTTCTGTACGAAGAAGAATCCCGCCCCTGCAGGAGACACTGACTTCCTAATGAATCCTCTTGCCAAATTCTCCTGGATGTATTGAGACATAGCCTCCGTCTCAGGGAGAGAGAGGGGATATACCCTTCCCCGAGGAGGTTCAGCTCCAGGCAAGAGGTCAATAGGACAGTCATAGGGGCGATGAGGCGGTAGAGTCTCTGCTGCCTTTTTAGAGAATACATCTGCATAGCACCAATAGTACCTTGGAAGAGATGAAAGGTCTGCGGGTACCTCGGTAGTAGAGACCTGTACACACTCACTCACACACCTGCCCATACAAGACTTACTCCAACCCAATATTCTCCCAGAGGACCACTCAATATGTGGGGAGTGGTAACGGAGCCAGGGTATTCCCAGTAAAATCTCATCCATTCCCTCGGGTAGGACTAGAAGGGAAATAATCTCCTGGTGGGAAGGGGACATGGACAATGAGAATGGAACAGTCTGGTGTGTGATTTGTTGTGGAAGTGTCGACCCATTCACAACTCTAACAGTTACAGGTTTGGCGAGAATAACAAGTGGTACAGCGTGGCGCAGAGCAAAAGCAGAGGACATGAAATTTCCCTCTGCTCCTGAATCCACACAAAGCTCGACTGGTAGAGTGGATGAGTCAAACAGGATTGTCCCTTTAAAGGACAGTTTGGAGAAAAAAGCCGCTGTGTCTAGTGAACCTCCCCCTAAGGTTACTAGACGCGATCGTTTTCCCGACCGCCGTGGACATTTATTAGTGTAATGTCCTCGTTGGTGACAATTTTTACAAACCATGGGTACTCGAGCGGCCTGAGACTTAGGTCCCACTCGAGAAACCTCCATGGGCTCATGGGAGTCGGACGCCAAAACGGAAGATTCAAGAGGTCTGGCGAAGGTGGGAGCCAGTTTAAACCTCTGCCTACACTGGGTCTGCTCTAACCTTCATTCGTGAAAACGGAGGTCGATGCGGGTAGATAGAGAAATAAGCTCCTCCAGTGTGGCGGGTATCTCCCTGGTGGCTAAGGCGTCCTTCACGTGGTCTGCCAGTCCCCTCCAGAACTCCGGAATTAGAACTTTATCCGACCACTCTAACGCCGAGGCTAGAGTCTGGAACTGGATGGCAAACTGACTGACCACGGACGAACCCTGAGTGATTGTCAATAACTGGAGCGCGGTATCGTGTGTAATACGGGGTCCCAAAAAGACCTGCTTCAGAGCGTCCAGAAAGAGCGGAGCACTCTGTACCACACGGTCATCACGCTCCCAAAGTGGCGTTGCCCACTCCAACGCCCTGCCCGACAAGAGAGATAAAATAAATCCCACTTTCGCCCGTTCTGTAGGGAAACGCGCCGCCAGGAGCTCAAGGTGTATGGAGCACTGGCTTACGAATCCGCGACATTGTTTATTGTCACCAGCAAACTTGTCAGGAAGCGGGAGACGGGATAAAGTCGGGGCAGAGGTGGCAGCGGACAAACTGGCTGCGGCTACACTTGCAGCCTGAACAGCGACAGCAGTGACATCCACAGCTGAGGTTGAACGCTCTAGAGCCGCCAACCTTCCCTCCAGCTGCTGGATGTACCGCTGTAAACGCTGATCGTCTGCCATTTACTAGCCAGACCCTGGCGCTAGTATTCTATTAGGACTGGCAGAACGCACCAAGAAAGATGTAATAGATGCGTTCGCAGTCCGGGGTCCACCGTGCAGGTAAAAACCTGCTGCTAGTAAATGGCAGCGTAATATGGCGGTGGAAGCGAACCCGGTAAAACCACAGGTCCGCAATACCGCACTAAAGAGTGCAAGCAAGGAGTCAGCGAACACAACCCCAAGACACAGGATTGAAGTCCGATTAGACCACTTGCTGACACAACACCGCAACAGGGTGTGTAAGGCAACTCTTATAATTAGAGCACCGAAGTGCGAACTGTGCCGTGCTGGCAGGCACCACTAAGCACCCAGACGTGGGTCAGGAAGCGCACTACTGGCGCGTGGCACCGCACTGGCGGTCACAGCAATAGACGCTGATACGTGTGTGACACGTTGAGAGATTAGTCGGGCGCTAGATAGCAGCCATACTCCATACGCGAACAGTCATACAATAGGGTAGGGGTATTTAATGAACGACTTGCACTCACAACAAACACACGTATTCAATTGTAAGACAATACTACCGCATGGCTGTGCGGTCATGCGCAGTTTATATAGCAGCAGCACAGGAAGTGGCTACAGTACCTTTGCCCTTCCAAGACCTGCCAAAAGGACCAATGGGATGTGCTGCAGAGCCTGAGCACATGACCCTCAATCTCCAACGGGAGATCTTACCCTGGACATGCTCAGTACGTGCAGACAAGGACTTAGTCCCAGAGAAGTCCGCTCGCTGCTGACCAGCACTGACTTTAATGGCAGAGACTGGAGAAGCAGCAGTAACTCTCTGAACAGAGTGAGAATGAGCAAGACGCTGGGACCGACGTCTTTGCTGAGCAGACTCCACTGCGGCTGGACAAGAATGGGAGACCGCAGCGGAGGTGGCTTGAGATTCCCCCTGTGCAGAAGCGGGAACTCGACCCCTAACAAACAGCAGCTCAGATTAGAGAACAGGTCAATGTCACACAGAGTTATAGCAGCAGACACATCTCTACAACAACTGTTAAGAGGAGATTTTGTGCAGCAGGCCTTCATGGTAAAATAGCTGCTAGGAAACCATTGCTAAGGACAGGCAACAAGCAGAAGAGACTTGTTTGGGCTAAAGAACACAAGGAATGGACATTAGACCAGTGGAAATCTATGCTTTGGTCTGATGAGTCCAATTTTGAGATTTTTCTTTCCAACCACCGTGTCTTTGTGTGAAGCAGAAAAGGTGAACGGATGGACTCTACATACCTGGTTCCCATCGTGAAGCATGGAGGAAGAGGTGTGATGGTGTGGGGGTGCTTTGCTGGTGACACTGTTGGGGATTTATTCAAAATTGAAGGCATACTGAACCAGCATGGCTACCACAGCATCTTGCAGCGGCATGCTATTCCATCTGGTTTGCGTTTAGTTGGACCGTCATTTATTTTTCAACAGGACAGTGATGCCAAACACACCTCCAGTCTGTGTAAGGGCTATTTGACCAAGAAAGAGAGTGATGGGGTGCTACGCCAGATGACCTGGCCTCCACAGTCACCAGATCTGAACCCAATCGAGATGGTTGGGGTGAGCTGAACCGCAGAGTGGAGGCAAAAGGACCAACAAGTGCTAAGCATCTCTGGGAACTCCATTAAGATTGTTGGAAGACCATTCCTGGTGACTACCTCTTGAAGCTCATCAAGAGAATGTCAAGAGTGTGCAAAGCAGTCATCAAAGCAAAAGGTGGCTACTTTGAAGAACCTAAAATATAAGACATAATTTCAGTTGTTTCACACTTTTTTGTTAAGTATATAATTCCACATGTGTAAATACAGAAAAATCTTTAAATGAGAAGGTGTGTCCAAACTTTTGGTCTGTACTGAATATATATTATTTATTCTGCAAGGGCAATTTGCCTTCATTAGTATAATTGATTAGACATGTTGTAGGTAGTTAAGATGGTGGTGCTGATGAATTCTGCTTTTCCAGTCCTTCAGTTGTATCAAATTTACAGGATATTGAGACACATGCTGTCATGTTTTTCTTTCCTGCTAAAGGTATCTAAAATAGAAAAAAATGAAGTGCCTTGGTAAATAGTCTGGATTGAAATTATTCTACAACTATCTCAAAGCCATATGTGTCTCCATAGTTGCAAATCTCAAACAGTTACACAGGTATGTAAAATTTGGGTTTATGAAAATTTTTCAAATCTAATGACTGATTTTTATGTTTTGTTATGCTCTAGTTTTAAAAAAAAGCAATTCTATTTTTGACCGTCAAGTATGGATTTTGCATAAAACACAAGTGAAATTATGTACAAGCGAGATGAACAAAAAACATTTATTGCAACCAAAAATGTACACAAATATATAAAAATGTATTAAAGATTCCTTCTGCAACTTTATTGAAAATTAATTCTTGTGCCTATTCCTTTTCTCTTGAAAGTTTCTCTTGATACCTTTTCTCTTATTGAAGACCTATGTACAGTATCTTCTCTGTGAAGCTTCCAACAGTAGTCCCCTATTATGTTCATGATCCATTTACTTTGGTATTGTCGCTCCATCTCATTGATATCCTGATGAAATCTTTCTCCTTGCACTTTGCTAACTGTACCAGAGCTTTCAGCTTTTATTTTTATTCATTATTGTTTACATGAATATGGATCCCAGGGCCTGAAGGAGAGTTTCCTCTCCTTCAGACCCTGGGAACCATCCAGGATCACTTCCGATATTTGTGTCCCATTGACTTGCATTGGTATCGGGTATCGGTATCGGCGATATCCGATATTTTTTGGATATCGGCCGATCCCATCCGATACCGAAACTTTCAAATATCGGAATGTATCGCTCAACACTAATCCTAAGCCCTATTCTCAACGGCTTTCATTTTTGCTTCGAACACATCGTCTTTCTTGAGTTTCTAAATATTCAGACCCACAAAATGCCTTCCTTCAGTTTTGCTTTAGACAGTCCCTGAAACTTGCTACACAAGTACTTATAAATCCCTCCTTCTTTCAGTAGAGCTTTTACAAGCTGCTTCATTAGTCCAAGCATAATTTGGAGTGGTTGCAGGAGAACTTTAGTGAAATCAACTAAACTTTCTGCAACAATGTTCATGAGTCCATTTTGAAAAGATGTTCTTGTTTGCCAATCTTTCTGGCTCTAGTGATGAGTCCTATCTCGGCAGTCCCATTCACACAAAAAGCATGGGTACTTCCTGTATCCTCCTTACTGCCCATGGAGCAAAGAAAGTATTCAAATCACCACCTATTGACCATACTTGATCCTCGTAGTTAAGTTTCTTGAGAATAATTTTAAATTCTCATAGCTTTCCTTCAAGTGCACAGAATGCTCTACAGGCACAGACGCATACTTGCAGCCATTGTGCGGTGGCACAGATTTCAGACTTTTTTTGGATGACTCAATAAAGAGTCTCCACTCTCTCACCTTGTACTCAATGATAAATTATTCCATCAGGCCAGGAACATCACTACAATACACTAGAGCACCGTCTTGAGAAAAGTATGGAAGGAATTCCTATTCTCTGCTTCTGTACCATGAAAAACTGGTAACAGAAGTGGCAAGTTCTTGTCTTTAAGTCTAGAACCTTAAAGTTCTGCAGAAGGTTAAGGAAGTTTCAAGTCCTTGACTAAATCATTTAATTCGAGCTGTGAAAAAGCTTTGTCTTGTTGGGACTAGTGTGAAAGTTGTCTTTAGAACACTACTCTTCATGTTCTGAATCTTCTGAATCAGGGGTATCTTCAAGTTTCTCCAGAGGTGAAGGGACAGGTATTGATGGACTGTGAGGCACAGGGCAGATTGCTGATGGGAGGTCCAGGTATATAATTTCCTTCTTATTTTTAAGGTTGAATCCCTCCACATTACAAATGTAGCACTCATCACTATGATTTTCTGGTACCCTGCAGATCATAGGCACACCAAAACTAAAGCTCTCTTTCTTTCCTTTAGACTACTCTCGTAGTTCCTCTACACCAGGGGTGGGAAAACTCAGGCCCCAGGGCCACAATGACCTTTTATCAGGCACTCGAGCAGATTCTCACGGATCGAATTCTTGGGCAAAGAGCTGTATTTTGATTGTCACAAGCACATTAATTTCTTCTTGCTCTGTTAGCACACACACGCAGTGTTCACTACTGAACATTGAAGGGCATGCAATGAAAGATTATGTCCTGAAATCAGTGCCAGAGTCAGGATGCACTTTGTGGGTGGAGTTTGTATGGCCCCCGAAGGATGGTATAAATATCCAAACGGCCCTTCGCAGAAAAAAGATTCCCCACCCCTGCTCTACACACACTGAACACACTACATGTGGAGCCCACAACTTGTTCTGATTAGAGTTGAGAACATTTTCAAAATTTAGTTACGATTACGCTCTGCGGTGAATATTTTTTTTTTGCAATACTTGCTGAATACAGCCGAACATCATTGGAGACAATGGGAGTTGAAATTACCGAATATGTTCGGAACCGATTAGTAAACATAAATTTGGCACAAATAAGGTACCAATATGGCACGAATATTGCAAATTCAGATTTGGCAACCAATTCAGAACATATTCGCTCAACTCTAGTCCTGATCACCTAGTTTTACACCAAAGTAGGCACAATTCACTTTTATAAAGTTGTCTGTAATGTTCCTTCGTTGTTTCTCTACTACCTACAAAACAACCACAAATGTAGCAAAAGTTGTCTGGTGAATTACAACTCCCAGACATTTCAATCACGCTGTTAGAAACAGAAGCTTAATCCACCACAACCATTAAACACAAAAAGGAATTGTTAAGCACACCATCACACTCTTGTCAAAATTCTGCCTTTGCTCCCCAATGCAACCAATCACAGTACAGCTTTCATTTCTTATACCGGTGAGTTAAAATGAAAGATATGCTATGATTGGATGCTGAGGATTACATCACACTCTTTGGAAGCTGGATTAAGAAAATCTTTTCTGCTCACAGCAGCCAATAGCAGCACAATGTTCATTAAATTCTAACCAATCTAATGACATCAAAATTATCCACCAAATGGGTCAAAGTAAGTAGCGAAGAATATGTCAGTGTTTGTAGAAAAACTGTACGTGATGAACTTTTTTAATATTTTTACTGAGTTCAGAGATAGAAAATATATAAAAATCACCTCTACCTTTACAAGCTATTCTACCCATTCAAATCTGTGCTGTCCTCTCTTTTGCTGCATGTAGGTGAATGCAACAAGGTATCAGATGGAAAAGAATGATATATGACTGCGAAACCAGGATATATATGATGCCGTAGGCTTATATACATAGACATACATAGATCAGCAATAGAGCAGCATTTACAAAACAGTAGAATGCTTGTATTTTTTAAATGAAAATTATGACTACATTTTCTTCAATTACGTACTTTCTCAAATTCATACTTTTTTATATTTATTAAAATGTATGCTGGGAAGGCATTGGTTATTATGAAATAAATATCTATGTGGAATCTTAACATGTTGCACGTTTGCTTTTTATTCCCCGTGGAAAAGTGCTGTCTGAACTTTGACTAAAGCTCTGAGCCATAAGACATATGTTGTTATTACATATATATGGTTGTACGCCACTAAAATGCTGATTAGATTTTTATTGATTAGCTATAATATGCCTAAAGAGCCCTCTGCTGTTGTAAATAAAAGCAGACTCAAAAGAACATTTGAAGAGCTATTTACATGCATAAATAATATTTCCCTTTCTGACGTTTTAATGATTAAACCATCAATTATCTCTGTGGGAAGTCAAAGCAAAATGCATTTCAAGGATGTCTGAAATCATTCTAAAACAGGAACAAGAATAAATTCCAAACTGACCAATTAAAAGGAAAATAGTAATGCAAAATCAAATTATATCTTTATTAAGTAAACTTTTTTTGGAGCCTTCCATACTTTTAGAGGCAAGTCCAGATAATGTTTTCTTTTAAACGTTGATATTATTCTGAAGGAAAAGCTCAAGAGAAATACAAATTGTCCCAAAACAAGTGAACTACTTGGAAGTTCTTCATTTCTCTGCACGCCATGTAAGGGTATGTTTCCACGGTCAGGAAACGCTGCGGATTGGATGCTGCATACAACCGCAGCATCCAATCCGCAGCGTCCAGATGTTACAGCATAGTGGAGGGGATTTTATGAAATCCCATCTCCACTATGCATTCAAATACGCAGGTGGCAGACCTGTGTAACCGAACATACGATGCATCTTTATAGACCGCAGCATGTCTGTTTATCTTGTGACGCTCCGTCTCCGCAAGATAAATTACACGGTCTATGTATAGGATGCGGTGATTCCGCATGTGTTCAATGAACACAAGTGGAATTACCGAGTGTACAAAAGCCGGCAGTGCTTTGGACGAAGCGGGTATCTGCTGCGTCCAAACCGCTGCCATTCCGGACCGTGGAAACATATCCTCAATGTGCATTCACATGCAGTAGATTTTGATGCAAAAATTTCAGCAACTGAAAATGAATTCCTTTCATCCAACTGATGTTGTTTTACATATAAGTCTCTGCAATACTCAATAAAATGGAATTGATTTTTAGTTGCAGAATTTTCTACAACAAAATCTGCAGTGTTTGAATCCACTTTAAAGGAACAATCACAAAGGACTTAACTGATGCAAAAATCCCCCAAATAATTGAAATACGTGTACCAACACGTGTACCGAATAGTATAACTTTTACTGGATTTAAAGCAGCTTAATCTCTATGTCACAAAGGGTAAAAGCCAACATGAGAGTTGACAAATCCGCAAATTCAGATTTTTGCAGCATGCATTTTTACTGTATTAAAAGCGTTTGCTGAAATATGAGCAGATTATGCCCCCATGAAAAATCCAGACAGAAATTGCCATGTGCATATGATTCATTATTTCCATTACTTCCACAGCAAACCATGTGTATGGAGTCTGTAAGAGCAAACACTATAAGGTTGCTTTGACCCTATATTATAAATCCATAAGTACTCCCTGCATTATGATATTCTTCCTAAAAATATTCTGCATGTAGAGTATGCCCCACTCTTTCCAGTGCCATTTTATGGGTCTATATACAACTTGAGCCTTACACAGCTCTATAATATTTACAGATGAGCAAATCGATTTGATTCAAAATACATTTTGTGTAGCCATATTTGTTGTGAATTCTGTGGCAGAGCTCCCTCCTGTGGTCACAAGTGGTACTTCGGCTGATTCTGTCTATGAGCTTCTGTTGGTGGAGGTGAGTGGTACTGCGGCTTCTGAGTTTCCTTCCTCAGGTGATGTGGTGAAGTCGTTAGGTGCTGCTCTATTTAACTCCACCTAGTGCTTTGCTCCTGGCCTCCAGTCAATGTTCTAGTATTGGTCTTGCTTCCTCCTGGATCGTTCCTGTGGCCTGTCTGCTCTGCATAAGCTAAGTTTTGCTTGTGTTATTTTTGTTTGCTATTTTTTCTGTCCAGCTTGCTTAATTGGTTTTTCTGGCTTGCTGGAAGCTCTGGGACGCAGAGGGAGCACCTCCGTACCGTAAGTCGGTGCGGAGGGTCTTTTTGCCCCCTCTGCGTGGTTGTTTGTAGGGTTTTGTGTTGACCGCAAAGTTATCTTTCCTATCTTCGGTCTGTTCAGTAAGTTGGGCCTCACTTTGCTAAATCTATTTCATCTCTGCGTTTGTATTTTCATCTCTACTCACAGTCATTATATGTGGGGGGGTGCCTTTTCCTTTGGGGTATTTCCTTGAGGCAAGGTAGGCTTATTTTTCTATCTTATGCCTAGCTAGTTTCTCAGGCTGTGCCGAGTTGCATAGGGAGCGTTAGGCGCAATCCACGGCTGCCTCTAGTGTGGTTGGATAGGATTAGGGATTGCGGTCAGCAGAGTTCCCACGTCTCAGAGCTCGTCCTATGTCTTTTGGTTATTGTCAGGTCACTTTGTGTGCTCTGAACTTCAAGGTCCATTGTGGTTCTGAATTACCTAATCATAACACATATTACACAATGTGAAAAACTATGTCAGCAAGAAAGGCTTACATGACAACAGGCACAGATGGGTGGGCTTCTCCATAATGCCTTGCATTATCACATTACATGGTATAGCACAGCCAGTCAGTATGGATTATCATAGCCTGTATAAAATTGATGGCAGGGAATGCAGCAGCCATTTTGGGATGAATCTGGATAGTGAAAGGATGTCAAATCTCACAGCTTTGTTTTCAATAGAGATAGTGAAAAATAAATCATATAACACTGGATAAACCTTACTGATCTGTTTGTTTTAAAGAGCTTGAAATTAGATAGTATAGTCCTAGGAGAAGTCAGAGTGTAATACATGTTTTTTTCAGGATAATTGTAATATTTTGAATCCTCAGTGAATCAATTTACCACAAATTAATTTTGTTAAACCTGACAAATTTGAGCGTCAAAAGATTTGATGATCTCTAATTAACAACTATTCCTACTACAACATAGTTATTCCCAATTGTCCACGACACCAAAATAAAAATAGAACCTGCATTAATTAGGGATATAGCTGTAGATATTCTCCTTGAATCAATTCTCAACAATATACTGTAGCTCTACAATACAACCATATGGATTCATACGGAGCTCAACTGAAGAAAAACCTCTTTATGCCATACTGGGGTACAGTATGACCGTACACCCCTTATGGATGTATAGGTCAGTACAAATTGAACTTTGCAGGAAAGCCAAATCTTCATTTTTTACTCTGCTATAGTTTTCCCAAATTGTTACAAACATTAAATATCTGGGAATTTAACAACATTGAACCCCAAAAATCTTGCCATTACAGATGAGGGGGATCGATCCACTGCAAATCAACTTACAGTCACATTTTCCGAAATTTGTAGGTTCTGGTGAGTTTGAACAATTAGTGATATGGCAAGTATCACAAACAAATATGGTCAAGGCTATTTCCTACACTGCTGAGGATTGCATCAACCAAAGAGCGGGTTCATGATGTCAGGCACAGCCAATTGAGCCTCCCCTTAATTTCTTGCAGCTATCAAATCACAAGGTCTAGTCAATCAGAGGGCATATCACAAAGACTATGTAAAATGAAGACAGCAGAATCAGCTGTCATTTTTGCATTTTATATCAAAAATATATCATTTGATATCATTCATTCTCTGTGCTGAAATATCCTGCATGTCTATTGCTCCAGTCCCTGACAGCAAGCAGCTTGGATGGTATCTGAGTCATTCTATTTTCGGCATTGAATCCTGCATATATCTATATATGTTAGTCATCCTATTATGCATTTGTTTGTGTTTATAGATATTTAACTCACTTTTGCATGTCCATACTCAGAGAGATCACATAACTGTTTCAAAGCGGTTTATGATCCATGTAGATCTGGACATTTGTTTATCTGATCACTACATTTATTGTGTCCTGTTGTCTCAACTGAGTTGAATGAGTTAGATTGATTGCTAACGAGCTTTAACACACAAAAAAAAAAGGGTGATCTAAGGGCTAGCCTTCTATAAATGTAGACTTAGCTTGGGGATGCATTCGTGCAGGGGTGCATTCGTGCACTAGTATTCGTGTATTTTTTTATTCAAAGTACTTTTTTTTTCTAAGTACTCGGCAGTTATAACATGGCAGTTAGACAGGGCAGGAGACAGGTAAGACAATCTAAATCTATTCCCTGTTCATTTGGAACAGAACAAATATTCACCATATGTATTTGTATATTCTATATCCTGGCTGCCACATTCATTCACATTCACCGCCCTTGCATTAACTCTCTACACTCCATCCATATCGGCCCCTCTGTCCTCTCCTCTCCTATGTATAGCACTCATGCTCTGTTTACATTGCTTAACAGTGCAGATCCATTCAGTCCCACCATCCAACACAAGAGACGCTCTCACAAATCACTTAACCATCTGCTCACTCTTTCGATCCTCCTTCTCCTAGTCGCTGGAGACATCTCTCCAAACCCCGGTCCCCCATGTTATAGCCAGTCAAACCTCCCAACTGCTACACTCAGAAACCCCTCTAACCTTCTTAATATTCCCTGCATGCCTTCTGTCTCTTTGAATTGTGCCCTTTGGAATTCTTGCTCTGTTTGTAATAAACTCTCCTTCATTCATGACTTCTTCCTTTCTAATTCTCTTAATCTCCTGGCTCTTACGGAAACCTGGATTCAGCAGTCAGACACCACCGCGGCTGCTGCTCTTTCATATGGTGGACTACACTTTTCTCATACCCCAAGATCAGACAACAGAGCAGGTGGAGGCGTTGGTCTGCTCCTTTCACCCAAATGTACTTTCCAAGTTATTCCCCAAGTACCCTCACTTGTCTTTCCTTCCTTTGAGGTCCATGTGGTCAGACTCTACGTCCCCTTCTCCATGCGAGTGGCGGTGGTGTATCGTCCTCCCGGCCCCTCTCAGCAGTTCCTGGATCACTTTGCCACCTGGCTTCCACATTTTCTCTCCTGTGACACCCCCACCCTTATCATGGGTGATTTCAACATCCCCATTGCCTCTCCCCTCTCCCCATCTGCTTCTCACCTTTTATCTCTATCCTCCTCTTTCGGCCTCTCGCAGCATACTAACTCTCCAACACATGAAGATGGAAACTCCCTTGACTTGGTCTTCTCCCAGCTTTGCTCAGTGGATGATTTCACAAACTCCCCTCTCCCACTCTCTGATCACAACCTTCTTTCATTCTCTATCAAGAACTGCCATCCCGCTCAGATCACCCCCACTTTCCACACTTATAGAAACATACAGGCCATTAACACCCAGAAACTTATGAAGAACTTGCAGTCCTCATTGGCCCCAATCTTCTCCATCTCATGTCCTGATTCTGCTCTGAAGCATTACAATGAAACCCTGCAAAGTGCTCTGGATGAAGCTGCTCCTCCTATACATAAAACAACTCGACACAGACGGCAACAACCGTGGCACATGCTGCAAACACGTTTCCTGCAGCGGTGCTCCAGGTGCGCAGAACGTCTGTGGAGAAAATCTAATCTACCCGAAGATTTCATCCATTATAAGTTCATGCTAAAGACATACAATTCTGCCCTTCACCTCTCCAAACAAACCTACTTCAACACCCTCATCACCTCCCTGTCCAATAACCCTAAATGTCTCTTTGACACGTTCCAGTCCCTTCTCAACCCAAGAGAGCAGGCCCCAACCACGGATCTCCATGCTGACGATCTGGCCAATTACTTCAAAGAAAAAATTGACCACATTCGACAGGAAATCATCTCCCAATCTCTTCATACCATGCACTGTCCTCCCTCCCCCACTGCATCTAGTTCACTCTCTGACTTTGAAGCAGTTACAGAAGAAGAAGTAAGCAGGCTCCTTGCATCTTCTCGCCCGACCACTTGCACCAGTGACCCCATTCCGTCACATCTCCTCCAGTCCCTTTTCCCGGCTGTCACCTCTTACCTAACAAAAATATTCAACCTTTCCCTCACTTCCGGTATTTTTCCCTCCTCATTTAAGCATGCCATCATACATCCATTACTTAAAAAACCATCCCTCGATCAAAACTGTGCCGCTAATTATAGACCTGTCTCTAATCTTCCCTTCATCTCTAAACTCCTCGAACGCCTGGTCCACTCCCGTCTTACCCGCTATCTCTCAGATAACTCTCTTCTCGACCCTCTTCAATCTGGCTTCCGCTCTTTACACTCTACTGAAACTGCCCTCACTAAAGTCTCTAATGACCTACTAACAGCTAAATCTAATGGTCACTACTCCATGCTAATTCTCTTGGATCTCTCTGCAGCATTCGATACTGTGGATCATCCGCTCCTCCTCACTATGCTCCGCTCCATCGGCCTCAAGGACACCGTTCTCTCCTGGTTCTCCTCCTATCTCTCTGACCGATCCTTCACTGTATGTTTTGCTGGTTCCTCCTCCTCTCACCTTCCCCTTACTGTTGGGGTTCCTCAAGGATCAGTCCTAGGCCCCCTCCTCTTCTCGTTGTATACTGCCCCTATTGGACAAACAATCAGTAGATTTGGTTTCCAGTACCATCTCTATGCTGACGACACCCAATTATTCACCTCTTCTCCTGTTGTCACGCCGACCTTTTTAGAAAACACCAGTGATTGTCTTACCGCTGTCTCTAACATCATGTCCTCCCTCTATCTGAAACTAAACCTGTCAAAAACTGAACTCCTCGTGTTCTCTCCCTCTACTAACCTACCTTTGCCTGACATTGCCATCTTCGTGTGCGGTTCCACCATTACTCCAAAGCAACATGCCCGCTGCCTTGGGGTCATCCTTGATTCTGACCTTTCATTCACCCCCCACATTCGATCACTGGCTCGCTCTTCTTACCTGCATCTCAAAAACATTTCTAGAATTCGCCCTTTTCTTACTTTCGACTCTGCAAAAACTCTTACTGTTTCACTTATTCATTCTCGTCTGGACTATTGCAACTCTCTACTAATCGGCCTCCCTCTTACCAAACTTTCCCCACTCCAATCTGTCCTGAATGCTGCTGCCAGGATCATATTCCTCACCAACCGTTACACCAATGCCTCTACCTTGTGCCAGTCATTACACTGGCTACCCATCCACTCCAGAATCCAGTACAAAACTACTACCCTCATCCACAAAGCACTCCATGGCTCTGCACCACCCTACATCTCCTCTCTGGTCTCAGTCTACCACCCTTCCCGTGCCCTCCGCTCCGCTAATGACCTCAGGTTAGCATCCTCAATTATCAGAACCTCCCACTCCCGTCTCCAAGACTTTACACGTGCTGCGCCGATTCTTTGGAATGCACTACCTAGGTTAATGCGATTAATCCCCAATCCCCACAGTTTTAAGCGTACCCTAAAAACTCACTTGTTCAGACTGGCCTACCGCCTCAATGTATTAACCCAACGATCCCTGTGTGGCCTATTTTTATATATATATATATATATATATATATATATATATATATATATAAAAAACAGGTTCCTCGCATCATGTTCTAATTCACTTTATGCAGTTAATAGCCCTCTGTGTCTGTACTGCTACATACTTAGGCAATTAACTGGTTCATGCAGCTTTACATGAACACCCGAGCCTTACACTATGGCCGGTCCGAATAACTAAAGCAATTGTTACCATCCACCTCTCTTGTCTCCCCTTTTCCTCATAGTCTGTAAGCTTGCGAGCAGGGCCCTCATTCCTCCTGGTATCTGTTTTGAACTGTATTTCTGTTATGCTGTAATGTCTGTACAAGTCCCCTCTATAATTTGTAAAGCGCTGCGGAATATGTTGGCGCTATATAAATAAAAATTATTATTATTATTATTATTTATAATATAGGGCTAGGAGGTCAAAGTGCATAGAGGATAGAAAGGCCTCAATGTGATTGGGGTGTACTACTGTAATGATGAAAAAATATTGAAAATAGCAATGGGCATTTTAGTCTGATAATAATAATTCAAAGATTCAAGTGAGAGGAATGTGTGGTACCAGCACAGTCACTGAGTGTGTGAATGTGAACTGAATGATCTGTGAAATATTGCGGGAGCAGCACCTACATAACAGGATTTTTGTTAATCTTCAAACACTGCAAACAAGGAAGTGTAATACTCCTTTGTACTAATCTTGCCATTGTAGAAAAATCATGAAACCAAAAATTGTGCGTCCGAAAAAGTATATTTCCTGGCTTGTGAGAGGGAAAAAACATAAGCTATATTTCTTTGCATTTTTGTTGCCTATTTTGACATTTTTATAATTTTTTGGACTATTTTTACAACTTAAGTAGCCTACAAAATCTGATACTGCAGTGTGTTAAATGTCCTGTTAATTACCAAAAGTTAACATATCTTTTCACCAGATAGGATGAAGTCATTTGACTGTATTACAAAGGCTGTGTTTGTATAAAGAGCTCAAAATGGCTTCAATACAGTCCCCGCAGTCTTCAGAGTGTTACCTATGTATTTTCCATGCAATTTGAAGCTTTGCAGTGTTGAGGGGCTCATCTTGTGAGGTAGATCTCTAATGGCAGTGACGGGAGGGCACAGAGATCATGTGCATTGAGTCGGCAGCAGAAAGGCAAGTATGGAGTGAGGAGTTGAACCCACAGGCAGACAGAACATCGGTAAGCAGGTAGTAGTGCACAATCAAACAAACAGAGCTAAGAGACTTAATACCCAGACACAGGTGTGTGTCTTGGTGGGACTTATATAGGGCTAGGCAGATAATCAGATCAGATGAGAGAATGCTGGGTCACTTGCAAAATCCGGCATGGACCAAAGTAGAGGGCAGCCATAAAGCCCCGCTGAGCCAAGATATATGGGCAACATGCAGTATTGAGTTTTGCTGCAAATCAAATTTTTTAGGAAAATTTGGCAAAGCTGGCAAATTTGTAATTTCAAAAGTTTCACTCATCTTCACTCGGCATCCATTAATGGGAGTTATGGACACAAATTATTTTATGATTCAGGATCTAGCAGGGAGGTAGGAATAATGGCATATATTTTAATGTTGAGAACTCCTTACAGTCTGAAATTGTAAGTTTATGTATGGATCTGATGCAATATGTCTGTTTTGTTTGCTTTCTTTTATATACGTGAAGAGTTAGCCATTTCTCCATTGTAAGAACACTTATGTTACATGTACAGAACGGAAGGCTATAAGATGTATTCTTTGCCAACATTTCACACAAAAAATATTGTGGTAAAATTAATTTCTCTAGTTACAATTCAAAATGTATTCATAAAGTAGATAAAGAAATAGAATCGTGCTTTAATATTATTTATCTCTTGTTGCGCATCTTGGAGTAACACAGGAGAAAACTAAGTGTGGCATTTCTTAGTTTGGCACAGCTTCTGTAACACTCTTTATGCCGTTATTGACTGGTGTTTGTATTAGTATTGACAGTTTCTTGGAATGGAATTTTTATGTAAGGCAGAAAATGGAACCAGCGCACACTCAGCCAAGCAACTATGGCAGAATATGTGGGATATTTCAAGGCCTGGGTCCATGGTCTCTTGCACTGTAATAAAACTAAACCTGATGTTTTAAGTGCTGGAGCATGATATGTATATTCTGGCACCTGATTTGGAGAAGCATAAATAACCATAAACTGTGAAGTCTTCTTGAGATATTAGAAGCTGTTTTTCAATAGAAAAAATGGAAGGAAACCAATGCAATTCTTTTGCCCAGCATTGAACTGGGACAGACATAGATGCCAGGATTTTGTATTAATATTCACAATGAAACGGGATATGAGGTATCAATCATTTAAGAACAAATACAAAAAATAATAGCTAGAAAATATTTTGGAAATATGGCTTCTCTGCCAGGCCAGTCTTAGAAAGCTTTTACAAGTAAAGATGCAGATGAAGACAAATATGTAGAAAACCAAAAACAGAATACGGATAGGGGTACTGAATTGAACATAATTTTATTTACGATTTGAGGCACAACTGCACAATGCATAATTCATATAAAAGAAAGTATGTTTTATTATTCTGCTTCAGGTCTGATATTTCATGATGCAGTTTCTGTCAAGCATGAAGAAATGAAAACTTTCTTGCGCCTCTTACATGTAGTAGGGAACTGAAGTCAGAGAAACTTAGAGCACATTAAGGAGCAGAGGCCTTGTTCCTTATTGTGGGTAATCTAGGTGGTGACTTTCTACTTTATAACTTTATTATGGATGGGTGGACGCAACAAGTTGCGTTCCCGTGCCGTCAAAATGATGCATCCACAATTCCACATACATCCGCATGTCCTGCGTACCCAATGTTAAAGATAGGTACACAGGATGCACGCAGAAGTAGGCAGATGTAAATGGAAAAAGTGTGAAAGTGGGCGGAGCTTCAGGGAGGAAGTATGCAGCCGTACTCCAAGCCCCGTTGCGCAAGTGTGCATGCAGCCTTAGAACCCATATACTGTCCTTGCCCAGTGGTCCTCTTCTGTCTGTGTCCGCCATTGCTATGAGGTGATGAGTGTCAGACCCACACAAATCTGATATTGATAGCCTATCATAAGAATAAGTAATGATTATTATTAATATTGTTATTAATATTATTATTATTTATGATATGCCTTGAAAACCCATTAAGTGTTGGGGAGTTGAAAACTGATGAATTTCTGAATAGCTAGATATGGAAACCAAAGACTGATTATATAGCAGAAAAACATGAAGATACATTACTAAATACAGCATGAGCATATATATTTTAGGTGGAAATACCTGCCAAATGCAAAATTATAATTTAAAAGTCCATAGTGTCATTTTTTCAATAATGTATTAAACTATTTGTATGGAGGCCACTTTCTCACAGTATTTTGTATCAGTATATGAGCATAAACACATAAAAGTTATAATGGGAAGACTTGACTCTTCTGTGTTTTGGACCCCAGCTTGGACTTACAAAAAATGACCTGCAGACCTTCATAATGTCATGTTAAACCGGTCTTAGTAAAAGAACACACCAAAATGAATGATGAAACATACCGTAAACATCATCAAACACATACAAAGGCTATACTTGACAGCTCGTACAAACACTATTTATACAGCATTAGCTGTTCTAAGAGACGTGTCTGGTAAACTCGGAGACTGACAGATCAGCCGTCCAGTAAATGTGTTATTATCTTGCTTACTATCAAGTGAACTTTAACTGAATGGTTGTAACAAGAGATGCAAGCAAAGCGTTCACACTTTTCTTAGTCAGCTTAATCAGATACTCTGCATTTCCTGTCATGGGTGTATACAACCTGTATCCTACTATTCACAGCCTGTCAAAAGCTACTCCGTGCAACAGATGAATTAAAGGAAATTAAATATCTTAGCTCCACATTGTATTTATATACAGGAAGCAAGACCTAGAGATTAGAATAGAATTAAAAATAGAGCAGCATGGTCTACATGCGATTAGCCTTAACAAGTGAAATAGTCAGGTTATGGGTCAGCTACAGCAAAGATAAACAGCGAGATGTCTTCTATGATTGGTACACTTGTTATCCGGTATTTGCCATTTTTCAATATATTTAATAATTTCCTTTTGATGGTATGGCGACGGTATCATGCTTTGATAGACTCTTAAAGTGGAATATACTGTATGATCAGAAAATTATCTTTTTTAATCAAGTGATGTTAAATACATTTAAATTTTTCGTGTCTCTTTAAAAAAATCCAGCAATATTATATTTCTTACAGTGATCAATATACCTCATAATAGTTTGACACTTCCTGTAGAGATCTTATTTTAGCAGTCAATTTATTAGGCAGTATTGTAATGAAAGGTATTACCTATATAAAAAGTACACAAAGCCACATTATTTACAAAAGGTGATGACACAGCTCATGTTCCCTCCCTCCCTGAACAATGGCATCTGCACAGATTACTGATAATGCATTGATAACTCTCCTATATAAGGCAATAATCATCTCTAGATTATTGTTAGTTACAGTCCCTGCAGTTGCTGTAAAGCATATCTCTGTAGAGCATATATGTAAAGCTGGGGCTGCACTCACTTCTCCACAGCGTTTATCGCCCCTCCTGAAACATGATGTAATCGGGGGGCAGCACTGTAGTTACCACAGATTCTTTCACTTCATTCAATAAATAATAATAATAATAATAATAATATTTGACACCCTCTGAACTTGTCCTGTTCCATTGCGCAGATAGAAATTGTGGGAGAGGTGAGTGCAATGCCAGCACTCTGCTTCTGTTCCTGCCGCTGCAGCTTCTAACTGTGAAACAAGATGGAGTCAGGAGTCAGAGACAGAAGCAGTGAGCGAAACCAGCAACCACCACCCAAAGCTTCCAAAACTGCCCTCAAATGTATGGTCATTAGGGGGCGGTGTTAAAATCTGTGTACGTGAAACCAATACTGCCCCCTGATCATGATTTCATTGACTGCAGTGATAGAAACTGTGGGGCAGCACTAATATACTAATACTAACACTGCTTCAATCTCCATTCCTGAATGAGGTCTTGTTTCACAGTTAGAAGTTGCTGCGGCGGCGACAGAAGCAGAGTGCTGGCGCTGCACTCACCTCTTCCGCAGCGTCTATCATCATGGATCCGGGACATCTTGAGAGGTCAGCGACAAAATAAATTGTTGTAGTTAACTTCAGTCCTGCCCACTGATGACATCATGTTCCAGGAGGAGCAAAAGATGCATCGGAAAAGTGAGTGTGGGCTCCTGTGACATCTTATTTCAATCTCCTCTCAGATGAAATGTCACAGGATGTGACGTAAAAAAATGTGGAGATTTACAGGATAGGGAGAAGTGTAGGGTACTGTATAATATATCTAATTACAAAATGGATTAGGGAGAAAAAATAGATATTTAGAAAGGATATTTAAGGTACCAGACCCCTCCGTTACAGCATCGGTTTTATGCTATAAGGAAAAAAAACTGGACACACACACCCTCCCAATTATTTTTTAAAGTGAATTCATTGAGGGTGGACAGTTTGCCTAAAACAAATATATGAAAGAATATAACAGTCTCGATATGGAAGTCTCTACACGTGCCTTATGCACAAACTTGCTCTTCCTAGGAACATCTCCATCTTCACTGCCATTTGCAACACTACACTTGAAATGGTATTCAGCTACCTCGTTCACTGTGGGCAACTCACTGACCAGATCTATATAGCCTGCTACTCCTGTCGGTGGGGCACAAATTGTCTCTCTCTCTTACTCTCCTCTCTGTTTCGTCTCTCCCTCTCTTTATTTCTCTCCCTCTCAATATGCTTCTGGTCTGTTACTCATCTCAACTGAACTGCAGGCTGGTGTAAGCTCCTACTCCTTTGCCTGGACTTTGGACAGGTGCCTGTCAACCTCAACTGCCATAACTCTATACAATTGGCCAGTGCATGAAGCTAAATTCTGCTAATATACCATATATAGTCTTTTTTTCAAAACCAGTTTCTTCTGTCACAAAAGTATATTAAAAAAGTCAGATCTAGTTCTTCAAACTAAAATTATAATTGGACAAATCAAATAATATGAAGATCAAATCTTAAACGCACTCAAAATATAACCAGATTGGTGCTCAAAACTCATACTTTATTAAAGCTAGGTCTATTTTAAAAATTGATTTCTATATTAAAAATTGATTTCCTTACATTTTTAATTGGTCTCCAGTTAATGTTTAACCACCACTGCATATCAGTAAATGGATAGCCATCTGACCATTGATAAACATTGTATACCTGAAGCTATGAGTTTGGAATCTCTATGTAATATGGATCCTCATAGTGCGTGACCTTTATGGAAACTTGTGTCAACACAGGTCTTCAGGTTTTATATGTCCTCCTATATGTCCTCTCCTATCGGAGTTCAAATAAGGACTTGCAAAACATTGCTTTGGCTTTGACACAGATTACATATGGTGATACAGAAGAAATATTATTTTATATTTCATTATATGTCTTAGGCAAACACACTGGAGTGTAGATATTTAACTTGTCAGCACCTTTGTTTGCTCATTACATGTGTGCATTGTAGCAGAAAGATATATCTATATTTTTACACACACAAATGTTATTATTACTCCCTGTAGAGAGGAACCTGGTCTGAAATATCAAACTCTTAGTTTTCTAAAATAACTATATTATACATATCTGTTAGAGGATTGATAATGGACCATGCAAAAAGTTTTTAAAATACCGATTCTAGAGGCGAAATAAAGACTGTTTATATTTGCAATATCATACACAGTTTAGTTTAATCTTGTGCAATTTTCTGAGATTCAGGATCACACAAAAAGCTGTTACTTATGGCACAGTTGGCAAATATCAATACTTTCTAGTAGAAAAATGCTTTCTTTCTGCTCATTGTGCATTACTGTAGTCACATAGATTCAATATGAGACAAGAAACAGCCGTAAAGTTATGGCTTAACTGCTGCTCACATTTTTTACTATGTCAATCTAAAAAAGTTCTAATTTCAATATCATAACATCTTTTCTTTATTAATCACTTACTCCATGAATTATAAACATTTTACATTATAAAAGCGTCCTTTAACCCCTTTACCCCCAAAGGTGGTTTGCACGTTAATGACCGGGCCAATTTTTACAATTCTGACCACTGTCCCTTTATGAGGTTATAACTCTGGAACGCTTCAACAGATCCCAGTGATTCTGACATTGTTTTCTCATGACATATTTTACTTCATGATAGTTGTAAAAATTCTTTGATAGTACCTGCGTTTATTTGTGAAAAAAATGGAAATTTGGCGAAAATGATGAAAATTTCGCAATTTTCCAACTTTGAATTTTTATGCAATCAAATCACAGAGATATGTCACACAAAATACTTAATAAGTAACATTTCCCACATGTCTACTTTACATCAGCACAATTTTGGAACCAAATTTTTTTTTGTTAGGGAGTTATAAGGGTTAAAAGTTGACCAGCAATTTCTCATTTTTACAACACCATTTTTTTTTTAGGGACCACATCTCATTTGAAGTCATTTTGAGGGGTCTATATGATAGAAAATACCCAAGTGTGACACCATTCTAAAAACTGAACCCCTCAAGGTGCTCAAAACCATATTCGAGAAGTTTATTAACCCTTCTGGTGCTTCACAGGAATTTTTGGAATGTTTAAATAAAAATGAACATTTAACTTTTTTTCACAAAAAATTTACTTCAGCTCCAATTTATTTTATTTTACCAAGGGTAACAGGAGAAAATGGACCCCAAAAGTTGTTGTACAATTTGTCCTGAGTACACTGATACCCCATATGTGGGGGTAAACCACTGTTTGGGCGCATGACAGAGCTCGGAAGCAAAGGAGCGCCATTTGACTTTTCAATGCAAAATTGACTGGAATTGAGATGGGACACCATGTTGCGGTTGGAGAGCCCCTGATGTGCCTAAAGATTGAAACCCCCCACAAGTGACACCATTTTGGAAAGTAGACCCCCTAAGGAACTTATCTAGAGGTGTGGTGAGCACTTTGACCCACCAAGTGCTTCACAGAAGTTTATAATGCAGAACCGTAAAAATAAAAAATCATATTTTTTCACAAAAATTATCTTTTCACCCCCAATTTTTTATTTTCCCAAGGGTAAGAGAAGAAATTGGACCCCCAAAGTTGTTGTACAATTTGTCCTGAGTACGCTGATACCCCATATGTGGAGGTAAACCACTGTTTGGGTGCATGGGAGAGCTCGGAAGGGAAGTAGCGCCATTTGACCTTTCAATGCAAAATTGACAGGAATTGAGATGGGACGCCAAGTTGCGTTTGGAGAGCCACTGATGTGCCTAAGCATTGAAGCCCCCCACAAGTGACATCATTTTGGAAAGTAGACCCCCTAAGGAACTTATCTAGATGTGTTTTGAGCGCTTTGAAACACCAAGGGCTTCACAGAAGTTTATAATGCAGAGCCGTAAAAATAAAACAAAATTTTTTTCCCACAAAAATAATTTTTTTTGCCCCCAGTTTTGTATTTTCCTGAGGTTAACAGGAGAAATTGGACCCCAAAATTTGTTGCCCAATTTGTCCTGAGTGCGATGATACACCATATGTGGGGGGAACCACTGTTTGGGCGCATGGGAGGGCTCGGAAGGGAAGGAGCTCCATTTGGAATGCAGACTTAGATAGAATGGTCTGCAGGTGTCACATTGCATTTGCAGAGCCCCTAATGTACCTAAACAGTAGAAACCCCCCGCAAGTGACACCATTTTGGAAACTAGACCCCCCAGGGAACTTATCTAGATGTGTTGTAAGAACTTTGAACCCCCAAGTGTTTCACTACAGTTTACCCCAAGTGTTTCACTACAGTTTATAACGCAGAGCCGTGAAAATAAAAAATCTTTTTTTCCCACAAAAATTATTTTTTAGCCCCCAGTTTTGTATTTTCCCAAGGGAAACAGGAGAAATTGGACGCCAAAAGTTGTTGTCCTATTTGTCCTGAGAACGCTGATACTGCATATGTTGGGATAAACCCCTGTTTGGGCACACGGGAGAGCTCGGAAGGGAAGGAGCACTGTTTTACTTTTTCAACGCAGAATTGGCTGGAATTGAGATCGGACGCCATGTTGCGTTTGGAGAGCCCCTGATGTGCCTAAACAGTGGAAACCCCCCAATTATAACTGAAACCCTAATCCAAACACACCCCTAACCCTAATCCCAACAGTAACCCTAACCACACCTCTAACCCTGACACACCCCTAACCCTAATCCCAACCCTATTCCCAACTGTAAATGTAATCTAAACCCTAACCGTAACTTTAGCCCCAACCCTAACCCTAACTTTAGCCCCAACCCTAACTGTAGCCTTAACCCTAGCCCTAACCCTAGCCCTAACCCTAGCCCTAGCCCTAACCCTAGCCCTAACCCTAGCCCTAACCCTAGCCTTAACCCTAACCCTAACCCTAGCCCTAACCCTAGCCCTAACCCTAGCCCTAACCTTAACCCTAGCCCTAACCCTAGCCCTAATGGGAAAATGGAAATAAATACAATTTTTTAATTTTTCCCTAACTAAGGGGGTGATAATTGGGGGTTTGATTTACTTTTATAGCGGGTTTTTTAGCGGATTTTTATGATTGGCAGCCGTCACACACTGAAAGACGCTTTTTATTGCAAAAAATATTTTTTGCGTTACCACATTTTGAGAGCTATAATTTATAATTAATCGGAATAAAAAGCTATCAAAAAAATGTCACGTGCCCGAAAATGTTACCAACAAAAACGTCATCTCGTCCTGCAAAAAACAAGACCTCACATGACTCTGTGGACCAAAATATGGAAATATTTTGGTCCACAGAGTCATGTGAGCTCTTGTTTTTGCAGGACCAGTTGACGTTTTTATTGGTAGCATTTTCGGGCACGTGACATTTTTTTGATCGCTTTTTATTCCGATTTTTGCGAGGCAGAATGACCAAAAACCAGCTATTCATGAATTTCTTTTGGGGGAGGCGTTTATACTGTTCCGCGATTGTTAAAATTGATAAAGCAGTTTTGTTCTTCGGGTCAGTACGATTACAGCGATACCTCATTTATATCATTTTTTTATGTTTTGGCGCTTTTATACGATAAAAACCATTTTATAGAAAAAATAATTATTTTTGCATCGCTTTATTCTCAGGACTATAACTTTTTTTTTTTTTGCTGATGATGCTGTATGGCGGCTCGTTTTTTGCGGGATAAGATGGTGTTTTCAGCGGTACCATGGTTATTTATATCCGTCTTTTTGATCGCGTGTTATTCCACTTTTTGTTCTGCGGTATGATAATAAAGTGTTGTTTTTTGCCTCGTTTTTTTTCTTAGGCTAGGGTCACATTGCGTTAGTGCAATCCGTTTAGCACTAGCGGATTGCGCTAACGCAATGTTTTCTATGGGGCTGCGGTCGGGGTCGCGGTAACGGGAGCGGGGAACGGACCACGGGCGCGCCTCGGACGCTGCAAGCAGCGTCCGCGGCGCGCCAGCAATCACCGGCGCATCGCTAGGCTTCATTGCCTTCAATGGGCGCGTTAACGGACGCGTTGCACGGCGTTAATTTCGCCGTGCAACGCTGTCTGTTAAACGCGGTCCCATAACGCAATGGTAACCCAGCCTTACGGTGTTTACTGAAGGGGTTAACTAGTGGGCCAGTTTTATAGGTCGGGTCGTTACAGACGCAGCGATACTAAATATGTGTACTTTTATTGTTTTTTTTTAATTTAGATAAAGAAATGTATTTACGGGAATATTTTTTTTTTCATTATTTAGGAATATTTTTTTTTTTTTTTTTTTTACACATTTTGAAATTTTTTTTTAACTTTTTTACTTTAGACTTTAGACTTTATTTAGTCTAGAAAAAAGACGACTGAGGGGCGATCTAATAACCATGTATAAGTATATAAGGGGACAATACAAATATCTCGCTGAGGATCTGTTTATACCAAGGAAGGTGACGGGCACAAGGGGGCATTCTTTGCGTCTGGAGGAGAGAAGGTTTTTCCACCAACATAGAAGAGGATTCTTTACTGTTAGGGCAGTGAGAATCTGGAATTGCTTGCCTGAGGAGGTGGTGATGGCGAACTCAGTCGAGGGGTTCAAGAGAGGCCTGGATGTCTTCCTGGAGCAGAACAATATTGTATCATACAATTATTAGGTTCTGTAGAAGGACGTAGATCTGGGTATTTATTATGATGGAATATAGGCTGAACTGGATGGACAAATGTCTTTTTTCGGCCTTACTAACTATGTTACTATGTTACTATGTTACTCTGCCCCAGGGGGGGACATCACATTGATGATCTGACAGTTTACACAGCACTCTGTCAGATCACCAATCTCACTTACAGGACTGAAGGCTTCACAGTGCCTGCTCTGAGCAGACTCTGTGAAGCCACCTCCCTTCCCTGCAGGACCCGGATGCCGCTGCCATCTTGGATCCGGGGCCTGCAGCGAGGAAGGAGTTAGGAGACCCTCGCAGCAACGCGATCACATTGCATTGCTGCGGGGGGCTAAGGGAAGCCCGCAGGGAGCCCCCTCCCTGCGGGAAGCTTCCCTATACCACCGGCACATTGCGATCATGTTTGATCGCGGTGTGCCGGGGTTAATGTGCCGGGAGCGGTCCGTGACCGCTCCTGGTACATAGTGCCGGATGTCAGCTGCGATAGGCAGTGGACACCTGGCCGCGATCGGCCGCGCTCCCCCCGTGAGCGCAGCCGATCACATTTGACATACTATCCCGTCGGTGGTCATAGGGGCCCACCCCACCTCGACGGGATAGTACGTCTAATGTCAGAAAGGGGTTAAAAGACACTTTAAATGTATTTTTAATACAAGTACTATACTCTTAGGGCTCATCTAGTATCTACTATATAATTGTGAAAGGGTCACTTCCGTCTTTCTGTCTGCCTGTCACGGATATTCATTGGTCGCTGCCTCTGTCTGTCCTGGAAATCCAAGTTGCTGATTGGTCGCGGCAAAACAGCCACGACCAATCAGCAGCGGGCACAGTCTGGAAGAAAATGGCTGCTCCTTACAACCCGCAGTCAGTGGCCGGTGCCCGCATACTCCCCTCCACTCACCACTCACACAGGGTTAATGCCGGCATTAATGGACCGCGTTATGCTGCGGGTAACGCACTCCGTTACCGCTGCTATTAACCCTGTGTGTCCCCAACCTTTTACTATTGATGCTGCCTATGCGGCATCAATAGTAAAAAAATGTAATGTTAAAAATGATAAAAAAACAAAAAACATGCTATACTCACCCTCCGTTGTCCGCTGAGCTGCTCGCGCCTGCCGCCATCTTCCGTTCCCAGCGATGCATTGCGAAATTACCCAGAAGACTTAGCAGTCTCGCGAGACCACTAAGTCATCTGGGTAATTTCGCAATGCTTCCTGAAAACGGAAGATGGCGGCAGCGGCACGCCTATCGCCGGAGCTCCGCTGGATCCCAGGAGGTGAGTATATAACTATTTTTTATATTAATTATTTTTTTAACAGGTATATGGTGCCCACACTGCTGTATACTACGTGGGCTGTGTTACATACCGCGTGGCTCTGTGCTGTATACTACATAGGCAGTGTTATATACTCCATGGGCTGTGCTATATATTACGTGGCCACTGTTATATACTGCATGGGCTGTGCTATATACTATGTGACTGGGCAGTATACTACGTGGCTCTGTGCTGTATACTACGTAGCTGGGCAATATACTACGTGACTGGGCAATATACTACATGACTGGGCAATATACTACGTGTCTGTGCTGTATACTATGTCGCTGGGCAATATACTACGTGGCTGGGCAATATACTGCGTGTCTCTGTGCTGTATACTACGTGGCTCTGTCCTGTATACATTACATGGCCACTGTTATATACTGCGTGGGCTGTGCTATATACTACGTGACTGGGCAGTATACTACGTGGATCTGTGCTGTATACTACGTAGCTGGGCATATACTACATGACTTGGCAATATACTACGTGACTGGGCAATATACTATGTGGTTGGGCAATATACTATGTGTCTGTGCTGTATACTACGTGGTTCTGTGCTGTATACTACGTCGCTGGGCAATATACTACGTGACTGGGCAATATACTACGTGACTGGGCAATATACTATGTGACTGGGCAATATACTACGTAGCTGGGTAATATACTACGTGTCTGTGCTGTATACTACATCGCTGTGCAATATACTACGTCGCTGGACAATATACTACGTGGTTGGGCAATATACTACTTGACTGGGCAATATACTACGTAGCTGGGCAATATACTACGTGACTGGGCAATATACTACGTGGGCTGTGCAATATACTACGTGAACATACATATTCTAGAATACCTAATGCGTTAGAATCGGGCCACCATCTAGTTTCCTTTATATTTTTCAACCCTCCATTTGATTGACATTTCATATGACATCACAAATAGCTGGTCACAAGCTATTGATGGCCTATCACCGGAATAGGTAATCAATATCACATCATTGGGGCCCTATGCCTGGCACCCCTACCAATCAAATGTTATTAGATGTATAGATTGAATGAACCTGCACTATGCAGTGCTGTTCAACGTGCAGTGACCGCTGCCATGTACTGCAGATCATGTACTATTCTCTTGAATAGTAGCTGTTCTGCAGTACCTAGAATCGGATCATCTCCTATTCTCTTGAACATGAACTGTATTACAGTACCTGACAGGAGCCGCTACACAATGAATGGTGCTGCGCTGCTGCAGCATACCGTTGCAGAGATGGCTGTCAGTCAATGTGCCAGTGCATGTTTAGAGTGGTCGCTCACTGTATAGTAAGTGGTGACTGAAGCCATGCCAGTGAGCCTCTATGATTGAAAGCTGGAGGCTACTGGAAGAAACAAAGTTGATTTCCTACTGGTAGCCATGCTTTCAGTGTGGTGGCCCTACCACATTAGAATTCTATTAACTTCACATCTGCAGGTTAATACATTAATGGCAGCACTTCTAGATATGTTTTGCAGCATCGATATGGATTATTGGAAACTGTAGACTACTGGTATACTGATATTTATTGGCATCTGTAGGAGAAATTATACAGTGAATTCTGATCTTTACAGAACATGAACTGCCAATCTATTATGCGGATTAATAAACAGAATAAAAACTGATCCACCCCGCCCCGAAGAAGCTAGGTTTAACCTTCGAATATGCGGGGGTTATTTTACCTCTCAATCTTTCTATGGATATTGTCTGACATAGAACTATAAATATCCACCTCTCATTTGCCTTTCCAATTTGAACACTTTGACTTTGCAGCTTTATTAGCATATTCTTGTTCATGCCTATTTCTATTTCTGACCATCTAATGCATTTCTTCTATCCTCTTACTATAATTAATACATGTTGACATTTATCATATATATTGTTTGATACATTTTTAATCATTTTGTCATAGGAAGGCATAAATGGCTATTGTGCCTATCATTTATACATTAATATTATTATTATACATTTTTAAAGCGCCATTCATTCCATGGCATTTTACATGTGAAAAGGGGGCAAATATAGACAAATACATTACACATGAGCAAAAAACAAGGCACACAGGTACATAAGGAGGGAGGACCCTGCCCACGAGGGCTCACAGTCTGTAGGGGATGGATGGGGATACACTAGGAGAGGGTAGAGCTGGTTGTGCGGTGGTTCAGTAGGTTAAGGATCACTGCAGGCTTGTTGGAAGAGGTAAGTCTTCAGGTTCTTCTTCAAGGTTCTTTTTCAAGGTTTCTATGGTAGGCGAGAGTCTGATGTGTTAGGGTAGAGAGTTCCACAGTATGAGGGAAGCACGGGCGAAGTCTTGGATGCGGTTATGGGAAGAAGAGATGAGAGGGGAGTAGAGAAGGAGATCTTGAGAGGAACGGAGGTTTCGTGTAGGTAAGTATCGGGACACCATGTCACAGATGTATGGAGGAGGCAGGTTGTGGATGGCTTTGTATGTCATTGTAAGGGTTTTGAACTGGAGTCTCTGGGCGATAGGAAGCTAGTGAAGGGCCTGGCATAGGGGAGAGGCTGTGGAATAGCGGGGAGACAGGTTGATTAGTCAGGCAGCAGAGTGTAAGATGAATTGGAGTGGTGCCAGAGTCCTAGAGGGGAGGCCAGAGAGTAGGAGGTTGCAGTAGTTAAGGCGGGAGATGATAAGGGCATGCACTAGTGTTTTTGTGGTGTCGCAGTCAAGGAATGCACGGATTCGGGAAATATTTTTGAGTTTGAGACAGCAGAAGGAGGCAAGGGCTTGGATATGTGGCTTGAAAGAGAGGGCAGAGTCAAGGATCACCCCGAGGCATCGGGCGTATGGGACTGGGGAAAGTGAGCAGCCATTGACATTAATGGATAGGTCTGGTGGTGGGGTAGAGTGAGATGGGGGAAAGATGATGAATTATTTTTTGTCCATGTTCAGTTTTAGAAAGCGAGCAGAAAAAAGGCTGAAAAAGCAGACAGACAGTGTGGGATTTTGGTAAGTAAGGAGGTGAGGTCAGGTCCGAATAGTTAGATCTGTGTGTCATTGGCATAGAGATGGTACTGCATACTGTGGGATTCTATGAGCTGTCCCAGGCTGAAGGTGTAGATGGAGAAGATAGGGGTCCTAGAATAGAGCCTTGAGGAACACCGACAGACAAGGGGCGAAGTGAGGAGGTGGCGTGGGTGAGGGAGACACTGAATGTTCGGTCTGCCAGATATGACGAGATCCAGGATAGGGCCAAGTCTGTGATGCCAAGAGATGAGAGGATCTGCAGCAGATGGGAGTGGTCCACAGTGACAAAGGCAGAAGACAGGTCTAGAAGAAGGAGGACAAAGTAGTGTCACTTGCTCTTGGCAGTTAGTAGGTAGTTTGTGACTTTAGTTAGGTCAGTTTCATTTGAGTGATGGGGTTGGAAGCCAGATTGTAACCGGTCAAGAGGGAGCAGGAGGAGAGGTGGGAGTACAGTTCAAGATGGACGTGTTGTTCCAGTAATTTGGAGGCATAAGGGAGAAAAGATATCGAGCGATAGCTAGACACAGAGGATGGGTCGAGGGAGGGCTTTTTGAGAATGGGTGTAATCTTGGCATGCTTGAAGGATGAGGGTAAGACACCTGTTGTGAGTGAGAGGTTGAAAAGGTGTGTTAGGGTTGGGATAAAGACTTTGGCAAGGTTAGGGATGAGGTGGGATGAGAGCGGGTCGAGCGAGCAGGTGGTGAGATGTGATCTTGACAGGAGGGTGGAGAGCTGATCTTCTGCCATGGTGGAAAAGCTGGTTTTGGAGGAGCAGGGTTGAGCAGCTAAGAGGGGCATTGGGCACTGTGGGCCAAAACTTTCTCTGATTGTATCGATCTTCTGTTAAAAGAAAGAGGCAAAGTCTTCAGTAGAAATGAGAGGGGAGGGAGGGGGGAACGGGGGATGGAGTAGAGAATTGAAAGTGTTGAAAAGCTGTTTAGGTTTGTGAGACTGGGAGGATATGAGAGATGAGAAGTAAGTTTGTTTTGCAGCAGTGAGTATGGACTTGAAGCTGTCAAGGCACTGCTTGTAAGCAGTGACGTGGTCGGCAGAGCGAGATCACTTCCATCTCTGCTCAGTGATCCTGGAAGCCCATCTCAGTTCTTTGGTCAGGCTGGTCAGCCAGGGCTGCCTGTTGAGTGTACGAGTTTTGATATGCATGAGCGGGGCAGCCAAATGGAGTGTTGCTGTTATTGTGGTGTTATAAAAAGTGGCATCAGCATCTGTGTCATGAAGGGAGGCTATGTCTGTAAGAGGGAGAAGGGACACAGAGAGTGAATGTAAGTTAAGGTGTTTGAGATTTCTGTGAGGGTGAGTGAGTTTGTGGAGTGGGGGTTGCAAACTAGGAGAGGAGAGGGAAAAGAATGTCAGTATGTTGTGGTCAGACAGGGGGAAGGGTGAGTTAGTGAGATTAGTAAGGGAGCAGAGGTGGGTGAAGATGAGGTCCAGCGTGTGGCCATCTTTGTGAGTGGCCTCAGAGGACCATTGACTGAGGCCAAAGGAGGCAGTCAGTGATAAAAGTTTAGAGGCAGCTGAGGTGGAAGTGTCAATGGAGATATTGAAGTCACCCATGATGATAGTGGGGATGTCAGCAGAGAGATGAATTAGCCAGGTGGTATAGTGGTCGAGAAAGGTTGAGATGGCTAGTTCTGGGGGGCAGTAGATGACAACCAGCTGGAGGTTGGAGGGGGAATAGGTGCGGATGTAGTGAAACTCGAATGAGTGAAGAATAGTGGAGGGTGGTAGCGGAATTGGAGTAAAGGAGGTGTCGGACAGGAGCAAGGCAACGTTTGTTGTTGGGGTGAGGGGTGTGAGAGAGGTGGAATCCGCCATAGGAAAGTGCAGCAGGAGAGGCTGTCAGAGGGGGTGAGCCAGGTTTCAGTGATGCTGAGGAAGGAGAGTTTATCTGATATTACCTATTGCTTCATTATTAAAGTCTCCTTCATCTTTATTCTGGGAGCACGGATTTTCGCTTGCATGCTTGCTTGTTTTTTTAACTTCTTCAGTATAAAGCTATGTTGTGTCTTGAGTAGAAATGGTCAAACCTATGAATGTTGGGGTTCGGTGGGTTTGGCATCACATGTTTAAAAAGTTTGATTCAGGTACCAGAACCTTACCTGAACTGGAACCCAAACCCAGACCCCAGTCAAATTAGTAAGGTGACTGTGGTTCATCAGTTATGAATTCCGGTGACCTTTCTCGTGTCAGCGCTACACACTGCAGGAGCATAATCACGCTCCTGTGTCAGTGTGTACTGGCTGGCTTGCTGAGCGGTTGCACTATGCCAGCACTCAACAAACCACCCAAATGTAGCAGAGATGGACTTCTTTGTGGGACAGATATAGATTATCTTCTCATTGGACAAGTGAGGAATATGGTGTTTTATTATTTTTATTTTTTTAAATAAATGGGTAAAAGTGTGGAGAGTTTTATTTAAAATAAAGGACTTTATTCTTGATGTGTCTTTGTTATAATCTTGCTATGGGGTTAGTAATGGGGTGTCTTATAGATGCCTATCCATTACTAAACCCTGGGCTTGGGGTCAGCTGACATTACAAATGCTGACTTCAACTATTTTCCCACTTGCCTCCACACCAGGGTAAGTGGAAAGAACAAGGCAAAGCGCCTGAATTGGCACATCTAATAGTTGTGCCTTCTCTGGGGTGGTTGCGGGCTGCTATTTTTAGATTGGGGGGCAATATCCATGGCCTTTTCCTAGACTGAGAATACCATACCTAAGCTGTATGCTTTAGCTTTGCTGGTTGTCAACAATGGGGGGACCCAATGTCATTTTATAAAACTATTTATTTAAATAAATAAAAAAACGGAGTGGTAGCCCCTCTATTTTCAGCAACCAGCGAAGATAAAAATGACATGCAGTACTCTCTATTGTTGATAACCAACGCAGGCAAAACGGACAACTGCATGCAGCCCTTAGCTGTCAGCGTTGAGTAAATATTGTCATTTTCACTATTTCGAGGTACATATTATGTTTCGATTTTGATTGGGAGCTGAATGAATGAATAAAAAATTTATAGGTCACTTCTCTTTATTTTTAGTTATACCAATTACCATAGGTTTGATTTTTTTATTAACTTATTTTTTTACCTAGCAAAGCAACAATTAATGGTAGAAAAGCATCTTGGGTTTACATTACTAGGCTGATGAGGTAACAATGGGAGCCCCCAGAGCTATTGACTGCATCATCTAATGGGTTGGAGTTCTCACCAATCCATACTGTTCTAATAGGAACAAGGCTTTGTGTATCAGCTAAGCTCCAGTCACTGATCTCATGGGTAGACTCGTAGACTGGTAGCACCTATGAGGTCAGCATGAGATTATATATATTTATCAAGGAACTAAATTTAAAAGATGTGGTCTTAAAGTAAAATTATTTTAGGCATGGATTGATTCAAAATAATAAATCAAGGCCTATTCACCTTCATAAGACCCTGCCGAACTATTGTATCTGTGCTGGTTCCAGAAGCAGTAACTGCCCTGTATGCAACATGTAATTGGTTAAAGCGGTTAGGTAAATAGAAAATCATGTCAATGGAGAAACAACAGACACCGCTGCAGATGAGGAAGCTGGAAGGTAAATATTACTCATTTTATTAATTTTAAGCAGGTAATGCCTAAAAATAAATTACTTTACTGTTGAATAACCCCTTTTAACCCATTTATAAAATATCTATAATATAACGCTGGGAGGGTCACTCTGTCCGAAGCCCTTATAGACTGCCTGGATAGACAGTCTGGCCCCCACAGAGTGACGCTCCCAGGAGATCACGGTATGTGTAAACACTGAACACACACCGCGATCTCCACTGGAGAGGCAGGGACCGTGGACGCGCCAGGAGGGTGAGTATATTCATCTGTCCCCCATTCCAGCGCTGCGTGCGGCTCCGTCTCCCGGGTCCTCTGCTGTGACGTTCACAGTTCAGAGGGCACAATGACGCGCTTAATGCGCGCCGGCACCGCCCTCTGACTGACCAGTCACAGCCAGAGGAGCCGGAAGATGGCGGCGCGCAGCGCTGGAACGGGGGACAGGTGAATATAGCAAGTGCTGGGGGGCCTGAGCTAGCGGCGATACCGGCACCTGACCCCCACAGCGCGCCGGTGTCCCCGCCTGCTCAGGCCCCCCAGCACTTGGCGCCCAGCTACGATAGGTGAGTATGGTATTTTTATTTTTATATATCGCTGCAGCATATGGGGGCATACAAACTGGAGCGTCTTATGGGGCCATAAACCATAAAGGAGCAGTGTACAGGGGCATATAATATGGAGCATCTTATGGGGGCCATAAACCTTTATGGAGCAGTGTACGGGGGCATACACACTGGAGCGTCTTATGGGGGCCATAAACCTTTATGGAGCAGTGTACGGGGGCATATACTATGGAGCATCTTATGGGGGCCATCAACCATAATGGAGCAACTTATGGGGCATATGGATGGGACAAGCAAATTAAAGAATGGTGGCGCAGGATGGGAGCAGCACATGACAGAACGGGGGCGCAGGATGGGAGCAGCACATGACAGAATAGGGCAGCACATGACAGAACGGGCGTGCAGGATGGAAGCAGCACATGACAGAACGGGCGCAGGATGGGAGCAGCACATGACAGAACAGGGGCACAGGATGGGAGCAGCACATGACAGAACAGGGGCGCAGGATGGGAGCAGCACATGACAGAACGGGGGCACAGGATGGGAGCAGCACATGACAGGATGGGGGCGCAGGATGGGAGCAGCAAATGACAGAATGGAGGCGCAGGATGGGTGCAGAACATGTCAGAATGGAGGCGCAGGATGGGTGCAGCACATGTCAGAATGGGGACGCAGGATGGGAGCAGCACATGACAGAATGGGGGCGCAGGATGGGTGCAACACATGACAGAATGGGGGCGCAAGATGGGTGCAACACATGGCAGGATGGGGGCGCAGGATGGATGCAACACATGACAGGATGGGGACGCAGGATGGAGCAGCACATGTCAGAATGGGGGTGCAGGATGGGTGCAGCACATGACAGGATGGGGACGGAGGATGGAGCAGCTCATGACAGGATGGGGACGCAGGATGGAGCAGCACATACCAGGATGGAGACCATATACCAATATAAATGCTCGCCACCCGGGCGTAGAACGGGTTCAATAGCTAGTATATTATATAAGTCATGGAGTTCATAGGAACTGAACATAGATATAAAAATTGTGAAAAGTTTTTAAGTATATGCTTAATATAAAAACTTTATTTAAACACTAGGTAATTTTCAGATGACATATTACTTTTAAGTATATAAATTCTATTCTACATAATATTACACAACTATTCGCTTTCTTTGTTGCAAAAATAATTCATCTAAGAGATTGAGTAAACTGACTACTATAAATATGATCCTGAGAATAAAGGACACTAATAATGTGCAGAATAATCGAATGTTTTTTTTCTAAATTAAGAGTCCCCAATATGTACATTTTCTTTCTGTTTCAAAAGCATGCTCTACAGTAGGGATGGTTAACATATTGAGTAACAGATAGCCTCACATTATGCAGATGATGACTAGTATTAAAGAGAATCCACATAAAACACTGGATCAAGAAGGCATTAGCAACAAGAAAATAAGAAAGGCTTTAAAAACATTTAAAGGAATATTCCGACCACTTAAGAAATCCCTTTTTTGTAGCCGATGTTAGAGTGTGGATCGACCTTACTATTAAAAGTCGACCCATAATTGTTTAATTATGCAAAGGAAGATACCCCATAAATTAAAATCTGTTACAAAAGAAATGAGTATAAAGATCGAATCAGAATTCATCTTGGTTGATGTGAACGATGCATTGATGCCACCTTTGAAGCATATCAATATCTTAGAGTGTATGTTGTAGCCAGTCTGACTAATACTGGTAAATTTTTCTACCTGATTAAACAATTAAATACATTTGTCTATTGGAAAAGCAACAGTACTGGCAATTTGAAATAACAGGTGCCCGCCTCCATGGACTTGGTCCATCACTCGCAAGTATGAAGAGGGAGGCAACACATCCATTATAGTGAATCTTTTATAAGTCATGAAATGTTTCAGCTCCAATGACCTTGACTGGAGAATACCTCACTTGAGCAGAAATGGCACATCCAATAATAAAAATGTAATTCTCCATATTAATATAATTGTGTAACGTATTGTAGAATCTCTGTATATAAATGATTAAAACTGGATTTATGTTATTATTGCACCTGTTAAAGTTGTTGGACTGGCAACTCAATTCTTATGCTCAGTGAGTTGTGCTAATAAATTGAGACATTTCAAAGTGATTTATGCCATAAAACTAGTGAAAACTGTTTGGCCAATCAGAGACTTAGAGGATGATTCATCAAAGCTGTTACACCAGAACGCTGGGGGTAAAATGTTTTGAAAAGCTGCAACACTTTTGTGCAACGTGAAGTTGTTGAAAAACTTTGCAACCTTTGGCATTTTCAAGCCAGTTTGAAAGACCTCAGCCAAATGAGTTGGAGATGGGGAAGACCTGGGATAGGATAGGAATTGACTACACATGCTCATCAAATTCAGCAAAAGTGCTGGTAGTTCATGACTGGAGTGGCATAGCAGATCAGGAACACCGTGGTCAAATTCTTTAAGTGGTGTGCAGTGCACCTCTTAATGAATTTGGCACATTATTATACAGTGAGCCATTCATTAAGACTGTGTTGTGTCTTAATAAATCAGCCCCTTAGTGTTGTTTTTTTAGCATCTCTTTGAATGTTTCCATGAAGACATGACATAATGCACAGTATTAATGGAATATAACTTTCTCATGTAATGAGCAATCTAATAACCATCTATCTTCTTTGCGAATGTTTGGTACCCTAGGGCTGATTGTTACAGTTAAAGGGAGGGTGCCGTGATTTTAGTTTTTGTATTAATAATTATTGATTATATAATCAATTATTTTTAATACAAAAGTAAATGTAGTACTTTAATACTTTTTTATTTATTCATTTTTACTTTTGCCACTGGAGGCCGCGATTTTCATTAGTGTGGGTGTAAGTGTCTGGGCACGACACTTGCACACCTCACTTACGGCAGCCATGGGCATAGGAGCCAACAGTCGGGCTCCGACCGCTCCTCCTGCCTCTCAGCTGTGACTTGGGCACGCCCACTGAGCTGCTACGTCACAGCTGTGAGAGGAGATCGTGGCCATTTTGTTTTTTTCCTCTGTCATCGCACACACAGCTCAGTGTGTGCGATCATAGCAGGAGCTGCCAGGGAGAAGCTGCTGCTGGGAGCGAGGTTCAGGGTGAGTATCTGCAGCCAGGAGCTGTGATTGCAGCCTGTACTTAGTATTACAGCACAGGCTGCAATCACTGCTCACTGCCGACCTGTTCAGAGCAGAGCAGGGAGATCGTCACACTGCTCTGCCCTGAACATGACTCAGCACTTCCTGGAAGAGGACAGAAGGTAAGTACAGAGTTTTTATTTTCTTATGCATCTACCACTGCTACCTGTCCCTATATACCACTGCTACTAGCCCCTATATACCACTGCTACTAGCCCCTATATACCACTGCTACCAGCCCTTATATACCACTGCTACCTGCTTCTATATACCACTGCTACCTGCTTCTATATACCACTGCTACTAGCCCCTATATACCACTGCTACCTGTCCCTATATACCACTGCTACTAGCCCCTATATACCACTGCTACTAGCCCCTATATACCACTGCTACCAGCCCTTATATACCACTGCTACTAGCCCCTATATACCACTGCTACCAGCCCTTATATACCACTGCTACCTGTCCCTATATACCACTGCTACCTGTCCCTATATACCACTGCTACCAGCCCTTATATACCACTGCTACCTGTCCCTATATACCACTGCTACTAGCCCCTATATACCACTGCTACCTGTCCCTATATACCACTGCTACTAGCCCCTATATACCACTGCTACTAGCCCCTATATACCACTGCTACCTGTCCCTATATACCACTGCTACTAGCCCCTATATACCACTGCTACTAGCCCCTATATACCACTGCTACCAGCCCTTATATACCACTGCTACTAGCCCCTATATAACACTGCTACCAGCCCTTATATACCACTGCTACCTGCCCCTATATACCACTGCTACCAGCCCTTATATACCACTGCTACTAGCCCCTATATACCACTGCTACCAGCCCCTATATACCACTGCTACTAGCCCCTATATACCACTGCTACCAGCTCTTATATACCACTGCTACCTGTCCCTATATACCACTGCTACCAGCCCTTATATACCACTGCTACCTGTCCCTATATACCACTGCTACCTGCCCCTATATACCACTGCTACTAGCCCCTATATACCACTGCTACCTGCCCCTATATACCACTGCTACCTGCTCCTATATACCACTGCTACCAGCCCCTATATACCACTACTACTAGCCCCTATATACCACTGCTACTAGCCCCTATATACCACTGCTACTAGCCCCTATATTCCACTGCTACTAGCCCCTATATACCACTGCTACTAGCCCCTATATACCACTGCTACCAGCCCCTATATACCACTGCTACTAGCCCCTATATACCACTGCTACTAGCCCCTATATACCACTGCTACTAGCCCCTATATACCACTGCTACTAGCCCCTATATACCACTGCTACTAGCCCCTATATAGCACTGCTACCTGCTCCTATATACCACTGCTACTAGCCCCTATATACCACTGCTACTAGCCCCTATATACCACTGCTGCCTGCCTCTATATACCATCTACCACTGCTGCCTGCCTCTATATACCATCTACCACTGCTGCCTGCCTCTATATACCATCTACCACTGCTACCTCTGTCCTGTGTAGCTAATCTAGTCTTGTGTAGCTAATCCTGTCCTGTGTACAGTATCACACAAGATAGGATTACTGTTATGAAAGGCAATTCAGTTCCACAATGGACATAGCGGTCAGAGCACATACAGTGATCTGACAATAACCCAAAATCATAGGACGAGCTCTGAGACGTGGAATCTCTGTAGACTGCAATACCTGATCTATCCTCACACAACTAAAAGCAGCAGTGGATTGCGCCTATCACTACCTATGCAACTCGGCACTGCCTGAGGAGCTGACTAGCCTGAAGATAGAAATACAAGCCTGACTTGCCTCAGAGAAATACCCCAAAGGAATAGGCAGCCCCCCACATATAATGACTGTTAGCAAGATGAAAAGACAAAACGTAGGAATGAAATAGATTCAGCAAAGTGAGGCCCGATATTCTAGACAGAGCGAGGATAGCAAAGAGAACTATGCAGTCTACAAAAAACCCTAAAGCAAAAACCACGCAAAAGGGGACAAAAAGACCCACCGTGCCGAACTAACGGCACGGCGGTGCACCCTTTGCGTCTCAGAGCTTCCAGCAAAAAAGAATAGCACAGCTGGACAGAAAAAACAGAAACAAAAACAAAGTAGCACTTATCTAGCAGAGCAGCAGGCCGCAGGGAAGATGCAGAGCTCAGATCCAACACTGGAACATTGACAAGGAGCAAGGAAGACAGACTCAGGTGGAGTTAAATAGCAAGGCAGCCAACGAGCTCACCAAAACACCTGAGGAAGGAAGCCCAGAGGCTGCAATACCACTTGTGACCACAGGAGTGAATTCAGCCACAGAATTCACAACAGTACCCCCCCCTTGAGGAGGGGTCACCGAACCCTCACCAGAACCCCCAGGCCGACCAGGATGAGCCACATGAAAGGCACGAACAAGATCTGGGGCATGGACATCAGAGGCAAAAACCCAGGAATTATCTTCCTGAGCATAACCCTTCCATTTGACCAGATACTGGAGTTTCCGTCTAGAGACACGAGAATCCAAAATTTTCTCCACAATATACTCCAATTCCCCCTCCACCAAAACAGGGGCAGGAGGCTCCACAGATGGAACCATAGGTGCCACGTATCTCCTCAACAACGACCTATGGAATACATTATGTATGGAAAAGGAGTCTGGGAGGGTCAGACGAAAAGACACCGGATTGAGAATCTCAGAAATCCTATACGGACCAATAAAACGAGGTTTAAATTTAGGAGAGGAAACCTTCATAGGAATATGACGAGAAGATAACCAAACCAGATCCCCAACACGAAGTCGGGGTCCCACACGGCGTCTGTGATTAGCGAAAAGCTGAGCCTTCTCCTGGGACAAGGTCAAATTGTCCACTACCTGAGTCCAGATCTGCTGCAACCTGTCCACCACAGAATCCACACCAGGACAGTCCGAAGACTCAACCTGTCCTGAAGAGAAACGAGGATGGAACCCAGAATTGCAGAAAAATGGAGAGACCAAGGTAGCCGAGCTGGCCCGATTATTAAGGGCGAACTCAGCCAACGGCAAAAATGACACCCAATCATCCTGGTCAGCGGAAACAAAACATCTCAGATATGTTTCCAAGGTCTGATTGGTTCGTTCGGTCTGGCCATTAGTCTGAGGATGGAAGGCCGAGGAAAAGGATAGGTCAATGCCCATCCTACCACAAAAGGCTCGCCAGAACCTCGAGACAAACTGGGAACCTCTGTCAGAAACAATATTCTCAGGAATGCCATGCAAACGAACCACATGCTGGAAGAACAAAGGCACCAAATCAGAGGAGGAAGGCAATTTAACCAAGGGCACCAGATGGACCATTTTAGAAAAGCGATCACAGACCACCCAAATGACCGACATCTTTTGAGAAACGGGAAGGTCAGAAATGAAATCCATCGAAATATGTGTCCAAGGCCTCTTCGGGACCGACAAGGGCAAAAGCAACCCACTGGCACGTGAACAGCAGGGCTTAGCCCTAGCACAAATCCCACAGGACTGCACAAAAGCACGCACATCCCGTGACAGAGATGGCCACCAGAAGGATCTAGCAACTAACTCTCTGGTACCAAAGATTCCTGGATGACCAGCCAGCACCGAACAATGAAGTTCAGAGATAACTTTACTAGTCCACCTATCATAGTAACATAGTAACATAGTAACATAGTTAGTAAGGCCGAAAAAAGACATTTGTCCATCCAGTTCAGCCTATATTCCATCATAATAAATACCCAGATCTACGTCCTTCTACAGAACCTAATAATTGTATGATACAATATTGTTCTGCTCCAGGAAGACATCCAGGCCTCTCTTGAACCCCTCGACTGAGTTCGCCATCACCACCTCCTCAGGCAAGCAATTCCAGATTCTCACTGCCCTAACAGTAAAGAATCCTCTTCTATGTTGGTGGAAAAACCTTCTCTCCTCCAGAAGCAAAGAATGCCCCCTTGTGCCCGTCACCTTCCTTGGTATAAACAGATCCTCAGCGAGATATTTGTATTGTCCCCTTATATACTTATACATGGTTATTAGATCGCCCCTCAGTCGTCTTTTTTCTAGACTAAATAATCCTAATTTCGCTAATCTATCTGGGTATTGTAGTTCTCCCATCCCCTTTATTAATTTTGTTGCCCTCCTTTGTACTCTCTCTAGTTCCATTATATCCTTCCTGAGCACCGGTGCCCAAAACTGGACACAGTACTCCATGTGCGGTCTAACTAGGGATTTGTACAGAGGCAGTATAATGCTCTCATCATGTGTATCCAGACCTCTTTTAATGCACCCCATGATTCTGTTTGCCTTGGCAGCTGCTGCCTGGCACTGGCTGCTCCAGGTAAGTTTATCATTAACTAGGATCCCCAAGTCCTTCTCCCTGTCAGATTTACCCAGTGGTTTCCCGTTCAGTGTGTAATGGTGATATTGATTCCCTCTTCCCATGTGTATAACCTTACATTTATCATTGTTAAACCTCATCTGCCACCTTTCAGCCCAAGTTTCCAACTTATCCAGATCCATCTGTAGCAGAATACTATCTTCTCTTGTATTAACTGCTTTACATAGTTTTGTATCATCTGCAAATATCGATATTTTACTGTGTAAACCTTCTACCAGATCATTAATGAATATGTTGAAGAGAACAGGTCCCAATACTGACCCCTGCGGTACCCCACTGGTCACAGCGACCCAGTTAGAGACTATACCATTTATAACCACCCTCTGCTTTCTATCACTAAGCCAGTTACTAACCCATTTACACACATTTTCCCCCAGACCAAGCATTCTCATTTTGTGTACCAACCTCTTGTGCGGCACGGTATCAAACGCTTTGGAAAAATCGAGATATACCACGTCCAATGACTCATCGTGGTCCAGTCTATAGCTTACCTCTTCATAAAAACTGATTAGATTGGTTTGACAGGAGCGATTTCTCATAAACCCATGCTGATATGGAGTTAAACAGTTATTCTCATTGAGATAATCCAGAATAACATCCCTCAGAAACCCTTCAAATATTTTTGAAGGGACGAACAGTTTCTCGGCCGGACAACGATCAGGTTTATTAGCCTGAAATTTCTGCAACACTCTCCGCAAATCAGGGGAGATGGCAGACACAATGACTCCTTCCTTGAGGATACTCGCCGGCTCAGATAACCCCGGAGAGTCGGGCACAAAACTCCTAGACAGAGCATCCGCCTTCACATTTTTAGAGCCCGGAAGGTACGAAATCACAAAATCAAAACGAGCAAAAAATAACGACTAACGGGCCTGTCTAGGATTCAAGCGCTTGGCAGACTCGAGATAAGTAAGGTTCTTATGATCAGTCAATACCACCACGCGATGCTTATCTCCCTCAAGCCAATGACGCCACTCCTCGAATGCCCACTTCATGGCCAGCAACTCTCGGTTGCCCACATCATAATTACGCTCAGCAGCAGAAAATTTCCTGGAAAAGAAAGCACATGGTTTGAACACTGAGCAACCAGAACCTCTCTGTGACAAAACCGCCCCTGCACCAATCTCAGAAGCATCAACCTCGACCTGGAACGGAAGAGAAACATCTGGTTGACACAGCAAAAACGACGCTTCAACTCCTGAAAAGCTTCCACGGCAGCAGAAGACCAATTAACCAAATCAGCACCCTTCTTGGTCAAATCGGTCAATGGTCTGGCAATGCTAGAAAAATTACAGATGAAGCGACGATAAAAATTAGCAAAGCCCAGGAATTTCTGCAGACCTTTTAGAGATGTCGGCTGAGTCCAATCCTGGATGGCCTGGACCTTAACCGGATCCATCTCGATAGTAGAAGGGGAAAAGATGAACCCCAAAAATGAAACTTTCTGCACACCGAAGAGACACTTTGATCCCTTCACGAACAAGGAATTAGCACGCAGTACCTGGAAAACCATTCTGACTTGCTTCACATGAGACTCCCAATCATCTGAGAAGATCAAAATGTCATCCAAGTAAACAATCAAGAATTTATCCAGATACTCACGGAAAATGTCATGCATAAAAGACTGAAAAACAGATGGAGCATTGGTAAGTCCGAACGGCATCACTAGATACTCAAAATGACCCTCGGGCGTATTAAATGCCGTTTTCCATTCATCTCCCTGCCTGATTCTCACCAGATTATACGCGCCACGAAGATCAATCTTAGTAAACCAACTAGCCCCCTTAATCCGAGCAAACAAGTCAGATATCAATGGCAAGGGATACTGAAACTTAACAGTGATCTTATTAAGAAGGCGGTAATCAATACACGGTCTTAGCGAACCATCCTTTTTGGCTACAAAAAAGAACCCTGCTCCCAATGGTGATGACGATGGGCGAATATGTCCCTTCTCCAGGGATTCTTTCACATAACTGCGCATAGCGGTGTGTTCAGGCACGGACAAATTAAATAAACGACCCTTAGGGAATTTACTACCAGGAATCAAATTGATAGCACAATCACAATTCCTATGCGGAGGTAGGGCATCAGACTTGGGCTCTTCAAATACATCCTGAAAGTCCGACAAGAACTCTGGGATGTCAGAAGGAATGGATGACGAAATAGACAAAAATGGAACATCACCATGTACTCCCTGACAACCCCAGCTGGTTAGCGACATAGAGTTCCAATCCAATACTGGATTATGGGTTTGTAGCCATGGCAACCCCAACACGACCACATCATGCAAATTATGCAGTACCAGAAAGCGAATAACTTCCTGATGTGCAGGAGCCATGCACATGGTCAGCTGGGCCCAGTACTGAGGCTTATTCTTGGCCAAAGGTGTAGCATCAATTCCTCTCAACGGAATAGGACACCGCAAAGGCTCCAAGAAAAATCCACAACGTTTAGCATAATCCAAATCCATCAGATTCAGGGCAGCGCCTGAATCCACAAACGCCATGACAGAATACGATGACAAAGAGCATATCAAGGTAATGGACAGAAGGAATTTGGACTGTACAGTACCAATAACGGCAGAGCTATCGAACCGCCTAGTGCGCTTAGGACAATTAGAAATAGCATGAGTGGAATCACCACAGTAGAAACACAGCCTGTTCAGACGTCTGTGTTCTTGCCGTTCAACTTTAGTCATAGTCCTGTCGCACTGCATAGGCTCAGGTTTACTCTCAGACAATACCGCCAGATGGTGCACAGATTTACGCTCGCGCAAGCGACGACCGATCTGAATGGCCAAGGACACAGACTCATTCAAACCAGCAGGCATAGGAAATCCCACCATGACATCCTTAAGAGCTTCAGAGAGACCCTTTCTGAACAAAGCAGCTAGTGCAGATTCATTCCACAGAGTGAGCACTGACCACTTCCTAAATTTCTGACAATATACTTCTACATCATCCTGACCCTGGCATAAAGCCAGCAAATTTTTCTCAGCCTGATCCACTGAATTAGGCTCATCGTAAAGCAATCCAAGCGCCTGGAAAAACGCATCAACATTACTCAATGCAGGGTCTCCTGGCGCAAGAGAAAACGCCCAGTCCTGTGGGTCGCCGCGCAAAAAAGAAATAATAATCAAAACCTGTTGAATAGGATTACCAGAAGAATGAGGTTTCAAGGCCAAAAATAGCTTACAATTATTTTTGAAGCTCAGGAACTTAGTTCTGTCACCAAAAAACAAATCAGGAATAGGAATTCTTGGTTCTAGCATAGATTTCTGATCAATAGTATCTTGAATCTTTTGTACATTTACAATGAGATTATCCATTGAGGAGCACAGAGCCTGAATATCCATGTCCACAGCTGTGTCCTGAAGCACTCTAATGTCTAGGGGAAAAAAAAAAAACTGAAGACAGAGCTGAGGAAAAAAAATGATGTCAGGATTTCTTTTTTCCCTCTAATGAGAATCATTGGTTTGTCGCTCCTTGTACTGTTATGAAAGGCAATTCAGTTCCACAATGGACATAGCGGTCAGAGCACATACAGTGATCTGACAATAACCCAAAATCATAGGACGAGCTCTGAGACGTGGAATCTCTGTAGACTGCAATACCTGATCTATCCTCACACAACTAAAAGCAGCAGTGGATTGCGCCTATCACTACCTATGCAACTCGGCACTGCCTGAGGAGCTGACTAGCCTGAAGATAGAAATACAAGCCTGACTTGCCTCAGAGAAATACCCCAAAGGAATAGGCAGCCCCCCACATATAATGACTGTTAGCAAGATGAAAAGACAAAACGTAGGAATGAAATAGATTCAGCAAAGTGAGGCCCGATATTCTAGACAGAGCGAGGATAGCAAAGAGAACTATGCAGTCTACAAAAAACCCTAAAGCAAAAACCACGCAAAAGGGGACAAAAAGACCCACCGTGCCGAACTAACGGCACGGCGGTGCACCCTTTGCGTCTCAGAGCTTCCAGCAAAAAAGAATAGCACAGCTGGACAGAAAGAACAGAAACAAAAACAAAGTAGCACTTATCTAGCAGAGCAGCAGGCCGCAGGGAAGATGCAGAGCTCAGATCCAACACTGGAACATTGACAAGGAGCAAGGAAGACAGACTCAGGTGGAGTTAAATAGCAAGGCAGCCAACGAGCTCACCAAAACACCTGAGGAAGGAAGCCCAGAGGCTGCAATACCACTTGTGACCACAGGAGTGAATTCAGCCACAGAATTCACAACAGATTAGATACACGGCGCAGCACAGTATCACACAGGACAGGATTAGATACACGGCTCAGCAGTCAGTATCTAATCCTCTCCTATGCACTCCTCTCCCCCCTGCGTGTCTTTCCCCATTGTGGTTTATTATTTTTGTTGTGGGAGATGAGGGAGTCGAGGATTATGCGTTCGGTATGGTATAAAAAAGATTAATAAAGGACTTTATTCTGGCCGAGTCTTTATTTACAATACATGTGAGATCTATGTGGCGGCATTATGGGTGATCTATATGGCGGTATTATGTGAGAAGCATATGGTGGTATGTGAGAACACTGGCGGTATTATGTGTGATCTATATGGTGGTATGTGAGAACACTGGCAGTATTATGTGTGATCTATATGGCGGTATGTGAGAACACTGGCGGTATTATGTGTGATCTATATGGTGGTATGTGAGAACACTGGCGGTATTATGTGTGATCTATATGGCGGTATGTGAGAACACTGGCGGTATTATGTGTGATCTATATGGCGGTATGTGAGAACACTGGCGGTATTATGTGTGATCTATATGGTGGTATTATGTGAGAACTGTATGACAGTATTGTGTGATCTATTTGATAGTATTGTGTGTGATCTATATGGCGGTATTATGCGAGAACACTATGGCAGTATTATCTTCAGAAAGCGGACCCATTCTATGGTGGTTCTGGCTGAGCACCTGCACGCGGGTCTGGGGTAATAGAGGGTAAAGCATGACCTCCAGTTAGGTGCAGTCAGGGCTGGTGAGGCAGCTGAAGAGAGGGGTCTCATTTTTATCGTTACTATATGGCTACATTTCCTTCCCAGCGTCACCCCGGACTGCGCCTGTCGCCTCGCTTTCACACATTGCCAGGACAGGATGGAGAAGACAGGATCTGAGGAGGGGAATGGGGTCTGCATGCAAAGTCTGGATCAGACCAGGCCATCAATCCGCAGAAATGTTTCCTGGATTTCTGTGGAGCAGACGGTCCATCCATGTGTATAAAAGACAGCGCTCTATGTACAATCCCTGGCTGCTCCGCGCACTGAACAGGGGGCCCCTATAGACCAGCACACTGCTCTCCTGAAATACTCTGTGCTGCTGTCACCCTGCTCCCTCCACCACATATCTCCCAGAATCCTTGCTGCCTACCATCCTCGGTGACTGTCTACTTGTCAGTATAAGGCTGCCTTCACACTATCATTATTTGGTCAGTATTTTACCTCAGTATTTGTAAGCCAAAACCAGGAGTGGGTGATAATACAGAAGTGGTGCATATGTTATTATACTTTTCCTCTATTTGTTCCACTCCTGGTTTTGGCTTACAAACACTGAGGTAAAATACTGACCAAATACCGATAGTGTGACGGCAGCCATACTCTGCAGTCACCAACAAAATGGCTGCTCACTGGGTTCCTGAATATCATCCTCTCTAATCCCTTAGCAAACACCCATAAGGAGAGGAGAGGAGACATCACACACGTCAGCAGACTCCGCCCATAATTACTGCAGTGCAGTAATGTGAGCTATTTGTACACTAGGTTTTTCTGAAATTTCAGCAGCTGCTCCCCCTAGTGTTGAAAAGTGGAAATTCCAAAACTTTTCAAATTATTTTTCATATTTTACTAAATTATAAACAAATGATAATATTTTTTAAGAAAATGTAATCATTAATTCTTTACATTTTTACAATTTCTGAAAAAAAAATTTTTTTGATGGCATCTTCCCTTTAAGCTTCATAAAACCCTTATACTGTATCAGATAATGTTCCCTTGTCTTTGTAATTGTACGCACAGTCTAAGCACTGTATAGCAATGCACTAACAGTACAATATATTGCTTTATGTTTTCAAATGATGGCATTCCCATGAAATTCTGTCATTTGAAAGAATATTTTAAATATTTAGAACACTTTATTTTAATTTACTTAAACTTATTAGAAGGAAATATTCATTACTTACTGTGTGTCTTTGATCAGAGTTGTGCTTCCAAGCTTAAAACATGTCTTTTCCCCTCCACAGGAAGTCTTTCTTAGTGAAAACTGCTCAGCAAGGTCATATCCTGTAGAATGAGCAATTATGTCATTATACATATAAAGTACTGGGCATAAAGCTACTTAATGACATGGACTAAAATATTTCCAGTTATTGAAAAAAAAACAATTATCTATATGTTGTGAGTCTGTACTGACAAAGGGCCTGCTGTTTTTATACCATCTATAAAATAGACATTTTCAGAAGTATAACTACAGAAATCCAGTAAGCTCTGTTCAATATTAAGACTCAAACATTTTAACTCCTTCCTTGATGAATGTGTTGTTCTTTTGAATTGCACCATTCATTCTACCACATAATTTACTGGAAGACAAGAAAAAAAATCAAACTTTGTTGAAATTGCAATATTTTTGTGGTGTTGCAGTGAGCAATAAAACACATTTTTTTTTCTGGTTGCGATTTTTACAGATTGAGTTAATTAACTGTATATCTTTATTTTTAAATAGTAAAAAAGATTTTTTCTATTTTTAAAAACGTTTTTTACTTTTTACTGTATTTTGCAGTCTCCTCAAGGGACCTCAACCTGCGACCGTCTGATTATTATTTGTGTATACACAGCAATCCAACAGAATTGCTGTGTATAGCAAAAATAATGATCTCCTTTGAGGCTGAGTTTCAATGCAGTTACGAGATGAGAGGAAAGGAAGTTTTCAACAGACCCTTCGGTGCCCGAATGCCCAAGCAGCCAATCTAATATATAATTGCCTAGAATACTACTTCCTGCAATTTGTGCCAACTTCCTGTCCGGAGCTAATGTCCGGAGCTAATGTCCGGAGATAAGTGACGTCAACAGTGTCCAGTGTCTGGATATATTTAGTTGTGAAGTGGTTCAGTGACATTTTCACACCAATTTTGAACTTTTGTTTGGTGCTTTCTCCATATACTGCCTATTATTCACTGACTGTTATACTGAGAGACTGCCGTTTATTAACCTCTTCTTTGCCACATTGGGTATATTGCTCTATTATTTGCCACATAAGGACATTGTCCATTATTGCCCAGCAATTTCTCTGCAATATAAACTGCCTATTTAATACCTGATGGGCACACAAGTATGCGCCAGTATGGATACTAAGAGCCTTTCCACATAATAATGAAATATTTTAAAATGTCGTAGAACATACCAATATACATAGTTATTGATAAATATTATTTATTATTTACATTATTGTTCTTAAGCAAAGAACCGTTGTTGTGGCATTTGCCACAACACGCAAAGTTGTCGTCTGATGTCTTTCATCCCTCCCCTCATAAGCATGTTCATGGATCCTGTGTAACTGTACCTTAAATAACAAGAATTGTCAAGAGCTGGTGAGTGCAGCCATTTTTTGTTCTTTCTTACTATTATTTATTAATTGTATTATTCTTACATTTGAATAAATAAAGTATATATGGATTCTAGACTCCCGATTCTTTAGAATCGGGCTGCCATCTAGTATTATATAAAAGGATGCGCCCCTATGCTGTCATTTTAGAGGTTTAACAGGCTCTGCTCCACCCATGGCCAGTCAGAAGTGGATCACGGTTATGTGTCACAGCCATTATCTGCCAGGTATGGGGCAGGCGTACTTTTATGGCGGATGTCGGTAAGGGGTTAAAGTGATGTTCATTGCCATCTAAATAGCTTCGTAATTTTGTAGCTACCTCTTTAAAGTGATCACACTAATGATAAAACTCCATTTTCTAGTACAATAATTGTGTTATGTAATATTCAGACTACCTCCTGCCACCACTTGAGCAACCTTAGTAGTTACTGCTTTGCTTTTTATTATTTATACATTACACTGAATTCAGTTAGAAAAAATAATGTAAAGTTTAAGGCTTCTGTATTGGTGACTCCAGATAGGCAGAATGATATAATGAATTCTTCAGTATCTATATGAAGTTGACATGGAGTGTGCTATAAGAAGTGGTCAGAGTATGACCATTTTAGGATATATTAATTAAATATTTACAGTACGGTAGTTTGAACATATTTGCAATAAGATGTTAAAAAGTTGAATAACGCTCACGAACATGACTGCTGTAAAAACAGTAATGCAGTTAAATTTAATTTTGGAAGTTTAACACACAGCAAACTGTATAAAGAGAAGCCATTCAACTCTCACTATCAATGTATGTCAAAATAAAGAGGAGGAAATCCTGTTACTGACGTATTTTGCGCCTATGCCAGGTTCCTGAAGCAACCTAAGAAACTACCTCTATTTTCTTTTGCAAGCCCCAGCTCAGCATATCTGGCCTCTGCCCCCCTTGGTCTCGCTAATTTAGTGTATTATAGTTCTGGCATGTTGATATCTCCCAAGTAACCAAAGTAAAGTGGGGTTTAAACTTGTCTTCTTTGCCTGCAAATATAGGTTCTTTTGCCTGATTTGTTGTTCATTATTCTAGATTCTGACCTTGACTTTGTACTTTTTTTTAACAAATATTTTGTATTTTGGAATGTCATTTGGTTTCTTTGGACTTGTTTTGTTTTGTCTTCAATTCTAGTGATGCCCCCTAGTAATTGTCATTTGGGCAGCATGAATCAAGAGACAAGTGCCTTTTAAGACTAAGACAAGAAGATTCCTCAGATTATAAATCATAGCCTCACCAAGTTGACTGCAGCATATTGAGAGAAAGCTTAACAGTTCCATCATGAGTTGTAAAGATTGAAATCATCCCAGGAATGATACTTTGATGGTTTAAGAGAGCTAACTAATACAAAATACAGCAGCATTATGAATACATTGACTTCCCACATAGTATGTACTACTGGAAGGGATATTCACCCATGAGAAAAGTCTGAAACAATGATCAATGTGAAAACTAGACATTTTAAATCAAATGCACTGGAATCGCACTTTTTTTTAGGGTTTGCATCAGTTCCTGTAAAGAGCATGCCTACAACTGTGAACATTTGTTTTTTATTGTTAAACAAATAAAAACAAATAGGGAAAAATAGCTGTAAACTTCAGTGTACAAAACTATTCATCCCCTAAAGTCAGTACTCTGTAGAGCCTTCTTTTGCTGCAATTACAGCTGAAAGTTGATTTGAATAAGTCTCTATAAGCTTTCCACAACCTGCCAGTGGGATTTTGGTCCATTCCTCAAGGCAAAACTGCTCCTTCATGTTAAATGGTTTTCTCTGTGAGCAACAATCTTCAAGTCTGACCATAGCCTGTCAATTGGATTAAGGTCTAGGCTCTGACCAGGCCACTCCAAAACATTTACACAGACTTTGCTCAGGCCACTCCAAAACATTTATATATTTCCCTTTAAACCTCTCAAGTGTTTCTTTAGCAGTATGTTTTGGGTCATTGTCTTGTTGGAAGGTACCAATCTCATATCACTGATAGACAAACAACGATTGCTTAAGAGTATCCCTGTATTTTGCACTATCCATCTTCCCCTCAACTAGGACCATTTTCCATGTCCCTGCTGTCATAAAACATCCCCACAGCATGATGCTGCCACCACCATGTTTCACTGTGGAGATGGTTTTCTGAGGTTGATGAGCTCTGTTGGTTTGACGTCAGACATAGCATTTACCTTGGTGGCCAAAAAGTAAAATTTTGGTCTCATCTTTCTCCATACATTTGGGAAGTCTTCCACATACGTTTTGACTTAGCTCAAAATGACCCTTACAATTTTTGTGTGTAAGTAAAGGTTTTTATGTCCACACTTCCTTAAAAGCCACCTCTATGAAGTGTGCAGCTTGTTCTGGTCTTAGGGACAGATACTCCAGTCTCTGCTTGGGAACTTTGCAGCTCCTTCAGGATTACCTTAGGTCTCTGTGCTGCCTGTCTGATTAATGCCCTCCTTGTCCTGGATGAGAGTTTTTGGTGAGTGGTACTCTCTTGAAAGGTTTTTTGTGGTACCATGTTCTTTCCTTTTGATAATAATGGATTTGATAATGCTCCAGGAGATCATCAGAGATTGGAATATTTTTTTATAACTAAAACCTGACGTACCGCTCAACAACTTTTTCCCTGACTTGTTTGGATAGCTCCTTGGTCTTTGTGGTGTTGTTTGGTTAGTGGCGCCTCTATTTTATTGGTTTTGCATCCTCTGTGGCATTTGAGAAAAGGTGTGAATATACTGACAGACCATAAGGCACTTAGAATGCACACAGCGGGGACTTCAGTCACTAAGCATATGACTTATGAAGGTTATTTGTTGCACCAGAATTTTTTAGGGGCTTCGTTGCAAAAGAGATGAATACATATGCACATGCCAATTTTTAGTTATTTGATCCCATAAATTTATGTCTATATTTTTTTTCACTTCCATTCACCAACTAAGGCTGCGTTCACATGTTGCGTTTTGCAGCATTTTTTATGTCAATTTTAAGCTGTTTGCAAAAATCAGGTTTTGCTGCATTTTTACTGCATTTTTTATTGCGTTTTTGTCATGGTACATTTGTCTCTTCTGTATGCTGATAAAATTTAGTGCAAAAAAAAAAATCTGATTCATCAGGCTTTTGCACCGAAAAAAGCAGCAAAACCTGGAACGTGCATTTTTCGCTGAAAAAGAGAAGTGTCATGATGCATTTTGTAAAAATGCAGGTCTTTGACAAAATAGTCAGAAAAGAAAACCCAGGTGTGTGTATGAGATTTTTAAAATCAAATAGACTTTGCTCTTACTGTGAAATGTAGCTGAAAATGTGCATTATAAAAAGCGGCAAGAACGCAACATAGCTTTAAACTATTTAGTGTTGATGCATAACACACAAATCAGGGTGAATACTTTTGCAAGCCACTGTAAATAAAAATTACAGCCTATAACTTTTTAAAAAAGTCTGTAAAACATAACAGTTTACTTACCATATATATTCAGATTGTCTGTATAAGCTTGCCCATTGTTAGATCCATGAATTCTTAGGACTGGGCACACTGTAATTAAAACAATGACAAATATAAGTTACTTTTAGACAAGCACCTAAATGTATCAGTGATGTCAAAGAATGCATTGCACAGTACTAAGTAAAAACTATATGTATTATGCAAATGATTTTACTTTTTTAAATACTGTCACTAACTAATAAACTGCGATACAAAAATAGCAATGCTCCTTTTGAATTGTTAAGGGATTGATATTTAGTCATTTTTAAGATTTTCAATTCCTCGAAATTTAACACAACTCTATGAGAAAAGATACGTTGAGATCAAAAGCAGGAAGAGTGTTTAGATTCAGGAATCTGAGAACATAGACTTCACCATAGTAATGTTCTCATATATATAAATTCCACATCACAAAATCATGCAAAATTGACTTCCACAATAGAGTTTCAGAACAAAATGTTATATTATTATATAAACTTACAACCAAATCTGCAGTTCGTTGCTTCTGGAGAAATCAATTATGTTTAGGATTAAATTCAAAAACGGAATATCTTCCAAAAGTTTAAAAACAAGAGCTCTACAAATAGATCAATCTAGAACAGGTTGCACATGGAAATATTAGACGCAATGAAACTGAAGGGGAGAAGATACAGATTAGTTATTGGAAAAAACTTTTTGACAGTGAGAGTGACCAATTAGTGGAACAGGCAGCCATGAGAGGTGGTGAGTTCTGCTTCAATGAAAGTCTTCAAACAGAGGCTGGACATCGGTCTCAGATCGTTTAGTGAATCCAGCATTGAGCAGGGGGTTGGGCATTAAACACACTCTATGTCATTATCTAAAAGTGGGACCAGAAAACCATCTAATAATGACATTTGTCATCTGTGGAGAATCAGGAGGGCCCTATACTTGTTAGATTTCAGTTGCTCAATTCCTTTATTTTTTCAGGTGTCTGGCAGAAGCTTACTTCTTTTTTTTTCTACTGTGAACACATGCATGCTTTGCAGAGGTGAACATGCATGTATAAGTAGCCTGTTTTGCCAACAGCTATCAAATGTAAATTGCCAGGCTTAAGCACTGAGATACTCTAAAGGTACCGTCACACATAACGATATCGTTAACAATATCGTTGCTTTTTGTGACATAGCAACGATATCGTTAAGGAAATCGTTATGTGTGACAGCGACCAACGATCAGGCCCCTGCTGGGAGATCGTTGGTCGTTGAGGAAAGTCCAGCATTTTCTTTCGTCGCTGGATCTCCCGCTGACATCGCTGGGTCGGCGTGTGTGACAGCTCTCCAGCGACCAAACAGCGATGCTGCAGCGATCGACATCGTTGTCGGTATCGCTGCAGCGTCGCTTAGTGTGACGGTACCCTAAAAGTATACCGAGAGCCATTATCTCCAAATAAGGACCAGTGATACATTTTACCAAAGATGGCTACTTGCCAAAACTACTTTAGTAATACTAGTCATGGAGGCTGAGGCTCACAAGCTTGCCTTTGCTTGATTGACAGCTCTCTTCACATGCACACTTAAACCGGTAGGGAGGGACATCTGAATCTAGCAGCACTTGGCAGAGACAAACTGAATAGGCTCCCGTTTCATAGTATATTTTCAATATAACAGCATTAGAGAATTAAACATGTATATCTGTAATACATCCTGTATCTGATTGCTCGTTCACCAGGCAGGTTCACTTTGAGATATGTAATAAAACAGATGGACTCAAGTATAAAATAAAAAAACAATTAAGGGTGATAAAAATATTTAATATGCAGTTGGGAATATTTTATGGAGACAAATAGTTTTTTAACAATAGTATGTAAAATTATAGATGCTATTAAAGGGAATCTTTCAGCAGGTTTTTGCCATGTAATCTGAGGACAGCAAGAAGAAGGGGTTGAAACACAGATTTTAACAATGTGTCACTTATCAGGCTGTGTGCTGTTTACTTACAATTGAAGGTTTTATTACCTGGTGATTACCATGGTCCAGGACTACATGGTCCGTGCTTGCGAGGCGGACTCTGCCCCATCCTGTGATAGCAGCTAGCTATCTAGATGCAAAGTACATAAAGAGCTTGGTGTGGCAGGGTTAGCTTTTTCAGCTATACTTAATTCTACATCTGAGAACTCTAATTGTGTCACAACTAGGGTTGAGCGAAACGGATCGTTCATTTTCAAAAGTCGCTGACTTTTGGCAAAGTCGGGTTTCATGAAACCCGACCCGATCCCTGTGTGGGGTCGGCCATGCGGTACGCGACTTTCGCGCCAAAGTCGCGTTTCGTATGACGCACTTGGCGCCATTTTTTCAACCAATGAAGGAGCGTGGGCAGAGTGATGACATAGGTCTTAGGGGCGTGGACGCCTATCGTCATCTTGTCGCTTGTGCGCTGTAGCGATTTGCAATGTGTAACACCAGCTTTTCTGCACAGGGACGGAGGAGAGAGAGAGAAAAAAAAAATCCCATTGACTTTGCATTGGGTTTCGTGTTTTGGTCGATCCCCGACTTTTCACCATAGTCGGCCGATTTCACTCGACTCGACTTTAGAGATAGTCGGGTTTCGCGAAACCCGACTCGACCCTAAAAAAGTAAAAGTCGCTCAACCCTAGTCACAACTGCTGCACCCAGTAAACTAAGTGATATATCATTAAAATCAGGGTCTCTCTGCTTACATGATGTTTAACTCAGACAAGGTAGCAAAAAGCTGCTGACAGATTCCCTTTAATTACGGTGATCCGTAACTATTTGTCTGTAACTAATACTGCAGGTGCTACATGGGACCCTTGTATCTCAATAGTAGGAACAAAGACCCAAGGCAATGAAGCCATAAATAGTAAAACTATCATCCCAATATAAATGTCAAGATGGAACTTCCTGTAGACTCAGTGATCTGCTCTGCCATCATTAACTATATAGCCAACAAAACATTTCAAAATATTACTACTGGAAAAAAATCAGATTACTACAGTCAAGAAATATAGTTTTGATTGAATAAGCCTTCATGCATTAATTGGTGTAGATACCAGGGGAGAAAGAAACACATACTGGAAGGAGCATAAAAACAAATTAAAACATACTTAACTTTGAACAAATGCAATTCCCTAGACAACAGACAACCAGTACAACACCCGGTTCTCAGCAAATTATTACTTAATTATGTCACACTTCTGCCACAGAATATTTTTATGCTTAAAGCATATATAGTAAAGTATTAATAAACCTCTTTTTGTGAGCAAGCATTTTAGTCTGAGAAAAGGGTCTATAATTAGACTTACATGTAATTACAACCAACATGCATGAAAATGTGAATGGATTACATGTACAATACTATCACTAGAATATTAAAGGCTTTATGTGGATAATAGGAAAGGTGTCATCTGTTATCGTTAACTAAGAAGGTCATTTGATTTCAAATTTCTAAGTTTAAGGATATATTATGGAAAAATGTGAGTCTGGAAAATGATAAGCAGAGCCTGGGATCCCAGAAGATAAGGTAATTTACATAGCACCTGTCTACCACCAGAAACTACTGACCTTGACCAAGAAGCTGGGTGGCAAGAAGTGATCTCATCTCTACTCATTATCTTTACACAAGATCAAATTGAATTTGCGCATAAAAAAGGTTTCATATTTTGTCACATGCACCAGAAGACCAAAAGTTACAGCTCTTAATGAATTTGGTGAATCTGACCCCAGCTTGACCTTTTTTAAAGGAATTATCCAGGAATACGATGTTGATGACCTACCTTTGGGAAATGTCAGTAACATAAGATTGATATCCTAACCCATTAGCTTCTACCAGGTCCCACAACCATCAAAAGTTCAAAGTGTACTGACATAAAAAACACCACAGGTCTGGTGGCCACTACTTCAGGTGGTTTATGTGATGTCATTCTGTTAGTGGTCACCTGGCATCTCAAAAATGGCTACCATGGCCAGGCTTAGCATAAGCCACTCTGCTTACCCGATCCAAGGGGTTACCATGGCCTTTTAGCCTTTGATCCTGAAGCCTGTTTTTCCCTTCCTGACCAGGAAATTTTTTTCAATTCTGACCACAGGTCATGGATCCCACTGATTCTGAGTGATTTTTGTGACACATTGTACTTCATTATACTGGTAACAATTCTTTGATGTTAATTATGGTTATTTGTGCAAAAATTGGAAATTTGGCAAAAGAATTTAAACATTTTGCAATTTTCAAATTTTTTATTTTTATGTCCTTAAATCAGAGTCAGGTCACAAAAAATAGTAAATAAATAATATTTTCCACATGTCTACATTACATCAGCACAGTTTTTTAAACATATTTTTTTGTTAGGAAGTTATAAGGCAGTGTTCCCCAACTCCGGTCCTTGAGAGCCACCAACAGGTCATGTTTTCAGGATTTCCTTAGTATTGCACAGGTGATGGAATTAATGCCTGTGCAGATGATGCAATTATCACCTGTGCAATACTAAGGAAATCCTGAAAACATGACCTGTTGGTGGCTCTTGAGGACCGGAGTTGGGGAACACTGTTATAAGGGTTAAAAGTTGACTAGCGATTTCTCATTTTTACAGCAAAATTTACAAAACAATTTTCTAGGGACCACTTCATATTTGAATTGACTTTGAGCGGCCTTATATGACAGAAAAAAAAAGTGACACCATTCTGAAAACTGCACCCCCCAAGGTGCTCAAAACCACATTAACCCCTTAGCGACCGCCGATACGCCTTTTAACGGCGGCCGCTAAGGGTACTTAAACCACAGCGCCGTTAATTAACGGCGCTGTGGAAAAAGTGTATAGCGCCCCCCACAGGCCGATTTTCTCCGGGGTCTCGGCTGCCGAGGGTAGCCGAGACCCCAGAGAACATGATTCGGGGGGTTTTTAACCCTCCCCGCATTTGCGATCGCCGGTAATTAACCGTTTACCGGCGATCGCAAAAAAAAAAAAAAAAAAAAGCGATCTCTTTTTAATTTCTCTGTCCTCCGATGTGATCGCACATCGGAGGACAGAGAAAAGGGGTCCCAGGTGGCCCCCCAATACTCACCTAGCTCCCCCGATGCTCCTCGTGTCTCCCGGTGGGCGCCGCCATCTTCAAAATGGCGGGCGCATGCGCAGTGCGCCCGCCGGCCGGCACCGGGAGAATCTTTGGGGTCTCGGCTGCCTGGGGTAGCCGAGACCCCAAAGAGCATGATCGGGGGTCGGTTTTAGCGACCCCTGTTTTGCGATCGCCGGTAATTAACTGTTTACCGGCGACCGCAAAAAAAAAAAAAAAGTAAAGTGTAATTCTCTGTCCTCTGATGTGATCGCACATCAGAGGACAGAGAAATAGGGGGATTCGGGGACCCTAGCATACTCACCTAGGTCCCTGGATCCTCTTGCTGCTCCTCCTGGCCGCCGGCAGAAGAACATGGCGGACGCATGCCCAGTGCGCCCGCCATCTGTCTCCATCTGCCGGCCGGCAGGAGAACAGCGGTTAGGGCTAAAATTAGGGTTAGGGGTAGGGTTAGGGGTAGGGTTAGGGTTAGGGGTAGGGTTAGGGGTAGGGTTAGGGGTAGGGGTAGGGGTAGGGTTAGGGCTAGGGTTAGGTTAGGGGTAGGGTTAGGGGTAGGGTTAGGGTTAGGGGTAGGGTTAGGGGTAGGGGTAGGGTTAGGGGTAGGGTTAGGGTTAGGGTAGGGGTAGGGTTAGGGCTAGGGTTAGGTTAGGGGTAGGGTTAGGTTAGGGTTAGGGGTAGGGTTACGGCTAGGGTTAGGTTAGGGGTAGGGTTAGGTTAGGGTTAGGGGTAGGGTTAGGTTAGGGTTAGGGGTAGGGTTAGGGTTAGGGGTAGGGTTAGGTTAGGGGTAGGGTTAGGTTAGGGGTAGGGGTAGGGCTAGGGTTAGGGGTAGGGTTAGGGCTAGGGTTAGGGCTAGGGTTGGGGCTAAATTTAGGGTTAGGGTTGGGGCTAAATTTAGGGTTAGGGCTAAATTTAGGGTTAGGCTTCTTTCACACTTACGTCGGTACGGGGCCGTCGCAATGCGTCGGCCCGACATACCGACGCACGTTGTGAAAATTGTGCACAACGTGGGCAGCAGCTGTAGTTTTTCAACGCATCCGCTGCCCAATCTATGTCCTGGGGAGGAGGGGGCGGAGTTACGGCCACGCATGCGCGGTCAGAAATGGCGGATGCGACGTACAAAAAAACATTTCATTGAACTTTTTTTGTGCCGACGCTCCGCCAAAACACAACTGATCCAGTGCACGACGGACGCGACGATCAGTGCACGACGTCACGATCCGTCGGCAATACTATGGGCAAAAAACGCATCTTACGGGCACATTTGCAGGATCCGTTTCTTGTCCAAAACGACGGATTGCGACGGAATGCCAAACAACGCAAGTGTGAAAGTAGCCTTAGGGCTAGGGTTAGGGTTGGGGCTAAAGTTAGGGCTAGGGTTGGGGCTAAAGTTAGGGTTAGAGCTGGGATTAGGTTTAGGGTTTGGATTAGGGTTGGTATTAGGGTTAGGGTTGGCATTAGGGTTACGCTTGGGATTAGGGTTAGGTTTGGGATTAGGGTTAAGGTTAGGGTTGTGATTAGGGGTGTATTGGGATTAGGGTTAGGTTTGAGGTTAGGGTTGAGATTAGGATTAGGGGTGTGTTGGATTTAGGGTTTTGATTAGGGTTATGGTTAGGGTTGACATTAGGGTTGTTTTGGGGTAAGGGTTGTGATTATGGTTAGGGTTAGTGATTAGGATTATGGATCAGGTTGGGATTAGGGTTAGGGGTTGGAGCTAGAATTGGGGGGTTTCCACTGTTTAGGTACATCAGGGGGTCTCCAAACACGACAGCCAATTTTGCGCTCAAAAAGTCAAATGGTGCTCCCTCCCTTCTGAGCTCTGCCGTGCGCCCAAACAGTGGGTTACCCCCACATATGGGGCATCAGCGTACTCGGGATAAATTGGACAACAACTTCTGGGGTCCAATTTCTCTTGTTACCCTTGTGAAAATAAAAACTTGGGGGCTACAAAATCTTTTTTGTGAAAAAAAAAAATATTTTTTATTTTCACGACTCTGCATTCTAAACTTCTGTGAAGCACTTGGGCATTCAAAGTTCTCACCACACATCTAGATAAGTTCCTTGGGGGGTCTAGTTTCCAAAATGGGGTCACTTGTGGGGGGTTACTACAGTTCAGGTATATCAGGGGCTCTGCAATCGCAACATAATGCCCACAGACCATTCTATCAAAGTCTGCATTCCAAAAAGGCGCTCCTTCCCTTCCGAGCTCTGCCGTGCGCCCAAACAGTGGTTTACCCCCACATATGGCACATTAGCGTACTCGGGATAAATTGGACAACAACTATTGCAGTCCAATTTCTCCTGTTACCCTTGTGAAAATAAAAACTTGGGGGCTACAAAATCTTTTTTGTGAAAAAAAAAATATTTTTTATTTTCACGACTCTGCATTCTAAACTTCTGTGAAGCACTTGGGCATTCAAAGTTCTCACCACACATCTAGATATGTTCCTTGGGGGTCTAGTTTCCAAAATGGGGTCACTTGTGGAGGGTTTCTACTGGTTAGGTACATCAGGGGCTCTGCAAATGCAACATAATACCCGCAGACCATTCTATCAAAGTCTGCATTCCAAAACGGCGCTCCTTCCTTCCGAGCTCTGCCGTGCGCCCAAACAGTGGTTTACCCCCACATATGGGGTACCAGCATACTCAAGACAAATTGGACAACAACTTTTGGGGTCCAATTTCTCTTGTTACCCTTGTAAAAATAAAAATTTGGGGGCTACAATATCTTTTTTGTGGAAAAAAAAAATATTTTTTATTTTCACGGCTCTGCATTATAAACTTCTGTGAAGCACTTGGGCATTCAAGGTTCTCACCACACATCTAGATAAGTTCCATGGGGGGTCTAGTTTCCAAAATGGGGTCACTTGTGGGGGATTTCTACTGTTTAGGCACATCAGGGGCTCTCCAAACGCGACATGGCGTCCGATCTCAATTCCAGCCAATTCTACATTGAAAAAGTAAAACGGCACTCCTTCTCTTCCAAGCTCTGCGGTGCGCCCTAACAGTGGTTTACCCCCACATATTGGGTATCAGCGTACTCAGGAGAAATTGCACAACAACTTTTGTGGTCTAATTTCTCCTGTTACCCTTGTGAAAATAAAAATTTGTGGGCAAAAAGATCATTTTTGTAGAAAAAATGCGATTTTTTTTTTTCACGGCTCTACGTTATAAACTTCTGTGAAGCACATGGGGGTTCAAAGTGCTCGCCACACATCTAGATAAGTTCCTTAAGGGGTCTAGTTTCCAAAATGGTGTCACTTGTGGGGGGTTTCCACTGTTTAGGCACATCAGGGGCTCTCCAAACGCGACATGGCATCCAATCTCAATTCCAGCCAATTCAACATTGAAAAAGTCAAACGGTGCTCCTTCACTTCTAAGTTCTGCGGTGCGCCCTAACAGTGGTTTACCCCCACATATGGGGTATTGGAGTATTCAGGAGAAATTGCATAACAAAATTTATGGTTACATTTCTGTTTTTACACTTGTGAAAATAAAAAAAATGGTTCTGAATTAAGATGTTTGCAAAAAAAAGTTAAATGTTCATTTTTTCCTTCCACATTGTTTCAGTTCCTGTGAAGCACGTAAAGGGTTAATAAACTTCTTGAATGTGGTTTTGAGAACCTTGAGGGGTGTAGTTTTTAGAATGGTGTCACACTTCATTATTTTCTATCATATAGACCCCTCAAAATGACTTCAAATGTGATGTGGTCCCTAAAAAAAAATGGTGTTGTAAAAATGAGAAATTGCTGGTCAACTTTTAACCCTTATAACTCCCTAACAAAAAAAAATTTTGTTTCCAAAATTGTGCTGATGTAAAGTAGACATGTGGGAAATGTTATTTATTAACTATTTTTCGTGACATATCTCTCTGATTTAAGGGCATAAAAATACAAAGTTTGAAAATTGCAAAATTTTAAAAATTTTCGCCATATTTCCTTTTTTGTCATAAATAATCGCAAGTAATATCGAAGAAATGTTACCACTAACATGAAGTACAATATGTCATGAAAAAACAATCTCAGAATCAGCGGGATCCGTTGAAGCGTTCCAGAGTTATAACCTCATAAAGTGACAGTGGTCAGAATTGCAAAAATTGGCTCGGTCATTAAGTACCAAATTGGCTCTGTCACTAAGGGGTTAAAGAAGTTTATTAAAGGGACTCTGTCACCTGAATTTGGAGGGAACAATTTTCAGCCATAGAGGCGGGGTTTTCGGGTGTTTGATTCACCCTTTCCTTACCCGCTGGCTGCAATATTGGATTGAAGTTCATTCTCTGTCCTCCGTAGTACACGCCTGCACAAGGCAATCTTGTACAGGGATCAGACCAAAACAGGGGCCCCTGGGGCCAAAAAATACACAGCAGTTTGGTGATGCAGGCTGGTAGGAGTGGTCAAGTAGCCAAGTCAGAACCAAGAGAGCATAGAAAGTAGAAAACTAAAAGGCTATGACATTAATATCTTAGTCCTGAACAACCAATTTAAGACTGACTTACATAAAAACGTTCTTGATTAGTATCCCAAAATGACTTGGTCTTCATTTTCTTTCATTTTATTGCACTACATACTCAAGTGTCATGTTTTACACATGAAGGGGAACTCTTGTCAAAATTAAACTCATTAAATTCATAAATGAAAATCTCCTATTGTGCTTCAATAGAGAACAATACAGATGATTCCCTCCAGCTGATATAGCATGTTATATTATGACACTTTATATGACAGTTCTCTTTGGTTACAGCTGTGTAATATGCTTAGTTTACTTTTAAATAGAACTGTTACACAAAGTATTAACATGCAAAAAGTTTATAAGAGTTGTATAAACTAGAGAAAAATTGCAGTATTTGCTGTAAAATTTGTTTATTAATTGATTCATTCTACTGCTCTATTTAGGCACACTGCTTAAATGTTAAGTCCATCTTAATGTCAATAAATAGTGGGTTATGTTATCAGGTGCATTAACAATTTTAATAAAACTATTTTGGTTTAGAGAGGTTTTTTTGGTAGGGGAACACATAATTTTTGTATTTACATTTTAGGTTATTTTTTCTCACCATGACTGGTCTATGGTAATTACTAAAAACATAACATAAATAATTTTTAATAAAGTATTGGAACAATTGATTGAAGTAGTACATATAGTCTTCACTCGTCTCTTTATTTTTGTATTTTAATTGATTCCTTTTGTTATTTTAGCGAGCTATTGCCTTTTTTAGTGTGGTGTAGAGCTATAGTGCTTTAGAACAGCCATTGAAAATGAAACATTTTACCGGATACCATATTTTCAATTATTTTTAGATTTAACAATCAATTTTAGTTTGATTTTGTGCTCTGTAAGCACAATAAAAAAAAACTGCAACAAAACAAACAATTCATTACAAGAAGTGCTTCACTGTCTAAATTAAAAAGCCTAAAATGTGTTCTGTGTGATTAGTATTTTCTCAACTGTAACCAAGCAACAAGACGTCAAAGATTTTGCAATTAAGACCTCTAAAGATTCAGGTCAGCAACCTTCTCTCTGATTTATAGAAACGTTACATTTCATTGTGGGAGCATTCATTCCTGCACAGATCTAGCAACTATGTATAGGTGAGCCAGTCAATAAAGAAAATGAAATGTTCCTTAAGATTTAAGCACACCTGGGATATTCTTATATCACTTACATCTTTTTAAAGGGCCAAAAAAGTTCTTTGCGTAATTTTTTTGTAGAAAAAAATATTTTTTTATTTTTTATGCATTGAAATTATTTTTTACATATTTTAAAGACCTGCACACATGAAATTATATTTAAGATAGCATAATTATACATTGGGAAAATGCTGCAAATGAGGATTTGAGCATAGAAAATCCACAGCTAATTAAAATGCCAGCCATGTGGAGGAGGTTTGAACAAATATTTTAATTCTGTGGAGTTTTTTCATATGAAAATAGCAGTGGGTTTCCAGCAAAATCTGATGTAAATCCATGTTACACATTCAGATTTCACATCACGCTCGCTGAGGTTTCATGCAATAGAGATACAATCAGGTTTGTTAGAACGCAGAGCCTAAATATAGCTCATATGCCATGGCATGTAAAAGTTTGGGCACCGCTAGTCCAAATGACTGTTATTGTGAACAGTTAAGCAAGTTGAAGATTAAATCGTCTCTAAATGGCATAAAGTTAGAGATGACACATTTCATTTGTATTTTAGTCAATAAAAGATACATATTGTCATTTTTACATTTTAAAAATTATGAAAAGGAAATTAGGCAAATGCAGAATTTTGACACCTTTGGAAATGTGTGTGTGCTTAGATAACTTTGACCAAGGCTTCTGACCTTATTTAGCCTGTTAGGGTTATGGCTGGTTTGTTAGAAAAGGCTAGGAGATACCAATTTCCCCCCAGCTTTATAAACACTCAGCCTCCTCTAACCTTGTGCCAAAAAACAGCAGTCATGGGTTCTTCTAAGCAGCTGCCTAGCACTCTGAAAATGAAAATACATAGTAACATAGTAACATACATAGTAACATAAAAAAATTGTAAAGGTCCATAAAGCAGGAGAAGGCTATAAGAAGACAGAAAAACATTTTCAAGATGCCCTTTCCTCAGTTCAAAATGTAATTAAGAAATGGCTGTTAAAAAGAACAATGGAGATCAAGATAAGGTGTGAAAGACCAAGCAACATTTCAGTGAGAGCTGCTCATAGGATTGATAGAGAGGCTAATCAGAACCCCAACTGCAAAAGACCTTAAATTTTTTTTTAGCAGACTCTGGAGTCGTGGTACATTGTTCTACTGTTTAGAGACACTTGCATGAATATGGTTTTCATGGAAGAGTCATCAGAAGACAACCTCTCCTGTGTCCTTACCATAAAATTCTGCATCAGAGTATGAAAAAAAAACAGCTAAACAAGCCTGATGCATTTTGTAAACAAGTCTTGTGGACTGATGAGGTTAAAATAGAACTTTTTGGCCACAATGATCAAAGGTATTTGAGAAAAAAGTGTACAGAATTTCAGGAAAAGAACATCTCACCAACCATTAAGCATGGGGGTGGATCGATCATGCTGTTGGGTTGTGTTGCAGCCAAGAGCACAAGGAACATTTCACGAGTAGAGTGAAGAATTGATTCAATTACATTTCAACAAATTCTTGACGCAAATGTAACACCATCTGTAAAAAAGCTGAAGTTGAAAAAAGAATATTCATGAAACTGGACTGTTTCTTCATTTATCGTTTCAAAAATGATAACTGTATTTAAAGATCAGAAGCAAGTGTGCTTTTAGAAAATAAAGACGCAATGGCTTCTCAATTAAAATTTTCCCATTTTTGGGAATCTACAACAGTTTTGTTATCCACAAAATGACTAAACAATAGCTAAAAGCTGCAGGGAAAGAAAGCACATTGAACCACGTAATACAGGGTGGGCCATTTATATTGATACACCTAAATAAAATGGGAATGGTTGGTGATATCAACTTCCTGTTTGTGGCACATTAGTATATGGGAGGAGGGAAACATTTCAAGATGGATGGCTGCCATTTTGAAGTCGGCCATTTTGGATCCAACTTTATTTTATTCAATGGGAAGAGGGTCATGTGACACATCAAACTTATTTAGAATTTCACAAGATAAACAATGGTGTGCTTGGTTTTAACATATCTTTATTCTTTCATGAGTTATTTACAAGTTTATGACCACTTATAAAATGTGTTCAAAGTGCTGCCCATTGTGTTGGATTGTCAATGCAACCCTCTTCTCCCACTTTTGACACACTGATAGCAACACCACAGAAGAAATTCTAGCACAGGCTTCCAGTATCCATTGTTTCAGATGCTGCACAGCTTGTATCTTCACAGCATACAACACCACATTATGGGTGTTAGGTCCAAGCATTCCTACATGAAGTTTCCTGGAAAGTGGATTGGTCATCGTGGGACAGATAAATGGCCACCAAGGTTTTCCGATTTGACCCCCTTAGACTTTTATCTTTGGGGTCATCTGAAGGCAATTGTCTATGCTGTGAAGATACAAGATGTGCAGCATCTGAAACAACATATACTGGAAGCTTGTGCTAGCATTTCTTCTGTGGTGTTGCTATCAGTGTGTCAGGAGTGGGAGAAGAGGGTTGCATTAACAATCCAACACAATAGACAGCACTTTGAACACATTTTATAAGTGGTCATAAACCAAGCACAACATTGTTTTTCTTGTGAAATTCTCAATAAGTTTGAGGTGTCACATGACCCTCTTCCCATTGAAAAAAATAAAGTTGGGTCCAAAATGGCCAACTTCAAAATGGCTGCCATAGTCACCACCCATTTTGAAAAGTTTTCCCCCTCCCAGATACTAATGTGCCACAAACAGGAAGCTGATATCACCAACCATTCCCATTTTATTAAGGTGTATCCATATAAATGGCAGTAGATCCAGGTAATCTACTCTACAGTAGACTGGCATCTTTTTTAAATGTAAAAATCAGTTGGTGTTTATACTAAGTGGACATGTGCTCAAATATCAGCTGCTTAGTAGTGGGTGCACTGGTGGTCGAACCCAGACTGATCTGCAAATGATGATTGGCCTATCCTGTGTAGTGATGAGCAAATAGTATTGTTGCTCAGGTGATCTCCGAGTATTTGTTAGTGTTCGGAGATTTAGTTTTGGTCACCTCAGCTGCATGATTTACGGCTGCTAGCCAGGCTGAATACATGTGAGGAATGCCTGTTTGTTAGGGGATTCTCACATGTATTCAGGCTGTCCAGCAGCCGTAAATCATGCAGCTGAGGTGACCAAAATTAAATCTCCGAGCACTAACACATACTCAAGAGATCAACCGAGCATGCTCTGGGAGACCCGAGCAACAATGCTTTTCGCTCATCACTAATCCTGTGTAATATTTAACCCCTTTCTGACATCGGACGTACTATCCCGTCGAGGTGGGGTGGGCCCCTATGACCACCGACGGGATAGTACATCCAGAGCGATCGGCGGCGCTCATGGGGGGAGCGCGGCCGATCGCAGCCGGGTGTCAGCTGCCTATCGCAGCTGACATCCGGCACTATGTGCCAGGAGCGGTAACGGACCGCCCCCGGCACATTAACCCCCGGCACACCGCGATCAAACATGATCGCGATGTGCCGGCGGTGCAGGGAAGCATCGCGCAGGGAAGGGGCTCCCTGCGTGCTTCCCTGAGCCCCCCGCAGCAACGCGATATGATCGCGTTGCTGTGAGGGTCTGCATACCTCCTCCCTGCTCCAGGTCCGGATCCAAGATGGCCGCGGCATCTGGGTCCTGCAGGGAGGGAGGTGGCTTCACAGAGCCTGCTCAGAGCAGGCACTGTGAAGCCTGCAGCACTGTAAGTCAGACCGGTGATCTGACAGAGTGCTGTGCAAACTGTCAGATCATCGATCTGTGATGTACCCCCCTGGGACAAAGTAAAAAAGTTAAAAAAAAAAAATTCCAAATGTGTAAAAAAAAAATCAAAAAAAAATATTCCTAAATAATGAAAAAAAAAAAAATTATTCCCATAAATACATTTCTTTATCTAAATAAAAAAAAAAACAATAAAAGTACACATATTTAGTATCGCCGCATCCGTAACGGCCCGACCTATAAAACTGGCCCACTAGTTAACCCCTTCAGTAAACACCGTAAGAAAAAAAAAAACGAGGCAAAAAACGCTTTATTATCATACCGCCAAACAAAAAGTGGAATAACACGCGATCAAAAAGACAGATATAAAGAACCATGGTACCGCTGAAAACGTCATCTTGTCCCGCAAAAAACGAGCCGCCATACAGCATCATCAGCAAAAAAATAAAAAAGTTATAGTCCTGAGAATAAAGCGATGCAAAAATAATTATTTTTTCTATAAAATAGTTTTTATCGTATAAAAGCGCCAAAACATAAAAAAATGAAATAAGTGAGGTGTCGCTGTAATCGTACTGACCCGAAGAATAAAACTGCTTTATCAATTGTACCAAACGCGGAAAGGTAAAAAACGCCTCCCACAAAAGAAATTCATGAATAGCTGGTTTTTGGTCATTCTGCCTCACAAAAATCGGAATAAAAAGCGATCAAAAAATGTCACGTGCCCGAAAATGTTACCATTAAAAACGTCAACTCGTCCCGCAAAAAACAAGACCTCACATGACTCTGTGGACCAAAATAAGGAAAAATTATAGCTCTCAAAATGTGGTAATGCAAAAAATGTTTTTTGCAATAAAAAGCGTCTTTCAGTGTGTGACGGCTGCCCATCATAAAAATCAGCTAAAAAACACACTATAAAAGTAAATCAAACCCCCCTTCAACACCCCCTTAGTTAGGGAAAAATTAAAAAAATGTATTTATTTCCATTTTCCCATTAGGGCTAGGGTTAGGGCTAGGGTTAGGGTTAGGGCTAGGGTTAGGGTTAGGGCTAGGGTTAGGGCTAGGGTTAGGGTTAGGGCTACGGTTAGGGCTAGGGTTAGGGCTAGGGTTAGGGTTAGGGCTACAGTTTGGGTTGGGGCTAAAGTTAGGGTTAGGGTTGGGGCTAAAGTTACAGTTAGGGTTTAGATTACATTTACAGTTGGGAATAGGGTTGGGATTAGGGTTAGGGGTGTGTCAGGGTTAGAGGTGTGGTTAGGGTTACTGTTGGGATTAGGGTTAGGGGTGTGTTTGGATTAGGGTTTCAGTTATAATTGGGGCGTTTCCACTGTTTAGGCACATCAGGGGCTCTCCAAACGCGACATGGCGTCCGATCTCAATTCCAGCCAATTCTGCGTTGAAAAAGTAAAACAGAACTTTTGGGGTCCAATTTCTCCTGTAACTCTTGGGAAAATACAAAACTGGGGGCTAAAAAATTATTTTGGTGGGGAAAAAAAAGATTTTTTATTTTCACGGCTCTGCGTTATAAACTGTAGTGAAACACTTGGGGGTTCTAAGTTCTCACAACACATCTAGATAAGTTCCCTAGGGGGTCTAGTTTCCAATATGGGGTCACTTGTGGGGGGTTTCTACTGCTTAGGTACATTAGGGGCTCTGCAAACGCAATGTGACGCCTGCAGACCATTCCATCTAAGTCTGCATTCCAAATGACACTCCTTCCCTTCCGAGCCCTCCCATGCGCCCAAACGGTGGTTCCCCCCCACATATGGGGTATCAGCGCACTCAGGACAAATTGGACAACAACTTCTGGGGTCGAATTTCTCCTCTTATCCTCGGGAAAATACAAAACTGGGGGCTAAAATATAATTTTTGGGGGAAAGTTTTTTTTTTTTAATTTTCTCGGCTCTGCGTTACAAACTGTAGTGAAACACTTGGGGGTTCAAAGCTCTCACAACACATCTAGGTGAGTTCATTAGGGGGTCTAGTTTCCAAAATGGTGTCACTTGTGGGGGGTTTCTACTGTTTAGGTACATTAGGGGCTCTGCAAATGCAATGTGACACCTGCAGACCATTCCATCTAAGTCTGCATTCCAAATGGAGCTCCTTCCCTTCCGAGCCCTCCCATGCGCCCAAACAGTGGTTCCCCCACATATGGGGTATCAGCGCACTCAGGACAAATTGGACAACACATTTTGGGGTCCAATTTTTCCTGTTACCCTCGGGAAAATATAAAACTGGGGGCTAAAAAATAATTTTTGTGGGAAAAAATTTTTGTTTTATTTTTACGGCTCTCCATTATAAACTTCTGTGAAGCCCTTGGTGGGTCAAAGCGCTCACCACACATCTAGATAAGTTCCTTAGGGGGTCTACTTTCCAAAATTGTGTCACTTGTGGGGGGTTTCTACTGTTTAGGTACATTAGGGGCTCTGCAAATGCAATGTGACACCTGCAGACCATTCCATCTAAGTCTGCATTCAAATGGCACTCCTTCCCTTCCGAGCCCTCCCATGCGCCCAAACAGTGGTTCCCCCCACATATGGTGTATCATTGCACTCAGGACAAATTTGGCAACAAATTTTGGGGTCCAATTTCTCCTGTTACCCTTGGGAAAATACAAAACTGGGGGCTAAAAAAAATTTTTGTGGGAAAAAGTTTTTGTTTTATTTTTACGGTTCTGCATTATAAACTTCTGTGAAGCACTTGGTGGGTCAAAGTGCTCACCACACCTCTAGATAAGTTCCTTAGGGGGTCTACTTTCCAAAATGGTGTCACTTGTGGGGGGTTTCAATGTTTAGGCACATCAGTGGCTCTCCAAATGCAACATGGCGTCCCTTCTCAATTCCTGTCAATTTTGCATTGAAAAGTCAAACGGTGCTCCTTCCCTTCCGAGCTCTCCCATCCGCCCAAACAGTGGTTTACCCCCACATATGGGGTATCAGCGTACTCAGGACAAATTGTGCAACAATGTTTGGGGTCCATTTTCTCCTGTTACCCTTGGTAAAATAAAACAAATTGGAGCTGAATTAAATTTTTTGTGAAAAAAAGTTAAATGTTAATTTTTATTTAAACATTCCAAAAATTCCTGTGAAGCACCAGAAGGGTTAATAAACTTCTTGAATATGGTTTTGAGCACATTGAGGGGTGTAGTTTTTAGAATAGTGTCACACTTGGGTATTTTCTATCATATAGACCCCTCAAAATGACTTCAAATGAGATGTGGTCCCTAAAAAAAAATGGTGTTGTAAAAATGAGAAATTGCTGGTCAACTTTTAACCCTTATAACTCCCTAACAAAAAAAATTTTGGTTCCAAAATTGTGCTGATGTAAAGTAGACATGGTGTAAATGTTACTTATTAAGTATTTTGTGTGACATATCTCTGTGATTTAATTGCATAAAAATTCAAAGTTGGAAAATTGCAAAATTTTCATAATTTTCGCCAAATTTCCGTTTTTTTTCACAAATAAACGCAGGTACTATCAAAGAATTTTTACCATTGTCATGAAGTACAATATGTCACGAGTAATGTTGAGCGATACCGTCCGATACTTGAAAGTATCGGTATCGGATAGTATCGGCCGATACCCGAAAAATATCGGATATCGCCAATACCGATATCCGATACCAATACAAGTCAATGGGACATCAAGTATCGGAAGGTATTCTCATGGTTCCCAGGGTCTGAAGGAGAGGAAACTCTCCTTCAGGCCCTGGGATCCATAGGGATGTGTAAAATAAAGAATTAAAATAAAAAATATTGATATATTTACCTCTCCGGCGGCCCCTGAACTCAGCGCGGGTAACCGTCAGGCTTCGTTGTTCAAAATCAGCGCTTTTAGGACCTGAGAATCACGTCCCGGCTTCTGATTGGTCGCGGGCCGCCCATGTGACCGCCACGCGACCAATCACAAGCCGCGACGTCACCGCAAGCTATTAACGTGCTCATTTTTAAAAATGAGCGCGTTAATGGCTTTCAAAGACGTAGCGGCTTGTGATTGGTCGCGTGGCGGTCACATGGGCGGCCCGCGACCAATCAGAAGCCGGGACGTGATTCTCAGGTCCTAAAAGCGCTGATTTTGAATAACGAAGCCTGCCAGTTACCCGCGCTGAGTCCAGGGGCCGCCGGAGAGGTAAATATATCAATATTTTTTATTTTAATTCTTTATTTTACACATCTCTATGTATCCGATACCGATACCCGATACGACAAAAGTATCGGATCTCGGTATCGGAATTCCGATACCGCAAGTATCGGCCGATACCCGATACTTGCGGTATCGGAATGCTCAACACTAGTCACGAGAAAACAATGTCAGAATCACTGGGATCCGTTGAAGTGTTCCAGAGTTATAACCTCATAAAGGGACAGTGGTCAGAATTGTAAAAATTGGCCCGGCCATTAACGTGCAAACCACCCTTGGGGGTAAAGGGGTTAATATTAATTTAATTGCAACATTATTAATAATTGCAACAAAGTGTGTGTTAGGGGTCGAGTTCCCGCTTCTGCATAGGGGGAGTCTCGAGCCACCTTCGCTGCGGTCTCCCATTCTTGTCCAGCCGCTGTGGAGTCTGCTCAGCAAAGACGTCGGTCCCAGCGTCTTGCTCATTCTCACTCTGTTCTGAGAGTTACTGCTGCTTCTCCAGTCTCTGCCATTAAAGTCAGTGCTGGTCAGCAGCGAGCGGACTTCTCTGGGACTAAGTCCTTGTCTGCACGTACTGAGCATGTCCAGGGTAAGATCTCCCATTGGAGATCGAGGGTCATGTGCTCAGGCTCTGCAGCACATTCCATTGGTCCTTTTGGCAGGTCTTGGAAGGGCAAAGGTACTGTAGCCACTTCCTGTGCTGCTGCTATATAAACTGCGCATGACCGCACGGCCATGCGCTAGTATTGTCTTACAATTGAATACGTGTGTTTGTTGTGAGTGCAAGTCGTTCATTAAATACCCCTACCCTATTGTATGACTGTTCACGTATGGAGTATGGCTGTTATCTAGCACCCGACTAATCACTCAACGTGTCACACACGTATCAGCGTCTATTGCTGTGACCGCCAGTGCGGCGCCACGCGCCAGTAGTGCGCTTCCTTACCCACGTCTGGGTGCTTAGTGGTGCCTGCCAGCACGGCACAGTTCGCACTTCGGTGCTCTAATTATAAGAGTTGCCTAACACACCCTGTTGCGGTGTTGTGTCAGCAAGTGGTCTAATCGGACTTGAATCCTGTGTCTTGGGGTTGTGTTCGCTGACTCCTTGCTTGCACTCTTTAGTGCGGTATTGCGGACCTGTGGTTTTACCGGGTTCGCTTCCACCGCCATATTACGCTGCCATTTACTAGCAGCAGGTTTTTACCTGCACGGTGGACCCCGGACTGCGAACGCATCTATTACATCTTTCTTGGTGCGTTCCGCCAGTCCTAACAGAATACTAGCGCCAGGGTCTGGCTAGTAAATGGCAGACGATCAGCGTTTACAGCGGTACATCCAGCAGCTGGAGGGAAGGTTGGCGGCTCTAGAGCGTTCAACCTCAGCTGTGGATGTCACTGCTGTCGCTGTTCAGGCTGCAAGTGTAGCCGCAGCCAGTTTGTCCGCTGCCACCTCTGCCCCGACTTTATCCCGTCTCCCGCTTCCTGACAAGTTTGCTGGTGACAGTAAACAATGTCGCGGATTCGTAAGCCAGTGCTCCATACACCTTGAGCTCCTGGCGGCGCGTTTCCCTACGGAACGGGCGAAAGTGGGATTTATTTTATCTCTCTTGTCGGGCAGGGCGTTGGAGTGGGCAACGCCACTTTGGGAGCGTGATGACCGTGTGGTACAGAGTGCTCCGCTCTTTCTGGACGCTCTGAAGCAGGTCTTTTTGGGACCCCGTATTACACACGATACCGCGCTCCAGTTATTGACAATCACTCAGGGTTCGTCCGTGGCCAGTCAGTTTGCCATCCAGTTCCGGACTCTAGCCTCGGAGTTAGAGTGGTCGGATAAAGTTCTAATTCCGGTGTTCTGGAGGGGACTGGCAGACCACGTGAAGGACGCCTTAGCCACCAGGGAGATACCCGCCACACTGGAGGAGCTTATTTCTCTATCTACCCGCATCGACCTCCGTTTTCACGAACGAAGGTTAGAGCAGACCCAGTGTAGGCAGAGGTTTAAACTGGCTCCCACCTTCGCCAGACCTCTTGAATCTTCCGTTTTGGCGTCCGACTCCCATGAGCCCATGGAGGTTTCTCGAGCGGGACCTAAGTCTCAGGCCGCTCCAGTACCCATGGTTTGTAAAAATTGTCACCAACGAGGACATTACACTAATAAATGTCCACGGCGGTCGGGAAAACGATCGCGTCTAGTAACCTTAGGGGGAGGTTCACTAGACACAGCGGCTTTTTCCTCCAAACTGTCCTTTAAAGGGACAATCCTGTTTGACTCATCCACTCTACCAGTCGAGCTTTGTGTGGATTCAGGAGCAGAGGGAAATTTCATGTCCTCTGCTTTTGCTCTGCGCCACGCTGTACCACTTGTTATTCTCGCCAAACCTGTAACTGTTAGAGTTGTGAATGGGTCGACACTTCCACAACAAATCACACACCAGACTGTTCCATTCTCGTTGTCCATGTCAACAAACAACCCAGCATAGCCAGCCACTAGACTCTAAAACTTAACATTTAATATGAATACCTCTAAAATTATGTGTACTTTAAAAACAATTTGGTGCTCATGTTTAAACGTGCACTAGACAAGAGAAATGGCATGATCTCACCCAATTGCTGTCTCTCTTCTTGTTATAGATTCTTGTGCTTATTGAGAGCACGGCATGGGACGGAGACCAATAGACCTTTTCCAATGGGGGGGAGAAAAAAAAAAAGATATAGATAGGTGGGGGGGAGGGGGAAGGGTTTGAAGCTATCTTCCCTGTCGTGCCCCGTGTATAAGACTCCCGCCCTAACAAGGGCAGTCCCCAAGTTTGAGCCTACTTAGTGAAGCCCTTTAGTTAGTATAACTACCCTGGATGATATGTCCTCTTTCTCTTCCCAACGCGTTTCCCTCCCCGTTACGGGGGTTCATCAGGGGAATAAAATGTCCAGGTTAAATGTCCAGGTTAGTGGAGGTATTCTGCAGTGGCAGACATAACCTCATTCAGCGGCGTCCTCCATGTGAGGATAAGGCAGTCCCTCTCTTGTCCAATCTGGTTATCATTAAATAAGGGAGGGGGAGGCACCTAGATTCCAATCTGTCATCACTTCCTTTCAACTTGTGTCAATCATACACTTAGTTCAAATGTTTCAAACCTATCAAAAAGATCTAATATTGCATTCAGAATAGTTTTTCCAGTACTTTAAGCGATCTATAAATACTCTTTAATTGGTTTCAAGGCCCTTTTTACCATTGAGCGTCCCTCAATAACACCTCTGTGCAATGGTGCATTTGCACTCATACACTTAGTTCAGATGTTTCAACACCTATCAAAAAGATCTGATATTGTGTTCAGAATAGTGTTAGGAATACTCTTTAATTGGTTTCAAGGCCTTTATACCATTGAGCGTCCTTCAATAACACCTCTGTGCAATGGTGCATTTGCGCTAAAGGTACCGTCACACATAGCGACGCTGCAGCGATACCGACAACGATCTGGATCGCTGCAGCGTCGCTGTTTGGTCGCTGGAGAGCTGTCACACAGACCGCTCTCCAGCGACCAACGATCCCGAGGTCCCCGGTAACCAGGGTAAACATCGGGTAACTAAGCGCAGGGCCGCGCTTAGTAACCCGATGTTTACCCTGGTTACCATCCTAAAAAGTAAAAAAACAAACGCTACAGACTTACCTTCCGCTGTCTGTCCTCGGCGCTCTGCTTCTCTGGTCTGGCTGTGAGCGCCGGGCAGCCAGAAAGCAGAGCGGTGACGTCACCGCTCTGCTTTCCGGCTGACCGACGCTCACAGCCAGAGCAGGAGGAGAGCAGAGCACAGCGCTGGAGGACAGAGAGCGGTAGGTAAGTATGTAGTGTTTGTTTTTTTACTTTTAGGATGGTAACCAGGGTAAACATCGGGTTACTAAGCGCGGCCCTGCGCTTAGTTACCCGATGTTTACCCTGGTTACCAGCAAAGACATCGCTGAATCGGTGTCTTACACACGCCGATTCAGCGATGTCTACGGGGAGTCCAGCGACGAAATAAAGTTCTGGACTTTCTTCCCCGACCAGCGATGTCCCAGCAGGGGCCTGATCGCTGCTGCCTGTCACACTGGACGATATCGCTAGCGAGGACGCTGCAACGTCACGGATCGCTAGCGATATCGTCTAGTGTGACAGTACCTTAATATACTTAGTTCAAATGTTTCAACACCTATCAAAAAGATCTGATATTGTGTTCAGAATAGTGTTAGGAATACTCTTTAATTGGTTTCAAGGCCCTTTTTACCACTGAGCGTCCCTCAATAACACCTCTTTGCAATGGTGCATTTGCGCTCATACACTTAGTTCAGATGTTTCAACACCTATCACAAAGATCTGATATTGTGTTCAGAATAGTGTTAGGAATACTCTTTAATTGGTTTCAAGGCCCTTTTTACCATTGAGCGTCCCTCAATAACACCTCTGTGCAATGGTGCATTTGCGCTCATACACTTAGTTCAGATGTTTCAACACCTATCAAAATGATCTGATATTGTGTTCAGAATAGTTTATCCGGTATTTTAAATGGTTTCAAGGCCCTTTTTACCATTGAGCGTCCCTCAATAACAACTCTGTGCAATAGTGCATCTGCGCATGTTCCCTTAAGCCGGCGGCTCCTTAATCCTATCCTGGATATCCCAGGCTATTGCATTATCTTTGCGCTCTTAGGGCGACTTGGTACATGTTCCCATTGTACTTTATCTGTCACCAATGTCCCCCGTTCCTTTTTATGTGCCTAGATATACACATCCGTGTATTAGAGCCACCGCGCATACATACTCTTAGCCTATTCGGCTCCTCTATCACCTGACCTCAGGTCCTGGTCGGTGTTATCTGAATGCGCTTACCGGCGCATGCGCCCCTGAATTAATCAGCTAGTTTATGAGCGCAGTTCCTAGTTCGTCTTCTGCGCCGGCCATCTCTTGCGCCTGCGTTTTATCCTTTACCCTGTGACATTAAGACTCCTCAACAGGGAGAAAGGTACATAATTTGGGATCTATATGCGCTCTACATAGTACTTACTACGCTTTTAATTATTTAAGTAGACTGAGTCCCTACACTAGAGACACAGTAGAAGTCTCGGTATTCTGATTTCCCTACTCTGACATGCAATATAATTTTATAGTCATTTCTATATCATATTCATGTACCTCCCTTATCCCAAGTATACATATATACATGATCCTTTCACAGCGTGGCTGTTCACACATTATCTATCAATGCCCCACATTAATGTTCACTAGTGTCATGGTGAAAGATACCCTTATAAGCTGCCAAATTGCAGCCAGGGTTTTCTTTTAATGGTTAATCATTTAACCTCTTACAAAGGTCATTTACACAATACACAATATCAGATCTTTTTGATAGGTGTTGAAACATTTGAACTAAGTGTATTAGCGCAAATGCACCATTGCACAGAGGTGTTATTGAGGGACGCTCAATAGTAAAAAGGGCCTTGAAACCAATTAAAGAGTATTCCTAACACTATTCTGAACACAATATCAGATCATTTTGATAGGTGTTGAAACATCTGAACTAAGTGTATGAGCGCAAATGCACCATTGCACAGAGGTGTTATTGAGGGACGCTCAATGGTAAAAAGGGCCTTGAAACCAATTAAAGAGTATTCCTAACACTATTCTGAACACAATATCAGATCTTTGTGATAGGTGTTGAAACATCTGAACTAAGTGTATGAGCGCAAATGCACCATTGCAAAGAGGTGTTATTGAGGGACGCTCAGTGGTAAAAAGGCCTTGAAACCAATTAAAGAGTATTCCTAACACTATTCTGAACACAATATCAGATCTTTTTGATAGGTGTTGAAACATTTGAACTAAGTATATTAGCGCAAATGCACCATTGCACAGAGGTGTTATTGAGGGACGCTCAATGGTAAAAAGGCCTTGAAACCAATTAAAGAGTATTCCTAACACTATTCTGAACACAATATCAGATCATTTTGATAGGTGTTGAAACATTAGAACTAAGTGTATGAGCGCAAATGCACCATTGCACAGAGGTGTTATTGAGGGACGCTCAATGGTAAAAAGGGCCTTGAAACCAATTAAAGAGTATTTATAGATCGCTTAAAGTACTGGAAAAACTATTCTGAATGCAATATTAGATCTTTTTGATAGGTTTGAAACATTTGAACTAAGTGTATGATTGACACAAGTTGAAAGGAAGTGATGACAGATTGGAATCTAGGTGCCTCCCCCTCCCTTATTTAATGATAACCAGATTGGACAAGAGAGGGACTGCCTTATCCTCACATGGAGGACGCCGCTGAATGAGGTTATGTCTGCCACTGCAGAATACCTCCACTAACCTGGACATTTAACCTGGACATTTTATTCCCCTGATGAACCCCCGTAACGCGGAGGGAAACGCGTTGGGAAGAGAAAGAGGACATATCATCCAGGGTAGTTATACTAACTAGAGTTGAGCGACCTTGACCTTTTTAGAGTCGAGCCGGGTTTTGCGAAACCCGACTATGTCCAAAGTCGGGTCGAGTGAAATCGGCCGATTATGACGTAAAGTCGGGATCGACCGAAACACGAAACCCAATGCAAGTCAATGGGGCAGCATAGTCGGCAGTGAGTGGGGGCCAGGAAAACACCTAGAGTGGCCATTTTAATGTCAAAACCATCCATTCTTCTTAATGAAGCTTGTCAAGCGTAATTTACCTTATAATAATTGGAAGGCATTTGAAATTGGGGGTCATTTGGCTAAAGTTGTGGGGGGTAGGGCTGGTTCAAGTAATTAGTGGGCCCAGGAAATCTGGACCACGTCACGGCAGTGGAGCAGGGAGAGGTAAGTATTTCAACTTTGCAAGTGCTGTGAACCTGAGCAAGCAGGGGGGGCCCACTCGTTGGCATTGGCACTGGCACAGGGCCCCTCAAAGTACAGCGGTGTGTTTGCACGGCGGGGGCGCCTCCCACCGGCAGCAACACTTTTGCGTACTATGAGAGGCCCTGTGCCAGTGACGTCGCCAACTAGTATTCCTCCCCCCACCTGATGAAGGAACCTGCACTTTCATCTGCACCTTCCTCTTTGTCCCCGTGTAAGGTGGTATGGTATGCGGGAAGAGCAACCTGACTTTCAGCAGGGTCACAATGTTGTTGTGTAGCGTGCACGGGGAATGTTGCGTTATGGGTCAATGTACCAGCAGACTCATCTATCACTGGCTGGGCAATGGGCACGATGAAGTGGAAACACAGATATAGGCCCAAAGAAGAAAGTGGGCTAAATGCAGTTCAAAATTGGTAACACAGGAATAACCAGGGGGCATTGCAGTGGAGGACAACTGGAATGAGAGGCTGACACAGAGAGTAGGGCCAAATCAGTAAGTAGTCGAAATGCAGTTCAAAATTGGCAACCGTAGTAAACAGGCGGCACAGCTTTGTTCAGTGGAGGAGAACAGCAAGGAGTGGCAGACACCGATAGTAGGCCCCAAACCAACTAGTACGCCAAATGCAGTTGTTCCATTTAACCACAATTTAATGAGAGCCTGAAGATAGAAGCTCAGGAAAGGCAACCTGGGGAACACCTTGGAGTGTAACACACCATCTCTCTCCACCCCATACCCATTTTGTATGGCCTAATGCAGTGTACTTTTCTACAACTACTAAACGAGAGTCGGAAGACCGAAGCAATGGCAAGGAAACCTGGGGAACACCTTAGAGTGTAACACACCCTCTCTCTACACCCCATACCCAATTTGAAGGCCTAATGCAGTGTAGTTTCCAAGAACTACTAAACGAGAGCCGGAAGATCGAAGCTCAGGAAAGGCAACCTGGGGAACACCTTGGAGTGTAACACACCCTCTCGCTACACCCCATACCCAATTTGAAGGCCTAATGCAGCGTAGTTTCCAACAACTACTAAACGAGAGCCGGAAGATCGAAGCTCAGGAAAGGCAACCTGGGGAACACCTTGGAGTGTAACAAACCCTCTCTCTACACCCCATACCCAATTTGTAGGCCTAATGCAGCGTAGTTTCCGACAACTACTAAACGAGAGCATGAAGATCGAAGCTCAGGAAAGGCAACCTGGGGAACACCTTGGAGTGTAACACACCCTCTCTCTACACCCCATACCCAATTTGTAGGCCTAATGCAGCGTAGTTTCCGACAACTACTAAACGAGAGCCGGAATATCGAAGCTCAGGAAAGGCAACCTGGGGAACACCTTGGAGTGTAACACACCCTCTCTCTACGCCCCATACCCAATTTGTAGGCCTAATGCAGCGTAGTTTCCGACAACTACTAAACGAGAGCCGGAAGATCGAAGCTCAGGAAAGGCAACCTGGGGAACACCTTGGAGTGTAACACACCCTCTCTCTACACCCCATACCCAATTTGAAGGCCTAATGCAGTGTAGTTTCCAAGAACTACTAAACGAGAGCCGGAAGATCGAAGCTCAGGAAAGGCAACCTGGGGAACACCTTGGAGTGTAACACACCCTCTCGCTACACCCCATACCCAATTTGAAGGCCTAATGCAGCGTAGTTTCCAACAACTACTAAACGAGAGCCGGAAGATCGAAGCTCAGGAAAGGCAACCTGGGGAACACCTTGGAGTGGAACACACCATCTCTCTACACCCCATACCCAATTTGAAGGCCTAATGCAGAGTAGTTTCCAAGAACTACTAAACGAGAGCCGGAAGATCGAAGCTCAGGAAAGGCAACCTGGGGAACACCTTGGAGTGTAACACAACGTCTCTCTACACGACGGAAGGGCTGATTCTTAGGAAGGAAGGCTGTTGGAAATAAGCATTGCGCGTCCGAGGGTGATTATATTCTTATTAGGTATATACTCACCCTCGGACGCGCCCTGCTTCTTTATTTGGAATGAATGTTTATTTGCAATGTGGTGTTGACTTTCTCTATTATTTTGGTAATTAATGATTTTATTATTTTCATTATTTTGCATCTTCTCGGCAATAATATAAAGAAGACGCGACAGGACAACACTCGGTGGATGCCATATGTGTGTTTTCAATTTAAAAAAACTTTCAGTTAACTACTTGCAGGAGAAAGTAATTGTAGCTGGTGGCCATTTTTAGTACTGTACCAGATTAGAGTTGTGTGTTTGTTTTTAATGTTAAAATGTCTGCATTTGATATCTCACCAGTATTTTCTTTTTTATAAGCAAAATACTTATTTTTATATTTTCTGATGTTGGTTCCAGGGGTACACGGCCAGCAGTGCCCTGGTCAGTGTAGTAGTAGTTGAAAGAATGGACCGCAGACAGGCATCGAAGGCCTAAAATAATAACACATGGCTGTAGGCAATTTTAAATTGGTTCCAGGGGTACACGGACAGCAGTGGTGTGGTCAGTGGAGGCCTAGTGGAAGGAGTGACCGCAGACAGGCATCGAAGGCCTAAAATAATAACACATGGCTGTAGGCAATTTTAAATTGGTTCCAGGGGTACACGGGCAGCAGTGACCTGGTCAGTGTAGTAGTAGTTGAAAGAATGGACCGCAGACAGGCATCGAAGGCCTAAAATAAAAAAATTGGGCTGGCTGTAGGCAATTTTAAATTGGTTCCAGGGGTACACGGGCAGCAGTGGTGTGGTCAGTGGAGGCCTAGTGGAAGGAGTGACCGCAGACAGGCATCGAAGGCCTAAAATAATAACACATGGCTGTAGGCAATTTTAAATTGGTTCCAGGGGTACACGGGCAGCAGTGACCTGGTCAGTGTAGTAGTAGTTGAAAAAATGGACCGCAGACAGGCATCGAATGCCTAAAATAATAACACATGGCTGTAGGCAATTTTAAATTGGTTACAGGGGTACACGGACAGCAGTGACCTGGTCAGTGTAGTAGTAGTTGAAAGAATGGACCGCAGACAGGCATCGAAGGCCTAAAATAAAAAAATTGGGCTGGCTGTAGGCAATTTTAAATTGGTTCCAGGGGTACACGGACAGCAGTGGTGTGGTCAGTGGAGGCCTAGTGGAAGGAGTGACCGCAGACAGGCATCGAAGGCCTAAAATAATAACACATGGCTGTAGGCAATTTTAAATTGGTTCCAGGGGTACACGGACAGCAGTGGTGTGGTCAGTGGAGGCCTAGTGGAAGGAGTGACCGCAGACAGGCATCGAAGGCCTAAAATAATAACACATGGCTGTAGGCAATTTTAAATTGGTTCCAGGGGTACACGGACAGCAGTGACCTGGTCAGTGTAGTAGTAGTTGAAAGAATGGACCGCAGACAGGCATCGAAGGCCTAAAATAAAAAAATTGGGCTGGCTGTAGGCAATTTTAAATTGGTTCCAGGGGTACACGGGCAGCAGTGACCTGGTCAGTGTAGTAGTAGTTGAAAGAATGGACCGCAGACAGGCATCGAAGGCCTAAAATAAAAAAATTGGGCTGGCTGTAGGCAATTTTAAATTGGTTCCAGGGGTACACGGGCAGCAGTGACCTGGTCAGTGTAGTAGTAGTTGAAAGAATGGACCGCAGACAGGCATCGAAGGCCTAAAATAAAAAAATTGGGCTGGCTGTAGGCAATTTTAAATTGGTTCCAGGGGTACACGGACAGCAGTGGTGTGGTCAGTGGAGGCCTAGTGGAAGGAGTGACCGCAGACAGGCATCGAAGGCCTAAAATAATAACACATGGCTGTAGGCAATTTTAAATTGGTTCCAGGGGTACACGGACAGCAGTGGTGTGGTCAGTGGAGGCCTAGTGGAAGGAGTGACCGCAGACAGGCATCGAAGGCCTAAAATAATAACACATGGCTGTAGGCAATTTTAAATTGGTTCCAGGGGTACACGGACAGCAGTGGTGTGGTCAGTGGAGGCCTAGTGGAAGGAGTGACCGCAGACAGGCATCGAAGGCCTAAAATAATAACACATGGCTGTAGGCAATTTTAAATTGGTTCCAGGGGTACACGGGCAGCAGTGACCTGGTCAGTGTAGTAGTAGTTGAAAGAATGGACCGCAGACAGGCATCGAAGGCCTAAAATAAAAAAATTGGGCTGGCTGTAGGCAATTTTAAATTGGTTCCAGGGGTACACGGGCAGCAGTGGTGTGGTCAGTGGAGGCCTAGTGGAAGGAGTGACCGCAGACAGGCATCGAAGGCCTAAAATAATAACACATGGCTGTAGGCAATTTTAAATTGGTTCCAGGGGTACACGGGCAGCAGTGACCTGGTCAGTGTAGTAGTAGTTGAAAAAATGGACCGCAGACAGGCATCGAATGCCTAAAATAATAACACATGGCTGTAGGCAATTTTAAATTGGTTACAGGGGTACACGGACAGCAGTGACCTGGTCAGTGTAGTAGTAGTTGAAAGAATGGACCGCAGACAGGCATCGAAGGCCTAAAATAAAAAAATTGGGCTGGCTGTAGGCAATTTTAAATTGGTTCCAGGGGTACACGGACAGCAGTGGTGTGGTCAGTGGAGGCCTAGTGGAAGGAGTGACCGCAGACAGGCATCGAAGGCCTAAAATAATAACACATGGCTGTAGGCAATTTTAAATTGGTTCCAGGGGTACACGGACAGCAGTGACCTGGTCAGTGTAGTAGTAGTTGAAAGAATGGACCGCAGACAGGCATCGAAGGCCTAAAATAAAAAAATTGGGCTGGCTGTAGGCAATTTTAAATTGGTTCCAGGGGTACACGGGCAGCAGTGACCTGGTCAGTGTAGTAGTAGTTGAAAGAATGGACCGCAGACAGGCTTAGAAGGCCTAACATAACAAACTTGGGCTGGCTGTAGGCACTTTTAAATTGGTTCCAGGGGTACACGGGCAGCAGTGGTCTGGTCAGTGGAAGTCTAGTGGAAGGAGTGACCGCAGACAGGCTTCCAAGGCCTAACATAACAAACTTGGGCTGGCTGTAGGCACTTTTAAATTGGTTCCAGGGGTACACGGGCAGCAGTGGTCTGGTCAGTGGAAGTCTAGTGGAAGGAGTGACCGCAGACAGGCTTCCAAGGCCTAACATAACAAACTTGGGCTGGCTGTAGGCACTTTTAAATTGGTTCCAGGGGTACACGGGCAGCAGTGGTCTGGTCAGTGGAAGTCTAGTGGAAGGAGTGACCGCAGACAGGCTTCCAAGGCCTAACATAACAAACTTGGGCTGGCTGTAGGCACTTTTAAATTGGTTCCAGGGGTACACGGGCAGCAGTGGTCTGGTCAGTGGAAGTCTAGTGGAAGGAGTGACCGCAGACAGGCTTCGAAGGCCTAACATAACAAAATTGGGCTGGCTGTAGGCACTTTAAATTGGTTCCAGGGGTACATGGGCAGCAGTGTATGGTCAGTGGAAGTCTAGTGGAAGGAGTGACGGCAGACAGTCTTCGAAGGCCTAACATAACAAAATTGGGCTGACTGTAGGCACTTTTAAATTGGTTCCAGGGTAACACGGCCAGCAGTGGCCTGGTCAGTGTAGTAGTTGTAGAAAGAAGGGACCGCAGACAGGCTTCGAAGGCCTAACATAACAAAAATGTCAAAACAATGGTATTGTCAGTGCCAGGCATTGAAGGATGTCAGCGGCTAGACTACACATTGGTGAAGCTGTGAGAGATAATTTTGCTAGTGGTAGAGCACTGTTTGAGCTGGGGGGGGGAACTGTCTTGTGGCCGGCGGTACAGGCACAGGGCCCCTCATATTACAACGGTGTGTCTGACGTTGGGTGCGCACCACCACCGCCAGAGACACTTTATTGTACTATGAGGGACCCAGTGGCAGTGCCGTCGACCAAAAGCGGCCACACCCACCTCTTCAGACAAACAGCACTCTCAAGGGTCCAAGCGCAAAGTGGCGATAGCACGGCCCCGTGTGGGGAGTTTGGCCATTTCGTGAGGTGGAAACATGTCGTATGCTGGACAATCAGGTGAAGAAAATTACGAGATTGGAAAAGTCATTCAGAATAGTCCACAGGCAAGACCTTTTCATAGGAAAGCTAGGTGTCAGCCGGGCAGGGTGGGCAAAAGATTTTGAAATCCAGTTGTGGTTCATTTTAATGAAGGTTAGATCATCTACATTTTGGGTAGCCAGACGAGTCCTTTTTTCTGTTAGTATTGAACCTGCAGCACTGAATACTCTTTCTGATAGGACACTAGCTGCCGGGCAAGCAAGCTCCTGCAATGCATATTCTGCCAATTCTGGCCAGGTGTCTAATTTGGATGCCCAGTAATCAAATGGGAATGACGGTTGAGGGAGAACGTCGATAAGGGATGAAAAATAGTTTGTAACCATACTGGACAAATGTTGTCTCCTGTCACTTTGAATTGATGCTGCAGTACCTGTCCTGTCTGCGGTCATAGAAAAATCACTCCACAACCTGGTCAGAAAACCCCTCTGTCCAACGCCACTTCTGATTTCTGCCCCTCTAACACCTCTGGTCTGCTGGCCCCTGGAGCTCGTGTGAGAACGATCACGGGCGCTGTGTGCAGGGAATGCCAGAAGCAAACGGTCAACAAGAGTTGATTGTTTTGTTGCTAATATTAGTTCCAAGTTCTCATGTGGCATAATATTTTGCAATTTGCCTTTATAGCGAGGATCAAGGAGGCAGGCCAACCAGTAATCGTCATCGTTCATCATTTTTGTAATGCGTGTGTCCCTTTTGAGGATACGCAAGGCATAATCCGCCATGTGGGCCAAAGTTCCCGTTGTCAAATCTGCGGTTGTGCTTGGTTGAGGGGCAGTTGCAGGCAAATCTACGTCACTTGTGTCCCTCAAAAAACCAGAACCCGGCCTTGCCACGCCACCAATTTCCCGTGCCCCCGGGAAAGCTTCCTCATTAAAAATATACTCATCCCCATCATCCTCCTCATCCTCCACCTCCTCTTCGCCCGGTACCTCGTCATGTACACTGCCCTGACCAGACAATCGCTGACTGTCATCAAGGCTTTCCTCTTCCTCTGGTGCAGACGCCTGATCCTTTATGTGCGTCAAACTTTGCATCAGCAGACGCATTAGGGGGATGCTCATGCTTATTATGGCGTTGTCTGCACTAACCAGCCGTGTGCATTCCTCAAAACACTGAAGGACTTGACACATGTCTTGAATCTTCGACCACTGCACACCTGACAACTCCATGTCTGCCATCCTACTGCCTGCCCGTGTATGTGTATCCTCCCACAAAAACATAACAGCCCGCCTCTGTTCGCACAGTCTCTGAAGCATGTGCAGTGTTGAGTTCCACCTTGTTGCAACGTCTATGATTAGGCGATGCTGGGGAAGGTTCAAAGAACGCTGATAGGTCTGCATACGGCTGGAGTGTACAGGCGAACGGCGGATATGTGCGCAAAGTCCACGCACTTTGAGGAGCAGGTCGGATAACCCCGGATAACTTTTCAGGAAGCACTGCACCACCAGGTTTAAGGTGTGAGCCAGGCAAGGAATGTGTTTCAGTTGGGAAAGGGAGATGGCAGCCATGAAATTCCTTCCGTTATCACTCACTACCTTGCCTGCCTCAAGATCTACAGTGCCCAGCCACGACTGCGTTTCTTGCTGCAAGAACTCGGACAGAACTTCCGCGGTGTGTCTATTGTCGCCCAAACACTTCATAGCCAATACAGCCTGCTGACGTATGCCAGTAGCTGCCCCATAATGGGAGACCTGGTGTGCAACAGTGGCAGGTGCGGATGGAGTGTTTGTGCGACTGCGGTCTGTGGACGAGCTCTTGCTTCTGCAGGAGGACGAGGAGGAGGAGGAGGAGGGGGTGCGAACGGCTACAGACAACTGTTTACTAGACCGTGGGCTAGGCAGAACTGTCCCAAACTTGCTGTCCCCTGTGGACCCTGAATCCACCACATTTACCCAGTGTGCCGTGATGGACACGTAACGTCCCTGGCCATGCCTACTGGTCCATGCATCTGTTGTCAGGTGCACCTTTGTGCTCACAGATTGCCTGAGTGCATGGACGATGCGCTCTTTAACATGCTGGTGGAGGGCTGGGATGGCTTTTCTGGAAAAAAAGTGTCGACTGGGTAGCTCGTAGCGTGGTACAGCGTAGTCCATCAGGTCTTTGAAAGCTTCGCTTTCAACTAACCGGTAGGGCATCATCTCTAACGAGATTAGTCTAGCTATGTGGGCGTTCAAACCCTGTGTACGCGGATGCGAGGCTAAGTATTTCCTTTTTCTAACCATAGTCTCATGTAGGGTGAGCTGGACTGGAGAGCTGGAGATCGTGGAACTAGCGGGGGTGCCGGTGGACATGGCAGACTGAGAGACGGTGGGAGATGGTATTGTTGCCGCCGGTGCCCTAGATGCAGTGTTTCCTACTACGAAACTGGTGATTCCCTGACCCTGACTGCTTTGGCCTGGCAAAGATACCTGCACAGATACAGCAGGTGGTGCGCTAAATGGTGGTCCTACACTGCCGGAAGGGATGTTGCGTTGATGACTAGCTTCATTGGCCGAGGGTGCAACAACCTTAAGGGACGTTTGGTAGTTAGTCCAAGCTTTCAAATGCATGGTGGTTAAATGTCTATGCATGCAACTAGTATTGAGACTTTTCAGATTCTGACCTCTGCTTAAGGAAGTAGAACATTTTTGACAGATGACTTTGCGCTGATCAATTGGATGTTGTTTAAAAAAATGCCAGACTGCACTCTTTCTAGCATCGGATACCTTTTCAGGCATTGCAGACTGAGCTTTAACCGGATGGCCACGCTGTCCTCCACCAGGTTTTGGCTTTGCCACGCGTTTTGGGCAAGATACGGGCCCGGCAGATGGAACCTGTGGCGATGTTGATGCCTGCTGCGGCCCCTCCTCCTCCTCTGCTTCAGAACTGCTGCCGCCTGCACCCTGTTCCCCCAATGGCTGCCAATCGGGGTCAAGAACTGGGTCATCTAATAACTCTTCTTGTACCTCCTGCGCAACTTCGTCTGTGTCACCGTGTCGTTCGGTGGTATAGCGTTCGTGATGGGGCAACATAGTCTCATCAGGGTCTGATTCTTGATCAGCACCCTGCGAGGGCAATGTTGTGGTCTGAGTCAAAGGACCAGCATAGTAGTCTGGCTGTGGCTGTGCGTCAGTGCACTCCATGTCAGATTCAATTTGTAATGGGCATGGACTGTTAACTGCTTCACTTTCTAAGCCAGGGACGGTATGTGTAAAGAGCTCCATGGAGTAACCCGTTGTGTCGCCTGCTGCATTCTTCTCTGTTGTTGTTTTTGCTGAAGAGGACAAGGAAGTGACTTGTCCCTGACCGTGAACATCCACTAACGACGCGCTGCTTTTACTTTTACCAGTTTCACGAGATGAGGCAAAAGAGCTAGAGGCTGAGTCAGCAAGATAAGCCAAAACTTGCTCTTGCTGCTCCGGCTTTAAAAGCGGTTTTCCTAATCCCAGAAAAGGGAGCGTTCGAGGCCTTGTGTAGCCGGACGACGAACCTGGCTCCACAGCTCCAGACTTAGGTGCAATATTTTTTCCCCCACGACCACCTGATGCTCCACCACTACCACTACCCTCATTACCAGCTGACAATGAACGCCCCCGGCCACGACCTCTTCCACTAGACTTCCTCATTGTTTTAAAAACGTAACCAAACTAACGTTATTTGTTGCAGTCACACAACTTACACGGTGAGCTATAACTTCAGTATGATTTAGCTACCCCTTTACAGGTTGGTGAGACCACAGCGAAAATCAGGCCCAATGTTACACACTCTTTTTTTGGTGGCTGCAAATTAGAGAGATGCCCCACACGCAGGACTGTCACTGAAGCACAAATGTTAATATTAATGTCACACTATTATTTTTTTTTTATTTTTATTTTTTTCAGGAACACTTTAGAAACCCCCCCAAAAAAAAAAAATAGATTTTTGCAGGGAGAATTTAGAAAACAAATGTAACAAACTATATGCTTTCTATGGGCCACTGAGTGAGAGATGACGCACACAGGAATCAGGAGTGGCACACAAGCCCAGAGGCCAATATTTTTCTACCAATGATTGATGGAGTTATTTTCTCTGGTAGATTTTGGAACCCAAATCAAGGAAAAAAAATGTAGGCTTTCTATGGACCACAATTGGAGAGAGAGAGAGAGAGAGATGGCACACCCAGGAGTCAAGACTGGCACACAAGCAGAAAGGCCAATATTAATCTCCCACTGTTTTTTTTTTGTTTTTTTTTTTTTTTGTTTTTTTCAGGGAGACTTTAGAAAAAAAAATAATAAAAAAAATATGATTTTATCAGGAAGAATTTAGAAACCAAATAAAATAAAATGATTTTTTCAGGGAGAATTTATAAAACAAATAAAAACAAAAATAGGCGTTCTATGGCCCACTGACTGAGAGATGACGCACACAGGAGTCAGGAGTGGCACACAAACCCAGAGGCCAATATTTTTCTACCAATGATTGATGTAGTTATTTTCTCTGGTAGATTTTAGAACCCAAATCAAGGAAAAAAAATATAGGCTTTCTATGGACCACAATTGGAGAGAGAGAGAGAGAGAGAGAGAGAGAGAGAGAGAGAGATGGCACACCCAGGAGTCAAGACTGGCACACAAGCAGAAAGGCCAATATTAATCTCCCACTGTTTTTTTTGGTTGTTTTTTTTTTTTTTTTTTCAGGGAGACTTTAGAAAAAAAAATAATAAAAAAAATATGATTTTATCAGGAAGAATTTAGAAACCAAATAAAATAAAATGATTTTTTCAGGGAGAATTTATAAAACAAATAAAACCAAAAATAGGCGTTCTATGGCCCACTGACTGAGAGATGACGCACCCAGGAGTCAAGACTGGCACACAAGCAGAAAGGCCAATATTAATCTCCCACTGTTTTTTTTGGTTGTTTTTTTTTTTTTTTTTTCAGGGAGACTTTAGAAAAAAAAATAATAAAAAAAATATGATTTTATCAGGAAGAATTTAGAAACCAAATAAAATAAAATGATTTTTTCAGGGAGAATTTATAAAACAAATAAAACCAAAAATAGGCGTTCTATGGCCCACTGACTGAGAGATGACGCACCCAGGAGTCAAGACTGGCACACAAGCAGAAAGGCCAATATTAATCTCCCACTGTTTTTTTTTTTTTTTTTCAGGGAGACTTTAGAAAAAAAAATAATAAAAAAAATATGATTTTATCAGGAAGAATTTAGAAACCAAATAAAATAAAATGATTTTTTCAGGGAGAATTTAGAAAACAAATAAAACCAAAAATAGGCGTTCTATGGCCCACTGACTGAGAGATGACGCACACAGGAGTCAGGAGTGGCACACAAACCCAGAGGCCAATATTTTTCTACCAATGATTGATGTAGTTATTTTCTCTGGTAGATTTTAGAACCCAAATCAAGGAAAAAAAATATAGGCTTTCTATGGACCACAATTGGAGAGAGAGAGAGAGAGAGAGAGAGAGAGAGAGAGAGAGAGATGGCACACCCAGGAGTCAAGACTGGCACACAAGCAGAAAGGCCAATATTAATCTCCCACTGTTTTTTTGGTTGTTTTTTTTTTTTTTTTTTCAGGGAGACTTTAGAAATAAAAATAATAAAAAAAATATGATTTTATCAGGAAGAATTTAGAAACCAAATAAAATAAAATGATTTTTTCAGGGAGAATTTAGAAAACAAATAAAACCAAAAATATGCGTTCTATGGCCCACTGACTGAGAGAGAGAGAGAGATGGAACGCTTAGTACTGGCACACAAGCCCAAAGGGCAATATTAATCTCCCTTTTTTTTTCCAGGGAGAATTTCTGAAACCCAAAAAAAAAATAAAATAGGCTTTCTATGGCCCACTATTTGTGAGAGAGATGGGACGCTCAGGACTGGCACAGATGGCACGCTCAGGACTGGCACAGAAGCCCAGAGGCCAATATTAATCTCCCTTTTTTTCTGGGAGAATTTATAAAACCAAAAAAATATTTAAATAGGCTTTCTATGGCCCACTATTTGTGAGAGAGATGGCACGCTCAGGACTGGCACAGATGGCACGCTCACAACTGGCACACAAGCCCAGAGGCCAATATTAATCTCCCTTTTTTCAGGGAGAATTTCTAAAACCCAAAAAAAAAATAAAATAGGCTTTCTATGGCCCACTATTTGTGAGAGAGATGGGACGCTCAGGACTGGCACAGATGGCACGCTCAGGACTGGCACAGAAGCCCAGAGGCCAATATTAATCTCCCTTTTTTTCTGGGAGAATTTATAAAACCAAAAAAATATTTAAATAGGCTTTCTATGGCCCACTATTTGTGAGAGAGATGGCACGCTCAGGACTGGCACAGATGGCACGCTCACAACTGGCACACAAGCCCAGAGGCCAATATTAATCTCCCTTTTTTCAGGGAGAATTTCTAAAACCCAAAAAAAAAATAAAATAGGCTTTCTATGGCCCACTATTTGTGAGAGAGATGGGACGCTCAGGACTGGCACAGATGGCACGCTCAGGACTGGCACAGAAGCCCAGAGGCCAATATTAATCTCCCTTTTTTTCTGGGAGAATTTATAAAACCAAAAAAATATTTAAATAGGCTTTCTATGGCCCACTATTTGTGAGAGAGATGGCACGCTCAGGACTGGCACAGATGGCACGCTCACAACTGGCACACAAGCCCAGAGGCCAATATTAATCTCCCTTTTTTCAGGGAAAATTGATAAAACAAAAAAAAAAATTAAATAGGCTTTCTATGGCCCACTATTTGTGAGAGAGATGGCACGCTCAGGGCTGGCTGGCACAGATGGCACGCTCAGGACTGGCACACAAGCCCAGAGGCCAATATTAATCTCCCTTTTTTTCTGGGAGAATTTATAAAACCAAAAAAATATTTAAATAGGCTTTCTATGGCCCACTATTTGTGAGAGAGATGGCACGCTCAGGACTGGCACAGATGGCACGCTCACAACTGGCACACAAGCCCAGAGGCCAATATTAATCTCCCTTTTTTCAGGGAAAATTTATAAAACAAAAAAAAAAATTAAATAGGCTTTCTATGGCCCACTATTTGTGAGAGAGATGGCACGCTCAGGGCTGGCACAGATGGCACGCTCAGGACTGGCACACAAGCCCAGAGGCCAATATTAATCTCCCTTTTTTTCAGGGAGAATTTATAAAACCAAAAAAAAAAAATAAATAGGCTTTCTATGGCCCACTATTTGTGAGAGAGATGGCACACTCAGGACTGGCACACAAGCCCAAAGGCCAATATTAATCTCCCACTGTATTTTTATCAGGGAGAATTTATACACCCCACAAAAAAAAATACAGAAAAATGAAAAGGCTTTCTATGGCCCACTATGTGAGAGAGATGGCACACACAGGGATGGCACTCTAGCAGAAATGCCAAATTGCCAATCTTAATCTCCCACCAAAAAAAAAAAAAAAAAAAAAAAAAAACAGGGAATGTCCTACAATTACTATCTCCCTGCCTGCAGTAATCTCAGCCAGGTATGGCAGGCAGCTACTATCTCCCTGCCTGCAGTAATCTCAGCCAGGTATGGCAGGCAGCAATAAGGAGTGGACTGATGCACAAATGAAATAAAAAGTGTGGACAAACAAAAAAGATAGCTGTGCAGAAAGGAAGGAACAAGAGGATTTGTGCTTTGAAAAAAGCAGTTGGTTTGCACAGCGGCGTACACACAGCAATGCAGCTATCAGGGAGCCTTCTAGGGCAGCCCAATGAGCTACAGCGCTGAGGGGAAAAAAAAAAAAAAAAAAACTTCCACTGTCCCTGCACACCGAGGGTGGTGTTGGACAGTGCAAATCGCTGCAGCACAAGCGGTTTTGTGGTTAATGGACCCTGCCTAACGCTATCCCTGCTTCTGACAAAGCGGCAGCAACCTCTCCCTAAGCTCAGATCAGCAGCAGTAAGATGGCGGTCGGCGGGAACGCCTCTTTATAGCCCCTGTGACGTCGCAGACAGCAAGCCAATCACTGCAATGCCCTTCTCTAAGATGGTGGGGACCAGGACCTATGTCATCACGCTGCCCACACTCTGCGTTTACCTTCATTGGCTGAGAAATGGCGCTTTTCGCGTCATTGAAACGCGACTTTGGCGCGAAAGTCGCGTACCGCATGGCCGACCCCGCACAGGGGTCGGATCGGGTTTCATGAAACCCCGACTTAGCCAAAAGTCGGCGACTTTTGAAAATGTTCGACCCGTTTCGCTCAACCCTAATACTAACTAAAGGGCTTCACTAAGTAGGCTCAAACTTGGGGACTGCCCTTGTTAGGGCGGGAGTCTTATACACGGGGCACGACAGGGAAGATAGCTTCAAACCTTTCCCCCCCACCTATCTATATCTTTTTTTTTTTTCTCCCCCCCATTGGAAAAGGTCTATTGGTCTCCGTCCCATGCCGTGCTCTCAATAAGCACAAGAATCTATAACAAGAAGAGAGACAGCAATTGGGTGAGATCATGCCATTTTTCTTGTCTAGTGCACGTTTAAACATGAGCACCAAATTGTTTTTAAAGTACACATAATTTTAGAGGTATTCATATTAAATGTTAAGTTTTAGAGTCTAGTGGCTGGCTATGCTGGGTTGTTAGTTAAAAGTGGTCAGACGTGATTAGGAACGATACGTTCTGGTTTCTTTCTTTTTTCCTGCTGAATTCACACACTCATTGTCCATGTCCCCTTCCCACAAGGAGATTATTTCCCTTGTAGTCCTACCCGAGGGAATGGATGAGATTTTACTGGGAATACCCTGGCTCCGTTACCACTCCCCACATATTGAGTGGTCCTCTGGGAGAATATTGGGTTGGAGTAAGTCTTGTATGGGCAGGTGTGTGAGTGAGTGTGTACAGGTCTCTACTACCGAGGTACCCGCAGACCTTTCATCTCTTCCAAGGTACTATTGGTGCTATGCAGATGTATTCTCTAAAAAGGCAGCAGAGACTCTACCGCCTCATCGCCCCTATGACTGTCCTATTGACCTCTTGCCTGGAGCTGAACCTCCTCGGGGAAGGGTATATCCCCTCTCTCTCCCTGAGACAAAGGCTATGTCTCAACACATCCAGGAGAATTTGGCAAGAGGATTCATTAGGAAGTCAGTGTCTCCTGCAGGGGCGGGATTCTTCTTCGTACAGAAGAAGAACAGGGAATTATGTCCTTGCATTGATTACAGGGGTCTCAATGCTATCACCATTAAAAATAAGTACCCGTTGCCCCTGATATCGGAGCTCTTTGACAGGCTAAGGGGAGCAAAGATATTCACCAAACTAGATCTGCGGGGTGCCTACAACTTAATTCGCATCCGTGAGGGGGACGAATGGAAAACGGCTTTCAATACCAGGGATGGGCACTATGATTACCTAGTGATGCCCTTCGGTCTCTGTAATGCCCCAGCCGTTTTTCAGGACTTTGTCAACGATATCTTCCGGGATATGCTTTCCACCTCGGTTGTAGTCTATCTGGATGATATTCTCATCTTCTCTCCAGATATTGACTCCCACCGGAGAGATGTTGGCAGAGTCTTCGAACTCTTACGGGCGAATTCCTTATATGCAAAGTTGGAGAAGTGTGTGTTTGAACAGGAGTCCTTGCCTTTCCTGGGCTATATCATCTCCGCCCAGGGATTGGCTATGGATCCTGCCAAACTACAAGCAGTGATGGACTGGCAGGAACCCCATTCTCTTAAAGCGGTGCAGCGCTTTATGGGGTTCATAAATTACTATCGCCAGTTCATTCCCCACTTCTCAACTTTGGTAGCTCCCTTGGTATCCCTCACCAAGAAGGCAGCGAATCCCAAATTGTGGTCCGAAGGGGTCTCCAAGGCCTTCTCTTCTATAAAGTCCCATTTTGCCAGTGCTCCTATCTTACATCGTCCCGATGTGGGTAAGCCATTCCTTTTGGAAGTGGATGCCTCATCCGTTGGTGCTGGAGCAGTCCTCTATCAAAAGGATGCTCAGGGTCAGAAGCACCCATGCTTCTTTTTCTCAAAGACCTTCACACCAGCGGAGAGAAATTACTCCATCGGGGATAGAGAGTTGCTGGCAATGAAGTTGGCCTTTTCGGAGTGGAGACATCTCTTGGAGGGTGCTCGGTTCCCATTCCAAGTTTTCACGGATCACAAGAATTTGGTCTATTTACAAACAGCCCAGCGGCTGAATTCTCGTCAGGCCAGATGGTCCTTGTTTTTCTCCCGGTTCCACTTTACCCTACATTATCTCACCGGGGAGAAGAACATTTGTGCTGACGCTCTCTCTCGCTCCTTCGTGTCAGCTGAGGAGGATGTCCCTTCGGAGAGTCTGAGAACTGTAGCTCTGGTTTCGCTGGAGTCTGTGCCCCCGGGCAAGACTTTTGTTCCCATCAATTTGCGTCCGGAGGTTCTCGCTTGGGCTCATTCATCCAGAGTGGGTGGACACTTTGGGGCAAAAAGGACATCTGAGCTACTGGCGAGGACGTACTGGTGGCCACATATGGTTCGTGACGTCGGAGACTACGTTCAGGCATGTGTCTCTTGTGCCAAGAATAAGTCTTCCCGACAACGGCCAGCTGGTTTGTTATACCCTCTGCCGGTGGCAGACAGGCCCTGGGAGATGGTCGGGATGGATTTTGTTGTGGATCTGGCCAAAGTCTCGTGTCTATACCATTATTTGGGTAATCACCGACCATTTTTCTAAAATGGTGCATTTGGTGCCGCTTCCCCGGTTACCTTCTGCACGGGCCTTGGCAGCGTTGTTTGTCAAACACATCTTTCGTCTTCACGGTATGCCAGACAAAATTGTCAGTGACCGAGGTCCCCAGTTTGCGTCTCGGTTCTGGAGAGAGCTTTGTCGTCTTCTCAGTATCGAGTTGAATCTCTCTTCGGCTTATCATCCCGAGACGAATGGGTTGGTAGAGAGAGCCAACCAGACCTTGGTCACATATCTGCGACATTTTGTTTTGGCTAAGCAGGATGACTGGGCATCTTTGCTACCGTGGGCGGAGTTTGCTCTTAACAATGCCGTCGCTGATTCCACTGGACAGACTCCATTCCTCCTTAACTATGGTCAGCATCCGCGGGTACCTGTGCCCATGCCCGTGTCTTCCGCCGATTTCAGGGTGGCAGACTGGGCTGTGGAGGCACGGGACATTTGGGATCGCACTCAGGATGCCATTCAGGCTTCCAAGGAGAGAATGAGGTCCTCCGCCGACGCACATCGGCGCCCCGCTCCAACCTTTGCTCCTGGCGACTTAGTGTGGCTCTCCGCCCGTAACATCAGGCTGTGAGTTGAGTCTACCAAGTTTGCACCTCGCTACTTAGGTCCTTTTAAGGTCCTCGAACAGGTTAATCCTGTGGTTTACCGTCTGGCCCTTCCTCCACGTCTAGGTATCACCGACACCTTTCACGTATCCCTCCTTAAGCCCGTCTACATGTCCCGGTTTTCTTAGTCATCTACTGGGACGTCGGGTTCATCTACGGACGATTACGAGGTGAACGCTATCTTGGGGTACAAGGTGGTTCGTGGCAAAAAATTTTATTTGGTGGATTGGAGGGGTTACGGTCCTGAGGATAGATCCTGGGAGCCTGCTGAGCACATTCAGACTCCGCAGCTCATTGCTGCCTTTGAACGTAGCGAGGCCCAAGGAGGGGGGGGCCCTAGGAGGGGGGGGTAATGTTAGGGGTCGAGTTCCCGCTTCTGCACAGGGGGAATCTCGAGCCACCTCCGCTGCGGTCTCCCATTCTTGTCCAGCCGCAGTGGAGTCTGCTCAGCAAAGACATCGGTCCCAGCGTCTTGCTCATTCTCACTCTGTTCTGAGAGTTACTGCTGCTTCTCCAGTCTCTGCCATTAAAGTCAGTGCTGGTCAGCAGCGAGCGGACTTCTCTGGGACTAAGTCCTTGTCTGCACGTACTGAGCATGTCCAGGATAAGATCTCCCATTGGAGATCGAGGGTCATGTGCTCAGGCTCTGCAGCACATTCCATTGGTCCTTTTGGCAGGTCTTGGAAGGGCAAAGGTACTGTAGCCACTTCCTGTGCTGCTGCTATATAAACTGCGCATGACCGCACGGCCATGCGCTAGTATTGTCTTACAATTGAATACGTGTGTTTGTTGTGAGTGCAAGTCGTTCATTAAATACCCCTACCCTATTGTATGACTGTTCGCGTATGGAGTATGGCTGCTATCTAGCGCCCGACTAATCACTCAACGTGTCACACACGTATCAGCGTCTATTGCTGTGACCGCCAGTGCGGCGCCACGCTCCAGTAGTGCGCTTCCTGACCCACGTCTGGGTGCTTAGTGGTGCCTGCCAGCACGGCACAGTTCGCACTTCGGTGCTCTAATTATAAGAGTTGCCTAACACACCCTGTTGCGGTGTTGTGTCAGCAAGTGGTCTAATCGGACTTCAATCCTGAGTCTTGGGGTTGTGTTCGCTGACTCCTTGCTTGCACTCTTTAGTGCGGTATTGCGGACCTGTGGTTTTACCGGGTTCGCTTCCACCGCCATATTACGCTGCCATTTACTAGCAGCAGGTTTTTACCTGCACGGTGGACCCCGGATTGCGAACGCATCTATTACATCTTTCTTGGTGCGTTCCGCCAGTCCTAACAGTGTGAGTGTGCGAAATTGTATTTTAACAAAATGCACAAGTTTTGAAAGTATATAGTTCTTTTACGTTTAAAAAAATAACAAATAAGGCAAAAATATATAAAAACATATATATATATTTTTCCTATCTCATAAGTGAGAAGGCACATTTTCACAAATCCACACAAGCCTTGGTTTCATTATTTTTATTCAGTAGAAAAATGAGCTCAGAGATGTACTAATCTGCCCTCTTTATTTGAAGTGTGCGAAGATTAAGAAAAATGTGTTTTTACAGCGCTGACCTGCAGTATATCACAGATCAATCATTTCACACATTTTCATCATCATGTCTCACTGACAATGCAGATCTAGCACCTCATCTACACTTGAATTTTTTGTATTACTTCTAGACTGGATTTCTTTTTCCCTTAATAATAAAGTCCTTCATTTAAAAACTGCATTTTGTGTTTAACTGTGCTACCTTTGTCTAAAATTTAAAATTGTTGGGTGATCTGAAACATTTAAGTGTGACAAACATGCAAAAAAATAGAAAATCAGGAAGGAAGCAAACACTTTTTCACACAACTGTATGTGTAGTGAGCTATGCACTCTGACATCCTATCCCTAGGCTGCAAAATAATTAAATGTCTGCTACTTTCTGTGTCCTCATCTTTTAAAATCCCTGTGATAATCCCCCCTGAGTGGCTGCACTAGACCATGTGATGTGATAGTAGTAAAGGCATAATGATGAAGCCTGCTCAGGGACTTCATGAGACAGCTTTGTCTGATGCAATCTTTAGCAATGTGTGAAATAGAATTCTTTTTATTTTTGTGATCCTTGCTAATCGAATCACATATTGTATTTGCCTGGGAATTCGGAGTAAAGTCGATTTGTAGCCAATTGCTCTGCTCATCTCTAAAGAAAACCACCTTTTTTAATTTTCAATCTGTCAGGACGGTAAATCCCAGTTTGCACAAACACCTTTGTTCATAATTGCTAACATTTCTATTAACGTCTATGAAAGTCCCCATTGGCGGGTCTCACTCAAGCCCCTAAAGTACATTGCATTTTATCCATTCTTGAAGTATATGCAAAGCTGCAAGAATTTTTGGCTACCTCTCTTTTATTTATGTAGGCTTTAGCTGTATTAAGTTGCTTTCTGTCTTTCTACATAGTTACATAATTATTAAGGTTGAAGGAAGACTTTAAGTCCATCTAGTTCAACCCATAACCCAACCTAACATGCCCTAACATGTTGATCCAGAGGAAGGCAAAAAAAAAACATGTGGCAAAGGGTAAGCTCCGCATTGGGAAAAAAATTCCTTTCCGACTCCACATACGGCAATCAGACTAGTTCCCTGGATCAACGCCCTATGGGGAATCTAGTATATATACCCTGTAACATTATACTTTTCCAGAAAGGTATCCAGTCCCCTCTTAAATTTAAGTAATGAATCACTCATTACAACATCATACGGCAGAGAGTTCCATAGTCTCATCACTGCTCTTACAGTAAAGAATCCGCGTCTGTTATTATGCTTAAACCTTCTTTCCTACAGACGTAGAGGATGCCTCTTTGTCTCTGTCTCAGGTCTATGATTAAAAAGATCATCAGAAAGGTCTTTGTACTGTCCCCTCATATATTTATACATTAAAATAAGATCACCCCTTAGTCTTCGTTTTTCCAAACTAAATAGCCCCAAAGACATGGATTAGTTTTCTCTCTTTCAGGACATGTCTGTATTTATCTGAATATAGATATTGTGCAAGCATGAAACAGATGCATCCTGGAAACAAGTGTCAAATTTAGTGAAAAACAAGTCAGCTAATTAATATAGTCATGAAACATAAGGCAAAAGATCACAGACCACCACGACTCTTTCCAAACAGTAAAACATATACAGAATAATCTTTTAGGACATCCATAGTCATTACAAGTGCCTAAAAAGGAATTATAGTTTTAAATAGCACTTTCAACCAATGTAGAGAGATATCACACAAAATTCTTACATTTCCAGTATCTGCATTTTTTTTCTTATACATTTCACTAATAACTCAAATCACTTTTAATTGTGGCATGGCATACAGAATATAAAATTATTCCAGTCTCCATAGCATCCGTATAATTATTGAATTTGTCTTGGCAATGAAACTGCTTCTAATTTTGTAAAACTTCTGAAGTTTCACTAAGTACTTATAATATTCAGCTGCACATACAAAGGTCCTTCCAGGAGAATCTGATTTGTGGAATGAATTAATATAATAGACATATAAATCCCTAACATCACTTTCAGAATTTAATTAATTAGCACTCTGGACCTTAATATGTTTATGTATATTAACTGAAAGGCAATTAGTCACAAAGAAAATAAAAATAAAATACTACTGAATAACTTGTAGACAATGAAGCCTAGTCTTCAGATTTGTTCCATTGAATTTACTAAATTTGAAATATTAAGTAACTATTGAAAATTTTATAGAACAGTGAAATGAATGGATTCCTCTCTCCTGAAATGAAATGTATACCTGGACATCAGGATTTAAAACAAATAAACTTGCTCTAGTCTGCTGAAAAAGTGGATGTACACAAAATGAGTCTAACAAATGAGTTAAATAGAATCTGCCTTCCTATGAATCAGGGGTCCCCAACTCCAGGCCTCGAGGGCCGCCAACAGTGCAGGTTTTCAGGATTTCTTTAGTATTTAATCGGTGGTAATGTGATCATCTGCACAGGTGATGATTCCAACCCCTGTGCAATACTAAGGAAATCCTGAAAACCTGCACTGTTGGCGGCCCTCGAGGCCTGGAGTTGGGGACCACTGCTATGAATGGTCGGCGCTCATAGCAAGTGAGAATTTCTGCTACACACAGGCGATCTGAGCATCACCTGTGTGTAGCACAGGCGATCAATATAAGGCTGCTTCTAGTCTCCCACGGAGACTATTGAAGCATGTAAAAAGTAAAAAAAAATTTTAAAAAATATTTAAAAAATAAAAAAATGTAAAAGTTTAAATCATTCCCCTTTCGCCCCATTCAAAATAAAACAATAAAAAAAATCAAATATACAAATATTTGGTATTGTCACGTTCCGAATCGCCCGATCTATCAACATAAAAAATAATTACTCTGATAGCTAAGAGGCGTCATGAGAAAGAAAATTCAAAATACCAAAATTACGCTTTTTTGGTCATGGCTACAATGCAAAAAATTCAATAACGGGCGATCAAAACATTGTATCTACACTAAAATTGTTATCAATAAAAATGTCAGCTCAGTGTTCCAAAAGAAAAGCCCTCACCCAGCCCCAGATCACGAAAAATGGAGACGCTACAGGTCGCTGAAAATGATGTCTTTTTTTACACATATTTTGGATTTTTTTTCACCGCTTACACAATAAAGAGCCTATACATGTTTGGTGTCTGTGAACTCATAATGACCTGTAGAATCATAATGTCAATTTTAGCATTTAGTGAACGTGGTTAAAAAACAAACTGTGGAATTGCACTTTTTTGTGATTTCACTGTGTTAGGACTGGCGGAACGCACCAAGAAAGATGTAATAGATGCGTTCGCAGTCCGGGGTCCACCGTGCAGGTGAAAACCTGCTGCTAGTAAATGGCAGCGTAATATGGCGGTGGAAGCGAACCCGGTAAAGCCACAGGTCCGCAATACCGCACTAAAGAGTGCAAGCAAGGAGTCAGCGGACACAACCCCAAGACTCAGGATTGAAGTCCGATTAGACCACTTGCTGACACAACACCGCAACTGGGTGTGTTAGGTAACTATTATAATTAGAGCACCGAAGTGCGAACTGTGCCGTGCTGGCAAACACCACTAAGCACCCAGACGTGGGTCAGGAAGCGCACTACTGGCGCGTGGCGCCGCACTGGCGGATACAGCAATAGACGCTGATACGTGTGTGACACGTTGAGTGGTTAGTCGGGCGCTAGATAGCAGCCATACTCCATACGCGAACAGTCATACAATAGGGTAGGGGAATTTAATGAATGACTTGCACTCACAACAAACACACGTATACAATTGTACACTAGCGCATGGCCGTGCGGTCATGCGCAGTTTATATAGTTGCAGCACAGGAAGTAGCTACAGAAGTTTTGCCTTTGAAGACACAAAAGAGAATAGTAAAACCAAAAACACTCAGTTTGAAAAAATGTTGCAGTAATCCGCAAGTGCTAGTAAAAGATGTAAAAAACAGGGTATTTGGTTGATACGTTTTTTGCAAAAAATGTATACTAAGCTGTTCTACCAATCTTCACGGTATACCCTTATCAGAGCAGTCCTAACTAATGTATGCAATCCCTATCTGATGTATTTAAAAACCTGATCATCTGTATATAACCTGTGTGAACAGGGTTCAGAGAGGAAAAATCCATGTGTGCATACAGACCACTTGCTGACACAACACCGCAACTGGGTGTGTTAGGTAACTATTATAATTAGAGCACCGAAGTGCGAACTGTTCCGTGCTGGCAAACACCACTAAGCACCCAGACGTGGGTCAGGAAGCGCACTACTGGCGCGTGGCGCCGCACTGGCGGACACAGCAATAGACGCTGATACGTGTGTGACACGTTGATTGGTTAGTCGGGCGCTAGATAGCAGCCATACTCCATACGCGAACAGTCATACAATAGGGTAGGGGTATTTAATGAATGACTTGCACTCACAACAAACACACGTATACAATTGTACACTAGCGCATGGCCGTGCGGTCATGCGCAGTTTATATAGTTGCAGCACAGGAAGTAGCTACAGAAGTTTTGCCCTTTCAGGACCTGCCAAGAGGACCAATGGGATGTGCTGCAGTGCCTGAGCATGTGACCCTCGATCTCCAACGGGAGATCTTGCCCTGGGCATGCTCAGTGTGTGCAAATAAGGACTTAGTCCCAGAGAAGCCCGCTCGCTGCTGCCCAGCACTGGCTTTAATGGCAAAAGCTGGAGAAGCAACAGCAAGCCTAAGCACAGAGTGAGACTGTGCCAGACGCAAGGACCGTCGTTTCTGCTGAGCAGGTTTACCTGCGGCAGGAGAGGAATGGGAGACCGCAGCAGAAGCGGCCCGAGATTCCCCCTGTGCAGAAGCGGGTACTCGACGCCTAACATTACCCCCCCTCCTAGGGCCCCCCTCCTTGGGCCTCGCTACGCTCGAAGGCAGCAATGAGCTGCGGAGCCCGAATGTGCTCAGCAGGCTCCCAGGATCTATCCTCAGGACCGTAACCCCTCCAGTCCACCAAATAAAAATTTTTGCCACGAACCACCTTGTACCCCAAGATAGCGTTCACCTCGTAATCATCCGTAGACTAACCCGACGTCCCAGTAGATGACTCAGAAAACTGGGACATGTACACGGGCTTAAGGAGGGACACATGAATGGTGTCGGTGATACCAAAGCGTGGAGGAAGGGCCAGGCGGTAAACCACAGGATTAACCTGTTCGAGGACCTTAAAAGGACCTAAGTAGCGAGGTGCAAACTTGGTAGACTCAACTCACAGCCTGATGTTACGGGCGGAGAGCCACACCAAGTCGCCAGGAGCAAAGGTTGGAGCAGGACGCCGATGTGCGTCGGCGGAGGACCTCATTCTCTCCTTGGAAGCCCGAATGGCATCCTGAGTGCGATCCCAAATGTCCCGTGCCTCCACAGCCCAGTCTGCCACCCTGGAATCGGTGGAAGACACGGGCATGGGCACAGGTACCCGCAGATGCTGACCATAGTTAAGGAGGAATGGGGTCTGTCCAGTGGAGTCAGCTACAGCATTGTTAAGAGCAAACTCCGCCCACGGTAGCAAAGATGCCCAGTCATCTTGCCTAGCAGAGACAAAATGTTGCAGATATGTGACCAAGGTCTGGTTGGCTCTCTCCACCAACCCATTCGTCTCGGGATGATATGCCGAAGAGAGATTTAACTCGATACTGAGAAGATGACAAAGCTCTCTCCAGAACCGAGACGCAAACTGGGGACCCCGGTCACTGACAATTTTGTCTGGCATACCGTGATGGCGGAAGATGTGTTTAATAAACAACGCTGCCAAGGCCCGTGCAGAAGGTAGCCGAGGAAGCGGCACCAAATGCACCATTTTAGAAAAATGGTCGGTGATTACCCAAATGATGGTACAGCCACGAGACTTGGGCAAACCCACCACAAAGTCCATCCCGACCATCTCCCAGGGGCCTGTCTGCCACCGGCAGAGGGTATAACAAACCAGCTGGCCGTTGACGGAGAGACTTATTTTTGGCACAAGAGACACATGCCTGAACGTAGTCTCTGACGTCACGAACCATATGTGGCCACTAGTACATTCTCGCCGGCAACTCAGATGTCCTCTTTGCCCCAAAGTGTCCACCCACTGTGGACGAATGAGCCCAAGAGAGAACCTCCGGTCGCAAATTGATGGGAACAAAAGTCTTGCCCGGAGGCACAGACTCAAGCGAAACCGGAGCTACGGTTCTCAGACTCTCCGAAGGGACAATAAGCCGAGGCTCCTCCTCCTCCTCCTCAGTTGACACAAGGGAGCGAGAGAGAGCGTCAGCACGAATGTTCTTCTCCCCGGCGAGATAATGTAGAGTGAAGTGGAACCGGGAGAAAAACAAGGACCATCTGGCCTGACGACAATTCAGCCGCTGGGCTGTACGCAAATAGACCAAATTTTTGTGGTCCGTGAAGACTTGGAATGGAAACCGAGCACCCTCCAAAAGATGTCTCCACTCCGAAAAGGCCAACTTCATTGCTAGCAACTCCCTGAACTGGCGATAGTAATTTATGAACCCCATAAAGCGCTGCACCACTTTAAGAGAATGGGGTTCTTGCCAGTCCATCACAGCCTGTAGTTTGGCAGGATCCATAGCCAATCCCTGGGCGGAGATGATATAGCCCAGGAAAGGTAAAGACTCCTGCTCAAACACACATTTCTCCAACTTTGCATAAAGAGAATTCACCCGTAAGAGTTCGAAGACTCTGCCAACATATCTCCGGTGGGAGTCAATATCTGGAGAGAAGATGAGAATATCATCCAGATAGACTACAACCGAGGTGGAAAGCATATCCCGGAAGATATCGTTGACAAAGTCCTGAAAAACGGCTGGGGCATTACAGAGCCCGAAGGGCATCACCAGGTACTCATAGTGCCCATCCCTGGTATTGAAAGCCGTTTTCCATTCGTCCCCCTCACGGATGCGAATCAGGTTGAACCCCGCAGATCTAGTTTGGTGAATATCTTAGCTCCCCTTAGCCTGTCAAAGAGCTCCGATATCAGGGGCAACGGGTACTTATTTTTAATGGTGATAGCATTGAGACCCCTGTAATCGATGCAAGGACGTAATTCCCCGTTCTTCTTCTGTACGAAGAAGAATCCCGCCCCTGCAGGAGACACTGACTTCCTAATGAACCCTCTTGCCAAATTCTCCTGAATGTATTGAGACATAGCCTCCGTCTCTGGGAGAGAGAGGGGATATACCCTTCCCCGAGGAGGTTCTGCTCCAGGCAAGAGGTCAATAGGACAGTCGTAGGGGCGATGAGGCGGAAGAGTCTCAGCAGCCTTTTTAGAGAATACGTCAGCATAGCACCAATAGCACTTGGGAAGAGAAGAACGGTCTGCGGGTACCTCGGTAGTAGAAACCTGTACACACTCACTCACACACCTGCCCATACAAGACTTACTCCAACCCAATATTCTCCCTGAGGACCACTCAATATGTGGGGAGTGGAAACGGAGCCAGGATATTCCCAGCAAAATCTCATCCATTCCCTCGGGAAGAACAAGAAGGGAAATAATCTCCTGGTGGGAAGGGGACATGGACAGCGAGAATGGAACTGTCTGGTGTGTGATTTGCAGTGGAAGTGTCGCCCCATTCTCAACTCTAACAGTTACAGGTTTGGCGAGCATGACTAGTGGTATAGCATGGCGCAGAGCAAAAGCAGAGGACATGAAGTTTCCCTCTGCTCCTGAATCCACACAAAGCTCGACTGTTAGAGTGGAGGAGCCTAACAGGATTGTCCCTTTAAAGGACAGTTTGGAGGAAAATGCAGCTGTGTCTAGTGAACCTCCCCCAATGGTTACTAGACGCGATCGTTTCCCGACCGCCGCGGACATTTATTGGCGTAATGTCCTAGTTGATGACAGTTTTTACAAACCACGGGTACTCGAGCGGCCTGAGACTTAGGTCCCGCTCGAGAAACCTCCATGGCCTCATGGGAGTCGGACGCCAAGACATGAGATTCAAGAGGTCTGGCGAAGGTGGGAGCCAGCCGAAACCTCTGCCTACACTGGGTCCGCTCTAACCTCCGCTCGTGAAAACGGAGGTCGATGCGGATAGATACAGAAACAGGTTCCTCCAGTGTGGCGGGTATCTCCCTGGTTGCCAAGGCGTCCTTCACATGGTCTGCCAGTCCCCTCCAGAACACCGGAATAAGAACTTTGTCTGGCCACTCTAACTCTGAAGCTAGAGTCCGGAACTGGATGGCAAACTGGCTGACCACGGACGAGCCCTGAGTAATAGACAACAACTGGAGCACGGTATCGTGGGTAACACGAGGTCCTAAAAAGACCTGCTTCAGAGTGTCCAGGAAGAGAGGAGCATTCTGTACCACACGATCATCTCGCTCCCAAAGTGGCGTTGCCCACTCCAACGCCCTGCCCGACAAGAGAGATAGAATAAATCCCACTCTCGCCCGTTCCGTAGGGAAACGTGACACCAGGAGCTCAAGGTGTATGGAGCACTGGCTCACGAATCCGCGACATTGTTTACTGTCGCCAGCAAACTTGTCAGGGAGCGGGAGACGGGATAAAGTCGGAACAGGGGTGGCAGCGGACAAACTGGCTGCGGCTACACTTGCAGCCTGAACAGCGACAGCAGTGACATCCACAGCTGAGGTTGAACGCTCTAGAGCCGCCAACCTTCCCTCCAGCTGCTGGATGTACTGCTGTAAACGCTGATCGTCCGCCATTTACTAGCCAGACCCTGGCGCTAGTGTTCTGTTAGGACTGGCGGAACGCACCAAGAAAGATGTAATAGATGCGTTCGCAGTCCGGGGTCCACTGTGCAGGTGAAAACCTGCTGCTAGTAAATGGCAGCGTAATATGGCGGTGGAAGCGAACCCGGTAAAGCCACAGGTCCACAATACCGCACTAAAGAGTGCAAGCAAGGAGTCAGCGGACACAACCCCAAGACTCAGGATTGAAGTCCGATTAGACCACTTGCTGACACAACACCGCAACTTGGTGTGTTAGGTAACTATTATAATTAGAGCACCGAAGTGCGAACTGTGCCGTGCTGGCAAACACCACTAAGCACCAAGACGTGGGTCAGGAAGCGCACTACTGGCGCGTGGCGCCGCACTGGCGGACACAGCAATAGACGCTGATACGTGTGTGACACGTTGAGTGGTTAATCGGGCGCTAGATAGCAGCCATACTCCATACGCGAACAGTCATACAATAGGGTAGGGGTATTTAATGAACGACTTGCACTCACAACAAACACACGTATACAATTGTACACTAGCGCATGGCCGTGCGGTCATGCGCAATTTATATAGTTGCAGCACAGGAAGTAGCTACAGAAGTTTTGCCCTTTCAGGACCTGCCAAGAGGACCAATGGGATGTGCTGCAGTGCCTGAGCATGTGACCCTCGATCTTCAATGGGAGATCTTGCCCTGGGCATGCTCAGTGTGTGCAAATAAGGACTTAGTCCCAGAGAAGCATGCTCGCTGCTGCCCAGCACTGGCTTTATTGGCAAAAGCTGGAGAAGCAACAGCAAGCCTAAGCACCGAGTGAGACTGAGCCAGACGCAAGGACCGTCGTCTCTGCTGAGCAGGTTTACCTGTGGCAGGAGAGGAATGGGAGACCGCAGCAGAAGCGGCCCGAGATTCCCCCTGTGCAGAAGCGGGAACTCGACCCCTAACACACCGCACTTGGAATTTTTTACCTAAGTTCCAGTATACAATATGTGAAACAAAATGGTGTCTTTCAAAAGTACAACTTGTTCCACAAAAACAAGCCCTCACATGGCCATACTGGTGGAAAACTTAAAAAAAGTTATGACTATGGGAGCAATGTGGAGCAAAAAACAAAAACGCAAAAACGGAAAATGGCCTGGGGTTAAGGGGTCAATATAATTTGAAATACCAACGAAAAATAAATCCCCATTAATAACTAAATCTTAGCCCCCACATTGCTCTTTTGCAGACCGTAAAAAAATGCTGATGATACTTATGAAATTGTGCTACGAGATCTTTTAATTTATCTGCAAATGGGTGGAAGTACGCAAACATTTGGGGCTAAACTCAGGACTGGAAAAGAAGGAAAAATTAAAAATCTGATACTTTTGGTATTTACTGCATTAAATACATTGAGAGATGATGTCATTGCCTTGCACCAGAAATGATGTGCCATAGTTTCTTTATCATGCACATGTCTGTAGGGGTCAAAAGATTAGATTTGCAAAATGTAACCTCTCTTATAATTCCCAGCACAATATGTCTAACACTAGATTGTGGCCCGATTCTAACGCATCGGGTATTCTAGAATATGCATGTCCCCGTAGTTTATGGACAATGATGATTCCAGAATTCGCGGCAGACTGTGCCCGTCGCTGATTGGTCGAGGCAACCTTTATGACATCATCGTCGCCATGGCAACCATTATGACATCTACGTCGATACTGTGCCCGTCGCTGAATCAGAAACGTGGGATTCTACGTCCTTTATGACATCATCGTCGCTGTGCCCATTGCTGATTGGTCGAGGCCTGGAGGCCTCGACCAATCAGAGACGCGGGATTTCTACGTCGATACTGTGCCCGTCGCTGATTGGTCGAGGCCTGGCGGCATCGACCAATCAGGGACATGGGATTTCCAGGACAGACAGACAGACAGACGGAAAAACCCTTAGACAATTATATATATAGATATGCTTATGATAGTTAATGAAGCTATTTGATTGCTTGTATTTTATTTTTCACATCCTAAAACAACATGATGTTTAATGTTCATACTGATGCAATACTTTCCTCCTAGAAGTCAATGGAGTATGAAATCTTGTGCAATCTTGTATTTGTATCTATTGTATAACATTTTGTAACAGCATATGTTCCATATGTACATGGAATCCAATACAGAAGATGGTACATATCAAACCGCACATGGAAAATACTTATGTAATACCGACCTTCATAGAGACATTGGTAGAGTAGGTAAAGTAGATACATCTTAATACTATTCCGGTTGAGTATTTACAGCAATTCAACAATCTAGTATCCAGATAATTCATAGAAAAAAGTAACAGTTACATGTATATCACTTTTTAGTGTTAGACATGACATCCGTACTTTTACTTGAGCTGTTGAATACAAAATAAATAGAAAGCACAAAGCGAATTTAAGACCACGAGGGCCTGTATGTGGACTAATCTAGTTTTTTTTAAAGACAACTAAATTCAGAGTTCCAGACTGGAAATTCCTTTACCTCATAGTCCAACCCATTAGCCAAAGTGGGAATCAATGAATTCTATATTCCACTAAGGGCTATCTACCACTCAGAGCAAACGCCCAATGCATATTTCTTGCTATATGCTTTGCTTATCTTGAATAAAGTGCATTCCATAGAGATGTGATAGTTTTCTTGCAGTATCTATAATGTATAGATATTAGAGATGCACTTAAGAAATGTGATTTTCAACTGATAAGTACAATTCTGTAAGAACCAAGTTTTAGTTGAAGGGCGATTAAATAAAACATAATCTTAGCAAGGCTTTAAGCCAAATAATTAGGACTCAAGAGCCACAGCTTTACATGGACTTGACAAAAGTATTTCCATAATATGTCTTAAAAAAACTACCATTTTCTTTCTGGGACCAATCTGTAAAGATATGGTAATCCACTATTATAGGGGAATCATCAACTTGCTCCTATTAATTGAGCAATAAAACTGAGACCGTCATCTTTATTTTTACTTTAAGCCTCTATAAAATATGCATTTATCAGCAGGAAAAAATACTGTGATCATACAAGCTATATTGTTAAAACAACGAGAAAGCAGCAAGACCAATTAATTAGATGAACATTTTGGTCTTTTTTTTTTTACTAAATTTGTGTCATGGAGTGTTAGGTGTCGAGTTCCCGCCTCTGCACAGGGGGAATCTCGAACCATCTCCGCTGCGGTCTCCCATGCTTCTCCAGCTGCAGTGGATTCTGCTCAGCGGAGACGTCAGTCCCAGCGTCTTGCTCAGTCTCACTCTGTGCATAGGGTTACTGCTGCTTTTCCAGCTTCTGCCATTGAAGCCAGTGCTGGGAGGCGGCGAGCAGACGCTTTTGGGACTAAGTCCTGCTTTTCCCCTTCTGAGCATGCCCAGGGCAAGATCTCCCATTGGAGGTCGAGGGTCACATGCTCAGATACTGCAGCAGATCCCATTGGTCCTCCAGGAAGGTCCTGAAGGTGCTCAACTTCTGTGGCAGCCTCCCATTGGTCCTTCTGGGAAGGTCCTGTACATGCTGCAGCTATAAAAGGTTTGCATGACCGCATGGCCATGCGCTAGTGTAAACTTGTAAATGTGTGTGTGTGTTGATGTGTGAAAGTCGTTAATTAATTATCCCCTCCCTTGTGTATGACAGCTCGTTTAAGGTGGATGATTGCTATCTAGCACCCAACTTAGCCATTAGCACGTAACACACAAAACATTGTCTATTGCTGTGACCGCCAGTGCGGCGCCGTGTGCTTTCACAGTGCTTTCCTGACCCAAGCCTGGGTGGTTAGTGGCGTCCACCAGTGCGGCACCGCACGCACTCTCGTGCATCTTTACTATTATTATTTGTCACTCTGACACCCCAGTTTGCGGTGTCGAGCGCAAGAGGTCTATATGAACTCAAATCCTGTGTCTTGGGATTGAGTTCTGAGACTCCTTGCTTGCACTCTTGGTGTGGTACCGCGGCCCTGTGACGCAACAGGATTCGCTTCCTTCACACAGGGTGAAGTTAACCCACGCGTGTATTCACATTGTACCACCATATAGTCCGTCATTACTTGGCAGCAGGTTCCATCTCGGCACGGTGGACCCCGGGCTGCAAACGCACCTTACTCTATCTTTCTTATTATTTGGTGCGCTCTGCTAGCCCTAACATTGAGTTACTGCGACAGAGAGGAACCAGAAGATCGCAGCACCAGATTGCTCTTACTCCTGCGTTTATGCTGCATGGCTTGGAGGAGAGGAGTTATCTGTGCCTGTTGCGTGGTTTGTAAGTGTGATAATTCCCCTCCTTCCTCTTACTTTGGTTTCTCCCCCATCCTCCACTCTCCGATGCATTCCTCTGTTACATGTGAGTGAATATTTGTATGCTTGCTATTTTCAGTTTACCCTTGTTTGTGTTGCCATGTTTTTCAGGTTGGAGCACTGCTACTCCCCTCTTCCCTGGGTGCGGGAAGAGAGGAGACAGAGAGCTGATTCAGGTGAAAAGGCAAGGGTGGTGGCCCCTGCATCTTCACATTTAGAAGTATCCCAGGGAATAGGGGAGCTAGGGTGCCCCCTAGTGGTAGGGACAGGGAAGAAGCCCCTGGTCCCAGGTCACCTGACAGCCATGATAGCTTGAACCCCATTTCTAATTTCTGCTTTTTTTTGTTTCTTTTTTGTCTTGTGGTATTCATTGACTTTTTATGTCATAATTCTACAAATTCTCTGTTTTTGTATTTGACCTTTTTTTCATTTTTATAGCGCAAAAAGTTACATGATCAGCTAAACTGACAATTGGCTTCTATGTAAAGTTTTAAACACAAACTTCTATCTGTTCTTATTAGACTTGGACCATAGCATTCCCAAGATGAAAGGGCAACATATGGAGTTGAATTGTTACTACAGCACAGTGAAAAGCTAAGGAAACACCATTGCAATTTTTCTCATCTGAGCGAATGGGGTTAACTCAATCACACTCTGATCAAACTCAGTGTTATCATAGTGTGATCTGGTTTTCTCTGATGAAGAGAATAAGGAAACAAAATGTCACCTCCATTCTGTTAGTCCGTGAAAATTAGTTTGAACCTCAGATGTCATCTGAGTGCAGTACGATTTTTTTTCTACGGACTCATTGACTTGCATGGCTAAGTGCAATACGAATATCGGATGCAAATCAATCATGTAACGATTCTTTTCCTCGGACTGACTTTGCCCTTTTGTTCTAAAATCTATGAAGTTTATGAAGGTCGACTCTTCCACAAAAAGCATGAGTCAACTCCTTTATTTCCCTATAAACATTTATTGCACATGTACATGTAAGTACATGTTAGTAGGGAGATGGATGTAAGAGGATGCTGGACATCATTTTCAAAGAAAACAATTGGATCTAAGGAGCTGAATTTCAACCTATGTATAAAGCCATCTTTAAGCATGAATGGGTTAGTTTCATCTTATTGAACGTTGTGGGTCCTACTGCTGGGACCTTCAGTGATCTAGAGAATGGGATCTGGAATCACATGAACAGGGTTCCACATGCCCCTCTTGAATTGAGTAGAGATGCGGTTGTCTATACTTGTCTATGGAACTCCTGGAAAAAGCTGAGAGCTGTAGTCTGCTTTCTACAGCAGACCCGTAGACAATAAATGGAGCAGAGGGCAAGTATGCGCTCTTCTGCTCTATCCAAGATGTGGCTCTGCAGAGCCTTGTTCTCAGTGGTTTCAGACTGCCATTTTCAGGATTGATGGGGTCCAGTGATGGATAATTTATCTCTGACTGAGCCATCTGCCCGGGAAACACTGCCCTACATCTACAATACTGTCATACCTAGTATGCAGCTGCGGCCTCTCAATCAAGAAGGTGGATCAATCAGGAGATTTCGCACGACACTTTGGAGGAGAGGCCCTCTGTCTGTGATTAGTGTATGCCTCTTAACATTTGTAATTCTCAGGCTATAGCTTTTCACTGCCATGATTAAATCGCCAGACTTGTAATTTCGAAGGCAGAAACACAAAAAGTGAGCAACTGGCTACCCTGTTATGTAGGGGAGAATTGTATACTCCTAAAAACCCAATAGTATACTTTTTCACAATCACATTGTATGGCAATACATAAGTTTATTCCAACATACTGTAGATAAAAGAGAATCTGAACAGTAAAAGTCATAGATGTTTTTCATGAACTTACAAAAAATTAATGACACCAGAACACAATAAACGCATATATATTAAACATTTTTTAAATAAATTGTGTAAAAATTATTATGCTAGTGAGTAAAAAATGGTGCCTTAAAAACCTATAGCTCTTCCTGCAAAATATATTTATTACATTTGATAACATTTTTACATATGTGCATAAGGTTCTATTCACATTTATGTTGATAAATGTATATTTGTTTGTATATGTGTCGGTAATATGTAAATGTGTATGTGCATAAGCCTGTGCACTTTGTGTATGCAAGTATAATGTGTATATGATAAATGTGTGCATAATGAATATACATTTACTATATTTTTTCCAAAATTATTAGATATTTTGTAATTTTGATGATTCATTTTACTGTTGAACAACTACAATGCCATTGATCAGTCTGTAAGGTTAATAAATCTGAAGTCTACATTTAAGAAAATAAAATTGAGGTTTTGTCTTTCTTTTGAGGATATGTGTGTGCATAATTATTGGGCAAGCATTACTGTGTAGAATCATCAGGCAACTAAATGAAAAAATGTAAACTTTCCCATAACAATTGACTATTTTCATTTGTTAAAGTGAGAATGATAACCAAACAACTCAAGATGTCCAAAAATACATTTTTTACTTAAAAAAAATATTGGTGACTAATATTGCCACCAATAAAGCCATCCTTCTTTTCAATAACAGTCATAAGTCTTTCATCAGTAAAGCTTATCAGCTTATTAATCTATTGACAATCAACTTTTTGGTCAGTGCCAACCACAGCCTTCCAACCACTGTTGAGACAGGTGCACCGTTTTCCTTCTCCTTAACTCTTGCATTTATGAAGGCCCCACCATAATGTGTCAGCATTACTTATTATGTACTTTTACGTTTATCATATTTACACTGACCAACGACACTATGATGTCAGTTTGTGACCCTTTTCCCTCATTTTTTGTCTATTTAAACTCTGTCTATTGTACTGCTATCATACATGCCTGGCCTGGAGAAGACTTCTGCCCAATGTTCAAGCACATAGCCCTGTATTCATTTAATCAATTCTTAGGTAGTTATTACCTGCCTGTCTGTCACACTTGACAGTTCTTTAAACCTCCCCTTTTTAAACTATTTATCTGATACATGGTGGTTCCTGCACTGGACCATAACTTGGAGCAAGCTGCTGCTGAATCATTCCATCTCTAGCTTTAAAACAGGGTTGTGACTGTTATGTGCTCCTCTAAACAAGGTGAGCATACTACCATATGCCCATCAGCCTTCACCATCTCCACCTCATTAAAGAAGCACTCCCATCAATGGTTTTTATCCTCCTAATGTATTGCACTGTGTATTTACAATTGCTTATTTTCTCCTTGTACCCAGTTAAATCTTCTGTTCTCTCTGCTCTATGTAGAAACATGAAGTCTCTTTTCCCTGCAAAAATCATTCCTCTCTTCAACTCCCGACCCAGTTGATCCGCTCGTCCCCCCTGTCAGGGACATTTGCAGTGACTCATGACTCATACAGGGAAAACAGACTTCCTGTTTCTATATAGAGCTTAAAAGGATTCAGCTAGTCAGTTTCTAATCACATGATGTCATAGACCTAATGGAAAATAGAAGAATTAACTGAGCAGAAAGGCAACATGAGCAATTGTAAGTGGACAGTGCTATATAATATGATAACTTCAATAAATTAAGAGTATACAAGTTTTGATGGGATTGCTTTTTAAGGATTTCTATACTATGGAGTGCCCTTCCTTTTTCTTCTCTTTGAAGATTCAAAGTGAAGTTTTGTCTTTTAAAAAAATATATATATATCTATGTGTAACATATGTAAAATCCCTTAAAAGATATATTTATTAGATATGCATTAAAAACAAAACCAAAGAGGGCAGTACTATAATATAGCCTATCTGATACCACATAAAAAAGAGCACTAACAATACCCTAAAACCTTCCTTATGATTGGTCTCACGAAGGTTGGCACCTTAGACTGTAATGATAATGCAGCCCCCCTCACCATCGCTTAGCCCTTATATCAGCCTAAAAGTCATTATTAATAAAGTGTCCCAAAAAAATGAGCAGAGATACACTGCCTTGCGAAAGTATTCGGCCCCCTGGAATTTTTCAACCTTTTCCCACATATCATGCTTCAAACATAAAGATACCAAATGTAAATTTTTGGTGAAGAATCAACAACAAGTAGAACACAATTGTGAAGTTGAATGAAATTTATTGGTTATTTTAAATTTTTGTTGTAATTCAAAAACTGAAAAGTGGGGCGTGCAATATTATTCAGCCCCTTTAACTTATTATTTTGTTGCGCCACCTTTTGCTGCGATTACAGCTGCAAGTTGCTTGGGGTTTTTCTCTACCAGTTTTGTACATTGAGAGACTGAAATTCTTGCCCGTTCTTCCTTGAGCTCAGTGAGGTTTGATGGAGATCGCCTTTGAAGAGCAGTTTTCAGCTATTGCCACAGATTCTCGATTGGATTGAGGTCTGGAGTTTGACTTGGCTATTCTAACACCTGGATACGTTTATTTGTGAACCATTCCATTGTAGATTTTGCTTTATGTTTGGGATTATTGTATTGTTGGAAGACAAATCTCCGTCCCAGTCTCAGGTCTTTTGCAGACTCTAACAGATTTTCTTCAAGAAAGGTCCTGTATTTGGCTCTATCCATCTTCCTATCAATTTTAACCATCTTCCCTGTCCCTGCTGAAGAAAAGCAGGCCCAAACCATGATGCTGCCACCACCATGTTTGACAGTGGGGATGGTGTGTTCAGGGTGATGAGCTGTGTTGCCTATATGCCAAACATATAATTTAGCATTCTTGTCAAAAAGTTTGATTTTGGTTTCATCTGAGCAGAGCACCTTCTTCCACATAAAGACAAAGGGGTTGAATAAAAAATAGGGGTATTCACACACAAAACAAAATCCAATTAGTCTAAATGGATGCCAAAACCTATTTAACCAAAGATGGACATAGTAACGGTTCAGTACATAAACACAAAAATCCGGTAAGAAAAATTGTACACAAGAACCAAAAATGTAAAAAATACAAGTTTTATTGAGAAAGAAAAAACAAAAAATACAAACATAATGGACATTAAATAGTGGGAAATCAAAATTTGGCAAAGGAACAAGGCTGTTGGCACCCACCAGAGGTAACTATTTGCACATTACTATTGGAACTCTTTGATGAGTACTTTTACATCTAAAGATATACTAATTTTGCACTATATTAATATATTTTGATGTTTAACCATGTGCATTATATTAGTTTGTTCAGTTTTTTATAGTTCCTCTTTTGATAGCATGGTGGGTTCCTTTGCCAAATTTTGTTTTCCCACTTTTTAATGTCCATTATGTTTGTATTTTTGTTTTTTCTTTCTCAATAAAACTTGTATTTTTTACATTTTTAGGTGTTGTGTACAATTTTTCTTATCGGATATTTACCTTCTTCCACATGTTGGGTGTGTCTCCCAGGTGGCTGTTGTAAACTTTAAAGGACACTTTTTTTGGATATCTTTGAGAAATGCCTTTCTTCTTGCCACTTTCCATAAAGGCCAGATTTGTGCAGTGTACAACTGATTGTTGTCCTATGGACAGACTGTCCCACCTCAGCTGCAGATCTCTGCAGTTCATCCAGAGTTATCATGGGCCTTTTGGCTGCATCTCTGATCAATCTTATCCTTGTTTGACATGAAAGTTTAGAGGGACTGCCGGGTCTTGGAAGATTTGCAGTGGTATGATACTCCTTCCATTTCAATACGATTGCTTGCACAGTGCCCCTTGGGATGTTTAAAGTTTTGGAAATAATTTTGTAACCAAATCCAGCTTTAAACTTCTCCACAACAGTATCATAGACCTGCCTGTTGTGTTCCTTGGTTTTCATCATGTTCTCTCTGCTTCAAACAGAACTCTGAGACTATCACAGAGCAGGTGCATTAATATGGGGACTTGATTGCACACAGGTGGATTTTATTTATCATCATTGGGCATTTAGGACAACATTGGATCATTCAGAGATCCACAATGAACTTCTGGAGTGAGTTTGCTGCACTGAAAGTAAAGGGGCCAAATAATTAATATTGCATGCCCCACTTTTCAGTTTTTGAATTTCCACAAAAATTTCAAATAACCAATAAATTTAATTCAACTTCACAATTGTGTTCCACTTGTTGTTGATTCTTCACCAAAAATTTACATTTGGTATCTTTATATTTCAACCATGGTATGTGGCAAAAGGTTGAAAAGTTCCAGGGGGCCGAATACTTTCGCAAGGCACTGTATGTAGATGCAACTTAATATTCAATATAATATATATAGAATCTTAAACAGAAAGAAAAGGGCAACAAGGGAACCAAAACCGTATCAGAAAAAAAACTTCTCTTGGAAAGCGTGTGCATAAGTATGTACTTATCTGTTCAAACCCAACGTCTCTACATGTTTCCCCTCTGGATAAAGTATATCAGGAGGCCAACAAGAAGGAGGGATGAAACATACTTATCACAGGTCTAGCAAATAATGAAAGTATTTAGGTACGCATAATTAATGGGAAATCATTGCTGTGCAGAATAATTAAGCAACTAAATTAAAGGCATTAAAACCTACAAGAGAAAAAAAATAAGCAAAAACCCTGATGTAAGTAAGTAAAAAAGCAAAAGTGCATTTAAATAACACAGAGTTTTTAGGAATACTGTTTTTTGATCAAAAAATAGCACAGAAGCTATCCCACTGCGTCAAAGTAACTCTGATCGGGACAGTCCAATTTTCCCATCACAATTCTTTATTTTCATTTGTGAGAATTATAATCAAACACATTAAAATGTACAAAAATACATATCTGATATTAAAAAAAATCTGTGACCAATAAAGCCACACTTCTTTTCAAAAAGTCAAAAGCCTTCCATCCATTGAGTCTGTAAGATTCTTAATTGAACATCAACTTTTTAGACAGCACAAACCACAGCCTCCCAGACATTGTTGAGAGAGCTGCACTGTTTTCCTTCATTGTAAAATTCCCATTTAAGAAGGTCCCACAGGTTTTCAATAGGATTTACAGTGGGACAAAAAAGTATTTAGTCAGTCAGCAATAGTGCAAGTTCCACCACTTAAAAAGATGAGAGGCGTCTGTAATTTACATCATAGGTAGACCTCAACTATGGGAGACAAACTGAGAAAAAAAATCCAGAAAATCACATTGTCTGTTTTTTTAACATTTTATTTGCATATTATGGTGGAAAATAAGTATTTGGTCAGAAACAAACAATCAAGATTTCTGGCTCTCACAGACCTGTAACTTCTTCTTTAAGCGTCTCCTCTTTCCTCCACTCATTACCTGTAGTAATGGCACCTGTTTAAACTTGCTATCAGTATAAAAAGACACCTGTGCACAGCCTCAAACAGTCTGACTCCAAACTCCACTATGGTGAAGACTAGTGTTGAGCGATACCGTCCGATACTTGAAAGTATCGGTATCGGATAGTATCGGCCGATACCCGAAAAATATCGGATATCGCCGATACCGATATCCGATACCAATACAAGTCAATGGGACATCAAGTATCGGAATGTATCCTCATGGATCCCAGGGTCTGAAGGAGAGGAAACTCTCCTTCAGGCCCTGGGATCCATATTAAAGTGTAAAATAAAGAATTAAAATAAAAAATATTGTTATATTCACCTCTCCGGCGGCCCCTGGACATCAGCGGGAGGATCCGGCGTCCGGCACGGCTTCTTTCTTCAAAATGCGCGCCTTCAGGACCTGTGGAATGACGTCCCGGCTTCTGATTGGTCGCGTGCCGCCCATGTGACCGCCACGCGACCAATCAGAAGCCGCGACGTCATTCCTCAGGTCCTAGAAGGCGCTCATTCTAGGACTTTAGCTGAGGAATGACGTCGCGGCTTCTGATTGGTCGCGTGGCGGTCACATGGGCGGCACGCGACCAATCAGAAGCCGGGACGTCATACCACAGGTCCTAAAGGCGCGCATTTTGAAGAAAGAAGCCGTGCCGGACGCCGGATCCTCCCGCTGATGTCCAGGGGCCGCCGGAGAGGTGAATATAACAATATTTTTTATTTTAATTCTTTATTTTACACTTCCGATACCGATACCCGATATCACAAAAATATCGGATCTCGGTATCGGAATTCCGATACCGCAAGTATCGGCCGATACCCGATACTTGCGGTATCGGAATGCTCAACACTAGTGAAGACCAAAGAGCTGTCAAAGGACACCAGAAACAAAATTGTAGCCCTGCACCAGGCTGGGAAGACTGAATCTGCGGTAGCCAACCAGCTTGGAGTGAAGAAATCAACAGTGGGAGCAATAATTAGAAAATGGAAGACATACAAGACCACTGATAATCTCCCTCGATCTGGGGCTCCACGCAAAATCCCACCCCGTGGGGTCAGAATGATCACAAGAACGGTGAGCAAAAATCCCAGAACCACGCGGGGGGACCTAGTGAATGAACTGCAGAGAGCTGGGACCAAAGTAACAAGGCCTACCATAAGTAACACACTACGCCACCATGGACTCAGATCCTGCAGTGCCAGACGTGTCCCACTGCTTAAGCCAGTGCATGTCCGGGCCCGTCTGAAGTTTGCTAGAGAGCATTTTGATTATCCAGAGGAGTTTTGGGAGAATGTCCTATGGTCTGATGAAACCAAACTGGAACTGTTTGGTAGAAACACAACTTGTCGTGTTTGGAGGAAAAAGAATACTGAGTTGAATCCATCAAACACCATACCTACTGTAAAGCATGGTGGTGGAAACATCATGCTTTGGGGCTGTTTCTCTGCAAAGGGGCCAGGACGACTGATCCGGGTACATGAAAGAATGAATGGGGCCATGTATCGTGAGATTTTGAGTGCAAACCTCCTTCCATCAGCAAGGGCATTGAAGATGAAACGTGGCTGGGTCTTTCAACATGACAATGATCCAAAGCACACCGCCAGGGCAACGAAGGAGTGGCTTCGTAAGAAGCATTTCAAGGACCTGGAGTGGCCTAGCCAGTCTCCAGATCTCAACCCTATAGAAAACCTTTGGAGGGAGTTGAAAGTCCGTGTTGCCAAGCGAAAAGCCAAAAACATCACTGCTCTAGAGGAGATCTGCATGGAGGAATGGGCCAACATACCAACAACAGTGTGTGGCAACCTTGTAAAGACTTACAGAAAACGTTTGACCTCTGTCATTGCCAACAAAGGATATATTACAAAGTATTGAGATGAAATTTTGTTTCTGACCAAATACTTATTTTCCACCATAATATGCAAATAAAATGTTAAAAGAACAGACAATGTGATTTTCTGGATTTTTTTTTCTCAGTTTGTCTCCCATAGTTGAGGTCTAGTTGAGGTAAATTACAGACGCCTCTCATCTTTTTAAGTGGTGGAACTTGCACTATTGCTGACTGACTAAATACTTTTTTGCCCCACTGTAGGTCAGGTAAGGAAGAGGGCTATGACATTATTCTTTCATCTTTAAGGCCTTTATTGTCAGACAAGCAGTGGAGTAATTCGAAGCATACAATGGAGCATTGTCCTGCACAAAAAGTCGTAGTTACTCACCGATAACGGTGTTTCTCGGAGCCCATGACAGCACTACGGAGCACTACGGAGAGAGGGGATCCGCCCTTCAGGGACAGGAAACCTACAGATAAAAGGGCGGTACCTCTCCCTCGCATCAGTTGGTTTACAGAGCATCGGAGGACCTCCAGGTTAGTTTACAACAGAGAAAAAATCATATTACAACATTTCTTAAAAGAGGAACCCCGTGCCTATACTCAAACTATATACAGTATATAAATTATATGTAATTAAAGGTGCTCACCGCACACGTGATGGGAGGGAATAAGTGAGTGCTGTCATGGGCTCCGAGAAACACCGTTATCGGTGAGTAACTACGACTTTCTTGGTCTCCCATGACAGCACTATGGAGAGAATTGCAGAGACTAAGCTTAGGGAGGGACCACCGCCTCGAGAACCCTTCGTCCGAAGGTTAAGTCAGACACAGAGGCTAGATTTAATCTATAGTGTCTAAAAAAGGTCGATGGTGATGACCAGGTGGCCGCTTTACAGATTTGTTCTATTGATACCTCTGACCTCTCAGCCCATGAGGTAGCTACTGCTCTTGTGGAATGTGCTCTTATACCATCTGGGATCTCATTCCCCGAGGATGAATATGCCAAGACTATCGCCTCCTTTATCCACCTTGCCAAAGTACCCTTGGATGCCCGAAATCCTTTTCTGGGACCCTCGAAACAGACAAACAGAGAGCCTTCCTTCCTATACTCTCTGGTGGAATCTAAGTATTGGATTAGGCACCTTCTGACGTCTAGATTATGGAAGTTTTGCTCTTTCTCATTTTTTGGGTTTGGACAAAAGGATGGCAGGGAGACTTCTTGTGACCTATGGAATTTTGATGCCACTTTTGGCAAATAGGCCGGGTCAGGTCTAAGAGTGACTATCATCTAATATTTTAGTGAAGGGTGGATTAGAGGATAAGGCTTGAATGTCACTTATTCTGCGTGCGGATGTTAACGCTACCAAGAGAATGGTTTTAAGTGATAGAGTTTTAATGGAAATCGTCTCTATGGGTTCGAATGGAGGACCCGTTAACGCTGAGAGGACTAAATTTAAGTCCCATGAGGGCACTTTCTGAGCGACTAATGGCTTTGATCTTGTCACCGCCTTAACAAATCTAATTATCCATAGGTTGGCCGCAATATTATGGTTATAGAGTGCTCCTAGAGCTGCTATTTGTACTTTAAGAGTACTAACCGACAACCCCTGTTCCAGACCTTTTTGTAGGAACTCCAGTATTTTAGGAATTGAGGGCCCATCTTGGACTTTTACTTTGGAGACGGACAGAAATTTTTTCCAAGTTTTCCCATATATTCTAGTAGTGATGGGTTTTCTACTTTTTAACAATGTGGTAACTAAGTTATCTGAGAAACCTCTTTCTTTTAATAGTCCCCGTTCAAAAACCAGGCTGTCAAATGTAAGTTCGATTCCTGTGGGTGGAAGATCGGCCCTTGATGTAGAAGGTCTGGTATATTCGGCAGGACCCATGGGTCCGAGACCGAAAGCATCCTCAGCCAGGAGAACCACGTCCTTTTTGGCCAGAACGGGGCTATGAGGATCATTTTCGCTTTGTCCTCTCTGACTTTCCGAATGACTGCCAGGATCAGAATAGTTGGAGGAAAGGCATAAGTTAATTTTTGAGTCCACGGAATCATAAAGGCATCTAGAGCCTGTGGATTCCCTACCGGGTTCAGTGAGCAGAATTTGTTCACCTTTTTGTTTTTGTAATTGGCGAATAGATCTATTGTCGGTGCTCCCCACATTTTTGTGATCTGATCGTAGATGGAATGGTTTAGGGACCACTCGCCTTGTTTTAACAGCGATCGACTCAGGTAATCTGCTCTCTCGTTGTTTGAACCCTGAATGTGTAGCGCAGAGAGGGATAGTAGATTTTCTTCTGCGAGGTTGAAAATTTTGGCTGAAGAACTCATGAGTGCCTGAGACCTTGTTCCTCCCTGGTGGTTTATATACGCTACAGTCACTTTGTTGTCCGAAAAAATTTGGACATGATGTCCCTGAATATAGGTCAGAATAGAAAGAAGAGCTTGAAGCACTGCCCAAAGTTCTTTTTGGTTTGAGGATGCTGATATTTCCTGAACTGACCAGGTTCCCTGGGCCACTCTGTCCCCCATATGAGCCCCCCACCCTGTGGGACTCGCATCGGTTGTTATCACCCGGGATATTTGTGTCACCCAAGGAACTCCCTTTGATAAGTTTTGGCTCTCTGCCCACCAACGAAGGGAATGAATAACTGAGGAACTCAGGGTGATTTGACTTTCCAATTTGTCTTTTAGTATTGACTGCCATTCGAGTACGTGCCACTGAAGTTCTCTTGTGTGGAACTGTGCAAAGGGTATCGCTGGTAGGCATGAGGACAGAGAGCCTAGTAGTGACATTGCTCTCCTTAGAGTCATGGAAGGATGGTGAAAAGTTTGCGTTATCATGGCTAATATGTTGTCTTTTTTGGGGTTTGGAAGTCGGCATTCTTGTACTCGAGAGTCTAATGTCAGACCTAGGAACTCCTGTACTTGACAGGGTTCCAACTTTGATTTTTTTAAGTTTATGAGCCACCCCAAGTCCGTCAAGATAGTCATTACCCGGTCCCTCTGTTCTTTGCAACTTTGGGCCGAGTTGCTTACGATGAGAAAGTCGTCTAGGTAAGGGACTATTAATATATTTTGTTCCCTTATGTGGGCCATCATTTCCGCTATTACCTTCGTGAATATTCGAGGAGCTGTAGAGATTCCGAACGGAAGAGCTCTGTACTGAAAAAATCTTAATTGTCCTTTTATGGGAACTGCCAATCTCAGGAATTTTTGAGACTGATTGTGGATGGGCACATGATAATATGCATCGGTTAGGTCTATCACGACCATGTAGCAATTCGGAAACAAGATTTTTATGGTGGACTTTATTGTTTCCATTTTGAATTTGTAATTTTTTACGTATTTGTTCAGGTTTTTTAGATTTATAATGGTCCGAAAGGACCCGTTGGGTTTTGGTACTAAAAAAAGAGGGGAGAAAAAACCTTCTCCTACTTCCTGAGGAGGGATTTCTTGAATCACAGATTTTTGCAGTAGGGAAATGATTTCTTTCTCTAAAGCTGCTTGTTCTGCCACTGAAGATCTTATTTTCGTTTCTATGTACTTCCGGGGAGGAAAAGAAATCAAATCTATTTTTAGACCGTACTGTATGATGTTTAGAATCCAGGTGTTGTTGGATATTTTCTCCCAGGCGGGAAGGAAAGATGTGAGTCTTCCCCCTACCGTAGGCACAATGTCATTTGGCGGGTTTTTTGTCACAAGAGGTGTTGCCAAAGAGATAACCTCTATCCCTTCTCCTGCCTTCTTCCCATTTATTCTGCTCCCTGGGGGGTCTGCGGCGGAAAAATCTCCGATTCCGAGGGACTGCCTGAATGGGGCTGGGCCCAAATTTGGAAACCCCTTCTTTTTGTCTCCTGCTTTTTGGAGAATGTCATCCAGGGTCTCTCCAAACAGAAAATTTCCTTCACACGGAATAGAACATAGCTTTAGCTTTGTCTGGAGATCCCCAGGCCAGCTTTTGAGCCATAAGGTTCTTCTGGCTGCGTTGGAGAGAGCAGCAGCCTTAGATGTTAACCGTACGGAGTCTGCCGAGGAGTCCGCCAGGAATGCTGCTGCTGCTCTAATTGCAGGGATAGAATCCAGTAATTTATTCCTGGGTAGCCCGTCTCTAATTTGACTCTCTAACTGATCAATCCATACCATCAGAGATCTGGAGGTGCAGGTAGCCGCAACAGTAGGCCTCAAGCTACCCCCAGCCGATTCCCATGCCCCTTTAAGAAATGTGTCTGCTTTTTTATCTAAAGGGTCTCTGAGGGTACCCATGTCCTCGAACGGGAGCGCAAATTTTTTCGAGGCTTTTGCCACCGCTACATCTAACTTTGGTGCCTTATCCCAGGAAGTGGATGCGTCATCTTCGAAGGGATATTTTCTTTTAAGCGAGGGTACTGAAGAGTTTCTCCTATCTGGTTTTTCCCATTCTTTTTTAATTAGGGATTGGACATTGGGATTTAAAGGAAAGGTTTTCCGTTTTTTTTGTCCCAAGCCACCAAACATAACGTCTTGGGCTGTTTTGTCAGGTTTAGGCTCCTCCACCCCCATAGTAGCCCTAACAGCTCTCACTAAGGCATCCACTTCCTCGAGTGGAAAACAATGTCGGCCTGAATCTTCCTCGGAGGAGGATAGGGAGGAGTCAGAATCGTCCGAATCTGCGTCTTCAGATGAGGATCGGACAGAGTGGGATTGTACTGTTTCCTTTACTTTATGTTTTCCTTTTTTGGAGGAAGATACAGCATTCTGAACCTCAGTTCTAATGATATTTTTTAGCTCGGATGCAAAGTCGGGAGTCTCCTCACATAGCACACGCTGGATACATGATTTACAAAGCTTTTTGTCCCAGGCTACTGGTAAAGCTTTGTCACAGATGGGGCAGGATTTGTTTTTCCTTTTCTCCAGCTTCTTCTTTCCCTATTAAGGGAGAAGAGGGAGCCCTATTATAATACATTCACGAAGATCAACTCACCATTCGGACGTGCAGGCAGGTACCGGTTCTGGAGGGGGCCCTGGGTCTTGAATGGAAGGTTCCCGAGGAGGTGAACTAGTCTTCGCAGCAGACCTGCTGCGCTGTGTAGAATGGCTGCTAGACCCACTCCTAGCTCTTAGGGTCTGTCTTCTTATGGTGCTGCTGCCTAGGCTGCAGCTCCTGTGGATCGCTGTCCTCCATGATTTACAGGGAGATGGTGCGACAACTGTGTGTGCACCATCTCCCTATTTGTATTTGGCGCCACCTCCGGCGTTCCCCCGCACTTCCGGTCCTGCGTCACGTCCAGGGAGAAGAGAAGCTACCGCGCATGCGCGCGGCAATGACCCGGAAGTCCTGCCGCATTTCCGGAGCGGCGGCCATCTTAGTACACCCGGAGCGTGCGCTTGTCGGCACAGAAGCTCCGGGTGATCCAGCGCCCCTTCCTCTCTCAGAGTCGGCGGCGTTCTCCCTCCGCTCACCCTGAAGAACCCCTCGGTTCCAGCGGTGGCGGCTTCGGGAGCCGGACAAGCCGCGGCAGGAGCCTCCTCGCTGCCGGTACTCGACCGCCCGGTCCCGGTCCATCGGTCTTCATAACAGGTACTACCGGAAAAAGGTTCCCTGTTCAGGGACAGGAAACCAACTGATGCGAGGGAGAGGTACCGCCCTTTTATCTGTAGGTTTCCTGTTACTGAAGGGCGGATCCCCTGTCTCCGTAGTGCTCCGTAGTGCTGTCATGGGAGACCGAGAAATTATGGTTTTCTTGATAGATGCACACTTTTTTTTCCTGTACCACTACTTGAAGAAAGATGAGTCCATCTTCAACCCAAAAAGGTCATATAGCTCATCTTTATAAACACTGCCCATAGTAGTACCCCACCTCTATCTTTTTGGTGTCTGATTTACTCTGCCTGGTCAACAAATATAGGAGGACCCCATGCTATTTTTTTTAATTATTATTTATTTATTAAAGAAGAAGGGGACCTCTCTCTGTGCTTTGCTCCAATTCCTGTGTCATGTACTTCTGGCTGTGTCACAAGATTCACCATTATTTAAATTAGTACACATGCGTAGTTAGCTGAGTTCCCACACTTATTGCGCATGTTATTAGGAAGATAATGTGGTTTTACTGCATCTAATGAAAGTCTATAGGTAATTTATGCAGCAGAGACTGAGCATCTGGAAAGACAAGTCGCATATCAGTCTCTGCGGGGGAGCCGTGGGCATCAGTGCATTGTGGGCATGGGATTTCTTTTAATCCCATCCACTATGCTGTAACAGCTAGACACTGCAGATGTACGCAGCGTCCAACTCGCAGCATTTACTGACCATGGGAACATACCCCAATATATCTGCAAACAAGAAATCATTTTTTTTCCTTCCCAGAAGCTAACTTTCAATTAGCTTTAATTCAAGTGACAAAAAAATGCATGCAATGAAAAAACGCATGTAAAAAAACGCATAAAAAACACAGGTGACCTGCCAGTGACCTCAGATGCAGATTTGGTGCCAATTTCACCTGCGTCAAATCCTGAACAAACACTGAGCCATTCCTGATCATGTGCACATACCTACGTGTCCCAATACTTTTGCCCATACAGTGTATAAAGATATTTTCCCAGAAAAAAAGTTTTTTATGTATTAAATTTTGATCCTTCTGTAATGCTCAGTAGATAAATAATGACTAGTGTTGAGCGACCTTATCTTTTATAGGATCGGGTCGGATTTCACGAAACCCGACTTTTTCAAAAGTCGGGTCGAGTGAAATCGGCCGATCCTATAAAAAAGTCGGTGTTGGGGTCGGCCGAAACCCGAAACCCAATGCAGTGCATTGGGTTTCCATGGTTCCCAGGGTCTGAAGGAGAGGAAACTCTCCTTCAGGCCCTGCGATCCATATTTAGATGTAAAATAAAGAATAAAAATAAAAAATATCGCTATACTTACCCTCTGACGCGCCCTGGTACTAACCGGGAACCTTCCTCCTTCGAATCAGCGCTTCCAGGACCTTGCGGTGACGTCGCGGTGACGTCCGAGGGTGAGTATATTCCTATTAGGTATATACTCACCCTCGGACGCGCCCTGCTTCTTTCCGACAGCCTTCCTTCCTAAGAATCAGTGCTTGCAGGATCTTCGGTGACGTCACGGCTTCTGATTGGTCACGCGAGCGGTCACATGGGCGGTCACGCGACCAATCACAAGCCGCGACGTCACCGCGATGTCACCGCAAGGTCCTGGAAGCGCTGATTCGAAGGAGAAAGGTTCCCGGTTAGAACCAGGGCGCGTCAGAGGGTGAGTATAGCGATATTTTTTATTTTAATTCTTTATTTTACACTTATATCTGAATTCCGATACCAATTCCCGATATCTTAAACATATCGGGAATCGGTATCGGAATTCCGATTCCAGATTCAGAAGATCGCCGACTTCATGGCCGACCCCACACAGGGGTCGGGTCGGGTTTCATGAAACCCGACCTTGCCAAAAGTCGGCGACTTCTGAATATTACCGACCCGTTTCGCTCAACCCTAATAATGACTATTAAAAAACACTGAAAATATAAAAAGTAAATCTTACTAACTAGTTCTCAGTACACAGTAGCTGCTCTATGCTCCATAAGATTTTTAAGTTATTTCTATCCATTATGTTCTGCTCTGTGGAAAAGCCTGCAATGGAAATGAAATCCTTTTAAGTTCCTTCCTGACAAATCAGAGCTAACATAGTGAACAATTAAGAGAAAACACAGGCAAGCTTTTTCGTTAAGCAGGTTAGGAAATGCCCTCTCTGGCCCCATGGAAAATAGGCCATTGGATAAAAGGGAGAAAAGGCGCACATGAAGAATAGATTGCCTTCTGCATATCATGCATGAAACTCATCTATGCAATATTTATATATATATACCGTGTGCGTGTGTGTGTATATATATATATATATATATATATATATATATATATATATATCTCCTGTATATACAGGTATATATATATATACTTATATGTACAGTATATAACATATAGATATATGATTTTGTAATGAATGTAATGATAATCACACATACGCACATACACATGTTAAGATTAATAGCATTACTTTCATTACAAAATATTTTGTTTTACTTTATTTCATGCAAAAATGACCTCATATCAAAACCAATTATATCTAGTATTTTGTTTGACTTCCATGATTATTAAGGACAGCACCAAGTTTTCTAGGCATGGGATTAACAAGTTCCCGATCAGGAGACATATTTTTCACCCTGTTCTTCTTTAGAAATGCAACAGTGGACTTAGATGTGTGTTTTGGATCATCATCATTTGGATCATTATCCTTGGAAAAGTGCATGTTTACCAAGGTCGCAGAGTGATAGTAGCATCTTCTCTTACTCTATAAAGCAGTATATCTGTAAATTCAAGATAACATCATTAAAATTTAGCTCTCTTACACTAAGAGCACTCATGCAGTCCCAAATAAGGACAGTTACCTCCATGTTTCACTGTAGGCACCATGCATTTTCTTTGTACACCTTACCTTTGTGATACCATACAGTGTCAGGATTCAAACCCAGCAGCTCTTGCGCACCAGGCGGCAGGTCTTCCCTCTGAGCTATTCAGTTCACTGGACAGTTCGTGCTAACCCAGATACAAGTACCTGTATTTTTTATTGTCTCCACCTGAGTTTCTGATTGTCTCTACCATGAGTTCCTGACTGGCTCCTGGCATTGCAATTCCTTCTTGCGAGATTATTGAGCTCCAGACCTTTAATCAAGCTCTCCTTTCACCTGCTGCTTCATCCAAGATTATACTGCTACTACCATGTACCGATGTACTGACCCCTGACTATTCCTGACTATGCAACCTGCTGACCCTTTAACTAAATTGCTGCTCCTGTGTACTGACCCCATGGCTATTCCTGACTACTAAAGATTGGTGAACCAAAACAGTAAAGTTCGACATCCGTACTGGGCACTTACACCGAACAATGACTTTACCAGGAAGTCCGTGCAACTGTTCTGGTTCAGCCCCCAAACACAGGGCGGGCTTGTGACGGAGGTAAAATCATTACTGCCAGTCAGGCAGCCAAGGTTCCCATGCTGTCTTTTGCATGATTCCACAGCTGTGATTGGAGGTAAAAAGTTTACCTCCAGTCATTGTCATCGACTGACGGGACTACTGAACTGCGGTGACCTCAGCTGAGATCATCGCTAGCACAGTGAGAAAAAGTCTCACGCTGCAGAAGTGAGTTCACCTCTGTTCACCGGGAGAAATTTCTAATTTCTTCCAATGAACTCTCTGAGCTCAGCGCTGCACAATGAGACTTTTTCACTGCTCTAGTGGTGATCTCACCGCAGTTCAGGGGCTCGGCTGGGGACACAGCCTCAGTGTCAGGTGGTAACCTCGATGATGTCAAAGCTAGTCACCGACGCTTCACTCGCAATAGCTAATTCTCCCAGTGGTTCTCAGCCTGGACGGTCACATCTTAGCACTATCCAGGTTGAAAACTGTTTATCTCCACACATGAATTACAGAATGAAACAGAACGATGGACAGGTGAGATATATGGTTGTTTTTCATTTTTATTTTATTAGAGAAGACAATGGCTTCAATGGAATGGGCATTAGGTGAGTATAATTGTGTTTGTTATTTTTAAATAAAAGGTGAAGAGTGTGTTTTCTTTTTATTTAAAATAAAACACGTTATTCTTGCTGTGTGTTTATTAACAATATTGTGAAGGAGAAAATGGCTAATGAAATCAATTATTAAACCTTATATAAGTCAGTTCCGATATGGTGTAGCAAGATGGAATCTATTTCCTGATCAGGAGCACACTGGAAGGAACTTTTGGAATGTGAAGACGTCACTGAGAATTGGACACTAGACTGAATACCATATATGGAAGTGAAGTTTGAAATGAAGTTGGAATTAACCAATCAGAGTGACACTAACTATTCAGACGTTGTGCGATCTCCCCCATTTCCTGTTTCTAGTATCTTCCTTTGTTCAGAATAATAAAGTTCTGTTGTGTGTAAGCCTTTGCTGAGAGAGGAAGTGTGTATCTGTCTCTGTGTATCTGATGCATTCTTAGCCTCTAAGCTAGCACTCAGCTTATATTTGGTCAGGTACAAGCAATCATATAGATCTTACTTTAAGAGATCACCCTCACAATATAACTATAGGATTAGTAATGGAGAGGCATCTTTCACTCCCTGTCAATTTTCAAGCAAACTTTCCAAGTGGAATGAGCCTTATGTGTAGCTTGCTCAAAAACCAACTTACTGTTCCTCACAATAGTGATGTTGGGACAGTGTGATGGCGCAGCACATTGACATCACACAACACTTCATAAAGGCAATTCTTAGCTCAGTCCAAGCCTAATGCACTATTGGGGTGATTCATGAAGAGTGTCAATTCTCTCATCAGTCTTGATGAAACGGGAGTTTTAGAGCAAATGCTCCTGATTCATCTAGAAGCTCATGCTTCTTAATGAATCAGGCAGCAAAGCGCGTAATGGCAAGCATCTAAGATTTGCCAGATAGCAAAAGCCGCCACACCCTAGTCACAGCCCCGTTCCACCCCATCTCCGCCCACTTTGTCAGAGCTGGGGCGTTTATGGAATGAAAACATTCATGTTGCGAAAAAACTGCAGCTTTTCAAAGCTGTTTTGAAAATTTGGAAAACTTTGGTAGAAAAGCTTTGATGAACTGCTCCTTAAAAATACGGCCTGTTGCAATAAACAGTAGAGAAAGCTGCCATTCCCATAGGGTATCACAGTCCAAATGTTTGGGTAACTTGCAAAAAAATAAATTACTGAGCAGTCTCTCAGTTAACCCAAAGATTTCAGTTAAAGAAAAATGCAAACATTAAGGCCGGCGTCACACACAGCGTAAAACAATACGGTCCGTATATTACGGCCGTAATACGCTGAAAAGTCCCGAAAATAGTGGTCCGTAGCTCCTCCGTAGGCAGGGTGTGTCAGCGTTTTTTGCACATGGCATCCTCCGTATGTAATCCGTATGGCATCCGTACTGCGTGGTTTTCTCGCAGGCTTGCAAAACCAACATACCGCTATAGAAGTGATCCATGTGTCCCAAAAAAAAAAATATATATATATACTGTCTATGTATATATATATATGTCAGTAGACACATATATGTATATATATTAATATTTATTTCAGCGCTATACAACTTGAAAGCCGGTAATTCAATTACCGGCTTTTTCTTTCTCCTTCCTAAACCCGACATGATTTGAGACATGGTTTACATACAGTAAACCATGTCTTCTCTCCATTTTTTTTGCAGATTCCACACTACTAATGTCAGTAGTGTGTATCTGCAAAATTTGGCCGTTCTATCTACTAAATTAAAGGGTTAAATGGCGGAAAAAATTGGCGCAATTTTCTCCGCCAGAGTAGCAAAGCCAGTGATTGAGGGCAGTTATTAATAGCCTGGAGAGGGTCCATGGTTATTGCCCCCCCCCCCCGGCTAAAAACATCTGCCCCCAGCCACCCCAGAAAAGGCACATCTGGAAGATGCGCCTATTCTGGCACTTGGCCACTCTCTTCCCATTCCCGTGTAGCGGTGGGATATGGGGTAATGAAGGGTTAATGCCACCTTGCTATTGCAAGGTGACATTAAGCCTAATTAATAATGGAGAGGCGTCAATTATGACACCTATCCATTATTAATCCAATTGTAGTAAAGGGTTAAATAAAACACAAACACATTATTTAAAATTATTTTAATGAAATAAAAACAATGGTTGTTGGAGTATTTTATTCTACGCCCAATCCAGTCACTGAAGACCCTCGTTCTGTAACAAAAAAAACATAATAAACCAACAATATCCTTACCCTCCGCAGATCTGTAACGTCCAACGATGTAAATCCATCTGAAGGGCTTAAAATAATTTGCATCCACGAGCTTTGCTAATGCAATGATGCTCATGGCTGCAAAAACCCCGGAAAATGAAGGTAAAGTAGGTCAATGACCTATATTTACCTTCATTTGCGGTGAGGCGCCCTCTGCTGGATGTTTCTAGATCGTGGGAACTTTCCTAGAAAGCTCCCAGGCTCGAGTTCATATGAGGACAACCAGCAGAGGGCGCCTCTTATGAACTCGAGCCTGGGAGCTTTCTAGGAAAGGAATCTTACCTCAGTCACTGGCTTTACTACTCTGGCGGAGAAAATTGCGCGGGAGCCCATGCCAATTTTTTCCGCCATTTAACCCTTTAATTTAGTAGATAGAACGGCCAAATTTTGCAGATACACACTACTGACATTAGTAGTGTGGAATCTGCAAAAAAAATGGAGATATGACATGGTTTACTGTATGTAAACCATGTCTCAAATCATGTCGGGTTTAGGAAGGAGAAAGAAAAAGCCGGTAATTGAATTACCGGCTTTCAAGCTGTATAGCGCTGGAATAAATATTAATATATATACATATATGTGTCTCACTGACATATATATATATATATATATATATATATATACCTATTCTATGTGTACACATTAATTCTACCTATTGGACTGGAAGCTGTCAGTGTGATTTTACTGTACACAGCACTGAATTACCGGCTTTTCTCTCTAACACCGCTGCGTATTTCTCGCAAGTCACACTGCTTGTCCGTGTGTAATCCGTATTTTTCACGCTTCCATAGACTTTCATTGGCGTATTTCTTGCGCAGTACGGTGACAAACGAAGCATGCTGCGATTTTGTACGGCCGTAGAAAGCCGTATAATACTGATCAGTTTAATACGGCAGATAGGAGCAGGGGCATAGAGAATAATTGTGCCGTATGTTTTGCAAGTTTTATGGACGTAGTTTCTGCGCTCTTACGTCCGTAAAACTCGCAAGTGTGATGGCGGCCTAAAGGATACACAATAATGGAAGATCTACCTTTTATTCTTATTGCACACTTGCAACCACATAGCATTTTTTCCAATGCTGATATATGTGAATTTACATTTTATGCTTGTTTGGAGTGTTATATTATCATATTGTCAAGCATTTGTTACATATTAAGCTATTATAGCAATACCATAGTGAGTTTTATAGGGCTGTGGGGGGTAATCAAATTTGACAGACACATGAGTTGTAACTGTAGATGGCCTTGATATTTTTAGAAGTAATTACTTCCCTTCTGTAAAGTATTTGCTAACTTAATACACAAACAGAGATTGCCTCCTTAGCTGAAACACTTGTGGTTGGTGCACAAAGGTGGTTATCAGGACAGGAATAGCAAAGTAAGTGTTTTCCCAAATGTTGCCGCAGTATTGAGTTCTATGAGTCACACTGTAAAATAGTAAACACAGGAAAGACTTCCGTGTTGTGGGTCTGTATTTCAGCAGTATTAGTTTCACACACTATTCAGCAAATATGATTTCCTGAAACTACTATATATGTCTGACAAGTTTATGGAGAGAGTGTCAGTATCACTAAGGCTGCCGTCACACTAGCAGTATTTGGTCAATATTTTACATCAGTATTTGTAAGCCAAAACCAGGAGTGGGTGATAAATGCAGAAGTGGTGCATATGTTTCTATTATACTTTTCCTCTATTTGTTCCACTCCTGGTTTTGGCTTACAAATACTGATGTAAAATACTGACCAAATACTGCTAGTGTGACGGCAGCCTAATAGTTTAGTGCACTCTTAGCTTTCTGAGAGCAGATCAATTTTAACCCCTTAGTGACAGAGCCAATTTGGTACTTAATGACCGAGCCAATTTTTACAATTCTGACCACTGTCACTTTATGAGGTTATAACTCTGGAACGCTTTAACGGATCCTGCTGATTTTGAGATTGTTTTTTCGTGACATATTGTACTTCATGTGAGTGGTAACATTTCTTCAATATTACTTGTGATTATTTATGAAAAAAAATGGAAATATGGCAAACATTTTTAAAATTTTGCAATTTTCAAACTTTGTATTTTTATGCCCTTAAATCAGAGATATGTCATGACAAATAGTTAATAAATAACATTTCCCATATGTCTACTTTACATCAGCACAATTTTGGAAACAAAAATTTTTTTTGTTAGGGAGTTATAAGGGTTAAAATTTGACCAGCAATTTCTCATTTTTACAACACCATTTTTTTAAAGGACCACATCACATTTGAAGTCATTTTGAGGGGTCTATATGATAGAAAATAACCAAGTGTTACACCATTCTAAAAACTGCACCCCTCAAGGTGCTCAAAACCACATTCAAGAAGTTTATTAACCCTTTACGTGCTTCACAGGAACTGAAACAAAGTGGAAGGAAAAAATTAACATTTAACTTTTTTTTGCAAACATTTTAATTCAGAACCATTTTTTTTATTTTATCAAGAGTAAAAACAGAAATATAACCATAAATTTTGTTGTACAATTTCTCCTGAATACGCCGATACCCCATATGTGGGGGTAAACCACTGTTTGGGCGCACCGCAGAGCTTGGAAGTGAAGGAGCGCCGTTTGACTTTTTTCAATGCAGAATTGGCTGGAATTGAGATTGTATGCCATGTCACGTTTAGATAGCCCCTGATGTGCCTAAACAGTGAAAAAACCCCACAAGTGACACCATTTTGGAAACTAAACACGTTAAGGAACTTATCTAGATGTGTGGTGAGCACTTTGAACCCCCAAGTGCTTCACAGAAGTTTATAACGTAGATCCGTGAAAATAAAAAAATCAGATTTTTTTCTACAAAAATGATATTTTTGCCCCCAAATTTTTATTTTCACAAGGGTTACAGGAGAAATTAGACAACAAAAGTTGTTGTACAATTTCTCCTGAGTACGTCAATACCCTATATGTGGGGGTAAACCACTGTTTGGGCGCACTGCAGAGCTTGGAAGAGAAGGAGTGCCGTTTTACTTTTTCAATGTAGAATTGGCTGGAACTGAGATCGGACGCCATGTCGCATTTGGAGAGCCCCTGATGTGCTTAAACAGTAGAAACCCCCACGAGTGACCCCATTTTGGGGACCCCCCATGGAACTTATCTTGATGTGTGGTGAGAACTTTGAAGGCCCAAGTGCTTCACAGAAGTTTATAATGCAGAGTCGTGAAAATAAAAAATACTTTTTTTCCACAAAAAAGATTTTTTAGCCCCCAAGTTTTTATTTTTACAATGGTAACAAGAGAAATTGGACCCCAACAGTTGTTGTCCAATTTGTCCTGAGTATGCTGGTACCCCATATGTGAGGGTAAACCACTGTTTGGGTGCACGGCAGAGCTCAGAAGGGAAGGAGCGCCGTTTTGGAATGCAGACTTTGATAGAATGGTCTGCGGGCATTATGTTGAGTTTGCAGAGCCCCTGATGTACCTAAACAGTAGAAACCCCACACAAGTGACCCCATTTTGGAAACTAGACCCCCCAAGGAACCTATCTAAATGTGTGGTGAGAACTTTGAATGCCCAAGTGCTTCACAGAAGTTTATAATGCATAGTCGTGAAAATATTTTTTTTTCCACAAAAAAGATATTTTAGTCCCCCAAGTTTTTATTTTCACAAGGGTAACAAGAGAAATTGGACCCCAAAGGTTGTTGTTTTGGAAGCTAGACCACCAAAGGAACTTATCTAGGTGTGTGGTGAGAACTTTGAATGCCCAAGTGCTTCACAGACGTTTATAATGCAGAGTCGTTAAAATAAAAAATATTTTTTTTCCATTAAAAAGATTTTTTAGCCCCCAAGTTTTTATTTTCACAAGCGTAACAGGAGAAATTGGTCGGTCCCCAAAAGTTGTTGTCCAATTTATCCCGAGTACGCTGATGCCCCATATGTGGGGGTAAACCACTGTTTGGGCGCAAGGCAGAGCTCAGAAGGGAGGGAGCACCATTTGACTTTTTGAACGCAAAATTGGCTGTCGTGTTTGGAGACCCCCTGATGTACCTAAACAGTGGAAACCCCCCAATTCTAACTCCAACCCTGACCCCAACACACCCCTAACCCTAATTCCAACCCGATCCAAATCCTAATCATAACCCTAACGATAATCACAACCCTAACCCTAAAACAACCCTAATCTCAACCCTAACCATAACCCTAATCAAAACCCTAAATCCAACACACCCCTAATCCTAATCTCAACCCTAACCTCAAACCTAACCCTAATCCCAATACACCCATTACCCTAATCCCAACCCTAACCTTAACCGTAATCCCAAACCTAACCCTAATCCCAAACGTAACCCTAATGCCAACCCTAACCCTAATACCAACCCTAATCCAAACCCTAACTCTAATCCCAACTCTATCCTTAACTTTAGCCGCAACCCTAGCCCTAACTTTAGCCCCAACCCTAGCCCTAACTTTAGCCCCAACCCTAACCCTAGCCCTAATCCTAACTTTAGCCCCAACCCTAACCCTAGCCCTAAACCTAACTTTAGCCCCAACCCTAACCCTAGCCCTAACCCTAATTTTAGCCCCAACCCTAGCCCTAACTTTAGCCCTAACTCTAACCCTAAATTTAACCCTAACCCTAGCCCTAACTTTAGCCCCAACCCTAACCCTAAGGCTACTTTTACACTTGCATCATGTGGCATCCATCGCAATCCGTCATTTTGGACAAAAAATGGATCCTGCAAATGTGCCCGCAGGATGCCTTTTTTGCCCATAGACTTGTATTGCCGACTGATGGCATGTCGCGTCCGTCGTGCACTGGATCCGTTGTGTTTTGGCGGACCACCATCACAAAAAAATCGTCAATGTAACCTTTTTTTTCTACGTCGCGTCCACCATTTCCGCGCTTGCGTGGCCGAAACTCTGCCCCCTCCACCCCAGGACACAGACTGGGCAGCGGATGCGTTGAAAAACTGCATCCGCTGCCCACGTTGTGCACAATTTTCACAACGTGCGTCGGTACGTCAGGCCGACGCATTGCGTCGGCCCCGTACTGACGCAAGTTTGAAAGAAGCCTAACCCTAGCCCTAACCCTAGCCCTAACCCTAAATTTAGCCCCAACCCTAACCCTAAATTTAGCCCCAACCCTAACCCTAGCCCGAACCCTAATTTTAGCCCCAACTCCTCTCTCCTGCCGGCCGGCAGATGGCGGGTGCACTGTGCATGCGCCCGCCATTTTCTTTCCCGATGAAGAAGCCGGCGGGCAGGAGGGGATGCAGGAGGACCCAGGGACACAGGTAAGTATGATAGGGTCCCCAAATCCCCCTATTTCTCTGTCCTCTGATGTGCGATCGCTGATCACATCAGAGGACAGAGAATTACATTGCTTTTTTTTTTTGCGACCACCGGTAAACAGTTAATTACCAGCGATCGCAAAACAGAGGTCAGTAAAAACCGACCCCGATCATGGTCTTTGGGGTCTCGGCTACCCCCAGCAGCCGAGACCCCAAGGATCCTCCGGGTGCCGGCCGGAGGGCGCACTGCGCATGCGCCCACCATTTTTTGCTGGAAAAAGATGGCGGCGCCCATTGGGAGCCACGAGGAACACCGGGGGAGACAGGTGAGTAAATTAAAAGGGAAATCGCGGGGTTTTTTTTGCGATAGTCAGCAAACGGTTAATTACCGGCGATCGCAACTCAGGAGTCAGTAAAAAAAAACCTGAATCATGTTCTCTGGGTCTCGGCTACCCCCGGCAACCGAGACCCCAGAGAAAATCCGACTCTGGGGGCCGCTATTCACTTTTAAGTACCCTTAACTGCCACCGTTAAAAGGCGTATCGGCAGTCGTTAAGGGGTTAAGGAAACCTGTCACATGTAAAAATGTTATTAACCTGCAGACATGGAGTTAAACTGCAGATTAATTTAGCTCTGAACCTGACAGATGCCTGTACTTAGAGCCCCACTGTCGGAAGGAAATTAACTTTATTCCTTCCAGCAGCATTTGACGTTTAGTCATTGGTGTGTCACCAGCATGGTCTCAGTCACTGCTCTATGTATAGAGAGCAGCTGCTGTAACGGTGCCTCTGGCACTGACTGAAAGCCAGCTCTCATTTGGAAGCCACCCCTATGGCTGCAGGCCACATAGAGTTAAGAGAGGCAGCAGGGCTCTGACTGTGGACTCTGGGCAGATTGAGGCTATGTGCACACGTTGCGGATTGGTGTGCGGATTTTTCCACACTGTTTTTGCAAAACCTGCAGGTAAACCACACTACGGATTACCCGCAGTTTTGCCTCGGATTTACCGTGGTTTTTGTGCGGATTCCACCTGCGGTTTTACACCTGCGGATTCCTATTGAGAAGCAGGTGTAAAACACTGCGGAATCCACACAAAGAATTCACATGCTGCAGGAAAAACAAAGCAGTGCTTCAGCGTGTTTTTTTCCTCAGCATGTGCACTACAGATTTTGTTTTCCATACGTTTACATGGTACTGTACAATGCATGGAAAACAGCTGCAGATCCGCAGCGTCAAATCCACTGCAGATCCGCAGCAAAATCTGCAACGTGTGCACATAGCCTCAGAATGGTATCAACCTGCAGTTTAACCTGATATCTGCAGGTTCATAGTGCTTTTTACATGGCAGGTTGCCGATAAGATTTTTCGCACACAGAAATTAACTACATTATATCAAGGAATCTTCTATTTAAAATTCACAAAGAACAGGCACAACGTAAACGTTATTCTTCTATATGGGCTTTATGGGCATCTTGAAGGAGAGTATGTTAAGATATTGTAACATCCTAAATCTGCAGAAAAGGCTAAGGCACTTTGCCAGATCATACACATGGAGGAAGGTATGCTCAATTAACAATTCCATAGTTTTTGGACTTTACACATATAGATTGCCTTTACAAGTGTATTCAAATATCAGGAAATACAGGCTATTCTTTGTATAATGAAAAGTTATGGAAATTTTAAAATATTTATAATAAATATTGGCCCGATTTATCGATCCGAGCCTGGTGTTGTTCAAGCCTGTTTTGATTAGGGGACATCCTGGAGTCAAAAACATCTGATTTGTTAAGTAGTGCATGACTTAATGAATCAAGTGTGTCTTGAAAGTGGAATGTGCCTGTGAGAACCTCACCACAAATTTATGACCTAAGGTACACCATATCCTGTCATAAATTAGAATTAGAATTTCCACACCCTGTTCCACCCTCAGCCAGCCCCAGTTCAAAAAATTTTGGCAGAGCTGGCCAAAAGTGACTTGAAAACACCAAAAGTCGAAAAAAAGGAACAGTTTTCTGGCATAAAAGCTTTGAGGATTTGGCCTCTTACTATGTTATCTAAATCAGGTCCTCAGACATTTAATCATTGCTTATTTTCAGTTGATTAAAATGTTCCAACCTTCATTTTTATGCCTCCTCATTCTAAGCCTGCTTAGTGTATTTAAGCTGGAAAAATAAATAAATAGCAATATCTACTGTACCTCCTTTTCTAACTATTGTACTAACAATTTGTCGCTTTGGTTTCCACTCTACTCACTATTTTTAATTCTTGCTTTCTTACAAACTTTGCAATACACCTTACATAGTAACATAGTAACATAGTTAGTAAGGCCGAAAAAAGACATTTGTCCATCCAGTTCAGCCTATATTCCATCATAATAAATACCCAGATCTACGTCCTTCTACAGAACCTAATAATTGTATGATACAATATTGTTCTGCTCCAGGAAGACATCCAGGCCTCTCTTGAACCCCTCGACTGAGTTCGCCATCACCACCTCCTCAGGCAAGCAATTCCAGATTCTCACTGCCCTAACAGTAAAGAATCCTCTTCTATGTTGGTGGAAAAACCTTCTCTCCTCCAGACGCAAAGAATGCCCCCTTGTGCCCGTCACCTTCCTTGGTATAAACAGATCCTCAGCGAGATATTTGTATTGTCCCCTTATATACTTATACATGGTTATTAGATCGCCCCTCAGTCGTCTTTTTTCTAGACTAAATAATCCTAATTTCGCTAATCTATCTGGGTATTGTAGTTCTCCCATCCCCTTTATTAATTTTGTTGCCCTCCTTTGTACTCTCTCTAGTTCCATTATATCCTTCCTGAGCACCGGTGCCCAAAACTGGACACAGTACTCCATGTGCGGTCTAACTAGGGATTTGTACAGAGGCAGTATAATGCTCTCATCATGTGTATCCAGACCTCTTTTAATGCACCCCATGATCCTGTTTGCCTTGGCAGCTGCTGCCTGGCACTGGCTGCTCCAGGTAAGTTTATCATTAACTAGGATCCCCAAGTCCTTCTCCCTGTCAGATTTACCCAGTGGTTTCCCGTTCAGTGTGTAATGGTGATATTGATTCCCTCTTCCCATGTGTATAACCTTACATTTATCATTGTTAAACCTCATCTGCCACCTTTCAGCCCAAGTTTCCAACTTATCCAGATCCATCTGTAGCAGAATACTATCTTCTCTTGTATTAACTGCTTTACATAGTTTTGTATCATCTGCAAATATCGATATTTTACTGTGTAAACCTTCTACCAGATCATTAATGAATATGTTGAAGAGAACAGGTCCCAATACTGACCCCTGCGGTACCCCACTGGTCACAGCGACCCAGTTAGAGACTATACCATTTATAACCACCCTCTGCTTTCTATCACTAAGCCAGTTACTAACCCATTTACACACATTTTCCCCCAGACCAAGCATTCTCATTTTGTGTACCAACCTCTTGTGCGGCACGGTATCAAACGCTTTGGAAAAATCGAGATATACCACGTCCAATGACTCACCGTGGTCCAGTCTATAGCTTACCTCTTCATAAAAACTGATTAGATTGGTTTGACAGGAGCGATTTCTCATAAACCCATGCTGATATGGAGTTAAACAGTTATTCTCATTGAGATAATCCAGAATAACATCCCTCAGAAACCCTTCAAATATTTTACCAACAATAGAGGTTAGACTTACTGGCCTATAATTTCCAGGTTCACTTTTAGAGCCCTTTTTGAATATTGGCACCACATTTGCTATGCGCCAGTCCTGCGGAACAGACCCTGTCGCTATAGAGTCACTAAAAATAAGAAATAATGGTTTATCTATTACATTACTTAGTTCTCTTAGTACTCGTGGGTGTATGCCATCCGGACCCGGAGATTTATCTATTTTAATCTTATTTAGCCGGTTTCGCACCTCTTCTTGGGTTAGATTGGTGACCCTTAATATAGGGTTTTCATTGTTTCTTGGGATTTCACCTAGCATTTCATTTTCCACCGTGAATACCGTGGAGAAGAAGGTGTTTAATATGTTAGCTTTTTCCTCGTCATCTACAACCATTCTTTCCTCACTATTTTTTAAGGGGCCTACATTTTCAGTTTTTATTCTTTTACTATTGATATAGTTGAAGAACAGTTTGGGATTAGTTTTACTCTCCTTAGCAATGTGCTTCTCTGTTTCCTTTTTGGCAGCTTTAATTAGTTTTTTAGATAAAGTATTTTTCTCCCTATAGTTTTTTAGAGCTTCAATGGTGCCATCCTGCTTTAGTAGTGCAAATGCTTTCTTTTTACTGTTAATTGCCTGTCTTACTTCTTTGTTTAGCCACATTGGGTTTTTCCTATTTCTAGTCCTTTTATTCCCACAAGGTATAAACCGCTTACACTGCCTATTTAGGATGTTCTTAAACATTTCCCATTTATTATCTGTATTCTCATTTCTGAGGATATTGTCCCAGTCTACCAGATTAAGGGCATCTCTAAGCTGTTCAAACTTTGCCTTCCTAAAGTTCAATGTTTTTGTGACTCCCTGACAAGTCCCCCTAGTGAAAGACAGGTGAAACTGCACAATATTGTGGTCGCTATTTCCTAAATGCCCAACCACCTGCAGATTTGTTATTCTGTCAGGTCTATTAGATAGTATTAGGTCTAAAAGTGCTGCTCCTCTGGTTGGATTCTGCACCAATTGTGAAAGATAATTTTTCTTGGTTATTAGCAGAAACCTGTTGCCTTTATGGGTTTCACAGGTTTCTGTTTCCCAGTTAATATCCGGGTAGTTAAAGTCCCCCATAACCAGGACCTCATTATGGGTTGCAGCTTCATCTATCTGCTTTAGAAGTAGACTTTCCATGCTTTCTGTTATATTTGGGGGTTTGTAACAGACCCCAATGAGAATTTTGTTACCATTTTTCCCTCCATGAATTTCAACCCATATGGACTCGACATCCTCATTCCCTTCGCTAATATCCTCCCTTAAAGTGGACTTTAGACAAGACTTTACATAGAGACAAACCCCTCCTCCTCTCCGATTTTTACGATCCTTTCTAAACAGACTGTAACCCTGTAAGTTAACTGCCCAGTCATAGCTTTCATCTAACCATGTCTCGGTTATTCCCACTATGTCAAAGTTACCTGTTGATATTTCTGCTTCTAGTTCTTCCATCTTGTTTGTCAGGCTTCTGGCGTTTGCGAGCATGCAGTTTAGAGGATTTTGTTTTGTTCCAATCTCCTCACTGTGAATTGTTTTAGAAATGTTCTTACCTCCCTTCTGAGTATGTTTTCCTGGGTCGTCTTTGTTCGAGTCTAATGTTTTTCTTCCCGTCCCCTCTTCTTCTAGTTTAACGCCCTCCTGATGAGTGTAGCGAGTCTTCTGGCGAATGTGTGTTTCCCAGGTTTGTTGAGGTGTAGTCCGTCTCTGGCGAGGAGTCCATCATACCAGTAATTCACACCGTGGTCCAGGAATCCAAATCCTTGTTGTCTGCACCATCGTCTTAGCCAGTTGTTTGCATCAAGAATCCTGTTCCATCTCCTGGTGCCATGCCCGTCTACTGGAAGGATAGAAGAAAAAACTACCTGTGCATCCAGTTCCTTTACTTTCTTCCCCAACTCTTCAAAGTCCTTGCAGATTGTCGGTAGGTCCTTCCTTGCCGTGTCATTGGTGCCAACATGTATCAGAAGAAATGGGTGGACGTCCTTGGAGCTGAAGAGCTTTGGTATCCTATCGGTCACATCCTTGATCATCGCACCTGGAAGGCAGCATACTTCTCTTGCAGTTATGTCCGGTCTGCAGATGGCTGCTTCGGTGCCTCTCAGTAGTGAGTCTCCCACCACCACCACTCTTCGTTGCTTCTTGGCTGTACTTTTTGCTGTCACTTGTTGCTGTGTGCCCTTTTCTTTTTTGCTTGCTGGTATTGCTTCATTCTTAGGTGTGCCATCTTCATCCTCTACAAAGATTTGATATCGGTTCTTCAGTTGTGTGGTTGGTGATTTCTCCATGGTCTTCTTGCTTCTTTTGGTCACATGCTTCCACTCATCTGCTTTTGGAGGTTCTCTGACACTTTTTGCACCTTCTGTGACCAGTAGAGATGCTTCTGTTCTGTCTAGAAAGTCTTCATTCTCTTTGATGAGTTTCAAAGTTGCTATTCTTTCTTCCAGACCCCGCACCTTTTCTTCTAAAAGGGCCACTAGTCTACACTTCTGACAGGTGAAATTGGATTCTTCTTCTGGTCGATCTGTGAACATGTAGCACATGCTGCAGCTCACCATGTAGGTTGTCACATCTGCCATGTTGCTCCTAGATCCTGCTGACTTGCTGTGTGTTTTCCTTCTTGTGTAATCTACTCAGCCAAGCTCTCTTGCAATAATGTCCTACAGGCAAAAATTTGGTGATGCTTTCGAAGCAGCTGGTCCCGGCTGTACCCAACGATCTTCTAGCTTAGGGAGACTTCGCTTCTCCCAGAAGGCACCTGGAATATGCAAATTAGCCTCCTGAAGCTTGAATCCCTGGTTTGGTGATGCTTTCGAAGCAGCTGGTCCCGGCTGTACCCAACGATCTTCTAGCTTAGGGAGACTTCGCTTCTCCCAGAAGGCACCTGGAATATGCAAATTAGCCTCCTGAAGCTTGAATCCCTGGTTTTGAAGCTTGAATCCCTGGTTTGAATCCTTGCTTTATTTTTTAAAACAATGTTTGTTAAACAGCTCAGCATGTGATGGAAAAACAGAAGGAATTCATGTCCAGTTCTGACATTTCCCAATCCCCCACCAATCTATTTACTTTCCTGCAGCTAATAACATTGATTACAGTAGTCATGTGGCTAGATGGCACATGATCGGTTACAAGGACATATAAAGGCCGTAAGTGACCATAAAGCACCAGAATGTTGTTTAGCTGGAGAACTCCTATAGCTTGATTTTTTGACATATGATGTCTGTTAAATAAGCACTCCACCAAACAAAACTGCTATCCTCTTACTATACAGTACAGACCAAAAGTTTGGACACTCCTTCTCATTTAAAGATTTTTCTGTATTTTCATAGATATGAAAATTGTATATTCACACTGAAGGCATCAAAACTATGAATTAATACATGTTGAATTATATACTTAACAAAAAAGTGTGAAACAACTGAAAATATGTCTTATATTCTAGGTTCTTCAAAGTAGTCACCTTTTGTTTTGATGACTGCTTTGCACACTCTTGGCATTCTCTTGATGAGCTTCAGGAGGTAGTCACCGGGAATGGTTTTCACTTCACAGGTGTGCCCTGTCAGGTTTAATAAGTGGGATTTCTTGCCTTATAAATGGGGTTGGGACCATCAGTTGTATTGTGCAGAAGTCTGGTGGATACACAGCTGATAGGTCTACTGAATAGACTGTTAGAATTTGTATTATGGCAAGAAAAAAGCAGCTAAGAAAAGAAAAAGAGTGGCCATCATTACTTTAAGAAATGAAAATCAGTCAGTCCCAGTCATGACATCACGTGATTGAAAACTGACTAGCTGACTCTTCCTAAGCTCTATATAGGGATCCAAGAAGTATTGTTTCTCCTTGCGGATAGTGACATGATAAGCATGTCGAGGTGAGGAGACTTAAAGCCGCAATGCTCCTCTGGGAAATATGCAAATTGTCTCTTCAGAGAGGAAGAGGACTAGAACTCTAGTGCCACCTATTGGAAGTAGCAATCCTAACAGTCAATGTCGACCCTTTAACGAGCCTTGTCACATGACTTAGGATAATAGCCAAACCAGAATCTCAATTTGCAGACACTGTGTCTTGGGGAACTGACCCTCGTCAGTGCAAAGTGGAGATATGGTTTGGCTGATTGAGAGGCGTCTGACTGGGATCCAAGAAGTATCGTTTCTCCTTGCAGAGAGTGACATGTTAAGCATGTCGAGGTGAGGAGACTTAAAGCCACAATGATCCTCTGGGAAATATGCAAATTGTCTCTTCAGAGAGGAAGAGGAATAGAACTCTAATGCCACCTATTGGAAGTAGCAATCCTAACAGTCAATGTTGACCCTTTAACGAGCCTTGTCACATAACTTAGGATAATAACCAACCACAGTGTCTGCAAATTGAGATTCTGGTTTGGCTATTATCCTAAGTCATGTGACAAGGCTCGTTAAAGGGTCGACATTCACTGTTAGGATTGCTACTTCCAATAGGTGGCACTAGAGGTCTAGTCCTTTTCCTCTCTGAAGAGACAATTTGCATAAGCTCTATATAGAAACAGGAAGTCTAATTTCCCTGTATTAGTTATATGTCACTGCCAAAGACCCTGGCAGGGTGGGAGGAGCGGAGCAGCTTACTCGGGAGGTGAATAATAATTGCAGGAAATAGAGGCTTCCTGTTTCTACATAGAGCAAAGAAAAGAGAAGAATTAAGAAAGGCAAAATTAACAATTGTAAGTACACAGTGCTATATAATATGATTGCAATATATTGAGAGGATAAAAACATTGATGGGAGAAGTGCTTCTTTAACTGTTCATCATGGATGTCTATATTGTTAGCCCAATATCATTTCTACTTTTTATTATTGCTTTGCTCTTCTTTGAAAAGCATCAATAATGTTTAATAATTTTGTATTAAATATAAAAAGTTGTAGAAACACTAATGCGTGTTGACTCACTTATCCAATGTTCAGCAGTAATTCTATGATTTTTCTTTTCTTGAGAACCTTTTACTTCAGACATCATCTTTGCCAAACTGTTTTATTATACTGCTTATGCGCCAATAAATAAATCTTTTGATCATTTCTAGTTTCACTCCTCTAGGAGTATCTGATCCACTGATGTCTGTGAGATGAAGCAGCAGGGGAGAGATTAAATTAAGGCATCGAGAGCAGAATACCTGCTGGTTTGGGTCCTAAGGAGGAGCAACACAAAAGATTGTAATCCTTGGTAGAAATTGAATAAAGATGGCTTCACTCACTAGTGTAAAAGAGAGGAAAGTATTCCCTGGATGTAACACAAATTAATAATGTGTTTCCAAATTTGTGAATGTCTACATTATATAGGTGCAGGTTTAAGTTCCTATATCCTAAAATATAATTATAGCCTACAGAGAGGAACGTGGATATCTGTTTATCTGCTCTGACATTAAACTAAGGTTTCAGAGTTGAAGCCTTTCTTTCATGGAGCTAAAAATCTGTTTACACATAACAATTATCAATTGATATGTTTGTTTCGGAGACAACAAAATGATTTCCGCCCAGTCTACTGCCGAGAATAGATTAATTATTAACCCCTTCCCGACCTTTGACGCCACGTAGGCGTCATGAAAGTCGGTGCCAATCCGACCTGTGACGCCTACGTGGCGTCATGGCGGGAATGCTTCCCTGCGGGTCCGGTGACCGGGGTCATTCAAATGTCACCGTACCCGCAGGTGCAGGGGGACCTGTACTTCACCCCAGGGGGGGTGGCTTTGCCCCCCCGGGTGTACGATCGCTCCGGGTGACCTTTATTTAACCCCCTTCAGCTCTGATTGGAGCTAGCGTCCATGTGACGCTAGCTCTCCAATCAGATCTGTAGGGGCGGAGTAAAATATGTCTGTCCTTGTTCTCCAGACTCATCCCGTTGCTGGAAGCTGGAGAACGAGGACCCTGCGTTTATACCTGCCCCCGATCGCCGCCGATCGCCGCCGCTGCTGCTGCTCTGCCGCGGTTCCTGCCGCCTCTGCCGCTGCTCCTGCCGCCGCTGTCAGGTACTCCCCTCTCTGCCATCCACCTCTGCGCTCTGCCCCCCTGATCACCCTCCCCCCCGATCTTACCCCCTGCCCCCCTTTTCACCCCCCCGTTGCTGCTGCCAGCTCAATCACCTCAGCTCTCCCAGCTCCTGACAGCCTCTGCCTGCCCCCTGGTGATCACCCCCTGCCCACTTGAGCACCCCCTGCCCCCCTGATCACCCCTGCCCTCCTGATCACCCCCTGCCCCCCCTGCCCCCCTGATCACCCCCTGCCCCCCTTATCACCCCCTGCCCCCCTGATCACCCCCCTGCTGCTGCAGCAGATTTCATCTGCTCCTGCTGCATTGCCTCAGCCCCCCCGCGCCTGACAGCCTCCCCCTGCCCCTCGGTGATCACCCCCTGCCCCCCTGATCACCCCCTGCCCCCCTGATCACCCCCTGCCCCCCTGATCGCCACCCTGATCACCCCCCTGCTGCTGCTGCCGATTCCATCTGCTGCTGTCGCATCGCCTCTGCCCCCCGCGCCTGACAGCCCCCTCCTGTCCCCCGGTGATCACCCTCTGCCCCCCTGATCACCCTCTGCCCCCCTGATCACCCCCTGCCCCCCTGATCACCCCCGTCCCCCAGATCATCCCCTGCTGCTGCCGCCGATTCCATCTGCTGCTGCTACTGCATCGCCTCTGCCCCCCTGCGCCTGACAGCCCCCTCCTGTCCCCAGTGATCACCCACTGCCCCCCTGATCACCCCCTGCCTCCCTGATCACCCCCCGTCCCCCTGATCACCCCCCGTCCCCCTGATCACCCCCCATCCCCCTGATCATCCCCCGTCCCCCGATCACCCCTGCTGCTGCCGATTCCATCTGCTACTGCATCGCCTCTGCCACCCCCGCGCCTGACAGCCGCCCCCGCTCCTGACATCCACCTCCGCTCCTGACATCCGCCCCCGCCCCTGACAGCCGCCCCCGCCCCTGACAGCCGCTCCCGCCCCTGACAGCTGCCCCTGACATCCGCCTCCGCTCCTGACATCCGCCCCCGCTCCTGTCAGCCGCCCCCGCCCCTGACAGCCGCCCCCGCCCCTGACAGCCGCCCCCGCCCCTGACATCCACCCCTGCTCCTGACATCCGCCTCAGCTCCTGACATCCGCCTCAGCTCCTGACATCCGCCTCAGCTCCTGACATCCGCCCCCGCGCCTGGCAGCCGCCCCCGCTCCTGGCAGCCGCCCCCGCGCCTGGCAGCCCCCTCCTGCAGTAGAAAGTTTCACCAAACACTCGCACATACACACACGCACACTATAATAAAGTTTAGTTTTTTACACACACCACACACACAATGTCCCGCTCATCCCAGTCATCCCAGTCACAAAGGCTGTACACAGCTGAGGAGGCATATTCCTTTCTTGCCTCCGAAGCTGATAGTGAGGGAGAGAACCCCACTTTTCTGTATTCCTCCCACTCTTCCTCCTCTAGTGACACCGACTCGCCACCCCCAAGATGTCGCAGGTCGAGAAATCGTCCGGAGCCCAGGGGAGGAGAGCCGGAGCCCAGGGGAGGAGAGTCGGAGCCAAGTGGAAGTAACCCCCAACCTAGTGCAAGTGATGCCCAACCTAGCACTAGTGCCCCCGTCTGGACCCCCATCCCTGAAAATTTTGCTCCACGGATTCCTGATTTCATTCCCCAATCAGGAATCCAATTTGAGACTGCCAACCTCCGGGAAATAGACTTTTTCAAAGTCTTTTTCTCGGAGTCAATCGTCAGTCTCATGGTCGAGCAAACAAATTTGTATGCCCTGCAATTTTTTGCCGAAAACCCAAGTTCATCATTTACTACTTGGAATCCCGTTGACTCTGTAGAAATGATGAAATATTGGGGACTGGTCCTTCACATGGGGATTGTGAAGAAACCAGAAATTCGCCAATACTGGAGTACTGATATTTTATATCAAACTCCATTATATGGCATGGTTATGATACGCAAACGTTTTGAGGCGATTCATAAATTTCTCCACTTTAGGGACAACACGGACATCCTTCCTCGCGATGACCCGAATTTTGATAGACTGTTCAAAATTCGGCCGGTCATCGAACACTTCAGCAACAAGTTTGCTGAAGTGTACATTCCCCAAAAGGAAATTTGTGTGGATGAATCCCTCATCCACTTCAAAAGGGAGGCTTCAGTTCCGTCAGTACCTGCCCAGCAAAAGGGCAAGGTACGGGATAAAACTCTATAAGATCTGCGAGAGTACCTCAGGGTACACTCTCAGCTTTAGAGTTTATCAAGGAAAGGACAGCAGTATCCAGCCCCCAGAATGTCCACCTGCTCTGGGGGTGAGTGGGAAAATAGTGTGGGATTTGGTCCACCCACTGCTTGATAAAGGTTACCATCTGTACGTTGATAACTTTTATACAAGCATCCCACTCTTTCAATCCCTCTCTGCCAGAGCTACCGTCGCTTGCGGTACCGTGCGCAGAAACAAGAGGGGTCTCCCTTTGTCACTAATTGAGCAGGTTCTCCCAAAGGGTGAGAGCCGGGCCCAATGTAGAGGCAACATGCTTGCGGTCAAGTTCAAAGACAAAAGGGACGTCTTTTTCTTGACCACAATCCATGGTCCCGGCACCACGGCCACCACCGTTCGAGGTACCCCAGCACAGGTCCACAAACCGGACTGTGCCCTGGGGTACAACAAACACATGGGGGGAGTTGATCTTTCTGATCAAGTCCTCCAGCCCTATAGTGCCATGCGGAAGACGAAGGTGTGGTATAAAAAACTGGCTGTGCACATCGTGCAAATGGCACTGTATAACGCATACGTGCTATCACGATGTGCAGGCCAGACCAACAACACCTTCCTTCAGTTCCAGGAGGCGGTGATAAAGGCCCTAATGTTTGGAGGCGAGGAAGGAGCGGGCCCCAGCACCCCTGGAACTCAAGTGTCCCGTATGGTACCAGGGCAACATTTTCCTTGTGAGGGGAGAGCAAAAAAAAGGTGCCGGGTGTGCTATAAAAGGGGGATAAGAAGGGAAACTCGTTTCCAATGTGAAACGTGTCCCGACAAACCTGGACTGTGTTTGAATGAATGCTTCAGAATTCATCACACGTCCGTGGACTAAACACATCCTGACATTCCCCTACAGAACTCACCCACACCAGGCTGATATACACAACACCACACACACACCCCAACCTGACGTACACTACACCACACCCCAACCTGACGTACTCTACACCACACACTCCAACCTGACGTAGTGTGTCAGGTTGGTGTGTATGGAGTAGTGTACGTCAGATTGGTGTGTGGTGTGGTATAGTGTACGTCAGGTTGGTGTGTGTGTATGATGTACACTACACCACACACCCCAACCTGACGTACACTACACCACACCCCAACCTGACGTACACTACACCACACACTCCAACCTGACGTAGTGTGTCAGGTTGGTGTGTATGGAGTAGTGTACGTCAGGTTGGTGTGTGGTGTTGTATAGTGTACGTCAGGTTGGTGTGTGTGTATGATGTACACTACACCACACCCCAACCTGACGTACTCTACACCACACACTCCAACCTGACGTAGTGTGTCAGGTTGGTGTGTATGGAGTAGTGTACGTCAGATTGGTGTGTGGTGTGGTATAGTGTACGTCAGGTTGGTGTGTGTGTATGGTGTACACTACACCACACACACCAACCTGACGTACACTACACCACACCCCAACCTGACGTACACTACACCACACACTCCAACCTGACGTAGTGTCAGGTTGGTGTGTATGGCGTAGTGCACGTCAGGTTGGTGTGTGGTGTTGTATAGTGTACGTCAGGTTGGTGTGTGTGTATGGTGTACACTACACCACACACACCAACCTGACGTAAACTACACCACTCCCCAACCAGACGTACACTACACCACACACTCCAACCTGACGTAGTGTGTCAGGTTGGTGTGTATGGCGTTGTGTACGTCAGGTTGGTGTGTAGTTTGGTATAGTGTACGTCAGGTTGGTGTGTGTGTGGTGAATACTACACCACACACACCAGACATACACTACATACCTTCCATACGCAACATGGTGTCCGCTAATGAATGGAGCTAATTTTCCATTCAAAAAGTGAAATGGCGCTCCTTCCCTTCCGAGCCTTGCCGTGCGCCCAAACAGTGGTTTACCCCCACATGTGAGATATCAGTGTACTCAGGAGAAATTGCCCAACAAATTTTAGCATCCATTTTAGCCTGATGCCCATGTGAAAATGAAAAAAATTGAGGCTAAAATAAAATTTGTGTGAAAAAAAAGTACTTTTTCATATTTATGGATCAATTTGTGAAGCACCTGGGGGTTCAAAGTGCTCAATATGCATCTAGATAAGTTCCTTGGGTGGTCTAGTTTCCAAAATGGGGTCACATGTGGGGGAACTCCAATGTTTAGGCACACAGGGGCTCTCCAAACGCGACATGGTGTCCGCTAAAGATTGGAGCTAATTTTTCATTCAAAAAGTCAAATGGCGCTCCTTCCCTTCCGAGCCTTGCCGTGCGCCCAAACAGTGGTTTACCCCCACATGTGAGATATCAGTGTACTCAGGAGAAATTGCTCAACAAATTTTAGCATTCATTTTAGCCTGATGCCCATGTGAAAATGGAAAAAATTGAGGCTAAAATAAAATTTTTGTGAAAAAAAAGTACTTTTTCATATTTATGGATCAATTTTTGAAGCATGTGGGGGTTCAAAGTGCTCAATATGCATCTAGATAAGTTCGTTGGGTGGTCTAGTTTCCAAAATGGGATCACATGTGGGGGAGCTCCAATGTTTAGGCACACAGGGGCTCTCCAAATGCGACATGGTGTCCGCTAAAGATGGGAGCTAGTTTTTCATTCAAAAAATCAAATGGCGCTCCTTCCCTTCTGAGCCCTGCCGTGCGCCCAAACAGTGGTTCCCCCCCACATATGAGGTTTCAGCGTACTCAGGACAAATTGGACAACAACTTTTGGGGTTGAGTTTCTCCTTTTACCCTTGGGAAAATAAAAAAAATGTTGCTAAAAGATCATTTTTGTGACTAAAAAGTTAAATGTTCATTTTTTCCTTCCATGTTGCTTCTGCTGCTGTGAAACACCTGAAGGGTTAATAAACTACTTGAATGTGGTTTTGAGCACCTTGAGGGGTGCAGTTTTTAGAATGGTGTCACTTTTGGGTATTTTCTCTCATATAGACCCCTCAAAGTGACTTCAAATGTGAGGTGGTCCCTAAAAAAAATGGTGTTGTAAATTTTGTTGTAAAAATGAGAAATCGTTGGTCAAATTTTAACCCTTATAACTTCCTAGCAAACAAAAATTTTGGTTTCAAAATTGTGCTGATGTAATGTAGACATGTGAGAAATGTTATTTATTAACTATTTTGTGTCACATATCTTTCTGGTTTTACAGAATAAAAATTAAAAATTTGAAAATTGCGAAATTTTCAAAATTTTCGCCAAAATTCCGATTTTTTTTAGAAATAAACGCAAAAATTATCGGCCTAAATTTACCACTAACATGAAGCCCAATATGTCACGAAAAAACAATCTCAGAACCGCTAGGATCCGTTGAAGCGTTCCTGAGTTATTACCTCATAAAGGGACACTGGTCAGAATTGCAAAAAACGGCAAGGTCTTTAAGGTCAAAATAGCCTGGGTCATGAAGGGGTTAAACAATAAAACTGTACTGTTTATTATTAGCACAGATTGATCCTACATACATTAAAATCATCACTATCATTACCATTATCACTAAATATACATGCAGCTCACATCCACTACAATCAAACTTGGTGTCACATGTATAATGATCATACTAATTAAAATGTCCTTCAGAAGCTTGTCACATCAACTGATCACTGCAGACCTGACTTCTGAACCGTACCCTAATTTGCTGTTATCATTACCAATGGAAAATGTGTATTGATATGCAATGCAAATGAAATATTACATGCAATGTCAATATCAATATTTTACATGTATTGGTCAAATCCAGTTTTTCTATTTATTGACCTATTGGGCTGGCTGATAAAGGGAGGGCTTGAGTGTAATACTTTTCTCTGATGTACAAATTCACAAATCAGACATATTTTGAGAGAGAGAGCAGATGATTTAGAATATTTCTGCAATATATGCAACTAAAGAGGTTGTCCACTACTTTTACATTGATCACCTATCCTTAGGCGGCAGCGGCAGCCACCGGCCGGAAGTGCTCACTTGCCGAGCTGCTCCGTCTACTCGTAGTGGCTAGGGTTTGATACTATACATCCGCTTCCTATTGCTATGAATGAGAGGTGGATGTACGGTACCAAGCTACCAGAAGATGGAGCAACTTGGAAAGTGAGTATTTCCGGTCGTCAGCAGCCATCACAGAAAACAGATGATCAGCAGGGGTGTTGCGTCAATCAGACATTGATGACCTATCATAAGGATAGGGTATCAATGTAAAAGTAGTGGACAACTTCTTTAATGTAAAAAAAAAAACCTCATTTAACTTACCCTAAAATATGTTTATGGAGGTTCAAAGGAGAAAACTATTCTTTTTTGTTTTGTGATACATGTGTATGGTCTTCTTCTGCACTACATTCTTCAAAATTGCCTCTGAGGTTCATGCTTTTAGACTGTTTTGTGTAATTTTAGCTCAAAAAGTCATATTTTCCATTAAAATGTATCAAAATGTTTGCAAACATTACAGACATACATAAACAATAATATTAATACACATATAAAATAGGCCTTAAAACGGTGCATTCCTTATTAAAAGAAGAATATATCGCAAATGAGAAACAGGTAAAAAAACTAAAAAAAAAACAAAAATATGCGCAAATGTGAAAAGAAATCAGGCCCTATAATTTTATGTAATACTATTATGGTATTTAACATATTTTCTATAAGTACACATCGTAATTAAGTCAATAATTACCTAACACACTGCAAGTACAACTGACAATACTGAATTTCCACATACTAACATAGTAGGCACTGATGAAAATGACTTCAAGAAAGTTATTCTTCTTACCTAGAACAACTAATATACTGTAAACCAGTGATAAGCAAGACAAGTAGGACGAAAGAGTACCATGGGGAAAGAGGTTAATAAAGAATGTATGATTTCAGGGTCTCTCTGGACACATATTGTGAGATGAGAAATAAAAATGCAGTAAAAACAGCAAAACTGCAATAATTATTTGCAGGGACAACATGTATTATGAAGGTGACCTTATTCAGGCTGAAACACTGAGGATTTGAAGATCTATAAAAAATTTGAAGAAGGAAAAAGTATGTGGCTTAGATATACCATTACTTTGTCCTTCATGTAAAATACATTACACCTTAGGAAGTCCATTTTAATAACAGCAAAACATCATGTCCTTCTAAATGCAGTGAACATCAGAGAAAGCCTTCCGTATACTATTTTCAGTGGCATTTTTTACACTACTACAATTTATGTTTTGATCAGTAGTTCCTGTACAAGGCCAGGTAATCCTAAAGGAGCTCAGTTATGATCTCTGCAACATATGTCTAATTTTACCCAGATGAAATGTTTCATTCTAAAAATGATCTTTCCTTAGAAGAATAGGAAATTGGGAGTAATTCTCTGACATACAGGTGAGTCAGCAACTGAGCTAGTAAAACTGTGCTTATATATATCATGTAGAAGTACAAATCTCTAAATCCAATGTAACATGAGGCGGTTAGAAACTAAGAACAGAGAACAATGAAAATGTACAGTATGTCTAATAATAATCTAATAATAATAATAATAATTTCTTCTTTCTAAAAAGGATAATTAAAGGCATTCCATACACTTTCCAAAATCAATTCACATGTCCTAGAGATTTCAGATGTTTTTATCAGCAGAAGCAACCAGCTAAGCGCTGCTCTCTTCTCAGACTTAAGTCTATAGAGCAGCGCTCAACTTGAATTCTTCTGCCAAGTCACTTTTGAGATCAGTGGGGACTTCAATGCCTGAAACTCAAAACTGAAATTCCTCTTTGACTTGTGTAACATTTTCTACAAGTGATGTTAAGATAAAAAAAAGACAATGTGGAGTCATGCATGACTACCACTTTAGTCAACCCATAACCACAATTTTAGTACCTCATCATATTAAACATACATTTGTATATTCTAACACCTGTTACCATCTTGTTTTCAAGAACAAACAATTAAAGTTTACGTCAGCATGCAATCCATCTAGTCATATCACACTGTAGTAAAAAAAACTACCTACATCAGTATAAGGAAGAATATATAAGGGGCCCAAAATGCACCAAAAACGTAAAAAATAACTACAGTTGTGTAAAAGTGTTTGCCTCCTTCCTGATTTCTTATTCTTTTGCATGTATGTCACACTTAAAATGTTTAAATGTTACAGACCACCAAACAATTTTAACTATTAGACAAATAACACAAGTAAATGCAAAATGCAGTTTTTAAATGAAGGTCTTTATTATTAAAGGAAAAAACATCCAAACCTACAGAGCCCTATGTGAAAAAGTGATTATCCTCCCTTAAAACATAAATTAACTGTGGCTTATCACATCTTTGGTAAGCTAACGTCAAATTTCCTAGCCACAGGCCTGATTACTGCCACAGCTGTTCTCAATCAAACAATCACTTAAATAGAACCTGCCTGGCAAAGTGAAGTAGATCAAAAAGAGCCTAAAAAAGCTAGATATCATGTCAAGATCCAAAGAAATTCTTGAACATAATGAGAAATAAAGTAATTGAGATTTGTCAGTCTGGAGAAGGTTATAAAGCCATTTGTCAAGTTTTCGGACCCCAGCAAACCACAATGAGAACCATTATCCACAAATGGTAAAAATATTGAACAATGGCCAATCTTCTGACGCAATCAAAATTAGCCCAATAGCACAAGAGGTGACAAAAGACCCCACAACAACATCCAAAGAACTGCAGGCCTCACTTAAGGTCAGTGTTCTTCACTCCCCCCATAAAAAAAGAGACTGGGAAAAATGGTCTGATTAGCAGATGGAAATGACTGCTGAGCAATAAGGACATATAGGCTTGTCTCAGCTTTGCCAGAAAACATCTTGACTTTTGGGAGATTTCTCTGTGGGCTGATGAGACAAAAGTTGAATTTTTGGAAGGTGTATCTCCCACTACATCTGGCGTAGAATAAACACAGCACTTCTGGGAAGGAGTATCGTACCAACAGTAATATAGTAATATATGGTGATGGTAATGTGATGGTCTAGGTCTGTTTTGCTGCTTCAGGACCTGTAAGACTTGCTGAAGTAAATGGAACCATGAATTCTGCTGTCTACAAAAAAATTCCGAAGGAGAATATCAGGCCATCTGATGAAGCACTCTTGGGTAATGCAGCAGGACAATGATCAAAAACACACTAGCATGTCCACTTCAGAATGGCTTAATAAAAACAAAATTAAGACTTTTTAGTGGTTTAGTCAAAGTCCTGACTGTACTATAATTAAGATGTCCCTGAATTGCAACAAAGATGAGTGGGCAAAATTCCTCCACAGTGTTGTAAAAGACTCATTGCTAGTTATCACAAACATTTAATTACAATTATTTCTGCTAAGGGTGGCCCAACCAGTTATTAGGTTTAAAGGGTGATCACATTTTGACACAGAACCCTGTAGGTTTGGATTTAATTTTCCCTTAATAATACAGACCTTATGTTAGGGCTAGCGGAACGCACCAAATAATTAGGAAGATGGTATATGGTACGTTTGGAGCCTGGGGTCCACCATGCAGAGATGGAACCTGCTGCTGAGTAATGATGGACTATATGGGGATGCAATATGGATACACACATAGGTTAGCTTCAACCGGTATGAAGGAAGTGAACCCTGTTGCGTCACAGGGCGCAGTACTGCACAAAGAGCGCAAGCAAGGAGTCACATGACTCTATCCATAGACTCAGGGAAAGAGTTCCTCTAGACCTCTTGTGCTCGACCCTGCTACTGGGGTGTCAGAGTTAAACAAAAATAAAGTAAACGCACAAGAGTGCGTGCAGTGCCACTCTGGCGGACGCCACTAACCACCCAGACTTGGGTCAGGAAAGAGCTCTATTAGCGCACGGCGCTGCACTGGTGGTCACTGCAATCAGATGCTGTATCATGTGTTAGGTGCAGGTAGCACTGTTGGGCACTAGATAGCAAGCATCCACCATTCGAGAGCAGTCAACAACACTAGGAAGGGGGATGATTAAAGAGCGACAGTCACACGTCTACACACACTTTTTCAAGTATACACTAGTGCATGGCTGAGCGGCCATGCGAACCTTTTATAGCAGCAGTGCTACGGGACCTTCCAGATGGTCCAATAGAAGCTGCAACAGGACCTGAGAATGTGACCCCCGACCTCCAATGGGAGGTCGTCCCATGGGCATACTCAGTATGGGAAAAGCAGAACTTCGTCCCAGAAAGACCTGCTCAATTCTGATCAGTGTTAGCTACAAAGGCAGAGCCTGGAAGGGCAGCAGTAACCAGTCGCACAGCATCAGCTTGAGCCAGACGCTGGGACCAATGTCTCCGCTGAGCAAGCTCCACTGCTGCTGGAGAAGAATGGGAGACCGCAGTGGAGATGGTTCGAGATTACCCCTGTACAGAGGTGGGAACTCGACACCTAACACCTTAATTTAAAAACTGCATTTTGTCTTTACTCGTGTTTAGTGTTGAGCGATACCGTCCGATATTTGAAAGTATCGGTATCGGATGGTATCGGCCGATATCCGAAAAATATCGGATATCGCCGATACCGATATCCGATACCAATACAAGTCAATGGGACACAAATATCGGAAGGTATCCTGTAATGGATCCCAGGGTCTGAAGGAGAGGAAACTTTCCTTCAGGCCCTGGGATCCATATTTAAGTGTAAAATAGGAATAAGTGCGTTAATGACATTCGATGACGTCGCGGCTTGTGATTGGTCGCGTGAGCGGTCACATGACCACTCAGTGACCAATCACAAGCCGCGACGTCATCGAAGGCCCTTTACGCGCTCATTCTTTGGAACAAAAGCAAGGCGGTTGCAGAGGTGACGACCAGGGTGCGTCAGAGGGTAAGTATATCAATATTTTTTATTTTTATGCTTTATTTTACACATTAATCTTAATCCCGATACCGATTCCCGATATCACAAAAATATCGGAACTCGGTATCGGAATTCCGATACCGCAAATATCGGCCGATACCCGATACTTGCGGTATCGGAATGCTCAACACTACTCGTGTTATCTTTGTCTAATATTAAAATTTGTTTGGTAACTTGAAACATTTAAGTGAGACAAACATGCAATAGAATAGGAAATCAGGGAGGAGGCAAAGACTTTTTCACACAACTGTATATAGAAATATGCAAGGTTCAAAATGAATAAAAAAATATATACTTTACTGGATAACAAAATATTTAAAAGCATAGAAATAGACATACAAAGGTCAGACATATAAAATACTAAAGCTAATTAAGTGATAATAAAAAAAAAACTGCAAATCCATACTGAATTACAAGTGGTTCTCACTAAATTAGAATATCAACAAAAAGTTATGAATCTTCCTCAAATTTTAGAATGGCAATTTCTTAACAATCCTTTCAAGGCAGTGGTTTTCCCAGTTGCTTGCTCACCCTTCTCCACCACACTTTTTCCTTCCACTCAACTTTCCATTAATATGCTTGGATACAGCACTCTGCGAACAGCCAGATTATTTAGCAATGACCTTTTTTGGCTTACCCCCCTTGCGGAGTGTGTTAATGACTGCCTTCTGGACATCTGTCAAGTCAGCAGTCTTCCCCATGATTGTGGAAGACTAAGGGAACTTTTTACATGCTTTGGAAGCCTTTGCACATTTTTTTTGTTAATTATTCTAATTTACTGAGATAATAACTTTTTTGCATTGGCTGTAAGCCATAATCACTTGGGATAAAATAGAGTTCTAGTGAAATGGTCGTGATTTTCCTCTCCACGTCAAACCCTGAATTGAAGTAATTATGAAAAAGTTGCTGTGTGCCCTAGTTTGACCCGATATTCAGATCACACTTGGCCATGCAAGCTAAGGAGTCCATGGAAAGTATCAGATTGCACTAGAATGAATTCTAAGTGCAACCCGGTAACCATGGACTGACTGAATGGAGAAAATGGAGACGTTTTTTCTCCACCAAATCTTCATCTGAGAGAATCAGATCACACTATGCTGACACTCTGATCAGAGTTTAAGAAGAGTGTGATTTGCATAATCAATCCGATTTTCTCTGATGAGAGAATACACGGTTGTCTGCACCTATTTTAAAGCTGTCGTATAAGGTTGGACCTTCTCAACAAAATGTTGAGAAGTTGGGTTACAGGAAATATTTGGACACAGAGTATGCAATGTTCATAGATTGCACACTGTACATGTAACAGCAGGCACTATAAGCTCCATGCAACTGTCACATGAGTACCAATACCAAGGATATGACTAGAACTGACAATACCCTGTAACAGTATCTTGAAGAGCCTTATGGGAATTGCTGACAGTGACAGTAATGAATACAAATAGACAAACAAGAAAGAAAAGCTAATACATGATTGAATTATAGTATTTAGGGCAAACCACAGATAGAAGAAAGAATCTAAAACAGGCAAACATGATAATTGACACAAATGACAATCAGGGCTTATAAATAGGAAAATCACTAGACTGCTGGAAAATAGACTGTTTTGTCACATAGTTGGTTATTATTCTTCGCAAAATAAAATGTAGATTTGTGATATTTATATAAAAATTACATGTCCCTGTGTATTTGCAGTGAATTTAAAACAGGATGGTAAAAACCAGCGTTTAAATAATATCACTTACAAATTGTACAAAAAAATTAACACTTTAGGTTGCGTTCAAATGAGAAGATAAATAATTATTATTGTTTCATAAAAAACAGAGATATTTTATCTGTTTTGCCATCGGTATGCCATAAGTATATCATCCGCATGTACGTTTCTTACATCTGTATGACATCCAGTTGGCTTTGTATTATATATCAAGGATTTTAAATACAATATTAACCGCTTTACCCCAAAGGAGGTTTGCATGTTAATGACCAGGACAATTTTTACAATTTGGACTACTGTCCCTTTATGAGGTAAATGGAACGCTTCAATGGATCCTGGTGATTCTGTGACTGTTTTCTCTTGACATATTGTACTTCATGATAGTGGTAAAATTTCTTTTCTTTCATATGACTTGCTGTTTTTTATATGACTTGCTATTTTTTGTGAAACAAATGTAAATTTGGTGGAAATTTTGAAAATTTTGCAATTTTCCAACTTTGAATTTTCACACCCTTAAATCAGAGATATGTCACACAAATTACTTTATAAGTAACATTTCCACATATCCAATTTTTTTATTTTCCCAAGTGTAACAAGACAAATTACACAACATTTGGGGTCCAATTTCTCCTGAGTATGCGGATACCACCTTTTGTGGGGGTAAACCACTCTTTGGGCACATGACAGAGTTCAGAAGGGAAGGAACGCCGTTTGACTTTTTCAATGCAAAATTGGTTGGAATTGAGGTCAGATGTCATGTCGTGTTTGTAGAGCCCCTGATGTGCCTAAACAGTGGAAATCTGCCATAAGTGATACCATTTTGGAATCTAGATTCCCCAAGGAACTTATCTAGATGTGTGGTGAGCACTTTGAACCCCCAAGTGCTTCAGAAAAGTTTATTAGTATTGAAAGATAGGAGACAAAAAAAGCGCAAATAGGGTCTTATCCCCAGGATTGTTTCTGATCAATTGTGAGAGAACTGCTCACCTGGTAGTACACAGTACAAGCGTGTAGTTTGTCAGCTGCTGCAGATCCACAGGTCGGCGCTGCGACCTCTCAGAACCGTTATAATAGATGAAATGTGGATTACATCCGCGCTGCTGCGACAAATAATAGATCCAGATATACTTGTAAGATGTTCGGGTGGTTTATTCAACGCATTTCGAAGCTCATGGCTTCTTTTTCAGGAAGTTTCTACACAGAGATAACCCCCAAGTGCTTCAGAAAAGTTTATAACATAGAGCCGTGAAACTAAAAAAAAAATTTCCACAAAAATGATATTTTTGCCCCCAATTTTTTTATTTTCCCAATGGTAACAGGACAAATTGGACCCTAGAAGTTGTTGAGCAATTCATCCTGAGTACACTGATAACCCATATGTGGGGGTAAACCAATGTTTAGGTGCCTGGTAGAGCTTTGAACGGAAGGAGCGCCGTTTGACTTTTTCAATGCAAAATTGGATGGAATTGAGATCGCAAGCCATGTCGTGTTTGGATAGCTCCTGATGTGCCTAGTCAGTGGAAACCCCCTAAATGTGACTGCATTTTGGAAGCTAGACCCACAAAGGAACTTATCTTGATGTGTGGTGATCACTTTGAACCCCAAGTGCTTCACAGAAGATTATAACGTAGAGCTGTGAAAATATAAAAATCATATTTTTTCAACAAAAATGATATTTTCGCCCCCAAATTTTTATTTCCCCAAGGGTGACAGGACAAATTGGACCCCAAAAGTTGTTGTGCAATTTGTCCTGAGTACGCTGATAACTCATATGTGGGGGCAAACCACTGTTTGGGCACATGGCAGAGCTCGGAAGGGAAAGAGCGCTGTTTGACTTTTTCAACGCAAAATTGACTGGAATTGAGATCAGATGCCATGTCGCGTTTGGAGAGCCCCTGATGTGCCTAAACAGTGAAAAAAAACAAAAGTGACCCCATTTTGGAAACTAGACCTCCCAAGGAACTTATCTAGATGTGTGGTGAACACTTTGAACAGCCTAGTGCTTCACAGAAGTTTATAACGTAAAGCCGTGAAAATAATAAAATCACATTTTCCTCAAAAAAAGTTTATTTTAGCCCCAGATTTTTCATTTTCATAAGAGTACCAAGAGAAATTGCACCATAAAGTTTGTTGTGCAATTTCTCTTGAGTACACTGACACCGGATATGTAGGGGAATACTAATTTTGAGGCACAGTGCAAAGCTCAGAAGGGAAGAGGCGCCATATTGGAGTTCAGATTTTGCAGGAATGGTTTGAGGGTGCCATGTAACACTGGCAGAGCCCCTGAGGTGCCAGAACAACAGAAAACCCCTATATGTGAACTCATTTTACAAACTACACTCCCCAATGAATTCATCTAGTGGTCCAGTGATCATATTGACACCACATGTGCCTGACAGAATTTTATACCACTGAGGACTCTAAATTCTAAATATTTTTGGCGGGTGAGGATCCATTTTGCTTTTCCAGAGCCTTTGTGCTACTAGTAACATGGAAGCCCCCTATATTTCTGTTAACAGATGGTGGACCTGAGCGAAATCTTGATTTTTTTATGGATTGAGTTGAAGCTTTTATTGAGAACATTTTACGTAATGTTTGGGATCCCATTTATCTAGCTCTCTATGCTGAGCACTTACTTTGAGGTTTCCATCTAAATGTCCAAGTGACATGATTCAGATGAAACCCCTGTGGGATCCATTCACTTTAGTGTGTCAGCAGAGTTACTCTGGACTCTGTCTGGCCTCTGTTCAACGGTGTCCTTGTTTTCAGAAGTGCACAAAACTGTGGTTGACGACACTTTTATGCAATCCTGAAAAGATGGACACCGCCAGATCACAGGTCAGTTGGCATCCACAGTGCCTCCAAATGCCTTACTAAAGGGAATCTTCTGCCAGGGGTTCGGTCTGAATCTTGTATTTCAGAGATGTACACTGAAACGCCGGTGCAAGCGTACAGTGCAGCATAAATGTGCAGCCTGTGATCTTTGGGAGGCAGAATGAAAAAATCTACAGAATGTGATGAATTGGTTTTATTTATTTTGTATGCTGTTCCTCATGCGGTATAAGTGATTAGGTGACTTTATTCTTCGGGTCGGTGTGATTACAGCGATACCAGATTTAAGCCACTTTCACACGTCCATGTCTCCGGTATGTGTGGTGAGTTTTCACACGTACCGAAGACATGTACAAACGTAGACCCATTCAAGTGAACGGGTCTGTGCACATGTGTGTTTAAACAGACCGTGTGTTTGTGGCCAAAAAATCTGACATGTCCGTTTTCTAATGTCACCACGGGATGCAGAACGTCCCACACATGTGCACACGGATAACACACATGGATGTCATCCGGGTTACATGCATCGGCACCAGGGAAGAAGCATTACACTAAGCTCTGGTCACAGGCGCTGAACATGGCTCTAATCATTCTCTCCTGCTCTGCCAGCGATCAGCACAAAGACCATGACCATAGACTTCACCAGAGATTAACACCACACCAGGAATTTAATCATAAAATAAATTTTTATTACAAAATTCAAGTGACAACATTACATCAAATATAAAATCAATTATCAGTACGCACCACAGGACATCAAGATATAATATAATAGCAGCAAAACCCAAAAACATATAGATCCCTACTCAAAAAATATTTATATGTACAAAATTATGTATTGTATATCATGTGCAGTATATGGACTGTTAAAGTGCAGAATTTAATAATATGAATCTGTACAACTAAAATCTATGTAAAAAATATATATGTAAAAAATAAATAAACTACATACTTGACTATGGTGTTTGTATGCTACAGAGATTAATCATATGTGAATTGTCTATATGTACAAAAAAATGTATATAGAAGAGTAATATATATACGTGCAAAAATAAATATAATAAATATTTATATAAAAATATAATGTGAAAAAACGGGAGAAAAATATAAAATGAATAAAAATATCAATATAGTATATATGAAAAGATTTTATGAAACAAATGTGATGTGCCAAAGAGACAATAAATATATCTATACTCTGCTTATGCTCTGTATGCACCAATAGGTGCCTATATGCTGTAAACATAAAAGAAAGTGCCACATGCCAAATAAAACAATAACTAGCTGCTTATTATCACACAAAGTGCTTGCGCGCTCAAATGAGCCCAAAAGATCAAACAAAAGTGCTAAGTGCTGTGCTTATAAATATATATGTGCCAAAGAAATTGCTGTGCATATAGCACCATATATTTGTGTTTGTATGGCAACTGTACTGCAAGATATACAAGTAAATACTGAGGGGATCAAAAAATATTTATATCATTTTTTCATACCTTGGGTAGCTTAGTCCTGTGGGAACGCACCCCACAGGACTAAGCTACCCAAGGTATGAAAAAATGATATAAAATGATATAAATATTTTTTGATCCCCTCAGTATTTACTTGTATATCTTGCAGTACAGTTGCCATACAAACACAAATATATGGTGCTATATGCACAGCAATTTCTTTGGCACATATATATTTATAAGCACAGCACTTAGCACTTTTGTTTGATCTTTTGGGCTCATTTGAGCGCGCAAGCACTTTGTGTGATAATAAGCAGCTGGTTATTGTTTTATTTGGCATGTGGCACTTTCTTTTATGTTTACAGCATATAGGCACCTATTGGTGCATACAGAGCATAAGCAGAGTATAGATATATTTATTGTCTCTTTGGCACATCACATTTGTTTCATAAAATCTTTTCATATATAGTATATTGATATTTTTATTCATTTTATATTTTTCTCACGTTTTTTCACATTATATTTTTATATAAATATTTATTATTTTTATTTTTGCACGTATATATATTACTCTTCTATATACATTTTTTTGTACATATAGACAATTCACATATGATTAATCTCTGTAGCATACAAACACCATAGTCAAGTATGTAGTTTATTTTTTACATATATATTTTTTACATAGATTTTAGTTGTACAGATTCATATTATTTAATTCTGCACTTTAACAGTCCATATACTGCACATGATATACAATACATAATTTTGTACATATAAATATTTTTTGAGTAGGGATCTATATGTTTTTGGGTTTTGCTGCTATTATATTATATCTTGATGTCCTGTGGTGCGTACTGATAATTGATTTTATATTTGATGTAATGTTGTCACTTGAATTTTGTAATAAAAATTTATTTTATGATTAAATTCCTGGTGTGGTGTTAATCTCTGGTGAAGTCTATGGTCATGGTGTTTGGGCTGTCTTAGTCCTTATGGTGGTGGTAATCACACACCTTTTCACAGAGTACCTGAAATCACTATAAAATTGTGGTATATGTAGTATGGATATATAATCTTTGATATTCTGCGGTACCTCTGTGTTTTAATAATAGCGATCAGCACAAGCAGGGGAGAATTATGAGAGTTATATTTAAGTAATAAAATAGACTGCAGGCGGCGGCTGATGGCACTATTACTCCCACCTGCCTATCCCTGCTGCCGCTAATAACAGTGACAGAACGAGTGGATGATGGGGGTATTCATCAGCTGCCGCCTACTCTGTAAATAAATAAATGAAAAAAATGCCTGAGTTCCTCTGTATTTTCTATTACAAGCCAGGCAAACTCACAGCTGGGGGCTTCAACCCTCAGCTGTCAGCTTCAGCAAGGTTGGTTATCAAGAATAGAGTGGTCCCCATGCTGTTTTTTAAATGATTTAAATAATAAAAAAACGGCGTGGGGTCCACACCATTTTTGAAATCCAGCCTTGCTAAAGCTCACAGCTGGGGGCTGGTATTCTCAGGCTGTTAAGGGGCCATGAATATTGACCTCTCCAAACTAAAAATGGCAGCCTGCTGCCCCCCAGAAAAGGCACATCTATTAGATGCTCCAATTCTGGTGCTTTGCCTGGCTCTTCCCATTTGCCCTGCAGTGGTGGCAAGTGGGGTTTATATTTGTGGAGTTGATGCCGCCTTTGCATTGTCAGGTGACATCAAGCCCATGTCTTAGTAATGGAGAGCCGCCTTTTAGACACCTATCCATTACTAATCCTATGGTTCTGACACAGCCAGAATAAAGACTTTGATTAGAAATAAAACAAAACAATAATAATAAAGCAAAAATAAAAAACAACCATATCCCTAATTAGTTGCCAACCTGGATGGTACAAGACACCACCGTCCAGGTTGAGAACCACTGGTAAATGAGCTGCTGCGAGCGCAGCGTCAGTGACCGGCGGTGATGTCATTGAGGTTACCTCTGGTCACTGAGGCTATGTTCCCAGCCAGGCTGAACTGCTGTGACCTTGGTGAGATCCCAGCTAGCTCTGTGTTTTCAGTGGTACCATGTTTAAATTTAATTGCGTGTTATTCCACTTTTTATTTCACAGTTAGATGAAAAGCATTGCTTTTTTGTCTTTTTTTATGGTGTTCACTAAAGGGTTTAACTAGCAGGACAGTTTTATAGGTCGGGTCATTGCGGATGCGGTGATACCAAATATGTGAACTTTTATTGCTTTTTTTCATTCAAATATTTATTTAACGATAGAATAAATTTAGATTTTTTTATTATTATTTTTGATTTTTGAGAAAATATATTTACAATTCTTTAAAAAACAAATTTTCTTCTTTCTAACTTTTTTACTTTGTCCCACTATGGGACAATCATTTGTTGCAGGCTGATTGCTTCTATAGCATGGAGATGAAGCAGCATTTCCATGCTTTAGAACCTGTCAGCTCTGCACTGACAGACAAACTTGCTCAACATGCACTGGGAATAAACAGCAAGTTTTCTAGGTCTTGTGACTCGGATGTCATCATGACGCCATTGGGTCACCATGGCAACGATCAGGACCCCTTGTTACACTACGGGGTCTCCGATACAAAGGTGCTGTCAGGCCTCTCTGCTGGCTTCTGGAATGCTGCGATCATGTTCGATCGCAGCATTTTGGGGGTAAAGTGCCAGGAGTGGACCGCTTCTGTCACCTATTACCGAGTGTCAGCTGTCATAATCAGCTGACATACAGCGGTGATCGCCCGCGCACCCCCTGAGTGCACGGGAGATCACGATGACATAATATTCCGTCCATGTTCAAATAGGCCCATGGCAAATGGACAGAATATTATGTCCAATGTCAGAATGGGGTTAAGTCAAATACAGTGACTAATTTGAAAAAAAATGGAGCAGACAACTGACTTCTGCTATTTTTTCATGTGGACATCAGTCTGTGTGTAAGAACTTTTACACGACCTATTCCATTGAATTGTATTTGATCATATGCTGTTGTTTGCTATATATTTTGCATTTGGACTGGAAACATACATATAATGCACTTAACTGAACAAGTCCCTAAAGTGTTTTTTTCCATTTGCATCACTGTTGTGACCAGTGATTGATTCTTGTGGTCACATGCTCTAATTATGACATCACCACTGCAGAAATGTCAACAAAAACAAAGCTTTGCATGTGATCGTTCCAGTCAATCATGGGTCATAGAAGTGTTGACTTGACAAAAGGTGTGGGTTTGTGGGACAGGATACTTGAAGACAAAAAAAAAAGGAAAACCACTTTAAAGTGATCTTGTGGTCAAATATAAAAAATGTCTCTATACATAGCAATCATGTAGTCAATATGCTAACGTATATCTCTTATATGCTGATCTTGCTGCAACTCATGCCCTCAGGTCTCCTGTTTTGATCGTCACAAAATGGTGACCACAGTTAAGATGCTATTGAGATGAGCCAATTAATAGGAAATAAGCTTGTTCCCTACTATCAACCTGTTTAAACAGGACAGCAACTATGTAACAAACAAGAAACACTTTAGTTGGTCATGTAGAATTCATTTTAAGCCAGATTAAAAATCATCATTATTGGCAGCTTCTAGATAGGCAGTCATGTAATGCTCTGAGGAACCCTGCGTCAAGTCCCAGTTCACTGCTCTCTGACAGACCTGAGGGGAGGACACATAAGGGATGGGCTGGACTATCAAGGGACAATAAAAGGGTGTGAATTTAAAAGCTAGTCAAGCTTTTAAAAAACTTTTTTTTAAACTACAATTCTTTCACAGTATGTTCAAGTTTTGGTTGTCTGTAAAATATATTGTATTTCATAAATTGTTTCCAAGAAATATCAACAATGTCAAAGCATTATCAACCCACTTTGTTATATAATTAATGATATGTATATTTCAGTTTAGCCAATTACAAATCTTGTCATTTATTTTATAGTAAAACACTAAGGCCGGCCTCACACTAGCGAGTTTTACGGATGTAAGAGCGCAGAAACTACGTCCGTAAAACTCGCATTACACACGACCCAATTATTCTCTATGCCCCTGCTCCTATCTGCCGTATTTTACTGATCAGTATTATACGGCTTTCTACAGCCGTAGAAAATCACAGCATGCTGCGTTTGTCACCGTATTGCGCAAATAAAACATCAATGAAAGTCTATGGAAGCCCAAAAAATACGGATTACACACGGACCAGCAGTGTGACTTGCGAGGAATACGCAGCGCTGTTAGAGAGAAAAGCCGGTAATTCAGTGCGGTGTACAGTAAAATCACACTGACAGCTTACAGTAGAATAGGTAGAATAAATGTGTACATAGAATATATATATATATATATATATATATATTTTCTATCTGTCAGTGAGACACATATATGTATATATATTAATATTTCATCCAGCGCGATATAGCAGAAAGCCGGTAATTCAATTGCCGGCTTTTGCTATCTCCTTCCTAAACCCGACATGATATGAGACCTGGTTTACATACAGTAAACCATCTCATATCCCCATTTTTTTTGCATATTCCACACTACTAATGTTAGTAGTGTGTATCTGCAAAATTTGGCCGTTCTAGCTATTAAATTAAAGGGTTAAATGGCGGAAAAAATTGGCGTGGGCACCCGCACAATTTTCTCCGCCAGAGTAGTAAAGCCAGTGACTGAGGGCAGATATTAATAGCCTGGAGAGGGTCCATGGTTATTGGCCCCCGCCTGGCTAAAAACACCTGCCCCCAGCCACCCCAGAAAAGGCACATCTGGAAGATGCGCCTATTCTGGCACTTGGCCACTCTCTTCCCATTCCCGTGTAGCGGTGGGATATGGGGTAATGAAGGGTTAATGTCACCTTGCTATTGTAAGGTGACATTAAGCCAAATTAATAATGGAGAGGCGTCAATTATGACACCTATCCATTATTAATTCAATACTAGTAAAGGGTTAAAAAAACACACACATTATTAAAAATTATTTTAATGAAATAAAAACAAAGGTTGTTGTAATAATTTATTCTACGCTCAATCCAATCACTGAAGACCCTCGTTCTGTACAAAAAAAAAAACAATATCCATACCTTCCGAAGATCTGTAAAGTCCAACGATGTAAATCCATCTGAAGGGGTTAAAATATTTTGCAGCAAGGAGTTCTGCTAATGCAGACAACCAGCAGAGGGCGCCTCTTATGAACTGGAGCCTGGGAGCTATCTAGGAAAGTTCCCACAATCTACGAACAGCCAGCAGAGGGCACCTCACCGCAAATGAAGGTAAATATACTGTAGGTCATTGACCTACTTTACCTTCATTCTCCGGGGTTTTGCAGCAAGGAGCTGCGCTGCATTAGCAGAACTCCTTGCTGCAAAATATTTTAACCCCTTCAGATGGATTTACATTGTTGGACTTTACAGATCTTCGGAAGGTATGGATATTGTTGTTTCGTTTTTTTTGGTACAGATCGAGGGTCTTCAGTGATTGGATTGAGCGTAGAATAAATTATTACAACAACCTTTGTTTTTATTTCATTAAAATAATTTTTAATAATGTGTGTGTGTTTTTTTAACCCTTTACTAGTATTGGATTAATAATGGATAGGTGTCATAATTGATGCCTCTCCATTATTAATTTGGCTTAATGTCACCTTACAATAGCAAGGTGACATTAACCCTTCATTACCCCATATCCCACTGCTACACGGGAATGGGAAAAGAGTGGCCAAGTGCCAGAATAGGCGCATCTTCCAGATGTGCCTTTTCTGGGGTGGCTGGGGGCAGGTGTTTTTAGCCAGGCGGGGGCCAATAACCATGGACCCTCTCCAGGCTATTAATATCTGCCCTCAGTCACTAGCTTTACTACTCTGGCGGAGAAAATTGTGCGGGAGCCCACGCCAATTTTTTCCGCCATTTAACCCTTTAATTTAATAGCTAGAACGGCCAAATTTTGCATATACACACTACTAACATTAGTAGTGTGGAATATGCAAAAAAAATGGGGATATGAGATGGTTTACTGTATGTAAACCAGGTCTCATATCATGTCGGGTTTAGGAAGGAGATAGCAAAAGCCGGTAATTGAATTACCGGCTTTAAAGCTAACTAGCGCTGTATGAAGTAATAATATACATACATATATGTGTCTACTGACTATATATATATATGGCGAGCATTTATATTGGTATATGGTCTCCATCATGTGCTGCTGCCATCCTGCGCCCGTTCTGTCATGTGCTGCTGCCATCCTGCGCCCGTTCTGTCATGTGCTGCTGCCATCCTGCGCCCGTTCTGTCATGCGCTGCTGCCATCCTGCGCCCGTTCTGTCATGTGCTGCTCCCATCCTGCTGCCATCCTGCGCCCGTTATGTCATGCGCTGCTGCCATCCTGCGCCCGTTCTGTCATGTGCTGCTGCCATCCTGCGCCCGTTCTGTCATGTGCTGCTGCCATCCTGCGCCCATTCTGTCATGTGCTGCTGCCATCCTGCGCCCATTCTGTCATGTGCTGCTGCCATCCTGCGCCCGTTCTGTCATGTGCTGCTCCCATCCTGCTGCCATCCTGCGCCCGTTATGTCATGCGCTGCTGCCATCCTGCGCCCATTCTGTCATTGCTGCTGCCATCCTGCGCCCGTTCTTTCATGTGCTGCTCCCATCCTGCGCCCGTTCTGTCATGTGCTGCTCCCATCCTGCGCCCGTTATGTCATGCGCTGCTGCCACCCTGCGCCCGTTCTGTCATGTGCTGCTGCCATCCTGCGCCCGTTCTGTCATGTGCTGCTGCCATCCTGCGCCCGTTCTGTCATGTGCTGCTGCCATCTTGCGCCCGTTCTGTCATGTGCTGCTCCTATCCTGCGCCCGTTATGTCATGCGCTGCTGCCATCCTGCGCCCGTTCTGTCATGTGCTGCTCCCATCCTGCGCCCGTTCTGTCATGTGCTGCTCCCATCCTGCGCCACTATTGTATTATATGCCCCCGTATGCTGCTGCCATATAAAAAAAAAAAATACCATACTCACCTATCGTCCGGCTCCACTGCAGGTGTGTCTTCAAGAAAATGGCGCCGGAAAGCGCGGACTGTGCAGGCGCCGATTCCGGCAGCAGGAATCGGCGCCTGCGCAGTCTGCGCTTTCCGGCGCCATTTTCTTGAACACACACTCCGGCTCCTCTGCCTGTGACTGGACTCTGTCACAGCAGAGGAGCCGGAAGACGGAGCCGCACGCAGCGCTGGAACGGGGGACAGGTGAATATACTTACCCTCCCTCCTGGCGCGTCCACGGTCCCTGACTCTCCGGAGGAGATCGCGGTATGCGTTCAGTTCTTACGCATACCGCGATCTCCTGGGAGCGTCACTCTGTAGGGGCCAGACTGCGCCGGCGCTTGCGCCAGCGCAGTCTATAAAGGCTTTGGACAGAGTGACGCTCCCAGCGTTATACTATAGATATATACAGTATATATGTGTTTGGGTTTTTTTTACACATGGATCCCTTGTATAGCCGTATGTCGGTTTTGCAAGCCTGCGAGAAAAACACGCAGTACGGATGCCATACGGATTACATATGGAGGATGCCATGCGCAAAAAACGCTGACACACCCTGCCTACGGAGGAGCTACGGACCACTATTTTTGGGACTTTTCAGCGTATTACGGCCGTAAAAAACGGACCGTATTTTCATATGCTGAGTGTGAAGCCGGCCTAATACTTTGCTTTACATCATCAGTTACCCTATTGGCAATATCACTAGACCACTATAGAGCGATTTGCCTCCCAGCAGTCTTTCCCTTTTTATTACATCAAAGCTCTAAAGCAGCCTTAACAGCAGCTGCTTGGCACAGTTCATTCATATTCAGCTTGTTATCCACAGACATCCTCAATGTTAATCCATCATAGCACACTGGCTTATTAGTCACATAAAAAGAGAAAAATGCTAAATGCGGGCATGAATCCTCTGATATGGGAGGCAAGCAGAATAGATGGTCATTTTGACATTTTAGAACACATTCCAATATAATATTGTTATTCAATTTATTTTAACATCGTAGCTGCTTGAGATATGTCCACAACAGTATGCTGTAGGATGTGTTTATTTCCAGATGATAAGAAAAAAATGATTCCGTAGTGGTAAAGTATGGCAGAGAAAAATCCCAGTACAATCCTAGTTATGTAGCTGGTTATCTATAAGGGATAAATCCAGCTAAGTGCAATTTTATAAGGGTCTAAATTTGCAAATTGTCCCAAAGGTTCTATATTCAGGCATGCTTATAAATAGTTCACATATTTTCTCAATAATAAAGGGACTTTTTGACTAACTTTTTGGTTACTTCTTATATTTACACTCACACAACACTGGCATTACATAGGAGTTTTATAGGATATTCCACATATTTTTATTTTCCCACAATCCCAAAGCATTTGTGCACACAATGTCTTTTAGACGCCAGTGTACCTGCATAATTTTTTGCAGCAGAAGACGCTCCAGTAACATGTCGGTGGTGTTTTTCCTTAATGGTTTTTTTTTAAGGTGCCATGTTTAACTCCATATAACATATTTATGACTTAAGAGTGGAAGCCCCAGAAGAGTGAACCCGCCACTTCTATTAGTTTCTACACAGCAAGTATGAAGCAGGTAAAAAATGTTTCAAAAGACAAAACATTTGCAAAGCAAGTTGTTTTCACGTTGCTGTGCGTATGTTCATCCTTTTTGGCATTGTTAGTGCTTTTTCAGGCAGGTTTCAGGAGGAATCTGCTTGCAAAAGATGCCACATGCACATAAACGAATGCTGTTTCCTTTCTTTTACCTCATAGGGAAATACCGTAGAATTAAACACTAGCAATCAAAGATTGTACAAGGAGAAAAGGTGTATCTATGCGATTGGAACAAATTTGATGGTACTGTGATTCTTTGCTTCATCAATGCTTGTGTATGAACATAAACTCAAAAGTATGGAATGTGTGGGCAGGACACCATTCCGTGGTGTAAAGCTCTCACACATTGAAAAAAGGGGAACACTCCTTAAATATATGAAAAAAACTGAAGGAAGAGGAGTTTTATAAAAAGATTTTATTAGTTATACAAAAACAACAGTTATAATCAAACTAAATTGTAATGAATAAAGTGCAAGAGATAAACAAGTGAATTTGCCAGTAATGGGTCTTTCAAACATGCCCTAGAATAACTCATGTGCAGTGAAAGGTGCAGGTGTTCACCACGTTGGTCACAAAGTTTAGCAATAATATGCAGAGGCAAAGAGAACCTCAAAATATATGCATGGAGGGGAACACACAACTTACCAAAAGGGCAAGGAAGGACCAAGGTTAGAATAGAGGCAAGAGCTAAAGCCCCTGGAGGTCAGGTTCCCATGCAATGCAAAGTACAGTTAGGGTATGTGCACACGATGCAGATTTAGTGCAGAACTGCAGCAGATTTTTCTGCAGCAGAAACGCTGCAGAACTGCACTGTGATCACAGTACAATGTAAATCAATGTGAAAAAAAAAGCTGTGCACATGGTGCAGAAAAATCTGCGCAGAAACGCTGCAGATTTCAAAGAAGTGCATGTCACTTCTTTTGTCCAGTTCTGCAGCATTTCTGCACCCTCCATAATAGAAATCCATTGGTAAAAAATGCATAAAAAACGCATTAAAAAACGCATCAAAAACGCACAAAAAACGCATAAAAAAACGCACCTGCGGATTCTGCCAGGAGATGCAGATTTAGTGCAGATTTTATGCAGAAAATTCTGCACCAAATCCGCGTCATGTGCACACAGCCTTAGTCTAAAAGCTGCAACATAACACGTGTCTTTTGTGCATAATTTGCTGTGCAATCTTGCCTGGCATTTTACCCCTATTTTACTGTGGACCATGCTAGGACTTGTGCCCTCTGTTTTTCTGGATTGTCGTTAAATCTGCTGCAAAATTAAAAATATATAAAATCTACATCATATACAGTCATGGCTGAAAGTGTTGCATCCCTGAAATTGCTTCAGGAAATAAAGTATTTCTCCCCAAGAAAATTATTGCAGTTACTCAGGTTGTGTTATGCACATGTTTATTTCCTTTGAGTGTATTGGAACAACACAAAAAAACAAGAGAAAAAAAAAGAAAAACTGGACATCATTTCACACAAAACCCTAGACAAAACTGTTGGCACCTTTCCTAAATTGTGGGTAAACAACTTTGTTTCAAGCAAGTGATGCTCGATCAAACTCACGTGTGGCAAGTAACAGGTGTGGGTAATATGAAAATCACACCAGAAACCAGATAAAAGAGAAGTTGACTCAATCTTTGCATTGTGTGTCTGCCACACTAAGCATGGAGAACAGAAAGAAAAAAGAACACTCTGAGGACTTGAAAACCTAAATTGTAGAAAAATATCAACAATCTCAAGGTTACAAATTCATCTCCAGAGATGTTAATGTTCCTTTGTCAATGGTGCACAACATAATCAAGATATTTACAATCCATGGTACTGTAGCTAATCAGCCAGGACTGTAGCACATGTGCTACATTTGGTAATCTGAAGCATGCCCTTGAACTTAGGCTGCTTTCACACATCAGTTTTTTGCCGTCAGGCACAATCTGGCGAAATTTGAAAAAAAACGGATCTGGCAAAAGTTGCCGCCGGGTCCGTTTTTTTCGGATAGACTTGTATTAGTGCCGGATTGCGATGGATGGCCTCATGTTTCATCTGTTTTTTGCCGGATCCGTCGAAAGTTGGTTTTCTGGCGGTTGGAGAAAACGGACATAGGAAAAAAAAACAGACCACGACGGATCCAACGAAAAACTCTATCTCTCCTCCCCAGAATCCAAAATAGCTGGCAGATCCACAAACTCGGATCCGGTGAAAAAAACGATCCGTTGCATCAGTTTTTCACAATTTCCTACCGACCCATTTTTTTTACAAAATTCGCCGGATTGTGCCTGATGACACAAGCCTGATGTGTGACACCAGCATTCCACTGATTTTTTTTACTGAATAAAGATGGTGGATATATTAGTTTGTACTGGTGCGACTCCTAGAACAGAATTGCCAACTGACACACTCCCAAAACTTACGACAACGGAATCAACGTAAAAAACTTTTAGTCAGTAAGATGTTGTCAAATGATGCTCTTTGGCTGAGTGGCACATGAATCTAGGATAGCAATAATATCTCAGAAATCATTCCAAAATAATGGCACAAAAAAAAACACAATGGACAAATATTGAGTACCTGTCTTATTGCTGACTGCCATTGCAGATAAGCAAGGCACCATAGCAACACAAACGATCCAGAATAAAACAGGCTTCATTCTGAAGAGGAATCATGTGATCCAGCATCCAAATAAATCTGCAGGAAAATAGATTGTTCATCAATATTGAATTTTTAATAGAACTTCATAAATAGCATCAATTTGTTCTGAAAAATGTTTTAATGAAAAAGACCATAAAACACACTCGAGCATTTGGAAATGAATATGGGAAATACAATTTTCATAGTTACTATTCAATTTAGTGAAAATTACAAATAACAAAACAGCAATAATTGAATGTAAATACTAAATCATAAATATGTCAATTGTAAAGTAAAAAAGAAAATGTAATTATTAGATAGTTGCATAATTCACGTACAATTTTGTTTTCTCCACAGGGTTTTTTTTTTCCAATTAGCTTACACAGTTGTACGGCAAAATGCTTGTTGTATATTCTACAGTTTTAAAGACTCACAGCACTCTAGGTGCAGAAATAATCACTGTATAAGCAGGTCCATAGGATACAATTATTATCTGGCTGATCTACTTCATAAATTTTTCTGATTTGATCACCATTATTGTAATAATCATAGAGTGTTTGAAACTCAATCCCGTTTCAGAGTAAAATGGTGATTTATTTTATTGGAACTGGAACAAATTTTGTCTTTAGCGTGTATAATATTAAAAATGTGCGAGGTGAAATTGTGCCCATAGCATCCCATCAAAAAGTTAAAGTAGCAAAGATCGGCACACTGTGACATGAATTCCTAGAATCCTCCAGAAAAATGACCAACCTTATATAGGAATATCCTTTAAATTGCAGCATGCAATTCACTATGTCGATGTGACCTTAGAACACACATGCATGGAGACATCCCAGGCCTAGTCACACCTAGAAGTCCAGGCCCAGTGTGTATGACTAGGCCTAGGCAGATTGTAAGGTCGTAACAATGTCATGACATCATGATGTGTGCCGTGAGCTTACGACAAACACTATAGGTCGGGACTGCCGGCTGTGATTAGGTCCAGATTGACCTTGAACATGTAAAGAGTCATCCCAGGCCTAGTTCCAGCCTAGCAAGAAAATATACCATATTCAGGACAGTGTACAGGACCATTCAGAGTACAATGTACAGCGAAGGTCAGAGATGAAGCATTGGTTGTTTTTTTCAACATTTTACAACTTTTTACATTTTTTCTTACATATTACATTTATTCTGTCCTAGAGTCTCTCCAGTCTCTATGACATAATGAGGGACATTCGTTGGGTAATAATTTTGCTACAAATCAAATTTCTAAGTTAAATCCATGTGATTTGACGAATTCGAATCTCATCTCTAATACACATTTTTACAGTGTTTATTGGCGGATTCCACACTTTTTTTGGTTCTTCTATGCCATGACTTTGCTTTAAGCAACATTCCTAGAAAAACTCATACAATTGCCCATATTTTAAAAAACAAAGTGTTTCTATTTTCGCCAAGGTGTAATTTAATAGCTAATTTACTGATGTATGTTGTGACAACTATAGACTGTATTTACCTTCTTTAACCCACCACACTTTTTCTACTCCATGGATGTTGTAGTAAAGATGCAAAACTTTTCTAATTTACCTTTTCAAAAACATTGCAGTTCATAAATGTGTTTCAAACCTACATTATTTCGGTTCAGTTCAGTTACAGCCTCTAGTTTTACAAACTGATAGGTATGGCGTAAATGGCTTTAAATTTAGGCACAAATGTTTAATAAACTTGTATCCCAGCAGATAAGACACTATTTATTAACATAATCATTGCAGTGCTCTGGAAGGCAAATAGGGCATTTTATTTCATTTTTGTGTACAATAAAGACACTAAACTATTATTTTTGCCTTCAATCAACAATTTCTTTTGATCCGACTGCTACTGGATATACTTTACCTATGTCAAAAGAACTCAAAGTCTCGAAGGCCAGCAGTCTGCCTGTGTGAGAGGTATGTCAGGCATTGCAATGCTTCTGTCTGGTGTGGTGACTATAAAGACACAACATGAGGACCATGGAATGAAGCAATTATATAGAATATGCTGGTGAACCAAGAGTAAAGGTGGCCATACTAGATGAACCCATCAATTTCAGTGGGATAGGCTGGTCTAATATGTATGGTGTTATGGTTATTCTCCTCCCAAAAGCAGATGTGGGGAAGAGGAAAGGTTACTTTGCTCTTTAGAAAGATAAGCCCTGATTTAGGTGCCTGGTAGCAGCTTATTCCTCTCTTTCTAGTGATAACGTTTAGGAAGGGAAGGTTGGGAGAAATAGATATTGGCTAATTGAACTTTTGGGCTATAAATAACTAAGACAAAACCAAACAAAAAAAAAAAAGTATATACCCTACATATGCCGCACAGTAAATAAATAAGTAAACAGTAATAGTAATGTAAATAGCATAGGGTACTTAGCACTATTTTGATCAATAAAGCATAAAAGCCATCCCACCATAACAAGGTGTACCCTTCTGTAGACCATTGGGACAGTCTTGTCTCTAGTATTAAAACCTTACCACATACGTCAAACAAACTCAATGTGTGCAAGGCAGTGCAGGATAGGGTCCCAACTGAGATACCCATCCACACTTACAGTTTGATTGTCCTACTGTATTGCAGCTTGTAGGGTAAATCATTAAACTACATGAACATTTCTCATAATAATGAAGCTATACTGTGCTGCATTGTGATAAAACTTTTAAAAAGAAGATCCATGTGAGCAATTCTTGCCTCTAGATATCCACCAATAATGGCAGTTTGCTACTATCGAAGATATATAGGTTATTCTCATAGGACCAAAAAGAATTACAGTTGATCCTTAATTTCTGTATTTGAAGTAACATAATATAGAAATTAGGGCTTCTCTGTACTATACTGTCACATTTACTATGTGTTTTAGGCTTGTATCTTACTCCTAAGGATAATGCGGAGCTCACTTTACCCACCACTCATCCACCTGTTCACCATCAAAACAATCTTTCCTCCCCACAGGCATTCAGACTCAAGCAGTCAGACAGCGTGTCTCTGCCAACTGTCACTTGCTGCCATTATGCTTTTGTACTTTACCGTAGACTAATATGCTATAGCTGACAGACATACTAGCACAACATTTTTCAATGCCCTGTAGAGAACGAATATCATATCTACCTCTTCCTTCCTAATGAAAAACATGGATTGTGCATAATCTATACTCAACTGTATGGTCTAGCTCTCACATGTCAATTCATATGTTTACCTTCCGTGTAGAGTAGACAAATAAACTGCATTTGGCCTACACCACATGATCTAATTAACTGGGAAAACCTTCAGAAAGAGACGTTTATGAGACCATCATCTGGACATATGTCTGGAAGCACCAATCGGCACAGAAAATGTTATATAATCTATATGACAATTTCTATTGTACATCCTGTAGAATGTAAGCCCGCAAGGGCAGGGTCCTCTTCCCTCTGTACCAGTCCGTCATTGTTAGTTTGTTTACTGTAAGTTATATTTGTATTTTGATGTAACCCCTTCTCATGTACAGCACCATGGAATTAATGGTGCTATATAAATAAATAATGATAAAATAGTATCTTACTGCATATGCTTTTTTTACATTCTCATTTTTATTTATTTTACTCACTTATACAGTGCCATCATATTTCACAGTGCTTTGCATAATCACTATCCCCATTGGGCCTCGCAATCTAGATACCCCATCTCTATGGCTTTATGTGTGGATGGAAAGTGCAGTACCTGGAGGACAGCCACACAAACTCCTTGCAGATGTTGGTCCTAGTGCTAGCCATTGAACCACCATGCTTTAAGGGGAACATGCTAGAAGATTCATGCTGCCTTGTCCATGGGCAGCATCATGATATGTCTATTCCTATATGCATAAAAGGTGGAGACCTGTCAATCAATTCTGCTCTATCTTAACCGAAAAAAATAAACTGGAATATAAGGTTGGTATGCATGCAGAATAGGAGAATGTTCACATTGGCCATTAAACATACAAACTCCAAGACAGAAACAAATTGAATATACACCCTGCTGTAAGTAAATACGTAAAAACAGTGTTGCATATAACTAACATAGCGTACCTCGTAAACACTGCTTTTGAAGCATAAAAGCCACCTCATCAGTGTCAAGGTGAACCCAATCCAGGATGGTCCTAGCCTCTGGTATTAAAACCTTACCATGGCAAGCTATATATAAGTTATATTCAGCTCCAAGAGTGGGAGGCCACACCCTTACCTGCATTAAGTGCAGAAACTTGAAACTTAACAAAAAAATTAACCGGAGTCAAGTTGGTATTAGCTATGAGTGAGTGTGCTCGTTACTCTAAATTTCCCAGCATGCTTGGGTGTTCTCCGAGTATCTAGGGCATGCTCATGTTTTATGTTTGTGCTCCCGCAGCTGCATGATTTGCGGCTGCTAGACAGCCTGAATACATGTGGGGATTCCCTAACAAACAAGCAATCCCCACATGTATTCAGGCTGTCTAGCAGCCGCAAATCATGCAGCTGCGGGAGCACAAACATGAAACACGAGCACGCCCCAGATACTTGGAGAACACCCGAGCATGCTCAGAAATCTAGAGAAATGAGCACACTCGCTCATCACTAGGTATGCAACAAAATTGGAGCATGTTCACAATGCAATTGCTCATTTTGCCTTTCTTAATTCTTTACTCTGCTCTGCTCTATGTAGAAACAGGAAGTCTCTTGTCCCTGCATTTATCATCCCCCTCTTCACCTCCTGACCCAGATGCTCCCTCCTTCCCCCACCAAGGGATTTTTGCAGGCAGTGACTCATGACTCATACAGGGAAAATAGCCTTCCTATTTCTGCAGAAAAGAATTCAGCTGGTCTTTTTTTAATCACATGAGTTCATAGTCTTAATGGAAAAAGAGAAGAATTAACTGTGTACAAAGGCAAAATGAGCAATTGTAAGTACAGAGTGCTAGATAATATGATGCCGCCAACATATTAGGAGGATAAACCTTTGATAGGAGGAATTTCAATAACAAAAGTCTAAGATAATGGAGACATATAAACAGTAGGGTATATAGTAATCACCTAAAACAGAATTCTATTCATAGATCTCTTTTAAAACAAAGTGGTAATTTGGGACGTAGGAATCCTACTGATCTGCATAAAAAGGCAGATGAAGAAACTAGTGGGAACCTAGTCCCCAAACATTTTTTTTCCTGCTTGGAAACTTTGTTACTTGCTTCTTTTGCGTTTACATGCTTGTTAGTTTTTATTTCAGGTACATTTCAGCAGATATAATATTGCTGCAAAGGCGCCGTCCACTTATATACATAAATTGGTTTGTTTTCAGGACTAGATTTGTGTTCCAATCTCCATCTCCGTACATATTATCAGAAAGGAGAATGGCACTCAGCAGTGACAACTGCAAGGTTTGAGTAGATTCACTTGAGCCCTGTTGAGTTCCAGAAAGTTATTTTCAGTAGCTGAAATTGTGCTCCTACGTGTGAAAAGGGTTTATTTTTGCAAAATATGCAGGTTTTCGGCAAACTCATCTCAGGTATAATAGACAATTATGGAAATTTTTGCAACAAATCTGCCACCCAAATAAAAGATTACATCAAAACAATTCAAAGTTGTAAGAACGTGATATAATGTTAAATAGTTTTGAATATTGTTTATAACACCTTCGTTTTTAAACAAGAAGTGTTCGTATAAGTGTGAAGAATCAGCCACATTACTCCAAAAGCAAACAGTTCAAATAAATTGTAAATGTAAAAAAGCTAAAATATTTATTCCAGATTTACACAGGGGATATAAATGAGCTATTGAAATGATTCTGCTTTCTAGAAAACTTTCCAGTGCTTTTTTTTGCCCCCAACAGCTTTTTAAAGCTAGACACACTCAGAAAAATGTTTTCCAGTGATAACCATCTGCTCTGGTCTGGCTGAATGTGTATGAATATTCTGGGAGCAGTAGGATATAAGCAGTTGATAGACACCTTTGTTAGTTTTAATTTTGTTGAGCGAGAGTAAGAATAATGTTAAGCCTTCAAATATATTTATTTATTAAGCTGCACTGTTTGCAATATGTACCGGATTTTTCGGATTATAAGATTCACATTTTTCCCCAAAATTTGGGAGTAAAATGGGGTACATCTTATAATCCGAATGTAGCTTACCAAGGTGGGGTGGCTGTAGTGGAGCAGGGTCACAGGAGGCAGGGTCGCTGCTGTAGGAGGCTAGCAGCAGCAGGAGTGGGGAAATGCTGTGGGCCCCAGGCTGGGAGGGGAGGGTGTCCTGGTGCTGTCAGGCTGCGGGCCCTGTAGTATCAAAAAATATCAGAAGTGAGCGAAGTCCCCGCACTTCCCATTGATTTCCTAGCATTGGATTTTGGGAAAATGGCCCCTGGAGGTGGGGCATGCGCAAATTGATCTCAGTGCTCGCCGCTATGCCCCACTCCTGCTGCTGCTAGCATTCTGCAGCACCACCATTTTATTAAAAAAAATGTTTCCCTATTTACCTCCCCTAAATTTGGGGTGCATCTTATGGTCTGATGAGTCTTATAGTCCACAAAATATGGTATAGTACAATGCTATGCTCCAGCAAATATTGTGCACCATATAATAGTTATTAGGTGTCGAGTTCCCACCTCTGCACAGGGGGAATCTCGAACCATCTCTGCTGCGGTCTCCCATTCTTCTCCAGCCACAGTGGAGCCTGCTCAGCGCAGATGTCGGTCCCAGCGTCTAGCTTAAGCTGATACTGGGCGACTGGTTGCTACTGTCCTTCCGGGCTCTGCCTTTGTAGCCAGCACTGATCAGCAGCGAGCAGATCTTTCTGGGACCAAGTCCTGCTTTTCCCATACTGAGCATGCCCACGGGACGATCTCCCTTTGGAGGTCGAGGGTCACATGCTCAGGCCCTGTTGCGGCTCCTATTGGACCATCTGGAAGGTCTTGTAGCACTGCCACTATAAAAGGTTTGCATGGCCACTCGCCCATGCGCTAGTGTACACTTGTAAACGTGTCTGTGTTGACGTGTGAAAGTCGTTCATTAATTATCCCCTCCCTTGTGTATGACTGCTCGCGTAAGGTGGATGATTGCTATCTAGCGCCCAACTTAGCTATCAGCACATGACACACAAAACAGCATCAAATTCATGTGATTGCCAGTGCGACGCCGTGTGCTTTCACTGCGCTTTCCTTACCCACGCCCGGGTGGTTAGTGGCGTCCGCCAGAGCCACACTGCACGCACTCCCATGCATCTAAATAATTATTATTATTTCATTCACTCTGACACCCCAGTTGCGGTGTCGAGCACAGGAGGTCTAGATGAACTCTAATCCAGAGTCTTGGGATTGAGTTCTGTGACTCCTTGCTTGTGTGCGGTACCGTGACCCTGTGACGCAACAGGGTTCGCTTTCTTCATACAGGGTGAAGTTAACCCATGTGTGAATCCATTTTGTACTGCCATATAGTCTGTCATTACTCAGCAGCAGGTTCCATCTCTGCACGGTGGACCTCGGGCTGCGACCGCACCTTATTCTATCTTTCTTATTATTTGGTGCGTTCTGCTAGCCCTAACAATAGAATAGAAGAATGTAGAATAGATACTTTACTATTTTAATACATACTAAAAAATATAAAAACATGCAAAACAAACAGGATGATATGGAAGGAACATCCTCATAGAAGTGAGCTACAAGCCACATGGATAAGTAATGAAGCTCATTAATGAATGTGGCATTATCACACGGGTATAAAAAGGCAACAAGAAATAAAGCATAGCAAAAAGAAAAGCAGGAAGTGCAGCAACAGCATGAGTATACATTGGATAGCCATTATAGGTGAATAATTCAACATGGTCTGATGCTCAGTCAGGTCCTCCTTGGATGCTGGTCTTCACTTACTTGACCCATCATCCTGGACACCACTTGTGATGCATGTGAGGCATCGTAGCTTGGCCTCACACAACATTACGAGATAGCAGTACCAGTGGTGTCCAGGATGCTGGGCTAAGGATGCCATGTGTAAAAGTGATGCAGTGAAGGTCAGACTGGATACCAGAACAGGGCAGCACAAATAAAATTGATTATCTATAATAACCTGTAAGCATAAAAAGCACTACAGTAATGTAAATACAAAGCACAAGATGCAGCACAATCCCCAAATAAGCCACAAAAAAAAAACATAGAAAAGTAGCAATACATAGTAGTGAATATATGGTCAGTTTACACTGACACAGGTATAAATTAAAAACAGTATGAAATAAAATCCAGCAACAGCATGAAATGTAGAAATGCCCTCAGTATAAATTGAATTCACAATAGATTTGACCAATACTCAGGTCTAGCAGCCACATTGATATTACAACTGGACCAAAGCTCTACATAGCTCCTCTTACCTGTTGGCATAGTAGGATCGACCCATCATGTGGGCATTATGCCACAAAGAGGATGTACAGTAGGCTTACTAGATGTAATGCCAGGGAGTCCGGTAGGTAGGAGGAGGTTGGAAGTGTTATCACTTCAAGCAATTTATATTTTGTAACAATAGCAATAGATCATAGATACTTTTAGCAATATTTCACATGCATTATAGTTCCCATCTTTATGCCTTTTTATGTTTTTTTATCTGTCTATTACACTTCCCAGTAGAGTATTGTTAGCACTTTACTGTAAAGCCCCCTGTAGATAGCTGTTGTACGAACGATGGTTTGGCCAAATGTTTAGCGGGCAGCTATACAACCCTACTCTCTCATACATGGGAGCACACACTCTGTTGAACACACCTGTGTTCTCAATGAGAGAGCTGCTACCAGCCATCATATGTTCGTGAAGAGTAAAGGGTCACCATTGCGCTTTTGGACTAGCTCGTCACTATCAGTGGGTTCAACTGGCATTATCCTCATAAGTAAGTGGGTCTTTATGCCCAAGGTACCTAATTTCAGCTGTGATTTGCCAACTATGCTTTATTTGCCAAATGTAAGATCAGATCTAAAAGGTAGATAAATTTAAAACAAAACTTAAAGGGATTCTCAACCTCAAGGTTAACGGCCATTTTAATTATGTTTCTATGCTACTGTGTTTACAGTAATGTACCTTACCAGAGCAAAGAAATGTAGTACATAGTCACATGAGTACAGACACTTGCTAGCTACAGCAGCTACAGAAGTGACATTAGTATGTATGGCATGTCACTACTGCAGTCACTGATTAGCAGACAGCAATCACAGCAATGGCAAGGTGGAATTTAAGTGGGATGTATATAACATAGTGATATTTTTAGCCATTTAGGGCAAGATAGTCATAATGCTATGCTGGATTCACATGAAAAGACACTGTAAGGGTAGAAATGTAGAAATTAGTATTAGAAAATTTGTTAAGGCATTGGCATACTACCCATACTGTAAAATTACATCTGGATGATCAAAATTCCCATTGCAGAGCACAACATTTTCATAGGGAAATAATCAACATATAGTGCATGCGGTGGTTTTGAAAGTCCACAGCTTTTCCTACAATCCACACAGCAGGCTGCTCCCTTTTTATATTGAGAACTATTGGAACAATATTGTCTTCAAAGTGCGCATGCTGCACAATTTCAGGACAATCTTTGGTGAATTTCATGCAGTTTTTATACTATTGCGCATTGTGCTATGGTGTGGCCAATTTTTATGGCGCATTTGTTTGGAATCAAAATACAAAATCTGTGTATTTCTATATATTTTCTTATGTGAAAATGTATCAGAACCTTTGTCAAATCAAGGAAAATCGTTTCAACATTTTATTATCCTTAAAGTATAAGTTCACTATTTCTAAAATAGAATGACTAAAAAGGTAGGCCTTTTCTTATGACTTGCTCGGAGGGATGAAAAGCATGAGTAACACTGACAAGTTCAAGAGACTTTTACATTTATTTCAATTCTTATATGTACAAGGTATCTATACTTAAAGATATAAAAGACACCCACAGCCACTTTTGTCCAATTACCCTTTCTCTGTCATTTTCAGCTTTTGCTTCTTAATTTGTGAAATTCTGCGGGGTTTATTTGTTCCAAGGAGCCTCTGATGTACCATGCAATGAAATTGTGCCTGACATCGGAGAAATCTGAGCAACTGCTGGGTTTTTGTATAGGCCCAAGTTATTAGAGACTGTAAAATAATCACAGCTTGATAACTCCATTCTTCAGAATAACATGGCATTCAATGAGAGATACAATTACACTGTTTTGTAATGCCAGGCCTCTGAAATAAACATATAAAAATATTCTAAGTATCAGTCTTGTAGCATCGCCACAATTACCGTATGTTATTGTTTTGCTTTATTTGTTTGGGTCACAACATAGCAATAATTGATCAACATAGCTAGATAATTAAAGACACATTTATGCATCTAACACATTTTTACGGCTGCCACATTGTCACATTCTTCAACCATCATTGATAGGAAACACAAGGAAGCTGAATGTTCCCAAGAAGAAGACATTGTCTTTTACTTATACCTTTTGTGACATGCGGCAGTAAGGTTAAAGAGACATTTTTAATATACCTATTAACCATTGGAATGATGACATGACACATTCGGGATCATAAAACCACCGCAATGCACCAAAGGTCTTTAACTTGTTTCCTACAGGAACTCCCTGAGATATTATATGTAAGTCAGTGTATAACTCTTTACATAATAAGGCCTTCGTTCGTAATAGCCTCAACTACTGCTACCTCCCAGGAATCAAAGTCATATGATATTAGGTTCAAACTAACCATCATGAAAATGTATCGAGTCCTGAACAGACATCCGTCCTTCAAAGATCATAGCAAATAAAATCATATAAATACATATGGAATAATCAGTGAAAACATCAAATACTCTGAACCGACAGCACAAGCGCCAGGAGGACAACTGTAGGCTATCTGCTTCTATATAGATTCTATTATTGTTTCTTTTACAATCACTGGTAGAATCCATGTTTCATTGTACTCCTCCCCATGAGATTTCCAGGGAAATGTAGTATATTTAGGAAAATTGCCTTGTAATAGGCACCACTTTGTTAGATGAAGGATGTAGAAATAAAAAAAAGTAATAATAATAATGTTTAAAATTGAACTCTGTGTAATGTATATAGAAAGATAAAAAGCAAATATTTTAAAATGTGCTGCTACAATGCACAAAACAAAGATTAATATACAGAGAATTGTTTAAAAAGACGACGGACACATTTCCTCTTTTTGTCTTGTGGCATTTGTTGACATTTTTTCCACCAAATTTTTGAAAACAGTACAGATAAATTTTTTGATCATTGATAAAAAATAAATACTCTTCATTTTTGTGTTTAGATTTTTTTGCGTCTTTTTGAGTTAAACATTACAAATTCCACTAAAAGTACCCAAAATTAATGCAAACGTTTCAGACAGGCTTACAATTCAAGGGGAGCGCAATATATTTGTGCCACGGTTTTGTGACTTTTTGAAAAGCAACAAATGAGTCACAAAAAAAAAATGGAAATCCCAAAACGACAAATATAAAAAAGAAACAAAGAAAAAACAGAAGAACATATATAAAATAGATGTTAAAATTGTGCAATATAAGGCGCAAATGAAAAACAATAGAAAAATACCAAAAACCTAATGGTGTAAATATAATAACGATTCGAGCCCTAGCATCAATCGAACTATCTTTGCATATCTATATATCTATCTATTATCTATCTACATTTATATTGGACAGCAATTATAGGCCCCGAAAGGGATCTTGGCATTGAAAACGCTCATACAGCTCAAGCAAAGTAAAAATAAATAAATAAAACCAATTCTAATAGAAAACAGAGACTGAGCATTGTGTGTCTCATAAAAATATATGAAAAAAAGGTAACTAAAGGGACACATTTGATCTCTACTATAAACAGCTCACAGCGTTGAAATATACCTTACATTTTGGAGAATCTTTTTTTCAGTTCCAGTAAACTGTAGATAATGATCACTTAATATTGCCTTCTTATCAGATTTCAGTATTTAAAATTGTGTGTGTTTCAATAATATGAAGGATACATGGCAATTCCAATTCTCATCTGTTGACCTCTGAATGTGCTACAAGAATACAAGTAGAGGTTTCGGCCAGCCTGTGACTGCTGATGAGTGCAGTGGTATCTCTGTTATGTTACTTGAGGTCTCACACTTAATTTTTTGAATCGTGTTAGTGAATCAGTTTTAATAATTTATTAGCCATGTAGACTGATATTTTTCTCAGAAGGCAAGGGGAACCAGTGTTGCACAACAGCCACTCTTCTATCCCCCACTTGGATTCCCATCAGCATCAAACATGCTTGGTTATGGTGGAGCTGATCTGTCCACCATGTAGCCTTGTAATTGTTTACTTGCAGGAATCTTATGATTATCTTTAGTAATAAAGCTGTGTAATATTAAATGGAACCTGACAGCTGATACATGCTGTCTGATCCACAGGCAGCATGTATGATACTCTAACTGCATGATTTCAACCATGTATGTTTGTCTCTGAAAAGTTGCGGCATTTCAGAGAAAATCATACTTTCAAAGCTGACTAAGACCAAGCTGCATGGGCGACTGGTCGGGAAGGCCAGTCCCTTTGGCTTGTTCTCGCCTGCTCGCTTTGGAAGAGACTTGTCACTCTACGTGAGTGAGCAGGATGAAGCCGTTGGTGACCCACCTTTTTGACTAATCATTTTTCTTGTGTTTCAGAGTCAAACATACCTGGCTGATATCACACATCCTGTGTCTGATACATCGTGCCCGCGGATCGGCCAACATGTGTCAGCTGTCAAGTTCTAATTAGGCTTACATTTAATATAAATATTCTGATAAATGCTAATTAAATAATGTATAATAATAATTTAGTTGTATGAGCTGAAGAGATTTAAAGGGACACTGTCACCTGGATTTGGAGGGAACAATCTTCAGCCATGGAGGCGGGGTTTTTGGGTTTTTGATTCACCCTTTCCTTACCCGCTGGCTGCAATATTGGATTGAAGTTCATTCTCTGACCTCCATAGTACACGCCTGTGCTGTGCAAGATTGCCTTGTGCAGGCATGTACTATGGAGGACAGAGAATGAACTTCAATCCAATATTGCAGCCAGCATGCAGCCAGCGGGTAAGGAAAGGGTGAATCAAACACCCAAAAACCCCGCCTTCATGGCTGAAGATTGTTCCCTCCAAATTCAGGTGACAGTGTCCCTTTAACTAGCTCCTAATGGCATTCTGGCTTCAGACCAATATAGGATTTGAGCACCATGGAACTATGAAGAATGACGTCATATCTATTAGTATTGTAAACTCGACATAAACCTGTGGTGACCAGGCTCCATTATCATTTCTGAGTCCTTTGTCATCTTGTGGGCTAGTCCAGCCCTGCCTAGGAGATCATTATTGGAAGGGAATGTGGTCTTTCCAGATACGGCTCCATTCTAAATGAATTTAACACATTAACAACTTATAAAATAGCAGCATTAAGCACGGAAGGAAACTTAAGTGGTGGCACATGTGAGATGTTCTGAAAACAGTTGTCTATACTTCTCCATACCGGTGACAACGTGTTATCAATAGGGAAACTGCTAGTTCTAGCAGTGCAATAAGGGAAATGTAAGGTGTTGAAATTGCACACTTGAAACTTTGCCATTCCTCAAATCTGCCTGCCTGGGACAGCTGCCTCATTATAGGATCGTACCCGGCTTTATCAGCAATGAGTGAATGCATTCTATTTCTGAAAGGCTGCCAATGCATATAATCATGACAGTCACATTGCCAGCATTAAGGGTGCAGCTTTTGCCCCTTTAATGTACCCCACAATCTAATGGCACTTAATAGCTTTATTTACAATTATACAGGCATTCCTTTCCATACACATCAGGGCTAATGTGTACTGGTTAATGGAGCACATATTATCAGTTAATGAATAAAATTAGCCATCAATGGAATCTCTGCCTCTCGTTCCGTGGTGTTCAGTGACTAAGTGGTGTGTAAATTTTCCCTTCAGCTCAACATTCTCGAAGACAAGTATCAAGTTTATTATCTGCTAAACAGAGAGCATTAAATACCTTTCTGTACATACAGTTCAGATGGATACATGGCTCTACTATGCATCAAGGAGAATGGCAAGTAACATACTAAATAAGATGCAATACAAATATTTCTACCAAGCTCATGATTTGGAGTAAAATGATCTAAGCGACTAATTATACAAAACTACTGTGGGATGAGGAGTCTACCGGGCTTGGAGACTAGTGGCAGCTGTTTTTCTTCAGCAGGTCGGTGAAGTGTTGATCTGCCTGCGCCTAGGTTTCCTTTCCAGTGATCAGATGAACCGGCTAGCATTCCTGACTAGAGTTGAGCGACCTTGACCTTTTTAGAGTCGAGCCGGGTTTCGCGAAACCCGACTATCTCAAAAGTCGGGTCGAGTGAAATCGGCCGATTATGACGTAAAGTCGGGATCGACCGAAACACGAAACCCAATGCAAGTCAATGGGGCAGCATAGTCGGCAGTGAGTGGGGGCCAGGAAAACACCTAGAGTGGCCATTTTAATGTCAAAACCATCCATTCTTCTTAAAGAAGCTTGTCAAGCGTAATTTACCTTATAATAATTGGAAGGCATTTGAAATTGGGGGTCATTTGGCTAAAGTTGTGGTGGGTAGGGCTGGTTCAAGTAATTAGTGGGCCCAGGAAATCTGGACCACGTCACGGCAGTGGAGCAGGGAGAGGTAAGTATTTCAACTTTGCAAGTGCTGTGAACCTGAGCAAGCAGGGGGGGCCCACTCGTTGGCATTGGCACTGGCACAGGGCCCCTCAAAGTACAGCGGTGTGTTTGCACGGCGGGGACGCCTCCCACCGGCAGCAACACTTTTGCGTACCATGAGAGGCCCTGTGCCAGTGACGTCGCCAACTAGTATTCCTCCCCCCACCTGATGAAGGAAGCTGCACTTTCATCTGCACCTTCCTGTTTGTCCCCGTGTAAGGTGGTATGGTATGCGGGAAGGGGGACCTGACTTTCAGCAGGGTCACAATCTTGCAGTGTAGCGTGCACGGGAAATGTTGCGTTATGGGTCAATGTACCAGCAGACTCATCTATCACTGGCTGGGCAATGGGCAGGATGAGGAGGAAACACAGATATAGGCCCAAAGAATAAAGTGGGCTAAATGCAGTTCAAAATTGGTAACACAGGACTAATCAGGGGGCATTGCAGTGGAGGACAACTGGAATGAGAGGCTGACACAGAGAGTAGGCCCAAATCAGTAAGTAGTCGAAATGCAGTTCAAAATTGGCAACAGTAGTAAACAGGCGGCACAGCTTTGTTCAGTGGAGGAGAACAGCAAGGAGTGGCAGACACCGATAGTAGGCCTCAACCCAACTAGTAGGCCAAATGCAGTCTAACATTAACAACTACTTAACGAGCGCCTGAAAACGGAATTTCAGGACAGGAAACCAGGAGAACAGCAAGGAGCGGCAGACACCGATAGTAGGCCCCAAACCAACTAGTACGCCAAATGCAGTTGTTCCGTTTAACCACAATTTAATGAGAGCCTGAAGATAGAAGTTCAGGAAAGGCAACCTGGAGAACACCTTGGAGTGGAACACACCATCTCTCTACACCCCATACCCAATTTGTAGGCCTAATGCAGCGTAGTTTCCAACAACTACTAAACGAGAGCATGATGATCGAAGCATTGGCGAGGAAACCTGGGGAACACCTTGGAGTGGAACACACCATCTCTCTACAGTGGAACACACCATCTCTCTACACCCCATACCCAATTTGTAGGCCTAATGCAGCGTAGTTTCCAACAACTACTAAACGAGAGCCGGAAGATCGAAGCAATGGAGAGGAAACCTGGGGAACACCTTGGAGTGTAACACACCATCTCTCTACACCCCATACCCAATTTGTAGGCCTAATGCAGCGTAGTTTCCAACAACTACTAAACGAGAGCCGGAAGATCGAAGCAATGGAGAGGAAACCTGGGGAACACCTTGGAGTGTAACAAACCCTCTCTCTACACCACGGAAGGGCTGATTCTTAGGAAGGAAGGCTGTCGGAAAGAAGCAGGGCGCGTCCGAGGGTGATTATATTCTTATTAGGTATATACTCACCCTCGGACGCGCCCTGCTTCTTTATTTGTAATGAATGTTTATTTGCAATGTGGTTTTGACTTACTCTATTTTTTTGGTAAATAATGATTTTATTATTTTCATTGTTTTGCATCTTCTTGGCAATAATATAAAGAAGACGCGACAGGACAACACTCGGTGGATGCCATATCTGTGTTTAAAATTGAAAAAACCTTTCAGTTAACTACTTGCAGGAGAAAGTTATTGTAGCTGGTGGCCATTTTTAGTACTGTACCAGATTTTTGTTGTATGTGTTTGTTTTTAATGTTAAAATGTCTGCATTTGATATCTCTCCAGTATTTTCTTTTTTATAAGCAAAATACTTATTTTTATATTTTCTGATGTTGGTTCCAGGGGTACACGGGCAGCAGTGGTGTGGTCAGTGGAGGCCTAGTGGAAGGAGTGACCGCAGACAGGCATCGAAGGCCTAAAATAATAACACATGGCTGTAGGCAATTTTAAATTGGTTACAGGGGTACACGGGCAGCAGTGGTGTGGTCAGTGGAGGCCTAGTGGAAGGAGTGACCGCAGACAGGCATCGAAGGCCTAAAATAATAACACATGGCTGTAGGCAATTTTAAATTGGTCCCAGGGGTACACGGGCAGCAGTGGTGTGGTCAGTGGAGGCCTAGTGGAAGGAGTGACCGCAGACAGGCATCGAAGGCCTAAAATAATAACACATGGCTGTAGGCAATTTTAAATTGGTCCCAGGGGTACACGGGCAGCAGTGGTGTGGTCAGTGGAGGCCTAGTGGAAGGAGTGACCGCAGACAGGCATCGAAGGCCTAAAATAATAACACATGGCTGTAGGCAATTTTAAATTGGTTCCAGGGGTACACGGGCAGCAGTGGTGTGGTCAGTGGAGGCCTAGTGGAAGGAGTGACCGCAGACAGGCATCGAAGGCCTAAAATAATAACACATGGCTGTAGGCAATTTTAAATTGGTTACAGGGGTACACGGACAGCAGTGGTGTGGTCAGTGGAGGCCTAGTGGAAGGAGTGACCACAGACAGGCATCGAAGGCCTAACATAACAAAAATGTCAATACAATGGTATTGTCAGTGGCAGGCATTGAAGGATGTCAGCGCATAGACTAAACATTGGTGGAGCTGTGAGATAATTTTGCAAGTGGTAGAGCACTGTTTGAGCTGGGGTGGGGGGAAAATGTCTTGTGGCCGGCGGTACAGGCCCAGGGCCCCTCATATTACAACGGTGTGTCTGACGTTGGGTGCGCACCACCACCGCCAGAGACACTTTATTGTACTAGGAGGGACCCAGTGGCAGTGCCGTCGACCAAAAGCGGGCTCACCCACCTCTTCAGACAAACTGCACTCTCACGGGTGCTGTCGCCAAGTGTCGATACCACGGCCCCGTGTGGGGAGTTTGGCCATTTAGTGAGGTGTAAACATGTCGTATGCTGGACAATCAGGTGCAGAAAATTACGAGATTGGAAAAGGCATTCAGAATAGTCCACAGGCAAGACCTTTTCATAGGAAAGCTAGGGGTCAGCCGGGCAAGGTGGGGCAAAAGATTTCGAAATCCAGTTGTGGTTCATTTTAATGAAGGTTAGATCATCTACATTTTGGGTAGCCAGACGAGTCCTTTTTTCTGTTAGTATTGAACCTGCAGCACTGAATACTCTTTCTGATAGGACACTAGCTGCCGGGCAAGCAAGCTCCTGCAATGCATATTCTGCCAATTCTGGCCAGGTGTCTAATTTTGATGCCCAGTAATCAAATGGGAAAAGCTTCCTCATTAAAAATATAATCATCCCCATCATCCTCCTCGTCCTCCTCCTCCTCTTCGCCCGCTACCTCGTCCTGTACACTGCCCTGGCCAGACAATGGCTGACTGTCATCAAGACTTTCCTCTTCCTCAGCTGCAGACGCCTGATCCTTTATGTGCGTCAAACTTTGCATCAGCAGACGCATTAGGGGGATGCTCATGCTTATTATGGCGTTGTCTGCACTAACCAGCCGTGTGCATTCCTCAAAACACTGAAGGACTTGGCACATGTCTTGAATCTTCGACCACTGCACACCTGACAACTCCATGTCTGCCATCCTACTGCCTGCCCGTGTATGTGTATCCTCCCACAAAAACATAACAGCCCGCCTCTGTTCACACAGTCTCTGAAGCATGGTTAGTGTTGAGTTCCACTTTGTTGCAACGTCTATGATTAGGCGATGCTGGGGAAGGTTCAAAGAACGCTGATAGGTCTGCATACGGCTGGAGTGTACGGGCGAACGGCGGATATGTGAGCAAAGTCCACGCACTTTGAGGAGCAGGTCGGATAACCCCGGATAACTTTTCAGGAAGCACTGCACCACCAGGTTTAAGGTGTGAGCCAGGCAAGGAATGTGTTTCAGTTGGGAAAGGGAGATGGCAGCCATGAAATTCCTTCCGTTATCACTCACTACCTTGCCTGCCTCAAGATCTACAGTGCCCAGCCACGACTGCGTTTCTTTCTGCAAGAACTCGGACAGAACTTCCGCGGTGTGTCTGTTGTCGCCCAAACACTTCATAGCCAATACAGCCTGCTGATGTTTGCCAGTAGCTGCCCCATAATGGGAGACCTGGTGTGCAACAGTGGCAGCTGCGGATGGAGTGGTTGTGCGACTGCGGTCTGTGGACGAGCTCTCGCTTCTGCAGGAGGACGAAGAGGAGGAGGAAGGGGTGCGAACGGCTACAGCCAACTGTTTCCTAGACCGTGGGCTAGGCAGAACTGTCCCAAACTTGCTGTCCCCTGTGGACCCTGCATCCACCACATTTACCCAGTGTGCCGTGATGGACACGTAACGTCCCTGGCCATGCCTACTGGTCCATGCATCTGTTGTCAGGTGCACCTTTGTGCTCACAGATTGCCTGAGTGCATGGACGATGCGCTCTTTAACATGCTGGTGGAGGGCTGGGATGGCTTTTCTGGAAAAAAAGTGTCGACTGGGTAGCTCGTAGCGTGGTACAGCGTAGTCCATCAGGGCTTTGAAAGCTTCGCTTTCAACTAACCGGTAGGGCATCATCTCTAACGAGATTAGTCTAGCTATGTGTGCGTTCAAACCCTGTGTACGCGGATGCGAGGCTAAGTACTTCCTTTTTCTAACCATAGTCTCATGTAGGGTGAGCTGGACTGGAGAGCTGGAGATCGTGGAACTAGCGGGGGTGCCGGTGGACATGGCAGACTGAGAGATGGTGGGAGATGGTATTGTTGCCACCGGTGCCCTAGATGCAGTGTTTCCTACTACGAAACTGGTGATTCCCTGACCCTGACGGCTTTGGCCTGGCAAAGAAACCTGCACAGATACTGCAGGTGGTGCGGAAAATGGTGGCCCTACACTGCCGGAAGGGATGTTGCGTTGCTGACTAGCTTCATTGGCCGAGGGTGCTACAACCTTAAGGGACGTTTGGTAGTTAGTCCAGGCTTGCAAATGCATGGTGGTTAAATGTCTATGCATGCAACTTGTATTGAGACTTTTCAGATTCTGTCCTCTGCTTAAGGTAGTTGAACATTTTTGACAGATGACTTTGCGCTGATCAATTGGATGTTGTTTAAAAAAATGCCAGACTGCACTCTTTCTAGCATCGGATACCTTTTCAGGCATTGCAGACTGAGCTTTAACCGGATGGCCATGCTGTCCTCCAACAGGTTTTAGCTTTGCCACGCGTTTTGGGCAAGATACGGGCCCGGCAGATGGAACCTGTTGCGATGTTGATGCCTGCTGCGGCCCCTCCTCCTCCGCTTCAGAACTGCTGCCGCCTGCACCCTGTTCCCCCAATGGCTGCCAATCGGGGTCAAGAACTGGGTCATCTATTACCTCTTCTTGTAGCTCGTGTGCAACTTCGTCTGTGTCACCGTGTCGGTCGGTGGTATAGCGTTCGTGATGGGGCAACATAGTCTCATCAGGGTCTGATTCTTGATCAGCACCCTGCGAGGGCAATGTTGTGGTCTGAGTCAAAGGACCAGCATAGTAGTCTGGCTGTGGCTGTGCATCAGTGCACTCCATGTCAGATTCAACTTGTAATGGGCATGGACTGTTAACTGCTTCACTTTCTAAGCCAGGGACGGTATGTGTAAAGAGCTCCATGGAGTAACCCGTTGTGTCGCCTGCTGCATTCTTCTCTGTTGTTGTTTTTGCTGAAGAGGACAAGGAAGCGACTTGTCCCTGACCGTGAACATCCACTAACGACGCGCTGCTTTGACATTTACCAGTTTCACGAGAGGAGGCAAAAGAGCTAGAGGCTGAGTCAGCAAGATAAGCCAAAACTTGCTCTTGCTGCTCCGGCTTTAAAAGCGGTTTTCCTACTCCCAGAAAAGGGAGCGTTCGAGGCCTTGTGTAGCCAGACGACGAACCTGGCTCCACAGCTCCAGACTTAGGTGCAATATTTTTTTTCCCACGACCAGCTGATGCTCCACCACTACCACTACCCTCATTACCAGCTGACAATGAACGCCCCCGGCCACGACCTCTTCCACCATACTTCCTCATTGTTTTAAAAACGTAAACAAACTAACAGTATTTGTTGCTGTCACACAAATTACACGGTGAGCTATAACTTCAGTATGATTTTGCTACCCCTTTACAGGTGAGTGAGACCACAACGAAAATCAGGCACAATGTTACACACTCTGTTGTTGGTGGCAACAAATGAGAGAGATGCCACACACGCAGGACTGTCACTGAAGCACAAATGTAAATATTAATCTCCCACTGATTTGATTTTTTTTTTTTTTTTCAGGGAGACTTTAGGAAAAAAAAAATAGAATAAAATGATTTTTTCAGGGAGAATTTAGAAAACAAATAAAACAAAAAAAGGCTTTCTATGGCCCACTGAGTGAGAGATGACGCACACAGGAGTCAGGAGTGGCACACAAGCCCAAAGGCCAATATTAATCTCCCTTTTTTTTTTAAGGGAGAATTTATAAAACCAAAAAAAAAATAAATAAATAGGCTTTCTATGGCCCACTATTTGTGAGAGAGATGGCACGCTCAGGACTGGCACACAAGCCCAGAGGCCAATATTAATCTCCCACTTTTTTTTTTTTTTCCAGGGAAAATTTATAAACCCAATAAAAAAAAAAAAAAATAAATAGGCTTTCTATGGCCCACTATCTGAGAGAGAGATGGCACGCTTAGGACTGGCACACAAGCCCAAAGGCCAATATTAATCTCCCACTGATTGATTGATTGATTTTTTCAGGTAGAATTTAGAACCCAAATAAAGCAAAAAAAAAAAAAAAAAAATGGCCTTTCTATGGCCCACTGAGTGAGTGATGATGCACACAGGAGTCAGGAGTGGCACACAAGCCCTGAGGCCAATATTTTTCTCCCACTGATTGATGTAGTGATTTTTTCAGGTAGATTTTAGAACCAAAATCAAGCAAAAAAATAAATAGGCTTTCTATGGCCCACTGAGTGAGTGATGATGCACACAGGAGTCAAGAGTGGCACACAAGCCCTGAGGCCAATATTTTTCTCCCACTGATTGATGTAGTGATTTTTTCAGGTAGATTTTATAACCCAAATTAAGCAAAAAAAATAAATAGGCTTTCTATGGCCCACTGAGTGAGAGATGACACAGACAGGGATGGCACTCTAGCAGAAATGTCAATCTTAATCTCCCACAAAAAAAAAAAAAAAAAAAACACAGGGAGTGTCCTTCAATTACTATCTCCCTGCAGTAATCTCAGCCAGGTATGGCAGGCAGCAATAAGGAGTGGACTGATGCACAAATTAAATAAAAAGTGTGGACAAACAAACAAGATAGCTGTGCAGAAAGGAAGGAACAAGAGGATTTGTGCTTTGAAAAAAGCAGTTGGTTTGCACAGCGGCGTACACACAGCAATGCAGCTATCAGGGAGCCTTCTAGGGCAGCCCAATGAGCTACAGCGCTGAGGGGGAAAAAAAAAAAAAATGTAGCTTCCACTGTCCCTGCACACCGAAGGTGGTGTTGGGCAGTGGAAATCGCTACAGCACAAGCGGTTTGGTGGTTAATGGACCCTGCCTAACGCTATCCCTGCTTCTGACGAAGCGGCAGCAACCTCTCCCTAAGCTCAGATCAGCAGCAGTAACATGGCGGTCGGCGGGAACTCCCCTTTATAGCCCCTGTGACGCCGCAGACAGCAAGCCAATCACTGCAATGCCCTTCTCTAAGATGGTGGGGACCAGGACCTATGTCATCACGCTGCCCACACTCTGCGTTTACCTTCATTGGCTGAGAAATGGCGCTTTTCGTGTCATTGAAACGCGACTTTGGCGCGAAAGTCGCGTACCGCATGGCCGACCCCGCACAGGGGTCGGATCGGGTTTCATGAAACCCGACTTTGCCAAAAGTCGGCGACTTTTGAAAATGAACGACCCGTTTCGCTCAACCCTATTCCTGACAGTTCATCATGAGTAATTTCTAAGATTGTTCCTATTCCAGCTTATTTTCTGTAGGGGTTTGTACCCAATGTTCCTGTCAATAGAAAAGTCACTTGTTTGTTCCTTCAATTTTGCAGGATATCTGTCACCCCTGAAAGTCTGCACAGTATCACAGATTCAGTGGATTCACTCGAGGTTTTTGCAGCTTTCTATGTCTTTTAGAGTATTATGCTCTATGTACATGGATACATGTGTATAATATTTCGTTCTCTAGATGACTCATTTTCAAGTGGATAATCGTGAAAAAAGGCAAGATCTGGTAAAGAAACACAAGATCACCCTATCATATACTGCGTACCATCATTATTTTGTCACTAGTGTAGCTTAAAATGCACACTTTGATATTTTACTTTACATTGCTGTTTATGAACGTCTGGTGTATAAAAGGAGCTACAAAAATCAATCACAAATATGTACAAATGTTTCAAGAACTGGAGAAGAGTAGTCAAAGGGGACAGGACTGACATTTTTATTCGCAGGCTATTAATAATTCAAAGAACGCTGCAATTATATGATCCTCAGCAGGAAATGAATCACATATTGCATCCATTGCATAAAAATTGCTCATACAATAGACTGATTGACTACAAGGCCCAGAATTGAATGTACATTTGACTATACTGAATGAATATTGAGAAAATGAAATTGTATGACTTGCTGAATAGAGACTAAGACAAGGTTGCTGTTGTGTCGGAGTCAGTACTCAAAAACCTTATAGGCATTCTTGAGACTGTTGAGTTTAAGTTAGGAGGCACACGGATGATCCATGCCTCATGGTCCAAAAGACAGGAATGTGTGAATCTGGCTTTAGACAATAGTACGACCACAACCAGGCCTCCAAAATTTTCATAGTGAAAAATATGACATTTATGTGATAAATCTATAGACCATTTTTTTTTATGGAAAAATTCCCCAAAAGGGTTGTTCACCTAGTTTATGCAGCTATAAAAAGCATGACATTTTATACAGAAGTGACATTTTAACCTTTGCACACCATTTTTCTATGCAGATATAATCTACATTAAAAGCTATATGCTAGTGATGATCAAATTGATTAGGTGCAAATCAAAGTCGAATTTTATGAAATTTGCAGGTCCTGGCAAATTTGAACACTCTTTGATTAGATTAGAGCAAATTGCAACAAATTGCCCTCAGCCTTTTAGGGCATTGCTGAAGATTGCATTAGCCACAGAACTATAATAGCCTGTATACAAGCCTATGCAGGAAAAGCAGTAGCTATTTCTTTTATGATATTGAGAATATGGCAGAACTCACAGCTTAGCAACAGAGAACATAAATAATTAAGACAGTAATGTGTTGTATAACTTCAGAACTGAAAACAATCAGTATATAATAGTCAGTGATTAAGGCCGGAGTCCCACTACCGTAGACTACGAACGAGTGCTATGTGAGAAAACATCACATAGCACTCAGCACAGTTTAATCTATGGAGCAACTCACACCACTGTTTTTTTTCCTCAGGCGTATTTGACGAGCGCGTGAAATCGCAACATGCTGCGATTGTACGCGTATACTATCCGAGACTCGCCAATGCAAGCCTATGGGTGTGAGAAAAACTCAGACACCACACGGACCATTCCTCATTTCAGACCATTGAGCTATTAAATTCAATGGGGAAAATCAGTGAGAAACGTACAACCATACGCATGTCATACAGGATGTTATACGAGAAAAATCACATCAACGCATTACAAACGCATTACACATGGATGACCATAGGGAGAACACTTGTGCGACTCTCGGCAGGGAGACTTGGACTGTTTTTCCAAACATTAAATGTGACACCGGACTAAAACAGAGATTTAAAATAGGAGATGTGCCAGCTGAAGGGCCAGACTCAGTGTGACTGATCAGAAATATGATGTAATTGGCATCTGTCCTGCTGCATTTTAATTCCAATTATGCTAGGGGCACGGAGCATATTTGCTGTTTGATTGCGATCCAATAAGACATGGGATTGTACTCAGACCAATGTTATTCTATGGGGCTGTGCACAGGCTTGAGTTTGATCCAATATTCGGATCGCACTCAGCTATGCAAGTCAATGAGTGCATGGGAGACATCAGACTGCAGTCGAATGACATCTGAGTGTAGTCCGATTTTGCACGCTCATAGGCTGGAAAGGATGGAGACTTTTTTTCTTCATCTTCTCCTCATCTGAGAGAATCAAATTGCACTATGCTAACACTCTCATAAAACTATGATCGGAGTTTAATCAGTTTCATTTGCATAATTGATTCAATTTTGGCAGATCAAAAAAATACCCTTGTGTGCACTTAGCCTTACACATTTTTTTCTTCATTCCTAATTCACTGGAATACAAAAGCAACAGAGCACAATAGTTTCTCCAGAAAAAAAACAACACTAAAATCAGCTTCAGATGAGGCACTTGATACTGTCACAATCAACTGTAGTGAGCTTTTGCATTTCTAGTTTTTTGCCTTTTTTAAAGCATTTTAGTACTCTAAAAGTAGAGCACATTATGTGCACATTGTGGCGGATCACTCATTCCAGTCACAACAGCAGTTTGAGTCTTTGCTCAGCACAGACTAGTCTTCATAACCACAAATAACTAAGAGGGATAATTTTTGGACCATTTATACATTTGAAAGAACATGACAAGTCTGCCAGCACAGTGCGTTGTTGAATAGGCTGGTGAGAAAATCTAGATTATCATCCAATTCTATGGTGAGGTCACTTTGACATTATGAGGGTATGTGCACACATTAAGTTTTTTTCGCATTTTTTTGCATTTTTTTTAAGGCTGTGTTTGCATTAAAGTGGATGAAAGCGGTTGAACAAAACTCCTAGGAGTAGCTTTAGTCAAGTGTTTGTATTAAATGTATTTATTGTTGTAATATTGGCAATGTTTTTCTTTTCCATTTCATAAAAAATAGTATTAAAATAGTCTTCCAGTGGTCAGTGTGAAAGTTGCAGGATTAATAATTTAGTTTTTTAATCTCTTACCTTCACAATCAATTTCAATTTTTGTATTTTCATTTTTCCTCTCATTTAAATAGCATTAACTTATTTTTGCTTGTCACAGCCGTATTAGGGCTTCTTTTGTGGCATTGGTTGTAGTTTTGAATGAAACCATTCATTTTATCATATAAAGTAAGGGAAAATGGCAAAAAAATCCAAGAAAGGAGAAATGGTGAAAAAAAACTGAAATTCTGCCACTGTTATTTGGGTTTCATTTTTATGGTGTTAATTGTGGAATAAAAATGACCATGAAAAAATATTTTACAGGTCAATACAGAGAAACAAAACATATACCTTATTTAGCATTTTGGTAGCTTAAAAAAATTCACAATTTTATAACAAAATTTGGTTTGTGTCAACATTTTCCGAGACTCATAACTTTTTGATATTATCATCAATCAGGGACTCTTGTTTTCAGCAAGGCAAGCTGTCATTTTAACCCCTTAGTGACAGAGCCAATTTGGTACTTAATGACCGAGCCAATTTTTGCAATTCTGACCACTGTCACTTTATGAGGTTATAACTCTGGAACGCTTCAACGGATCCCGCTGATTCTGAGATTGTTTTTTCGTGACATATTGTACTTCATGTTAGTGGTAACATTTCTTCGATATTACTTGCGATTATTTATGAAAAAAACGGAAATATGGCGAAAATTTTTAAAATTTTGCAATTTTCAAACTTTGTATTTTTATGCCCTTAAATCAGAGAGATATGTCACGAAAAATAGTTAATAAATAACATTTCCCACATGTCTACTTTACATCAGCACAATTTTGGAAACAAAATTTTTTTTTGTTAGGGAGTTATAAGGGTTAAAAGTTGACCAGCAATTTCTCATTTTTACAACACCATTTTTTTTTAGGGTTCACATCACATTTGAAGTCATTTTGAGGGGTCTATATGATAGAAAATAATGAAGTGTGACACCATTCTAAAAACTACACCCCTCAAGGTTCTCAAAACCACATTCAAGAAGTTTATTAACCCTTCTGGTGCTTCACAGGAACTGAAACAATGTGGAAGGAAAAAATGAACATTTAACTTTTTTTTGCAAACATCTTAATTCAGAACCATTTTTTTTATTTTCACAAGTGTAAAAACAGAAATGTAACCATAAATTTTGTTATGCAATTTCTCCTGAATACGCCAATACCCCATATGTGGGGGTAAACCACTGTAAGGGCGCACCGCAGAACTTAGAAGTGAAGGAGCGCCGTTTTACTTTTTCAATGTTGAATTGGCTGGAATTGAGATTGGATGCCATGTCGCGTTTGGAGAGCCCCTGATGTGCCTAAACAGTGGAAACCCCCCACAAGTGACACCATTTTGGAAACTAGACCCCTTAAGGAACTTATCTAGATGTGTGGTGAGCACTTTGAACCCCCAAGTGCTTCACAGAAGTTTATAACGTAGAGCCGTGAAAATAAAAAATATTTTTTTTTTCCACAAAAAAGATATTGTAGCCCCCAAGTTTTTATTTTTACAAGGGTAACAAGAGAAATTGGACCCCAAAAGTTGTTGTCCAATTTGTCTTGAGTATGCTGGTACCCCATATGTGGGGGTAAACCACTGTTTGGGCGCACGGCAGAGCTCGGAAGGAAGGAGCGCCTTTTTGGAATGCAGACTTTGATAGAATGGTCTGTGGGCATTATGTTGCGATTGCAGAGCCCCTGATATACCTAAACTGTAGTAACCCCCCACAAGTGACCCCATTTTGGAAACTAGACCCCCCAAGGAACTTATCTAGATGTGTGGTGAGAACTTTGAATGCCCAAGTGCTTCACAGAAGTTTAGAATGCAGAGTCGTGAAAATAAAAAATATTTTTTTTTTTCACAAAAAAGATTTTGTAGCCCCCAAGTTTTTATTTTCACAAGGGTAACAGGAGAAATTGGACTGCAATAGTTGTTGTCCAATTTATCCCGAGTACGCTGATGTGCCATATGTGGGGGTAAACCACTGTTTGGGCGCACGGCAGAGCTCGGAAGGGAAGGAGCGCCTTTTTGGAATGCAGACTTTGATAGAATGGTCTGTGGGCATTATGTTGCGATTGCAGAGCCCCTGATATACCTAAACTGTAGTAACCCCCCACAAGTGACCCCATTTTGGAAACTAGACCCCCCAAGGAACTTATCTAGATGTGTGGTGAGAACTTTGAATGCCCAAGTGCTTCACAGAAGTTTAGAATGCAGAGTCGTGAAAATAAAAAATATTTTTTTTTTCACAAAAAAGATTTTGTAGCCCCCAAGTTTTTATTTTCACAAGGGTAACAAGAGAAATTGGACCACAGAAGTTGTTGTCCAATTTATCCCGAGTACGCTGATGCCCCATATGTGGGGGTAACCCACTGTTTGGGCGCACGGCAGAGCTCAGAAGGGAGGGAGCACCATTTGACTTTTTGAGCGCAAAATTGGCTGTCGTGTTTGGAGACCCCCTGATGTACCTAAACAGTGGAAACCCCCCAATTCTAGCTCCAACCCCTAACCCTAATCCCAACCTGATCCATAATCCTAATCACTAACCCTAACCATAATCACAACCCTTACCCCAAAACAACCCTAATGTCAACCCTAACCATAACCCTAATCAAAACCCTAAATCCAACACACCCCTAATCCTAATCTCAACCCTAACCTCAAACCTAACCCTAATCCCAATACACCCCTAATCACAACCCTAACCTTAACCCTAATCCCAAACCTAACCCTAATCCCAAGCGTAACCCTAATGCCAACCCTAATACCAACCCTAATCCAAACCCTAAACCTAATCCCAGCTCTAACCCTAACTTTAGCCCCAACCCTAACCCTAGCCCTAAGGCTACTTTCACACTTGCGTTGTTTGGCATTCCGTCGCAATCCGTCGTTTTGGACAAGAAACGGATCCTGCAAATGTGCCCGCAAGATGCGTTTTTTGCCCATAGTATTGCCGACGGATCGTGACGGATGGCCACACATCGCGTCCGTCGTGCACTGGATCAGTTGTGTTTTGGCGGAGCGTCGGCACAAAAAAACGTTCAATGAAACTTTTTTTGTACGTCGCATCCGCCATTTCTGACCGTGCATGCGTTGCCGTAACTCCGCCCCCTCCTCCCCAGGACATAGATTGGGCAGCGGATGCGTTGAAAAACTACAGCTGCTGCCCACGTTGTGCACAATTTTCACAACGTGCGTCGGTATGTCGGGCCGACGCATTGCGACGGCCCCGTACCGACGTAAGTGTGAAAGAAGCCTAACCCTAAATTTAGCCCCAACCCTAACCCTAAATTTAGCCCCAACCCTAACCCTAAATTTAGCCCCAACCCTAGCCCTAACCCTAGCCCTAACCCTAACCCTAGCCCTACCCCTAACCCTAACCTAACCCTACCCCTAACCTAACCCTACCCCTAACCCTAACCTAACCCTACCCCTAACCCTAACCTAACCCTACCCCTAACCTAACCCTAGCCGTAACCCTACCCCTAACCTAACCCTACCCCTAACCTAACCCTAGCCGTAACCCTACCCCTAACCTAACCCTAGCCCTAACCCTACCCCTACCCTACCCCTACCCCTAACCCTACCCCTAACCCTACCCCTAACCTTAGCCCTAACCCTACCCCTACCCTACCCCTACCCCTAACCCTACCCCTAACCCTAACCCTAACCCTAACCGCTGTTCTCCTGCCGGCCGGCAGATGGAGACAGATGGCGGGCGCACTGGGCATGCGTCCGCCATGTTCTTCTGCCGGCGGCCAGGAGGAGCAGCAAGAGGATCCAGGGACCTAGGTGAGTATGCTAGGGTCCCCGAATCCCCCTATTTCTCTGTCCTCTGATGTGCGATCACATCAGAGGACAGAGAATTACACTTTACTTTTTTTTTTTTTTTTTTTTTTTTTTGCGGTCGCCGGTAAACAGTTAATTACCGGCGATCGCAAAACAGGGGTCGCTAAAACCGACCCCCGATCATGCTCTTTGGGGTCTCGGCTACCCCAGGCAGCCGAGACCCCAAAGATTCTCCCGGTGCCGGCCGGCGGGCGCACTGCGCATGCGCCCGCCATTTTGAAGATGGCGGCGCCCACCGGGAGACACGAGGAGCATCGGGGGAGCTAGGTGAGTATTGGGGGGCCACCTGGGACCCCTTTTCTCTGTCCTCCGATGTGCGATCACATCGGAGGACAGAGAAATTAAAAAGAGATCGCTTTTTTTTTTTTTTTTTTTTTTTTTTTTTTTTTTGCGATCGCCGGTAAACGGTTAATTACCGGCGATCGCAAATGCGGGGAGGGTTAAAAACCCCCCGAATCATGTTCTCTGGGGTCTCGGCTACCCTCGGCAGCCGAGACCCCGGAGAAAATCGGCCTGTGGGGGGGCGCTATACACTTTTTCCACAGCGCCGTTAATTAACGGCGCTGTGGTTTAAGTACCCTTAGCGGCCGCCGTTAAAAGGCGTATCGGCGGTCGCTAAGGGGTTAATTTATACAACTTTAATATGCTTTTGATAATTTTTATTTTTTTAGTGTTATTGTGGTAAACCAAAATCATCAATTGTGATGTTTTGATTTTTTTTCTCATTAGAAATTTACAGATTGGTTTAGCTAATTTTATATGGTCGATAGATCAAACGTAATAATTTTTTTTCTTATTCATTTTAAACTTTGGTTTGCACGTTAATGACCGAGTCAATTTTTGCAATTCTGACCACTGTCCCTTTATGAGGTTATAGCTCTGGAACGCTTCAACCGATCCTGATGATTCTGACATTGTTTTCTCGTGACATATTGTACTTCATGATAGTGGTAAAAAATTTTTGATAAGACTTGCGTTTATTTGTGAAAAAAGGAAATTTGGCAAAAATTTTGAAAATTTTGCAATTTTCCAACTTTGAATTTTTATGCCCTTAAATCACAGAGATATGTCACATAAAATACTTAATAAGTAACATTTCCCACATGTCTACTTTACATCAGCACAATTTTGGAACCAATTTTTTTTTGTTGGAGAGTTATAAGGGTTAAAAGTTGACCAGCAATTTCTAATTTTTACACCATTTTTTTAGGGACCACATCTCATTTGAAGTCATTTTGAGGGGTCTATATGATAGAAAATAACCAAGTGTGACACCATTCTAAAAACTGCACCCCTGAAGGTGCTCAAAACCACATTCAAGAAAATGAACATTTAACTTTTTTCACACACAATTTACTTCAGATCCAATTTGTCTTATTTTACCTAGGGTAACAGGAGAAAAAGGACCCCAAAAGTTGTTGTAAAATTTTGTCCTGAACACGCCGATACCCCATCTGTGGGGATAAACCACTGCTTGGGCGCATAGCAGAGCTCAGAAGGGAAGGAGCGCTATTTGACTTTTCAATGCAAAATTGACTGGAATTGAGATGGGATGCCATGTTGCATTTGGAGAGCCCTTGATGTGCCTAAACATTGAAACCCCCACAAGTGACACCATTTTGGAAAGAAAAGAAACCCCCCCCTAAGAAACTTATCTAGATGTGTGGTGAGCACTTTCACCCACCAAGTGCTTCAAAGAAGTTTATAATGCAGAGCCGTAAAAATAAAAAATCATATTTTCACAAAAATGATCTTTTCGCCCCCAATTTTTTATTTTCCCAAGGGTAAGAGAAGAAATTGGACCCCAAAAGTTGGTGTGCAATTTGTCCTGAGTACACTGATACCCCATATGTTGGGGTAAACCACTGTTTGGGCGCATGGCCGAGCTCGGAAGGGAAGGAGCGCTGCTTAACTTTTAAATGCAAAATTGACAGGAATTGAGATGGGGCGCCATGTTGCGTTTGGAGAGCCTCTGATGTGCCTAAACATTGAAACCCCCCACAAGTGACACCATTTTGCAAAGAAGACCCCCTAAGGATCTTATCTAGATATGTTTTGAGAACTTTGAACCCCCAAGTGTTTCACTACAGTTTATAACGCAGAGCCGTGAAAATAAAAAATCTTTTTTTTCAACAAAAATTATTTCTTAGCCCCCCAGTTTTGTATTTTCCCAAGAGTAACAGGAGAAATTGGTCCACAAAAGTTGTTGTCCAATTTATCTTGAGTGCGCTGATACCCCATATGTGGGGGGAACCACCGTTTGGATGCATGATAGAGCTCGGAAGGGAAGCAGCGCCATTTGGAATGCAGACTTAGTTGGATTGGTCTGCAGGCATCACATTGTGTTTGCAGACCCCCTAATGTACCTAAACAGTAGAAACCCCCACAAATAACCCCATATTAGAAACTAGACCCCTCCAGGAACTTATCTAGATGTGTTGTGAGAACTTTGAACCCCCAAGTGTTTCACTACAGTTTATAATGCAGAGTCGTGAAAATAAAAAAATATTTTTTCCCACAAAAATGCTTTTTTAGGTCCCAAATTTTTATTTTCCCGAGGGTAACAAGAGAAATTGGACCTCAAAAGTTGTTGTCAATTTGTCCTGAGTACGCTGATACCCGATATGTTGGGGTAAACTCCTGTTTGGGCGCACGGGATAGCTCGGAAGGGAAGGAGCACTGTTTTACTTTTTCAACGCAGAATTGGCTGGAATTGAGATCGGACGCCATGTCGCCATGTCATGCTTGGAGAGCCCCTGATGTGCCTAACCAGTGGAAACACCCAATTCTAACTGAAACCCTAACCCCAGCCCCAACCCTAGCCCTAACCCTGGCCCTAATGGGAAAATGGAAATAAATACAATTTTTTATTTGACTATTTTTTCCTAACTAAGAGGGTGATGACGGGGGGGGGGGGGGTTGGGTTGGTTTACTATTTATAGCGTTTTGTTAGCTGAGTTTTATGATTGGGAGCCGTCTCTAAAAGACGCTTTTTATTGCAAAAAATAGTTTTTGCATCTCCACATTTTGAGAGCTATAATTTTTCCATAGTTTGGTCCACAGAGTCATGTGAGGTCTTGTTTTTTGCGGGACGAGTTGACGTTTTTATTGCTAACATTTTCAGGCATGTGACTTTTTTTATCGCTTTTTATTCCGATTTTTGAGAGGCAGAATGACCAAAAAAAAGCTATAAATGAAATTCTTTTGAGGGGTGCTTATACTGTTCCATGTTTGGTAAACTTGATAAAGCAGTTTTATTCTTCCGGTCAGTACGATTACCGCAATACCTCATTTATATTTTTTTTTTATGTTTTGGCGCTTTTATACGATAAAAACTATTTTATAGAAAAAATAATCATTTTTGCATCGCTTTATTCTGAGGACTATAACTTTTTTATTTTTTTGCTGATGATGCTGTATGGCAGCTCATTTTTTGCAGGAGAAGATGACGTTTTCAACTGTACCATGGTTATTTACATCCGTCTTTTTGATCACGTGTTATTCCACTTTTTGTTTGGCGGTATGATAATAAAGCGTTGTTTTTTGCCTCGTTTTATTTTTTTACCGTGTTCACTGAAGGGGTTAAATAGCGGGACAGTTTTATAGGTGGGGTCGTTACAGACTCGGCGATACCAAATATGTGTACTTTATTTAGGAATTTGTTTATTTTTTTAACACGTGAATATTTTTTTTTACTTTATAACATTGCCCCGGGGGGGGCATCATGTTATAGGGTCAGATCGCTGAGCAGTGCAGAGAACTGTGTCAGATCAGCAGGCTTACCAGCGCTTGCTCTGAGCAGGTGCTTGTAAGCCACCTCCCTGCAGGATCCGGATGTAGCCCCACGGCTATTTTGGATCTGGGGCCTGCAGGGAGGAGACGCTCGGTACAAGGTGAGCACATTGCCTTGTACCGAGGGTCTCAGGGAAGCTCGCAGGGAGCCCCCTCCCTGCGCGATGCTTCCTTGTACCACTGGAACGCTGTGATCATGTTTGATCACACTGTTCCGGGGGTTAGTGAGCCAGGAGTGGTCCCAGACCGCTCTTGGCACATAGTGCCAGATGTCAGCTACGATAGTCGCATATGACGTACTATCCCGTCATATGGAATTAAGGGGTTATGTCATATGGAATTAAGGGATTAATAGGTGAAAAATCCTGCAAAAAATACTCAAAGAAATGACATGCTGTAGATTTGAAAAAAATCATTTTCAGTAACAACTGAGGATTAAAGGGAACCTGTCACCCCCAAAATCGACGGTGAGCTACGCCCACCAGCATCAGGGGCTTTTCTACCGCATTCTGGAATGCTGTAGCTAAGCCCCCGATGTATCGTGAAAGATAAGAAAAAGAGGTTAGATTATACTCACCAAGGGGCAGTCCCGGTACAATGGGCATCGCGATCCGGTCCGCGGCCTCCCATCTTTTTGCGATGACGTCCTCTTCTTGTCTTCACGCTGCAGCTCCGGCGCAGGCGTACTTTGTCTGCCCTTTTGAGGGCAAAGTACTGTAGTGAGCAGGCGCCGGGAAAGGTCAGAGAGGCCCTGAGCCTGTGCACTGTAGTACTTTGCTCTGCCCTCAACAGGGCAGACAAAGTACGCCTGCACCGGAGCCGCAGCGTGAAAACAAGAAGAGGACGTCATCTGATGAAGATAGGAGGCGCCGGACCAGACCGCGACACCCATTGGACCGGACACAGCGGGAACGCCCCTGGGTGAGTATAATATAAACTCTTTTTCTCATCTTTTAGGATATTTTGGGGGCTTATCTACAGCATTCCAGAATGCTGTAGATAAGCCCCTGATGCTGGTGGGCTTAGCTCACCTTTGATTTTGGGGGTGACAAGTTCCCTTTAATCCTCTGTTGTTACTGAAAAAAAATCTGATGTATGATGGACTGTTATTCATGGATGAGAAAAAAAATCTGATGTATGAGTAACCGTCTTTTGTATTTTTATATCATAAAGTAAGACATTTTGTAGTAATATTATGAGATAAATCTGCTTCTTTCTCCTCCAGGACTAATCATTCATTTTCAATTTATGGATAAGATCTTCGTTGTGAAGACAGATTTTCCCATTACTGAGATAGGAGATGAGAGTTGGTGCTTTTAAAATTCTATGGAGTGGGAGGAATGAGGAGAGAGGAGGAGGAGCTAGAGGCTGACACGGACATTCTGCTGCAAGTTCTCATGAAACTACAATTAGAGTTCTCCACAGAATTGAAAACTTTGAGAATGAAAATTGAATCCAGGAGGAGAAAGAAGCAAATTTCCCTAAAAAGATATATTACAAAGTTTATTATTTTCATGTGTAATACTGATTTAAAATTAAAACAGAGGTTTCTCTTCAACATTGTACAAGTTATTGACCGATGTCAAGTTAGGTGTCTAATTACACTTTTTTTCTAACATCCCAGTACTATATTATTGGGATTAAAGGGTTATTTGGTCTAAGAAGCGATATCTATACTTTACATTACTGAAGACTACCGAAACATGAAAGTGTGCAATTCGCACACTAATGATTGCCTTGAACATCATGTAACCTCATGTATGCTAGGAATACTGACAGAGTTAATCTTTGAAGCCTGCAGAGATGTACATACAGTGCAAAGCTAGCCTTGCTTAGGCTATGGTCACATCATAATTTACTCACATCAGTAACTCAGTAGGAGCCATTGATTGTAATGATGGCATCACTGTGTGCTCTATCAAACATCATTTTAATTCGTATCCACCTATTTGACTCGGGCTTTAAGACAAGGTTGACTACATCTTGAAGCCAACCTCAAATAAGCAGATATGACTGAAAGTGATGTCCAACAGAGCACACAAGCACTCCATCTGCATTACTACAGTCAAACGCCCCAATCCTAATTTCCAGGAGTTCAGACAAAAACTACAACAGACCAACTGACATGAGGATAAAATGCTATGTAAATCCAGCCTCAGACTAAAAAAGGAGAACTCTGTGATGACAATTGATGGGCTGTGGAAATTTTGTGCATAATTATTTGGATTAGATTTGTTAATATCTCACTTGTCTGCTTCAGTATTCTAAAGGAGCTGTCCACTACTAGGACAAACCCTTCTTGATCAAAATGTTTGGCCCCCATAAAATAATAAAGCTTAGGCCGGAGTCACACTACAGCATAATATGGATGAGTGCTAAGCGTAAAAAAAAAAAAAAAAAAAAATATCGCACAGCACCCGGACCAATGTTAATCTGTGGGGCACCTCCCATCATCCGTTTTTTTCTCGTCCGTATTATACTTGCGAGTGAAATCAAAGAATGCTGCGATTGTCCACATTTCTCAGCTGAAAATCACCAATGCAAGTCTATGGGTGCGAGAAAAAAAAAAAAAAAATCGCACAGCACACGGACCATCAGTGTGACTTGCGAGAAATTCTCAGGCATTGGGCAGGTGACAGGAAAGGCTCAGCCATTATTTGCTCATTTTGCAAGTGTGTAAGAAAATCTCACCATAGGGATGACATACGGATGACACACAGATACTTTTTTGAGAAAAAAACGCATCTTGGCATTGCACACGGATGACATACGGATCACTATACGGAGAACATTTGTGCGATTCTCGGCAGACAAAATTGGACAGATTATTTAGACATTGTGTGTGACTCCAGCCTTATACTCACCTCTTGTGCCAGCGCTGTTCCCTGCAGCTGATCGCGGACTTCCTGTTCATATTCGATTTGATCAAAGACGGAGACAGCGATGACATCAAGTGTCACAACTCCGTATGAGAGCCCCAGGTAGAGCGACTGCCGACAACGTGGGAACGGCACGGGAGGGGAGTATATGCTTTATTATTTTATGAGGGCCAAGTGAGGGGTATGACAAGAAGTTGTCCAAGTAGTGGTCAACTTCTGTAAAGTGGACTTAACCTGCACAGATCCCAAAGTAAAATCTGCAGGATTTCCATCTCAAGTGTACTTTTCTTGAGATATAATGCTATGAGGTATATTAGAGAGTTGCTTACTTTTAGCCAAGCATTTATATTTAATGTATTTATTTTACTCTATTTATTTTATATCACCATTAATTCTTCAGCGCTTAATAGACATTATCTTCTCTTTTTGCGAAGTATAATCTATATTGAATGTTTTTAATGTTTTTCTGTGTTTTCACATGGCCTAGATTCATGCACATGTGCTGCTCTGTTCCTTTTTGTCTAGATAGATATGAGATAAATAGATAAAAGATAGATAGATATGGGATAGATAGATAGATATGAGATAGATTGATAATAATATAGATAGATAGATAGCTACGATAGATAAATAATAGATAGAGATAGATATGAGATAGGTAATAGATAGATAATAGAGAGATTTTAATTGATAGACAAATACTGATAGACAGATACTCTGCAGACCACCAGTAATAGACCACTTTAATCAACAAAATACTTGATAGATATTTAGAGAAAATTTTTAATAGATTGATAGAGGGATATCCCTAATTAATAGTTAGAATTTCGACAAACTGATTTTGGTGGTCTAGACAGGTAAATGGACTGACACATTTTTGATGGATAGACAGATACTGACACTAACAAACTTTGCAGACCACCCAGAATACACCACTTTACCAACAATGACTCATGTAATAAAATCCCACCTGTCAACATAGTTTTGTTTATGGCATAGTCGTTTACCTCTTTTTTTTTTTAACAGCCACAAAACCGGACAGTTTCAATTTGGTGAAGTTAGTGCAGTATATTAGAAGACGGCACAAGATTATATCCCTAGAAATGATTGTATACAATAAGGAAGCTTCTTTTCCCTATGGCAGCGCATTGTGAGCGGCCTTATGTCCCGGCTCAGTATACGCTGTGCGGATTGTGATTGTTGGACCCTTTGGCTGTGAGTCAGGAAGTTTTAGTAGTATCAGATGGAATGGCTACATGTGCAGGGCTGTTCCAGATTCTGTGCCATCACATAATGCTCTGATTAGCTGCGTCTCAGAGCCTCGCACTGCTCATCACCCTGCGCTCTGCCAGCCTCATTAACCTTTTCAACATTACACTATATCTGTGAGATCGCTCTTAGGTTGCTAATTGAAAAAGTGCAGCATCGCCTGTTCTGTCATCGTAAAAGTTCTGTAGACTTGGTAGTCTACGACATGAGCCGAAGAGTTAAATCAATGCGGAAAGGCCAACGTGTTGGCTGTTGCAGCACGTCAATAAATAGCGATTAGCACGTGAAGAGGATGGGAAAATAGCCAAACATTTGGAAAATGTGACGTTGAGGAGAAACCCATTGGGAGGAAATGATCAACTGGATTTTCTCTTGGGACAAGATGAAAGAAGTAGAAAACCATTAGCATCGCTTGTAATCCTTGAAAATTCGATGGGTTTTAGGTGTCTAAATATGAACTATGATTAATATTGCCACAAGTACTAGTGCCGGAGTCAGATCTGAGAATGCCAGTCATAGAAAAGTTTCAAAGTTTCCGATAAGTCGTTTTCTATGGGATCTCGGGTAAACCTCCTGTGTTATCAAAGAATTATCACCAAAAAGAAAAGATTCTGTCCCGTGATAAAGCTTCAATATATTGGTCTTAGAGATGAGTTTGTAACAGGCACAATACATTACAATCTGTTATTAATAGTTTAACATAGAATTCCAGGTAATTAATTCCTAAATGAATTACTTTACAGTGCACCACAATTCATAAATACATAGACAGTTTACATGATTATTATTTATCATACCCTGATACATACACATATATTTTCCTATACAGACGTGTATAGCAGGGAAAGTTACAGGTAATGATGTGTGACAGCTTTAGGTAATCCAGTTATTTGGGGATTATTCTGATGACATCTCATGCATTTCCTATCTCGGACCTGCCGCTAATCATTGCTGTGCCCAAGTACATCTGATGTGAACTTGAGACACATCAAGATCAATAGATAAGATGACAGCAGGCTTTGTATCTGCTCCTTGTACCACCGCTCTGGGTTAACACTTTCTGTGTCTAACAGGCATCACCAATCATTTCTCTATGCCAAATGCATTACTCCAGCCTGATCACCAATTAAACCCTCACTTCTGGGCCTCTCTAATTACACCACAGGCAAACTTCAGCCTGACATTAATGAACACAGCAGCACATGCATGTAAAGCCAGGGATGTCATAGATGACTTGTTAATGCACAGCCATTCTGGACTGCTTCCTACTACATGATAATGGATCACAGCCATGATCTGGAGAAACTTTACATGATAAAGAGCCACATACCACCCTGCTAATAGGATCTTACCTTTCATGTGTATGGATACAATCCCACAGTCAAAATGCTACAAAGCTGCAAGTGCTGAACTTAACTGGATTCAGACTCCCAAAGAGTGGGAGAGGGTAGAATGAGCTGTGTCCTTATTAGTCTCACAGTGTGATCCTCCCCCTCAGTCAGCAGACAGGACGGCCACCAACACAGATAACCAGCACATATACTGATGTATATATATATATACACCTATAGCTCTGTGCAGGCCTGCCTGTCTACAGCAGGTGTTAAAGGGACACAAATCCCACAGTCAATTCAGCTGCAGCCTGTAGCTCTCTGCTATCAGCCATTTCAGACCTTGGAGAGAATTGGATTCCTGACAAGGAAATAATAATAAAAAAAAAAAGTGTCTTCACTTGAGTAAGTTTTCATCTGCCATACCTCAAGTTCTGAAAAACTTTAGTAGAAATATTATTGTGACTATGTAAAGAACTAGCAGTGAAAAATGTGCTCATGTATGTAAAATTCAACATGTTTATTTATACACAGTATATGTATGTTAGAGATGAGTGGAGCAATTCGCAGAGGGGAGAGTTTACGTCAAATGTCCAGAAATTCACAGATTCACGTGAATTCAAACATTTTGAACTTAAATTCCCAGTTCATGTAAAAAAAAAATTCCCTGCAGGTAAACATTATTTTGGATCGACGCACATGATTCCCCATAACGCCCTGCAGCTATGACTTCTTATGGATTATCATACCTCATATAGGGAGTCAGTACCTGGGCCATCACAGATCAGCGGTTCCCAGTGGAGCATAGCTTGTACGGCAGAGTCGTTTTCCATCTTTAGAGTCACTGTGCAGTGTCAGCTCTTATAATCAGTGGGTCCTGTCTCTCATATTAAGGCTGCCGTCACACTAGCAGTATTTGGTCAGTATTTTACATCAGTATTTGTAAGCCAAAACCAGGAGTGGAATAATTAGAGGAAAAGTATAATAGTAACATATGCACCACTTCTGCATTTATCACCCACTCCTGGTTTTGGCTTACATTTACTAATGTGAAATACTGACCAAATACTGATAGTGTGACGGTAGCCTAAGGCTATGTGCACACGTTGCAGATTATTTGCGGTTTTTTAGCGTTTTTGCACTATAAAAACGCTATAAAACCGCAAATAATCTGCATACATTAAGCATCCCATCATTTATAAAGGAATCCGCAATTTCTGTGCACATGATGTGCGTTTTTCCGCATGAAAAATGCATTGCGGAAAAATAATGAACCTGTTCATTAATTTTGCGTTTTTTTCGCAGATTTCCCACTGTCTAATGCATTGGGAAATGTCCGGGAAAAACCGTGCAAAAAACGCACAAAAACCGCATCAAAACCGCACAAAAAACGTGCAAAAAAAAACGCATGCGGATTTCATGCGGAAATCTGGCAGAAATGTCCGGATTTCCACAGGAATTTTCTGCATGAATTCCTGAACGTGTGCACATAGCCTCAGTGTTAGCTCTTATGGTCAGTGGGTCCTGTCTCTCATGTAAAGTGTTAGCTAATTTGTGGCAAATTAAATTTTGGGGGAAAATTTGGTGAAGTGGATAAATTTGCCCTTCAAAAGACACGCTCATCTCCAATATTATATATATATATATATATATATATATATATATATATATATATATATACATATATATGTTCCCTAATGTGACAGTAAGGCTCCTCCTGCTGTGATCATTCATGTTTCCTAGAACACTGAAAATAGGAAAATACTAAACATGGTTTTAAAATATGTCCACAAATCAGGGAGATTAAATAACATAATCAGTGGTAGCTGCATATAACATAAGTATATACGTAGTAAGTAAGTGATTCACTAAGTTCAGACACATCCATAAATGTATGGTTTTGTATGCAGCTCCAAGTGCTCATGAACATAGAGGATGAGTGCAGGAGCTGCCTACTCTTTACATGTACTATATGGTTTGTGGGATGCACCTTGAGTTATGGGTAAGGTGTCCTGACTGATTTTAAACATAGCATGTAGCATATGGATTGCTTGTTTAAAGTAAATACATGTATAACACGATTTTAAACACATGTATTTCAAGTTGTTTTGGACTTACAATTAACAGCTAGGGGTTTGTCAGGATATACTATTTACACGATTTCACATCAATATTGAGCCGGTCAATACCATACACTTTTTGTATTTCTCTGGTATTGACTTCCCATCAATATTGGGTCAGTGTTTTCAGCCTTTTGCCAGTTGTCCTCTCTGCCCACTGCCCACTGTCCAGTCCTCCATCACACCGCATCTCCAGCCCAGCGGTCACTCTAGGCTTTGGCTTCCGGATTTAAAAGGAACCTGTCACCTGAATTTGGTGGGACAGGTTTGTGGTCATATGGGCAGGGTTTTCGGGTGTTTGATTCACCCTTTCCTTACCCGCTGGCTGCATGCTGGCTGCAATATTGGGTTGAAGTTCATGCTGCGTCCTCCGTAGTACATGTCTTGTGCAGGCGTGTACTACGGAGGACACAGCATGAACTTCAACCCAATATTGCGGCCAGCATGCAGCCAGCGGGTAAGGAAAGGGTGAATCAAACACCCGAAAAACCCCGCCCATATGACCACAAACCTGTCCCACCAAATTCAGGTGACAGGTTCCCTTTAAGCAGGCCCTGGAGTACACTTGCGACCGGAAACCCTAGCCTAGAATGAATATGAGGCTGGAGATGCAACACAACAAAGGAGCAGCAAAGCGGACAGCAAGAAAGGAGCAGCGGGAGTGGCCGAGGAGGTGAACTGTGAGGTCAATATAAGGATCTTTTCTTCGCTTTTTACGTCTTACATTCATTATACTATGGGGTTGGCTGAGACTACAAAAGAATAATAAGGGACATTACATTTATGGAGAATAACTTCATTGCAAATTGGGTTTCCCAGTAAAGCTCCACACGAACAGACGAATTTTACATGATCCATATACCTTTACTGGCAAGACCACAGAGTGGAGTGATTTACCATGTATGTAAAAGTTATTCATTCTTTTATTGTCACATTCCCCACAGCGTACTCCTTTTTTAATTCTTAATTTTCTGCAGTAGTATTGGATCAGTGTCTTTATTACTGCATATTCTGGCATGCAGGTGCAGCACCCCAGGGTCCTGGTCATTGCAATAATATCATTATCCTCTAGGGGGGAGTGATGTTATGTTTGAAGGCAATAAAGGAGATGTCTTTACCAGGTATCACAACCATGCAACACACTTCACACTCCAGTCCACCAGGGGGAGCTATGCTCCTATTTATTAGGGCACTCTTCACAATTAGGTAAAACTGGTGGTCTGGATAGGAAGTCAGTCAGTTCCTGTCAGGCAGACAGAGAGGAAGGAGGAACATTGAGTAGTTGCCGACAGGGTTGGTCCCGGACAGGGGTGGGATCCTGTCAGAGGCCTAGACGGAAGGTCACGGAGCTGCGCCTGCCTCACGTGCGGCAGTTCCTAAGAATGGAAACAAAAGCAAACTGTATTGTAGAGAGTGATAAACAAGTCATAGCAAAAGGAGAGGAAACCAGAAGGAGTTCTGCCCTGCACAGGCTGCGTCCTTCTGAGGCACAGGATCCGGTAGCCGGAACACCGAGGGAGCAACAGTCTCTATGCCTTGCTCCAGAGACCGGCAGGACAGCTCATTTCAAGTTACTGATCCGCCCTATACTCAGGAGGCACGGTGGCAACTTGTGGGGGCCGGGGCGTACTAGAGTCCCTGTAAAAAGCCTCAAGCCATCAGTCATACGGGTTTGTTCCTATCCATCTGGGGGACAGAGAGAGACATGACATCTAGAACATCTACAACAGTTGTGAGGATCTTATGAGAGGATCAGCAGTAAGGTACTACAACACCCAGGCGCTAGAGGAAGGCTACTGATTTCCACCTGGATAAGGGGACTCTGGACTTGCCTCCAAAGTGGCCGGACTCTGCCTGCCCTGTGATCTGGTGCTTGGGACTGTGGACGCTGAAACCTTCAGTAAAAGGTAAAGAGACTACAACCTTGTGTCCTCGTTCTTCACTGAGGCTTACACCATTCACCATCCACCATCTACATACTGGGAAGCCCTGGGGACATACTTCACCTGTGAGAAGGTATACCATCTAGCTGCCATAACATCACCCCAGCGAATCTCTTAAAGCAGTCATGAATATTTCCCCTTTAAAGATCTTTCCCCTTTTACAACGAACCTCCCGAGGGCCACGGACCGGGTCAGCCACCGTGACATCCCCCTTGAGAACCGAAGGGCCCGGTACCGAGTACCCCACTGCCCTACGGGGCCACTCCACAGGAGCTTAGGAAAGCTGGATGTAGCCAAAACTTGTTGAAGAGACGTCTACAACTGAAAACTAATTCCACATCTGCTGTTTCTACAGCACATGTATGGATTTTCTAAAGGTCATTCAGGTGCATGACGCGGTCACAGAATTGTGTGCAGTAAATCTGCTTTGTGTGAACATCTCCTTATTGTGACCATATTTATTGCCACCCAAACTTTTCTATGAACAAATATAAAAAAGCAATTACTGAATAGAACATTTAATAACTTGATGAAATAGCGAAACTCAATAATTTACCTCAGAATGTAACTTTTTTCAGAGTATGTGCACTTACTCTGACATTGGTGTGATATGTGTCCTTTACTCCTTCACGCTTAAGCCTCCAGTCGCTTAGAACGCAATGAAATATACCCTTGTGTGTGGTATTAACTTTACAGGCAGCTCTGGGGAGTAATGGCATTTATGGGTTTCCTATTAAAAAGCTTTTCCACAGGAGCAAGCGCTGCCTTACCCTGTAATCTCATCCCAGCTCGAGTATCTAGCAACTGTCTCCCTAGGATATTCCAAACTGTACTTTTCCTGGTTCCTATAACAGGCTGTTCAGTCCAGGATCCGGAGTATTTCTGCTATGACAGCTAGAATGTTATTCAGAGGTGTAAGCAGGGGAAGTGTCCTGTCCACTGCTTCCAAAATAGCCTGACAAGGATTATTTTCATTTTATAGTAATAATTCACTTTTGCTAGCACTTAGTATTCAGAGCAGGCCTGAGATAGGGAGTTACGGTACATATAATCATATTCTGCTAGGATTGCAACAGTTGTTACAACTTGCAAGAGAATAAGATACTAACATTTCTTATAACAGCGTCTTCTGTGCACTCACTAGTCACAGGCTAAGTGATCCTTAACATTTATTCACATTGTGCATTAAAATTATGGTATGATAGCATGGTACGAAAAAGACCTAGGGCTTAGGAACACCAGAGTCATAGCTAGACTTTCTTATCCTAGCCATGGATGTAAATACCCTGACTATGGTCCCTTTCGCATGTCAGCGTTTCCGGTACGTGTGGTGTCATTTTTCACAAGTACCAGAGACACTTGCACCCGCACACCCATTATAATCTATTGGGCTGTGCATATATCCATGTATTCCCAGGGACTGTTTGTCTGTGTGACCCAGATGCAGACATGTTTGTTTATTTTCGGCAGCCTGGATGACAATACATACCGTACACGTGCACACGGATGACATAACAGTGGCATCTATGTGCATAAAATGTAGCACGTACCAAAATAGAATCCAAAACAATGACAGATGTTTAGGTGTTAAAGATGTGGAAAGAGATAGATAGATAGATAGATAGATAGATAGATAGATAAATATGGGATAGATAGATATGGGATAGATAGATAGATAGATAGATAGATAGATAGATAGATAGATAGATAGATAGATAAATATGGGATAGATAGATATGGGATAGATAGATATGGGATAGATAGATATATAGATAGATAGATAGATAGATAGATAAATATGGGATAGATAGATATGGGATAGATAGATAGATAGATAGATAGATAGATAGATAGATAGATAGATAGATAGATAGATAGATAGATAGATATGGGATAGATAGATATGAGATAGATAGATAGATAGATAGATAGATAGATAGATAGATAGATAGATAGATAAATATGGGATAGATAGATATGGGATAGATAGATATGGGATAGATAGATATATAGATAGATAGATAGATAGATAGATAGATAGATAGATATGGGATAGATAGATAGATATGAGATAGATAGATAGATAGATAGATAGATAGATAGATAGATAGAAAGATAGATAGATAGATAGATATGGGATAGATAGATAGATAGACAGATATTAGATTAGATACATAGATAGATTGATATTAGATAATAGATAGATAAATAGATATGGATAGATATATATGGGATAGATAAGTAAATAGATATATAGACAATTAATGAAAATTTGGCAGCATTACAAAAAAAATGTATGCAATAAAACCTGCAAAGGTGATTTCCAAACCTCCAAAGTAGAAAATCAGAAAACAACAGGCAGCACTCCAAAAATCAAAATGAAAAACCGTGGCTTTATTGATCCATTAGCAGCAACGTTTCGGCAAATTTCTCTTGTGAACTGCAGAGAAATCTGCTGAAATGTTGCTGCTAATGGATCAGTAAGGCCACAGTTTTTCATTTTGATTTTTGGAGTGCTGCCTGTTTTTTCTGATATTCTAAATAGTATGATAGTATGATTGATAGATAGATAGATAGATAGATAGATAGATAGATATGAGATAGATAGATAGATTTGGGATAGATCAATAGATAGATAGATAGATAGATAGATAGATAGATAGATAGATAGATAGACAGACAGACAGATAGATAGATAGATAGATAGATAGATATGGGATAGATAGATAGATAGATAGATAGATAGATAGATAGATAGACAGACAGACAGATAGATAGATAGATAGATAGGGGCCCTTCTCAGCCTAAAAATACTAGTCTGCAGCCGAATTAGAAATGATGCAACACATTAGATCTACCAATTCTGGTGCTTCGCCTTCACTCTTTCCGATTAGCCTGGCGCATTAGAAATCGGAGTAAAGGGGTTTGGGTTTGATGTCATCTATCAGACACCCTCATTACTAACCCAGTTATAAAAAAAAACACACACAAACCTGATTCACCAATTTATTTAAAAGAACATGCTGGTCCAACTTAGTCCAGGGAATCCGGCGTATTGAAAACCTGAAAAACATAAAAAGATAGAAATAAAAGCAAGACACTGTATCTCATTTTTAGAATCAAAATTTTACCACGCAGGTCTGACGTAGTCCAGCATTGCCCGAATCCGGCCTCTTTGACTGTTAATAGCAGTATCATTACTGCTATTCACAGTTGCTGGGTCTTGCTGAGGGCAGCCAGTGACTCTGATGAGCAGTGACTAGAGATGGGCGAACCTGAACAGTAAAGTTCAGGGTCCATACTGAACACCTACTGTTCGGGCACTGACCCCGAACACTGACTTCTCGAAGACGTCTGTGTCACTGTTCGGGTTCAGCACTCCGAACATCGGGTGTTTACCACATCTGCATGGCAGTGCGAGAAACACTGGTGGATTTGACCTTGAGTGAAAAGTTTACCACTGGTCAGAGAGGTGTGGGCTGATGGGAGTGCTACTCCTGACCTGTGGCACCTGCTGCCACTAATAACAGTGAGATCACTCACAAAATATAAAGTTTGATATTGTTTTATTAGACAAAAAATTATTTAAAAACATGAAGCATACAATAAATGATGCATATATGAGTATTCAAAAAGAGAATAAATTAAGTGTAGACAAAGGAGGTTGTGAGTCAGGTTTGGCCCCGGTATACAAATAGTTGTTGTACAATGCCAAATGTATAATGCTAACCAGATTCCCAATATGTATTAAGTCCATTTAAGCAAAATTAAATTCATTGCTTACCCAAGATGAGACCGTAAATGCTGCCACGGAGGTAAACCTTTTACCTCCGGTCACAGCTGTTAGCTCACGCTGTCATCTGACAGCGTGGGAGCAGCAGCTCTCTGACTGGAAGTACTAATATTACAGCTTATCAGAGCCACTGTTTGCTGCGTTGTCATGCAGATGACAGCATGGTGAACAATAGATGTTCAGGCCCCCCATTCATCTGAATGAGTTCCAGGTTCGATTACTGTTCTGGTACCCTAACCAAACTTTTTTAACTGTTCAGCTGAACCCACCGGACACGAACATCCAAGGGTTCACTAGCAGTGACGTCAGTACCTGGTGACTTTGAATAGCACATATACATACAGTTGCCACACAAGTATTTCACATGGACATGCAACCCAGATAACACCGCTACTGTGAAAAGGGCCTAAAGCACAGTAGCCGGTCTGCATCTCCTATGGTACCTAGCTTGGCCTATTGGTCCCTCTCAAGACACGCTATATACAGCACTGGCAAAAACTAAGGGACCACTGCAAAATTTGCAGTTTGTTTAATCTTTCTCTTTATAGGTATATTTTTGAGTAAAATGTAAATAGTTTTTTTTTTCTATAAACTACTGACAACATGTCTCCGAAGTTCCAAGCAATAAATTTTGTATTTTTTTCTGAAAATGAGAAATGGTCAAAATAACAAAAAAATGCATTGCTTGCAGACCTCAAATAATGCAAAAAACAAGTTTGTAATCATTTAGAAACAACAATACTAATGTTTTAACTCAGGAAGTATTCAGATATCAATATTTTGTGGAATAACCATGATTTTTAATCACAGCTTTCATGCGTCTTGGCATACTTTCCACTAGTCTTTCACACTGCTTTTGGGTGACCTTATGCCACTCCTGGTACAAAAATTTAAGCAGTTCTTCTTTGTTTGATGGCTTTTGACTATACATCTTCCTCTTGATTACATTCCAGAGGTTTTCAATTGAGTTCAGGTATGGAGATTGGGCTGGCCATGACAGGGATTTGATGTGGTGGTCCTTCATCCACACCTTAATTGACCTATCTGTGTGGCATGGCACATTGTCCTGCTGGAAAAACCAGTCCTCAGAGTTGGGAAACATTGCTTGAGCAGAAGAAATCAACTGTTTCTCCAGGATAACCTTGTATGCAACTTGATTCATACGTCCTTTGCAAAGAACAACCTGCCCAATTCCAGCCTTGCTGAAGCATCCCCAGATCATCACCGATCCTCCACCAAATTTCACAGTGGGTGCAAGACACTGTGACTTGTATGCCTCTCCAGGTCTCCGTCTGACCATTAGATGACCAGGTGTTGGGCAAAGCTGAAAATTAGGCTCAACAGAGAAGATTACCTTACTCCAGTCCTCTATGGTCCAGTCCTTATGGTCTTTTGCAAACTTCAACCTGGCTCTCCTTTGCTTCTCATTGATAAAAGGCTTTTTTCTAGTTTTACATGACTTGAGTCATGCCTCTAAGAGCCTGTTATGAACTGTTCTTGCCATGCACTTCACCCCAGCTGCCATTTGCCACTTGATGGCATCCTGCAGTTGCTGAGTGACATTCAAATAAGATGATGGTCATCCCGGTGAGTGGAGAGTCATTTTCGCCCTCTGCCAGTCTGTAACTTCGTTGTTCTCAATGTCTGCTGCTTGACCTTGTTGTAATGGACTGCAATCTTAGAAATTTTAAGGATGGAGGCAGCATGATGCTGTGTCCCTCTGTTAGTAAAGCCAGAATTGTGCCCTTATTTTTCTCACTCAAGACTTTTCTTTTCAACTCCTTTGGCATGGTTCAAAGTAATTTTTTATTCCTATTGCTTTTGGGATATTACTAGCACTTGTTTTGCCATCCAGTTTGTCCTATTGCAAGAGGATTGTGAACACCACAGCAGTGTTTTATACTTTCCTTTGTTAAATAATATTTGGTTCAGGTGATCACCTAATCAGAAGCACATTAAGTAGAATGAGGTGTACTCTGGTTGGAATTCAACTGACACTGGAATGGAATGGCTGTCAGATATGTAGAGAATCAGATTTTTGTAAAACTCTGCAGTGGTCTCTAAATTTTTGCCAGAGCTGTATATAGATTTACAGACCTTCATACAGTCAGGATATGGTTACATACATGCTCTAAATGTTAAGTCACTGTATTGTACCACTGTACGTTTTTAATATACAAATATATTTATAAAGGTGTGCTTGATTAATGTGTCTGCATATACCATCAGTGATTTTCTCATTTGCAAAAAAAAAAAATGCAATGCTGCTCCTATACCCATTATAGTCTACGTTTGCTGTCCATGGAAAAAACAGACAGCGTTCGGAACCAAAGCTGTTGAGTTTGATTGTTCAGATTGTTATTTTTTTTTTACACAGACCGAATTAAAAAAACTTGCAGATTGCACTAATTTTGGTCTTGTAAACTTTATTCACTGGTAATGTATAGAAACAGATATCATATGGAAAACAGTAAAAGTGAAAAAGCAATAAGTTACTTACCGGTAACGGCATTTTTTGGAGGCCCATGCCAGCACCACGAGAGAGGGGATCCACCCTTCAGGAACAGGAAACCTACAGATACAAAAAGCACCTCTCCCATGTATCAGTTGTATTTCAGAGCATGAGAGGACTACCGCGGTTAGTGGCACACAGATATACATTATATACAGTTATATACAAAACATCTCGTTTCAATTGTAACTGGTTACCACACGTGAAAAAAACACTTTTTTTATTAGGAAGTGCAACCCCCATGTGAATAGGGAGGGAACTAAGGGTGCTGTCATGGGCCTCCGAAAAATGCCATTACCGGTAAGTAACTTAATGCTTTATTTGGACTCCCATGACAGCACCATGAGAGATTTACAGAGATGTAAGCTACATTAGGGAGGGACTATAGCTTGTAGCACTCTTAACCCGAAGGTGAGGTCAGAGGAGAACCCCAAGTCCAACCGATAGTGCTTAAAAAAGGTGGAAGGGGATGACCATGTGGCCGCCTTACATATTTGTTCGATTGACACTCCAGATCTTTCCGCCCAGCATGATGCCATGGCCCAGGTGGAATGCACCCTCAGATTCTGTGGAGCTGGACCCCCACCTGTAGCATAAGCTAGAGAGATAGCCTCCCTAATCCACTTTGCTAGTGTGCGTTTCAATACTCTAAGCCCTTTCCTAGGACCTTGGAAGGATAAAAATAACGCATTATCTTTCTTCCAAGCATCAGTGACTGAGATATATTCTAGCAGGCATCTTCTAAAGTCTAATGTATGGAGTCTTTCTTCCTTAGGGTTAGAAGGATTAGGGAGAAATGATGGTAGAACTATCTCCTGTGATCTGTGGAAATGGGATGCTACTTTTGGCAAGTAGGCCGGGTCCAGCTTGAGGACTACTCTATCCTGTAAGAACTCTGTATAAGGGGAAAGTCTGGAAAGCGCCCGGATGTCTCCTACTCTACGAGCAGATGTTATTGCTACCAGGAAAGCTGTTTTAAGGGACAACATCTTAATTGAGGCTGAATGTAAGGGTTCAAACGTTTCCTTAGTCAAGGCTGAAAGGAGTAGGTTGAGATCCCATGGTACAGTTTTATTTTTGTGTATGGGTCTAGCTCTACCAGCTCTCTTAATAAACCTCGAAACCCAATAGTTATTGGCTAGCATGACTTTTAGCATACTTGTGGAAAGATTTAACTCCAAACTTTTCTGCAGAAATTCTAAAATCTGGCATATCGGCACCCCTTCATCAATACTAAAATCTGAAGAGGACAGGAACTTTTTCCAGGTTCTATAATAGATTTTGTTGTGATTTGTTTTGTTTTCTACTCTTCAGAAGGGTATCTGGGGAGAAGCCTCTGTCTTTTAGCAATGACCTCTCAAACTCCATGCCATTAAATGGAGTCCCTTCACTTGTGGATGGCTGACCGGTCCCTGGTAGAGCAAGTCCAGAATGTCTGGAAGCACCCAGGGTTCGTCTACCAACATAGTCCTGAGCCAAGCGAACCAGGCCCTCCTGGGCCAGAACGGGGCAATTAGTATGACTCTTGCCTGATCCTCCCTGATCTTTCTCACCACTAGAGGCATCAGGGTCAATGGTGGGAATGCGTAAGCCAAAGAAAAAACTCATTTTATCAGGAAGGCATCCACTGCCAGAGGATTCTCCCTGTGATTTAAGGAACAAAATTTTCTCACTTTTCTGTTGTCTCTGGTGGCAAAGAGGTCCACCTCTGGTTGACCTAATTTGCGGATGTGATTGAAGATGTCTCTGTTCAGAGACCATTCTCCTTGTCTTAAGATATTGCGGCTCAGAAAGTCTGCCTTTACGTTTTCCTTTCCTCTGATATGAAGTGCAGGTAAAGATTGAAAATGCTTTTCTGCTGTTTGGAATAGGCGATCCACCACTTGCATCAGTCTCGGAATGCGTTCCACCTTGGTGATTTACATAAGCCACTGCCACCTGGTTGTCAGAGAGGATCTTGACATGGTGACCCTGTAGATATACGAGGAGTTTTTTAACTGAGAGTTCTATTGCCATTAACTCCCTCTGATTGGAAGAAACTCCTGTTTGGGAATCCCATTGCCCCTGAACCACAATGTCACCCATATGGGCCCCCCACCCTGAGGGATTAGCATCTGTGGTTATTACATGAGTCACTTATGTCACCCAGGGAACACCTGCAGATAAGTTGGCTTTATTTAGCCACCATCTAAGAGATGTAAGGGTTAACGGACTCAATATTATCTGACCCTGCAAGGACAATTGCCAGGCCCTGTCATTAACCAATACCTCTGACTGTAAAGGTCTGGTATGAATTTGAGCCCAACGGACAGCTGGGATATATGAAGTCAGGGATCCTAACAGGGACATAGCCTGTCTAAGGGTCATGGAGGGTCTATCAATTGCCTTAACACCTGTTGTTGAATATGTAATAATTTATCTGGCGGAAGACGACATTGCTGGGCCTCCGAATCTAACAGTAGACCAAGGAATCTCTAAATTTTTAGGGGCTGTAACCGGGATTTCTCATAATTTATTATCCAGCCTAAGTGTTCTAGTCTGGTCCTAGCCGTTCCTACTTGTGATAGGCAATGTTCTGCTGAATTCCCCACTATGAGGAAATCATCTAAATAGGGGATAATAAAAATATTGGATTCTCGTAAGTGCACCATGACCTCAGCAACTATACCCAATCACTATTCGTGATCTCTGACCATGCTGAAAAGAAGGCTGACAATCTCCCTCCCACAGGGATTGCTAGTCATTGGTCAGGCTTCTTACGCTCTCTTGAGGAACGGCGGAACATAAAGCCCGTACCTCTTCTGCATTTATCCTCCCATCTAAAATTGTCTCTAGGGTGTGAAGATACGTGCTTCCTTCCCCGACCAAATCTCTTTCTGTTGAAAGGACGATGGTAGGTCACGGATGATAAATTAGGGAATTTTTTCTTGTCATCCCCTGCTGTCTCCAGCAATTCATCCAAGGTTGGATCGAAGAGATACTCCCCTTTGCATGGGATAGCGCAGAGTTTTGATCATGATTGAATGTCTTCTGACCAGCACTTCAACCACAAGGCTCTACGAGCCGCATTAGAGAGTCCCGCTGCTCTGGCCACCATTTTAACTGAATCGACTGAAGCATCCGATAGGACGGCAGTGGCCTCTTGAATCACTGGTAGAGCATTCAGCATTATATCTCTGGGAGCGCCCTCTTTCAGCTGGGACTCCAACTGATCCTGCCACACCATTAAGGATCTGGCTGCACAATTTGCAGCTACTGCCGTTCTTACAGAACCGGCTGCCATTTCCCAGGTACCCTTAAGGAAGGTTGACCGAATCGGCCAGAGTCTTCTTCTGATGAAGAGGATGAGGGAACTGAATCAAAGGAACCCAATTTTCTTTCTCCTTCTGAAGAATCAGAGTCCAAAGGGGTCTTGTATTTTGAACTTCCCGCTTGGGACAGGGACATTAGGGATTCCCTCACTTCCGCTCTGACCATCTCTTTTAAGCTTGCTGCATTCAGAGACACCCATCCTGTAGACCTCACGTCTGCTGGATACAGGGGGTGCATAATTTTTGGGGACATGAATCTGGCAAGGGGACTCCACAGAGGGCGCATTCCTTATGTTTCGCCTTGCCCACACATTTTTTCCCCTAAAATGACAAAGTATAAGTGGGCTTGTGTCACTGAGTGAACTTTAGATCAATTACCAGTGCCCGCAGAGGAAAAGGTACTGGAATATGAGGGGGTTCTTTCCCAGTCAATGCTCTCGATCCCTGCCTGGAAGAGTTCTTACGACTAGACTGGTCACTCCTGACACGCTGCTTCTCCTTGAGCTTCAGTCGCACTTCATCCAGCAGCTGAGGCTGCTGATCACAATCGCTCTCCATGATGAAAAAGAGGCAAAAGCATGGTTCTGAATCCAGAACCTGCTTAAATCCCCCTAATTCCAGTCAGCAGAATGCCTTGTGCTCTCCCTATTGGCTCTCCTGCTCTGGAATGCAGCTGGGAGGTCAGAGGGCCCACGTTGAACCTGACGTCCAGGATCCGGTGGGCGCCGCCATCTTGGAATTACTGCGCATGCACAGCAACCCGGAAGCGCTCACCGGCTCCGCCCCCGACTTCACCTGGAAATGCTCCAGCTCGTTCTGAGAGCGGAGCAGGACGCCAGGCCCAGCCATCAGCGCTCCGGATGGCACCCACCTCCTGACACTGGCACTCCGCCACCCTGCTGCACCACACACCTGCCGGAACAGCGAGAGAATGGGAATACTTAACTGGCGCTGGCTTCCCTGGAGATAGGAATCCTCTGGACTCTGCTCCTTGCTGTTAACGCCTCTGACGTGCAGCCCAGCCAGGATCACCGTGGCATCTCCAGGAACCCCCACACCGGCCGAGGTAGGAGACCCCCCCCCTCTACCTAATTCGGCCGGCCTGGGATCCATAGGATTCTTCTGTAGGAACAGGAAACCAACTGATACATGGGAGAGGTGCCGCCCTTTTTGTATCTGTAGATTTCCCGTTCCTGAAGGATGGATCCCTTCTCTCGTGGTGCTGTCATGGGAATCTGAATAAATCATCCATTATTTCTGGATTAAAATAGAACAATTTGTTATATGCTTAACTTAGACTCTTAGCGCACAATATAAAAACATAAAATGTTAAAAATAATACACAATAGATCAAGTTTTTGATTTTGTTTTTCTATGTATATTACAATATGAATTAAGTTAAATTCCCATAATGAGTCTTTGGTGAGTTTTGAACACTGAGTATTTTCATGGCTCAAAAAAGTAGCATCCTACAGTTCCAGCAAACTGCATGTGATTTATAGAAATCTCATGCCCTATGTGCTTTATTCAAACAGTGTAAACTGAACTGTGGCAAGTTTTTGGTGCAGATTTTCCCCATAGAACTACATTAGAAGAGGAAAAGCTGCAGGTAAAAATGCTTACACATTTTTAGTACATTTTAGCTGCAGGAACACATAAAAATGAAAGTTTTATCAAAGCCAAATACCGTACTAGAAAGCATTAAAAATAAAGCAGCTTAATTTAAAACATGAGTTACCTAAAAGGGACAAAAACAGCAGCATCAAGAACGCAAAAAATGTGCATGTAAAAAAGAATGCACTAAAAACTCAAAGAAAAAAATGCAAGTTACTTAGTTTACATAATAGGTGCAGAGAATCTGCAACATAAAAAAAACTCACTAAAGACAAAGACATAGCGTGGGAATATAGCCTTAGAATTGTTCCTACATCTGTATGACTAAAATAAACTGCGGCCTTATGAATAAAATATACCGTACATGGAATAATTTGCATATAAAACTTTTTTCGAAGAAAACAATCATGTACAAGGCATGCTGCCCTAGAAAAAAAAAATTATACTCAAAAATATATAGTGCACTGCCCGAAATTGTGGATGAGGTGTGATAAATTCTTTGCTCTGGTATTTTATAAGTAAAACAATGAACCTGGAAGGCCCTGCACAAGCCTTCAATGAGACCATGGATTTTAATGGTCGCCTTACTATTTATGTAAAGCAATAAATAAAAGACACAAACAATATAAAACACATATAATAGAAACTTTAATTCCCAGTGCAGGCGCACAAACCGTAAGCCTAAAACAACTTAGTATAATGAATTAGTAACACATAAGCCCCCAGAGTATCACAATGTAAGCATGGTGCATCTGTTGTCAGCATGTAATATATACAGGCGACAGCGCTGGGAGTGCATTTTATTCTGAGAAATTGAAATTTTGAAGAAGAACGGTTGGAGTTAGGCTCACAGATCATTTATTTACGCAATTTTTTTTTCAGTTTTAAGCTTTTTTTTTTTTTTACAGTAGATTGGTTTTTCAGGCATTTTACAGTTTCTGACATTTTAACCCTTCCAATACCTGACAATTTTTCATTTTTCCTCATTTCTTTTGTTTCTTCCGCTTCTTTTAAGAACTCTAACTTTTATTTTCCGTTGGTACATAATGTACTTAAAATCAGAAATAAAAAAAGTTACAGTAGGGCAAAATTGTGAAAGAAAAATGCCTTTCTGTCATTTTTTTTTCTGTTTTTTTACCACGATCACAATATTGTTTTCCAGGTCAGTACAATAACGACAGTACCAATTGTTTAGGCTATGTGCACACATTCAGGATTCTTTGCAGAATTTTCCTGAACAAAATTGTACTTTTTCTGCAAGAAATCTGCTCGCGTTTTATTCGCGTTTTTTATGCAGATTTTTCCGGAGCTTTCACTACTATATTATGTAGTGGCAAATCCAGAGATTTTCTGCAAAATTAATGAACATGCTATGTTTTTTTCCGCGATGCGTTTTTCTTGCAGAAAAAAATGCAACATGTGCACAAAAATTGCGGATTGCATTCTCATAATAGGATGCTTAATGTAAGCTTTTTTAGCATTTTTGCAGCAGAAAACCGCCGAAAAAACGTGAAACAAACGCGAAAAATCCTGAACATGTGCACATAGCCTTAATGTTGTAAAGCACTTATATGCTTACATATAGAGTTGAGCGACTTTTACTTTTTTAGGATCGAGTCGGGTTTTGCGAAACCCGACTTTGTCAAAAGTCGGGTCGGGTGAAATCGGCCGATTATTTCGAAAAGTCGGGGGCCGACCGAAACACGAAACCCAATGCAAGTCAATGGGGAATCAAAGTCGGCAGTGAGTGGAGGACAGGAAAACACCTACAGTGTCCATTTTAATGCCCAAAACATCAATTCTTATTTCTTAAGCTTGTCAATCTTAATTTACTTTATAATAATAGTTAGGCATTGAAAACAGGGGGTCATTTGGCTAAAGTTGTCGGTGGTAGGGCTGGCTCAAGATTTTCGTGGGCCCAGGAAACACGGAATACGTCACGGCAGTGAAGCAGGGAGAGGTACTGTAAGTATTTCAACTTTGCAAGTGCTGTTATCCTGAGCAAGCAGGGGGGGGCCCACTCATTGGCACTTGGCACTGGCACAGGGCCCCTCATAGTACGGCGGTGTGTTTGATGGCAGGTAGCGCCTCCCACTGCCAGAGACACTTTTACATACTATGAGGGGCACTGTGCCAGTGACGTCGCCAATGAGTATGCGCCCCCCACCTGATGAAGGAACCTGCACTTTCCTCTTTGTCCCCGTGTAAGTTGGTATAGTATGCAAGAAGGGGAACCTGGCTTTCAGCAGGGTCAGATTCTGGCTGTGTAGAGTGCAAGGGGAATGTATGGGTCTGGGTGACTGTACCAGCAGACTCATCTAGCAGTGGCTGGGCAATGGGCAGGATGAGGAGGAAACACAGATATAGGCCCAAATAATAAAGTAGGCTAAATGCAGTTCAAAATTGGTAACAGGACTAAACAGGCGGCATAGCTTTGTTCAGTGGAGGACAACTGTAATGAGTGGCGCAGACACAGTTAGTAGGCCCAAAATAAAAAAAGTAGGCTAAAAGCAGTTCAAAATTGGTAACAGGACTAAACAGGCGGCCTAGCTTTGCTCAGAGGAGGACAACTGTAATGAGTGGCGCAGACACAGTTAGTAGGCCCAAATACAAAATTAGTCTAAATGCAGTTCAAAATTGGTAACAGGACTAAACAGGCGGCATTGCTTTGTTCAGTGGAGGACAACTGTAATGAGTGGAGCAGACACGGTTAGTAGGCCCAAATACAAAAGTAGGCTAAAAGCAGTTCAAAATTGGTAACAGGACTAAACAGGCGGCCTAGCTTTGTTCAGTGAAGGACAACTGTAATGAGTGGCGCAGACACAGTTAGTAGGCCCAAATACAGAAGTAGGCTAAATGCTGTTCAAAATTGGTAACAGGACTAAATAGGCGGCCTAGCTTTGTTCAGTGGAGGACAACTGTAATGAGTGGCGCAGACACAGTTAGTAGGCCCAAATACAAAAGTAGGCTAAATGCTGTTCAAAATTGGTAACAGGACTAAACAGGCGGCATTGCTTTGTTCAGTGGAGGACAACTGTAATGAGTGGCGCAGATACAGTTTGTAGGCCACAATAAAAAAGTAGGCTAAATGCAGTTCAAAATTGGTAACAGGACTAAACAGGCGGCCTAGCTTTGGTCAGTGGAGGACAACTGTAATGAGTGGAGCAGACACGGTTAGTAGGCCCAAATACAAAAGTAGGCTAAAAGCAGTTCAAAATTGGTTACAAGACTAAACAGGTGGCATAGCTAGGTACTGAGGTGGGCTCCTCTGCTGAGTAGCAGACAGTGGTAGTAGGTACAAAGTATTAACTAATCTAAATGGAGGTCAGGGCCCCTGCATATTTTAACTATCATCTATCATTTCAACAAATTTCTGGTGGGCCCATATTCAATAGTGGACCATCACTGTTGTGAATTCTGTGGCTGAGTTCACTTCTGTGGTCACAAGTGGTATTGCAGTAACTGGGCTTCCTCCCTCAGGTGTTTTGGTGAGCTCGTTGGCTGCCTTGCTATTTAGCTCCACCTGAGTCTGTCTTCCTTGCTCCTTGTCAATGTTCCAGTGTTGGATCTGAGCTACTGCATCTTTCCTTGGGCCTGCTGCTCTGCTAGATAAGTGCTTCTAGTTTGTTTTCTGTTTTTTCTGTCCAGCTTGCTATTAACTTTTGCTGGAAGCTCTGAGAAGCAAAGGGGTGCACCGCCGTGCTGTTAGTTCGGCACGGTGGGTCTTTTTGCCCCTTTGCGTGGTTTTCGTTTTAGGGTTTTTTGTAGACTGCATAGTTCTCTTTGCTATCCTCGCTCTGTCTAGAATATCGGGCCTCACTTTGCTGAATCTATTTCATTTCTACGTTTGTCTTTTCATCTTGCTAACAGTCATTATATGTGGGGGGCTGCCTATTCCTTTGGGGTATTTCTCTGAGGCAAGTCAGGCTTGTATTTCTATCTTCAGGCTAGTCAGCTCCTCAGGCAGTGCCGAGTTGCATAGGTAGTGATAGGCGCAATCCACTGCTGCTTATAGTTGTGTGAGGATAGATCAGGTACTGCAGTCTACAGAGATTCCACGTCTCAGAGCTCGTCCTATTGTTTTTGGTTATTGCCAGATCTCTGTATGTGCGCTGATTACTGCACGCTGTGTTGCCTGATTGCCAGCCATAACAGTACAAGGAGCCACACCAATGATTCCCAATAGAGGGAAAAAAGAAATCCTGACATCATTTTTTTTTCTTAGCTCTGTCTTCAGTCTTTTTTTTCCCCTAGACATTAGAGTGCTTCAGGACACAGCTGTGGACATGGATATTCAGGCTCTGTGCTCCTCAATGGATAATCTCGTTGTAAATGTACAAAAGATTCAAGATACTATTGATCAGAAATCGATGCTAGAACCAAGAATTCCGATTCCTGATTTGTTTTTTGGTGACAGAACTAAGTTCCTGAGCTTCAGAAATAATTGTAAGCTATTTTTGGCCTTGAAACCTCATTCTTCTGGTAATCCTATTCAACAGGTTTTGATTATTATTTCTTTTTTGCGCGGCGACCCACAGGACTGGGCGTTTTCTCTTGCACCAGGAGATTCTGCATTGAGTAATGTTGATGCATTTTTCCAGGCGCTGGGATTGCTTTACGATGAGCCTAATTCAGTGGATCAGGCTGAGAAAAATCTGCTGGCTTTATGCCAGGGTCAGGATGATGTAGAAGTATATTGTCAGAAATTTAGGAAGTGGTCAGTACTCACTCTGTGGAATGAATCTGCACTAGCGGCTTTGTTCAGAAAGGGTCTCTCTGAAGCTCTTAAGGATGTAATGGTGGGATTTCCTATGCCTGCTGGTTTGAATGAGTCTATGTCCTTGGCCATTCAGATCGGTCGTCGCTTGCGCGAGCGTAAATCTGTGCACCATCTGGCGGTATTGTCTGAGAGTAAACCTGAGCCTATGCAGTGCGACAGGACTATGACTAAAGTAGAACGGCAAGAACACAGACGTCTGAACAGACTGTGTTTCTATTGTGGTGATTCTACTCATGCTATTTCTAATTGTCCTAAACGCACTAGGCGGTTCGATAGCTCTGCCGTTATTGGTACTGTACAGTCCAAATTCCTTTTGTCCATTACCTTAATGTGCTCTTTGTCATCGTATTCTGTCATGGCGTTTGTGGATTCAGGCGCTGCCCTGAATCTGATGGATTTGGATTATGCTAAGCGTTGTGGATTTTTCTTGGAGCCTTTGCGGTGTCCTATTCCGTTGAGAGGAATTGATGCTACACCTTTGGCCAAGAATAAGCCTCAGTACTGGGCCCAGCTGACCATGTGCATGGCTCCTGCACATCAGGAAGTTATTCGCTTTCTGGTACTGCATAATTTGCATGATGTGGTCGTGTTGGGGTTGCCATGGCTACAAACCCATAATCCTGTATTGGATTGGAACTCTATGTCGGTAACCAGCTGGGGTTGTCAGGGAGTACATGGTGATGTTCCATTTTTGTCTATTTCGTCATCCATTCCTTCTGACATCCCAGAGTTCTTGTCGGACTTTCAGGATGTATTTGAAGAGTCCAAGTCTGATGCCCTACCTCCGCATAGGAATTGTGATTGTGCTATCGATTTGATTCCTGGTAGTAAATTCCCTAAGGGTCGTTTATTTAATTTGTCCGTACCTGAACACACCGCTATGCGCAGTTATGTGAAGGAGTCCCTGGAGAAGGGACATATTCGCCCATCGTCGTCACCATTGGGAGCAGGGTTCTTTTTTGTAGCCAAGAAGGATGGTTCGCTAAGACCGTGTATTGATTACCGCCTTCTTAATAAGATCACTGTTAAGTTTCAGTATCCCTTGCCATTGATTTCTGACTTGTTTGCTCGGATTAAGGGGGCTAGTTGGTTTACTAAGATTGATCTTCGTGGTGCGTATAATCTGGTGAGAATCAGGCAGGGAGATGAATGGAAAACGGCATTTAATACGCCCGAGGGTCATTTTGAGTATCTGGTGATGCCGTTCGGACTTGCCAATGCTCCATCTGTTTTTCAGTCTTTTATGCATGACATTTTCCGTGAGTATCTGGATAAATTCTTGATTGTTTACTTGGATGACATTTTGATCTTCTCAGATGATTGGGAGTCTCATGTGAAGCAAGTCAGAATGGTTTTCCAGGTACTGCGTGCTAATTCCTTGTTCGTGAAGGGATCAAAGTGTCTCTTCGGTGTGCAGAAAGTTTCATTTTTGGGGTTCATCTTTTCCCATTCTACTATCGAGATGGATCCGGTTAAGGTTCAGGCCATCCAGGATTGGACTCAGCCGACATCTCTAAAAAGTCTGCAGAAATTCCTGGGCTTTGCTAATTTTTATCGTCGCTTCATCTGTAATTTTTCTAGCATTGCCAGACCATTGACCGATTTGACCAAGATGGGTGCTGATTTGGTTAATTGGTCTTCTGCTGCCGTGGAAGCTTTTCAGGAGTTGAGGCATCGTTTTTGCTGTGCCCCTGTGTTGTGTCAACCTGATGTTTCTCTTCCGTTCCAGGTCGAGGTTGATGCTTCTGAGATTGGTACAGGGGCGGTTTTGTCACAGAGAGGTTCTGGTTGCTCAGTGTTCAAACCATGTGCTTTCTTTTCCAGGAAATTTTCTGCTGCTGAGCGTAATTATGATGTGGGCAACCGAGAGTTGCTGGCCATGAAGTGGGCATTCGAGGAGTGGCGTCATTGGCTTGAGGGTGCTAAGCATCGCGTGGTGGTTTTGACTGATCATAAGAACCTTACTTATCTTGAGTCTGCCAAGCGCTTGAATCCTAGACAGGCCCGTTGGTCGTTATTTTTTGCTCGTTTTGATTTTGTGATTTCATACCTTCCGGGCTCTAAAAATGTGAAGGCGGATGCTCTGTCTAGGAGTTTTGTGCCCGACTCTCCGGGGTTATCTGAGCCGGCGAGTATCCTCAAGGAAGGAGTCATTGTGTCTGCCATCTCCCCTGATTTGCGGAGAGTGTTGCAGAAATTTCAGGCTAATAAACCTGATCGTTGTCCGGCCGAGAAACTGTTCGTCCCTGATAGGTGGACTAGTAAAGTTATCTCTGAACTTCATTGTTCGGTGCTGGCCGGTCATCCAGGAATCTTTGGTACCAGGGAGTTGGTTGCTAGATCCTTCTGGTGGCCATCTCTGTCACGGGATGTGCGTGCTTTTGTGCAGTCCTGTGGAATTTGTGCTAGGGCTAAGCCCTGCTGTTCACGTGCCAGTGCGTTGCTTTTGCCCTTGCTGGTCCCGAAGAGGCCTTGGACACATATTTCGATGGATTTCATTTCTGACCTTCCCGTTTCTCAAAAAATGTCGGTCATTTGGGTGGTCTGTGATCGCTTTTCTAAGATGGTCCATCTGGTGCCCTTGGTTAAATTGCCTTCCTCCTCTGATTTGGTGCCTTTGTTCTTCCAGCATGTGGTTAGTTTACATGGCATTCCTGAGAATATTGTTTCTGACAGAGGTTCCCAGTTTGTCTCGAGGTTCTGGCGAGCCTTTTGTGGTAGGATGGGCATTGACCTATCTTTCTCCTCGGCCTTCCATCCTCAGACTAATGGCCAGACCGAACGAACCAATCAGACCTTGGAAACATATCTGAGATGTTTTGTTTCCGCTGACCAGGATGATTGGGTGTCATTTTTGCCGTTGGCTGAGTTCGCCCTTAATAATCGGGCCAGCTCGGCTACCTTGGTCTCTCCATTTTTCTGCAATTCTGGGTTCCATCCTCGTTTCTCTTCAGGACAGGTTGAGTCTTCGGACTGTCCTGGTGTGGATTCTGTGGTGGACAGGTTGCAGCAGATCTGGACTCAGGTAGTGGACAATTTGACCTTGTCCCAGGAGAAGGCTCAGCTTTTCGCTAATCGCAGACGCCATGTGGGACCCCGACTTCGTGTTGGGGATCTGGTTTGGTTATCTTCTCGTCATATTCCTATGAAGGTTTCCTCTCCTAAATTTAAACCTCGTTTTATTGGTCCGTATAGGATTTCTGAGATTCTCAATCCGGTGTCTTTTCGTCTGACCCTCCCAGACTCCTTTTCCATACATAATGTATTCCATAGGTCGTTGTTGAGGAGATACGTGGCACCTATGGTTCCATCTGTGGAGCCTCCTGCCCCTGTTTTGGTGGAGGGGGAATTGGAGTATATTGTGGAGAAGATTTTGGATTCTCGTGTCTCTAGACGGAAACTCCAGTATCTGGTCAAATGGAAGGGTTATGCTCAGGAAGATAATTCCTGGGTTTTTGCCTCTGATGTCCATGCCCCAGATCTTGTTCGTGCCTTTCATGTGGCTCATCCTGGTCGGCCTGGGGGTTCTGGTGAGGGTTCGGTGACCCCTCCTCAAGGGGGGGTACTGTTGTGAATTCTGTGGCTGAGTTCACTTCTGTGGTCACAAGTGGTATTGCAGTCTCTGGGCTTCCTCCCTCAGGTGTTTTGGTGAGCTCGTTGGCTGCCTTGCTATTTAGCTCCACCTGAGTCTGTCTTCCTTGCTCCTTGTCAATGTTCCAGTGTTGGATCTGAGCTACTGCATCTTTCCTTGGGCCTGCTGCTCTGCTAGATAAGTGCTTCTAGTTTGTTTTCTGTTTTTTCTGTCCAGCTTGCTATTAACTTTTGCTGGAAGCTCTGAGAAGCAAAGGGGTGCACCGCCGTGCTGTTAGTTCGGCACGGTGGGTCTTTTTGCCCCTTTGCGTGGTTTTCGTTTTAGGGTTTTTTGTAGACTGCATAGTTCTCTTTGCTATCCTCGCTCTGTCTAGAATATCGGGCCTCACTTTGCTGAATCTATTTCATTTCTACGTTTGTCTTTTCATCTTGCTAACAGTCATTATATGTGGGGGGCTGCCTATTCCTTTGGGGTATTTCTCTGAGGCAAGTCAGGCTTGTATTTCTATCTTCAGGCTAGTCAGCTCCTCAGGCAGTGCCGAGTTGCATAGGTAGTGATAGGCGCAATCCACTGCTGCTTATAGTTGTGTGAGGATAGATCAGGTACTGCAGTCTACAGAGATTCCACGTCTCAGAGCTCGTCCTATTGTTTTTGGTTATTGCCAGATCTCTGTATGTGCGCTGATTACTGCACGCTGTGTTGCCTGATTGCCAGCCATAACACATCACACTCTGATATGAGCAGTTCTTGGCAGAAAAAAACTTGAATCACTATGACAAAGGTAACATTTCTCCTTATGGAGAGTGACATACCAGCTCTGGCTTGACAAGGTAAGGAGGCTTATTCGCCATGCAATGCTCCTCTGGGCAATATAATATGCAAATTGCCTCTTCAGAGAAAAAGAGGACTTAAACTCTGTAGCGCCACCTGTTGGAAGATCCTACAAGTCACAATCAACCCTTTAACGAGTCGTGCAATTGCCTTGCGCAGGCGTGTACTACGGAGGACATAGAATTAACTTCAATCCAATATTGTTGCCAGCATGCTGCCAGCGGCTAAGGAAAGGGTGAATCAAACACCCGAAAACTCCGCCCATATGACCGAAAACCGGTCCCGCCAAATTCAGGTGACAGGTTCCCTTTAAGTCCTCTTTTTCTCTGAAGAGGCAATTTACATATGATAAAGGCAGCATCTTATTAGTTTAACAATTTACCCAGTTTATTGTTATATAAATTTGTGATTGAAGATAATGTCACATTTGCATGTATCTGAAAGGTGGGGCCCTGGAGATGGTTACTGGTGGGCCCTTGGCACCCCACTCGAACACTGACTGTAAGATATCAGAAATGGGTCCTGCCTGATTTTATTTTTTCCATTAACATTAAATCAATTTAAACTTACAGATAGATCAAGATCATACATGCAATATCTGAATGTGTCATTACCAACATGGAGTATTGATCTATGCCCCATCTGCTGCTGTCTGCCCTCTCTCCATGCACGGTATGACCCTGAGCAGTGATTCAGCTACTGTGTGTGGACAGTGTTGTGAATTCTGTGGCAGAGCTCCCTCCTGTGGTCACAAGTGGTACTTCGGCTGGTTCTCTCTGTGAGCTTCCGTTGGTGGAGGAAAGTGGTACTGCGGCTTCTGAGTTTCCTTCCTCAGGTGATGTGGTGAAGTTGTTAGGTGCTGCTCTATTTAACTCCACCTAGTGCTTTGATCCTGGCCTCCAGTCAATGTTCTAGTTTTGGACCTGTTTCCTCCTGGATCGTACCTGTGGCCTGCTGCTCTGCATAGCTAAGTTCCTCTTTGCTATTTGTTTGCTGTTTTTTTCTGTCCAGCTTGTCAATTTGTTTTTTACTGCTTGCTGGAAGCTCTGGGACGCAGAGGGTGTACCTCCGTGCCGTTAGTTCGGTACGGAGGGTCTTTTTGCCCCCTTTGCGTGGTTTTTGTAGGGTTTTGTGTTGACCGCAAAGTTACCTTTCCTATCCTCGCTCTGTTCAGAAAGTTGGGCCTCACTTTGCTAAATCTATTTCATCTCTACGTTTGTCTTTTCATCTTAACTCACAGTCATTATATGTGGGGGCTGCCTTTTCCTTTGGGGTATTTCTCTGAGGCAAGGTAGGCTTATTTTCTATCTTCAGGCTAGCTAGTTTCTCAGGCCGTGCCGAGTTGCATAGGGAGCGTTAGGCGCAATCCACGGCTGCCTTTAGTGTGGTTGGAGAGGATTAGGGATTGCGGTCAACAGAGTTCCCACGTCTCAGAGCTCATTATTGTTTTTTGGGTTATTGCCAGGTCACTGTATGTGCGCTGACCTCTATGTCCATTGTGGTACTGAATTACCTTTCATAACAGTACTGGAGGACTCAAAGTACTAATGATTCTCAATAGAGGGAAAAAAGAAGTTCTGAGACCATTTTTTTTTCTTTGCACTGTGTTTTGCCTTTTTTTTCCCCTAGACATTTGGGTGGTTCAGGACACAGGTGTAGCAATGGACATTAAAGGTCTGTCTTCATGTGTGGATCAGCTCACGGCAAGAGTACAAAGTATTCAAGACTTTGTGGTTCAGAATTCTATGTTAGAACCAAGAATTCCTATTCCTGATTTGTTTTTTGGAGATAGATCTAAATTTCTGAGTTTCAAAAATAATTGTAAACTATTTCTGGCTTTGAAACCTCGCTCCTCTGGTGACCCAGTTCAACAAGTTAGGATCATTATTTCTTTTTTGCGTGGCGACCCTCAGGACTGGGCATTTTCTCTTGCGTCAGGAGATCCTGCATTAAGTAATATTGATGCATTTTTCCTGGCGCTCGGATTGCTGTACGATGAGCCTAATTCTGTGGATCAGGCAGAGAAGAATTTGCTGGCTCTGTGTCAGGGTCAGGATGAAATAGAGGTATATTGTCAGAAATTTAGAAAGTGGTCCGTGCTCACTCAGTGGAATGAAGGTGCGCTCGCAGCTATTTTCAGAAAAGGTCTCTCTGAAGCCCTTAAGGATGTCATGGTGGGATTTCCTATGCCTGCTGGTCTGAATGAGTCTATGTCTTTGGCCATTCAGATCGGTCGACGCTTGCGCGAGCGTAAATCTGTGCACCATTTGGCGGTATTACCTGAGCTTGAACCTGAGCCTATGCAGTGCGATAGGACTTTGACCAGAGTTGAACGGCAGGAACACAGACGTCTGAATGGGCTGTGTTTCTACTGTGGTGATTCCACTCATGCTATCTCTGATTGTCCTAAGCGCACTAAGCGGTTCGCTAGGTCTGCCACCATTGGTATGGTACAGTCAAAATTTCTTCTGTCTGTTACCTTGATCTGCTCTTTGTCATCGTATTCTGTCATGGCATTTGTGGACTCAGGCGCTGCTCTGAATTTGATGGACTTGGAGTATGCTAGGCGTTGTGGGTTTTTCTTGGAGCCCTTGCAGTGTCCTATTCCATTGAGAGGAATTGATGCTACGCCTTTGGCCAAGAATAAGCCTCAGTACTGGACCCAGCTGACCATGTGCATGGCTCCTGCACATCAGGAGGTTATTCGCTTTCTGGTGTTGCATAATCTGCATGATGTGGTCGTGTTGGGGTTGCCATGGCTACAAGTCCATAATCCAGTATTAGATTGGAAATCCATGTCTGTGTCCAGCTGGGGTTGTCAGGGGGTACATGGTGATGTCCCATTTCTGACTATTTCGTCATCCACCCCTTCTGAGGTTCCTGAGTTCTTGTCTGATTACCGGGATTTATTTGATGAGCCCAAGTCCGATACCCTACCTCCGCATAGGGATTGTGATTGTGCTATCGATTTGATTCCTGGTAGTAAATTCCCAAAAGGTCGACTGTTTAATTTATCTGTGCCTGAGCACGCCGCTATGCGGAGTTATGTGAAGGAGTCTTTGGAGAAGGGGCATATTCGCCCGTCATCGTCACCATTAGGAGCAGGGTTCTTTTTTGTAGCCAAGAAGGATGGTTCACTGAGACCTTGTATAGATTACCGCCTTCTAAATAAGATCACGGTTAAATTTCAGTACCCCTTGCCATTGTTATCTGATTTGTTTGCTCGGATTAAGGGGGCTAGTTGGTTCACCAAGATAGATCTTCGTGGTACGTATAATCTTGTGCGTATTAAGCGAGGCGATGAGTGGAAAACTGCATTTAATACGCCCGAGGGCCATTTTGAGTATCTAGTAATGCCATTCGGACTTGCCAATGCTCCATAAGTGTTTCAGTCCTTTATGCATGACATCTTCCGAGAGTACCTGGATAAATTCCTGATTGTGTACTTAGATGACATTTTGATCTTCTCGGATGATTGGGAGTCTCATGTGAAGCAGGTCAGAACGGTGTTTCAGGTCCTGCGTGCTAATTCTTTGTTTGTGAAGGGATCAAAGTGTCTCTTTGGTGTTCAGAAGGTTTCATTTTTGGGGTTCATCTTTTCCCCTTCTACTATCGAGATGGACCCTGTTAAGGTCCAAGCCATCCATAATTGGACTCAGCCGACATCTCTGAAAAGTCTGCAAAAGTTCCTGGGCTTTGCTAATTTTTATCGTCGCTTCATCTGCAATTTTTCTAGTATTGCTAAACCATTGACCGATTTGACCAAGAAAGGTGCTGATTTGGTCAATTGGTCTTCTGCTGCGGTGGAAGCTTTTCAAGAGTTCAAGCGTCGTTTTTCTTTTGCCCCTGTGTTGTGTCAACCAGATGTTTCGCTTCCATTCCAGGTCGAGGTTGATGCTTCTGAGATTGGAGCAGGGGCTGTTTTGTCGCAGAGAAGTTCTGATTGCTCGGTGATGAAACCATGCGCCTTCTTTTCCAGGAAGTTTTCGCCTGCTGAGCAAAATTATGATGAGGGCAATCGAGAGTTGCTGGCCATGAAGTGGGCATTCGAGGAGTGGCGTCATTGGCTTGAAGGAGCTAAGCATCGCGTGGTGGTCTTGACTGATCATAAGAACGTGACTTATCTCGAGTCCGCCAAGCGGTTGAATCCTAGACAAGCTCGTTGGTCATTGTTTTTTTGCCCGTTTTGACTTTGTGATTTCATACCTTCCGGGCTCTAAAAATGTGAAGGCGGATGATTTGTCTAGGAGTTTTGTGCCCGACTCTCCGGGTGTATCTGAGCCGGTGGGTATCCTCAAAGAGGGAGTAATTGTGTCTGCCATCTCCCCTGATTTGCGGCGGGTGCTGCAAAAATTTCAGGCTAATAAACCTGATCGTTGCCCAGCGGAAACTGTTTGTCCCTGATAGGTGGACGAATAAAGTTATCTCTGAGGTTCATTGTTCGGTGTTGGCTGGTCATCCTGGAATCTTTGGTACCAGAGAGTTAGTGGCTAGATCCTTTTTGTGGCCATCTCTGTCGCGGGATGTGCGTACTTTTGTGCAGTCCTGTGGGATTTGTGCTCGGGCTAAGCCCTGCTGTTCTCGTGCCAGTGGGTTGCTTTTGCCCTTGCCGGTCCCGAAGAGGCCTTGGACACATATCTCTATGGATTTTATTTCAGATCTTCCCGTCTTTTAAAAGATGTCAGTCATTTGGGTGGTCTGTGATCGCTTCTCTAAGATGGTCCATTTGGTACCCTTGTCTAAATTGCCTTCCTCCTCTGATTTGGTGCCATTGTTTTTCCAGCATGTGGTTCGTTTACATGGCATTCCAGAGAATATCGTTTCTGACAGAGGTTCCCAGTTTGTTTCTAGGTTTTGGCGAGCCTTTTGTGGTAGGATGGGCATTGACTTGTCTTTTTCCTCGGCTTTCCATCCTCAGACTAATGGCCAGACCGAACGAACCAATCAGACCTTGGAAACATATCTGAGATGCTTTGTTTCTGCTGATCAGGATGACTGGGTGTCCTTTTTGCCTTTGGCTGAGTTCGCCCTTAATAATCGGGCCAGCTCGGCTACCTTGGTTTCACCGTTTTTCTGCAACTCTGGATTCCATCCTCGTTTCTCTTCAGGGCAGGTTGAGTCTTCGGACTGTCCTGGTGTGGATACTGTGGTGGACAGGTTGCAGCAGATTTAGACTCATGTAGTGGACAATTTGACTTTGTCCCAGGAGAAGGCTCAACGTTTCGCTAATCGCAGATGCTGTGTGGGTCCCCGACTTCGGGTTGGGGACTTGGTTAGGTTATCTTCTCGTCATATTCCTATGAAGGTTTCCTCTCCTAAGTTTAAACCTCGTTTTATTGGTCCGTATAGGACTTCTGAGGTTCTTAATCCTGTGTCTTTTGGTCTGACCTTTCCAGATTCTTTTTCCATACATAACGTATTCCATAGGTCATTGTTGCGGAGATACGTGGCACCTATGGTTCCATCTGTTGATCCTCCTGCCCCGGTTTTGGTGGAGGGGGAGTTGGAGTATATTGTTGAGAAGATTTTGGATTCTCGTGTTTCAAGGCGGAAACTCCAGTATCTGGTTAAGTGGAAGGGTTATGCTCAGGAAGATAATTCCTGGGTCTTTGCCTCTGATGTCCATGCTCCCGATCTTGTTCGTGCCTTTCATATGGCTCATCCTGGTCGTCCTGGGAGCTCTGGTGAGGGTTCGGTGACCCCTCCTCAGGGGGGGGGTACTGTTGTGAATTCTGTGGCAGAGCTCCCTCCTGTGGTCACAAGTGGTACTTCGGCTGGTTCTCTCTGTGAGCTTCCGTTGGTGGAGGAAAGTGGTACTGCAGCTTCTGAGTTTCCTTCCTCAGGTGATGTGGTGAAGTTGTTAGGTGCTGCTCTATTTAACTCCACCTAGTGGTTTGATCCTGGCCTCCAGTCAATGTTCTAGTTTTGGACCTGTTTCCTCCTGGATCGTTCCTGTGGCCTGCTGCTCTGCATAGCTAAGTTCCTCTTTGCTATTTGTTTGCTGTTTTTTTCTGTCCAGCTTGTCAATTTGTTTTTTACTGCTTGCTGGAAACTCTGGGACGCAGAGGGTGTACCTCCGTGCCGTTAGTTCGGTACGGAGGGTCTTTTTGCCCCCTTTGCGTGGTTTTTGTAGGGTTTTGTGTTACCTTTCCTATCCTCGCTCTGTTCAGAAAGTTGGGCCTCACTTTGCTAAATCTATTTCATCTCTACGTTTGTCTTTTCATCTTAACTCACAGTCATTATATGTGGGGGCTGCCTTTTCCTTTGGGGTATTTCTCTGAGGCAAGGTAGGCTTATTTTCTATCTTCAGGCTAGCTAGTTTCTCAGGCCGTGCCGAGTTGCATAGGGAGCGTTAGGCGCAATCCACGGCTGCCTTTAGTGTGGTTGGAGAGGATTAGGGATTGCGGTCAACAGAGTTCCCACGTCTCAGAGCTCGTTCTTGTTTTTTGGGTTATTGCCAGGTCACTGTATGTGCGTTGACCTCTATGTCCATTGTGGTACTGAATTACCTTTCATAACAGGACAGGCAGGAACAGCTGTCTAGGAATTCACTGATTACTACAATGACACTTTTTCAGGCCAAATAAAAGTAGCTTACTTCCATCTAATGCTCCATGGCTAAACTGTTGATGTAACTAATCTATATGATTAAGCAAACTTGTCACAGTAAAGTGTTTATGCACTGCATACATGAAGTTGACAGGTAAACTGAGTTGTGCCAGGCTCACACTGAGCAGATTGGTCCAATTTTTTCTGATTAATTTAGCCAAAGCCAAAAGTGGATCATAAAGTGAAGAAGAGTATACAGAAAAGACTTTTATTTTTCTCTTTTTTAAAAAAAAATCCATTCTATGGTTGTCTGCACAAATACATAAACTGTGAATCTGGTCTAAAATGGACATTTTTATTAGCCAAAGTGCTAGCATACAAGTGGAATCTGATAGATAGGATTATAAATACCACCTACGGGGGACCTAACCTGAGCGGGATGTGAGCAGACATCTGAGGCAGGAGTCGAGCGCCCGCTAGGACTATGGGGTACTCGGTACCAGGTCCGGTGGTCACAGTGGCAGTGACCCGGTCCGTGGCCCTGGGAGTCCAGTTAAAGGGGATGTATATGAAAGTGGAAATAAAGTCTTTAACAGATGATATGTGACGCCACCTGTGGTGTTCGGCCGGGATGGCCGACGCTGCTTAAAGGGACCTCTGGGGCTGATGTTAATGCAGCTTGGATGGTTCTGCTCTCCACAGGTAGAGCGGGCCACAGGGCTACCTGGTACAGTTGGTAGGGGATGGTAAACGATGGGGTGCAGGACTGAGGGTGCAGGTAATGATTGAGAAACACACGGGTAGCAGTTTCCTTTACATTTTACTGATGAAATACAGGTACAATCCATCGTACAGGTAGCAGGTGGTGTTGTGTTTCGGGCAGCCTGGAAACAGCTTGGGATCCACTTAGCCAGGTGGGTTCAGAGGCCTTCCTTCTGTGCTTTGTACTCTGACACTTGCTGCCTGAAGCTATGCACAAGTCCTCTCAGTGTCTGTACTCCCAACCCATATGGCTGACAGCCTGAGCCTGTCATGGGCACTGCCTTCTCACTAGTAGCCCCAGTCTCCTGACCTGCTGTGTTGCTTCCGGGTGTCAGTTGGGGTCAGGAGACTTGGAATCTCCTGCCCTCTGGTTGCAGTGGCTGGGTATGCAATCCTCTCACCAACACGGACTCCGGTGTCCAGTCTCTTTGCACTTTATCTTGGGGTGATCCCAATCGCAGCTCCAGACCCCAGTCTCCTCTCCTCACTTCCTTCCTTTCCCTTCAGTGTCTCACACTCAACTCTATACCCCACCTCCAGACCAGAACTTATAGGGAAGCTACCCTAAAACTGGGTTTAAAGCTCTGCCTACTGGTCTGGAGTTAGGAAGGTGTTGCATGTTTGTATTACCTGCCGAGTGGATCCCTTTTTACCTCCAGGCATGACATCACCTCTCCCGTGAGGAAAGCAATGCCATTGTGGCAACTGGACTCCTGGGGTGCCACAGGAGCTCCCACTCACCATCAGCTATTATATTTATTGCAGCCATTAAAATTGGGGTCAAATACCTATATCTATCGGGGGAATGCGCAGCTAGTGCGGTGCATACAAAATCTCATACCTGCGGAGCAATGGCAGGTCGAAGGAGCTCTAGAAAGGTGGCGGGGGAACCAGAGAGAAGGATCCAAGATGGTGCCAGCTGGGAAGAAACACTGTCAGCGGAGCTGGAGGAGGTGGGGAGATGCAGCGTCTTATTTGGGCCAAACAGAAGATAAATGGCTCCAGGATATCCATATTTCCTGACTTTTCCATAGAAGTGCAGAAACAAAGGGCCAAATTTGTGAATATTAAGAGAATTCTGAGGGAGCTGGGCATCACCTACTTGATGTTGTACCCGGCCAAATTGAAAGTGGTTGCCGAGGGGGCAGTACAATTTTTTTACAGAGGCTAAGGAGGCACTTAGTTGGCTGGACAGCAATGAGCAATACTTGCGCCAGGCAAGATCAAAGGACTCAGCGGGTTGACGGGGTCGCTCTCCTTTTCTACTGCTGTATTTTTTTGAGTGATCCGTTGGCTCTTTTTTCCTCCTTGGTATTGGTATTTTTATTTTCAGGCTTTTGGGATCGCGTTTATGGATCTCTGTTGGTCATGAGTCTTTATTGGAAGAATTGGAAACTGGTGATTCACCTAGCTGCAATCTACAAGGCATGTGGAAGTCCCAATAGATTGGGATAAGTGGCGGGACTGTTGGAAGGGGTTAACATAACAGTTTTGAATAAAGTGTGCTCTCTCCTCCATGTTAGGAGGAGATGGAAAGATGGGATTGAGTTTTGCTGGGGGAAGTTTTTTGCTGTTTGGAGGGGGGAAAACATTTATACAATGTAAGTCACTCTGATTACTGTTGTGATGGCTTCAGCTGTACTTGGATGAAAAAATGCAGGGCAATATGTTCTGAGGAGGGAAAATGTCTGGAAGAATGAGAGTGCTGAGTTGAATGTCAGGGGCTTGGCATCTGGTGTCAAACAGCAAGCTGTGTTTAAGTTTTTGTTTGATGCCAAGCCATCAGTGATTTGCTTGCAGGAAACTCACATGGTGAAAGAGAGAACACACTTTCTAGCCAAAAGATGGGTAAAGGCAGGATATCTTGCCACATATTCAACATAATCCAGGGGGAGGGGCAGTATTTTCATATGTGCTGAGGTAACTTTTGAGTATCACAAAGTCATTACAGACCAGACGGGTAGATTTGCATGCCTTCTTTGTAAATTGCCTGGATACTTGATGTGACTGGTCTCATTATATATTCCACCACCATATTGTGGGAGACTGCTCTACATAGTTCTGGAGATAATGGAATAAACCCCGGGTACCATTTCTGATTATGGGTGATTTTAATAACATTCCAGATGCACATTGGGACAAGGGTAGACGGGAGTGGTTGAGACCGGGAGGTAATTGTACACCATTTGGAGCGGTCCTGAAGGAAACTGATTGCATGATTTATGGAAGATTTCTCATCCTGGTGTGTATAAGTATTCCTATTTCTCGTCCTCCTTTGAATCTTTGTTGAGTATTGACCTAGCATTGGGCAATACTCAGATGTTGAGACTTGTTGGGGAAGTAAAATATATGGCTAGAATGATATTGGATCATTCCCCATGAGTGTGATACTTGAGGGAGTGGGCTCTGCACCTGCTAGAGGGTGCATGTGGAGGCTGAATCCATTCTGGTTACAACCTATCGACCTGGACGGGCATATGGGGGTGATATTAGCGAATACTTTAGAATTAATGCTGGGACGGAAGCGGTTTTGATGGTTTGGGAAGCTATGAAGACTTATTTCAGAGAGCTCTGCATTAAAGAGATATCCCGGGTAAAGGCAGAAACTGGCAGGAAGGATCAGATGCTGAATTGAAGGAAGCAGAGGAGGCATTAATCAACGATCAGTCTCCGGAGTCACAGGGGAGGTTGAAAGAAGCGCAGACTAAAGTGTGTCAGATGACAATGAAAGTGGCGGAATACAAGAAAATGTTTCAAAATATTAAATATTTTGAAAAGGGGGACAGGGCGGGCCATCTCCTATCAAGGATAGTGGCAGCACAGAGAGATTCTACCCATATAGCTGCTCTCAGGGGAAAGGATGGGCGTCAACATACTGGTAGCAAGGCAGTTTTGGAGGTAATGACGGAGTATTATTCGGATCTTTACAAATCACAGGTGTAGCCAATAAAGGAGGAGATGGATGGCTATTTGATGGAGATACAGCTCCCCAGACTCTTGGTGGATGACCAGTGACTACTTGAGGAACTATTTAATTTGGAGGAACTTAATGCTGCTCTAGCCTCTATGCCTAATGATAAAGCACCAGGGGTGGATGGGATCCCGGGGGAGGTTTATAAAAAATACAAAGAGACGCTTCTTCCTGCTTTGCTGGAGATGTATGGTGTTGGTTTGGTGGAGGGGGATTAATAAGATGATAATGACAATAATACATAGGGATCAATCTGGGTTTATGCCCAATAGTTCTGCAGCACATAACCTCAGGTGAATGTTTCTCAATATGCAGGCAAAAGCGGAAAATGTGGGCTGGAGGGTTGTGGTGCCTCTGGACGCTGCTAAGGCGTTTGATAGTGTGAAGTGGAGGTATTTGTGGGCAGTCCTGAGGGCTATGAGTTTTGGAGAGAAATTTATAAGTTGGGTGCAGCTGTTATAGGCATCTCCAAGAGCTAGGGTACGGGTGAATGGCCTTTTGTTTGGGGATTTCCCTTGTATAGGAGAACTCGGCAGGGGTGCCATTTGTCTCCTCTGCTGTTTGCAATTGCTCTAGAGCCTCTGTCAGCGGCGATAGGATGGGATAGGGGTATAAAGGGATATATATATGGAAGTCATGAAGAGAAGATAGCCCTGTACGCGGACGATGTATTATTGTTTCTGAAAGATGCGCAGGACTCTTTGAGGGTGGCCATGCATAGCATTACTAAATTTGGGGCTCTTTCGAGACTATCTATTAACTGGGACAAGTCTGTGTTGCTGCCCTTGGACATGGCGGCTCCTCTGACAGTGGATCCTGTGATTCCCTTCCGGGTGGTTCGTGAGTTTAAATATTTGGGTTGCAATCTTGGCTGAGAGAGAGGATTATGTGCACCTCAACCTGACTCTGACCTGATTTTTCTTGGGAAATTTCATCAGAAGATTGGGGCCTGGAAGAAGCTATTTCTGTCGGTAGCAGGTAGATTCAATCTGATCAAAATAATACTTATGCCTCAGTTCCTCTATATATTGCATAATGCTCCAGTATGGTTGGCACAGAGAAAATTCTATAGAATTAATACCCTATTTAGGAATTTGATTTGGAAGGGTAAACTGGCACGTATCAAATTAGAGCGTCTGCAGAGATTAAAGGACGAGGGTGGTTTGGCAGTCCCTAACCCATGGATATATTATATAGCATCTCAATGTCAGCATATGGTGGGCTGGGGAGAATCTATCCAAAATACATGAGCTGGGATAATCACTGAATATATAGTGGGAAAGGGACCATTGTTAGCTAGTTTGGAAGCGGGTAGATTTAGAATGAACCCAGAAAAATTCCCAACCATAGTTATGATGGGGAAAGTTTAGCAGAAAATTAAACATTGGAGGGGCTGACACAATTTACATGATATGCGTCAATCTGGTTTGACCCTAGAATGGCAGAGCTCATGAGATTGTGGGGGTTTGGTCAATGGAGGCGTATTGGCATTTGGTTCGTGTCTCAGTTGTATGATGGTGGTGTTATCAAAACATTTGAAATGCTCAGGAATGAGTTTCCTCTGAGCAAGAAGATGTTTTTCAGGTATATGCAGCTGAGAAATGCCCTAAATAAACAAAACAAATTGTCACGTGTGGTTCTGCAGTCAGATAGTTTGTTGAATCTCATAAGACATCAGAGGAATTCGAGGGGGTTCATTACTTTGATGTACAGAAACTGGCTATTGCAAGATTGCTACATGCTGCTACGAAGCTTATTGCGATGCATTGGTTAGATGAAAAGCCACCAGTCAAAAAAGAGTTTGGGAACAAAATAAACTTTATTGTCCTCATGGAAAGGAATGTATACATTAAGAGAGGTCAACATACAAAATTTGAATATGTGTGGGGCGGATGGATGGATTATCCGGGTGTGGCGTCTTTTGAGCTATTGCAGAGTAGGTGGGACGTCGGTAAATTGCTTCTATAGGAATTCTACTTGTACAGCTGAACTTTGTAAAGCTGTGTTTAAATTTATCAAGAGGAGATGTATTAGTTTGATAATAAAGGATATTGGGTTGGGGTTTGGTTGGGGGGTGGGGAGGGATACCTTTTAAGGGTGTTAGTTTATTTTAAAGGAAAATGTATTAATCTGCTTTGAAATTTTTATATCTGTCTGGAGTTTGTGTCAGATTGTGATGCATTTTGGATATATGTCTTAATAATAATTACTTGATTAAAAAAAATACCACCTAGAGGTGCTTCTCACAAAATTAGAATATCATCAAAAAGGTAATTTATTTCAGTTCTTCAATACAAAAAGTGAAACTCATAAACAGTCACTGCAACCAGAGTGATGTATTTCAAGTTTTTATTTCAGTTAATGTTGATGATTATGACTTACAGCCAATGTAAACTCAAAAGTCATTATCTCAGTAAATTAGAATAATTTGGAAAAAACACCTACAAAGGCTTCTTAAGCATCTAAAAAGGTCCCTTAGTCTGTTTCACTAGGCTCCACAATCATGGGGAAGACTGCTGACTTGACAGATGTCCAGAAGGCAGTCATTGACACACTCTGCAAGGAGGGTAAGCCAAAAAAAGGTAATTGCTAAAGAAGCTGGCTTTTCACCGAGTGCTGTATCCAAGCATGTTAATATAAAGTTGAGTGGAAGTAAAAAGTGTGGTAGAAAAAGATGCACAAGCTACCGGGATAACCGCAGCCTTGGAAGGATTGTTAAGAAAAGGCCATTCAAAAATTTGGGGGAGATTCACAATGAGTGGACTGCTGCTGGAGTCATTGCTTCAAGAGCCACCACACAGACGTTTTCAGGACATGGGTTACAAGTGTCACATTCCTTGTGTCAAGCCACTCATGACGAAAAGACAATGCCAGAAGCATCTTATCTGGGCCAAGGAGAAAAAGAACTGAACTGTTGCTCAGTGGTCCAGGGTGTTGCTTTCAGATGAAAGAAAAGTTTGCTATTTGAAATCAAGGTCCCAGAGTCTGGAGGAAGAGTGGAGAGGCACACAATCCAAGCTGCTGGAGGACTAGTGTGAAATTTCCACAATCAGTGATGGTTTGGGTAGCCATGCCATCTGTAGGTCCACTGTGAGTCAGTGCAGTCATCTACCAGGAAATTTTAGAGCACTTCATGCTTCCCTCTGCTGACAAACTTTTCTAGATGAAAATTTAATTCTTCAGCAGGACTTGGCACCTGTCCACAATGCCAAAAGTGCCATACCAGGTTTAAAAACAACAGTATCACTGTGCTTGATTGGCCAGCAAATTCGCCTGACCTTAATCCCATAGAGAATCTATGGGTTATTTTCATGAGGAAGATGAGACATCAGACCCAACAATGCAGATGAGTTGAAGGCTGCTATCAAAGCAACCTGGGCTTCCATAACACCTCAGCAGTGCCACAGGCTGATCGCATCCATGCCACACAGCATTAACAGTAATGCAGTAATTAATGCAGTAATGCAGTAATGCAGTAATTAATGCAAAAGGAGCTCTGACCAAGTATTAAGCGTATTTACAGAACATATGTTTAAGTAGGCTGACATTTCAGATTTTAAAGTCATTTTTCAAGCTGGTGTTATAAAGTATTCTAATTTACTGAGATAATGAATTTTGGGGTTTCATTAGCTGTAAGCCATAATCATCAGCATTAACAGAAATAAACACTTGAAATAGATCACTCTGTTTTTAATGACTCTATATAATATGTGAGTTTCACTTTTTTTATTGAAGTACTGAAATAAATTAACTTTTTGATATTCTAATGTTGTGAGAAACACCTGTATATCTCCTATAAGGGTTTGCACACACGAGCTTATAAATTGGACGAGCGCAATTTTATAAAAAAAGGGGAATGCACGCAGATCAATGTTGTTCAATGAGGCAGTGCAGATCTGTGTATTTGTTCTCAGCTGTATTCGGCATGAAAAAAAATTGCAGAATGCGGTGATTTGACTTCACAATCCAATGGGTGCGAAAAAAAATTGCATGTTATATGTATTACCAGAGGGACATCCTATTCATATATTACAATTCTGTAACCTAGGAAACTGTAACTAGTCCTGTAAATGATTAATTGCTGCTGAGTAAAAAAACGGATTGTACACGGATACCACACGGATGACAAGTTGGAAAAAATCTTCTCACTCTCCTGGAGGAAAATGGGTCCAGTATTTTATATGTTCGTGTGACTCCAGCTTTAAGGGGTTTGTGTTTGGGACCCCACGCCATTTTTTAAAAATTAGCTATTCAAATAATTAAAAGAACAGTGTGGGGACCCCTTTATTCTTGATAACAAGCCTTGCTGAAGCTGACAGCTGAGGGTTGCAGCCCCCAGCTGTGACTTTTGCCTAGCTGGTTATAGAAAACTAGATTGTGGCCCGATTCTAACGCATCGGGTATTCTAGAATATGCATGTTCCCGTAGTATATGGACAATGATGATTTCAGAATTTGCGGCAGACTGTGCCCGTCGCTGATTGGTCGAGGCAACCTTTATGACATCATCGTCGCCATGGCAACCATTATGACATCTACGTCGATACTGTGCCCGTCGACCAATCAGAGACGCGGGATGTCTACGTCCTTTATGACATCATCGTCGCTGTGCCCGTCGCTGATTGGTCGAGGCCTGGTGGCCTCGACCAATCAGAGACGTGGGATTTCTACGTCGATACTGTGCCCGTCGCTGATTGGTCGAGGCCTGGCGGCCTCGACCAATCAGAGACGTGGGATTTCCAGGACAGACAGACAGACAGACAGACAGACGGAAAAACCCTTAGACAATTATATATATAGATAGGGGGAACCCACGCCAGGTTTTCATTAATTTATTTATAGTGCAGGCGGTGGATGATGAATACTCCCATCAGCAGCTCCTGCTGTCACTGTTATTAGCGGCAGCTGGTGTAGGCTGATGGGAGTAATAGTCCCATCAGCCGCTGCCTGCTGTCATTCTTATCAATTGAATATAACTCTCATCCTTCTCCCTTGCTTGCGATGATCACCAGCAGAGCAGGAGAGAATGATGAGAACCGACTTCAGCACCCAGCACAGGGGAACAGTGCTTACTATAGCACTTTTTGCCTGGCACCTGTGTGTCACACGGATGACATTCAAGTATGTCAGCGTGTTTTGCCCACGGAAAAACGGTCCCTAGAAACTTATCACAAACCCATTCACTTGAATGGGTCTATGTGTGTTAGTGTCTCTGGTACGTATGAAAACTGTCACCACATGTACCGGAGACACGGATGTGTGAAAGAGCACTTAGGCTGTGTGCCCATAATAAGTCTTTGATGAGTTTTTGACGCTGTGTATTTTCAATGCATCAAAAATGCAGTATCTTACAGTTCCAGCAAATTGGATGAGCTTTACACAAATCTCATGACCACTTTGTTTTTTGACTGTGTAAACTGACTCATGGCGCAAGTTTGAAAACCACAACATGTCAGTTTCTTTTGTGAGTATGTCTTTTCCCACATCTTTTCTCTTCTCTCTACACTGAGTTTCATATGTGATTTTTTTCCTTAGACTTGCATTATATGCTGAAAACCTGCAGGTAAGAAATCCATATGTGTTTTGTGAGGACCTCGCCATGGACTAAAGACTATTGGACCCATGGACATAGAGCAAAGTCCATGCTCTAAGGGATGCAGACTTTTTCCAGCACAGGCCACTGGTTATGTCAGTCTTATTGTTGTGTTTTATTAGACATTTGCTTGCTCGTCAGCTTAAAGTGCACAAATCAATCCTGGAAGATGTTCAGCCTCAGGAATCAATATTTTCATTCAGTGACAGTAAGCAGAGGAGGACATGTGGGTTGGATCATATGTATACCATAAGGCCAGACACAAGATTGGTAATCAGGAAAGGTAAAGCAATCATTCCATTACGGTCATCAGTGTCTAAGGGTGCCGTCTCACAGTGGCACTTTGGTCGCTACGACAGCACGATCCGTGAAACTCCAGCATCGCTCCAATATCGCTCCAGCGTCGTAGACTGCGGTCACACTTTGCAATGCACGACGCTGGAGCGATAACTTCACAACGTATTTGCGATGTAGAAGCTGTTGGTTGCTATGCGCACATCGTATACAATATCGTGCACACCTTTGTTACACCATGCGATCATGCCGCCACAGCGGGACACTAGACGACGAAAGAAAGTTTCAAACGATCTGCTACGACATACGATTTTCAGCGGGGTCCCTGATCGCAGTAGCGTGTCAGACACAGCGAGATCGTAAGGATATCGCTGGAACGTAACGAATCGTGCCGTCGTAGCGATCAAAATGCCACTGTGTGACGGTACCCTAAGAGGCATCAATTAAGCCATTGTTCACCCAGTCACTAGTCCCAATGTGGGGATAGGGGTAGTTGACCAAGTGGAGCCATCGCCACAGTGGGTCTCAACTGCAATCTTAGGTGAGGAGCTTGGTGGCAAGAAAATACCTCCACCAAAGCATAGTTAGCTTTGGGTAGTGCTTCTCAAAGGCCAGGCTCAATTCCAGGGGGCGGCTTGGAGTATTTAGGACACTGATGAGGAAATGGAATGGTTGTGGCTGGCTGGAGCTGGTTACATGTGCTACAGTCATGGTATCCATCCTCTGGAGGAGCATAGTCTGTGACTGCACAATATACAGCCAGGAGTAGTGTTGAGCATTCCGATACTGCAAATATCGGGTATCAGCCGATATTCGCTGTATCAGAATTCCGATACTGAGTTCTGATATTTTTGCGATATAGGATACCGGAATCGGAAGTTTCAATAGTGCAATGATGCACTACAATGGAGTGTGTGTGGAGACTTCGTGTTTCTGTGCGAGCGGGGTCTGTGCATGACCGTGGGGGCTCTGTGCGGCCTGCTGGGGCTCTGTGCGTGCCTGCCAGAGCTCTGTGCGGCCTGCTGGGGCTATGTGCGGCCTGCCGGGGCTCTGTGCGTGCCTACCGGGGCTCTGTGCGTGCCTGCCGGGGCTCTGTGTGGCCTGCTGGGGCTCTGTGCGTGCCTGCCGGGGCTCTGTGCGGCCTGCTGGGGCTCTGTGCGTGCCTGCCGGGGCTCTGTGTGGGCTTCCGGGGCTCTGTGCGGCCTGCCGCAGCTCTGTGCGGACTTGCCAGGGCTCTGTGCAGGCCTGCTGGGGCTCTGTGCGGCCTGCCTGGGCTCTGTGCGGGCTTGTCGGGGCTCTATGCGGGCTTGCCGGGGCTCTGTGTGGCCTGCTGGGGCTCTGTGCGGCCTGCCTGGGCTCTGTGCGGGCTTCTCGGGGCTCTATGTGGGCTTGCCGGGGCTCTGTGTGGCCTGCCCGGGGTCTGTGCATGCATCGTCCGATGGGACTACAAGTCCCATCGGACGATGCCTGCAACAGTGACAGTGATTGACACATTAGCCAATGATGGGACAGTAGTAGTCCCATCATCTGGCTAATGTGTTGAATGTAAAAAAACAAAAAAAATACTACATACATACTACATGCATACTACATACATGCATACTACAAACATACTACATACTGCATGCATACATACATACTACATATATACTACATACAGTACATACTACATACATTACATTCATATATTACATACAGACATACAGTACATATAACATAAATTACATACTCACCATTACTTGTCACTTTGTTCCCCGAAATGTTTTTTTGCCCGTCACGTCGGCCATTTTCTACCGCGCATGCGCTGCCAAATCTCCACCCCCTCCTCTCTGGACTTTAGAATGGGTAGTGGATGCGTTGAAAAACTGCATCCACTGCCCACGTCATGCACAAATTTCGCAACGTGCGTCGGTACGTCAGCCCGACTAATAGCGACGGACCTGTACCGACGCAAGTGTGAAAAAGGCCTTAATGAGCGTTGAATTTAAAAAAAAAAAAAAAACGGAAAAAATCAGCATGTGCTCCCACGCAATTTTCTGCACCAGAGGGGGAAAGTCGAGTGCCGGGGGCCAATATTTGTAGCCTGCTATGAATATCTGCATGCAGCTGTCTGCGTAGCCTTTACTGGCTATTAAAATAGGGGGACCCCCAAAAAATGACATGGGGTCCCCCTATATTTTATAGCCATACGTCAGCGCCTGCAAAAAATGTAAAATAATAAACCGTAAACTACCTGTCCGCTGTAGTCCCACGACAATCTCCCCTATAGAACAGTGACATCGGGTGACGTCACTGCTCTATAGGACCCTCAGTGACACACTGACAGGAGACAATGGCTCCTGCAGTGCATCACTGAGAGGTTACCATAGGACAAAGTCTCACTTTATGGCAATTGCTGCGTGGGAAAATTTCTCACACAGCAATGCCAAAAGTGAGACTAGGGACTATTTTTTTGTACCGCGGTGGAGGAATACACTGCGGAAGGATACCTTCCTCCCGTCATTGTGTTCCTGAAGCCCCTGGAGAGCGGTCGCATCAGCTGATGCTGCCGTTCTCCACAGGAGATCGTCGTGGGACACTCGTGGATTTCTGCGGACAGGGAGTATATTGGTTGTTTGTTATTTTAATCTTTTCTACAGGTGACACTGGCTTTGGGGATCAAAATGATAAGTGATGGTGAGTATGTACTCTATGTTATATGTTCTGTATGTCTGTATGTATGTATTGTATGTAATGTATGAATGTAATGTATGTAGTATGTTGTATGTATGTTTTGTTTTTTTTTACTTTCAACACATTAGCCAGATGATGGGACTACTACTGTCCCATCATTGGTTAATGTGTCAATCACTGTCACTGTTCAAGGCATCGTCTGATGGGACTTGTAGTCCCTTCGGACGATGCCTGAACAGACCCCCTGCAGCCCGCACAGAGCTCCGACAGGCCGCACAGAGCCCCGGTAAGCCTGCACAGAGCCCCGGCAAACCCGCACAGAGCCCCGGCAAGCCCCCACAGAGGCCCGGCAAGCCCGCACAGAGCCCAAGCAAGCCCGCACAGAGCCCCGGCAGCCCACACAGACCCACGGCAGCCCGCACAGAGTCCCGGCAGACTGCACAGAGCTCTGGCAAGCTCACACAGAGCCCCAGCAAGCCCACACAGAGCCCCGGCAGCCAGCACAGAGCCCCGCCAGCCCGCACAGACCCCCGCAGCACACACAGAGCCGCGGCAAGCCTGCACAGAGTCCAGGCAGGCTGCACAGAGCTCTGGCAAGCTCGCACAGAGCCCCAGCAGCCCGCACAGAGCCCCAGCAAGCCCACACAGGGCCCCAGCAGCCCGCACAGAGCCCCGGCAGCCCTCACAGAGCCCCGGCAAGCCTGCACAGAGCCCCGGCAGGCTGTACAGAGCCCCAGCAAGCCCGCACAGAGCCCCGGCAGGCCGCACAGAGCCCCGGCAGCCCGCACAGAGCCCCGGCAAGCCCGCACAGAGCCCCGGCAGGCCACACAGAGCCCGGGCAGGCATGCACAGAGCCCCAGCAGGCACACACAGAGCCCTGGCAGGCCGCACAGAGCTCCAGCAGGCCGCACAGACCCCCGAGATGCCCGTACAGATCCCCGGCAGGCCCGCACAGACCCCGCCCGCACACACAGACACGCACAGTGTCCGCCCATGCACCGCCCACACTCTTCCCCCCTCCAGAACAGGATGTAGAAGGTCAGGAAGGGCTTATTTACATTCCGATATTTGTGTCCCATTGACTTGCATTGGTATCGGGTATTGGCATCGGCGATATCCGATATTTTTTGGTTATCAGCCGATCCAATCCGATACCGATGCTTCTTGATATCGGAAGGTATCGCTCAACACTAGCCAGGAGATACAAAAGCTGGCTGCCAAACAAAGGTTTGAAGACAGTGGGTATCACCTAGTACGGGGGCAGTGAAACTACCGATCCTGGGTTGGGATCTTGTGGACTGGGGTCATCTCATTGTGGCCATGTACTTGAAGTTGCTGTAGCTGTGTAGCTGTATGACCGTGGATGAAAGAAATAAAACTAATTGCATTGTTAACAAGCCTGGGTGATTAATACAACCCACAACCTCAGATCTTCACAGATTTTTAGTGCATTTCTGCAGGTAAATGCATCAACTGTGCATGTAATTCACACATGACTGTATCAAAGACATATACCAGGAAGTATCAGAACAAAATAGCTTTGTTTAAAAAAAGGCAAGCCAACAAGAGACAAAAATTGCAGTATCAAAAACGCAAGTAACCTAATTTACTTAATAAGTGCAGAAATGGTGCAGAAAATCTGCAAAATCAACAACTGACCAAAAGCTCATCATGGGAACATAGGTTGAAACAAGATCAGTATGGAAACACCCAACAGCCTTAAGGTACCTTCACACTGAACAACATTACAATGATAACGATAGCGATCCGTGATGTTGCAGCGTCCTGGATAGCGATATCGTTGTGTTTGACACACAGCAGCGATCAGGATCCTGCTGTGACATCGCTGGTCGGAGCTAGAAGTCCAGAACTTTATTTTGTCGCTGGATCACCCGCTGACATCGCTGAATCGGCATGTGTGACGCCGATCCAGTGATGTGTTCACTTGTAACCAGGGTAAACATCGGGTTACTAAGCGCAGGGCCACGCTTAGTAACACGATGTTTACCCTGGTTACCATTGTAATTGTAAAAAAAAAAATCACATACTCACATTCCGGTGCCTGCCACATCCCCGGCATCCGCTTCCCTGCATTCCTCCTGCATCCTGTGTCAGCGCCGGCCGGCCGTAAAGCAGAGCACAGCGGTGACATCACCACTCTGCTTTACGGCCGGCGCTTACACAGGATGCAGGAGGAGTGCAGGGAAGCGGACGCCGGGGACGTGACAGGCACCGGAATGTAAGTATGTAGTGGGTTTTTTTTTTTTTACATTTACAATGGTAACCAGGGTAAACATCGGGTTACTAAGCGCGGCCCTGCGCTTAGTAACCCGATGTTTACCCTGGTTACCTGGGGACTTCGGCATCGTTGGTCGCTGGAGAGCTGTCTGTGTGACAGCTCTCCAGCGACCACACAAGGACTTTCCAACGATCACGGCCAGGTCGTATCGCTGGTCGTGATCGTTGGAAAGTTGCTGAGTGTGACGGTACCTTTATGCTATTGGAGTTCTTGGCATCAATACTCCCGAATAGAAATGACACAGTACAGTAATGATAAGAGGTTTATATAGGCTTTATGTTTATAGTGTACACACTCTTTACAGTGTTAGGAAATGAAGTAGGAAAGTAACAATGCCATATGTTTTTAATGTTTTTGCTAAAAAGATGAGATGATGAATAAAATGACATTTTTTCATCCTTCAGTTGTGACATGCTCAGTACTAATACAAATGTCAGTACTAATTTCTGTAAGTAGAGACAGACATGACATTTATCAGTTTACCTCAGGCAAGGTGGCTCATCATTGCTGGTGAATGTGCACTCACCTTTGTTCTAATGCAATTATGTAAACCAGTCCATTATCATATAGATGACTGTGTGAATGATGCAGTTTTTGCTCCTGAGAGTTGTGGGGAGGATAAGTCTCATTTCAATTCCACTTCTTTTGTATAGGGCAACATTTATTGGAGCATATTTTCCATACATTGCCAAGCCAATAATTTATTGAATAAAAAGGAATAAAAGTAAGGACTCCTTTTCACAGATAAGCAGGGATCGACAATTTACTTGATTGTTTTAATTCTTTTTGTACAATGTCCATGGTTGAACGTGGGTCATGTAAGCCCATTCATCTGTTTGGTGATCTTACTTAAAGAAGACCCATCTTAAGGTACCTTCACACATAACGATATTGTTAACGATATCGTTGCTTTTTGTGACGTAGCAACGATATCGTTAATGAAATCGTTATGTGTGACAGCGACCAACGATCAGGCCCCTGCTAGGAGATCGTTGGTCGCTGAATAAAGTCCAGAACTTTATTTCGTCGCTGGACTCCTGCTGACATCGCTGGATCGGCGTGTGTGACACCGATCCAGCGATGTCTTCACTGGTAACCAGGGTAAACATCGGGTAACTAAGCGCAGGGCCGCGCTTAGTAACCCGATGTTTACCCTGGTTACCATCCTAAAAGTAAAAAAAACCAAACACTACATACTTACCTACAGCTGTCTGTCCTCCAGCGCTGTGCTCTGCACTCCTCCTGTACTGGCTGTGAGCGTCGGTCAGCCAGAAAGCAGAGCGGTGAAGTCACCGCTCTGCTTTCTGGCCGCTGTGCTCACACAGACAGTACAGGAGGAGTGCAGAGCACAGCGCTGGAGGACAGACAGCATTAGGTAAGTATGTAGTGTTTGTTTTTTTTTACCTTTAGGATGGTAACCAGGGTAAACATCGGGTTACTAAGCGCGGCCCTGCGCTTAGTTACCCGATGTTTACCCTGGTTACCGGCATCGTTGGTCGCTGGAGAGCTGTCTGTGTGACAGCTCTCCAGCGACCAAACAGCGACGCTGCAGCGATCCGGATCGTTGTCGGTATCGCTGCAGCGTCGCTTAATGTGAAGGGGCCTTTAGAGATAAATGAAATATGCCCATTGTGCAAACACTTTTCAACACCCATAATACGCTATTTTTTATTGCGGGACCTAGCACAAACGTTCCAGGTAAGTTTCAAATTGAAAAATGTACATTTTCTTTCCTCCACCAGGGTGCACTACAGTAGACCATGGAATGTACAGACTATGTCATAAAGACATTTTTTTTCTGTCCTTTTAATAGAGACGAGCAGGGGCGAATATTTTGCTGGTACAGCAGGTGAAGCTGTATCGGGGCCTCGTAGCTGGAGGAGGCCCACTGGCCCCATGTGTTCTCTGACGCACATTCAGCTGAAATTTAATACATTGTGGTGCAGGGGACCCAACAGCTCCCTGAGCTTTAATACATCAGCATGCACGTGACTCGGGTGCATGACAGTGACATAATGCACCATTTTGCGAACACCGTCTTCAGCTGCAAACTCCTGCGCCAGGTAAAGAAGAGGACACCATGTGGTGTGGGAGCCTCGGGGAGGTGAGTAGAATCATTTTTTTTATATGAACAGGGCGCAGTACCCCAAGAAGGGGTCCAGGATGAGATACACTACCCCAGGATGAGGCACACTACTCCAGGAAGGAGCCAAGGATGAGGCACATTTTCTACAGTAAGCAACCCAGGATGAGGCACACTACCCCAGGAATGGGCATACTGCCCCAGAAAGAGCACACTACCCTACTCTAGGGCAAATTACTCCACAAAGGGGGCCAGGATAAGCCACATTTTCTTCATGAAGGAGCATGTTACCCCAGAAAGGGGTTCGGGAGTAAGCACAATGCCCAAGGAAGGAGCTCAGGATGAGACACACTACCCCAGGAAGGGGAATATTACCACAGGAATGGGCTCAGGATGGATTACATTACTCCACAAAGTGGCACAATACCTCAGGAATGGGCATACAACCCCAGGAGGGGGCACATTATACCACAACGGAACCCAGGATGAGACACATTATCCCCAAAAAGGAGCACACTACCCCACGAAGGGACACATTAACCCAGCAAGGGACCCAGGATCAAGCACATTATCCCAGAATGTGCACACTTAACCAGAAAGGAGCACATTATCCCAGGAAGGGGTCCAGAATGGGGCACATTATCCCCAGGAAGGGACACACTACTCCAGGAAAGGACTCAGGAGGGGGATCATTACCCCAGGATGGGGGACATTAATAACAGGATGGGGAACATTACTCAAGGAAAGGGACCAGGATGAGAAACATTATACCAGAATTGGGACCAGGATGGGGCATATTATACCAGGATGGGCACATTACCCCTAGAAGGGGTACCAGTATGTGACATATAACCCCAGGAAGGTGCCCAAGATGGGGCACATTATGCCAGGGAGAAGACCAGGACGGGGCACATTACCCAAGGAAGGGGACCAGGATAGGACTCATTATACCAGAAAGATGCACATTATCCCATGAAGGGACATAGGATGAGGCAAATTATACCCAGAAGGAGGCCTGGTTAGGATACATTATCCCAGGAAGGGGCCCAGTATGGGGACACTGTTACTGAAAGACTGATTATTACCTGATGGCATTGTGTCTCACCCCTATTTAAATATAAGACCCTGATAACATCTTTTCAAACCCCCTAAGAAGGAACATATTGTACTGTGATGCCCGAATGCCATTTTGGTAGTAATATCCTCCCAACAGAGTGATGTTAATAAATGATAACAAATTATATGATATGTATGAAAATGCAGTGAGGAATTTAACAATATGATATTTACTGCCACCTTTTAGCCACTCCTGCCACACATTACTGATGCTGCTATGACCTCACTTTGCCTCTGATTTGCCACACATCTCCTGCCTGCCCATTGTGTTTTATAGTGGAATATTACACTGCTTACCATACTACTGTTGATGGGCTACTGTTGCTGAGGCTACACTGTCATACATCTCCTTACTTGCCATATCATATTTTTCTATCATGCAGATTCTGCCAATGCCACTAGACCCATACACACATCTCCTGTCCATGTCTAGTGTGTTGTTTTGCTATATTGAACTGCTGCTGAAAGAGTGTGTACAAACATGAAACAACTCCCAAAATATAGTTGATTTTTTCAAAGCCTTGTTGACAAGCAATTGTTTCTTCAGTTTGAAAACAGCTAGCCAATTCCTGCTCCTTAATCAAAAATATATTTTTTGGACATCTTGATAAAAAGCATTTGTAACTATTCACTAATTCTGAGGACAGCAAACCTTGTGGAATCAAAAATTTGGTTTTTTTTTCTACTCCTATTTAAGAAAGTATTGCTTCTTTACTTTCAAAACAGCTAACCTAATCTTGCCCCTTAAAAAAGGGTTAATTTTTTGATGGCATGTGGAAATCTATCTCTTCCTTTTTTTTTAGCAAATTGCAAAACTCTTGATTCTTTCCATAAAAGGACAATTATTGCACCATGTGCCACTTCTTCAGTTTCTACTGCTTGTATACAAACACCAAGAAAAGCACACATCTGTCTTATTAAGGGATAATTTTTGGACGGTTTATACAATTTAAGTAACCTAAAAATTCTGATCCTGCAGTGTGTTGCTAAAAAGGCTGTTGGTTGTCACCAGTTAGCATCTTTTTTTCTGTAGCCAGAAAGGTCAATAATTGTCACTGAGTCTGTATAAAGAGCTCAAAAAGGTTTCAATACAGTACTACAAGATCTCAGAGTGTTATACCTAATCAATTAGAGGCTTTGAAGTGTTTACATTTGCAAAAAAATATTCTATGTGAATAAAATTTTGGGAGGAAATACTGCAAAGTTGATGAGATGGAATTTCAGAAGACGCACTTATCTCTATCTATGATCCTTTATTATTGCTTTGCACCTTAAAAGAGAAAATGTCTCTATACCAAGCAATAGCTCTCAGGTATTTCTGTGCCTGGATTTTCCATTATATTCCAGAACAAATTTATGACTCTAATGGTCTCCAAAAGCCTATATATACAACTTAAAAGCCATAAGTGTAACACAAGTGATAACTAAGTAAAATACTTGTAACTAATAAAATAATGGTTACCTGTGGCCATGGTTTGAGGGAAGGGATGCTGTACACCTCGGCGCGCGTTTCACCGCTTAACTGCAGTTTTGTCAGTTTAATTGCGCGGTTGATTGTAAATTGCTTACCGTGTGTGGCGGCACGTAACCATGTTACTATTTTACTGTTACTATGTTGCCATGTCATCGAGGGTCCGACTGTCAGTATAGCGGGCACGTGACAGGTCAGTTGCCCTAGTGATGCATCACACAGAATGAGCACCGCTCCACAACAACAAGGCAGTGCATGCTTGATGTCGCTCCTGGATGGCAATATACATGTAGGAAAAATAAGGGGTAATTGGTGGTTAAATTAATTGATACTATGATAAATATATATGGAGTGTAACGTTACAGACATACATCAATTCAGCAAATATTATCAAACTGTAGCGGAAACTACCTTCTTCAAATATATAAAGACATATGTATGTACTGAATGAATATTCATATTCTAATGGCAGTAAAACTCCTTGTTCAAAGACATACTAAATTTTAGATAGAGGCGTGCACTACAATAGTAAACCAATTTGTTACAAATAAAGTGCTACAAACTTTAAATATGACCCTAATACAGAACAAATATACCGTGTTCATAGATAGGAAAAGTGAAGAGCACAATTAAATAGAAGCCACAGTTAAGCTATAGATCTAATATCCATCAACGTGACCCAAATGGATAACAAAAAAGGAATACCAAAAAAAGTGAAAAATATTATAAGAAAAAGGGTGTAGGAATGTTGCATCATCGGTGATGCATTGCCAACACACTACCATAACAGCTCCCAGTAAGATAAAAGTGTATTAAAATGATAGGCACAGTACAGACCAAAAGTTTGGACACACCTTCTCATTCAAAGATTTTTCTGTAGTTTCATGACTAAGAAAATTGTACATTCACACTGAAGGCATCAAAACTATGAATTAACACATGTGGAATTATATACTTAACAAAAAAGTGTGAAACAACTGAAAATATGTCTTATATTCTAGGATCTTCAAAGTAGCCACCTTTTTTGCTTTGATTACTGCTTTGCACACTCTTGGCATTCTCTTGATGAGCTTCAAAAGGTAGTCACCAGAAATGGTTTTCATTTCTCAGATGTGCCCTGTCAGGTTTAATAAGTGTGATTTCTTGCCTTATAAATGGGGTTGGGACCATCAGTTGTGTTGTGCAGAAGTCTGGTGGATACACAGCTGATAGTCCTACTGAATAGACTGTTATAATTTGAGAAAAAAGCAGCTAAGTACAGAAATACGAGTGGCCATCATTATTTTAAGAAATGAAGGTCAGTCAGTTCGAAAAATTGGGAAAACTTTGAAAGTGTCCCCAAGTGCAGTTGCAAAAACCATCTGTTAGGAGTCGGGTTCCCGCCGCTGCACAGGGGGAATCTCAAACCATGTCTGCTGCGGTCTCCCATTCTGCATCGGCCGCAGTGGAGCCTGCTCAGCGGAGACGTCGGTCCCAGCGTCTCACTGAATCTGATACTGTGCAAAGGGTTACTGCTGCCTCTCCAGGCTCTACTATTGTATCCTGCACTGGTCTGCGGCGAACAGGCTTTTCTGGGACTAAGTCGTCCTTTGCACACACTGAGCATGCCCATGGTAAGATCTCTCAGTGGAGATCAAGGGTCACATGCTCAGGTACTGCAGCAACTTCTATTGGTCCTCCAGGAAGGTCCTGTACCTGATCAAGTTCTGTGGCAGCCTTCCATTGGTCCTTCTTGGAAGGTCCTGTAGGTGCTACAGCTATAAAAGGTTCTCATGACCGCACAGCCATGCGCTAGTATCAAATATGTACGAGCTCAGCGCCAGTGTGGTCGTGTGTGTGGTCAGGGACCCGGCTGAAATAAGCCCCTAGAATGCTGGCACCTCCGACGAGGAGTTTTGTGTATGCAGTCAGGGACCTGGCTGAAATAAGCCCCTAGAATGCTCGCAACTCCGGAGAGGAGTTTATGTCTGAATTCAGGGCTGGCTAATAGCCATTAGAATTCCGGCTCCACCGGCGAGGAGCTGCTTTTTGGTTGGACTGCATGACCACTGTCAGCTCTACACAGTAGCTGTGTCCCCTGTGAGCTAAACAGGGCACAGCGTTCTCTTTACTACAGGCTCTGTGAAGTAACAGATTTTGTTTGTACTAATTTGCTTCGCCGCCTTGCTTAGCAGCAGGTTCTTTCCTGCACGGTGGATCCCGGGTTGCGAACGTACCTATCTCAAATATATTCGGTGAGTTCCACCAACCCTAACAGTATACTTGCGCCAGGATCTGGCTAAGTAATGGTGGATGAACAGCGATTGCAGGGGTACATCCAGCTGCTGGAGGGCCGGTTGGCGTCTCTTGAGCGTGCAACCTCGGTGGTGGATGTTACCGTAATAGCTGTTCAGGCTGCTAGCGTGGCTGCAGCAGCTTTACCCACTGCCACCTCTGTTACGACTTTATCTCACCTCCCATTGCCTGAGAAATACTCTGGGGACAGTAAGTCCTGTAGGGGTTTCATGAGCCAGTGTGGTATACACCTCGAGCTCCTGGCTGCACGTTTTCCCACAGAGCAGGCAAAGGTGGGATTCATAATCTCTCTCCTGTCAGACAGAGCTTTGGAGTGGGCTATGCCGCTGTGGGAGTGCAACGATCATGTGGTGCGGAGTGTTCCTCGGTTTCTGGACACTCTGAAACAGGTCTTTGTAGGACCTCAAGTCACCCATGATACCGCGCTCCAACAGCTGGCTTTGACTCAGGGTTCAACCATGGTCAGCCATTTTGCCATCCACTTCCGGACATTAGCGTCTGAGTTGGAATGGCCAGATAAAACCCTCATTCCTGTATTTTAGAGGGGGCTGGCTGACCATGTGAAGGACGCATTGGCCACTAGGGAGATTCGCGCCACACTGGAGGAGCTCATAGCTGTATCAACTCGCATAGACCTTCGTTTTCATGAGTGAAGGTTGGAGCGAGCCCAGTGTAGGCAGAGGTTTCGGCTGGCTCCCACCTTTGCCAGACCTTTGTAATCTCCAGTCCAGGCGTCCGAGTCACATGAAACCATAGAGGTGACACGAGCGGGATCCAAGCCCCAGTCCGCTCATGCACTTAAGGTCTGTCATGTTTGTCATCAGTCAGGACATCTTGCCTCCAAGTGTCCTCAGCAGTCAGGGAAACGTCAGCGTCTAGTGGCAGTTGGAGGAGGTACACTAGACACGGCGACGTTTGCTTCTAAGTTGTCCTTCAAGGGGACAATTACCATAGGCCCATCCACTCTTATGGTAGAGCTATGTGTGGACTCTGGGGCAGAGGGTAATTTTAAGTCATCCGCTTTTGCCCAGCGTCATGCAATGCCCCTGGTGATGCTCGCCAAACCAGTAACCGTTCGAGTGGTAAATGGGTCGACACTACCCTCACAGATTACCCACCAAACCATTCCTTTCACTCTTTCTGTGTCTCCATCACTTCAGGGGATTATCTCTCTATTAATCATTCCTGAGGGAATTGATGAGGTTCTGTTGGGGATACCATGGCTACGCTATCATTCTCCTCATATAGAGTGGTCCTCAGGGAGAATTTTGGGATGGAGTAAATCCTGTGAGGGTAGATGTCAGAGGGAGTGCGGTCAGGTTGCTACAACAGAGGTACCCACAGATCTTTCCTCTCTCCCCAAGCACTATTGGCCCTATGCGGATGTGTTCTCCAAAAGGGCTACGGAGACCCTTCCACCTCACCACCCCTATGACTGTCCTATTGACCTCTTGCCTGGTGCTGAGCCTCCCCGGGGTCGAGTCTATCCGTTATCTCTCCCGGAGATGGAGGCAATGTCTCAGTACATTCAAGAGAATCTGGCAAGAGGATTCATTAGGAAGTCAGTATCACCTGCAGGGGCTGGGTTCTTCTTCATGCAGAAGAAGAGTGGAGACTTACGTCCATGCATAGACTACAGGGGTCTTAACGCCATCACCGTTAAGAACAAGTACCCACTACCCCTGATATCTGAGCTTTTTGATAGGCTACGGGGAGCAAGGGTATTTACTAAATTAGATCTGCGTGGTGCTTACAACCTGATTCGCATCTGTGAGGGGGACGAATGGAAGATGGCTTTTAACACCAGGGATGGGCTCTATGAATATCTGGTGATGCCCTTCGGGCTCTGTAATGCCCCAGCCGTTTTCCAAGACTTTGGGAATGATATCTTCCGGGCTACGCTCACCACCTCGGTCGTAGTCTATCTGGATGATATTCTCATCTACTTTCCAGATATTGACTCCCATCAGAGAGATGTTGGCAAAGTCTTCGACCTCTTACGGGCAAACTCCCTCTGCGCCAAGTTGAAGAAGTGTGTGTTTGAGCAGGAGTTCTTGCCTTTCCTTGGTTATATCATCTCTGCCCAGGGTTTGGCTATGGATCCTGCCAAGCTACAGGCTGTGATGGACTGGCAGAAACCCCATTCACTTAAAGCGGTGCAGCGCTTTATGGGGTTCATTAATTACTATCGTCAGTTCATCCCACACTTCTCAACTTTGGTAGTTCCCTTGGTTGCCCTCACCAAGAAGGGAGTAAATCCCAAGTTGTGGTTGGAGGATATCTCCAAGGCCTTCCTCTCGGTTAAGTCACTTCGCTAGTGCTCCAATTCTACATCGCCCCGATGTAGATAAGCCATTTATCATGGAGGTGGATGCCTCATTCGTTGGTGCTGGAGCAGTCCTTTTCCAAAAGGATGCTCAAGGTCGGAAGCATCCTTGCTTCTTTTTCTACAAGACCTTCACACCAGCGGAGAGGAATTATTCCATCGGGGATAGGGAGTTGCTAGCCATGAAGTTGGCTTTCTCAGAGTGGAGACACGTCTTGGAGGGAGCTCGCTTTCCCTTCCAGGTTTTCACTGACCATAAGAAATTGGTATATCTACAGACGGCCCAGCGGCTGAATTCTCGCCATGCTAGATTGTCCCTGTTCTTCTCCCGGCTTCATTTTACTCTTCATTTTCTCTCCGGGGAGAAGAACATTCGTGCCGACGCTCTCTCCTGCTCCGCAGTGTCATCTGAGGAGGAGGAACCTCGGCTTATTGTCCCTTCTGAGAGCCTGAGAACTGTAGCTCTGGTTTCGCTAGAGTCTGTGCCCCCAGGCAAGACTTCCGTGCCAGCGAATCTGTGACTGGAGGTTCTTGCTTGGGCTCACTCGTCCAGAGTGGGTGGGCATTTTGGGACCAAAAGGACATCTTAGCTTTTGACGAGAACGTACTGGTGGCCGCATATGGCCCATGATGTCGGGGACTATATTCGGGTGAGCGTTTCCTGCGCCCAGAATCGGTCTCCTCAATGACCTGCTGGGTTGCTTTACCCCCTACCGGTGGCAGACAGGCCCTGGGAAATGGTCGGGATGGCCTTTGTGGTGGGCTTACCCAAGTCTCGTAGCTGCACCATTATCTGGGTTGTCACCGATCATTTCTCTAAAATGGTGCACTTGGTGCCGCTTCCACGGTTACCTTCTGCATGGGACTTGGCGGCGTTGTTCATAAAGCATAATTTCCGTTTACATGGAATGCCTGATAAAATTGTCAGTGACCGGGGTCCCCAGTTCGTGTCTCGGTTTTGGAGAGAGCTCTGCCGTTTACTCAGCATAGAGTTGAATCTCTCCTCTGCATACCATCCCGAGACGAATGGGTTGGTAGAGAGGACCAACCAGACTCTGGTGACATACTTGCGACATTTTGTCTCTGCTAGGCAGGATGACTGGGCATCTTTGCTACCTTCGGCGGAATTTGCCTTGAACAACACCGTAGCCGATTCCACTGGGCAGACTCCTTTTCTCCTTAATTACGGCCAGCATCCGCGTGTCCCTGCGCCCATGCCCATGTCATCCACCGATTCTAGGGCACTCTCCTCCTCCTCCTCCTCCTACACCGCCCAGCAGACTGGGCGGTGGAGGCACGTGACATTTGGGACCACACACAGGATGCCATCCGGGCCTCCAAGGAGAGAATGAGGGTTTCTGCTGATACACACCGGCACCCCGCTCCGACCTTTGCTCCTGGCGACTTAGTGCCGCTCTCTGCCCGTAACATCAGGCTGCGAGTTGAGTCCATTAAGTTTGCGTCTCGCTACATTGGCCCATTCAAGGTTCTAGAACAGGTCAACCCTGTGGTCTACCGTTTGGCTATTCCTCCACGCCTTGGTATCACCGACACTTTTCACGCTTCCTTCTTAAAGCCCGTTCATTTTTCCCGTTTTCTGAGTCATCTGCCGGGACATCGGATTCATCCATGGATAAGTTTGAGGTGAATGCTATCGTGGGTGGCGAGAAATTTTATCTGGTGGACTGGAAGGGTCACGGTCCAGAAGATAGAGCCTGGGAACCTATGGAGCACATTTGGGCTCCGCTGCTCATTGCAGCTTTTGAGCATAGCGAGGCTCAAGGAGGGGGGCCGTAGGAGGGGGGTATTGTTAGGAGTCGAGTTCCCGCCGCTGCACAGGGGGAATCTCGAACCATGTCTGCTGCGGTCTCCCATTCTGCATTGGCCGCAGTGGAGCCTGCTCAGCGGAGACGTCGGTCCCAGCGTCTCACTGAATCTGATAGCTGTGTCCCCTGTGAGCTAAACAGGGCACATCGTTCTCATTACTACTGGCTCTGTGAAGTAACAGAGTTCGTTTGTACTAATTTGCTTTGCCGCCTTGCTTAGCAGCAGGTTCTTTCCTGCACGGTGGATCCTGGGTTGCGAACGCACCTACCTCATCTAATAAATATATTCTGTGTGTTCCACCAACCCTAACACCATCAAGCGCTTCAAAGAATCTGGCTCACATGAGGACCGCCCCAGGAAAGGAAGACCAAGAGTCACCTCTGCTTCTGAGGATAAGTATATCCGAGTCACCAGCCTCAGAAATCGCAGGTTAACAGCAGCTCAGGTTAGAGACCAGGTCAATGCCACACAGAGTTCTAGCAGCAGACACATCTCTACAACAACTGTCAAGAGGAGACTTTGTGCAGCAGGCCTTCATGGTAAAATAGCTGCTAGGAAACCACTGCTAAGAACAGGCAACAAGCAGAAGAGACTTGTTGGGCTGAAGAACAAAAGGAATAGACATTAGACCAGTGGAAATCTGTGCTTTGGTCTGATGGGTCCAAATTTGAGATCTTTGGTTCCAACCACCGTGTCTTTGTGCGATGCAGAAAAGGTGAACGGATGGACTCTACATGCCTGGTTCCCACCGTGAAGCATGGAGGAGGAGGTGTGATGGTGTGGGGGTGCTTTGCTGGTGACACTGTTGGGGATTTATTCAAAATTGAAGGCATACTGAACCAGCATGGCTACCACAGCATCTTGCAGTGGCATGCTATTCCATCCGGTTTGCGTTTAGTTGGACCATCATTTATTTTTCAACAGGACAATGACCAAAAAAAACCTCCAGGTTGTGTAAGGGCTATTTGACCAAGAAGGAGAGTGATGGGTTCACAGTCACCAGACTTGAACCCAATCGAGATGGTTTGGGGTGAGCTGGACCGCAGAGTGAAGGCAAAAGGGCCAACAAGTGCTAAGCATCTCTGGGAACTCCTTCAAGACTGTTGGAAGACCATTTCCGGAGGCTACCTCTTGAAACTCAACAAGAGAATGCCTAGAGTGTGCAAAGCAGTAATCAAATCAAATGGTGGCTACTTTGAAGAACCCAGAATATAAGACATATTTTCAGTTGTTTCACAATTTTTTGTTAAGTATATAATTCCACATGTGTTAATTCATAGTTTTGATGCCTTCAGTGTGAATGTACAATTTTCATAATCATGAAAATACAGAAAAATCTTTGAATCAGAAGGTGTGTCCAAACTTTTGGTCTGTACTGTATACTCCCCAAATAATATATTACCCAATACTGTACATGACAGTCATAGATAAATATTAACCCCTTCTCGACCTCCACTGTACTATCTCTTTGATGTGGGCTCCAGCAGTGAGCCCGCATCAAAGCCAGGAAATATCAGCTGTTTTGTACAGCTAACATGTGCCTTCTATTAACTAGTTAATTGCCGCTGTCAAACTCAGACAGCAGCAACTAACTAGCGCTTCCGGCCTTCTGGCCGGAAATGCGTGTACCGGTGACCCCGTCACATGATCGGGGGTCATCGGAGCGTTGGCATAACAACCAAAATTCACCTGAAGATCTCTTTTGTTGTTGATGCCAGATTGCTGTGAGAGCCACCATGTGGTCGGCACTCATAGCAATGCAGTAATTCAGCTACATAGGAGCAATCTATGTATCACTCCTATGTATCAGAGCCGATATGAAAAAAATAAAAAAAATATAAAAGTTTAAATCACCCCCTTTCGCCCTATTCAAAATGAAACAATTAAAAAAAATCAAACCTACACATATTTGGTATCGCTGCATTATCTATCAATAACAAAAGGATTAACCTGATTGCTAAATGGCGTAGCGAGAAAAAAATTCAAAACGTTAGAATTATGTCTTTTTAGGCACTACGACATTGCATTAAAATGCAAAAATGGGCGATCAAAAGAATATATCTGCACCAATATGGTATCATTAAAAATATCAGCTCTGCATGCCAGACATAAGCTCTATCCCGACCCCAGATCATGAAAAATGGAGTCGCTACGGTTAACGGAAAACTGCACAATTTTCTTTTTTTTAGCAAAGTTTGGAATTTTTTTTCACCACTTAGATAAAAAAGAACCTAGACATGTTTGTGTTTATGAACTTGAACTTGTTATGACCTGGAGAATCATAATGGCAGGTCAGTTTTAGCACTTAGTGAACCTAGGAAAAGAGCCAAACAAATTTCAAGTGTTGGATTGCACTTTTTTTTCAATTCCACTGCACTTGGAATTTTTTTCCCATTTTCTAATACATGACATGGTAAAACCAATGGTGTCACTCAAAAGTACAACTCGTTCTGCAAAAAACAAGCCCTCAAATGGCCATATTGATGGAAAAATAAAAAAAGATATGGTTCTGGGAAGAAGGGGAATGAAAAACAAAAACGTAAAACTAAAAAAAGCTGGGGTCATGAAGGGATTAATATTATCACTGAGTATATACAATACAGTCACATAATAAACAATATTCCTTATTATATATAGTGTGCGTAGTTGGAACATATCATAGATGTTTTTCATTTCCAAGACGCTATGGTATTAAAAGAAAAAACAAGTTCATCTGACCAACAACAGATTCCGGTGCCACCTTCACTGCAAGAGAAAACCACTAAGAAAACAAGACATGGGTAAGTACAGTTTATAAAAAAGGGTACAAGGTGACAAAATAGTAATGAAGAGTACATAACACTACAAGACAAAACAGGAAAAGAAAGAAAACTAATAGAATAAAATTTGCACTGTAAATAAAAGATTTGCAGCTCAATGTATCATTAGGACCACCCGTCGTAATAGTGCCAAGAGAAGAAATACATTTGTATTTTTCAAAAGCTCATTTTTATACTTACCTCCCTTTATGCCTAGATGAACTTGGTCTATCCCCTTCACTTTGAAATATTTGAGATTGCTGTTAGGATGAGTTTTAAATTGCCTGGAAATGGTTTTGAGACTCTTCAGACTCAAAGCTGTTGATGCATTGTGGATATCAGGTACGTGTTCCAAAATGGGAACTCATAGCTATTGAGTCATCATTCCAATAAGTCTATTGGCACAGTATGCATAATATACAATCATCTCTGATTTACAGGTAATATGGTGTTTTGGTAAATGTTTTACTCCCATTACTAGAGATGGGCGAACAGTAAAGGTTGGCATCTGTACTGAACACTTACTGTTCGGGATTGGCCCTTGAACACCGTGTGTTTGTCATGCATGACAGCTCAGCAAACACCATTTCTGATCGGTGATAAAATCATCACCACTGTTCAGACAACCGTGGTTCCCACACAGTCAGAGCACAGCATGAGCCTGCAGCTATGATCAGAGGTATAAAGTTTACCTCCGGTCACTGGTTTCAGCTGATGAGACTGCTGTTCCCATCAGCTGATGCTTGTTGCCGCTAATAACAGAGAGCAGGAGCAGCTGATGGGAGTATTCATCAGCCGGCACCTGCTTTGTAAATAAAAAATTTCTTTTAAAAACGTGGGTTCTGATAGCAAGCCAGGCAATACTCACAGCTGGTGTCTGCAACCCTCAGCTTTCAGCTTCAGCAAGGCTCGTTATCAAGAGTAGAGTTCACCGCAGTGAAATTCTCCCAGTGAACTGCGGTGAACTCCCCTCTGCACCATGAGACTTTCACACGGTGCTAGCAGGGATCTCACCGAGATCACTGCAGTTCAGCCTGACTGGGAACACTGCCTCAGTGACCAGCAATAACCTCGATAACGTCACTGTTGGTCACTGATGCAACGCTCGCAGCAACTCGTTCACCAGTGGTTCTTAGCCTGGACTGTCGCATCTTGGCACCGTCCAGGTTGAAAACTATTAATCGCCGGACACGATTTAGATTTAGGTGAGGAATATTATTGTTTTCTATTCTTGTTTTATTACAGAAGACGAGGGATTCAGTGGAATTAGGTGTTAGGTGAGTATAATTGTGTTTGTTATTTTTACATAAAAATGTTAAAATGTTTGTTTTATTTCAAATAAAATACTTTATTCTGGCTGTGCATTTATTTACAATGAAACTATAGGATTAGTAATGGATAGGTGTCTTATAGATGCCTCTCTATTAGTAATCCGTGGGCTTGATGTCACTTGACAATACAAAGGTGACATCAACCCCACAAATATGAACTCCAACTTGCCATGGCTACAGGGCAAGTGTGAAGAGCCGTGCAAAGCAACCGAATTGACACATGTAATAGATCAGCCTTTTCTGGGTGGCTGGGGGCTGCTATTTTTAGGCTAAGGGTCCAATATCCGTGGCTCCTTACCAATCTGAGAATTCCAGCCCCCAGCTGTCTGCTTTAGCAAGGTTGGTTGTCAATATGGGGGGATGCCATTTTCAAAATTATTTATTTAAATAATTAAAAACTACGACATGGGGATCCCTTTATTCTTGATAACCAGCCTTGCTGAAGCTGACAGCTGAGGGTTGAAGCCCCCAGCTGTGAGTTTTGACTGGCTTCTTATCAAAAATATGGGGGAACCCACAACACTTTTTAAAAAAATTTATTTTTTTACAGTGTATGCAGCGGCTGATGAAAACTCCCATCAGCTGCTCCTGCTTTTACTGTTATTTGCAGCAGCAGGCATTGGCTGATGGAAGCAGAAGTCCCATGAGTTGACACCAGTAACTGGAGGTAATCTTTATGCCTCCTATCACAGCTGAGTGCTCATACTGTCTTTTGACAGCATAGGAACTGCGGCTGTCTGACTGACGGTGATGATTTTACTGCCGATCAGAAGTGGTGTTAGCCACAATGTCATACACATGACAGCATGGCAAACATTGCATGGTCGGCCCCCTCATTCAAGTGAACATCTAGGTGTCCGCCAATCTCTACCCATCACTATTCATAAACGTATCAGATCTTTCCACATACCTGCAAGGTGAGCAATCACCACATTGCTTCTTCAGAAAAGGGGAATTTTTTTGTGGGGGTCACATAATAACTCCTAGTATTCAAGTCTTTAAGATTCCTTGATATGCGTGCAACGGGGGCCATGGTGGTAGCCGTACCGAGGGATTGCTGCTGCTTCCTCATCACACCCTGACACCCTGCTACAGAAATATCATGTCCATTTTGTGGTGTGCTGTGTGTGTCAAGTAGTTCACCCACTTGTGAGTCAGAATCCTTCACAGCATACAGGGCTCAAATCTGTCACAGACACACACAAATGTTATCAAAGTCCCGATTCATTTTCACTAAAACTTTACTTAACTCGTGCATCTTCATAGCAGATTTAATCAAACAATCTTCAAAAGACATAAGAACTTCTCCTCCTGCACTGTCCCTGTTTTTTCCTTCAGCTTATCTTCTAGCACCGTGGCTTCCAGACCCGCAGTCCCCTGGGAATTCCAGCTTTCTGATGCTAGGTGCACCCCATCCACTTTCCGCATCCTGGGTGAAAAATCAGGTTGCCTCTGCAGATCCTGTTCAGACCGTAAACCCGGGATGTCACGGGAGGTAACCCACAGACAAGTCACCAACCCTTCCAGACTGCCTCGCTTCCCACGTGCTTCAAGATCTAACATCTCCAGACCGGCTTCCCTCAGTGCTTCTTCTGTCTCTTTCAACTGTAACTCACCACACAACTACTACCACTCCTCCAAGAACAATTCCTCTCACCCTCACTCTGCTCTAGCTCCTCCCACTACCTGAAAATTACCTCAGAAAGGCACTCTCCCTGTCACTACACTGGCTCCGCCCCCTTTCTCAACTGTCACTACTCTGACTGAAACCAGTTCTCAACACTAATCTCCCACTCTACACTGTGTTCCAAATTATTATGCAAATTGGATTTAAGTTTCATAAAGATTTAATTTTTTTGTTTTTCAAATAAACTCATGGATGTTATTGTGTGTCAGAACTCAATGGATCACTGAAATCAATCTTAAACACATGTGATAATTAGTTTTCCAGGTGATTCTAATTAAAGGAAAACTACTTAAAAATGATGTTCCACATTATTAACAGGCCACAGGTTTTAAGTAACATGGGAAAGAAAAAGGATCTCTCTGCTGCTGAAAAGCATGAACTAGTGCAATGCCTTGGTCAAGGGATGAAAAAATGAGATATTTCCTGAAAACTTAAGCGTGATCATTGTACTATTAAGAGATTTGTGGCTGAACCTAAGCACAGACATGTTTGTGCTGATAAAGGCAGAATGAGGAAGGTTTCTGTTATGATGTGGTGGCCTTGGAGCAGCATGAGACGTACTCTGGAGAAGGTGGAACCTGTACTGACCGCAAACCCTGAACTTAACAGCGCAACTAGAAGCAGCCGTGGGTGGTACCTAACAATCCCTAGACCCCTCGACACAGCCTAAGAGCTAACTACCCCTAAAGACAGAAACAGGAAACCTATCTTGCCTCAGAGAAAATCCCCAAAGGATAGACAGCCCCCCACAAATATTGACTGTGAGAGGAGAGGGAAATAACATACGCAGAAATGAAATCAGGATTTAGCATAGGAGGCCATACTAGCTAAAAAGAAAGAATAGAACAGAGTACTATGCGGTCAGTATTAAAACACTAGAAAATATCCACCACAGAAAATACAAAACACCACATCTGACTAAAGACATGGAGGGTATATCTGCATCTCCAGAGAAATCGCTAGGCTGCAAAAAATCCTTCACAGACTAAGCTGGACAAGACAAAAACATGAAAATGCACAGAACTATAAGGTCCACAGCAGGTGGACAGCAAAAACAAAGCCAGGACTTATCTTTGAAGAAAAGCACAGCAAACAGGAGAGACCAGAAGGGATGTGAATCCTCCAAAAACAATGGACAACTGGCACTGACTAAAGGATCAAGCAAGGCTATATAGCCCAGCCCAAATTGCAAAAAATAGATACACCTGATTGATAAATGCTGCGATCCAACTACCACAGCACTACCACTCATAACCACCGGAGGGAGCCCAAGAGCAGAATTCACAACAGGTTTCTGCCAGGCAAATTCATCAGATTAAGAGACCAGTTGCTAAAAAGCCATTACAAACCAGCAAACAGATATTTGAAGCTGCTGGTGCCTCTAAAGTCCCTCAAATCTCAAGGTGTAGGATCCTTCAAAGGCTTGCTTTGGTTTATAAACCTACTATTCGGCCACCCCTGAACAGTGTTCACAAGCCGAAGCGGTTGCAGTGGGCCCAGACATACATGACGACTAATTTTTGAACAGTCTTGTTTACTGATGAGTGTCGAGCAACCCTGGATGGTCCAGATGGATGGAGTAGTGGATGGTTGGTGGAGGCCACAATGTCCCAACAAGGCTGTGACGTCAGCAAGGAGGTGGAGGAGTCATGATTTTGGGCCAGTATCATGGGGAAACAGCTGGTAGGGCTCTTTAAGGTTCCTGAAGGTGTGAAAATGACCTCTGCAAAGTTTGTAGAGTTTCTGACTGACAACTTTCTTCCATGGTCTAAAAAGCAGAAATGTGCCTTCAGGAGCAAAATCATCTTCATGCTGACAATGCACCATCTCATGCTGCAAAGAATACCTCCGAGTCATTGGCTGAGATAAACTCATGGTGTGGCCACCTGTTATGACCTGGTGGTTAGGAGCACCCGGAATGACCTGATAGTTAAACCTCATACAGGACAAGCTCTGGGATGTGGGAACTCTGCTGACCGCAAGCCCTAATCCTATCACACACACTAGAAATAGCCGTGGAGCGCTCCTGACCAGACCTAGGCGCCTCGTCACAGCCTAAGAACTATCTAGCCCTAGAGAAGGAAAATAAAGCCTACCTTGCCTCAGAGAAATTTCCCAAAGGTAAAGGAAGCCCCCCACATATATTGACTGTGAGTAAAGATGAAGTCACAAACGCAGAAATGAAACAGGTTTTAGCAAAGCGAGGCCAGACTTACTAAATAGACAGAGGATAGGAAAGGTAACTTTGCGATCAGCACAAAAACCTACAAAAGACCTCGCAGAGTATGCAAAAAAGACCTCTGCACCGACTCACGGTGCGGAGGGGCCTCTCTGCATCCCAGAGCTTCCAGCTAGCAAGACAAAATCATGAAAACCAGCTGGACAAGAAAACAATGAACAAATAATGACTATCAGGAACTTAGCTTCTGCAGGAGAAGGCAGGTCACCAGAGAGATCCAGGAGCGAACTGAACAAATGCAAAAACATTGACAGCTGGCATGGAGTAACGATCTGAGAGGGGTTAAATAGAGCAGCCAACCAAAGGATAAATCACGTCACCTGTGTAAGGAACCTCAGAAGCCGCAGCTTCACTCATAGCCACCAGAGGGAGCCCATAGACAGAACTCGCCGAAGTACCATTCACGACCACAGGAGGGAGCTCGACAACAGAATTCACAACAGCCACCATCTTCACCTGACCTCAACTGTACAGAGAACCTTTGGAGTATCATCAAGCAAAAGATCTATGAGGGTGGGAGGCAGTTCACATCAAAACCAAAGAAATACAAGCAGAAACTCTCCAAAAACTCACAAGTTCAATGGATGCAAGAATTTTGAAGGTGATATCAAAGAAGGGGTCCTATGTTAACATGTAACAAAACATGTAAATAACTGTTTTGTTCAGTGAATGTGACCTCCTAATGCTGCAAATTTCACAAATGAGCATTTTCAGTTCTTTAAAACATCAAATGTTTAGAAATTCTACTGTGCCTAATAATTTGGAACAGTGCATTTTGAGTTTTTATTTATTTTGGAGATTATACTGTTATCATTGGGAGGTTTCTTCAATAAAATTCGATGTATAATCGGTGATGACTTTTATTAGACTGACTCATTTGCACCAACCGTTTAGGAAAATCCGAGAAAAATATCATTTGCATAATAATTTGGAACACAGTGTACAGTGCCCCCATTAACACTAACCTACAAGTACACTGCCATAACCCTTACAAATGCTGACCTACCACTGTCACTGACACAGATATCAGAACAGTGTCAGCCACCATATTAAACAGTGTCAACTATCATAAACTACACAGGGCACACAGCAAACACAAAACATACCCAGTTTCATAGGCATGCACAGGAATGCAGGGCTCAAAGCAGCCGGCTGCACACCCCCTTACATGCGCCATGTAACTGACAGATAGAAAGATACTTGGCGAAATCGTCATCTGTCTGTAATATCGACCAATTTTTTTATGACATCAATGACTTCAATCCATCTGGAATTGAAGGTGTAATAAATCTAACCAGGGTACATTTCACCCTCGTATAACCGTCTAGTATTGATCTGCAATTCTCGTTGATGTAAATTGTAACAAAGGATATTTGTTTGCTGTTCAAATTTAATATCATCTGAGCATATTATTTTCATCTGAAGAAATTGACTGACAGGTATAGCTTTATAAATCTGAGGATAATGTGCTTAAGTGGTATGTAGGAGCGTTTTGGTTGCAGATGACTTGTGATATACATCAGTTGTAACGAGACCATCCTGATTTTTCTCAATTTAAACATCTAGAAACTCTACTCTCTCTTTGCTGTACTTACAGGTGAGTCTGAAGTTACATTCATTGTCATTTAATCTATTGAGAAAGGTTTAAAGCTGTTTTGGAACTTTGTCAAATAAACAACATGTCGTCTATATACCTGAACCATGACATTACGGCATTAACGTCCTCCATCTTTTGGACCACTTCTCTCTCCAAAAGCCCCAATAAGTTAGCATATGAGGACACATAAGTTGCCTCCATTGTTGTTCCCTGGAGCTTCAAGAAAAATTCATCCTTAAAATAAAAAAAAGTTAAAGAGAAGTGTAACAATTCTTTGAGTTGAGCCAAGTCATAATCCAAATTTGGCATATTAACAAAGGACATTGATTCCACGATCCGATGGTCATGCTGGAAATTTATCCTACATGAATCAAATTTGGGGGGGAAATACTGCAAAGTTGATGAGTTTGAATTTCATAAGATGCACTTATCTCTATTTATGATCCTTAAATATTGTTTTGTACCTTTAAAATAGTAAATGGCACTGTACCAAGCAATAGAACTCATGTATTTCTTTATCTGAATTTTTCAATTGTAATCAAGAAATAGAGAAGGTCATAGACAATTAAGATAATGTGTCTTAAAATCTCAATTTTTACAGGTCTTTACAGTAGTAAAAGGAAAACTGTAGACAGAGGTTTTCATATTCAGAATATGACAGATTAGAAAAGTCCAAATAGGTAATTAAAAAAATTGTCTATATTGTAGCCTTCAATCATATAAGGCGTGCTGAGATAGAGATTAGCTAAAATAATTTTCGCTAGTCCAGTTGTACATTTTTACACTTTTGCTCATCTGTCTATATGTGTGGGCTGACCTCTTACTAATATGAAACTATGCTAAGAGAACTCACTATCTTTACTCTAACATTAAATGTCCCATTGCCTAAATGCAGAAAGCTTTAAAAGTTAGTTTTTTTCTGCTTAACGTATTTTTGGGTTATAGATTACATTGTTTGTTGAATATCAAACATGGCAGGAGACTTGGAACATGTTAGTTAAGTGTCTAGCATAGTATTTTCAGGACACATTTACATGGCAAATGCATTTTCTACATGTTTTTCTCACAGGGCACAGACCTATTAGTACACATCTCTTTGTTGTTCATAGTTAGGGATAACATCCGATTCACTGTCTGGAATAACTTAGTCTAAATGATGGATTTACATCTCTTAACAAATGTGTTGGGAAATTTGATCTAACCATTGGTTTCATCCAACTGAAAACCCTCTTTACCATGTGCAGCATTTTTGAATGCACAATGAACAATATAAAAACGAAACCCAGAAAAGAATCTAGCAACTGCTTTTTTTTTCATTTCATCACACTTAGGATTTTTTTTCCTGTTTTCCAGTTCATTGTATGGTAAAATGAATTGTATCATTCAAAAGTACAACTTGACCTGCAAAAAACCCCTCATATAGCTATTGTGACAGTAACATAAGTTCTGATTGTTTGAAGAAGGGTGCATATGCAAAAAATCACTATGGCAATGAGGGGTTAGGCAGCCTACCTATTACTAACTTTACTAGTGCCCTTGTGACAAACTAGCTAGAGCACTAGATTAGTACACCTTTCAGTGGATTTCCTTATCAAGTTGCTGCAAAGTTAATTGCTTCACATGTAATTGGTTTGTAAAAAAATATCTCAATATATTTTATACTGGAAGCTAAAGCCCGGCATGTACTTTAGGCATCGTAGTCATTAAGCTGTTTGGCAAAATATTACATTTTAACAGCTGCTGTGTAGCATGTGTAGAATCATTTTTCTTTTGGAAGTCCCCTCCAAACACTTCCATACAATAGTTAAATAAGGGAAATGGGGCATGTTAGAAATAGAAAAGGTGATGGCATATTCTATGTATTAGTTAGGTATTTTTGTCCTAGAATGTGCAGCCAGTATGCAGATAATATAGTTTCTGTGAAGGATTTATTGGAAATCAATGGAACTTATTTTTTGTTTTGAAAATTAGCATCTGTAACTTGTATCTTACCAAGTTTGGAAAGTTTAATTAAAGGAAATTGTTAGGGTGGTAGAGGAAAGATATATATATTTTGGTGATAGAAAAATATTTCCCCAATTCACATCAGGACTATAAGATCCCAGGTTCTTTCAGCTGCATTACATCTAATGTGGTGTACCTAATTATTTGTACTAAATGTCCAACTGGGGTCTGTATGTAGGGGAGACAGGGCAAAAACTGAGAACAAAGATGAACTCTCATTGCCACACAATAAGAGAAAAAAGAATAGATCTACCTGTGGCAAAATATGTTTGTCTCCCTGATCACAGCATAATGGACATGAGATTATTTGTATTAAAGGGTAATTTCAGAGAGACAGAAAGGTCTGAATGAATGTGTCACATGGATTTATGTCTTTCTACATCAAATAAGGAATTTGCTCCTCAGACCTTGTGGGGACATCACAACACAGAGCCAGACCCCAATCAGAGGACAATAAAACATTCACACTCCTTATCTATGAACTGTTCCAATATTTATCGACACAACTGTTTATCACTCTCCCATAATGATAGGTCTGCTTCACCTCACTTGTCTTATCCATTGCATTATCTTTCTGCTGTGTTGTGTATAAATATGTGATTCTTCTGAATTTGTATCAGTCTATGCCTGATGAAGAGGCCTAAATAGTCTCGAAAGCTTGCAATTTGTTACCATCTTTTCAGTTAGCCATTAAATGGTATCAACCACTGAGGACTCTCAATTCTAAATTTTTTTTAGGGTCAAAGTGAATTCAAGTTTCCAACATATATATCTTTGATATATACCAAAATATAGTTAACCAGACACCTTTCCATTAATAAATAATTTTCAAATCATTGTCTACAGATTATTCTGTTTCATAATCTTTACAGGGAAACACTCCCTAAGGGTATGTGCCCACATTGCTGATTTGCCTTTGTAAAAATCTGTGCATGTTTTGCCTTTCTTGGCAGCAAATGCAGATGGAAATCCATGCAGTTTTGATGCAGTTTTGATGAGGATTTGATGCGGATTTTCTTGCAGTTTTCCCTGTGGATTTGTCTGCGGATTTGCAAGCTAAATAAAGATATATTATTTAACAAAAAAAGAAGTGTGACGTCATTTCCTTGTCCAACCTCTTCTTTTACATTCTTCATTTCCATATTCAAATATAATGTTTACACACAAAACAAGTATAAGCGAATATATATATATATATATATATATATATATATATATATATATATATATATATATATATATACAGTGGGGAAAAAAGTATTTTGTCAGCCACCAATTGTGCAAGTTCTCTAACTTAAAAAGATGACAGAGGCATGTAGTTGACATCATAGGTAGACCACAACTATGAGAGTCAAAATGGATAAAACAAATCCAGAAAATCACCTTGTCTGGTTTGGCGAGATTTTTTTTTTTCCATTCCTATTACTTTTAGCATATTACTAGCACTTGTTTTGCCATTCAGCTTGTCCTATTGCAAGAGGATTGTGAACACCACAGCAAGGTTTTTTATACTTTCCTTCGTTAAATAAGATCTGGTTCAGGTGATCACCTGATCAGAAGCACATTAAGTAGAATGAGGTGTACTCTGGTTGGAATTCAACTGACACTGGAATGGAATGGCTGTCAGACATGGAAAAAAGCTAATTTTTATAAAACTGTGCAGAGGTGTCTTAATTTTTGCCAGAGCTGTAAGAATTAAATAAAAGACACACACAAACGAAATTTGTGTGAGCAGCAGAGGGAAAACAGACAGCTGAGGGCTGATGTAAATATTCTAGGAAGGAGCCAAATAGCCATAAATTTCCCAGGCTATTAATATCAGCTCGCAGATGTTTGCTCAGCCTTTACTGGCAAGTTTACAGGTGAATCCCAGAAAAAAAATGACATGGGGTCCCCCTATAAAATCGAACCAGCAAAGCCTGGGAAGGGGCCATGTATACTGGCACCCCCCAGGCTAAAAACATCAGCTCTCAGCTGCCCCAGAAATGGCACATCTTAAAGATTCACCTATTCTGGCCCATAGTCTTGCTCTTTCCACTTGCCCTGTAGCGGTGGCATGTGGGGTAATATTTGAGGGGTTGATGTCACCTGTGTATTGTCCGGTGACATAAAGCCCACGGCTTAGTAATGGAGAAGCATCTATAAGACACCTATCCATTACTAATCCTATAGTTACATGGTATATAAAGACATAGCCAGAATAAAATCCTTTATTTGATATAATCACACAGACTCCTTTCTTGAATTTTAATTAAATCATATTTACTACATCACCTAATCCCCAAATCCCTTGATCTCCTGCAAAAAAAATAAGATAATAAACCAACACAAATACTCCTTGTCCACCATAGTCCAATACCGAGTGTCCCATGATGATCTCACATGTGGAACAGTCATATCTGAAGATGTAGAACAACAAATGGCGGTTTGTGGAAGGAGCGCTAGCGGCCGTCCCAATGAGGATGAAATAAGTGCGCAGGACCCCGCAGCTCCAGCCGGATACCCTACAAATGGGGAGAAAGACTTGCAACAGGAATAGAATAGCCGGTCTCAGGAGCGCAGAAGGAGAACACAGACACCAGTTTAGGGTTTTACCCTAGTTTAGGGTTAGGGTTTTACCCTAAACTGGTGTCTGTGTTCTCCTTCTGCGCTCCTGAGACCGGCTATTCTGTTCCTGTTACATCGGGAGATGTGACTGCGCTACATGGCCTCTAGTGATACACTGGGAGTTCATCGGAGTTCATACGCTCACTTATGGCACTACCACTGTGTGAAGATGAATAAACTTGGCACTCAATGTGAATCAAAAAGCTTCTTATTTATTTGTGCATCCAGACAAAAAAAACAAAAAAAAAACTGCTAAACGTTTTCGGTCCAACACCGGACCTTCGTCAGAGCATTTCTTTAACATGAACTGGATGTAGAAGCAGGGAGGACGCTGCTGCACGGCGCATTGCTCCTTAGGATCTCCAGCATGGTACTCCTTGCATGGCCTTGCTCCTTATCGTGGCGCTTTCTCTACATGCAGTGTCCTCCAATCCTTCAGCTTATACCTGCCACAACATTTCCTCTTCCTTCTGATGCTTATTTATGCATTTTACCTGCTTCTGCATCCAGTTCATGTTAAAGAATTGCTCTGACGAAGGTCCGGTGTTGGACCAAAAACGGTTAGCAGTTTTTTGTCTGGATGCACCAATAAATAAGAAGCTTTTTGATTCACATTGAGTGCCAAGTTTATTCATCTTTATTCTACGGGTTGGACACCCTACTTGAGCACCACCAACACTTATTTCTATAGAGTGCCATGTTCTCCGATACAACCACTGTGTGAACATTTTCTCACGCAGCGGTGCTGCAAGTAACAGCATGAACTATGGTGATCGCTGATGTTGGTGCAGTGATACACTGCAGGAGGATACCTCCTGTCACTGCATCACCGGGAGTCGGGTAGAGCGGTCACATCTCCTGATGTGACTGTTCTACATATGAGATTATTGTGGGACACTCATTATTAAATGGACACAGCAGAAAGGTAAGTTTATGTTGGTTTATTATTTTATTTTTATTAAAGGAGATGTAGGGCATTGGGGAATTACGCTTCATACGCTCACTTATGGCACTACCACTGTGTGAAGATGAATAAACTTGGCACTCAATGTGAATCAAAAAGCTTCTTATTTATTGGTGCATCCAGACAAGAAAAACAAAAAAAAAACTGCTAAACGTTTTCGGTCCAACACCGGACCTTCGTCAGAGCATTTCTTTAACATGAACTGGATGTAGAAGCAGGGAGGACGCTGCTGCACGGCGCATTGCTCCTTAGGATCTCCAGCATGGTACTCCTTGCATGGCCTTGCTCCTTATCGTGGCGCTTTTTCTACATGCAGTGTCCTCCAATCCTTCAGCTTATACCTGCCACAACATTTCCTCTTCCTTCTGATGCTTATTTATGCATTTTACCTGCTTCTGCATCCAGTTCATGTTAAAGAATTGCTCTGACGAAGGTCCGGTGTTGGACCAAAAACGGTTAGCAGTTTTTTGTCTGGATGCACCAATAAATAAGAAGCTTTTTGATTCACATTGAGTGCCAAGTTTATTCATCTTTATTCTACGGGTTGGACACCCTACTTGAGCACCACCAACACTTATTTCTATAGAGTGCCATGTTCTCCGATACAACCACTGTGTGAACATTTTCTCACGCAGCGGTGCTGCAAGTGACAGCATGAACTATGGTGATCGCTGATGTTGGTGCAGTGATACACTGCAGGAGGATACCTCCTGTCACTGCATCACCGGGAGTCGGGTAGAGCGGTCACATCTCCTGATGTGACTGTTCTACATATGAGATTATTGTGGGACACTCATTATTAAATGGACACAGCAGAAAGGTAAGTTTATGTTGGTTTATTATTTTATTTTTATTAAAGGAGATGTAGGGCATTGGGGAATTAGGTGTTTGGTGAGTATGAATGTGGTTTTTTGTTTTACAATTGAACACAGTCGCCGGATGATGGGACTATTACTGTCCCATTATCTGCTCATGCTGTCAATGTTATGTGGCACCAAACATAGCAGGATATAAGTGGTAGTCCCATCAGACAATGCCTGGCTACACACACAGACACCTGCAGACAGACACACACAGACAGACACAGACACCCACACACACAGACACCCACAGACAGACACATGCATACAGACACCCGCATACAGCTGCAGAAATACACACCCGCAGACAGACACAGACACCCGCAGACAGATACACACACACTGACACAGACACCCGCATACACACGCAGACACCCGCACAAACACAGACATCCACACACAGCTGCAGATGTTAGGAGTCGAGTTTCCTCTGCTGCACAGGGGGAATCTCGATCCGTGTCTGCTGCGGTCTCCCATTCTGCTTCGGCCGCAGTGGGCTCTGCTCAGCGGAGGCGTCACTCCCAGCGTCTTGCTGGGACTGATTCTGTGCAGGGGGTTACTGCTGGCTTTTCGTTGTACCCTGCACTGATCTGCGGCGAGCGGGCTTCTCTGGGACTAAGCCCTTATTTGCACACACTGAGCATGACCAGGGCAAGATCTCCCGTTGGAGATCGAGGGTCACATGCTCAGGCACTGCAGCACATCCCATTGGTCCTCTTGGCAGGTCCTGAAAGGGCAAAACTTCTGTAGTTGCTTCCTGTGCTGCAACTATATAAACTGCGCATGACCGCACGGCCATGCGCTAGTATTGTCTTGTTGTAATGTGTGTGTGTAGATGGATGTATGTCGATGGATGAAAGCTCCTAAGTATCCCTCCCTAGTGTTGTTGACTGCTCGCGGATGATGGTAGCTATCTAGCGCCCGACTAGCCATCTGCACGTAACACACATCACAGCGTCCAGTTGCTGTGTCTGCTAGTACGGCACCGTGCGCTTCCTCTGCGCTTTCCTTACCCAAGCCTGGGTGGTTAGTGGCGTCCGTCAGTGCGGCACCGCATGCACTCTCGTGCCTCTATACACTATTTAATAGTTTCCTTACACACCCAGTTGCGGTGTTGTGCCAGCAAGTGGTCTAATCGGACTTCAATCCTGAGTTGGGGTTGTGTTCGCTCACTTCTTGCTCGCGCTCTATGTGCGGTACCGCGGTCCTGTGATGCAACAGGATCGCTTCCTTCATGCACGGTGAAGTTAACCCATGCGTGTATACTTATAGTACCGCCATATAGTCCGTCTTACTAGCAGCAGGGTTTATACCTGCACGGTGGACCTCGGACTGCGAACGCACCTAGTTTCATATCATCTATACTTGGTGCGTTCCGCCAGTCCCTAACAGCAGACAGACACAGACACCCACTGACAGACACAGACACCCACAGACACACAGACAGACCCACACATTTTCTCTGCTCACACATAGTCTCCGCCCACATGCATATTCTCCACACACATCTCTTCCTCTTTCATTTCTGCAGCGTTTTTGGCATGCAAATCCGCAGCTAAGCTGCAGACCATTTAACATGTGTGATTTAACTGTGGATTTGACTGACTCAGTGTTAGTCAATAAGACTCCCTATGCTACGATCGGCAGAAGTAAGATGGCGGTCAGCATGCACGCCCCTTTATAGCCCCTGTGATGTCGCAGAAAGCAAGCCAATCACTGTCATGCCCTTCTCTAAGATGGTGGGGACCGAGACTTATGTCATCACGCTGCCCACACTCTGCGTCCTCCTTCATTGGCTGAAAAATGGCAATTAATGCGTCATACGAAACGTGACTTTGGTGCGAAGATCGCCAACCTCATGGCCAATCCCACACTAGGATCGGGTCGGGTTTCATGAAATCCAAGTTTGCCGATTGTCAGTGATTTTTTAATTTGTCTGATCCGTTTCGCTCAACCCTAGTTCTGTGCTAATAGCCTGCTAATTTTCTTGGCAGCCAAGATGCTGCTTATGCAGGACAATGTGGTGGTGAAAATTATAATAATTTAGGCAAATAACATGATAATTTCAGAAGATGAGCAGTCTGTTGATGATCCGAGCATGTTTAAACTGCCTGGAATTTGGGAAACAAGTTTTGTTATGAAAGCTCTTTCACAAGGAACAAGCAGTATAAATGCACTTTGAATGGAACCTATCAAGCAATTCATGCTGTCCAGACCAAGGGCCGCATGATTTCAGCAAAGTAGGTATATTACGTTTTGAAGATCCAGCCTCAGGTAATAGATAGAGATTTGACACCGCGAGACCAGCCACCAATAAGGCTGCATACACACTCTTTCTCGTCATAAGAATCAGCGTTGTACTCTGGGCATTACCGGCAGCATGTATAGCCACTAGCACCCATCTCCTATCCCAATATATGTTACTGACGAAGGTCCTTTGTGTGACCGAAACGTTTTTCTTGGGATACAATAAATTATCCATTTCTTCTCACCACAAAGTTGAGTGCTGGGTTTTGTATTTACTTGTTATAAGGTTTGGGAACCTACCCATGCACCCTCTTAGGTTGTGCACACGTTGATTTATCACACATGAACGGGCAGGCAGTTGGATGGCAGACATGAAGTTGTCTGGTGTGCAGTGGTCGAAGCTACAAGACCTCTGTCAAGTCCTTCAGTGTTTTGAGGAATGCACACGGCTGGTAAGTGCAGACAAAACCATCATAAGCATGAGCATCCCACTAATGCGTCTGCTGATGCAAAGTTTGACGCACATTAAGGAGCTGGTGTCTGCAGCCGAGGAGGAGGGAAGCCTTGATGACAGTCAGCCATTGTCTGCTCAGGGAACTCTCCTGGATGAGGTGGTGGACAAAGAGGAGGAGGAGGAGGATGATGGGGATGAATATTTATGGGAGGAGGATGCTTCACAGGGGGCGATAGAAACTGGTGGCGTTGCAAGGTCAGGTACAGAGTTTTTGTGAAACACAAGTGATGTTGATTTGCAAGAAAGTGCTCCTCAACTCAGCACAAGCAGTGAATTGACACCTGGAACATTGGCCCACATGGCTGAGTATGCCTTGCGTATCCTAAAAAGGGACCCCCACATTATCAAAATGATGACCGATGACGATTACTGGTTGGCCTGCCTCCTGGATCCACGATATAAAGGAAAATTACAAAATATCATGCCACATGAGAACCTTGAGCAAATATTGGCTACCAAACAAGCAACTCTTGTAGACCGTTTGATTCAGGCATTCCCAGCACACAGCGGCAGTGATGGTTCTCACACGAGCCATAGGGGGCAATATGGCAGAGGTGTTAGAGGTGCACAAATCCGAAGTGGCGTTGGACAGAGGGGTTTTATGACCAAGTTGTGGAGTGATTTTGCAATGACCGCTGACACAACAGGTACTGCTGCATCGATTCAAAGTGACAGGAAACAGCATTTGTCCAGTATGGTTACAAACTACTTTTCCTCCCTTATTGATGTTCTCCCTCACAGGTCATTCCCCTTTGATTACTGGGCATCTAAAATAGACACCTGGCCTGAATTTGCAGAACATGCATTACAGGAGCTCCCTTGCCCTGCTTCTAGTGTGCTATTAGAAAGAGTCTTCAGTGCTGCTGGTTCATAGTACAATGAAGTGTCTCTGATGGTGGTGGTGCACCACTAACGCCAGATACACCGCCGTAATATGAGGGGCCCTGTGCCAGTACTGCTGCCCACGAGAGAGTGTTCCCCCCAGCTCGAACAGTGCTCTACCACTTGCAATACTTACCTCTCCCTGCTCCTCCACTGTGTAGTCTGTGCTATTAAATCCTTCAATGGCACTGTCAATACAAATTTGTTGAAATGATAGATTATAGTTAAAATATACAGGGACCCTGGCCTCCATTTAGACCAGTTAATACTTTGCGCCTACTACCACTGTCTACTATTCAGCAAAGGAGCCCACCCCAGTACCTAGCTATGCTGCCTGTTTAGTCCTATTACCAATTTTGAACTGCATTTAGCCTACCTTATTATTTGGGCCTACTAACTGTGTCTGCGCCACTCATTACAGTTGTCCTCCACTGAACAAAGCAATGCCACCTTTTTAGTCCTGTTACCAATTTTGAACTGCATTTAGCCTACTTTTTTATTGTGGGCCTACAAACTGTGTCTGCGCCACTCATTACAGTCGTCCTCCACTGAACAAAGCTATGCCACCTGTTTAGTCCTGTTACCAATTTTGAACTGCATTTAGCCTACTTTTGTATTTGGGCCTACTAACTGTGTCTGCGCCACTCATTACAGTTGTCCTCCACTGAACAAAGCTAGGCCAACTGTTTAGTCCTGTTACCAATTTTGAACTGCATTTAGCCTACCTTTTTATTGTGGGCCTACAAACTGTGTCTGCGCCACTCATTACAGTTGTCCTCCACTGAACAAAGCTATGCCGCCTGTTTAGTCCTGTTACCAATTTTGAACTGCATTTAGCCTTCTTTTGTTTTTGGGCCTACTAACTGTGTCTGTGCAACACATTACAGTTGTTCTCCACTGAACAAAGCTAGGCCGCCTATTTAGTCCTGTTACCAATTTTGAACTGCATTTAGCCTATTTTTTATTTTGGGCCTACTAACTGTGTCTGCGCCACTCACTACAGTTGTCCTCTACTGAACAAAGCTATGCTGCCTGTTTAGTCCTGTTACCAATTTTGAACTGCATTTAGCCTACTTTATTATTTGGGCCTATATCTGTGTTTTTTCCTCATCCTGCCCATTGCCCAGCCACTGCTAGATGAGTCTACATTCCCCTTGCACTATACACAGCCAGAATCTGACCCTGCTGAAAGTCAGGTTCCCCTTCCCGCATACTATACCACCTTTCACGGAACAAAGAGGAAGGTGTAGATGAAAGTGCAGGTTCCTTCATCAGGTGGGGGGCATACTCATTGGCGACGTCACTGGCACAGGGCCCCTCATAGTACGCAAAAGTGTCTCTGGCAGTGGGAGGCACCACCCGCTGTCAAGCACACCGCCGCACTATGAGGGGCCCTGTGCCAGTGCCAAGTGCCAATGAGTGGGCCCCCCTACTTGCTCAGGATCACAGCACTTGCAAAGTTGAAATACCTCTCCCTGCTCCACTGTCGTGACGTATTCCGCATTTCCTGGGCCCACGAAAATCTTCAGCTAGCCCTACCCCCCCACAACTTTAGCCAAATGACCCCCTGTTTTCAATGCCTAACTATTATTATAAAGTAAATTAAGATTGACAAGCTTAGAAATAAGAATTGATGTTTTTGGCATTAAAATGAACACTGTAGGTAACATAACATAGTAACATAGAAACATAGTTAGTAAGGCCGAAAAAAGACATTTGTCCATCCAGTTCAGCCTATATTCCATCATAATAAATCCCCAGATCTACGTCCTTCTACAGAACCTAATAATTGTATGATACAATATTGTTCTGCTCCAGGAAGACATCCAGGCCTCTCTTGAACCCCTCGACTGAGTTCGCCATCACCACCTCCTCAAGCAAGCAATTCCAGATTCTCACTGCCCTAACAGTAAAGAATCCTCTTCTATGTTGGTGGAAAAACCTTCTCTCCTCCAGACGCAAAGAATGCCCCCTTGTGCCAGTCACCTTCCTTGGTATAAACAGATCCTCAGCGAGATATTTGTATTGTCCCCTTATATACTTGTCCCCTTACTTGTTTTCCTGTCCTCCATTCATTGTCGACTTTGATTCCCCATTGACTTGCATTGGGTTTCGTATTTAGGTCGGCCACCGACTTTTTGCAATAATTGGCCGATTTCACCCGACCGGACTTTTGACAAAGTCGGGTTTCGCGAAAACCGACTCAATCCTAAAAAAGTAAAAGTCGCTCAACTCTACACAGAACCATCTATCATGGTTCATTCTGTGCGCATATTAAAAACAGTGCCCTGCAAAAGTATTCGGCCCCCTGGAACTGTTCAACCTTTTCCCACGTATCCTGCTTCAAACATAAAGATGCCAAATGTACATTTTTGATGAAGAATCAACAACAAGTGGAACACAGTTGTGAAGTTGAACAAAATGTATTGGTTATTTTAAAATTTCTGTATGCAAGGCTGTGTATAGCATACAGATATACATATGGTATACAAACAGGATATTAACAAACCTTCAATCGGCAAACATGTACCGAATGGTTGTTGTTTAACACAACAAGTCAGGTAGTGCAAGCACACCTTTACTCAGCTATATGAGCAAATACCAGCTGTCTACATACGTTTGTACTTTGCAACGACTATATAAGTCTTTGTTGATTTTGTTCTTAACCTCTTAAAGTGTTTTTTGGCTTTGGAAAAGCCCACTCTTTATTACAAAAAACATAATGTGCTTTTCTCACTATTCCTGGATCCAGCGCTGAGTCTCCGCCATTCCTTCTATTGATTATCTTAATTGTCCCATTGTTCTAAATCAGCCACGGATCGTGTGAGTGAATTATTTGTAATTTTTTAATCTATCGTTGACATCACAGTTTGAATCTCTGTGGCATCTGGACACATCATTAGCAATGATGTCTGCTGTCTCGGCTGGGATTTCCTTCTTTCAACTGATCATGTGTAGAAAAAGCCATTCCTTTATAGTCATTTGGAGAGGAGAGCCCAGGTCAGATTTCTGACTTCATTGCATTTGCATTCTGCAGTAATTATTGGGACATTTGAATGTAATGACATCCAAATACCGCAGTCACGCAACATGTGGCTGACCTAGGTAAGAGCGATACCAAGGGTAATCTAAGTATATTAGCAAAATAAATGTACTGGCTATAATAGGAGTTTGAAAAGCTCTTCATAATTCTGGACAGATCCTTTAAGAGTAAAAACAGTCCATGCTGTTAGAATAACCTTTAAAACATGGTGAAAGACACAATTGTGAGAACATCATTACAAAGTTTATTTTTCAAAACAGTGATCAAATTAAAATGATCTAAAATAGTTCAATCCATGAGAGAGATGTTGCAATTTTGTTAATTGCCTTCAAGTGCTTCATGTGCCAGGCGAAAGGTAGACATTAGCCAGGTAGACAACAAACCCTGAAAAAGAGAGTTCAGAATTCTTTTGTAATGCATTTAATTTGTTTTGAAGTTATAGAAAAAGTAACTTGGCACTCAAGAGATCATATTATTTGTGTTTTATTTGGGCAAGTAAACCACAAAAAATAAAACACTTTAGTCTGGACTGATCTTCATCAGTATCAAAGATATCCCCAGTATATAGATTCAGAGAAAAAATGTGTTGTGACGATCAGCGCTGATATTCCATTGTGCTGTGTCTTCTTTGATGTCATATGTGAGCGGGGGGACGGCAGCCAAAGAAGATCACTTCTCCTTAATCTGTGAAAACCACCAGTGAAGAAAACATATATTTCCCCAAAGAGAGCCAGAATAATCTGGACCACACTTGTATTATTGTGTGAGCATACATTTCCACTAGGAGAACTAAGTGAAGAACAGACTGACATTGGTGTGATCTTCAGACTCCCCAGGCTGTAAACAGCAGAAATTATTTTATTTATTATGTTTTGCTTATATAGCACCATCATATTTCGGAGCGACTTTATCATCACTGTCTCCATTGGGGCTCAGAAACTTAATTTGCTAAAGAAACAGGAGAACCCAGATGAAAACCACACAAACACGATGAGAACATAGTTCCATTTGCAATCCATGACTGGTGACTTTTATATTGTTTGCTTTGCACCAACCTCTCAAAATTTGCTCTCGGTTCCCTATAACGTTTAATGTGGCAGCAGAAAAATGTTTGTTTCATTATAATTGCAACTGTTAGAAATGCTGACAGTTGTACTTTCACAATAGCGGGAATGTCATTACTGCATTGTGACGTGTGATGCCTTATAGTTGGCTTTCCAATGGAAAATACAGAGAACTGAGTTCATAATAAACAATAGCACGTGAGAAGCAATGCACTTTGAAATGTGCATCTTCATTCATTTCTAGGATATAACAATGCCCAAAATCATAAATATTAGATCTATGTTTCAGTAAAATAGTATGAAATGTTGACGACATTCAAGTTACATGCAGCTTTTGAACTGGAGCTAATGTTTATGGATAGAGGAATCATCTGGAGAGGGTACATTATGTAGAAAAAGCATGGGTCACTGAAAGGTGAAGAAAAGTACACCTATGAGTGCTCTCTGCAACCACTCTCTTCCTATTTGTGCACCCAATTTAAGGAAAAGTAAAAAAATGTAAAATGTATTATTAATTTACGACTGATTTAGTAGGGTATTTCTGGTCTGTTTGTACAAGCTTGGTGTGATAGTTTTCTTATCTCAAAGTATTTTCTCTTTTTTTTGTCTTATCTTCAGTTGTGACAGTTCTCTCTTTATCTACTTTTGAGAATAAGCTCAGAAGGTGATGTAGTGAAGAAATCATAGAAAACAGTATCTAGATGATAAAAATACAGTTTAGAATGCCCATTTCAGAATGTATTAATTGATACAGTAAATCCCAAAGATATGATTTGCTACAAACCACTTTTGGAAATGACTTCAGAGTCAAAAATAATATTTTTTCTTACTGAATTCATCAAGTAATTTTAATGAAATAATGCGGTCTAACAGTGCTAAAGATGGAAATCCAATTCAATCTACATGATTTTAAGCCTATAAGAAAGTGACCCACTAGTCCCAATGATGACCTCTAAACTGCAATTTGGGAGATGAGAGCTGATTAGCTGATTACAATGCTCCAGTAATTATATTTTAGCTACTTTGCTAACTTTGTTTCAGAATTATTACTGTATTCGCATTAATAAAACATTTGCACTTGGTAAATTATATTAAGACTATATTGGCTTCTAAAGAAACAGAGTGTTGCTTGTGGGAAAAATTATCTTTCCAGTTAAAAGTAATTTTTTTTAATTCAAAATTTAAAAATAGGTTTCTCAAGCATCATCTCAGAGAATACTAATATGCTGTATTTTCCACCAATTTGGTTAGTGAATAATAGTTATCATTTCAACTTTAATGTATTTGATATATTTTCAGTGAAAAGCTTTTTCAAGTATTTTATATTTTCAACTATTTTTTAAGCTATGATCAAACACCGCAAATTTACAGTGCTGTGACCTGTGTTTGAATCCAGCATTATTGTTAACTAGCTATTGAACCCGTTCTACACCCGGGTGGCGAGCATCTATATTGGTATATGGTCTCCATCCTGGTATGTGCTGCTCCATCCTGCGCCCCCGTTCTGTCATGTGCTGCTCCCATCCTGCGTCCCCATCCAGTCATGTGCTGCTCCCATCCTGCGCCCCCATCCTGACATGAGCTGCTCCATCCCGCGTCCCCATCCTGTCATGTGCTGCACCCATCCTGCACCCCCATTCTGACATGTGCTGCTCCATCCTGCATCCCCATCCTGTCATGTGCTGCACCCATCCTGCGCCCCCATCCTGCCATGTGTTGCACCCATCTTGCGCCCCCATTCTGTCATGTGTTGCACCCATCCTGCGCCCCCATTCTGTCATGTGCTGCTCCCATCCTGCGCCCCCATTGTGACATGTGCTGTACCCATCCTGCACCTCCATTCTGACATGTTCTGCACCCATCCTGCGCCTCCATTCTGTCATTTGCTGCTCCCATCCTGCGCCCCATCCTGTCATGTGCTGCTCCCATCCTGTGCCCCCGTTCTGTCATGTGCTGCTCCCATCCTGTGCCCCTGTTCTGTCATGTGCTGCTCCCATCCTGCGCCCGTTCTGTCATGTGCTGCTTCCATCCTGCACCCTCGTTCTGTCATGTGCTGCTCCCATCCTGCGCCACCATTCTTTAATTTGCTTCTCCCATCCATATGCCCCATAAGCTGCTCCATTATGGTTGATGGCCCCCATAAGATGCTCCATAGTATATGCCCCGTACACTGCTCCATTATGGTTTATGGCCCCCATAAGATGCTCCATAGTGTATGCCCCCCGTACACTGCTCCATAAAGGTTTATGGCTCCCATAAGATGCACCATAGTGTATGCCCCCCGTACACTGCTCCATAAAGGTTGATGGCCCCCATAAGATGCTCCATAGTGTATGCCTCCATACACTGCTCCATAAAGGTTTATGGCCCCCATAAGACGCTCCAGTGTGTATGCCCCCGTTCACTGCTCCATAAAGGTTTATGGCCCCCATAAGACGCTCCAGTGTGTATGCCCCCGTACACTACTCCATAAAGGTTTATGGCCCCCATAAGATGCTCCATAATATATGTCCCCGTACACTGCTCCATTATGGTTGATGGCCCCATAAGATGCTCCATTGTATTACATGCCCCCCATAAGATGCTCCATTGTATTACATGCCCCCCATAAGATGCTCCATTGTATTATATGCCCCCCATAAGATGTTCCATTGTATTATATGCCCCCCATAAGATGCTCCATTGTATTATATGCCCCCCATAAGATACTCCATTGTATATGCCCTGTATGCTGCTGCCATATATATAAAAAAAAAATACCATACTCACCTATGGTCACTGGGCGCCGAGTGCTGGGGGCCTGAGCAGGCGGGGACACCGCCGCGCTGTGGGGGTCAGGTGCCGGTATCACCGCTAGCTCAGGCCCCCAGCACTTGCTATACTCACCTGTCTGTCCCGTTCCACCGCTGCGCGCCGCCATCTTCCGGCTCCTCTGGCTGTGACTGTTCAGTCAGAGGGCGGCGCCGGCGCGCATTAAGCACGTCATCGCGCCCTCTGAACTGTGAACGTCACAGCAGAGGACCCGGGAGACGGAGCCGCACGCAGCGCTGGAATGGGGGACAGGTGAATATACTTACCCTCCTGGCGGTCCCTGACTCTCCGGTGGAGATCGCGGTGTGCGTTCAGTGTTTACGCATACCGCGATCTCCTGGGAGCGTCACTCTGTGGGGGCCAGACTGCGCCGGCGCTTGCGCAGTCTATAAAGGCTTCGGACAGAGTGACGCTCCCAGCGTTATATTATAGATGGGCCATGGACCTGGAGTCTTTTCTTCTGCAGTCGAGCAGGAGTAGGTGAGGTCAGGCTTCTGTCTTCTCTTCTGCTAGGTGCATAGCTCTCAAACAGCACTATGCAGTAAACATAAGCATTGGCAGGACCAGATTAGCTCTGCCAGTGATAACTAGCACTGTAAGCTGTTTTCCGCTGTGACTATTGCTGCTAAGTATACACTAGCAGTGGATATAATATGTAATAAGGAAAAGATTATGATTAGTTATCTAATAGTGAAATATTCAGATTCAGGAAAATCAGCACAAATAATTTCTAATATCCGTTTATTTGTACCGAATAACAAATCTAATGCAAGTCAATGAGATTGCCAAATATTTTTCAGCTGGACCCAACAAACAGGTCTGGGGGCATGGTAAAAAAACTGAAATTGATCGAAGAGAGCTAAAAACTAAATGGCAACAGCATGGAGAAGATGCCTGCATGCCTTTCTGACTCACATATGGTATCTGGGAATAATGTTGTCAGACTATTGTGCCGGTTTTACAGATTTTTAAAAACACCTACCAAACCAAACCAAACCAAATTTTTTTAATGGGGAAAAATGCTAAGAAACATTATTTCCTTCATAATTACATGTATATAATGCAAAATAATAATTAAAAAAACTCCTCTTTAGCATATGTTCACACGGAGTGATTTGGCTTTAGTTTTTCCTTTAACTCCTGTGGGGGCTCTCACTCCTACATTTGGGATGTCACTCCCTCATGCCAAATTGTTAGCAAGATAGTGACGTCACCGCTCTGCTTTCCGGCCGCTGCGCTTACACAGGGCAGAGAAGCAGAGCGCCGAGGGACAGACAGCGGAAGGTAAGTATGAAGTGTTTTTTTTTTTTTTACTTTTACGCTGGTAACCAGGGTAAACATCGGGTTACTAAGCGCGGCCCTGCGCTTAGTAACCCGATGTTTACCCTGGTTACCAGCGAAGACATGGCTGAATCGGCATCACACACGCCGATTCAGCGATGTCAGCAGGAAGTTCAGCGACGAAATAAAGTGCTGGACTTTCTGCAGCGACCAACGACATCTGTTATGGCTGGCAATCAGGCAACACAGCGTGCAGTAATCAGCGCACATACAGAGATCTGGCAATAACCAAAAACAATAGGACGAGCTCTGAGACGTGGAATCTCTGTAGACTGCAGTACCTGATCTATCCTCACACAACTATAAGCAGCAGTGGATTGCGCCTATCACTACCTATGCAACTCGGCACTGCCTGAGAAGCTGACTAGCCTGAAGATAGAAATACAAGCCTGACTTACCTCAGAGAAATACCCCAAAGGAATAGGCAGCCCCCCACATATAATGACTGTTAGCAAGATGAAAAGACAAACGTAGGAATGAAATAGATTCAGCAAAGTGAGGCCCGATATTCTAGACAGAGCGAGGATAGCAAAGAGAACTATGCAGTCTACAAAAAACCCTAAAACGAAAACCACGCAAAGGGGCAAAAAGACCCACCGTGCCGAACTAACAGCACGGCGGTGCACCCCTTTGCTTCTCAGAGCTTCCAGCAAAAGTTAATAGCAAGCTGGACAGAAAAAACAGAAAACAAACTAGAAGCACTTATCTAGCAGAGCAGCAGGCCCAAGGAAAGATGCAGTAGCTCAGATCCAACACTGGAACATTGACAAGGAGCAAGGAAGACAGACTCAGGTGGAGCTAAATAGCAAGGCAGCCAACGAGCTCACCAAAACACCTGAGGGAGGAAGCCCAGAGACTGCAATACCACTTGTGACCACAGAAGTGAACTCAGCCACAGAATTCACAACAGTACCCCCCCCTTGAGGAGGGGTCACCGAACCCTCACCAGAACCCCCAGGCCGACCAGGATGAGCCACATGAAAGGCACGAACAAGATCTGGGGCATGGACATCAGAGGCAAAAACCCAGGAATTATCTTCCTGAGCATAACCCTTCCATTTGACCAGATACTGGAGTTTCCGTCTAGAGACACGAGAATCCAAAATCTTCTCCACAATATACTCCAATTCCCCCTCCACCAAAACAGGGGCAGGAGGCTCCACAGATGGAACCATAGGTGCCACGTATCTCCTCAACAACGACCTATGGAATACATTATGTATGGAAAAGGAGTCTGGGAGGGTCAGACGAAAAGACACCGGATTGAGAATCTCAGAAATCCTATACGGACCAATAAAACGAGGTTTAAATTTAGGAGAGGAAACCTTCATAGGAATATGACGAGAAGATAACCAAACCAGATCCCCAACACGAAGTCGGGGTCCCACACGGCGTCTGCGATTAGCGAAAAGCTGAGCCTTCTCCTGGGACAAGGTCAAATTGTCCACTACCTGAGTCCAGATCTGCTGCAACCTGTCCACCACAGAATCCACACCAGGACAGTCCGAAGACTCAACCTGTCCTGAAGAGAAACGAGGATGGAACCCAGAATTGCAGAAAAATGGAGAGACCAAGGTAGCCGAGCTGGCCCGATTATTAAGGGCGAACTCAGCCAACGGCAAAAATGACACCCAATCATCCTGGTCAGCGGAAACAAAACATCTCAGATATGTTTCCAAGGTCTGATTGGTTCGTTCGGTCTGGCCATTAGTCTGAGGATGGAAGGCCGAGGAGAAAGATAGGTCAATGCCCATCCTACCACAAAAGGCTCGCCAGAACCTCGAGACAAACTGGGAACCTCTGTCAGAAACAATATTCTCAGGAATGCCATGTAAACGAACCACATGCTGGAAGAACAAAGGCACCAAATCAGAGGAGGAAGGCAATTTAACCAAGGGCACCAGATGGACCATTTTAGAAAAGCTATCACAGACCACCCAAATGACCGACATTTTTTGAGAAACGGGAAGGTCAGAAATGAAATCCATCGAAATATGTGTCCAAGGCCTCTTCGGGACCGGCAAGGGCAAAAGCAACCCACTGGCACGTGAACAGCAGGGCTTAGCCCTAGCACAAATTCCACAGGACTGCACAAAAGCACGCACATCCCGTGACAGAGATGGCCACCAGAAGGATCTAGCAACCAACTCCCTGGTACCAAAGATTCCTGGATGACCGGCCAGCACCGAACAATGAAGTTCAGAGATAACTTTACTAGTCCACCTATCAGGGACGAACAGTTTCTCGGCCGGACAACGATCAGGTTTATTAGCCTGAAATTTCTGCAACACTCTCCGCAAATCAGGGGAGATGGCAGACACAATGACTCCTTCCTTGAGGATACTCGCCGGCTCAGATAACCCCGGAGAGTCGGGCACAAAACTCCTAGACAGAGCATCCGCCTTCACATTTTTAGAGCCCGGAAGGTATGAAATCACAAAATCAAAACGAGCAAAAAATAACGACCAACGGGCCTGTCTAGGATTCAAGCGCTTGGCAGACTCAAGATAAGTAAGGTTCTTATGATCAGTCAATACCACCACGCGATGCTTAGCACCCTCAAGCCAATGACGCCACTCCTCGAATGCCCACTTCATGGCCAGCAACTCTCGGTTGCCCACATCATAATTACGCTCAGCAGCAGAAAATTTCCTGGAAAAGAAAGCACATGGTTTGAACACTGAGCAACCAGAACCTCTCTGTGACAAAACCGCCCCTGCACCAATCTCAGAAGCATCAACCTCGACCTGGAACGGAAGAGAAACATCAGGTTGACACAACACAGGGGCACAGCAAAAACGACGCTTCAACTCCTGAAAAGCTTCCACGGCAGCAGAAGACCAATTAACCAAATCAGCACCCTTCTTGGTCAAATCGGTCAATGGTCTGGCAATGCTAGAAAAATTACAGATGAAGCGACGATAAAAATTAGCAAAGCCCAGGAATTTCTGCAGACTTTTTAGAGATGTCGGCTGAGTCCAATCCTGGATGGCCTGAACCTTAACCGGATCCATCTCGATAGTAGAAGGGGAAAAGATGAACCCCAAAAATGAAACTTTCTGCACACCGAAGAGACACTTTGATCCCTTCACGAACAAGGAATTAGCACGCAGTACCTGGAAAACCATTCTGACTTGCTTCACATGAGACTCCCAATCATCTGAGAAGATCAAAATGTCATCCAAGTAAACAATCAAGAATTTATCCAGATACTCACGGAAAATGTCATGCATAAAAGACTGAAAAACAGATGGAGCATTGGCAAGTCCGAACGGCATCACCAGATACTCAAAATGACCCTCGGGTGTATTAAATGCCTTTTTCCATTCATCTCCCTGCCTGATTCTCACCAGATTATACGCACCACGAAGATCAATCTTAGTAAACCAACTAGCCCCCTTAATCCGAGCAAACAAGTCAGAAATCAATGGCAAGGGATACTGAAACTTAACAGTGATCTTATTAAGAAGGCGGTAATCAATACACGGTCTTAGCGAACCATCCTTCTTGGCTACAAAAAAGAACCCTGCTCCCAATGGTGACGACGATGGGCGAATATGTCCCTTCTCCAGGGACTCCTTCACATAACTGCGCATAGCGCTGTGTTCAGGTATGGACAAATTAAATAAACGACCCTTAGGGAATTTACTACCAGGAATCAAATCGATAGCACAATCACAATTCCTATGCGGAGGTAGGGCATCAGACTTGGACTCTTCAAATACATCCTGAAAGTCCGACAAGAACTCTGGGATGTCAGAAGGAATGGATGACGAAATAGACAAAAATGGAACATCACCATGTACTCCCTGACAACCCCAGCTGGTTACCGACATAGAGTTCCAATCCAATACTGGATTATGGGTTTGTAACCATGGCAACCCCAACACGACTACATCATGCAAATTATGCAGTACCAGAAAGCGAATAACTTCCTGATGTGCAGGAGCCATGCACATGGTCAGCTGGGCCCAGTACTGAGGCTTATTCTTGGCCAAAGGTGTAGCATCAATTCCTCTCAACGGAATAGGACACCGCAAAGGCTCCAAGAAAAATCCACAACGTTTAGCATAATCCAAATCCATCAGATTCAGGGCAGCGCCTGAATCCACAAACGCCATGACAGAATACGATGACAAAGAGCACATTAAGGTAATGGACAAAAGGAATTTGGACTGTACAGTACCAATAACGGCAGAGCTATCGAATCGCCTAGTGCGTTTAGGACAATTAGAAATAGCATGAGTAGAATCACCACAATAGAAACACAGTCTGTTCAGACGTCTGTGTTCTTGCCGTTCTACTTTAGTCATAGTCCTGTCGCACTGCATAGGCTCAGGTTTACTCTCAGACAATACCGCCAGATGGTGCACAGATTTACGCTCGCGCAAGCGACGACCGATCTGAATGGCCAAGGACATAGACTCATTCAAACCAGCAGGCATAGGAAATCCCACCATTACATCCTTAAGAGCTTCAGAGAGACCCTTTCTGAACAAAGCCGCTAGTGCAGATTCATTCCACAGAGTGAGTACTGACCACTTCCTAAATTTCTGACAATATACTTCTACATCATCCTGACCCTGGCATAAAGCCAGCAGATTTTTCTCAGCCTGATCCACTGAATTAGGCTCATCGTAAAGCAATCCCAGCGCCTGGAAAAATGCACCAACATTACTCAATGCAGAATCTCCTGGCGCAAGAGAAAACGCCCAGTCCTGTGGGTCGCCGCGCAAAAAAGAAATAATAATCAAAACCTGTTGAATAGGATTACCAGAAGAATGAGGTTTCAAGGCCAAAAATAGCTTACAATTATTTCTGAAGCTCAGGAACTTAGTTCTGTCACCAAAAAACAAATCAGGAATCGGAATTCTTGGTTCTAGCATCGATTTCTGATCAATAGTATCTTGAATCTTTTGTACATTTACAACGAGATTATCCATTGAGGAGCACAGAGCCTGAATATCCATGTCCACAGCTGTGTCCTGAAGCACTCTAATGTCTAGGGGAAAAAAAAGACTGAAGACAGAGCTAAGAAAAAAAAATGCTGTCAGGATTTCTTTTTTCCCTCTATTGGGAATCATTGGTTTGGCTCCTTGTACTGTTATGGCCGGCAATCAGGCAACACAGCGTGCAGTAATCAGCGCACATACAGAGATCTGGCAATAACCAAAAACAATAGGACGAGCTCTGAGACGTGGAATCTCTGTAGACTGCAGTACCTGATCTATCCTCACACAACTATAAGCAGCAGTGGATTGCGCCTATCACTACCTATGCAACTCGGCACTGCCTGAGAAGCTGACTAGCCTGAAGATAGAAATACAAGCCTGACTTACCTCAGAGAAATACCCCAAAGGAATAGGCAGCCCCCCACATATAATGACTGTTAGCAAGATGAAAAGACAAACGTAGGAATGAAATAGATTCAGCAAAGTGAGGCCCGATATTCTAGACAGAGCGAGGATAGCAAAGAGAACTATGCAGTCTACAAAAAACCCTAAAACGAAAACCACGCAAAGGGGCAAAAAGACCCACCGTGCCGAACTAACAGCACGGCGGTGCACCCCTTTGCTTCTCAGAGCTTCCAGCAAAAGTTAATAGCAAGCTGGACAGAAAAAACAGAAAACAAACTAGAAGCACTTATCTAGCAGAGCAGCAGGCCCAAGGAAAGATGCAGTAGCTCAGATCCAACACTGGAACATTGACAAGGAGCAAGGAAGACAGACTCAGGTGGAGCTAAGTAGCAAGGCAGCCAACGAGCTCACCAAAACACCTGAGGGAGGAAGCCCAGAGACTGCAATACCACTTGTGACCACAGAAGTGAACTCAGCCACAGAATTCACAACAGACATCACAACAGGATTCTGATCGCTGCTGTGTGTCAAACTGAATGATATAGCTAGCCAGGACTCTGCACGTCACGGATCGCTAGCGATATCGTTTAGTGTGACGGTACCCTTACTCCCTCAGTCAGTTCTTAGCTGCTGAGGTGCCAGGTCCTGTCTCGGTTACTCTCTCTTGTCTGCCACCCAGGGGGGCGTTGTACCCTGGTCTGTGTCCTGTGTAGCTACCCAGTGGGGCTTAGTACCCTGGTCTCTGTCTTGTGTAGCCACCCAGCGGGGCTTCGTACCCTGGCCTATGTCTGCCACCCAAAGGGGCATCATACCCTGGCTTGTGTCTATGTCTCTGTGTCTTGTCTCGTTCCTGACTCTGTCTTAGTCTAGTCCTATTCCACTGTCTGTTTATATCTGTCTTGGTTTGCCTTTTCTGCTCTGTTCACCACTGTCTGTGGCTCTGCTTCTCTTTGCTCTGTTCTACCACAACCTGTGCTTCTGTGTCTCTCAGCTTTTCCCTCAGCTCTGCTCTCTGTAACTTTGCTCTGCACTCTGACCTTGCTTTACACTCTGTGGCTTTGCTCTCAGCTCTGCACTCAGACCTTGTTCCGCACTCTGTGGCTTTGCTCTGTGGCTCCGCTCTTTGCGGTTCTACCTGGCTCCGCTCTTTGCGGTTCTACCTGGCTCTGCTCTTTGCGGTTCTACCTGGCTCCGCTCTTTGCGGTTCTACCTGGCTCCGCTCTTTGCGGTTCTACCTGGCTCCGCTGTTTGCGGTTCTACCTGGCTCCGCCTCCTGCGTTTCTGCACTTGGCTCCGCCTCCAGCGTCTCCGCTCTTGGCTCTGCCTCCAGCATTTCCGCTCTTGGCTCCACCTCCAGCATCTCCGCTCTTGGCTCCGCCTCTAGCGTCTCCGCTCTTGGCTCCGCCTCCAGCATCTCCGCTCTTGGCTCCGCCTCTAGCGTCTCCGCTCTTGGCTCCGCCTCCAGCATCTCCACTCTTGGCTCCACCTCCAGCGTCTCCGCTCTTGGCTCCGCCTCCAGCATCTCCGCTCTTGGCTCCGCCTCTAGCGTCTCCGCTCTTGGCTCCGCCTCCAGCGTCTCCGCTCTTGGCTCTGCTTTCTCCTTCTCTTCTCTTAGTTCCACCTTCTACTCGTACTCAGCCTCCTGCGTTTCCGTTCTTGGTTCTAGCTCTTGTGCTTTCGCTCTGCATCCGCTCTTGCGGTCTTTCTCTTCTTGTTACTTAGTCCTCCTGTCTGAACAGGTTCCTACCTGTTTCACATACCTGCCTGCAGACCGGTCCCTACCGGTTCTTCCTATGTTCCAGTCGTACCCGCCTGCCTACCAGAGAGCCAGCCGTGTCCGCCTGCCCGCCAGTGTCTCTGTTGTACCCATCTGCCTGCCTGTGTCCCAGCCGTGCCCGCCTGTCAGCCAGAGTGTGAGCCGTGCCCGCTCCGTTCCTTAGTGGAATCAGCAGCCACAGCCAGACATCACCCTGGAGTGGCACCTGGTAGCTTCCTATTGCACAAGTCTGACCTCACCATCAGAGGCTCCAGCGAACACCTAGGAAGCTACTTAGTTACGCCCCTTCCAGGGAAGTTTGGTCTGTGGTCCAGTGTGGCCACACCCCCGTATGCCCGCGCCAAACAGTCTGGGCGCGTGCGTGACATGTATATACTTGGAAGAGAAAATGAGCCCCCTCCAGGAGGTGTCTCCACTCAGAGAAGGCCAACTTCATAGCTAGCTGTCCCCAATGGAATAATTCCTCTCCGCTGGTGTGAAAGTCTTGGAGAAAAAGAAGCAAGGATGCTTCTGACCTTGAGCATCCTTTTGGGAGCGGACTGCTCCAGCACCGACAGATGAGGCATCAACATCCATTATAAATGGTTTATCTACATTGGGGCGATGTAGGATGGGAGCACTAGTAAAATGAGACTTAATAGAGAGGAAGGCTTTGAAGACCTCCTCCGACCACAATTTGGGATTTGCTCCCTTCTGGGTGAGGGCTACAAAGGGAGCTACCAAAGTTGAAAAGTGGGGAATGAATAATTAATGAACCCCATAAAGCGCTACACAGCTTTAAGAGAATGGGGTTCCTGCCAGTCCATCACAGCCTGTACCTTGTCAGGATCCATGGCGAATCTCCGGGCGGAGATGATATAGCCAAGGAAAGGCAAGGACTCCTGCTCAAACACACACTTCTCCAACTTGAGGGAGTTTGCCCATAGGAGGTCGAAGACTTTGCAAACATCTCTCCGTTGGGAGTCTATATCTGGAGAGTAGATGAGAATATTATCCAGATAAATAACCGAGATGGAGAGCATATCCTGGAAGATGTCATTCACAAAGTCTTGGAAAAATGCAGGGGCATTACAGAGCCTGAAGGGCATCACCAGGTATTCATAGTGCCCGTCCCTGGTGTTAAATGCCGTCTTCCATTCGTCCCCCTCACGGATGCAAATCAGGTTGTAAGCACCCCCAGATCAAGCTTAGTAAATACCCTTGCTCGCTGCAACCTATCGAATAGCTCTGATATCAGAGGCAGAGGGTATTTGTTCTTAACGGTGATGGCGTTAAGACCCCTGTAATCAATGCATGAGCGTAGTTATCCGTTCTTCTTCTGCATGAAGAAGAACCCAACCCCTGCAGGTGACACTGACTTCCTATTTAATCCTCTTGCCAGATTCTCCTGGATGTATTGGGACATTGCCTTTGTCTCCGGTAGAGACAGGGAATAGACTCGGCCCCGGGGAGGCTCTGCACCAGGCCAGAAGTCATTAGGACAGTCATAGGGGAGGTGGGGTGGAAGGGTCTCTGCAGCCCTCTTGGAGAATACGTCTGCATAGGGCCAATAGTGCTTGGGGAGAGAGGAAAGATCTGCGGGTACTTCAGTAGTAGCAACCTGAACTCACTCCCTCAGACATCTACCCTCACAAGATTCACTGTATCCCAAAATTCTCCCTGTGGACCACACTATGTGTGGGGAGTGGTAATGTAACCAGGGTATCCCAAGCAGGATCTTGTCTATCCCCTCGGAAATGACCAGTAAAGAAATAATCTCCTGATGGAATGGTAATATATAAATAGTAAATGGGATAGTCTGGTGTGTTATCTGTGAGGGCAGTGTCGACCCTTTCACCACTCTTACGGTCACTTGTTTGGAGAGCATCACCAGGAGTATTGCGTGTCATTGGGCGAAGGCAGAAGACTAGAGTTGAGCGACTTTTACTTTTTTAGGATTGAGTCAGGTTTCGCGAAACCCGACTTTGTCAAAAGTCGGGTCGGGTGAAATCGGCCGATTATTTCGAAAAGTCGGGGGCCGACCGAAACACGAAACCCAATGCAATTCATTGGGGAATCAAAGTCGGCAGTGAGTGGAGGACAGGAAAACACCTATAGTGCCCATTTTAATGCTAAAAACATCAATTCTTATTTCTTAAGCTTGTCAATCTTAATTTACTTTATAATAATAGATAGGCATTGAAAACAGGTGGTCATTTGGCTAAAGTTGTGGGGGGGTAGGGATGGCTCAAGATTTTCGTGGGCCCAGGAAACATGGAATATGTCACGGTGGTAGAGCAGGGAGAGGTAAGTATTTCAAATTTGCAAGTGCTTTGATCCTGAGCAAGCAGGGGGGCCCACTCGTTGGCACTGGCATAGGGCCCCTCATAGTACGGTGGTGTGTTTGACGGCGGGTGGCGCGTCCCACTGCCAGAGACACTTTTGCGTACTATGAGGGGCCCTGTGCCAGTGACGTCGCCAAAGAGTATGCCCCCCCACCTGATGAAGGAACTTGCACTTTCATCTGCACCTTCCTGTTGTGAATTCTGTTGTCGGGCTCCCTCCTGTGGTCATGAATGGTACTTCGGCTGGTTCTGTCCATGGACTTCCTCTGGTGGGTGTTTCTGAGTTTCCTTCCACAGGTGACGAGGTTAATTCGTTCGCTGGCTGCTCTATTTAACTCCACTTAGATCTTTGCTCCATGCCACCTGTCAATGTTCCAGTATTGGTCTTTTTCACTCCTGGATCGTTTTTGTGACCTGTCTTCCCAGCAGAAGCTAAGTTCCAGCTTGTATTTCTTTTGTTTGCTATTTTTCTGTCCAGCTTGCTATTTTTATTGTTCTCTTGCTTGCTGGAAGCTCTGGGACGCAGAGGGAGCGCCTCCGCACCGTAAGTCGGTGCGGAGGGTCTTTTTGCGCCCTCTGCGTGGTCTTTTTGTAGGTTTTTGTGCTGACCGCAAAGTAACCTTTCCTATCCTCGGTCTGTTCAATAAGTCGGGCCTCACTTTGCTAAATCTATTTAATCTCTGTGTTTGTATTTTCATCTTTACTCACAGTCATTATATGTGGGAAGCTGCCTTTTCCTTTGGGGAATTTCTCTGAGGCAAGGTAGGCTTTATTTTTCTATCTTCAGGGCTAGCTAGTTCCTTAGGCTGTGCCGAGTTGCATAGGGAGCGTTAGGCGCAATCCACAGCTATTTCTAGTGTGTTTGATAGGATTAGGGATTGCGGTCAGCAGAGTTCCCACGTCCCAGAGCTCGTCCTTTATTATCAGTAACTATCAGGTAACTCCGTGTGCTCTTAACCACCAGGTCCATTATTGTCCTGACCACCAGGTCATAACACCTTCCTCTTTGTCCCCATGTAAGGTAGTATAGTATGCGGGAAGGGGAACCTGGCTTTCAGCAGGGTCAGATTCAGGTTGTGTAGAGTGCAAGGGGAATGTAGTGGTCTGGGTCAATGTACCAGCTGACTCATCTAACAGTGGCTGGGTAATTGGCAGGATGAGGAGGAAACACAGATATAGGCCCACAATAATAAAGTAGGCTAAATGCAGTTCAAAATTGGTAACAGGACTAAACAGGTGGCATAGCTTTGTTCAGTGGAGGACAACTGTAATGAGTGGCGCAGACACAGTTAGTAGGCCCAAAATAAAAAAAAGTAGTCTAAAAGCAGTTCAAAATTGGTAACAGGACTAAACAGGCGGCATTGCTTTGTTCAGTGGAGGACAACTGTAATGAGTGGCGCAGACACAGTTAGTAGGCCCAAAATAAAAAAGTAGGCTAAATGCAGTTCAAAATTGGTAACAGGACTAAACAGGTGGCATTGCTTTGTTCAGTGGAGGACAACTGTAATGAGTGGCGCAGACACAGTTTGTAGGCCCACAATATAAAAGTAGGCTAAATGCAGTTCAAAATTGGTAACAGGACTAAACAGGCGGCATTGCTTTGTTCAGTGGAGGACAACTGTAATGAGTGGCGCAGACACAGTTAGTAGGCCCAAAATAAAAAAGTAGGCTAAAAGCAGTTCAAAATTGGTAACAGGACTAAACAGGCGGCATAGCTTTGTTCAGTGGAGGACAACTGTAATGAGTGGCGCAGACACAGTTAGTAGGCCCAAAATAAAAAAGTAGGCTAAATGCAGTTCAAAATTGGTAACAGGACTAAACAGGTGGCATTACTTTGTTCAGTGGAGGACAACTGTAATGAGTGGTGCAGACACAGTTTGTAGGCCCACAATATAAATGTAGGCTAAATGCAGTTCAAAATTGGTAACAGGACTAAACAGGCGGCATTGCTTTGTTCAGTGGAGGACAACTGTAATGAGTGGCGCAGACACAGTTTGTAGGCCCACAATAAAAAAGTCGGCTAAATGCAGTTCAAAATTGGTAACAGGACTAAACCGGCAACATTGCTTTGTTCAGTGGACGACAACTGTAATGAGTGGTGCAGACACGGTTAGTAGGCCCAAATGCAAAAGTAGGTTAAAAGCAGTTCAAAATTGGTAACAGGACTAAACATGCGGCATAGCTAGGTACTGGGGTGGGCTCCTCTGCTGAGTAGCAGACAGTGGTACTAGGCGCAAAGTATTAACTGGTCTAAATGGAGGCCAGGGCCCCTGTATATTTTAACTATCATCTATCATTTCAACAAATTTGTATTGGCAGTGCCATTGAAGGATTTAACAGCACAAACTACACAGTGGTGGAGCAGGGAGAGGTAAGTATTGCAAGTGGTAGAGCACTGTTCGAGCTGGGGGGACCACTCTCTCGTGGGCGGCGGTACTGGCACAGGGCCCCTCATATTACGACGGTGTGTCTGATGTTGGTTGTGCACCACCACCGTCAGAGACACTTCATTGTACTATGAGGGACCCTGTGCCAGTGCCGTCGCCCAAGAGTGGGCGCACTCACCTGTCCAGGCAAATGGCACTCGCACGGGTGCTTGCGCCAGGTAGTGACCACGGCCCTGTGGAGGGAGTCAGCCCATTTAGGGAGGTATAAAAATGGCCTATGGTGGACATTCAGCAGCTGCAAATGGCGGAATTGGTGAAGTCAGTAAGAGGAGGCCAAAAGCAAGACATTTTTCAGGCAAGCTACGTGTCAGTAGGAGAAGGTGGGGCAAAATAATTTGAAATCCATGATTGGTTCATTTTAATGAAGGTTAGATCATCAACATTCTGGGTAGCCAGACGTGTCCTTTTTTCGGTCAGTATTGAACCAGCAGCACTGAAGACTCTTTCTGATAGCACACTAGAAGCAGGGCAAGCGAGCTCCTGTAATGCATATTCTGTCAATTCAGGCCAGGTGTCTATTTTAGATGCCCAGTAATCAAAGGGGAATGACCTGTGAGGGAGAACATCGATAAGGGAGGAAAAGTAGTTTGTAACCATACTGGACAAATGCTGTCTCCTGTCACTTTGAATCGATGCAGTGGCAGAAAGTGGCTGGAAGATATATGAAAAAATACAAGGACTGTAGTACAATTTCAATCTCCCTACAATGATCTCAGGAAAAGTATGGCAGCAATAAAAAGGACTGCTGCACACAAAAGTGTGGACAAATAAACAAGATAACTGTGCAGAAAGGAGCAACAGGATTTTTGCTTTTAAAAAAGCAGTTGGTTTGCACAGCGGCGTGCAAACAGCAATGCAGATATCAGGGAGCCTTATAAGGCTACAGAGCTGATGCACAAAAACATAGAAGAAAAAATAGAAATAACACGACACTGCTTTACCCACCTATCCAATGTACCCGCGACTGTAAGCTGCTGCTATGCCAATACTGCCAAAAATACCTTCGCAGACCCTCCGGTGCACTTCATGCATTAGTATGCAAATAGTCCAGACAAAAAAGAAAAAAATTATGGTGCACTCACCGGTCCTGTGATTCAACAATCGTTTATTGCGGCATATGCAGGGAAACAGCAAGGAGAACGTGGATGAGGAGGATGACGGCCATTTCCTGATCAGGACCCGTAAAAGCGCAGCCGCGCGAAACAGCTGTCGTCCTCCTCATCCACGACTCACGACTCAGTTAGAGAATATACCATTTATAACCACCCTCTATTTTCTATCACTAAGCTAGTTACATACCCATTTACACATATTTTCCCCCAGATCCAGCATTCTCATTTTGTGTACCAACTTCTTGTTTGGCACGGTATCAAATGCTTTGGAAAAATCAAAATATACCACATCCAATGACTCACCTTGGTCTATTCTATAGCTTACCTCCTCATAAAAACTGATTAGATTGGTTTGACAGGAGCGATTCCTCATAAATCTATGCTGATATGGTGTTAAGCAGTTATTCTCATTGAGATAATCCAGAAGAACATCCCTCAGTAATAATTCAAATAGTTTACCAACAATATAGGTTAGATTTACTGGCCTATAATTTCCAGGTTCACTTTTAGAGCCCTTTTTCAATATTGGTACCATATTTGCTTTGCACCAGTCCTGTGGAACAGACCCCATCACTATAGAGTCCCTAAATATACGAAATAATGGTTTGTCTATTACATTACTTAGTTCTCTTAGTACTCGTGGGTGTATGCCATCCGGACCCGGAGATTTTTCTATTTTAATCTTATTTAGCCAGTTTTGCACCTCTTCTTAGGTTAGATTGGTAACCCTTATATAGGGTTTTCTTTGTCTCTCGGCATTTCACCTAGCATTTTATTTTCCACCGTGAATATCGTGGAGAAGAAGGTGTTTACTATATTAGCTTTTTCCTCGTCATCTACAACCATTCTTTTCTCACAATTTTTTAAGGGGCCTACATGTTCACTTTTGATTCTTTTACTATTGATGTAGTTGAATAACAGTTTGGGATTAGTTGTACTCTCCTTAGTAATGTGTTTCTCTGTTTCCTTTTTGGCAGCTTTAATTAGTTTTTTAGATATTTTTCTCCCTATAGTTCTTTAGAGCTTCAACGATGTCAGCCTGCTTTAGTAGCTTAAATGCATTCTTTTTTTTACTGTTAATTGCCCCTCTTACTTCTTTGTTTAGCCACATTGGGTTTTTCCTATTTTTTGTCCTTTTGTTCCCACAAGGTATAATCCACTTACAGTGCCTATTTAGGATGTTCTTAAACATTTTCCATTTATTATCTGTATTCTTATTTCTGAGGACATTGTCCCAGTCAACCAGATTAAGGGCATCTCTAAGCTGGTCAAACTTTGCCTTCCTAAAGTTCAGTGTTTTTGTGACTCCCTGACAAGTCCCCCTGGCGAAAGACCTGCGAAACTGTACAATATTGAGGTCTCTATTTCCTAGATGCCTGACCACCTGCAGATTTGTTATTCTGTCAGGTCTATTAGATAGTATTAGATAGGCATATAACCCAAACCCATTCTTCTACACAGAGGGTGGGCAACACTCCACCAAATATATAAACATACTGATTAAATAGTCTTTAAACCATATTAAATCAAGAAGTGTCCTTGTATTCTTTAAATAAAAAAGTTAACCTTTATTTAGACAAATTAAAAATACACATGCAAAAATTTAAAATAGTGCCTCAATCCAAAGCAATTAACCACAGGAGGTCAGCGGAAGCACGAACATATCAATACCCAAGGAGAATCAGATGGAACTACAACATCTTTTCTGGTCCTAAAAAAGTGTAAGGTACTGGCTATGAATATTCAAAATTATATTCACATCATAACCTCACCCATAACTTCAAAATCATGTGGGGATATCCCTTTTGGGCGAAGGGGGCAGTTATCTAAAGTGCAAATGCATCAAGGCTGCAATATCCAAATCACATTACACATGGATTTATTAATTAAGAAGAAATATCTAAAGCATGTGTCTAAAGTGCAAAGACATGAAAAATGTGACATCCAAATCAATAGCAGCTGAACCGTGTGAGCCAAGCTTTCAGTCCCAAGATTCGCCGCACCGCCTTCTACCGTACCGTTAACTTACAAAGAGTGAAGAATTACTGTCCATGTCAATATATTACCTGGGTCTATGTCCGCTTCCTGTGTGCAGTGCCAAGTGACTCGCTGTACCTCCAAAACCCTGACGCGCATTTCGCGAGTGCTTCTTCCTGGGGGCGTGTCTATGGATTGGCGTCATAGGGTTTATACTCTCAAATGGCCAATGGAGTTATAGTGGGGCAGAGTTAATTCCTGCGCGTCATATTTTGATGGCACACGCGGCTATATTCTCACGGTAAGTATTGACTATAACCCTGATATAGGGGAAAACATTGGCTGCTACGAAACTCATTTCATAGTGGTAATACCTATAATGGGCATGAGAAAAAACTGACCTATACTTATTACAAACGCAAAACCCAGTTGCATTTTATATGCGTGAGGGGGATAACACTCAGTGGTGGTCCACCCTCAACAATACTAACCCCAACTCCAAAAGCAAGCACAGTAGATAGGAGGTCACGGAGTACATAGGTGCATAAAAATTCATAAATGTATTTATCCATATCAAGAAATATAAACACTTATAGTATAGCAGACACATTCAGGAATAGACGGAGGTCTTGAGGTCACTGACTTTATAATATTGCACGTATCGCACAGTACCAAAATCAAGTGGGTAATGTTGTGACAATGCACAACTATAGGTCAGGAGCCACTTATATCATTAATATATATTTGTCGTGCAACGTGCGCGTTATTTTAAAACAAAGAGTGACTCATACCAGAGAGAATTTAACCCACAAGAGGCATGAAAGCACTGAAGTCAGTGAATATAAGAAAATTGAACATGCCCCACATAGTCCTAAAAGGAAAAAACAAAAAAAGTGCCTTAGTGCAGTTACAGTGGGGCAAAAAAGTATTTAGTCAGTCAGCAATAGTGCAAGTTCCACCACTTAAAAAGATGAGAGGCGTCTGTAATTTACATCATAGGTAGACCTCAACTATGGGAGACAAACTGAGAAAAAAAATCCAGAAAATCACATTGTCTGTTTTTTTAACATTTTATTTGCATATTATGGTGGAAAATAAGTATTTGGTCAGAAACAAAATTTCATCTCAATACTTTGTAATATATCCTTTGTTGGCAATGACAGAGGTCAAACGTTTTCTGTAAGTCTTCACAAGGTTGCCACACACTGTTGTTGGTATGTTGGCCCATTCCTCCATGCAGATCTCCTCTAGAGCAGTGATGTTTTTGGCTTTTCGCTTGGCAACACGGACTTTCAACTCCCTCCAAAGGTTTTCTATAGGGTTGAGATCTGGAGACTGGCTAGGCCACTCCAGGACCTTGAAATGCTTCTTACGAAGCCACTCCTTCGTTGCCCTGGCGGTGTGCTTTGGATCATTGTCATGTTGAAAGACCCAGCCACGTTTCATCTTCAATGCCCTTGCTGATGGAAGGAGGTTTGCACTCAAAATCTCACGATACATGGCCCCATTCATTCTTTCATGTACACGGATCAGTCGTCCTGGCCCCTTTGCAGAGAAACAGCCCCAAAGCATGATGTTTCCACCACCATGCTTTACAGTAGATATGGTGTTTGATGGATGCAACTCAGTATTCTTTTTCCTCCAAACATGACAAGTTGTGTTTCTACCAAACAGTTCCAGTTTGGTTTCATCAGACCATAGGACATTCTCCCAAAACTCCTCTGGATCATCCAAATGCTCTCTAGCAAACTTTAGACGGGCCCAGACATGTACTGGCTTAAGCAGTGGGACACGTCTGGCACTGCAGGATCTGTGTCCATGGTGGCGTAGTGTGTTACTTATGGTAGGCCTTGTTACATTGGTCCCAGCTCTCTGCAGTTCATTCACTAGGTCCCTCCGCGTGGTTCTGGGATTTTTGCTCACCGTTCTTGTGATCATTCTGACCCCACGGGGTGGGATTTTGCGTGGAGCCCCAGATCGAGGGAGATTATCAGTGGTCTTGTATGTCTTCCATTTTCTAATTATTGCTCTCACTGTTGATTTCTTCACTCCAAGCTGGTTGGCTATTGCAGATTCAGTCTTCCCAGCCTGGTGCAGGGCTACAATTTTGTTTCTGGTGTCCTTTGACAGCTCTTTGGTCTTCACTATAGTGGAGTTTGGAGTTAGACTGTTTGAGGGTGTGCACAGGTGTCTTTTTATACTGATAACAAGTTTAAACAGGTGCCATTACTACAGGTAATGAGTGGAGGAAAGAGGAGACTCTTAAAGAAGAAGTTACAGGTCTGTGACAGCCAGAAATCTTGATTGTTTGTTTCTGAGCAAATACTTATTTTCCACCATAATATGCAAATAAAATGTTAAAAAAACAGACAATGTGATTTTCTGGATTTTTTGTTCTCAGTTTGTCTCCCAAAGTTGAGGTCTACCTATGATGTAAATTACAGACGCCTCTCATCTTTTTAAGTGGTGGAACTTGCACTATTGCTGACTGACTAAATACTTTTTTGCCCCACTGTATATCAGGGAAGGACATTGTTTCCACAGAACCCACATTACTGTATCTAGGCAAATAAATGTCAAGCCTAATCCTAGCAGGTCCTTACCAAGATGTAAAGCAGTGATACCCTAAATCAGATCAGGTGAAGCAATCCCGACGCACTTTTCGTGGGCATAATGCCCCGCTTTCTTATGTAGCCAAAACCAATCATCAAATTACCCTTGAAGGAATCCCAAAGTGTATATACCTGCCAGTGACATAAGCATACAACGGCGCCCTGGTCATAACACAACATGTGATGAATATATGTTAAATTGGTGTCTAAGTGCCCATAAAAATCATAATACCAATACCAAATATTATAGAAAATGCTGGAGTGTCTAAATACATTATTAAAGTGTAAGTCCGCAAGGACAGGGTCCTCTCCCCTCTGTACCAGTCTGTCAATGTAAACCTGCTTACTGTAATCGATATCTATAACCCTGTATGTAACTCCTTTCTCATGTACAGCACCATGGAATTAATGGTGCTATATAAATAAATAATAATAATAATAATAATAATAATAAAGTGCTCTGCTAAGAAAGATTATGAAGAATAAATTAAAACATACAAATAATGAAAATAATAAAGTGACTGACTATGAAATTAAATAATATATAGTGCCTTATGTGCGATGAAATATTAATCAATCAATCACTGATGTAAATGCCAGATCAAAACTCATAGTGAGGAGCAACCACCACCTTCCATGCAGGATGGAGGCAAGTAATCACTACCATCACTAGTGTTGAGCGATACTGTCCGATACTTGAAAGTATCGGTATCGGATAGTATCGGCCGATACCCGAAAAATATCGGATATCGCCGATACCGATATCCGATACCAATACAAGTCAATGGGACATCAAGTATCGGAAGGTATTCTCATGGTTCCCAGGGTCTGAAGGAGAGGAAACTCTCCTTCAGGCCCTGGGATCCATAGGGAGGTGTAAAATAAAGAATAAAAATAAAAAATATTGATATATTTACCTCTCCGGCGGCCCCTGAACTCAGCGCGGGTAACCGGCAGGCTTCGTTGTTCAAAATCAGCGCTTTTAGGACCTGAGAATCACGTCCCGGCTTCTGATTGGTCGCGGGCCGCCCATGTGACCGCCACGCGACCAATCACAAGCCGCGACGTCACCGCAAGCTATTGACGCGCTCATTTTTAAAAATGAGCGCGTTAATGGCTTTGAAAGACATAGCGGCTTGTGATTGGTCGCGTGGCCGCGACCAATCACAAGCCGCGACGTCACCGCAAGCTATTGACGCGCTCATTTTTAAAAATGAGCGCGTCAATAGCTTCTGGTGACGTCGCGGCTTGTGATTGGTCGCGGCCACGCGACCAATCACAAGCCGCTATGTCTTTCAAAGCCATTAACGCGCTCATTTTTAAAAATGAGCGCGTCAATAGCTTGCGGTGACGTCGCGGCTTGTGATTGGTCGCGGCCACGCGACCAATCACAAGCCGCTATGTCTTTCAAAGCCATTAACGCGCTCATTTTTAAAAATGAGCGCGTCAATAGCTTGCGGTGACGTCGCGGCTTGTGATTGGTCGCGTGGCGGTCACATGGGCGGCCCGCGACCAATCAGAAGCCGGGACGTGATTCTCAGGTCCTAAAAGCGCTGATTTTGAACAACGAAGCCTGCCGGTTACCCGCGCTGAGTCCAGGGGCCGCCGGAGAGGTAAATATATCAATATTTTTTATTTTTATTCTTTATTTTACAGATCCCTATGTATCCGATACCGATACCCGATACCACAAAAGTATCGGATCTCGGTATCGGAATTCCGATACCGCAAGTATCGGCCGATACCCGATACTTGCGGTATCGGAATGCTCAACACTAACCATCACCCATTATATGATCCGACATCACACCGCTATTTTAAATCCTATATATATTATATCAAGAGGCAATTTGCATATTACATATGTTATAAACACCGAAAGGTTTTTGCATGTTTATTTTTAACATGTCTAAATAAAGGTTTTTTTGTATGCTGATGTTTTGTCCTTTCACTATATTTTAAGTGAAATAAATTATGGATTTTTCACTATTTCGTTGAGCTGGATCTCCTTCTCTTTCCTAAATAAAGGTTAACTATTTTATTAAAAGAATACAAGGACACTTCTTTATTTAATATAGTTTAATGACTAATAAATCAGTATGTTTATAGATAGTATTAGGTCTAAAATACTGCTCCTCAGGTTGGATTCTGCTCCAACTGTGAAAGATAATTTTTCTTGGCTATTAGCAGAAACCTGTTGCCTTTATGGGTTTTGAGGGTCTTTGTTTCACAGTTAATATACGGGTAGTTAAAGTCCCCCATATCAAGGACCTCATTATGGGTTGCTGCTTTTTCTATCTGCCTTAGTAGTAGACTTTCCATGATTTCTATTATATTTGGCGGTTTGTAACAGACCCCAATGAGAATTTTGTTACTATTTTTACCTCAATTTATTTTGACCTATATGGACTCGACATCCTCATTCCCTTCGCTAATATCCTCCCTTAAAGTGGACTTTAAACAAGACTTTGCATAAACACAAACCACTCCTCCTCTCCGATTTTTACGATTCTTTCTGAATAGATTGTAACCCTGTAAGTTACCTGCCCCGTCATAGCTTTCATCGTACACTTTTTTTTGTCTGCATTTTCAGCTGCTGACAGGCGTGTGCACATATCTGTTATGATTGCACCTGCTGAACTAAAAACCTGATCAGACAACACACTCACTGCAGGGCATGGCAACACATCCAAGGCATACAATGAGAGGTCGGGCCAAGTGTGCAGCTTGGATAACCAATAGTTAAAGGGCACTGAAAAATCAGGAAGGATGCTGGTGTGGTCACTTAAGTAGTCCTTCACCATCTTGGTCAACTTCTCCCTCCTCGTCATAGTTACACCCACATATAGCCCTGGCTGATGGGACGGTCCCCCCTGAGCTGCACCTGGTGTGCGTGACCCTACCCTGTAATCCTTGTGGTCAAAAAGAGCCGTTACCTCTGCCACCAGCGTTGTCTGACAGTAATCTTTTGAGCAAGTCTTTCGCTATTGCCCTCTGTCATGCATGCACTGAAAATGGCATGTCTGCCTCTGACATAATAGAAGCAAATTTCTCCTTGTACCGTAGGTCAAGAAAGGTGCACAGCCAGTATTTCAGGCCGGACTAAATATCTTTCATGCGAGGGTCTTGGGAAAGGCATCTGGTCATGAACTCTGCTATGTGTGGCAGACTACAAAGAGTCAAACATTCAATGTCCTCACCAGGAAGAACAGTAACTGTCCTCTCCTCCTCACGATGCATAACCTCCTCCTCTTCAGACCATCCATGCTGGACATTCATGAAGCTGGGATTGGGAGTCCCCCTGTAGCTTAGAACAAAAATTCCTGTACCTCCTTATCCTCCTCCTCTTGTTCCTCATGATCACCCAAAGTGGCCTGAGAATATTGTGTGAGGCTGGGCTGTGTGGTAGCAGCCACTGTACAATCTTGCTTCATAGCCAACTGCTCGACATTCAAAGCTTCCTCTTTCAGATTCTGCAGCAAACATTTTAACCCCTTCCCGACCCATGACGCCACGTAGGCGTCATGAAAGTCGGTGCCATTCCGACCCATGACGCCTATGCGGCGTCATGGAAAGATCGCGTCCCTGCAGATCGGGTGAAAGGGTTAACTCCCATTTCACCCGATCTGCAGGGACAGGGGGAGTGGTAGTTTAGCCCAGGGGGGGTGGCTTCACCCCCTCGTGGCTACGATCGCTCTGATTGGCTGTTGAAAGTGAAACTGCCAATCAGAGCGATTTGTAATATTTCACCCATTATAACGGGTGAAATATTACAATCCAGCCATGGCCGATGCTGAAATATCATCGGCCATGGCTGGAAATACTAGTGTGCCCCCACCCCACCCCTCCGATCGCCCCCCCACCCCCCCGATCTGGCCGGTACACTGCTCCGGCTCCCCTCCGTCCAGTGCTCCGCTCCCCCCCGTGCTCGTGCCCGCTCCCCCCGTGCTCCAATCACCCCCCCTGCACTCCGATCCACCCCCCCGTGCTCCGTTCCACCCCCCCGTGCTCCATTCCAGCCCCCCCGTGCTCCGTTCCACGCCCCCCGCGCTCCGTTCCACCCCTCCCGCGCTCCGATTCCCCCCCCCGTGCTCCGATCCCCCCCCCGTGGTCCCCCCCCACCCTATCATACTTACCGATCCAGCCGTGGTCCCGTCCGTCTTCTCCCGGGCGCCGCCATCTTCCAAAATGGCGGGCGCATGCGCAGTGCGCCCGCCGAATCTGCCGGCCGGCAGATTCGTTCCAAAGTGCATTTTGATCACTGAGATATAATCTATCTCAGTGATCAAAATAAAAAAAATTATAAATGACCCCCCCCCCTTTGTCACCCCCATAGGTAGGGACAATAAAAAAATAAAGAAATTTTTTTTTTCCACTGTTAGAATAGGGTTAGGGTTAGGGGTAGGGTTAGGGTTAGGGGTAGGGTTAGGGTTAGGGGTAGGGTTAGGGTTAGGGGTAGGGTTAGGGGTTGGGGTAGGGTTAGGGGTAGGGGTAGGGTTAGGGGTAGGGCTAGGGGTAGGGTTAGGGGTAGGGTTAGGGCTAGGGTTAGGGCTAGGGTTAGGGTTAGGAATGTGCACACGTATTCTGGTCCTCTGCGGATTTTTCCGCTGCGGATTTGATAAATCCGCAGTGCTAAACCGCTGCGGATTTATGGCGGATTTACCGCGTTTTTTTCTGCGCATTTCACTGCGGTTTTACAATTGCGATTTTCTATTGGAGCAGTTGTAAAACCGCTGCGGAATCCGCACAAAGAAGTGACATGCTGCGGAATGTAAACCGCTGCGTTTCCGTGCAGTTTTTCCGCAGCATGTGTACAGCGATTTTTGTTTCCCATAGGTTTACATTGAACTGTACACTCATGGGAAACTGCTGCGGATCCGCAGCGTTTTCCGCAGCGTGTGCACATACCTTTAGAATTAGGCTATGTGCACACGGTGCGGATTTGGCTGCGGATTCGCAGCAGTGTTCCATCAGGTTTACAGTACCATGTAAACATATGAAAAACCAAATCCGCTGTGCCCATGGTGCGGAAAATACCGCGCGGGAACGCTGCGTTGTATTTTCCGCAGCATGTCAATTCTTTGTGCGGATTCCGCAGCGTTTTACACCTGTTCCTCAATAGGAATCCGCAGGTGAAATCCGCACAAAAAACACTGGAAATCCACGGAAAATCCGCAGGTAAAACACAGTGCCTTTTACCCGCAGATTTTTCAAAAATGGTGCGGAAATATCTCACACGAATCCGCAACGTGGGCACATAGCCTTAGGGTTAGGGTTGGAATTAGGGTTGTGGTTAGGGTTAGGGGTGTGTTGGGGTTAGTGTTGTGGTTAGGGGTGTGTTGGGGTTAGGGTTGTGATTAGGATTATGGCTACAGTTGGGATTAGGGTTAGGGGTGTGTTGGGGTTAGTGTTGGAGGTAGAATTGAGGGGTTACCACTGTTTAGGCACATCAGGGGTCTCCAAACGCAACATGGCGCCACCATTGATTCCAGCCAATCTCGTATTCAAAAAGTCAAATGGTGCTCCCTCACTTCCGAGCCCTGACGTGTGCCCAAACAGTGGTTTACCCCCACATATGGGGTACCAGCATACTCAGGACAAACTGCGCAACAATTACTGGGGTCCAATTTCTCCTGTTACCCTTGTGAATCTAAAAAAATGCTTGCTAAAACATAATTTTTGAGGAAAGAAAAATGATTTTTTATTTTCACGGCTCTGCGTTGTAAACGTCTGTGAAGCACTTGGGGGTTCAAAGTGCTCACCACATATCTAGATAAGTTCCTTGGGGGGTCTAGTTTCTAAAATGGGGTCACTTGTGGGGGGTTTCTACTGTTTGGGCACACCAGGGGCTCTGCAAACGCAACGTGACACCCGCAGACCATTCCATCAAAGTCTGCATTTCAAAAGTCACTACTTCCCTTCTGAGCCCCGACGTGTGCCCAAACAGTGGTTTACCCCCACATATGGGGTATCAGCGTACTCAGGAGAAACTGGACAACAACTTTTGGGGTCCAATTTCTCCTGTAACCCTTGGGAAAATAAAAAATTCTGGGCTAAATAATTATTTTTGAGGAAAGAAAACGTATTTATTATTTTCACGGCTCTGCATTATAAACTTCTATGAAGCACTTGGGGGTTCAAAGTGCTCACCACACATCTAGATAAGTTCCTTTCAGGGTCTAGTTTCCAAAATGGGGTCACTTGTGGGTGGTTTCTACTGTTTAGGCACATCAGGGGCTCTGCAAACGCAACGTGACGCCCGCAGAGCATTCCATCAAAGTCTGCATTTCAAAACGTCACTACTTCAATTCCAAGCCCCGGCATGTGCCCAAACAGTAGTTTACCCCCACATATGGGGTATCACCGTACTCAGGAGAAACTGGACAACAAATATTGGGGTCAAATTTCTCCTGTTACCCTTGGGAAAATTAAAAAATTCTGGGCTAAATAATTATTTTTGAGGAAAGAAAACGTATTTATTATTTTCACGGTTCTGCATTATAAACTTCTATGAAGCACTTGGGGGTTCAAAGTGCTCACCACACATCTAGATAAGTTCCTTTGGGGGTCTAGTTTCCAAAATGGGGTCACTTGTGGGGGGTTTCTACTGTTAAGCCACATCAGGAGCTCTGCAAACGCAACGTGACGCCCACAGAGCATTCCATCAAAGTCTGCATTTCAAAACGTCACTACTTCACTTCCGAGCCCCGGCATGTGCCCAAACAGTGATTTACCCCCACATATGGGGTATCAGCGTACTCAGGAGAAACTGGACAACAACTTTTGGGGTCAAATTTCTCCTGTTACCCTTGGGAAAATAAAAAATTGCAGGCTAAAAGATCTTTTTTGAGAAAATAATTTTTTTTTTTATTTTCATGGCTCTGCGTTATAAACTTCTGTGAAGCACTTGGGGGTTCAAAGTCCTCACCACACATCTAGATTAGTTCCTTTGGGGGTCTAGTTTCTAAAATGGTGTCATTTCTGGGGGATCTCCAATGTTTAGGCACACAGGGGCTCTCCAAACGTGACATGGTGTCCGCTAATGATTGGAGCTAATTTTCCATTTAAAAAGCCAAATGGCGTGCCATCCCTTCCGAGCCCTGCCGTGCGCCCAAACAGTGGTTTACCCCCACATATGGGGTATCAGCGTACTCAGGACAAACTGGACAACAATATTTGGGGTCCAATTTCTCCTATTATCCTTGGCAAAATAGGAAATTCCAGGCTAAAAAATCATTTTTGAGGAAAGAAAAATTATTTTTTATTTTCATGGCTCTGCTTTATAAACTTCTGTGAAGCACCTGGGGGTTTAAAGTGCTCAATATGCATCTAGATAAGTTCCTTGGGGGGTCTAGTTTCCAAAATGGGGTCACTTGTGGGGGAGCTCCAATGTTTAGGCACACAGGGGCTCTCCAAACGCGACATGGTGTCCGCTAACAATTGGAGCTAATTTTCCATTCAAAAAGTCAAATGGCACGCCTTCTCTTCCGAGCCCTGCCGAGTGCCCAAACAGTGGTTTACCCCCACATATGAGGTATCGGCGTACTCGGGAGAAATTGCCCAACAAATTTTATGATCCATTTTATCCTACTGCCCATGTGAAAATGAGAAAATTGAGGCGAAAAGAATTTTTTTGTGAAAAAAAATTACTTTTTCATTTTTACAGATCAATTTGTGAAGCACCTGAGGGTTTAAAGTGCTCACTAGGCATCTAAATTAGTTCCTTGGGGGGTCTAGTTTCCAAAATGGGGTCACTTGTGGGGGAGCGCCAATGTTTAGGCACACAGGAGCTATCCAAACGCGACATGGTGTCCGCTAACGATGGAAATAATTTTTCATTCAAAAAGTCAAATGGCGCTCCTTCCCTTCCGAGCCTTACCATGTGCCCAAACAGTGGTTTACCTCCACATGTGAGGTATTGGTGTACTCAGGAGAAATTGCCCAACACATTTTAGGATCCATTTTATCCTGTTGCCCATGTGAAAATGAAAAAATTGAGGCTAAAAGAATTTTTTTGTGAAAAAAAAGTACTTTTTCATTTTTACGGATCAATTTGTGAAGCACCTGGGGGTTCAAAGTGCTCACTATGCATCTAGATAAGTTCCTTGGGGCGTCTAGTTTCCAAAATGGGGTCACTTGTGGGGGAGCTCCAATTTTTAGGCACACGGGGGCTCTCCAAACGTGACATGGTGTCCGCTAAAGAGTGGAGCCAATTTTTGATTCAAAAAGTCAAATGGCGCTCCTTCCCTTCCAAGCCCTGCCGTGCGCCAAAACAGTGGTTTACCCCCACATATGAGGTATCAGCGTACTCAGGACAAATTGGACAACAACGTTCGTGGTTCAGTTTCTCCTTTTACCATTGGGAAAATAAAAAAATTGTTGCTAAAAGATAATTTTTGTGACTAAAAAGTTAAATGTTCATTTTTTCCTTCCATGTTGCTTCTGCTGCTGTGAAGCACCTGAAGGGTTAATAAACTTCTTGAATGTGGTTTTGAGTACCTTGAGGGGTGCAGTTTTTAGAATGGTGTCACTTTTGGGTATTTTCAGCCATATAGACCCCTCAAACTGACTTCAAATGTGAGGTGGTCCCTAAAAAAAATGGTTTTGTAAATTTCGTTGTAAAAATGACAAATCGCTGGTCGAATTTTAACCCTTATAACTTCCTAACAAAAAAAAATTTTGTTTCCAAAATTGTGCTGATGTAAAGTAAACATGTGGGAAATGTTATTTATTAACTATTTTGTGTCACATATCTCTCTGGTTTAACAGAATAAAAATTCAAAATGTGAAAATTGCGAAATTTTCAAAATTTTCGCCAAATTTCCGTGTTTATCACAAATAAATGCAGAATTTATTGACCTAAATTTACCACTAACATGAAGCCCAATATGTCACGAAAAAACAATCTCAGAACCGCTAGGATCCGTTGAAGCGTTCCTGAGTTATTACCTCATGAAGGGACACTGGTCAGAATTGCAAAAAACGGCAAGGTCTTTAAGGTCAAAATAGGCTGGGTCTTGAAGGGGTTAATAGACAGAGCAGTGGGATGGTTGCGCTGAAAATTGCTTAATCAGTGCTTACCGTCTTGGTGCACTACTCAAAGTTTTGAAAAACCTCACATATGTCAGCGATCCACACTCACTCACCAGTTGTTATGTGTGGGAACTGAGTGTTACTCTGATGGGCATTGAGAAGCTGGATGTCAGACATTTCCCTCTGCTGCTCACTAAGCCTTGCCAACATATGAAAGGTCAAATTCCAGCATGTAGGCAGGTCACAAATCAGTCAGTAATGAGGCAAATTAAAGCACTGCTGCAGTGAAGCTAGACAGGCGAAAGCCTGAGATGACTTTTGGAAATGTGTGCTGACACAGCGTACCTTGACAAGGAGGTCTGTAAAGTCAGGCTATGTTTTTTAAAAATGCTGTAGAGCACGTGGACAATGCATAGAACATGTACCAGCTTGCTGAACTTTAAAGCCGCCATCACTTTACACCCATTATTTCACATAACCAGACCTGGTTGGAGGTTCAGCGGAGAGAGCCACTAATTGGGATCACTTTTCTTGGTGTGGGTAAGATGTGTGATATCCCAGTGTCTGACTGTCCCAGACTCCACCAGGTTATCCTAATGTACCGTCAGGAAAATGTAGTGTCCCTGTCCACAAGATCTTGTCCACATATTTGTGGTTTGGTGGACCTTCCCTGTGACTGCTTTGTCCAGAGCACAGCTGATATTGTGTATCACGTGCTTATGTAACACCGAGAAAAATAGTGGAGGATGGGAAACGAGTACCGTGGGGCTACCACTGCCAAGAGGTCACAGAAAGACTCAGTTCCCACAAGGTGAAATGGCAACATTTCCAGGGCTAGCAATCTGGCAATGTGGGTGTTTTGTGTTGGACCTGTTTGGATATTTCTGCTTTCTGTTAAACGTCTGGGGCAACTGAATGCTGTGCTGGGACAAAGAAGTGGACGCTGTTACTGACTGTTGTGTCTTTGCAACTGCAGGATGTGGGCAGGAGACATCAGCTCCTACTTCATGGACAGAGGAAGAGGCAGGGGTTTCACCCTCAGACACAAATTTTATACCCAGGCATTCCACCCACCTACTGGGGTGCTTGGCTGCCATGTGCTTTTGCATGCTAGTGGTGCTCAGTTTGGCAGTGTTCTTGCCTCTTCTTAGCTTGGTTTGGCGGATGCTGCAAGTTACAGTTGTTTTGTCTCAAGGAATTTCAGAACAACTGCTACACAGGGGAAAAACGCACCCTTTGCCTGTCATCTAGCTGAGTGGGGGGGTTCTGTGGAACAGTTGTCCGAGCTCCACCTCTGGTCAAACCACTACCTCTTCTTGCCTGTTTTTGTGCTATGGATCCATCCCTCTCTGCACTGTTGTGTTCGCTAGGTGTGTCACGGTGCAAGGTTGGATAAGTGGCCTCATAATCGACCACGTTGCCTTTCAATTCATCAATCTGATCCTTTTCCTGAGTTACGATTTTAGGCTGACCTGTTGGCAACAGTGAATCATCACTGCACTCCACCTCCTCATGACCTTCTTTAATGGTGCATGCTGAGAGGCCTGAAGAATTACAAGGGAACGTAAACAGTTCCTCAGAGTGGCCAGCATCGTGGTCATATATCTCCTGAGACTTTTGATGGTGGGAGGAAGGACGACCAGGTTGAGGATTCAGAGGCACGGCCTCTTGAATACTGAGACTGGACCGTTTGGAAGACTTTGTGGCGCTGTTTGTCAACAAACTGGAGCCTTTGTCTGCCATTCAACTCACCACATTCTAGCACTTGTTGGGGTTCATCAGTTGTGTAGCGCTCTGAGCAAACTTGGACAGGAAGCCAGAATTGGATACAGTCACTTTCTGATCTGTCACAGCCTTGGTGGGCATCGCCACATCGACGTCTCTTAATGTCACCCTTTCTCATATTGAATGCTTTATGCTTATGACAAAAAAAATTTTGGCTTTATTTTTTACAAGTACCCTCACAGAGGTGTTATTTACAAAATCCCTGTATGTAGCAATGTGTGGCTTTTTTTCAGATATCAGCCTTATTATACATGGCAATAGCAGACTCAGGAAAATTACAGGTAAATAGTCACGTTTGCATATCTGAGCAGGCTTTGCACCTGTTTTCTTGCTACGGCCCCATCCCTCTCTGAACTGCTGTGCTCGCTAGGTGTGTCACCATGCCGTGTCTTCCAATTCAACAATCTCATCCTTTGCCTGAGTTGTGATTTTAGGCTGACCTGAAGGCAACTGTGCACAATCACTGCACTCCACCTCCCCATGACCTTCTTTAATAGTGCACATTGAGAGGCCTGAAAAATTACAAGGAATTGTAGATTGTGAGCCCTTGTGGAAAGGGTCCTCTCTCCTCCTGTACCAATTGTGACTTGTAGTGTTCAAGATTATTGTACATGTTTTTATTATGTATACCCCTCCTCACATGTAAAGCGCCATGGAATAAATGGTGCTATAATAATAAATAATAATAATGTAAACAATTCCTTGGAATGGTCAGCATTGTGGTTGTATATCTTCCTGCTATTCAAATTGCTGCTACACATGAGGCATCTGCCCTCTTGATTCAAATGCAAATGGTGTCTGTCAATATTGCTACAGTCTTCATAGACACTATGTGCACTAGCACTTTATTTTATGCATTTATTGACATGCATTTCTACTTGCATGCCTAGCAATTATATATATATATATATATATATATATATGTATATATATATATATATACAGTATATACCACCACTTGTGTTGAGCGATACCTTCCGATATTGGAAAGTATCGGTATCGGATAGGATCGGCCGATATTCAAAAAATATCGGATATCGCCGATACCCGATCCCAATGCAAGTCAATGGGACCAAAATATCGGAATTAAAATAAACCCTTTCTTTCCTTGTAGGTTCATTCTACATGAAGGAAAACAACAAAGAATAAAGCAGGATGTATTTGGGGAGGTGGCGGAGACATTAAAGTCATAGAGGTTTAGCGCAATCAAATAGAATAGCCTTTTTTTTTTTAAAGACGTTCGTAGTGACAAAGATATTGACTATGTAACTTTTTTTTTATTTTGTCAGATATTGATGTTTCACTATTCCACACCCTTCCCCCTTTTTTTTTTACTTTTCCCACACTTTCATCTTCATCATCATCAGCATCTTTGACATCAACTTCTTCACCTTATTCATCTTCTTCTTCATCTTCTACCTATTTTTTTTTTATTACATTCTTCATATTCATTTTATTCAACTATTATTATTATTCCTATAATACATATTCATTTTATTCAACTGTTATTATTATTCCTATTCTACTTCTTCATCATATTCTCATTTGTGACAGGAATTCCCGTAGTTGTTATCTATAAAAGTTTGAAGATTACACCTTCCGTTCTGCCAGTCACAAAAGTTACATTTGTCCGCGTTCAGTTTGGCCTGCAGCATCAGGCTTTATCCAGGGGCACCACGAGGAGGAACGGACTCACCCACATACACTGCTTAGTCTTCTTCTGCATATAATTTAGATAATATCTTTTGCTCTGATATTAAGTGTTATGCTTAATGTTCTTCTGCTCTTTGTTCTGCAGCCTCTTGTTCTTCTGCTTATCGGTCTTCCATGTCGTCGTCTCCAGGGTCGTCGTCTCCAGGGTCGTCGCCTACGCCGTCGTCGTCTACGCCGTCGTCGTCGTCATCGGGGTGGTCTTCCGGGTCGTCGACTTTAGGGTCTTCAACTTGGAAATGTAGCAGAAGGTACAAGAAGGCTGAGAAAATGCCAAGAACCAGCTGATGGAACTGGAACTCGGATGGCTACCCGAAGGTTCAAGAGCCTATGGAACTACCGAGGACCAGCTGACGTTACTGGAACCCGGTTACTAAGCAGGAGGTACCCGTGCTAAAAAGCACTACCAAGGACCGCCTGACATTGGCGGAACTCGGATACCCAGAAGGAGGCACCTAAGCCAAAGGCTCTGCCCGGAACCAGCTGACGTTACTGGAACCAGGATGGGGAGCAGAAGGTACAAGAGCAAAAGACACTGCCGAGAACCAGCTGACGGTACTGGAACCCGGATGGGTAGCCAAAGGTCCAAGAGCCAATGGAACTACCGAGGACCAGCTGACATTACCGGAACCCGGTTACTAAGCAGGAGGTACCCGTGCTAAAAAGCACTACCAAGGACCACCTGACGTTGGTGGAACTTGGATACCCAGAAGGAGGCACCTAAGCCAAAGGCTCTGCCCAGAACCAGCTGACGGTACTGGAACCAGGATGGGGAGCAGAAGGTACAAGAGCAAAAGACACTGCCGAGAACCAGCTGACGGTGCTGGAACCAGGATGTGGACCAGAAGGTCCACAGGAGAGGAGAGAACAGCTAGGCCGCGAGGCAGCCGCAGTTACCGAACCCCAACAGTCCTACAGGGGGAGCTTGGCCTACTGGCACTACAGAACCAGCCTTGACTACCAATTCACGCAGCCCACATAGGAAGCTCCTAAACTGGAGGCACCCTGGAGTTGGCTAACCCGACCGCACCACGACGGGGCAAGCATAGGCGTCTCAGTGAGTTTGACAGTACCCGGAAACAGCTGACGGTGCTGGAACCAGGCTGGGCATGAGGGAGTACCCGTGACAAAAACACTGCCGAGAACCAGCTGGCGGTGCTGGAACCCGGATGCGTCACCCCAGTGTGCAAGAGCCAATGGCACGACCGAGGACCAGCTGACGGTGCTGGAACCCGGTTACTAAGCAGTAGGTGCCCGCGCTTAAAAGCACTACCAAGGACAGCCTGACGTTGGCGGAACTCGGATACCCAGGAGGAGGCACCTAAGCCAAAGGCTCGGCCCGGAACCAGCTGACGGTGCTGGAACCAGGTGGTGGACCCGAAGGTCCACAGGAGAGGAGAGAACAGCTAGGCCGCGAGGCAGCCGCAGTTACCGAACCCCAACAGTCCTACAGGGGGAGCTTGGCCTACTGGCACTACAGAACCAGCCTTGACTACCAATTCACGCAGCCCACATAGGAAGCTCCTAAACTGGAGGCACCCTGGAGTTGGCTAACTCGACCGCAACACGACGGGGCAACGCATAGGTGTCTCAGTGAGTTTGACAGTACCCGGAAACAGCTGACGGTGCTGGAACCAGGCTGGGCACGAGGGAGTACCCGTGACAAAAACACTGCCGAGAACCAGCTGGCGGTGCTGGAACCCGGATGCGTTGCCCCAGTGTGCAAGAGCCAATGGCACGACCGAGGACCAGCTGACGGTGCTGGAACCCGGTTACTAAGCTGTAGGTGCCTGCGCTTAAAAGCACTACCAAGGACCGCCTGGCGTTGGCGGAACTCGGATACCCAGGAGGAGGCACCTAAGCCAAAGGCTTGGCCTGGAACCAGCTGACGGTGCTGGAACCAGGTGGTGGACCACAAGGTCCACAGGAGAGGGGAGAACAGCTAGGCCGCGCGGCAGCCGCAGTTACCGAACCCCAACAGTCCTACAGGGGGAGCTTGGCCTACTGGCACTACAGAACCAGCCTTGACTACCAATTCACGCAGCCCACATAGTAAGCTCCTAAGCTGGAGGCACCCTGGAGTTGGCTAACTCGACCGCAACACGACGGGGCAACGCATAGGTGTCTCAGTGAGTTTGACAGTACCCGGAAACAGCTGACGGTGCTGGAACCAGGCTGGGCACGAGGGAGTACCCGTGACAAAAACACTGCCGAGAACCAGCTGGCGGTGCTGGAACCCGGATGCGTCGCCCCAGTGTGCAAGAGCCAATGGCACGACCGAGGACCAGCTGACGGTGCTGGAACCCGGTTACTAAGCTGTAGGTGCCTGCGCTTAAAAGCACTACCAAGGACCGCCTGGCGTTGGCGGAACTCAGATACCCAGGAGGAGGCACCTAAGCCAAAGGCTCGGCCCGGAACCAGCTGACGGTGCTGGAACCAGGTGGTGGACCCGAAGGTCCACAGGAGAGGAGAGAACAGCTAGGCCGCGAGGCAGCCGCAGTTACCGAACCCCAACAGTCCTACAGGGGGAGCTTGGCCTACTGGCACTACAGAACCAGCCTTGACTACCAATTCACGCAGCCCACATAGGAAGCTCCTAAACTGAAGGCACCCTGGAGTTGGCTAACTCGACCGCAACACGACGGGGCAACACATAGGTGTCTCAGTGAGTTTGACAGTACCCGGAAACAGCTGACGGTGCTGGAACCAGGCTGGGCACGAGGGAGTACCCGTGACAAAAACACTGCCGAGAACCAGCTGGCGGTGCTGGAACCCGGATGCGTTGCCTATTAAAGATTGTCTTCTTAGAGCCCCAACTAGCGGTGTTGGAGCAAAGGGTAAGCAGGGGGAGCAGAGTGTAGGCCGAAGCCTGCACTGGAGGCAGCTTTGTGTCTGCGTTGCGTTTGCAGTACACTTTGCCGGCTACACAGTGGGGGAACAGCTGGCGTTGCTGAACCCCACTGACACAATGGCAGGTGTTTTTCTCTGTGCAGCTAGCACTTCCGGGCAAAAACTTGTGGTGTTAGAGCCCAGGGGCAGCAGGAGGAGGAGAGGAGCAGAGTGTAGGCCGAAGCCTAGTTGAACCAATTTCAAAGGAAACCTTTAACCCACCCTCAGGTGTGACAAAGTACAAGAGACACACCTTGTGCAGTATTAATGCTGCACAGGTCAAAGGTTGCTCTATTAATTTGTCTACTTGCACACGCTGAATGAAAGACGTACACAATTTAGCCTATTCTACAGTCAAACTGTAGTGGAGGCGTGACTTGTCTTTTTAAGGAGACGCAGCACAGGTGTCGCAAATAACGCCTTGGTGCTTGGCGCAGCTTCCTGAGCGTTGTTATTTGCTGTACAGGAGTCTGCGCTCTTGTGTTATCCCTTGGCAATGCCCTGTTAGCGCTGCCCATCTTATGACCTCATTTCATGTTGGCCGGTGTGGTTAACGATGGCCATAAATCCCAGACCCACAGTGCCTTTTCATAAAGTCACACTGCGGTGCTGGGATTCGTGGCCTTGAGCAGTAAAAATATATGAGACGAGGGGGGTTGTGTCGGGCAGGGCGGACGCACAGGCACAGGCAGCCAACCAATGATGTCAGAAGACGGGCAGCGCTACCAAGGGTGGTGCTGCGTACCATTAGAAAGGAAAGTCACACCTCGGGGACAGTGGAATGGTCCCAATGAGACACATTTTGTACGTGTTGAGTTCCACGTTGGCAATGAGAAAAAGTCAACCACCTTGTACAAATACAGCATTACTGCTGTACAAGGTAGCTGTTATACATAGAAACACCTTGGGGTGGGTGGCAGGGTCCCTTTAATTTCAGTTCATGTGACTGCGTGGCGTTTGCAGGTCACGTTGCCGGCTACACAGCAGGGGAACAGCTGGCAGTGCTGAACCCCACTAACACATTGGCTGGTGTTTTTCTCTGTGCAGCTAGCACTTCCGGGCAAAAACTAGCGGTGTTTGAGCCCAGGGTCAGCAGGAGGAGGAGAGGAGCAAAGTGTAGGCCGAAGCCTGCACTGGTGGCAGCTTTTGGTCTGTTGTGCCAGCGTGGCTTGTGCTGGACACGATGCCGGCTACACAGCAGGGGAACAGCTGGCGGTGCTGAACCCCACTGACACAATGGTGGGTGTTTTTCTCTGTGCAGCCTGCACTTCCGGGCCCCAACTGGCGTAGTTAGAGCCCAGGGTCTGCAGGAGGAGCAGAGTGTAGGCCGAAGCCTAATTGAACCAATTTCAAAGGTAACCTTTAACCCACCCTCAGGTGTTACAATGTTGGAGAGCCACACCTTGTGCAGCAGTAAAACTCCACAAGTTAAAGGTTGCTCTTTAAGTTTTGCTCATTGCACACGCAGAATGAAAGACGTACACAATTTAGCCCATTGAACAGTAGAACTGTATTGGAGGCGTGACTTGTCTTTTTAAGGAGACGCAGCACAGGTGCACATAAATAACGCCTTGGTGCTGGGCGCAGCCTCCTGAGCGTTGTTATTTGCTGTACAGGAGTCTGCGCTATTGTGATCCCTTGGCCATGCGCTGTGAGCGCTGCCTGTCTTCTCACCTCATTTCATGTTGGCCGGTGCGGTTAGCAATGGCCATGAATCCCAGACCCGCAGTGTGTTTTCAAAAAACCACACTGCGTGGCTGGGATTCGTGCCCTTGTGCAGTAAATATGTTTGCCGCTCACACATGTCCTTACACCTGCTTCAGACTGGGCGGCCTCAGCTGATCCCTTATCGCCTACCACAGCCATGAGGCCGCACAGTCTGAAGAAGGCGGAAGGAGATGAGTTAAGACAGGCGAACATATGCACTGCACATGCCCATCAATCACACCCTCGCAGCCAAAATATATGAGACGAGGGGGGTTGTGTCGGGCAGGGCGGACGCACAGGCACAGGCAGCCAACCAATGGTGTCAGAAGACGGGCAGCGCTACCAAGGGTGGTGCTGCGTACCATTAGAAAGGAAAGTCACACCTCAGGGACAGTGGAATGGTCTCAATGAGACACATTTTGTACGTGTTGAGTTCCACGTTGGCAATGAGAAAAAGTCAGCCACCTTGTACAATACAGCATTACTGCTGTACAAGGTAGCTGTTATACATAGAAACACCTTGGGGTGGGTGGCAGGGTCCCTTTAATTTCAGTTCATGTGCCTGCGTGGTGTTTGCAGGTCACGTTGCCGGCTACACAGCAGGGGAACAGCTGGCGGTGCTGAACCCCACTAACACATTGGCTGGTGTTTTTCTCTGTGCAGCTAGCACTTCCGGGCAAAAACTAGCGGTGTTTGAGCCCAGGGGCAGCAGGAGGAGGAGAGGAGCAGAGTGTAGGCCGAAGCCTGCACTGGTGGCAGCTTTTGTTCTGTTGTGCCAGCGTGGCTTGTGCTCGACACGTTGCCGACTACACAGCAGGGGAACAGCTGGCGGTGCTGAACCCCACTGACACATCAGCTAGTGTTTTTTCTGTGTAGACAACACTTCCAGGTGGCAACTGACAGTGTTGAAACCCAGGGACTCAAAGAGGAGCAGAGTGTAGGCCGAAGCCTGCAGTGGAGCAAGTTGAAAGGGAACCTTTAACCCCCCCCCCCCCCAGGCATTTGTTGCTGAAAGAGCCATCTTGTACAGCAGTAATACTGCACATGGAATATGGTGGCTCCTAAAATTATGCTCCTTGCAAACGCTGAAGTACACACTCATATAATGTGTCCCCTCACACCGTCAAACCGTCCCGGAAGTGGGACTTTCCTTTGAAATGTGACACAGCACAGCCGTCATTCCAACCCCCTTGGTGCCGTGTGCCACCTCCTCAACGTTGTTTGGTTCTGTCACGGAGCCCGCGCTGTAATGTTATCCCTTGGCCATGCACAGTTAACGGTGCCCGTCTTCTGACATCATTTAGGTGTCAGGCTGGCAGTGCCTGTGCGTCCAAGCTGCCCGAGATCCAACCTCGCAGTGTCATCTAATGTAATCCCACTGCGGGTCAGGGATCCATGGGCATGCGCAGTGCATATCATCGCCTCTCACTCACCTCCTTCCTGCTTCTTCAGACTGTGCGGCGTCACGGCCGTGGCATGCTATTAGGGATCAGCTGACGCCGCCTAGTCTGAAGAAGCGTGAAGAAGGGGAGTGAGAGGCTAGTATATGCACTGCGCATGGCCATGGATACCAGGCCCACTGTGGGATCACATTAGACGACACTGCGAGGTGGGATTTCGGGCAGCGTGTACGCAAAGGTGCAGCCAGGACGACAACAAATGATGTCAGAGGCCGGGCAGCGCAAACTGTGCATGGCCAAGGGATAACATAACAGCGCAGGGTCCATGACGGAATCAAACAACGCTAAGGAGGCAGCGCACGGTGCCAAGGGGGTAGCAATGACGGCTGTGCTGTGTCACATTACAAAGGAAAGTCCCACCTCCGGGACGGTTGGACGGTGTGAGGGGACACATTACATGAGTGTGTAGTTCAGCGTTTGCAAGGAGCATAATTTCAAGAGCGACCTTTTCCTTGTGCAGTATTAGTGCTGCACAAGGTGGCTCTTTCAGTAACAAACGCCTGGGGGGGGGGACAGGTCCCCTTACATTTTAGTTGTGCCAGCGTGGCGGTCGCATGACACGTTGCCGGATACACAGCTGGGGATCAGCTGACGTTACTGAACCCCAATAACAGAGGAGCGACTGTTGACTGTGCAGACAGCACTTCCAGGCACCAACTGGCGGTGTTAGAGCCCAGGGACAGCAAGAGGAGCAGATTGGAGGTATTGCCGCACACACAGCTGGGGATCAGCTGACGTTACTGAACCCCAATAACAGAGGAGTGACTGTTGACTGTGCAGACAGCACTTCCAGGCACCAACTGGCGGTGTTAGAGCCCAGGGACAGCAGGAGGAGCAGATTGGAGGTATTGCCGCACACACAGCTGGGGATCAGCTGACGTTACTGAACCCCAATAACAGAGCGACTGTTGACTGTGCAGACAGCACTTGCAGGCACCAACTGGCGGTGTTAGAGCCCAGGGACAGCAGGAGGAGCAGAGGAACAGAGTGTAGGCCGAAGCCTGATTGGAGCAAGTTGAAAGGGAACCTTTAACCCCCCCCAAGACGTTTGTAGCTGAAAGAGCCATCTTGTGCAGCACTAAGGATGCAAAAGGAAAAGGTTGCTCTTTTAATTATGCTCCTTGCAAACACAGAAGTAAACACTAAAAATGTGTCCCCTTATACCGTAAAACCGTCCTGGAGGTGGGAATTCCCTTCGCAATGGGACGCAGCACAGCTGTCATTCCTATCCCCTTGGTGCCGTGCGCTGCCTCCTCAGCGTTGTTTTAAGCTGTCACGGAGCCTGCGCTGTTCTGTTATCCCTTGGCCATGCCCAATTTGCGCTGCCTGTCTTCTGACATAATTTGGTGTCAGGCTGTCAGTGCCTTTGCGTCCACGCTGCTCCAGATCTCACCTCGCAGTGTCGTCTATTGTAATCCCACTGCGGGCCTTGGATCCATGGACATGCACAGTGCATATCCTCGACTCTCACTCCCCTCCTTCCCTCTTCTTCAGACTGTGCGGCGTCACGGCCGTGGCATGCTATTAGGGATCAGCTGACGGCGCACAGTCTAAAGAAGGCAGAGGGAGATGGGCGAGAGCCCGAGGTGAAGATATGCACTGCGCATGCCCATGGATCCCAGGCTCGCAGTGTGATTCAATCAGAAGACACTGCGAGGCGGGTTCTCGGGCAGCGCGGGCGCACAGGCGCAGCCATCCTGACACCAAATTATGTCAGAAGATAGGCAGCGCAAACTGGCCATGGCTAAGGGATAACAGAACAGCGCAGGCTCCGTGACAGCTTAAAACAACGCTGAGGAGGCAGCGCATGGCACCAAGGGGGTAGGAATGACGGCTGTGCTGCATCACATTATGAAGGAAAGTCCCAGTTCTGGGACGGTATAACGGTATCAGTGAACACATTTTATAAGTGTTAAGTTCTGCGTGTGCAAGGAGCTAAAATAAAAGAGCTACCTTTTCCTTGTGCAACATTACTGCTGCACAAGATGGCTCTTTCAGTAACAAAAGCCGAGGGGGGGGGGACAGGTTCCCTTACATTTAGGTTGTTGTGCCAGCGTGGCGGTCGCAGGACACATTGCCGGCTACACAGCTGGGGATCAGCTGACGTTACTGAAACCCAATAACACTGGGTCGTATGTTTAGACTGTGCAGCCTGCACTTCTGAGCCGCAACTGGCGGTGTTGGAGCCCAGGAATAGCAGTTCAGGTGGTAGAAAGATGAACACATCAGGAGACCTGGATGACACCCAATTACTTAATCAGGCAGAGGAGTGGCAAATTCCTGCGAGATCCAGGCCTGGTTCATTTTCAGGAAAGTAAGCCGGTCAACGTTATCGGAGGATAGTCGCATGCGGCACTAAAGACACGTTCTGATAAGACACTAGCCGCAGGGCAAGCCAGCACCTCCAATGCATACTGGCTTAGCTCTGGCCATGTATCCAGCTTAGAGACCCAAAACTTGAACGGGGAAGAGCCGTCTGGGAGTACAGTAAGAGGGCAAGCCATGTAGTCTGTCACCATCTGACGGAACCGTTGCCTCCTGCTGACTGGAGCCGCCGGTGATGGTGTAGACATTTGGGGCGGGCACACAAAAGTTTTCCACAGTTGTGCCATACTTGGCTTGCCTTGGGCAGAGGCACTGCTTCTGCTCCCTCTTTGTGCAGAGCCTCCTCCTCCACTGCCTCGACGCACTGAGCTGCTTTGTAAAGCACTAGCAGCACTCCTCTCAGTTGGACTGGAGAAGATGATGGAATTCACCAGTGTGTCGTGGTACTCCCGCATTTTACGCTCCCGTGTCAACGCCGGGATGAGGTTTTGGACATTGTCACGGTAGCGAGGATCGAGGAGGGCGTACACCCAATAATCAGGCACGTTGAGAATGTGGTCGATGCGGCGGTCGTCTCTCAGGCACTGCAACATGAACTCAACCATGTGCTGCAGACTGCCAAATGGCCCAGAAACGCTGTCCCCTGCTTGAGACATGATCTCTGCCCGCTCTTCATCACCCCACCCTCGCTGTACACACTGACCACTGGACAATGGTGGAACTCCCTCCTCTGGACGTAGCTCTTCCTCGTCCATTGACTCCTCCTCATCCTCCTCACAAAGGGTCCCCTGCCGACCCCTTTGTAAGGAACCACGTGGCGCTGACTGTCCAGAACCTGATGGAAAAGGTGACTCCTCATCCTCCACCTCTTCCACATCATCCCTTATCCCTTGCAGGGTTTCTTGAAGCAAGCAGATAAGGGGGACAGTCATGCTGACTAGTGCATCATCTGCACTTGCCATCCGCGTGGAATAATCAAAAGGACGCAAAACCTGGCTGACGTCCTTCATAGTGGCCCACTCTGTGGTTGTGAAGTCTGAGCGGCGCTGACTGCGACTTCTTTGCGCCTGATGCAGCTGGTACTCCATTACTGCTTGCTGCTGCTCACACAACCGCTCCAACATATGTAACGTGGACTTCCACCTGGTAGGTAGGTCACATATGATGCGATGTTCAGGAAGGCGAAACCGACGCTGCAGAGCAGCAATGCGGGATCTTGCCAAGCTGGAACGCCGCAAGTGAGCACACTCTAGGCGGGCCTTGTGCAGAAGTGCATCAAGATCCGGATAGTCCCTCAGAAAACTCTGCACAACCAAATTGAGCACATGTGCCAGACATGGGATGTGAGTGAGGTTGCCAAGGCCTAAGGCTGCCACCAGATTTCGGCCATTGTCACACACTACCATGCCTGGCTGGAGATTCGCTGGCACAAACCACACATCGCTCTCCTGCTTTAGGGCATTCCAGAGCTCCTGTGCTGTGTGGCTTCAATTCCCCAAAGAAACTAATTTCAAAACGGCCTGCTGACGTTTGGCCACGGCTGTGCTCATGTCAGTCGTAACAGGTAAACGTTCACGGGTCCATGTGGAGGTGGACTGTGACGGATCCTGCAGCGAGGAATCTGAGGAACTGGTGTAAGAGGAGGAATCAATGCGTACAGACTGGATTCCTGCAATCCTTGGAGTGGGCAGGACACGTCCTGCGCCACTCGCACGGTCTGTACCCGGCTCAACAACATTAACCCAATGGGCAGTGACGGAAAGGTATCGCCCCTGTCCATGTTGACTGATCCACGCATCGGTGGTGAGGTGGACCTTGCTACTGACGGCGTTCAGTAGCGCATGTTTTATTTGTCCCTCCACATGCTTGTGCAGGGCAGGGACAGCTTGCCTGCTGAAGTAAAAGCGGCTGGGCACCTGGTACTGTGGGACTGCCAATGCCATCAAGTCATGGAAGCTGTCAGTCTCCACCAGCCTGAATGAGAGCATTTCCAGGGACAGAAGTTTGGCAATGCCTGCATTCAGAGCCTGTGCTCGGGGGTGGTTTGCCGAGAATGCCCGCCTTTTCTCCCATGCCTGTACTACCGATGGCTGTAGACTAGGCTGGGAGTGTGAGGATGACTGGGAACGTGGTGCTGTGGGTGGAATTACACTAGGTCTCTGGACAACAGTGCCAGAGGTTCTTCCATGGCGATCCAAGGAGGAAGCCGAACCAGCTGTGCGTGAGCTGGAGGAAGAAGCAACACGAGCTGAAGAGGTGGTAGCTGCTGCTGTTGGTTGGCCAAGGTCTTCAGTGTGTTTTTAGAACTCCACCGCGTGCCTGGTCCGCACATGTTTCCACATATTTGTCGTATTGAGGTTGCTGACACTTTTACCTCTTTTTACTTTCTGATGACACAGCTTGCATTTGACAAAACAAATGTCATCTGCAACTGTGTCAAAAAAGGACCAGGCACTGCAAGTCTTGGGAGCGCCCTTTTTGGCTTTTGAAAGAGACAGGCTCCTAACTGGTGCCAAAGTGGAGGCTACAGGCTCTGCAGTCTTCCCCCTCCCTCTCCCTCTGTGGCCCGTTAGGGGAATCTCTTCCTCTGAGCTGCTCCCACCACCTTCCTGTTCCTCACGCCACGATGGGTCAAGGACCTCATCATCTCCACTACCCTCTGCCACCAACTGCTCCTCCTGGGTAGTCTCGGCAGCACAGTACGCACCAGAAAGCAGCACCTGAGTTTCATCATCAGATGCGTACTGCGCTGTGGTCACCGCAGGCACTGACCCACCCGCCTCTTCAGAGTCAGAGAGACAAAGCTGTTTTGCATCACTGCACACTGCCTCTTCTTCCATTTCTCTAATACTGCTTGGCTGGCCCCCTGTTTACAAGCCAAGAGATTCAGAGAACAGAAGTAGAGACTGCTCCTGTCCTGGGCTCTCTGACTGCCTGGCCAATTTGGCAGGTGGTGAAGAGACAGATGTCTGCTCTCCAGTGGTCTGTGCCTGAGAGGATGTGGCACTAATTGAAGTCGATGCGTTAGCTGCCATCCATCCGACAACGGCTTCAATTTGATCTTCACGCAGCAGCGGTGCACGGCGCTCTCCGACAAAGCTGCGCATGAAGGACTGTTCCCTGCTGAAACTGAGTGACGAAGAGTCACCGGTGCCCGCAGCAGGCACAGAATCACCACGTCCTCTCCCTGCTCCTCTCCCTGCTCTGCGCCCACGCCCACGCCCACGTGCCTTACTCCCTGCCCTCTTCATCTTGGTTGACAGATAAAGATAAGCAGAAAAGTACTAAGGCCTTAGTGTGCTTATTCCTGAAATGCTCCTCCTAACAGGTGTAAGAAACACTAATGTTGTAAAGTGTGGACTAGACTTTATTATTGATAAAATGTGGCCTACACAAGTGTTAAGTGGTGGTTGGTGAACTTTACTTTTTTTTTGTGCAGATCGGGCTACAGAGCGAGTTTAACTCACACGGAGACCGTGCAGACAGCCGTAAACGGCGCTGCAAGGCCCAAAAACCCTCCTCTAGGTTATCCTATCTAGTGTTTTTCCACTATTTAGCTGGAGACGGGTGGAAAGACACTAATAGGAATTTTTTAAATAATTTTTAAACAGGCTGCACTAGTTGAAAAAAATGAAAAGTTATTGAACGGTATGAGGCAGTGACAAACCCTGAGCTGAATACAACGGTCTGTCGCTGCACACAGACTACAGGGCGAGCTGCGCTCACACAGAGACCGTGCAGACAGCCGTAAACGGCGCTGCAAGGCCCAAAAACCCTCCTCTAGGTTATCCTATCTAGTGTTTTTCCACTATTTTGCTGGAGACGGGTGGAAAGACACTAATAGGAAATTTTTAAAAAATTTTTCAACAGGCTGCACTATTTGAAAAAAGGACAAGTTATTTTACAGTATGAGGCAGTGACAAAACCCTGAGCTGAATACAACCGGCTGTGGCTGCACACAGACTACAGGGTGAGCTGCGCTCACACGGAGACCGTGCAGACAGCCGTAAACGGCGCTGCAAGGCCCAAAAAACCCCCTCTAGGTTATCCTATCTAGTGTTTTTCCACTATTTGGCTGGGGACAGGTGGAAAGACACTAATAGGAAATTTTAGAAAAAATGTGCAGCAGGCTGCACTATGAGCAAAAAAGGACAATGGATAGAACTGTGTGAGGCAGTGTGAACCCCCCCTGAGCTGAATACAACCTGGTATATGGCTGCACACAGACTACAGAGTGAGCTGCACACACACACACACTGAGACCTTGCAGAACACTGTTAAAACAGCGCTGCAAGGCAAGAGCAAGGTGAACTGAACAGTGAACACAGCGTTTGCTAAATTAGCCTTGGAAAACCAAAATAAAGCAATTAGCTATCTCAACTGGCCCTCAGTTAGAACACAGCGTCCTGTCCCTAACTGAAATCACAGCAGAGTGAGCGCAAAATGGCGGCAGCGTTTTTTATAGTGCAGAGTGACATCATTTCAGCAGCCAATCACAGCCTTGCCAGTACTTACATGCCCACCATGCTAAACAGGATGTGCCCACACTTCCATTCATTCCTCATTGGCTGCTGCGTTCAGTTTGAATTATGGGAACTTCCGATTCCGGTATCCGATACGCGGGAAGTATCGGAATTCGGTATCGGAATTCTGATACCGCAAGTATCGTCCGATACCCGATACTTGCGGTATCGGAATGCTCAACACTAACCACCACATCAAAACCCTGTCATGGGCATCCTTGAACTCCATTGAAAACCTCTGGAATGTAATCAAGAGGATGATGGATAGTCACAAGCCATCAAACAAAGAAGAACTGCTTAAATTTTTGCACCCGAAGCTGTGTGACAGACTGATGGAGAGCATGGCTGTAAAGAAGCCTCCACCAGGGGGACCTGGTGAGGGAAGAGAGGTTAAACACTAAGCGAAGTAACACAGAGCTCAAGCACAGGTTTCACAGGTAATGAGAGAAGTCAGACAAGCCAATGTAATACACAGAGATATCAGCACTGTACACAGGGGCAGTCAGGAGAATAGTCAGGGACACGCAAGGAATCAGAGCCTACCGGGAACGTGGTAACCAAAATGTGAGATGTAAGACAAAGTCAGGGTACAAGGTCAGAACCAGGAGGGTAACGTGGTATCAGAGACAGAAAGCAAGAGCCAAAGACTAGGGAACAGATCAAGTGATACACGGGTATGGGCAGTCAGAGACACAAGGATAACCAAAATCAGGATACAGGTCAGAGGCTCAAGCTGGGAAGCATGAACTATCCCTAACAGTGGTAGACAGGCTGTGAGGGACTGAAATAGCCCAGCTAGCTCAAGAACGAGGCTGAGGAGATTAACCCCCGCATGACCAGTCTCAAAAGAGGAAAGATGAAAATAAACTTCGGACTGGACCATGACAATGGCAAGACGCATGAAAGCTGTGATTGAAAATCATGTTTAGGGTATGTGCACACGTTGCAGAAAACACAGATGCGTTTTTGCGCGTTTTTGATGCTTTTTTTGATGCGTTTTTGTATGCTTTTTTGAAAGCTAAATAAAGATGTATTTTTCAGAAAAAAAAATTGTAATGTCATTTCTTGTCCAACCTCTTCTTTTACATTTGTCCAACCCACACTCCATTACACGCACAGATAGACAGACAGACAGACAGACAGACTGACAGACAGACAGATAGATAGACAGATAATAGATAGATATAAATATAGATAGATGGATATATGAATAGATAGATCTATGTAACTATCTATAGATATATGTATGGATAGATATGTCTATGGATAGATGTAGATAGACATATGGATAGTTAGGCTACTTTGACACATCAGTTTTTTTCCATCAGGCAGGATCCGGCGAATTTTTGAAAAAAAACAGATCCATTGCAAGTAGTGAAAAACTTATACAACTGATCTGCTTTTTTGAGAGAGAGAATGGAAAATGTGCATGATTTGAAAGGAAAAATGCAGGAAAAAACAGATTCGGAGGCCGGATTCATCATTTCACATCTCAGTTTCATATGTTTTTCGCCGCATCAGTCGCTGGGCGTTTTTTCGCTGGACAGAAAAAACGTTCCTCTGTACGTTTTCTCCGTCTGCCAGAAACAGCATTTTTGATGGATCCGGCAAAAAACGGATGAAACGTGTGGCCATCAGGCGCAATCCGGTGCTAATACAACTTTATGAGAAAAAATGGATCCGGTGAAAAAAAAAACAGGATCCGTTTTTTTTAAAACTCGTCGGATTGTGCCTGATGGAAAAAGCCTGATGTGTGAAAGTAGCCAGATAGATATATGGATAGATATATCTATGTATGTATGTATAGATATTAATACATATCTATCTATTTATTTATCTATCTATAAATATATCTATAGATAGATATATCCATAGTTATATCTATAAATATATCCATAGTTATATCTATGGATATATCCATAGTTATATCTATAGATATATACATAGAAATCCATCTATAGATACATAGATTTATCCATAGATATATCCATAGTTATAGCAAGGCCGTTGTTGATTAATGAACATGTTTAATTTAAAAAAATGGAAAAAAAATGGCGTGGGCTCCCGCTTTCTGCACCAGAGGGGGAAAGCTGACAGCCGAGGGCCAATATTTGTAGCCTGGGAAAGGGGTAATACCCCATGGCCCCTTCCCAGGCTATGAATATCAGCCCGCAGCTGTCTGTGTAGCCTTTACTGGCTATTAAAATAGGGGGACCCCCAAAAAAATTACATGGGGTCCCCCTATATTTTATAGCCAGAAAGGCTATGCAGACAGCTGCTGGCTGATATTCATAGCCTAGAGAGGGGCCATGGATATTTGCCCCCCCCGGCTACAAATACCAGCACCCAGCCGCCCCAAAAATGTAAGATGCGCCAATTCTGGCATTTAGCCCCTCTCTTCCCACTCCCCTGTAGCGGTGGGATATGGGGTAATAAGGGGTTAATGTCACCTTGCTAATGTAAGGTGATATTAAGCCAAGTTAATAATGGAGAGGCATCAATAAGACACCTATCCATTACTAATCCTTTAGTAGTGAAAGAGTTAAATAAAAAAAGACACAGCCAGAAAAAAGTATTTTAATATTCTTAATTTCACCATACTTATCATTCTCGATCACCTGCAAAAAATTAAAAATAATAAACCACACGTATACTCACTTTCCGCCGTAGTCCAATTAATAACGAGTGTCCCGCAACGATCTCCCCTATAGAACTGTTGCATCAGGTGATGTCACCGCTCTATAAGGCTTCCAGTGACACACTGACAGGAGACAATGTCTCCTGCAGTGCATCACTGAAGAGGTTACCTGAGTTCAAGGTCTCACTTTATGGCAAAGCTGCGTGGGAATTTTCCCACACAGCAGTGCAACAAGTGAAAGTACGGACTATTTCTCACAGCGGTGGAGAAATACAGTGCGGAAGGATACCTTCCGTCATTCCATTGCTGGAGCCCCTGGAGAGCGGTCGCATCAGCTGATGTGTCTGCTCTCCCTGGGAGATCGTCGTGGGACACTCATATTAATTGGATATCTGCGGATCAGGGAGTATATTGTTTGTTTAATATTTTAATATTTTTTACAGGTGAGCAAGGGCTTCGGGGATCAAGGTGATGGTGAGTATGCACTCTATGTTGTATGTACTGTATGTCTATATGTATATGTTGTATGTATCGTATGTTGTATGTACTAAAATCTTCACGGCTCGGGGGTGCATATACAAGGAGTGTACAAGCTCAAACAATGACTGTTTCGCGCTGCTTGAGCGCTTCAACGTGTTTGTGAAACCCGCTGAAGCACTCAAGCAGCACGAAACGGCTGTCGTTTGAGCTTGTACACTACTTGTATATGCACCCCTGAGCCGTGAAGATTTTAATGCAATAAAGATTCATCTGCTTTGAAGATCAGTGAGTGCTGCCACTTCTTCCTTCTAATGATTTACAACAATGTGTCTTCTGGGCTTAGCACCCTAGATCAGCTGGCCAGCGTCTGCTGACAGCCGGCATGTTCACAGAGCCTGAAATTTGATGGTGAGGTCAGCTGTTTTCTCATTCAGTGACTTGTTGTATCTACTGTTGTATGTTCTGGTGTATGTTGTATGAACTGTATGTCATATGTTGTATGTAATGTTGTATGTTGTATGTACTGTTGTGTCATTTGTTGTATGTTCTGTTGTATGTTGTATGTACTGTTGTATGTTATATGTTGTAGATTCTGTTGTATCTTATATGTACCGTTGCATGTTGTATGTTATATGTTGTATGTAATGTTGTATGTTATATGTTGTATGTTCTGTTGCATGTTGTATGTACAGTATGCCATATGTTGTATGTACTGTTGTATGTTGCATGCACAGTATGTCATACAGTATATTATGAGAAATAGTAAGATAATACTTATCTTGATTCATATTGTCTTCCAGAAAAAAACAGAACATAGCAGACATTACTGCGTATGGACACTGAAATAATATTGTACATAACAGCCTAGGCGCTAGAAGTCCTAAAACTGTAAGATTCCCTTTGTTAGATGACCTTTTGTTAACTGTTATGTCTGTGTCTGCTCAGATTTGCCCTTTTTATAATTTTGTCTGGCAGTTTAAATCTTTCCTGTGTTGCAAATGTGTAAATGAATTAATTATTTTGTCTCAAATGTATAACCTGTGCTTTCAAATATTAGTTAATAAGCTTTTAACCTCTCAAACTTCATGTCAGTTTGATTAATGGTACTGTCTAACTGCAAGTCAATCCAAACACTCAGTAACTAAATTCCCTATTAAGACAGTAGCGTAAATCATTATTTTATTCTTTAAATGGTTTGTGCAGCCCAAAATCTGCAGTTACTCTGTGTGACTGCAGACTTATGAATCCCCCCAGCACACGCACTGTACGCTGCGGGGATTCGTCGTTTTCTGACCCGGCACTGGAGTTATTAATACTCCCGGCATCACTTCCATGCACATGTATTGAGCGTGTGCTGGGGGATTCATAAGTCTGCAGTCACACAGCGTGACTGCAAACTTAACGACTTGGACCACACAACCCCCTTAAACTTTATTTTGATACAATGATATTATTATTATTATTATTTATTGTTATTCCATGTTACTTTGCTTGCAGGAGTTTCTATGACTGAATAAGGTTTTTATTCACACTTATATGCAATTGTAGTTGCAAAATACACTGCATGTACAATTTAATGCTGGTTAGTCCTTTGTTGTGCCTAATAAACATACAGCATTAATCCTTCAAGTTCTTAAAGCAGTGCAATGGGGGATTATGAAGTGTTTTAACAAAATCTCATTGAACATACAGTATTGAAATTCATACAGAATACCAGATATGCGATATATATTATATTATTGGTTCTGAATTCTGTACCCACTTCTTATAGAACTGGATCAGTGTAATTAAGGAAATTCGACTTTGACTTAATAAATTGAAGGAAATTCTAGAATTCCTAACTCTGCTACTTCTACTTGTAAATTTTAGGCAAGGAAACACATTACAAATGTTTTAATAACAAGTGTAGATAAGAAACATAGATGCTAAATCCTTGGGAGTGTCATGCTAGAGCTAACCAACTACAGTAGGTTACTATTAATCATCTTGACAGTTCTCGTATTAAAATATATTAGATTTGAGTTTTTAAACCCATGGGTGAAATCTTGCTACCTACTTAATTACTTACTACATTTGTAATATAGTGCCTACATTTTACAGCTATCTAGTTTTCCTGAAGTGTCATTAAAATTTCTACTTTTTAAGCTCCATTTCCAGGAAAGTTTGTCCGTTACTTTTTTTTAGATTATATAAATAATTCATCTCACAGGATCATTAGAAAATTATGTAGCTGTACATGATAAAAATAACAGTGATAGACACAGACAGAGGTGGGCCCTTGTGTAAGAACAGTAACTGGGCTCCACTTTATGTCAGTGACCAAAGCTTCTCTAGTGGTGCAAGTGGGCCCTCTTACCTCTTGGGCCCCTAGCTGAGTGCGCAGGTTGCACCAATGGTGTGTCCATCACTGAAGAATAAATCATCTATGAACTCCAAAAATTGTCTCTTCATCTGCAGCAGTTGAGGTTAGAATTAAAATTCCAGCCCCTAAATTAGTTCTCCTTACAGTGCCAGGTACAGTGATCGAGACCCCACAGAGTCGGCAACACATACAGTGCCAGCTACAGTAAGCCCTCACAGAGTGCGTGGCCAGAGTTTGGTAATATAGCCTGATGATTTGTAGTTTAGTTGAACCCCCGCAATTCCATATCTCTTGGTTGTCCATATCTGTTCAGGAGCGCATCATATATTTAAGGCCTGATTAATGATTTCAGAATTGCTTTACATCACTTTTCTCATTTTGTCTTGTGTTATTCACTTAGGGTGTTTTTTGCAACAAATTTATCAAATATGGGTCATGAATTTTGCACAAAAGCAAGAATGGTGTTTTTTCCAATTTAACTGTTTTTGCGACTTTTTGGTGGAAAATATCTCACGTTTTGAAAAAATTACATAAATTGGACTAGATTCTCTGGTATGCATAAAATCCTATAATGGAAGGGGAGAGAGGTCAATTCACCAACTTGAATCTTCCATATGCAAGAAACTCCATTCTGATCACAGATGTAAAAACAAAAAATGAAGAACATATTCCAGCTCCAGGATGAGTTAAAAGGATTTCTTTGATTTAATAAATGCTAAAATAGCATGGCACTAAGCACAGTAACACAGGTAAAAAGTGGTGCATTTCAACCACAACTGCGGTTTTTATCTGAGCATAAAATCTTACTCCAGGAGGGGAATGGAGTACATTGATAGGGACAAATTTAGCAATTAATGAATTAGGCAAAAACAAAGGCAAAGACATGCAAAATAGATTAAAAAGGCAAAAATGAAAAGATGAATTTGGTGCAAACCAAAAAAAGGTGCAAAACAGCAAAAAATTGACAAAAACAAACACAAATGCAATGATAAATCAAGCCCCAATATCACATTTATAAATTACAACTAATGACTGCCATAACAAGCCAATAGGGTATGGCACATGAGTAAATATTGATAAGACAATATGACTTTCCTCAATGAGTACATGGCTATTCAATCAGTCATTGTAAATTGTGTTTTAATTCTCTGTTTTTTTATTTGAGATATTTCCAATTTCATTAAAGATAACATTTATCTTTAATCCATTGGGTTTCCTGTAGGAAGACTATTTATGGATGAAGAAGGAGCTTTTTTATCACTTAAATAGGTGTACTTAGCTATTTTAATGAAGGCACAGGGGTAATCACAGATGCAATCATCCTATCGACCAATTCTATCTTTTGGGAAAAAAGTATGAAGTAAAATTTCAATTTGGGGAGTAAAACTCTGTACCAGAAAAAAAAGATATATAAAAAAAATCTTAGCACGTGTTCATATATGTAGGTTATTTACGCTTGTGGTGAATGTACAACTTTATCCAGAAAATTATGGTGATGGAGTCATCTTGGTCAATGACAGAATGTCTGTGTAGCCTTCTAAGAGAAAATGTGGCAGCTCATTTAGTTTCTCACATTATGCCATTAGTGAATTTCTGATTGTTTTGATGGTTTTGATTTTATAATTTGTCCTGCAAAATACACGCTAATATGTAATAGTTATATTAACATAAGAATAATGTAAACATTTATGTCTACTTTTAACATTGTTGTACATTGTAGCAATTTGTAAGTGTATATAGCACTTTTTTTTCATCATCACATCTTTTGTGAGTGTTTTTGGGAGAAAAAAGCTCTGAAAGTGGAACTTTAATATATCAACCATGAACATCAGAAACTTTGTAAATCATATAAAGTACAATAATGCTCTAGGTGGGAAAGCAAATATATTTGAATAAAATAACTGAATTCCTCCAAAGCTGCAGAAGTGTGCTGAAGAAAGCAGAAATGTTAACCATTTCATTTTTTTATTTTTATTTGTAAGTTATTTAGAAATTTTAAGTTAACTTAAGGTTATTAGTTGTTAATTACTATATTTGTTTTAAAGTATGTTGACAAATGTGTAAAACATTTCAATAAGATCCTCCAATTTTTGTTGGTTGCTTAATTTTTTTTTTATTTGACCTAAAAGTCTCTACTGTAACTTTGCGACAGGTGTCTTGGGGGATAATATATTCATCAGCAGCTAATAAAATATTGATGGGGCAGAGATTATGCTGTCTGACTACCTTACATCCATTCTTAGATCAAGCATCCAGACGTCATTTTATGACATGCCAGAATCCCATGCTGTCTGTCTCTCTTTTTTTGAGCCCTGTAAAGTTTTATTTATATCTGTGGCCAGTTGATAGAAAAAACTGCATAAGGGATTGTTAAGGGCATGCTTACTATCTTTGACTGTTTTCACAATATGACTTTGCAATGCACAAATTACAAACATGACTACTCAGAAATAAATGAATTACAATGTACGGTAAGTATTGTGATCAACTCTAGAGTAATTCAACACTTAACAGTGAAAATAATTGCTAGTCAGCCTGTTACATTATCAGAGAATCAGATGTATTATGATTAATTCCTTGGCTAACCTGTTTGGCTTAAAGAGGTTTTAAGGTTTCAGCAAATAAAGGTTATTTTTATATAGTGAAAAGGTATAAAAATTCTCATATATTTTCTGTACCAATTCAGCCTATTATCATTCATGGCTTACTTCCAGAGAAAATCTGCTCTGATGTGATAGGCACAGAGATATTCAGACCATTACAGTAACTGTATGCTTAGGATACTGTGTCAATGCAGTAGCCAATGATTAGGTAGAAATGGTATACAACCCCTGGCAAAAAATTATGGAATCACCAGTCTTGGAGGATGTTGATTCCATTGCTTAATTTTGTAGAAACAAAGGAGATCACAGACATGGCACAAAACTTAAGTCATTTCAAATGGCAACTTTCTGGCTTTAACAAATACTATAAGAAATCAAGAACAAAAAATGTGGTAGTCAGTATGGTTACTTTTTTAACCAAGCATAGGGGAAAAATTATGGAATCACTCAATTCTGAGGAAAAAATTATGGAATCATGAAAAACAAACAAAAAACACTCCAAAACATTACTAATATTTTGTTGCCCTATCTCTGGCTTTTATAACAGCTTGCAGTCTGTGAGGCATTGACTTAATGAGTGTCAAACAGTACTCTTCATCAATCTGGCTCTAACTTTCTCTGATTGCTGTTGCCAGATCAGCTTTGCAGGTTGGAGCCTTGTCAGGGACCATTTTTTTCAACTTCCACCAAAGGTTTTCAATTGGATTGAGATCCGGACTATTTGCAGGCCATGACATTGACCATATGTGTCTTTTTTCAAGGAATGTATTCACAGTTTTTGCTCTATGGCAGGATGCATTATCATCTTGAAAAATGATTTCATTATCCTTTCAATTGATGGGATAAGAAAAGTGTCCAAAATATCAACAAATATCAACAGAAACTTGTGCATTTATTGAAGATGTAATGACAGCCATCTCCCAAATGCCTTTACCTAACATGCAGCCCCATATCATCAATGACTGTGGAAATTTGCATGTTCTCTTTAGGCAGTCATCTTTATAAATCTCATTGGAACAGCACCAAACAAAAGTTTCAGCACCATCACCTTGCCCAATGCACATTCACGATTCATCACTGAATATAACTTTCATCCAGTCATCCACAGTCCATGATTGCTTTTCCTTAGCCCATTGTAACCTTGTTTATTTTTGTTTAGGTGTTAATGATGGCTCTTGTTTAGCTTTTCTGTAAGTAAATCCCATTTCCCTTAGGCTGTTTCTTACATTTCAGTCACAGACGTTGACTCCTGTTTCCACCCATTCGTTCCTCATTTGTTTGTTCTGCATTTCCTGTTTTGGAGAAATATTGCTTTAAGTTTTCCGTTTTGATGCTTTGATGTCTTCCTTGGTCTACCAGTATGTTTGCCTTCCCATGTTGTTTGTATTTGATCCAGATTTTAGACACAGCTGATTGTGAACAACCAACATCTTTTGCAACATGGAGTGATGATTTATCCTCTTTTAAGAGTTTGATAATCCTCTCCTTTGTTTCAATTTTCATCTCTCGTGTTGGAGCTATGATTCATGTCAGGCCACATGGTGCAACAGCTCTCCAAGATGCGATCACACCTTTTTAGATGCAGACTAACGAGCATATCTAATTTGATGCAGGTGTTATTTTTTGGTATCAACATAATTTTTTCCTCAGAATTGAGTGATTCCATAATTTTTACCCTATGCTTGGTTAAAAAGTAACCATTACTGACTACCACATTTTTTGTTCTTGATTTCTTTTAGTATTTCTTAAAGCCAGAAAGTTGCCATTTGAAATGACTTTAGTTTTGTGCCATGTCTGTTATCTCCTTTTTTCTACAACATTAAACAACTGAATCAACATCCTCCAAATCCGGTGATGCCATAATTTTTGCCAGGGGTTGTAATCTTTAAACTCATTTGTTTACAGTAAAGGTCGTCGATGTAAAAAGAAATTTGATTGTATAAAAGTTGTAAAGCATAAAAAAACCTATGTAAATCTAGTATCACCGTAATTGTACTGACCTGAAGAATAAAGTCTTATCCATTTTACTACACAGTGAATGGCTTAAAAAAATCCTAGAATTTCTGGGTTTTGCTCATTTTGTGTACAAAAAATCTGAATAAAAAGAAATTATAAAACATTGGTGCCCAAATTCATCAATGCAATTACACCAGGTTTAGCAACAAAACAATTTTAAAAATCACAAAATTTTTGAGCAACACTGAGTTGCACAAAAATTTAGCAAATTTTATAGTGATGAGTAGAGATGAGTGGTGTTCGAGTCGAACTGTTCGCCAATTTCAAATTCAAGCTGTTTTGGGCGGTGTTCGAGTCATTCGATGAACCCGAACAATTGGCTTAAAATTCGGCTTTTTTGACACAGTTGCAGATGACATTTGCTTAGTCAAATGCAAGGTGTGTCATCAGAAAGTCAAAAGAGAGAAAAGTGTAAGCAACCTCAATACCACAAATATGTGGAAACAAAATCGGAGAGGAGGAGGGGTTTGTCTCTATGTAAAGTCTTGTCTAAAATCCACTTTAAGGGAGGATATTAGCGAAGGGAATGAGGATGTCGAGTCCATATGGGTTGAAATTCATGGAGGGAAAAATGGTAACAAAATTCTCATTGGGGTCTGTTACAAACCCCCAAATATAACAGAAAGCATGGAAAGTCTACTTCTAAAGCAGATAGATGAAGCTGCAACCCATAATGAGGTCCTGGTTATGGGGGACTTTAACTACCCGGATATTAACTGGGAAACAGAAACCTGTGAAACCCATAAAGGCAACAGGTTTCTGCTAATAACCAAGAAAAATTATCTTTCACAATTGGTGCAGAATCCAACCAGAGGAGCAGCACTTTTAGACCTAATACTATCTAATAGACCTGACAGAATAACAAATCTGCAGGTGGTTGGGCATTTAGGAAATAGCGACCACAATATTGTGCAGTTTCACCTGTCTTTCACTAGGGGGACTTGTCAGGGAGTCACAAAAACATTGAACTTTAGGAAGGCAAAGTTTGAACAGCTTAGAGATGCCCTTAATCTGGTAGACTGGGACAATATCCTCAGAAATGAGAATACAGATAATAAATGGGAAATGTTTAAGAACATCCTAAATAGGCAGTGTAAGCGGTTTATACCTTGTGGGAATAAAAGGACTAGAAATAGGAAAAACCCAATGTGGCTAAACAAAGAAGTAAGACAGGCAATTAACAGTAAAAAGAAAGCATTTGCACTACTAAAGCAGGATGGCACCATTGAAGCTCTAAAAAACTATAGGGAGAAAAATACTTTATCTAAAAAACTAATTAAAGTTGCCAAAAAGGAAACAGAGAAGCACATTGCTAAGGAGAGTAAAACTAATCCCAAACTGTTCTTCAACTATATCAATAGTAAAAGAATAAAAACTGAAAATGTAGGCCCCTTAAAAAATAGTGAGGAAAGAATGGTTGTAGATGACGAGGAAAAAGCTAACATATTAAACACCTTCTTCTCCACGGTATTCACGGTGGAAAATGAAATGCTAGGTGAAATCCCAAGAAACAATGAAAACCCTATATTAAGAGTCACCAATCTAACCCAAGAAGAGGTGCGAAACCGGCTAAATAAGATTAAAATAGATAAATCTCCGGGTCCGGATGGCATACACCCACGAGTACTAAGAGAACTAAGTAATGTAATAGATAAACCATTATTTCTTATTTTTAGTGACTCTATAGCGACAGGGTCTGTTCCGCAGGACTGGCGCATAGCAAATGTGGTGCCAATATTCAAAAAGGGCTCTAAAAGTGAACCTGGAAATTATAGGCCAGTAAGTCTAACCTCTATTGTTGGTAAAATATTTGAAGGGTTTCTGAGGGATGTTATTCTGGATTATCTCAATGAGAATAACTGTTTAACTCCATATCAGCATGGGTTTATGAGAAATCGCTCCTGTCAAACCAATCTAATCAGTTTTTATGAAGAGGTAAGCTATAGACTGGACCAAGGTGAGTCATTGGACGTGGTATATCTCGATTTTTCCAAAGCGTTTGATACCGTGCCGCACAAGAGGTTGGTACACAAAATGAGAATGCTTGGTCTGGGGGAAAATGTGTGTAAATGGGTTAGTAACTGGCTTAGTGATAGAAAGCAGAGGGTGGTTATAAATGGTATAGTCTCTAACTGGGTCGCTGTGACCAGTGGGGTACCGCAGGGGTCAGTATTGGGACCTGTTCTCTTCAACATATTCATTAATGATCTGGTAGAAGGTTTACACAGTAAAATATCGATATTTGCAGATGATACAAAACTATGTAAAGCAGTTAATACAAGAGAAGATAATATTCTGCTACAGATGGATCTGGATAAGTTGGAAACTTGGGCTGAAAGGTGGCAGATGAGGTTTAACAATGATAAATGTAAGGTTATACACATGGGAAGAGGGAATCAATATCACCATTACACACTGAACGGGAAACCACTGGGTAAATCTGACAGGGAGAAGGACTTGGGGATCCTAGTTAATGATAAACTTACCTGGAGCAGCCAGTGCCAGGCAGCAGCTGCCAAGGCAAACAGGATCATGGGGTGCATTAAAAGAGGTCTGGATACACATGATGAGAGCATTATACTGCCTCTGTACAAATCCCTAGTTAGACCGCACATGGAGTACTGTGTCCAGTTTTGGGCACCGGTGCTCAGGAAGGATATAATGGAACTAGAGAGAGTACAAAGGAGGGCAACAAAATTAATAAAGGGGATGGGAGAACTACAATACCCAGATAGATTAGCGAAATTAGGATTATTTAGTCTAGAAAAAAGACGACTGAGGGGCGATCTAATAACCATGTATAAGTATATAAGGGGACAATACAAATATCTCGCTGAGGATCTGTTTATACCAAGGAAGGTGACGGGCACAAGGGGGCATTCTTTGCGTCTGGAGGAGAGAAGGTTTTTCCACCAACATAGAAGAGGATTCTTTACTGTTAGGGCAGTGAGAATCTGGAATTGCTTGCCTGAGGAGGTGGTGATGGCGAACTCAGTCGAGGGGTTCAAGAGAGGCCTGGATGTCTTCCTGGAGCAGAACAATATTGTATCATACAATTATTAGGTTCTGTAGAAGGACGTAGATCTGGGTATTTATTATGATGGACTATAGGCTGAACTGGATGGACAAATGTCTTTTTTCGGCCTTACTAACTATGTTACTATGTTACTATGTGCAGACCAAGCACGCGGTGGAGTTACAAAAACACACTGAAGACCTAGGCCAATCTACAGCGGCACCTACCACCTCTTCACCTTGTGTTGTTGCCTCTTCTTCCAGCTCACACACAGCTGGTTCGGCTTCCTCACAGGATAGCCATGGAAGAACTTCTGGCACTGTTGTCCAGAGACCCAGTGTAATTCCACCCACATCACCACGTTCCCAGTCATCCTCACACTCCCAGCCCACTCTACAGCCATCGGTAGCACAGGCATGGGAGAAAAGGTGGCCATTCTCGGCAAACCACCCCCGAGCACAGGCTCTGAATGCTGGCATTGCAAAACTACTGTCCCTTGAAATGCTGTCATTCAGGCTGGTGGAGACTGACACCTTCCGTAACTTGATGGCATTGGCAGTCCCACAATACAATGTGCCCAGCCGCTTTTATTTCAGCAGGCAAGCCATCCCTGCCCTGCAAAAGCATGTGGAGGGACACATAAAACACGCGCTACTGAATGCTGTCAGTAGCAAGGTCCACCTCACCACCGATGCGTGCACCAGTCACCATGGACAGGGGCGATACCTTTCCCTCACTGCTCATTGGGTTAATGTTGTGGAGCCGGGTACAGATCGTGCTAGTGGTGCAGGACATGTTCTGCCAACTCCAAGGATTGCAGGAATCCAGTCTGTACACAATACCTCCTCCTCATTCTCCAGTTCCTCTGAATCAGCGCTGCAGGAGCCGTCACGGTCTACCTCCACCTTGACCCATGAACGCTTAACTGTTATGACCGATATGAGCACAGCCATGGTCAAACGTCAACAGGCCGCACTGAAATTAATTTATTTGGGGAATCGAAGCCATACAGCGCAGGAGCTCTGGAATGCCATCAAGCAGGAGAGCGACGTGTGGTTTGTGCCAGCGAATCTCCAGCCAGGCATGGTAGTGTGTGACAATGGCCGAAATCTGGTGGCAGCTCTGGGCCTAGGCAACCTCACTCACATCCCATGTCTGGTACATGTGCTCAACTTGGTCGTGCAGTTTTTTGAGAGACTATCTGGATCTTGATGCACTGCTGCACAAGGTCTGCCTAGAGTGTGCTCACTTGCAGCGTTTCAGCATGGCAAGATCGCGCATTGCAGCTCTGCAGCGCCGATTCTGCCTTTCGGGAACATTGCATCATATGTGACCTACCCAGCAGGTGGAATTCAACGTTCCATATGTCGTAGAGGTTGTGTGAGCAGAAGGCAGCAGTAATGGAGTACCAGCTGCATCAGGCGCAAAAAAGTCGCACTGCGCACCGTTCAGACTTCACCACCTCTGAATGGGCCACTATGAAGGACATCTGCCTGGTTTTGCGTGCCTTCGATGATTCCACGCGGATGGCGAGTGCAGATGATGCACTAGTCAGCATGACTGTCCCCTTATCTGCCTGTTTGAAAGAACACTGCAAGCACTTAGGGATGATTTTGTGGAAGAGGTGGAGGATGAGGATTCACCAATTCCATCTGCTTCTGGACAGTCAGTGCAACGTGGTTCCTCACAAAGGCCTAGGCAGGGGACACTTTGTGAGGAGGATGAGGAGGAGTCAATGGAGGAGGAAGACCTTGGTCCAGAGGAGGGAGTTACACAATTCTCAAGTAGTCAGTGTGTAGAGCGAGGGTGGGGTGATACAGAGCAGGCAGAGATCACGCCTCAATCAGGGGACAGCATTTCTTGGCCAGTTGGCAGTCTGCAGCACATGGTTGATTTCATGCTGCAGTGCCTGAGAAACGACCGCCGCATCGCCCACATTCTCAACACGGCTGATTATTGGGTGTACACCCTCCTAGATTCGCGCTACCGGGACAACTTACAAACCCTCATAACACCGTTGAACCGGAAGCGTAAAATGTGGGAGTACCAAGACACACTGGTGCATTCCATCATCTTCTCCTGTCCAACTGAGAGCAGTGCTGCTAGTGCTTTACAAAGCAGCTCAGTGCGTCGAGGCAGTGGAGGAAGGTCAGCACAAACAGGGAGCAGAAGCAGTGCCTCAGCACAAGGCAAGACCAGTATGGCCCAACTGTGGCAAACTTTTGTGTGCCCGCCACAAATGTCTACACCATCACAGACGGCTCCAGTCAGCAGGAGGCAACGTTTCCGTCAGATGATGACAGACAACATGGCTTGCCCTCTCAGTGTACTCCCAGACGGCTCTTCCCCCTTCGAGTTTTGGGTCTCTAAGCTGGATACATGGCCAGAGCTTAGCCAGTATGCATTGGAGTTGCTGGCATGCCATGCTTCTAGTGTATTATAGGAACACGTATTTAGTGATGCAGGTGGTGTACTAACAGACCGTTGCATGTGACTATCCTCCGATAACTTTGACCAGCTTACTTTTCTGAAAATGAACATGGCCTGGATCTCGCAGGAATTTGCAACTCCTCTTCCAGATTAAAAATTTGTTGGCTACTGTATCCAGGTCTCCTGTTGCGTTCATGTTTCTACCACTTGAACTGCAATCCCTGGGCTCCAACACTGCCAGTTGATGCTCAGAAGTGCCGTTTGCACAATCAAAACACATGACCCAGTGTTATTGGGTTTCAGTAACGTCAGCTCAATCCGGCAATTTGTCCTCCAACCTGCACGCTGACACTACATCTGAAATTTAAGGCAAACTTTCCCCTCCAGGTGTTTGTTACTGAAAGAGCCACCTTGTGGAGCAGTAATGCTGCACAAGGAAAAGGTGGCTCATTTAGTTATGCTTTCAACTTGCTACAATTAGGCCTCGGCCTACACTCTTCTTCTCCTGCTTTCCCTGGGCTTCAACACCGCCAGTTGTTGCCCGGAAGTGCTGTCTGCACAGTCAACAGTTGCACCTCTGTTATTGGGGTTCAGTAATGCTAGCTGCTCCCCTGCTGTGTGTGCGGCAAAAATTAAAGTCTGCTCCTCCTGCTTTTCCTGGGCTTCAACACCGCCAGTTGTTGCCCGGAAGTGCTGTCTGCACAGAGAAAAACATTTGCTCCTGTGTTAGTGGGGTTCAGTAATGCCAGCTGCTCCCCTACTGTGTGTGCGGCAAAAACTAAAGTCTGCTCCTCCTGCTTTCCCTGGGCTTCAACACTGCCAGTTGTTGCCTGGAAGTGCTATCTGCACAGAGAAAAACACTCACTCCTGTGTAATTGGGGTTCAGTAACTCCAGCTGTTCCCCTGCTGTGTGTGCTGCAAAAACTAAAGTCTGCTACTCCTGCTTTCCCTGGGCTTCAACTCCGTCAGTTGTTGCCCGGAAGTGCTGTCTGCACAGTCAACAGTTGCTCCCCTGTTATTGGGGATCAGTAATGCCAGCTGTTCCCCTGCTGTGTGTGTGGCAAAAACTGAAGTCTGCTCCTCCTGCTTTCCCTGGGCTTCAACACTGCCAGTTGTTGCCCGGAAGTGCTGTCTGCACAGAGGAAAACACTCGCTCCTGTGTGAATGGGGTTCAGTAACGCCAGCTGCTCCCCTGCTGTGTAGCCGGCAATGTGTCCTGTGACTGTCACGCTGAGACTACAGCTGAAATTAAAGGGAACATGTTCCCTCCCCCAGACTTTTGTATCTGAAAGAGCCACCTTGTGCAGCAGTAATGCTGCACAAGGAAAAGGAAGCTCTTTTAGTTATGCTCCTTGCACACGCTGAACTTAACACTTATAAAATGTGTCCCCTCGCACGGTGAAAACAGCCCGGAGGTGGAACTTTCCTTTCTAATGAGATGCAATGCAGTCGTCATTCCTAACCCCTTGGCACCAGGCGCCACCTCCTCAGCATTGTATGAATCTGTCCCGTAGCCTGCGCTGTTATGTTCATTCTTGGCCATGCTCAGATAACACTGCCTGTCTTCTGACATCATTTGGTGTCAGGCGGACTGTGACTGTTGTGAATTCTGTTGTCGAACTCCCTCCTGTGGTCGTGAATGGTACTTCGGCGAGTTCTGTCTATGGGCTCCCTCTGGTGGCTGTGAGTGAAGCTGCTGCTTCTGAGGTTCCTTACACAGGTGACGTGGTTTATCCTTTGGTTGGCTGCTCTATTTAACTCCACTCAGATCGTTACTCCATGCCAGCTGTCAATGTTCCTGCATTGGTTCAGTTCGCTCTTGGATCTTTCTGGTGACCTGTCTTCTCCAGCAGAAGCTAAGTTCCTGATAGTTATTATTTGTTCATTGTTTCCTTGTTCAGCTGGTTATCATGATTTTGTCTTGCTAGCTGGAAGCTCTGGGATGCAGAGTGGCACCTCCGCACCGTGAGTCGGTGCGGAGGTCTTTTTGCACACTCTGTGTGGTCTTTTGTAGTTTTTTGTGCTGACCGCAAAGATACCTTTCCTATCCTCTGTCTGTTTAGTAAGTCTGGCCTCCCTTTGCTGAAACCTGTTTCATTTCTGTGTTTGTGACTTTCATCTTTACTCACAGTCAATATATGTGGGGGGCTGCCTTTTCCTTTGGGGAATTTCTCTGAGGCAAGGTAGGCTTTATTTTCTATCTCTAGGGCTAGCTAACTCTTAGGCTGTGAAGAGGCGTCTAGGGAGAGTCAGGAACGCTCCACAGCTATTTCTAGTTGTTGTGATAGGATTAGGGCCTGCGGTCAGCAGAGCTCCCACATCCCAGAGCTTGTCCTGCGTGAGTTTAACTATCAGGTCGTGCCGGGTGCTCCTAACCACCAGGTCATAACATGTGCCTGTGCGGCAGTGTCTTTGGATTTAATCACACTGCGGGCCTGGGATTCATGGGCATGCGCAGTGCATATCTTCACCTCTGGCTCTCATTCATCTCCCTCCGCCTTCTTCAGACTGTGCGCCGTCAGCTGATCCCTAATAGCATGCCACGGCCGTGATGCCATGCGCTAACTGCGCATGGCCAAGGGATAACATAACAGCGCAGGCTCCGGGACAGATTCAAACAATGCTGAAGAGGCGGCGCACAGCATCAAGGGGGTGTGAATGATAGCTGTGTGGCGTCTCATTTTTTTTTCTTTGCACGGTGTTTTGTCTTTCTTTTCCCCTAAACCATTGGGTGGTTCAGGACACAGGTGTAGATATGGACATTCAAGGTCTGTCCTCTTGTGTGGATCATCTCACTGCAAGGGTACAAAACATTCGCTAGGTCTGCCACCATTGGTACTGTAGAGTCCAAATTTCTTTTGTCCGTTACTCTGATTTGCTTTCTGTCGTCCTATTCTGTTATGGCATTTGTGGATTCAGGCGCTGCCCTGAATTTGATGGACTTGGAGTTTGCCAGGCGCTGTGGTTTTTTCTTGGAGCCCTTGCAGTATCCTATTCCATTGAGAGGAATTGATGCTACGCCTTTGGCCAAGAATAAGCTTCAGTACTGGACTCAATTGACCATGTGCATGGCTCCTGCACATCAGGAGGATATTCGCTTTTTGGTGTTGCATAATCTGCATGATGTGGTCGTTTTGGGGTTGCCATGGCTACAGGTCCATAATCCAGTGTTGGATTGGAAATCTATGTCTGTGTCCGGCTGGGGTTGTCAGGGGGTACATGGTGATGTTCCATTGTTGTCAATTTCGCCTTCCACTCCTTCTGAAGTCCCTGAGTTTTTGTCAGATTACCGGGATGTATTTGAAGAGCCCAAATCCGGTGCCCTACCTCCTCATAGGGATTGTGATTGTGCTATTAATTTGATTCCTGGTAGTAAGTTTCCTAAGGGCCGTCTGTTTAATTTATCTGTGCCAAAGCACGCCGCTATGCGGAGTTATATAAAGGAATCCTTGGAGAAGGGTCATATTCGCCGGTCGGCGTCACCATTGGGAGCAGGGTTCTTTTTTGTGGCCAAGAAGGATGGCTCTTTGAGACCTTGTATTGATTGCCGCCTTCTTAATAAGATCACAGTCAAATTTCAGTATCCTTTGCCGCTGCTGTCTAATTTGTTTGCTCAGATTAAGGGGGCTAATTGGTTCACCAAGATAGATCTTCGAGGGGCATATAATCTTGTGCGAATTAAACAGTGCGATGAATGGAAAACAGCATTTAATACGCCCGAGGGCCATTTTGAGTAACTGGTTATGCCATTCGGGCTTTCTAATGCTCCATCTGTGTTTCAGTCCTTTATGCATGACATCTTCCGAGAGTACCTGGATAGATCCATGATTGTATATTTGGATGACATTTTGGTCTTTTCGGATGATTGGGAGTCTCATGTGAAGCAGGTCAGAATGGTGTTCCGGGTCCTTCATGCAAATTCCTTGTTTGTGAAGGGGTCAAAGTGTCTCTTTGGAGTTCAGAAGGTTTCATTTTTGGGTTTCATTTTTTCCCCTTCTACTATCGAGATGGACCCTGTTAAAGTTCAGGCCATTTACGATTGGACTCAGCCGACATCTGTGAAGAGCCTGCAGAAGTTCCTGGGCTTTGCTAATTTTTACCGTCGCTTCATCGCTAATTTTTCTAGTATTGCTAAACCGTTGACTGATTTGACCAAGAAAGGTGCTGATGTGGTCAATTGGTCCTCTGCGGCTGTGGAGGGTTTTCAGGAGTTGAAGCATCGTTTTTCTTCTGCCCCTGTGTTGTGCCAGCCAGATGTTTCGCTCCCGTTTCAGGTTGAGGTTGATGCTTCTGAGATTGGAGCAGGGGCTGTTTTGTCGCAAAGAAGTTCTGATGGCTCGGTGATGAAACCCTGTGCCTTCTTTTCTAGAAAATTCTCGCCTGCTGAGCGCAATTATGATGTTGGCAATCGAGAGTTTTTGGCCATGAAGTGGGCATTCGAGGAGTGGCGACATTGGCTTGAAGGAGACCAAAACATACAACACCGCGGAGACACCATCACGTGTTTCTCAACGCAGTGATTCCAGAACACTGCCCCCATCCCTTATGGGAAATATGCAGATGCATGTAAAGAAGCTGCGGAGACACCATCACGTGTTTCTCGACGCAAGCAGTGAATAGCCAGGCCTTTCCCCAGGAAGGAACAACCACGGGAAGGGCAGCATCCTATGAAGGAAAGCCACCTATGCCAAGCATGGTATCCATCCACAGACAGCTGTTTTGGGGGTTTTGCCCCTCATCAGTGTGGAGTAGGAATCTGGCTATTAGGAGCAGTGCCTAGTAAAAAGGCTATAAAGGCACAGATGATTGGCCTCGGGGAGACCAAAACATCCAACACCGCGGAGACACCATCACGTGTTTCTCAACGCAGTGATTCCAGAACACTGCCCCCATCCCTTATGGGAAATATGCAGATGCATGTAAAGAAGCTGCGGAGACACCATCACGTGTTTCTCGACGCAAGCAGTGAATAGCCAGGCCTTTCCCCGGGAAGGAACAACCACGGGAAGGGCAGCATCCTATGAAGGAAAGCCACCTATGCCAAGCATGGTATCCATCCACAGACAGCTGTTTCTTTTTTTTTTTTTTTTTTTCCCCTCATATGGGAAAATCCACGGTCCAGAAATCCAAGACCAAAGAAAAATCCCAAACAGCTGCGTCAAATCCAAAACACAAAAGCTGTTCCCATCATCATCGGAAAATTTCAGTTTAATACAACATCAGAAAAAGCAAGTCAAGACATATTTACAAGGTATCTCCACTTCTTCACCTTCCAAATCCCTTCGGCATCCACCTCCCCCCTTCTTCTTTTATCCCATAGAAAACACACATACATCTTCCCCAAAATCACTTTTAGACTATTCTTTACTACAATTTCCTTTCTCTTAAAAACATACACATTCCTCACATCCCATAATACTTCTTTTATACATGCAACTATTAAAGGTACCATCACACATAGCGACGCTGCAGCGATACCGACAACGATCCGGATCGCTGCAGCGTCGCTGTTTGGTTGCTGGAGAGCTGTCACACAGACAGCTCTCCAGCGACCAACGATCCCGAGGTCCCCGGTAACCAGGGTAAACATCGGGTAACTAAGCGCAGGGCCGCGCTTAGTAACCCGATGTTTACCCTGGTTACCATCCTAAAAAGTAAAAAAACAAACGCTACATACTTACCTACAGCCGTCTGTCCTCGGCGCTCTGCTTCTCTGGTCTGGCTGTGAGCGCCGGGCAGCCAGAAAGCAGAGCGGTGACGTCACCGCTCTGCTTTCCGGCTGACCGACGCTCACAGCCAGTACAGGAGGAGAGCAGAGCACAGCGCTGGAGGACAGACGGCTGTAGGTAAGTATGTAGTGTTTGTTTTTTTACTTTTAGGATGGTAACCAGGGTAAACATCGGGTTACTAAGCGCGGCCCTGCGCTTAGTTACCCGATGTTTACCCTGGTTACCAGCGAAGACATCGCTGAATCGGTGTCACACACGCCGATTCAGCGATGTCTACGGGGAGTCCAGCGACGAAATAAGTTCTGGACTTTCTTCCCCGACCAGCGACAACACAGCAGGGGCCTGATCGCTGCTGCCTGTCACACTGGACGATATCGCTAGCGAGGACGCTGCAACGTCACGGATCGCTAGCGATATCGTCTAGTGTGACAGTACCTTTACCACAACACTCTCTCCTTCACTCCATCACACATTCCCAAGCCAAACATGAACAACTCGAATGATAACAAGCTCACACCACACAATTCTTTACACAACGGTCCCATTCTTCCAATCACCTCCCTAGCATAATGACAATTCCAAAACACATGTATTACACTTTCCCTTCCACCACACCCACCTCTCGGACACATATCATTTCTCCCCAACCCACGATTCTTCTGAAATTCTCTAACTGGTAACACTCCATGCAAAGACTGCCACACAATCTCACTCTGCCTATTCGTCATACCGTCTAACCGCACTTTCTTCCATACTTTTTCTATATCATTCCCTCTTACCATGTTTATTCCACACTCTGTCTCTCTACATTCAATCATCCTATATACAGCCTTCTTATTACTCAACAACCTAACATCCACATCACATAACTCATACTTCACCAAAAATTTATAAACCCACACATACCATCTAGGCACGTCAAAAGCAACCGGATACCTCAGATCCCTCTCTCGCCACTTCAAACTAAATAAATACGCCCCAAACAAAAACCTACACAGACAAGAAAACTTGCCATCCATCCTAATCACCCTCAACACAAAAACCACAATATTTACACCAAAAAACACCTCAAGGTTTGGAAAACCCAGCCCACCTTTTTCTAAACGTTTCACCAAAACCTCCCTCCTAGCCCTCTCCATTCTAGAATTCCACAAAAACACAAACAGAATCCTATTTAACCCTCTCATACACATATACCCCGGCGGAAAGACCACTGCAATATATAAGAAAATAGGCAAAATCACACTTTTAATAACTAAGATTTTTCCAAAAAACGAAAGACTTCTCATCTTCCAAAAACATAACTTCCGCTCAACCTTTCCTTTTGCATCATCCCAACTTTCTTTCCCATCCAAACTCTCTGAAAATTTCACACCCAAAACCTTAATAGACCCAGTCACCTCATTCACTCCTACATCCTTACTTAAAACCCCTCCCCCAAAAACCTTACACTCACTCTTCTCCCAATTCACCTTAAATGCTGACGCACCACAAAAAATAGACGCTAATAACTTCACCCGCCTCACAGAATACTCTGAATCACACAACACACACACGTCATCCATATAAGCACTAACCTTCCATTCCCTCCCTCCTCCTCCTGGCACTTGTACACCTTTAATCCCTTTATCTTTCCTCAACATACAAAGCAATGGTTCAATCGCACAAATAAAAACCACAGGAGACAAAGGACAACCTTGTCGCACACCTGAAAAAACATTCACTCTTCTACCCACAGAACCATTCATCAAAACACAACTATAAATGTCTTTATATAAGCTCCTCACCCTCCAAACAAAATCAGGCGGAAACCCCATTCTCAATAATACCCGGAACAAAAAACTATGTGATAACCGATCATACGCCTTTTCAAAGTCCAAACTCAAAACAAATACACTCTTCTTCCGACTCATACAGTCCCACAAACAATCTCTCAACATACACACACACTCATGTATACGTCTCCCAGGCACCGCACAACACTGTTCATCCCCAATCACACTCTCTATCACATCACGCATCCTATTCGCCATTACTTTCGCATAGATCTTATAATCGCAATTCAACAACGTTATCGGTCTCCAATTTTTTAAACTCTTCAAATCTCCTTTTTTAGGTATTAACACAACCATCCCTGCACGCATACTCTCAGCCACCTCCATACTAGACCACATATACTTACACATATCCACAAAATCCTTACCAATCACATGCCACATCACCCTATAAAACTCTATAGGAAGACCATCCTCTCCTGGAGTCTTATTTAACGCCATGCTATTCATTACCTTCCATACCTCATCACCTGTCACCTCACCCATCACTCTCTCTCTCTCCATCTCACTCAATTTATTTTCTAATACACTTAGTACATCCTCCTCCAAAGCCTCATCCCTCCACTTCACTGCATACAGCTCCTCATAAAACTTAGCCACATGTTCACACATATCCTCCCCACTTACCTCTCTTCCATCCTCTGCATTCAAAACACCCATACTCTGCTTTTTCCCCAAAACCTTTTTAAAGAAAAACCTCGAACACCTTTCATCTTGCTCCATTCTATCAATTTTTGCCCTAAAAATAATACTCTTCCCTTTCTCTTCCAAAAACTCTTTAATTTCTTTTTTAACCTTTTTTATCCCCTCCTCCACCTCCATTCCTCCTTCCCTCAATTTATACAATAAACATAAACGGGCATTCAACTTAACAAACTTTTCCCTCTTAATTGCCGCAAATTCATACCCCACACTTTTAAAAAACTTTTTTGTCTGCCTCTTAACCCAATCCCACCCAGGGGTGGATTAAGGGTAGCCAGGGCCCCGGGCTGTTCAGACACTGTGGGCCCCCCCGGTCATGTGACGGGGGTCATGTGACGGGGGTCATGATATACCCGAACCAGATTATTCCAGAAAAATGGCCAGGCCCTACTCTACTGTAACCTATTAAATATTTGTTAAAATCTGCAATACAATTTAGGTATATTTTGACCAATAATATCACATACAAGGAACAAATACCACCGCACCATGACCAGACCACAAATTACAACTAAAGTGATAGAATAATATCACATACAAGGAACAAATACCACCGCACCATGTCAAGACCACAAATTACAACCACAGTGATCGAATAATATCACATACAAGGAACAAATACCACCGCACCATGTCAAGACCACATATTACCACCACTTGGTGACCAAATATCACATACAAGGGACAAATACCACAACACCATGTCCAGACCACATATTACCACCACATAGTGACTGAATACTACAATACTGATCAGTAAAAAACAACAACACAATACTATCACCATAAGTGCCAGTATTCACAGGAGATCTGTACTTAGTATGCGGTGTCTGTGTAGAGGTAATACAGAGATCACTGGTGGTATTATACACAGGACCTCTATATAGTATACAGTGTATAGTGTCAGTGTATAGGTAACACTGACTCACCAGTGACATCTCTAGGTGAAGTCCTTCATCTTTCATCCAGCACAGACCGCCATCATTTCTTCCAGCCAGGACTCGTTTCTGCAGGAAATAACACAGTTATCTCGAGCTCCGCTTGCAGAACACATTACTTAATTTTTCACAACTTCTACATTACACCACATGAAGAAAAAAAGGCGATATAGTGTCACTCTGCACAGTAACAGGACCGCCCCCCCATTTAAAACAGTATACTAAAAAAATAAAATAAATACATCACTGCAGTAATAATATCCCTTAAATAGCCTCTATGGTAATAATATTCCCCACCCTGGCCCCGTGTGTCTCATTCCTGGCTCCAGCCATATGTTCTCGCATCCTGCCCTCATGAGTATCCATTCTACCCCATATGATCTCCACATCCTGCCCCATCTGTCTCCATCGTATCCATCCTGCCCCATGATCTAATCCTGCCCCATGTCTTTCATTCTGCTCCGTGTCTCCAATCATGCCCCGTGTCTACATTCTGCCCATGCCTCCAGTCCTGCCCCCAGTGTGTCCAGCAATGTGCCTCAGTATGTCCAGCATATTGCCCCAGTGTCCAGCAATCTGCCCCAGTGTCTCCAGCATATTGCCCCCAGTGTGTCCAGCATTGCCCCCAGACAGTGTGTCCAGCAATCTGCCCCAGTGTGTCCAGCAATCCACCCCAGTGTGTCCAGCAATCCGCCCCAGTATGTCCAGCATATTGCCCCAGTGTGTCCAGCATATTGCCCCCAGACAATGTGTCCAGCAATCTGCCCCAGTGCGTCCAGCAATCTGCCCCAGTGCGTCCAGCATTGCCCCCAGACAGTGTGTCCAGAATGTTACCACCAGTGTCCAGCAATCTGCCCCAGTATATCCAGCATTTCCCCCAGTGTCTCCAGCAATCTGCCCCAGCGTCCTCCAGCAATCTGCCCCAGCGTCCTCCAGCAATCTGCCCCAGCGTCCTCCAGCAATCTGCACCAGCGTCCTCCAGCAATCTGCCCCAGTGTCCTCTAGCATTGCCCCAGCGTCCTCCAGCAATCTGCCCCAGCGTCCTCCAGCCATCTGCCCCAGCGTCCTCCAGCCATCTGCCCCAGCGTCCTCCAGCCATCTGCCCCAGCGTCCTCCAGCCATCTGCCCCAGCGTCCTCCAGCCATCTGCCCCAGCGTCCTCCAGCCATCTGCCCCAGTGTCCTCCAGCCATCTGCCCCTGTGTCCTCCAGCCATTTGCCCCAGTGTCCTCCAGCTATCTGCCCCAGTGTCCTCCAGCATTGCCCTCAGTGTTTCCACCGTTATAAAAACAAAAAACAAAGTCTCCTCACCTGTCCACGCTCCAGCGCTGAGCTCCCTCCAACAGAGCACACTCGCCGGCGACTGACAATGACGTCAGACGCCGGCGACGTGTGCGCCTGCGGCCGACATCAGCCGCCAGCCTCCAATTGGCTGGCGGCTGTTGTTAACTATTGACGTGCGGGCGAGCGCCCGCACGTCAATAGGAAACCGCCGCAGCGCCGGAAGGGGTACGGCGGGGGCATATAAATGCCGGTGGCGGCGGCCGCCGGCATTCACAGATGATTATCAGAGGGTCAATCTGTGCGGTAGCCCAGGGCCCCCCCAGACCACTGGGCCCTGGGCTACTGCCCATATTGACCCTCTGATAATCCGCCCCTGATCCCACCACTCACAAACATTCCCAAAACTTTCCTTACTTTTACACCACTGTTCATACTTTCTCACATACTCCTTCCTCACAGCTTCATTTTCCAACAATTTCACATTTAATTTCCACAAACCCTTTCCAAACACACCACTAACATTAATATCTAACTCGCACAACACACAAACATGGTCCGAAAAAACGACCCTATCCTGCTTATATCCAACAGGAATAATATTTTTAGAAATAAAACAATAATCCAACCTGGACTGTGCTCTTCCACTATCAGAAAAAAAGGTATCTAACAAAGGGTTAACTTTACACACACGCTGCATATCACTCAAATCAAAGTCAGTAACTAACTCCAGCAAAACTTTTCCAGACACATCCACATTCACTCCCCCCACATCACAATTCATATCACCCACAATCACCACAGGCACTCTTCCTGGAACAAAAAGCTTCACTTTTTCAAATAATAACTTACGCTCATTTTTTTCTACTGGCGCATAAATATTGATAACACAAAACTTAGCATTTTTATATTCAAAATTTGCTAAGATACACCTCCCCACCTCCACCACCAAATAATTATTCAAAACAACCTCCTGCCCCTTAACTAAAATACCCACACCATCATTTCTATTATTTGCACTACCAGACCACACAGACGCACCATAAGACCACTCATCCCCTTTCACACCATCCACAATCCCACATTCTTGCAAACAAAAAATAGATGCACTCTGCATAGCTAAAAAATCCAAAATTGCTGCTCTCCTCCTCGCTTTCTTAAAAACTCTCACATTTTGAGAAACTATAGAAAAACCCATACTATAAAAACAAAAAACAATGCAAAAATTACCACAAAACTACACACATTACACAAAAAGCCATTGACAAAGGTCAAGACTCACAGAAAGGAGAGAAAAAAAAAACAGATCCACTGAGCTTTCATTTTACCCAGTATCACCATTGTCCTCCTCTGCCATTTGGACTGAACAGCAAGTCTCTGAACCACTAACCCCTTCGTGCTCACTCCATTTTTTTTTAGCTGGCCCAATTTTCCTCTTAGGCATACTACTGCATGCCTCATACTTTCCCCATCCTCTTCCCTCTGACACTTATTCGCACCCCTGTCCTGATCTGAAGAAAGCCCTCTAATATTCTGAGGATCTGAGGGGTGCACAGGGCTCTCAGCTTCAGAAATACGCACGTCTTCCTCCGTTGCATCCATTGCTTCCTCAAGAGAAAACATTTCAGGCACAGTAGAGTCATCATCTTCTTCCTCATCTTCTTCCTGATCTTCCTAATTAAACCCCTTCTCTACTTTTTTTGCCGCCATCCAAAACTCCTTATCTTCCTTCTGTGCATCACTCATAGCACCACGGGGTGCTAGCACAATGTCATCTGGAGTCACAGAGCGTCTTTCCTTCTCCCTCTCCCTCCTTTCCTCTCTCTCCATTCTTTCAGTTTCCTTCCTGATAGTCGCCAACCTCCTCCTTCTCTCCTCCTCCTCTCTCCATTCACTCTCTGAGCGTCTAGGCGCCCTCCACGGACAATCCTTATACATGTGGTCACTACTACCACACACGTCACAGGTCTTAGCCATCGGGCAATCACCAGCCATATGCCCCTCCTTCTTGCAGTTTCGGCAACACTGCCCCTTCTGGCAGTCTGCCTGGACATGTCCAAAAGAGAAACATCTCCTGCAAAACAGAGGCTGCCCAGGGTACGTGAGGAAACCCCTATGCCCTGCCACAGAGAAGTTCGCCGGAGGGTGTCTGAACCCACCCACACTGCCAGGATCTCTTCTGAACCTTACACGATATTTGTATCGACAATTGAAGATTCCTAAACAGTTCACTTGCTTCTCTCCCTTTGAAACAAAGTCACAATACTGTGAGAGGAAGCTCTCCAACAATGCAGGTTCAGTAAAGGGGTTATAGACAGTGATAGTCACCTGCCTTTCCTGAAGACCAAACAGTGGTTCACATTTGACTCCCTTCAAACAGGGATCTCCGGCATGATTCCGAAACCACTCATAGACATTCAGGCAATAATGCTCCGACATAAAAGTAACATCGTAGTTACCTTGATTAGGGAACTCATTAATGCTATAGATGTTCTCCCGCTTTCCTCCAGCCTTTTCCTCAATAAGGTCACGTACAATAAAGACCACGCTGTTCCTTGCCCGGATAGATGGCTCCAACGTCACTCGGATGGTGTTCTTCACATTACTCATCTTCAAAGCTGTCGGCACAAACGACCACAGAAAAAAACAGAATTCTCTGCAAAAGGGTCTGGATTGCTCCAGAAAACCTCACTCCAGACAGCTGTTTCGGGGTTTTTGCCCCTCATCAGTGTGGAGTAGGAATCTGGCTATTAGGAGCAGTGCCTAGTAAAAAGGCTATAAAGGCACAGATGATTGGCCTCGGGGAGACCAAAACATCCAACACCGCGGAGACACCATCACGTGTTTCTCAACGCAGTGATTCCAGAACACTGCCCCCATCTTTTATGGGAAATATGCAGATGCATGTAAAGAAGCTGCGGAGACACCATCACGTGTTTCTCGACGCAAGCAGCGAATGGCCAGGCCTTTCCCCGGGAAGGAACAACCACGGGAAGGGCAGCATCCTATGAAGGAAAGCCACCTATGCCAAGCATGGTATCCATCCACAGACAGCTGTTTCGGGGTTTTTGCCCCTCATCAGTGTGGAGTAGGAATCTGGCTATTAGGAGCAGTGCCTAGTAAAAAGGCTATAAAGGCACAGATGATTGGCCTCGGGGAGACCAAAACATCCAACACCGCGGAGACACCATCACGTGTTTCTCAACGCAGTGATTCCAGAACACTGCCCCCATCCCTTATGGGAAATATGCAGATGCATGTAAAGAAGCTGCGGAGACACCATCACGTGTTTCTCGACGCAAGCAGTGAATAGCCAGGCCTTTCCCCGGGAAGGAACAACCACGGGAAGGGCAGCATCCTATGAAGGAAAGCCACCTATGCCAAGCATGGTATCCATCCACAGACAGCTGTTTGGGGGTTTTTGCCCCTCATCAGTGTGGAGTAGGAATCTGGCTATTAGGAGCAGTGCCTAGTAAAAAGGCTATAAAGGCACAGATGATTGGTCTCGGGGAGACCAAAACATCCAACACCGCGGAGACACCATCACGTGTTTCTCAACGCAGTGATTCCAGAACACTGCCCCCATCCCTTATGGGAAATATGCAGATGCATGTAAAGAAGCTGCGGAGACACCATCACGTGTTTCTCGACACAAGCAGTGAATAGCCAGGCCTTTCCCCGGGAAGGAACAACCACGGGAAGGGCAGCATCCTATGAAGGAAAGCCACCTATGCCAAGCATGGTATCCATCCACAGACAGCTGTTTCGGGGTTTTTGCCCCTCATCAGTGTGGAGTAGGAATCTGGCTATTAGGAGCAGTGCCTAGTAAAAAGGCTATAAAGGCACAGATGATTGGCCTCGGGGAGACCAAAACATCCAACACCGCGGAGACACCATCACGTGTTTCTCAACGCAGTGATTCCAGAACACTGCCCCCATCCTGTAATGGCTGGCAATCAGGCAACACAGCGTGCAGTAATCAGCGCACATACAGAGATCTGGCAATAACCCAAAACAATAGGACGAGCTCTGAGACGTGGAATCTCTGTAGACTGCAGTACCTGATCTATCCTCACACAACTGAAGCAGCAGTGGATTGCGCCTATCCACTACCTATGCAACTCGGCACTGCCTGAGGAGCTGACTAGCCTGAAGATAGAAATACAAGCCTGACTTACCTCAGAGAAATACCCCAAAGGAATAGGCAGCCCCCACATATAATGACTGTTAGCAAGATGAAAAGACAAACGTAGGAATGAAATAGATTCAGCAAAGTGAGGCCCGATATTCTAGACAGAGCGAGGATAGCAAAGAGAACTATGCAGTCTACAAAAAACCCTAAAACGAAAACCACGCAAAGGGGCAAAAAGACCCACCGTGCCGAACTAACAGCACGGCGGTGCACCCCTTTGCTTCTCAGAGCTTCCAGCAAAAGTTAATAGCAAGCTGGACAGAAAAAACAGAAAACAAACTAGAAGCACTTATCTAGCAGAGCAGCAGGCCCAAGGAAAGATGCAGTAGCTCAGATCCAACACTGGAACATTGACAAGGAGCAAGGAAGACAGACTCAGGTGGAGCTAAATAGCAAGGCAGCCAACGAGCTCACCAAAACACCTGAGGGAGGAAGCCCAGAGACTGCAATACCACTTGTGACCACAGAAGTGAACTCAGCCACAGAATTCACAACAGTACCCCCCCCTTGAGGAGGGGTCACCGAACCCTCACCAGAACCCCCAGGCCGACCAGGATGAGCCACATGAAAGGCACGAACAAGATCTGGGGCATGGACATCAGAGGCAAAAACCCAGGAATTATCTTCCTGAGCATAACCCTTCCATTTGACCAGATACTGGAGTTTCCGTCTAGAGACACGAGAATCCAAAATCTTCTCCACAATATACTCCAATTCCCCCTCCACCAAAACAGGGGCAGGAGGCTCCACAGATGGAACCATAGGTGCCACGTATCTCCTCAACAACGACCTATGGAATACATTATGTATGGAAAAGGAGTCTGGGAGGGTCAGACGAAAAGACACCGGATTGAGAATCTCAGAAATCCTATACGGACCAATAAAACGAGGTTTAAATTTAGGAGAGGAAACCTTCATAGGAATATGACGAGAAGATAACCAAACCAAATCCCCAACACGAAGTCGGGGTCCCACACGGCGTCTGCGATTAGCGAAAAGCTGAGCCTTCTCCTGGGACAAGGTCAAATTGTCCACTACCTGAGTCCAGATCTGCTGCAACCTGTCCACCACAGAATCCACACCAGGACAGTCCGAAGACTCAACCTGTCCTGAAGAGAAACGAGGATGGAACCCAGAATTGCAGAAAAATGGAGAGACCAAGGTAGCCGAGCTGGCCCGATTATTAAGGGCGAACTCAGCCAACGGCAAAAATGACACCCAATCATCCTGGTCAGCGGAAACAAAACATCTCAGATATGTTTCCAAGGTCTGATTGGTTCGCTCGGTCTGGCCATTAGTCTGAGGATGGAAGGCCGAGGAGAAAGATAGGTCAATGCCCATCCTACCACAAAAGGCTCGCCAGAACCTCGAGACAAACTGGGAACCTCTGTCAGAAAAAATATTCTCAGGAATGCCATGTAAACGAACCACATGCTGGAAGAACAAAGGCACCAAATCAGAGGAGGAAGGCAATTTAACCAAGGGCACCAGATGGACCATTTTAGAAAAGCGATCACAGACCACCCAAATGACCGACATTTTTTGAGAAACGGGAAGGTCAGAAATGAAATCCATCGAAATATGTGTCCAAGGCCTCTTCGGGACCGGCAAGGGCAAAAGCAACCCACTGGCACGTGAACAGCAGGGCTTAGCCCTAGCACAAATTCCACAGGACTGCACAAAAGCACGCACATCCCGTGACAGAGATGGCCACCAGAAGGATCTAGCAACCAACTCCCTGGTACCAAAGATTCCTGGATGACCGGCCAGCACCGAACAATGAAGTTCAGAGATAACTTTACTAGTCCACCTATCAGGGACGAACAGTTTCTCGGCCGGACAACGATCAGGTTTATTAGCCTGAAATTTCTGCAACACTCTCCGCAAATCAGGGGAGATGGCAGACACAATGACTCCTTCCTTGAGGACACTCGCCGGCTCAGACAACCCCGGAGAGTCGGGCACAAAACTCCTAGACAGAGCATCCGCCTTCACATTTTTAGAGCCCGGAAGGTATGAAATCACAAAATCAAAACGAGCAAAAAATAACGACCAACGGGCCTGTCTAGGATTCAAGCGCTTGGCAGACTCAAGATAAGTAAGGTTCTTATGATCAGTCAAAACCACCACGCGATGCTTAGCACCCTCAAGCCAATGACGCCACTCCTCGAATGCCCACTTCATGGCCAGCAACTCTCGGTTGCCCACATCATAATTACGCTCAGCAGCAGAAAATTTCCTGGAAAAGAAAGCACATGGTTTGAACACTGAGCAACCAGAACTTCTCTGTGACAAAACCGCCCCTGCACCAATCTCAGAAGCATCAACCTCGACCTGGAACGGAAGAGAAACATCAGGTTGACACAACACAGGGGCACAGCAAAAACGACGCTTCAACTCCTGAAAAGCTTCCACGGCAGCAGAAGACCAATTAACCAAATCAGCACCCTTCTTGGTCAAATCGGTCAATGGTCTGGCAATGCTAGAAAAATTACAGATGAAGCGACGATAAAAATTAGCAAAGCCCAGGAATTTCTGCAAACTTTTTAGAGATGTCGGCTGAGTCCAATCCTGGATGGCCTGAACCTTAACCGGATCCATCTCGATAGTAGAAGGGGAAAAGATGAACCCCAAAAATGAAACTTTCTGCACACCGAAGAGACACTTTGATCCCTTCACGAACAAGGAATTAGCACGCAGTACCTGGAAAACCATTCTGACTTGCTTCACATGAGACTCCCAATCATCTGAGAAGATCAAAATGTCATCCAAGTAAACAATCAAGAATTTATCCAGATACTCACGGAAAATGTCATGCATAAAAGACTGAAAAACAGATGGAGCATTGGCAAGTCCGAACGGCATCACCAGATACTCAAAATGACCCTCGGGCGTATTAAATGCCGTTTTCCATTCATCTCCCTGCCTGATTCTCACCAGATTATACGCACCACGAAGATCAATCTTAGTAAACCAACTAGCCCCCTTAATCCGAGCAAACAAGTCAGAAATCAATGGCAAGGGATACTGAAACTTAACAGTGATCTTATTAAGAAGGCGGTAATCAATACACGGTCTTAGCGAACCATCCTTCTTGGCTACAAAAAAGAACCCTGCTCCCAATGGTGACGACGATGGGCGAATATGTCCCTTCTCCAGGGACTCCTTCACATAACTGCGCATAGCGGTGTGTTCAGGTACGGACAAATTAAATAAACGACCCTTAGGGAATTTACTACCAGGAATCAAATCGATAGCACAATCACAATTCCTATGCGGAGGTAGGGCATCAGACTTGGACTCTTCAAATACATCCTGAAAGTCCGACAAGAACTCTGGGATGTCAGAAGGAATGGATGACGAAATAGACAAAAATGGAACATCACCATGTACTCCCTGACAACCCCAGCTGGTTACCGACATAGAGTTCCAATCCAATACTGGATTATGGGTTTGTAGCCATGGCAACCCCAACACGACCACATCATGCAAATTATGCAGTACCAAAAAGCGAATAACTTCCTGATGTGCAGGAGCCATGCACATGGTCAGCTGGGCCCAGTACTGAGGCTTATTCTTGGCCAAAGGTGTAGCATCAATTCCTCTCAACGGAATAGGACACCGCAAAGGCTCCAAGAAAAATCCACAACGTTTAGCATAATCCAAATCCATCAGATTCAGGGCAGCGCCTGAATCCACAAACGCCATGACAGAATATGATGACAAAGAGCACATTAAGGTAATGGACAAAAGGAATTTGGACTGTACAGTACCAATAACGGCAGAGCTATCGAACCGCCTAGTGCGTTTAGGACAATTAGAAATAGCATGAGTAGAATCACCACAATAGAAACACAGTCTGTTCAGACGTCTGTGTTCGTGCCGTTCTACTTTAGTCATAGTCCTGTCGCACTGCATAGGCTCAGGCTTACTCTCAGACAATACCGCCAGATGGTGCACAGATTTACGCTCGCGCAAGCGACGACCGATCTGAATGGCCAAGGACATAGACTCATTCAAACCAGCAGGCATAGGAAATCCCACCATTACATCCTTAAGAGCTTCAGAGAGACCCTTTCTGAACAAAGCCGCTAGTGCAGATTCATTCCACAGAGTGAGTACTGACCATTTTCTAAATTTCTGACAATATACTTCTACATCATCCTGACCCTGGCATAAAGCCAGCAGATTTTTCTCAGCTTGATCCACTGAATTAGGCTCATCGTAAAGCAATCCCAGCGCCTGGAAAAATGCATCAACATTACTCAATGCAGAATCTCCTGGTGCAAGAGAAAACGCCCAGTCCTGTGGGTCGCCGCGCAAAAAAGAAATAATAATCAAAACCTGTTGAATAGGATTACCAGAAGAATGAGGTTTCAAGGCCAAAAATAGCTTACAATTATTTCTGAAGCTCAGGAACTTAGTTCTATCACCAAAAAACAAATCAGGAATCGGAATTCTTGGTTCTAGCATCGATTTCTGATCAATAGTATCTTGAATCTTTTGTACATTTACAACGAGATTATCCATTGAGGAGCACAGAGCCTGAATATCCATGTCCACAGCTGTGTCCTGAAGCACTCTAATGTCTAGGGGAAAAAAAAGACTGAAGACAGAGCTAAGAAAAAAAAATGATGTCAGGATTTCTTTTTTCCCTCTATTGGAAATCATTGAATGGCTCCTTGTACTGTAATGGCTGGCAATCAGGCAACACAGCGTGCAGTAATCAGCGCACATACAGAGATCTGGCAATAACCCAAAACAATAGGACGAGCTCTGAGACGTGGAATCTCTGTAGACTGCAGTACCTGATCTATCCTCACACAACTGAAGCAGCAGTGGATTGCGCCTATCCACTACCTATGCAACTCGGCACTGCCTGAGGAGCTGACTAGCCTGAAGATAGAAATACAAGCCTGACTTACCTCAGAGAAATACCCCAAAGGAATAGGCAGCCCCCACATATAATGACTGTTAGCAAGATGAAAAGACAAACGTAGGAATGAAATAGATTCAGCAAAGTGAGGCCCGATATTCTAGACAGAGCGAGGATAGCAAAGAGAACTATGCAGTCTACAAAAAACCCTAAAACGAAAACCACGCAAAGGGGCAAAAAGACCCACCGTGCCGAACTAACAGCACGGCGGTGCACCCCTTTGCTTCTCAGAGCTTCCAGCAAAAGTTAATAGCAAGCTGGACAGAAAAAACAGAAAACAAACTAGAAGCACTTATCTAGCAGAGCAGCAGGCCCAAGGAAAGATGCAGTAGCTCAGATCCAACACTGGAACATTGACAAGGAGCAAGGAAGACAGACTCAGGTGGAGCTAAATAGCAAGGCAGCCAACGAGCTCACCAAAACACCTGAGGGAGGAAGCCCAGAGACTGCAATACCACTTGTGACCACAGAAGTGAACTCAGCCACAGAATTCACAACACCATCCCTTATGGGAAATATGCAGATGCACGTAAAGAAGCTGCGGAGACACCATCACGTGTTTCTCGACGCAAGCAGTGAATAGCCAGGCCTTTCCCCGGGAAGGAACAACCACGGGAAGGGCAGCATCCTATGAAGGAAAGCCACCTATGCCAAGCATGGTATCCATCCACAGACAGCTGTTTCGGGGTTTTTGCCCCTCATCAGTGTGGAGTAGGAATCTGGCTATTAGGAGCAGTGCCTAGTAAAAAGGCTATAAAGGCACAGATGATTGGCCTCGGGGAGACCAAAACATCCAACACCGCGGAGACACCATCACGTGTTTCTCAACGCAGTGATTCCAGAACACTGCCCCCATCCCTTATGGGAAATATGCAGATGCATGTAAAGAAGCTGCGGAGACACCATCACGTGTTTCTCGACGCAAGCAGTGAATAGCCAGGCCTTTCCCCGGGAAGGAACAACCACGGGAAGGGCAGCATCCTATGAAGGAAAGCCACCTATGCCAAGCATGGTATCCATCCACAGACAGCTGTTTCGGGGTTTTTGCCCCTCATCAGTGTGGAGTAGGAATCTGGCTATTAGGAGCAGTGCCTAGTAAAAAGGCTATAAAGGCACAGATGATTGGCCTCGGGGAGACCAAAACATCCAACACCGCGGAGACACCATCACGTGTTTCTCAACGCAGTGATTCCAGAACACTGCCCCCATCCCTTATGGGAAATATGCAGATGCACGTAAAGAAGCTGCGGAGACACCATCACGTGTTTCTCGACGCAAGCAGTGAATAGCCAGGCCTTTCCCCGGGAAGGAACAACCACGGGAAGGGCAGCATCCTATGAAGGAAAGCCACCTATGCCAAGCATGGTATCCATCCACAGACAGCTGTTTCGGGGTTTTTGCCCCTCATCAGTGTGGAGTAGGAATCTGGCTATTAGGAGCAGTGCCTAGTAAAAAGGCTATAAAGGCACAGATGATTGGCCTCGGGGAGACCAAAACATCCAACACCGCGGAGACACCATCACGTGTTTCTCAACGCAGTGATTCCAGAACACTGCCCCCATCCCTTATGGGAAATATGCAGATGCACGTAAAGAAGCTGCGGAGACACCATCACGTGTTTCTCGACGCAAGCAGTGAATAGCCAGGCCTTTCCCCGGGAAGGAACAACCACGGGAAGGGCAGCATCCTATGAAGGAAAGCCACCTATGCCAAGCATGGTATCCATCCACAGACAGCTGTTTCGGGGTTTTTGCCCCTCATCAGTGTGGAGTAGGAATCTGGCTATTAGGAGCAGTGCCTAGTAAAAAGGCTATAAAGGCACAGATGATTGGCCTCGGGGAGACCAAAACATCCAACACCGCGGAGACACCATCACGTGTTTCTCAACGCAGTGATTCCAGAACACTGCCCCCATCCCTTATGGGAAATATGCAGATGCACGTAAAGAAGCTGCGGAGACACCATCACGTGTTTCTCGACGCAAGCAGTGAATAGCCAGGCCTTTCCCCGGGAAGGAACAACCACGGGAAGGGCAGCATCCTATGAAGGAAAGCCACCTATGCCAAGCATGGTATCCATCCACAGACAGCTGTTTCGGGGTTTTTGCCCCTCATCAGTGTGGAGTAGGAATCTGGCTATTAGGAGCAGTGCCTAGTAAAAAGGCTATAAAGGCACAGATGATTGGCCTCGGGGAGACCAAAACATCCAACACCGCGGAGACACCATCACGTGTTTCTCAACGCAGTGATTCCAGAACACTGCCCCCATCCCTTATGGGAAATATGCAGATGCATGTAAAGAAGCTGCGGAGACACCATCACGTGTTTCTCGACGCAAGCAGTGAATAGCCAGGCCTTTCCCCGGGAAGGAACAACCACGGGAAGGGCAGCATCCTATGAAGGAAAGCCACCTATGCCAAGCATGGTATCCATCCACAGACAGCTGTTTCGGGGTTTTTGCCCCTCATCAGTTTGGAGTAGGAATCTGGCTATTAGGAGCAGTGCCTAGTAAAAAGGCTGTGGCCAATCATCTGTGCCTTTATAGCCTTTTTACTAGGCACTGCTCCTAATAGCCAGATTCCTACTCCAAACTGATGAGGGGCAAAACCCCGAAACAGCTGTCTGTGGATGGATACCATGCTTGGCATAGGTGGCTTTCCTTCATAGGATGCTGCCCTTCCCGTGGTTGTTCCTTCCCGGGGAAAGGCCTGGCTATTCACTGCTTGCGTCGAGAAACACGTGATGGTGTCTCCGCAGCTTCTTTACATGCATTGGCTTGACTGAGCTAAACATTGCGTGGTGGTCTTGACCGATCACAAGAATTTGACTTATCTCGAGTCTGCCAAATGGTTGAATCCTAGACAGGCTCGATGGTCGCTCTTTTTCTCCCGTTTTGATTTTGTGCTTTCATACCTACCGGGATCTAAGAATGTGAAGGCTGATGCCCTGTCAAGGAGTTTTGTGCCTGACTCTCCGGGTGTTCCGGAGCCGGCGGGTATTCTTAAAGAGGGGGTAATTTTGTCTGCCATCTCCCCTGATTTGCGGCGCGTGCTGCAGAAGTTTCAGGCTGATAGACCTGACGGTTGTCCTACGGAGAAACTGTTTGTCCCTGATAGATGGACTAGTAGAGTTATCTCTGAGGTTCATTGTTCGGTGTTGGCTGGTCATCCTGGAATCTTTGGTACCAGAGATTTGGTGGCTAGATCCTTTTGGTGGCCTTCTTTGTCACGGGATGTGCGTTCTTTTGTGCAGTCCTGTGGGACTTGTGCTCGGGCTAAGCCCTGCTGTTCTCGTGCCAGTGGGTTGCTTTTGCCTTTGCCGGTCCCGAAGAGGCCCTGGACGCATATTTCCATGGATTTTATTTCTGATCTCCCTGTTTCTCAAATGATGTCGGTCATTTGGGTGGTTTGTGATCGCTTTTCTAAGATGGTCCATTTGGTACCCTTGTCTAAATTGCCTTACTCCTCTGATTTGGTGCCATTGTTTTTCCAGCATGTGGTTCGTTTGCATGGCATTCCAGAGAACATCGTCTCGGACAGAGGTTCCCAGTTTGTTTCGAGGTTTTGGCGGTCCTTTTGTGCTAAGATGGGCATTGATTTGTCTTTTTCTTCGGCTTTCCATCCTCAGACTAATGGCCAAACCGAACGAACTAATCAGACTTTGGAAACATATCTGAGATGCTTTGTTTCTGCTGATCAGGATGATTGGGTGTCCTTCTTGCCTTTGGCTGAGTTCGCCCTTAATAATCAGGCTAGCTCGGCTACTTTAGTTTCTACTTTTTTCTGTAATTCTGGTTTCCATCCTTGTTTCTCTTCAGGGCAGGTTGAGCCTTCGGACTGTTCTGGTGTGGATACGGTGGTGGAAAGGTTGCAGCAGATTTGGACTCATGTGGTGGACAATTTGACATTGTCCCAGGAGAAGGCTCAACGTTTCGCTAACCGCCGGCGCTGTGTTGGTGCCCGACTTCGTGTTGGGGATTTGGTTTGGTTGTCATCTCGTCATGTTCCTATGAAGGTTTCCTCTCCAAAGTTTAAGCCTCGTTTCATTGGGCCATATAAGATTTCTGAAGTTCTTAATCCTGTGTCATTTCGTTTGGACCTTCCAGCTTCTTTTGCCATCCATAATGTGTTCCATAGGTCGTTGTTGCGGAGATACGTGGCACCTATGGTTCCCTCCATTGATCCTCCTGCCCCGGTGTTGGTTGAGGGGGAGTTGGAGTATGTGGTGGAGAAGATTTTGGATTCTCGTGTTTCGAGACGGAAACTCCAGTACCTGGTCAAGTGGAAGGGTTATGGTCAGGAAGATAATTCCTGGGTTTTTGCCTCTGATGTTCATGCTGCCGATCTTGTTTGTGCCTTTCATTTGGCTCATCCTGATCGGCCTGGGGGCTCTGGTGAGGGTTCGGTGACCCCTCCTCAAGGGGGGGGTACTGTTGTGAATTCTGTTGTCGAACTCCCTCCTGTGGTCGTGAATGGTACTTCGGCGAGTTCTGTCTATGGGCTCCCTCTGGTGGCTGTGAGTGAAGCTGCTGCTTCTGAGGTTCCTTACACAGGTGACGTGGTTTATCCTTTGGTTGGCTGCTCTATTTAACTCCACTCAGATCGTTACTCCATGCCAGCTGTCAATGTTCCTGCATTGGTTCAGTTCGCTCTTGGATCTTTCTGGTGACCTGTCTTCTCCAGCAGAAGCTAAGTTCCTGATAGTTATTATTTGTTCATTGTTTCCTTGTCCAGCTGGTTATCATGATTTTGTCTTGCTAGCTGGAAGCTCTGGGATGCAGAGTGGCACCTCCGCACCGTGAGTCGGTGCGGAGGTCTTTTTGCACACTCTGTGTGGTCTTTTGTAGTTTTTTGTGCTGACCGCAAAGATACCTTTCCTATCCTCTGTCTGTTTAGTAAGTCTGGCCTCCCTTTGCTGAAACCTGTTTCATTTCTGCGTTTGTGACTTTCATCTTTACTCACAGTCAATATATGTGGGGGGCTGCCTTTTCCTTTGGGGAATTTCTCTGAGGCAAGGTAGGCTTTATTTTCTATCTCTAGGGCTAGCTAACTCTTAGGCTGTGAAGAGGCGTCTAGGGAGAGTCAGGAACGCTCCACAGCTATTTCTAGTTGTTGTGATAGGATTAGGGCCTGCGGTCAGCAGAGCTCCCACATCCCAGAGCTTGTCCTGCGTGAGTTTAACTATCAGGTCGTGCCGGGTGCTCCTAACCACCAGGTCATAACATGTGCCTGTGCGGCCGTGCTGCCCGAGATCCCGCCTTGCAGTGTCTTCGGATTTAATCACACTGCGGGCCTGGGATTCATGGGCATGCGCAGTGCATATCTTCACCTCTGGCTCTCATTCATCTCCCTCCGCCTTCTTCAGACTGTGCGCCGTCAGCTGATCCCTAATAGCATGCCACGGCCGTGATGCCATGCGCTAACTGTGCATGGCCAAGGGATAACATAACAGCGCAGGCTCTGGGACAGATTAAAACAATGCTGAGGAGGCGGCGCACAGCATCAAGGGGGTGTGAATGACAGCTGTTTGGCGTCTCATTAAGAAGGAAAGACCCGCCTCCGGGACAGTTTCAGGGTATGAGGGGACACATTTTATAAGTGTTAACTTCCGCGTGTACAAGGAACATAATGAAAAGAGGCACCTTTTCCTTGTGCAGCATTAGTGCCGCACAAGGAGGTTCTTTTAGTTGCAAACACCTTTGGGGGTTAAAGGTTCCCTTTAAACTGGCCCCAATTAGGCCTCAGCCTATACTCTGCTTCTCCTGGATTCCCTGGGCTCCAACACCGCCAGTTGCTGCTCAGAAGTGTCTTTGTCATGGGTAGTCCCTCCTGCACATCCTGGTTCCAGTACCGTCAGCTGGTTCCGGGCAGAGCCTTTGGCTTAGGTGCCTCCTTCTCGGTATCCGAGTTCCACCAAAGTCAGGTGGTTCTTGGTAGTGCTTTCTGGCACGGGTACCTCCTGCTTAGTAACCGGGTTCCAGTACCGTCAGCTGGTCCTCGGTAGTTCCATTGGCTCCTGTACCTTCGGCTAGCCATCCGGGTTCCAGTATCATCAGCTGGTTCTCAGCGGGGTCTTTTGCTCTTGTACCTTCTGCTCCCCATCCTGGTTCCAGTACCATCAGCTGGTTCCAGGCAGAGCCTTTGGCTTAGGTGCCTCCTTCTGGGTATCCGAGTTCCACCAACGTCAGGTGGTTCTTGGTAGTGCTTTCTGGCACGGGTACCTCCTGCTTAGTAACCGGTTTCCAGTAACGTCAGCTTGTCGTCGGTATTTCCATTGGCTCTTGTACCTTCGGCTAGCCATCCGGGTTCCAGTACCGTCAGCTGGTTCTCAGCAGTGTCTTTTGCTCTTGTACCTTCTGCTATATTTCCAAGTTCAAGACCCTAAAGATGACGATCCTGAAGACTGAGAAGCAGAAGAGCAAGAAGCTGCAGAACAAAAAGCAGAAGAACATTAAGCATACGACTAAAAATCAGAGCAAAAGATATTATCTAAATTATAAGCAGAAGAAGACTAAGCAGTGTATGGGGGTGAGTCCGTTCCTCCTCGTGGTGCCCCTGGAAAAAACCTGCTGCTGCAGGCCAAACTGAATGTGGAAAAATCCTGTTGTAAATCTTTTGTGACTGGCAGAACAGAAGGTGTAATCTTCAAACTTTTATAGTTAACAACTACAGGAAGGCCTGGCTGTAACAAATAAGAATATGATGAAGAAGAAGAAGATGAAGAAGTTGATTATGAAGAAGAATAATAGTTGAATAAAAGGAATATTAAGAATGTAAAAAAAAAATAATACGAAGAAGGTGAAGAAGAAGAAGATGAATAATGTGAAGGAGAAGTTGATGGAAAAGATGATGCTGCTGCGGATGATGAAGAAGAAAGTGTGGGAGAAGTTAAAAAGAAGGTGAGCAGCATGGAAGTAGTGAAACATAAATATCTGACTAAATATAAAAATCGGAACATAGTCAATAGCTTTGCAACTCCGAACTTCTTAAAAAAAATAATTCCTGCTATTCCATTTGATTGGGCTAAACCTCTATGCCTTTAATGTTTCCTCCACCTCCCACAATACATCCTACATTATTCTTAGTTGTTTTCCTTCATGTAGAATTAAACTACAAGGAAAGAAAGGGTTGATTTTAATTCTGATATTTTGGTCCCATTGACTTGCATTGGTATCGGGTATCGGTATCGGCGATATCCGATATTTTTTGAATATTGGCCGATCCAATCCGATACCGATACTTTTGGATATCGGAAGGTATCGCTCAACACTAGTGGTAATTTCAGCTCCAGTACCGTAAAGTCTCCCAACACTACCTCCTACATTCAGATGCTACAGAGAAACTGCGAATGGACACATTAAATATTTTAATTTTGCCTGATTTGATGAATATCTTGGTATAGAATACTGCAAAGACATGAATAAGTCAATGAGTGTATGGAAAATAAGGAGCAGCAAGGCTTACAATTTGTAAGGCAATAATGCCTAACTAGATGCCTGTCATACACTATTCCTACTGTCACACCTCACCATTGAAGAACTGGAGATAAGATGCATCCAAATTTTGAGCAGGCCTTGCATTCACTTCATGGGCAAACTTTCTAGAAGTAAAAAAAAACCCGTAATAATTGGATCTTTGGTTTCATGTGGCCATCTAGTACGTTGGTTCAAAGGGTTATTGGGGTGCGTGTAACTTTGGGGCAGGGCATGCCTTGCATTCAATGCATAGGCTAACAGTATGGCAGTACCAAATGAATAAGAATTGGGACTTTTGGTAACTTTGGTTTCATGTGGCCATCCAGGACGTCTGTTCAATGGGTATTGGGGTATGTCCAAATTTGGGGCAGGCCTTACATTCAATGCATAGGCAATAACAGTATTGGATACACACTATTTATTAATGGGAACAGCAAAGCATAGCCGGCTGATGGCTCTCTAAGAATAGTGAGGACCAATTGCTGTCCCTTTAAGAATATTAAAGTCCGCCTGATGGCCCTCCTCCTTTAACAGTCTCTCCTTCATAAATGAAACAGGGTGTGTCTGATGATGTGTCACACACCACATGGCCAGGTAAGGTTGTAAAATGTTAAAATGACATTTCCCAGTGAATGCATTTGTCAATGCTAACGTTGAAAAACGCATCAAAAACGCTACGTGGGAACATAGACCAAGTGGTAGAGGAACATTTTTGTTTTGGGTTATTTATTTTGCCTTACATACAAATCATTACCCTGGAAAGCATGTTCCTTAACATATTTCCCAGGAAAATCAATTTTGGTTTAGTTTTTGATATACTTTATAACGCGCTTGGAAAAATAGCATAAAACTGACAACATTGTTTACAGCAGTGACCTGGGAGTCAGAAATGATGTTCCCATGTCATTTCAGCACTGTTCCCATCGATTTCCAATGTTTTTAGACCCTGAAAAGGCCGGGGTCATGGCAAAAATGCTCAGGTTTCCTACAGACTTACATTGGGCTCATTGCTCAGGTCGAGTGCCCGAGCATTCCAATTTGCTCGAACGGAGCAATAAGCAATTTTTAGTGGTCACCCATCACTAGTTATCACCTATTTCCTAAACATGACAACATAATAGGTCTAGTTCATTACTATAAAGACATGATTCTTTATGTAAAAGCCTGTAGGCTAGGGGAAAAAAGTAATAAATAGTAAATAATAGTAACACTTTATAAAAACATCAAGAATCTTTAAATAGAAATGTCAACAGCTCTCCAGAGTGTCCAAGTGTGGGACCACTTGTCTCTGGGCACTTGGCATTCTGGGAGGAGTTTGCACACCTCAGACAGACTTTTCAGACTGGAGTATAAATATAGCAATGCAAATTTTTAAACAATTTATTGTTTAGGGGGTTTTGAGGCCCAACTGTAACATGCTAAATGTCGTATAAAATGTCATTGCTCAAAAATATTGTTGTATTACAATGCCAGGCAAATTTGCCTAATTGAGACGGACGTACACAGTGTTCCAAATTATTATGCAAATTGGATTTAAGTTTCATAAAGATTTAATTGTTTTGTTTTTCAAATAAACTCATGGATGGTATTGTGTCTTAGGGCTCAATGGATCACTGAAATCAATCTTAAACACATGTGATAATTAGTTTTCCAGGTGATTATAATTAAAGAATAACTACTTAAAAATGATGTTCCACATTAATAAGCAGGCCACAGTTTTCAAGTAACATGGGAAAGAAAAAGGATCTCTCTGCTGCCGAAGAGCACCAAATAGTGCAATGTCTTGGTCAAGGGATGAAAACATTAGATATTTCCCGAAAACGTGAGCGTGATTATCATACTGTTAAGAGATTTGTGGCTGAATCTGAACACAGACATGTGATAAAGACATAATGAAGAAGGTTTCTGCCAGACAAGTCCCTTGGATTAAGAGAGCAGCTGCAAAAAAACTATTACAAACCAGCAAACAGATATTTCAAGCTGCTGGTGCCTCTTGAGTCCCTCGTACCTAAAGGTGTAGAATCCTACAAAGGCTTACTTTGGTTCATAAACCTACTATTCGGCCACCCCTAAACAGTGTTCATAAGCAGAAATGGTTATAGTGGGCCCAGACATACATGAAGACTAATTTTCAAACAGTCTTTTTTACTGATGAGTGTCGAGCAACCCTGGATGGTCCAGATGGATGGAGTAGTGGATGGTTGGTGGATGGCCACCATGTCCCAAGAAGGCTGCGATGTCAGCAAGGAGGTGGAGGAGTCATGTTTTGGGCTGGAATCATGGGGAACCAGCTGGTAGGGCCCTTTAAGGTTCCTGAAGGTGAGAAAATGACCTCTGCAAACTATATAGAGTTTCTGACTGACAACTTTCTTCCATGGTCTAAAAAGCAGAAACGTGCCTTCAGGAGCAAAATAATCTTCATGCATGATAATGCACCATCTCAGTCTGCAAAGAATACCTCTGTGTCATTGGCTGCTATGGGCATAAAAGGAGATAAACTCATGGTGTGGCCACCATCTTCCCCTGACCTCAACCCTATTGAGACATTTTGGTGTATCATCAAGCAAAAGATCTATGAGGGTGGGAGGCAGTTCACATCAAAACAGCAGCTCTGGGAGGCTATTCTGACTTCATGCAAAGAAATACAAGCAGAAACTCTCCAAAACTCACAAGTTCAATGGATGCAAGAATTGTGAAGATGATATCAAAGAAGGGGTCCTATATTAACATGTAACTTGGACTGTTACGATGTTTTGGAGTTGAATAGCTTTTTTGTTCAGTTAATGTGACCTCCTAATGCTGCAAATTCCACAAATGAGCATTTTCAGTTCTTTAAAACATATCAAATGTTTAGAAATTCTACTGTGCCTAATAATTTGGAACATTACATTTTGAGTTTTTACTCATTTTGGAGATTATACTGTTATCATTGGGAGATTTCTTCAATAAAATTTGATGTATACTCTAACGGGTGATGACTTTTATTAGACTGACTGTCATTTGCACCAACCATTTAGGAAAATCCGAGAAAAATATCATTTGCATAATAATTTGGAACATGGTGTATAAGACTGCAGTATCAATATAGAAATGCTATTGAGATCAATCCAAATCTGACTCTATGCTTTTGACACAAAAACTGCGCAGCAAAAACGGGATATAATATTTCCCTACTCAGAACATTTTGCAGGATTAAGATTAAGGGGATTTTGGTATCAGTTGGAGGCATAAAGGACATGCAATCCACCCTATCCTGTCCTACACAATGCCTTCAATACAATCTCTCCCTCAGTGCTGCTAACAGCCTTATTACCAATTATTATCAATAGCCATAAGTAGGGCTGTTGTTGTACTTCACAGGAATATAATTGTAGTTGAATCCCTGGCTAATATGCAGCTACAATTATATCCCCCTCTCATTAGTACCTCTCTCTGTGCTGCCTGCTTCTGGGTACAGTGTGCTGAGCATGGCGTTACGGTCTTATATAGACCTGATGATGCTTTGCGGCCAGCCAATCACAGTAATGCCACAACCAAGATGGCTACAACATTACAGTGACTGGCATGCTTTCTCATCATTAAACTTTTGGTACTTTATGACAGTTTCAGCCAGCTTTGTCAAAATTTGGAGAGCTGGGTTGGGAATGTGTGTGGTGACACACAGTTGTCTAATTCATGATGTACTGTGGCTTACCTTATGCAAAAATCCTACTCAGGCTAGCCTCATCTTTAGCCATGATCCCCAATAAATATTATAACAGTCATGCAGCCACATGTTGCTTGAAATATAGGCAGTCTGAATCAGATCATATATCGCATTTCCTTTTACCTGTTCATGCCGCAGCCAATTTCCATATTTGCATTTCCATTTTTCCTCACTTTCTTCCCAAAGCCATAACTCTTTTATTTTTCTGTCCACATAAACATATGAGGGCTTATTTTTTGCTGGACGAGTCGTACTTGTGAACGACATAATTCATTTTACCACATAGTGTACTAGAAAATGGGGAAAAAATCCAAGTGCGGTGAAAATGTGAAAAAAACACAATTCTAACATGATTTTTGAGGAATTTTTTTTACAGTGTACATTTTGTGGTAAAAATAACCATGCAATATGATTCTACTCATCAATATGATTATGGCAATACCAAACATGTTCAGTTTTTTTAATTATTTTAGTGGTGAAAAAAAATCTGAAGTTTGTAATAACATTTTTTGAGATAATTCACCATTTTCCTGTAATATTTTTCCGTGGTCTCCCGTAATATTTTTATTTTTCAGACGATGGAGCTGTGTTGTGGATTATTTTTTTGGGATGAGACAACATTTTTATTAGTATTATTTTGTTTAGCTGTGACTTTTTGATCACTTGTTAAAGCATTTTTTGTTAAATTGCTATGACCAAATAAACTTCATTTTGCTGTTCTTGAATTATTTCTGTTTACAGTGTTTACCTATCAGGTTAATTGCTTAAATATCTTTATTTTTAATGGGGAGAATGAGGGGTGATTTGAAATTTTATTTTTTAAATATTTTTTCATAATTTTTAAAGCATTTTTTTTCTTTTTACGGTTTTATTTAGCCCCTTTAGGGGACTTGAAGATGCGATCGTCGGATCGCTTGTGATGTATACAGTGGTGCCACAACATCGCTGCATATAGCAGGAATCACAGTCTCTTTGGAAACCCGGTCACAGGTAGGGTTTCAAAGGTGCTCCATAATGACAGGCACGAGATTATCAGCTAGCCCCCGGCTGTCATGATAATCCATCATCCACCCGCGACCATCTCACGGGCGCTCCGATAGGCGGAGTTAATGACACGCAACCATATCGGCACATGTTAAATGCCGTTTCCAAAGATTGACAGCGACATTTAACAAGCTAACAATCACTGGCGGTGCATTATTCCACCTGTGATTCTTAGGGGCAGTTCTTGGCTCTAATACACAGCCATCACCTGTCTAGTATGGGGTGGGCTCTCAGCGTGAGCCTGCTCTATACACCTGCTTCCGACATGTGCTGTAAATATACGGAAAATTGTTCTGAAAGGGTTAAGCAAAATCTGCATTCAACATCGGATGAGTAGGAGGAGTGATTCGATGGTGAGAATATACATTTTATGTAAGACATCAATAAAAATTATTTAATTAAAAAAAGCTGCAGTCCAAAAGCAAAAGAGTACATCTTCCCTTTTTAGTCATGCTGTGTGCTGAAACAGTGGTGTGCAACCACATATGGGGTATTGCCACATTTGAAAAAAATCACAGAAAAAGGTATAGCCTAATCAGATTATAAAATGCCGTAGTAGGATGCATCAGATCCCAATGATAAAAGCGGGGCAACACAGGTGCAAAATATTAATCAAAACAGTCACTCACAAACCTACCAGTTTATGGAGGAGGTTTGCTGCCTAGTATTTAAAATGCACACAGATGAGGCTGGCATAGGATGCTAGTCACGCAGATAGTTTTGATACACAGTGTCTGTCATACAGCCTATTGATGTCGTCTATACTATTAGATCAGGCAGACTGCCAAGCACTATATAAGTGCACCCCACAAGGACAGACACCCCAGTACACCCAATCAATACTAAAGGGTCTGGCTGCATGCAGCATAACGGTGGAAAATAATGTAGAAGATAAAATACAATACATGAGTAGTGTTGAGCGATACCGTCCGATACTTGAAAGTATCGGTATCGGATAGTATCGGCCGATACCCGAAAAGTATTGGATATCGCCGATACCGATATCCGATACCAATACAAGTCAATGGGACACCAAGTATCGGAAGGTATCCTGATGGTTCCCAGGGTCTGAAGGAGAGGAAAGAATTAAAATAAAAAATATTGATATATTCACCTCTCCGGCGGCCCCTGGACATCACCGCGGGTAACCGACAGGCTTCTTTGTTTAAAATGAGCGCGTTTAGGACCTGAGAATGACGTCGTGGCTTCTGATTGGTCACGTGCCGCTTATGTGACCGCCACGCGACCAATCAGAAGCCGCAACGTCATTCGCAGGTCCTAAATTCCTAGAATGAGGAGTTTAGTGCCTGAGAATGACGTCGCGGCTTGTGATTGGTCGCGTGGCGGTCACATGAGCGGCAGGCGACCAATCAGAAGCCGCAACGTCATTCTCAGGTCCTAAACGCGCTCATTTTAAACAAAGAAGCCTGCCGGTTACCAGCGGTGATGTCCAGGGGCTGCCGGAGAGGTGAATATATCAATAATTTTTATTTTAATTCTTTATTTTACACATCACTATGGATCCGATACCGATTCCCGATACTACAAAAGTATCGGAACTCGGTATTGGAATTCCGATACCGCAAGTATCGGCCGATACCCGATACTTGCGGTATCGGAATGCTCAACACTATACATGAGGTATTGGTCAATGTTTTAGACAAATTATGTAAGCTAGCAACCAACACCAAGGGCCCTCATTAGTGTTGAGCGATACTTTCCGATATCGGAAAATATCAGATCGGATTGGATCGGACTGATACCCAAAAAATTTCGGAATATAACAAGCCCAAACTGAAACAAATCATGCGAGACCTCTCCACCATGCTCACAACCATAATAGGGGAGCCCAATTCAGAGGAGTCTCACTCATAATTGCATATAGGACACTCCCAATGCTGCATTATATAGATAAAAGTGTATCACTTTTTGAGAGGCAGGCTGTGGACCTTGGGGAACATTTTAAACAACGTGGCTACAGTGGTCGGTCTATTAAAAAGGGGTACCTAAGGGCAAAAAAATCATGCAGAAATGATCTTCTGGTTGAGAGGGGTAGAACCAAACAAAAAACCTGGGATAACCAACCTAGATTTGTGTCAACATTCAACCATAGGTGGGAGGAGATGAGTCGTGTGCTAATGAAACACTGGCCTGTCCTGGTTACCGATCCCTTACTCAAGAGATGCTTATCTGACCAACCTCTTATGACAGCGAGAAGATGTAATAACATCAAAGATATACTAGTCCACAGTCACTACGTGGCAAAGACACCAGACCCTTTTAAAGCAGGGAGACAAAAAAATGGTTTCTTTCCATGTGGTGACTGTATGGCCTGCAGAAATCTTGTTAGATCTACTACATTCACGTCATCGGATGGAAAACGGGAATTTGGGATAAAAGACTACATCACATGCAGCACGACCCACGTCGTTTATTACGCCACCTGCACGTGTAAACTTGTGTACATTGGTTTGACGTCCAGGGAGTTGCGTGTTCGCATACGCGAACACGTGAGAGCTATAAAGGCTGCATGCGATGTAGTGGATGAAGCAAATTTAAAACCTATTCCCAAACACTTTCGCAGATATCACAACTGCAACCCCAGAGACCTTAAAGTCTGGGGGATTGACAGGATTCGGGTGGGCATAAGAGGTGGTGACGCCAAACAGAAACTGGCTCAAAGAGAATGCCGCTGGATTACTGTTTTGAATACACTTGTGCCAGAAGGTCTCAATGAGCAGTTGAGCTTTAGTTCCGTTTTATAGAAATCTATTCCGGATCTTTTTATTTTTATTTTATTTGGTTGTTGCTGTTGTTTTTAATTTATTCTACGTGTTTTTATTCATGTTTTTTTCTTCTTTTTTGATTCATTATTACACAGTTATCTTCTTATGTACATTCTTCACTCACCTTTAACGTGGTCCCCCCGCCGGAGGAGATGTGTGCGATCCATTCTTCAGTCGTCGTATTGCCGGATAATTGAGGCTACAGCTAATCTTTCCACTTGTACACTTATGATGTAACAGCACCTGCGGAGCAACAGGAGAGCAAAAATATTCGAATTACTATTCACATTTATATTTTTATGTAACTTAACTGTTTTCACATATATTCATGGCTATTGATATCAATTGTGTTTACTGGTATCAAGAATATGTAACGTATTCACCACTTTTTTAAGATATGTTTTTTGCATATTATTTTTATTTTATTTTATATATTGGGTTCTCAGTATTTATTTATATTTTTATTTTCATGCATTTTTTGTTTATGTGCGTCTTGATGGCATACACTGGGCTGTTTTTATTACCAACGGTTTATTATTCATGATGTTGTTTTTTCTTCTCTTTCTTTCTTCCTTCCCTCCTTTTTTCTTAGTGGACACTAGTTAATTACTCTTCCCTTGCTGTGGCCGTCATATTCGTGCTTTTAATGGGGATACTCACGCTCGTCTTCTAGCACAGGTCCACTGTGCGCATGTCCTCTGCCGTTCAGTGTCTGGGGCATTGTGGGCGGCGGCGGGTGATGACGCGTGCGGTTCAGTGACGTCATCGCGACGGAACTGGCCGCGGCGCCATCTTTGGACGCAGTCTGGGATGCAATTCCCGACTGTGCGAGCGGCGACATGCGCCGCACCAGGTGGTACCAATAATAGTATTTGGGGATCTTTAAATAACACCACCGGTTTTTTAGCAGCACCGCCCCCTGAAGAAGCTGACGCGAAACGCGCGTTGGGGCTACAGCGTGGTGTTCTCTTGTGTGCCATCTTTGCGGGGTAAGGACTCAGGGTTTTTCATGTGACCGTTCATTATACTGCTAATGGTTAGAGCTTGTGTACAGGGCTCTGGGACCCGTCCACACGGACTTGATTTACCTTTTTAGATCTGATATACCCTGTCTCCTTTCCCCCTCTGTTTAACTGTTGCACTATGCACTTTATGAAAGTATTAACTGGCATCAGTTTTTCTCCACGTTGTTTTTTATCTGTGCTACCTTAGCCATTTCTTCCATCTACAATATCTTTTGTGTATTAGTATTTATTGTGTTGTTCGATATTTGATTAATTGTTCATGTATTTTCAATAAACTTGATATTTTTTATGGACATTTACTCCGTTTTTTCTATATAATCCAAAAAATTTCGGGTATCGCCGATTCTGATACCGGAAACCAATGCAAGTCAATGGAACAAAAATATCAGAATTAAAATAAACCCTTTCTTTCCTTATAGGTTAATTCTACATGAAGGAAAACAACTAAGAATAATGTAGAATGTATTGGGGGAGGTGGAGGAGACATTAAAGGCATAGAGGTTTAGCCCAATCAAATGGAATAGCAGGAATTAATTTTTTTTAAGACGTTCGGAATTACAAAGATATTGACTATATTAAGCTTTTTTATATTTTGTCAGATATTTATGTTTCACTACTTCCATGCTCTTCACCTTCTTTTTTACTTCTCCCACACTTTCTCCATCATCCTCTTGAACTTCTTCGGGGTGGTCTTCAGGGTCGTCGTCTCCAGGGTCGTCGTCTCCGGGTCGTCATCTCCGGGGTTATCGTCTTATTCGGGGTGGTCTTCAGGGTCGTCGTCTCCAAGGTCGTCATCTCCGGGGCCCAAAGGCTCTGCCTGGAACCAGCTGATGGTACTGGAACAAGGTTGGGGAGCAGAAGGTACAAGCGCCAAAGACACTGCCGAGAACCAGCTGACATTACTGGAACCCGGATGGGTAGCCAAAGGTACAAGAGCCAATGCAACTACCAAGGACAGCTGATGGTACTGGACGCCGGTTACTAAGCAGGAGGTACCCATGCCAGAAAGCACTACCAAGGACCACCAGACATTGCTGGAACTTGGATACCAAGAAGGAGGCACCTAAGCCAAAGGCTCTGCCTGGAACCAGCTGACGGTACTGGAACCAGGATGGGGAGCAGAAAGTACAAGAGCCAATGGAACTACCATGGTACTGGACGCCGGTTACTAAGCAGGAGGTACCCATGCCAGAAGGCACTACTAAGGACCACCAGATGAAGGTACAATAGCAAAAGACACTGCCGGGAACCAGCTGATGGTACAGGAACTCGGATGGGTAGCAGAAGGTACAAGAGCCAATGGAACTACCGAGGACCAGCTGACGGTACTGGAACCTGGTTACTAAGCAGGAGGTACATGTGCCAGAAAGCACTACCAAGGACCACCAGATATTGGTGGAACTCGGATACCAAGAAGGAGGCACCTAAGCCAAAGGCTCTGCCTGGAACCAGCTGACGGTACTGGAACCAAGGGGGACCTATTCATGATTGACTTCCAAAAAAACAGCTAATGGTGCTGGAACTAAGATAGGCAGCAGAAGGTCAACATGAAAAAAAAATTGCAAGGCCGCGAGCCGGCCAGAGTTACCGAAAACCCACAGTCCTACAGGGGGAGCTTGTCCTATTGGCACTATGGAACCAGCATTGATGGCCATTTCCTAAACTCCAGGCACCTAAACTCCAGGCACCATAGAGTCAGGTAACCCGACCGCAACCCGACAGTACAACGTATTGGAGGCAAAGTGACCTTGACACTTCCCGGAAACAGCTGGCGTGCTGGAACCAGGCTGGGCAGGAGGGAGTACCCGTGCCAAAGACACTGCCGAGAACCAGCTGACGGTATTGGAACACGGATGGGTAGCTGAAGGCACAAGAGCCAATGGATATACCGAGGACCAGCTGACGGTACTGGAACCCAGTTACTATGCAGGAGGTACCCGTGCCAGAAAGCACTACCAAGGGCCACCAGACGTTGGTGGAACTCGGATATCGAGAAGGAGGCACTTAAGCCAAAGGCTCTGCCTGGAACCAGCTGATGGTACTGGAACCAGGATGGGGAGCAGAAGGTACAAGAGCCAAAGACACTGCCGAGAATCAGCTGATGGTACTGGAACCCGGATGGGTAACTGAAGGTACAAGAGCCAATAGAACTACCGAGGACCAGCTGACGGTACTGGAACCCAGTTATTAAGCAGGAGGTACCCATGCCAGAAGGCACTACCAAGGACCACCAGATGTTGGTGGAACTCGGATACTGAGAAGGAGGCACCTAAGCCAAAGGCTCTGCCTGGAACCAGCTGACAGTACTGGAACCCAGGGGGACCTATTCATGATTGACTTCCAAAGAACCAGCTAATGGTGCTAGAACTCTTACAGGCAGCAGAAGGTCCACATGAAAAAAAAACTGCAAGGCTGCGAGCCGGCTGGAGTTACCGAAAACCCACAGTCCTACAGGGGGAGCTTGTCCTATTGGCACTACAGAACGAGCCTTGATTGCCAGTTCCCGCAGCCCACATAGGAAGCACCTAAACTGCAGGCACCATAGAGTCTGCTAACCTGACCACAACCCTACAGGACAATGTATTGGAGACAAAGAGACCTTGACACTTCCCGGAGACAGTTAATGTGCTGAAACCAAGCTGGGCAGGAGGGAGTACCGGTGCCAAAGACACTGCCGAGAACCAGCTGATGGTACTGGAACCCAGATGGGTAGCCGAAGGTACAAGAGCCAATGGAAATACAGAGGACCAGCTGACGGTACTGGAACCCAGTTACTAAGCAGGAGGTACCCGTGCCAGAAAGCACTACCAAGGACCACCACCACCAGACGTTGGTTGAATTCAGATACCAAGAAGGAGGCACCTAAGCCAAAGGCTCTGCCAGGAACCAGCTGACGGTACTGGAACCAGGATGGGGAGCAGAAGGTACAAGAGCCAAATACACTGCCGAGAACCAGCTGACGGTACTAGAACCGGAATGGGTAGCCGAAGGTACAAGAGCCAATGGAATTACCGAGGATCAGGTGACAGTACTGGAACCCAGTTACTAAGCAGGAGGTACCCATGCCAGAAAGCACTGCCAAGGACCACCAGACATTGGTGCAACTCGGATACTGAGAAAGAGGCACCTAAGCCAAAGGCTCTGCATGGAACCAGCTGACGGTACTGGAACAAGGTTGGGGAGCAGAAGGTACAAGAGCCAAATACACTCCCGAGAACCAGCTGACGGGACTGGAACCCACATGGGTAGCCGAAGGTACAAGAGCCAATGGAACTACTGAGGACCAGCTGATGGTACTGGACGCCAGTTACTAAAAAGGAGGTACCCGTGCCAGAAAGCACTAGCAAGGACCACCAGATGTTGGTGGAATTCGGATACCGAGAAGTAGGCACCTAAGCCAAAGGCTCTGCCTGGAACCAGCTAACGGTACTGGAACCAGGATGGGGAGCAGAAGGTACAAGAGCCAAAGTCACTGCCGAGAACCAGCTGAAGGTACTGGAACCCGGATAGGTAGCCGAAGGTACAAGAGCCAATGGAACAACCAAGGACCAGCTGACGGTACTGGAACCCAGATGCTAGGCAGGAGGTACCCGTGCCAGAATGCATTACCAAGGACCACCAGACCTTGGTGGAACTCGGATACTGAGAAGGAAGCACCTAATCCAAAGGCTATGTCTGGAACCAGCTGATGGTACTGGAAACAGGATGGGGAGCAGAGAGTACAAGAGCCAAAGACACTACCGAGAACCAGCTGATGGTACTGGAACCCGGATGGGTAGCCGAAGGTACAAGAGCCAATGGAAATTCCGAGGACCAGCTGACGGTACTGGAACCCAGTTACTAAGCAGGAGGTACCCATGCCAGAAAGCACTACCAAGGACCAACAGACGTTGGTGGAATTCGGATACGGAGAAGGAGGCACCTAAGCCAAAGGCTCTGCCTGGAACCAGCTGAGGGTACTGGAACCAGGATGGGGAGCAGAAGATACAAGAGCCAAACACACTGCCGAGAACCAGCTGATGGTACTGAAACCCGGATGGGTAGCCGAAGGTACAAGAGCCAATGGAATTACCGAGGACCAGGTGACGGTACTGGAACCCAGTTACTAAGCAGGAGGTACCCATGCCAGAAAGCACTACCAAGGACCACCAGACTTTGGTGCAACTCGGATACTGAGAAGGAGGCACCTAAGCCAAAGGCTCTGCCTGGAACCAGCTGACGGTACTGGAACAAGGTTGGGGAGCAGAAGGTACAAGAGCCAAATACACTCCCGAGAACCAGCTGACGGGACTGGAACCCACATGGGTAGCCGAAGGTACAAGAGCCAATGGAACTACTGAGGACCAGCTGATGGTACTGGACGCCAGTTACTAAACAGGAGGTAACCGTGCCAGAAAGCACTACCAAGGACCACCAGATGTTGGTGGAATTCGGATACCGAGAAGTAGGCACCTAAGCCAAAGGTTCTGCCTGGAACCAGCTGACGGTACTGGAACGAGGATGGGGAGCAGAAGGTACAAGAGCCAAAGTCACTGCCGAGAACCAGCTGAAGGTACTGGAACCCGGATAGGTAGCCGAAGGTACAAGAGCCAATGGAACAACCAAGGACCAGCTGACGGTACTGGAACCCAGATGATAAGCAGGAGGTACCCATGCCAGAAAGCACTACCAAGGACCACCAGACTTTGGTGCAACTCGGATACTGAGAAGGAGGCACCTAAACCAAAGGCTCTGCCTGGAACCAGCTGACGGTACTGGAACAAGGTTGGGGAGCAGAAGGTACAAGAGCCAAATACACTGCCGAGAACCAGCTGATGGGACTGGAACCCACATGGGTAGCCGAAGGTACAAGAGCCAATGGAAATATCGAGGACCAGCTGACGGTACTAGACGCCAGTTACTAAGAAGGAGGTACCCATGCCAGAAAGCACTACCGAGGACCACCAGATGTTGGTGGAATTCTGATACCGAGAAGTAGGCACCTAAGCCAAAGGCTCTGCCTGGAACCAGCTGACGGTACTGGAACGAGGATGGGGAGCAGAAGGTACAAGAGCCAAAGTCACTGCCGAGAACCAGCTGAAGGTACTGGAACCCGGATAGGTAGCCGAAGGTACAAGAGCCAATGGAACAACCGAGGACCAGCTGATGGTACTGGAACCCAGATGCTAAGCAGGAGGTACCCGTGCCAGAAAGCACTGCCAAGAACCACCAGACATTGGTGGAACTCGGACACCAAAAAGGAGACACCTAAGCCAAAGGCTCTGCCTGGAACCAGCTGACAGTACTGGAACCCATGGGCACCTATTCATGATTGACTTCCAAAGAACCAGCTAATGGTGCCCGTGCCAAAGACACTGCCGAGGACCAGCTGACGGTACTGGAACCCGGATGGGTAGCTGAAGGCACAAGAGCCAATGGAAATACCGAGGACCAGCTGACGGTACTGGAACCCAGTTACTAAGCAGGAGCTATTCGTGCCAGAAAGCACTACCAAGGGCCACCAGGCGTTGGTGGAACTTGGATACCGAGAAGGAGGCACCTAAGCCAAAGGCTCTGCCTGGAACCAGCTGACAGTACTGGAACCAGGATGGGGAGCAGAAGGTACAAGAGCCAAAGACACTGCCGAGAACAAACTGATGGTACTGGAACCCGGATGGGTAGCCAAAGGTACAAGAGCCAATGGAACTACTGAGGACCAGCTGATGGTACTGGAACCCAGTTACTAAGCAGGAGGCACTACCAAGGACCACCAGACGTTGGGGGAACTTGGATACTGAGAAGGAGGCACCTAAGCCAAAGGCCCTGCCTGGAACCAGCTGATGGTACTGGAACCCAGGGGGACCTATTCATGATTGACTTCCAAAGAACCAGCTAATGGTTCTGGAACTCATACAGGCAGCAGAAGGTCCACATGAAAAAAAAATTGCAAGGCTGCGAGCCGGCTGGAGTTACCGAAAACCCACAGTCCTACAGGGGGAGCTTGTCCTATTGGCAATAAGGAACCAGCCTACATTGCCAGATCCCGCAGCCCATATAGAAATCACCTAAACTGCAGGCACCATAGAATCAGCTAACCCGACCGCAACCCGACAGGACAACGAATTGGAGGCAAAAAGACCTTGACACTACCCGGAAACAGCTGGCGTGCTGAAACCAGGCTGGGCAGGAGAAAGTACCCGTGCCAAAGACACTTCGGAGCAGCAACTGTCGGTGTTGGAGCCCAGGGTAAATACTAGAAACAGAGTGTAGGCCAAGGTCTAATTGGAGCAAGTTTCATATCTTTAGTGGTGTGAATGTGGAGGGAGCAGGCAAAATTGCCGCACACACAGCAGGGGAGCAGCTGACGTTACAGAACCCCAATAACATGGCAGCAAGTGTTGACTGTGCAGACGGCACTTCTAAGCAGCAACTGGCAGTGTTGGAGCCCAGGGTCATTGCTAGAAACATAGTGTAGGCTGAGGCCTAATTGGAGCAAGTTTCATATCTGTGGTAGTGTGAGAGTGGACAAAACAGGAGAAATTGCTGGATACACAGCAGGAGAGCAGCTGATGTTACTGAACCCCAATAACATGGCAGCAAGTGCTGACTGTGCAGATGGCACTTCTGAGCAGCAATTTGCAGTGTTGGAGTCCAGGGATTACAGTTCATCTGATAGAAACATGAACACAGCAGGAGACCTGGATTCTGTTGCCAACCAATTATTTAATCTGGAAGAGGACTGTTGTGAATTCTGTTGTTGAACTCCCTCCTGTGGTCATGAATGGTACTTCGGCGAGTTCTGTCCATGGACTCCCTCTGGTGGCTGTGAGTGAAGCTGCTGCTTCTGAGGTTCCTTACACAGGTGACGTGGTTTATCCTTTGGTTGGTTGCTCTATTTAACTCCACTCAGATCGTCACTCCATGCCAGCTGTCAATGTTCCTGCATTGGTTCAGTTCGCTCTTGGATCTTTCTGGTGACCTGTCTTCTCCAGCAGAAGCTAAGTTCCTGATAGTTATTATTTGTTCATTGTTTCCTTGTCCAGCTGGTTATCATGATTTTGTCTTGCTAGCTGGAAGCTCTGGGATGCAGAGTGGCATCTCCGCACCGTTATTCGGTGCGGAGGTCTTTTTGCACACTCTGCATGGTCTTTTGTAGTTTTTTGTGCTGACCGCAAAGATACCTTTCCTATCCTCTGTCTGTTTAGTAAGTCTGGCCTCCCTTTGCTGAAATCTGTTTCATTTCTGCGTTTGTGACTTTCATCTTTACTCACAGTCAATATATGTGGGGGGCTGCCTTTTCCTTTGGGGAATTTCTCTGAGGCAAGGTAGGCTTTATTTTCTTTCTCTAGGGCTAGCTAGCTCTTAGGCTGTGAAGAGGCGTCTAGGGGAAGTCAGGAACGCTCCACAGCTATTTCTAGTTGTTGTGATAGGATTAGGGCCTGCGGTCAGCAGAGCTCCCACATCCCAGAGCTTGTCCTGTGTGAGTTTAACTATCAGGTCGTGCCGGGTGCTCCTAACCACCAGGTCCATAACAAAGGAGTGGCAAATTCCTGCAAGATCCAGGCCTTGTTCATTTTCAGAAAAGTAAGCCAGTCAACGTTATCAGAGGATAGTCGCATGCGACGGTCTGTTAGTACACCACCTGTGGCACTAAAGACATGTTCCGATAATACACTAGCAGCAGGGCAAGCCAGCACCTCCAATGCATACTGGCTAAGCTCTGGCCATGTATCCAGCTTAGAGACCCAAAACTTGAAGGGGGAAGAGTCACCATCTGACGGAAACATTGCCTCCTGCTGACTCTAGCCGTCTGTGATGGTGTAGACATTTGTGGCGGGGACTGTTATGATTCGGTGACCTTGGAGCTGCATGAGAACTTTCACTGGAGAAAGTGGCCACTATACTGACCGCAAACCTGAACTTAACACCGCAACTAGAAGTAGCCCTGGAGTGTACCTAACACACCTAGGTACCTCGTCACAGCCGGAGGACTAAATACCCCTAAAGATGGAAATCGGAATACTATCTTGCCTCAGAGAAAATCCCCAAAGGATAGACAGCCCCCCACAAATATTGGCGGTGAGTCGGAGAGGAAAAAACATACACAGGCAGAAAAAACAGGATTTAGCACAGGAGGCCACTCTAGCTAGTTAGGACAGGATAGGACAGAGTTCTGTGCGGTCAGTATTAAAACCCTTAAAAAAATCCACAGCAGAATATACAAAAAACTTCCTACATCTAACTAAAGATGTAGGAGCGTATATCTGCAACTCCAGTGAATCCTACAAACAGAGCAAGAATAAACTGAAACAAGCACACAGCAGTGTGCCACAGATACAAAAACAAAACACTTATCTTTGCTGAATTTGGCAGCAAGCAGGAGAAGCCAGAAAGAGATCCAACACTTCACAAAGAACATTGACAATTGGCAAGAGCTAAAGCGTCCTGCACACCTAAATATCCCAGTCAGAATTGTAATTATTTGATACACCTGGCCAGGACTGCGAGTCAGAGACAACTGCATTCCCACCAACAACCACTGGAGGGAACCCAAGAGCAGAATTCACAACAGGGGACACAAAACTTTGCCACATTTGGGCATACTGGTCTTGCCTTGTGCTGAGGCACTGCTTCTGCTCCCTCTGTGCAGAGCTTCCTCCTTCAACTGCCTCGACACACTGAGCTGCTTTGTAAAGCACTAGCACACTGCTCTCGGTTGGAATGGAGAAGATGATGGAATGCACCAGTGTGTCTTGGTACTCCCGCATTTTACGCTCCCGATTCAATGGTGTTATGAGGCTTTGTAAGTTGTCCCGGTAGCGAGGATCTTGGAGGATGTACACCCAATAATCAGCCGTGTTGAGAATGTGGGCGATGCGGCGGTCGTTTCTCAGGCACTGCAGCATGAAATCAACCATGTGCTGCTGACTGCCAACTGGCCAAGAAATGCTGTCCCCTGCTTGAGGCGTGATCTCTGCCTGCTCTGCATCACCCCACCCTCGCTCTACATATAAACTACTAGAGCATTGTGTAACTCCCTCCTCTGGACAGATGTCTTCCTCCTCCATTGGCTCCTCCTCATCCTCCTCACAAAGTGTCCCCTGCCTAGGCCTTTGTGAGGAAGCATGTTGCGCAGACTGTACTGAAGCAGATGGCATTTGTAACTCCTCATCCTCCACCTCTTCCACAACCTCTTCCCTTAGCGCTTGCAGTGTTTTTTCAAGCAGGCAGATAAGGGGGAGAGTCATGCTGACTAGTGCATCATCTGCACTCGCCATCCGCGTGGAATCATCGAAGGCACGCAAAACCAGGCAGATGTCCTTCATAGTGGCCCATTCAGAGGTGGTGAAGTCTGAACGGCGCGCAGTGCGACTTTTTTGCTCCTGATGCAGCTGGTACTCCATTACTGCTGCCTGCTGCTCACACAACCTCTCCAACATATGGAACATTGAATTCCACCTGGTGGGTAGGTCACATATGATGCGATGTTCCCAAAAGGCGGAATCGGCTCTGCAGAGCTGCAATGCGCGATCTTGCCATGCTGAAAAGCTGCAAGTGAGCGCACTCTAGGCAGACCTTGTGCAGCAGTGCATCAAGATCTGGATAGTCCCTTAAAAAACTGCACGACCAAGTTGAACACAAGTACCAGACATAGGATGTGAGTGAGGTTGCCTAGGCCCAGAGCTGCCAAAAGATTTCGGCCATTGTCACACACTACCATGCCTGGCTGGAGATTCGCTGGCACAAACCACAAGTTGCTCTCCTGCTTGATGGCATTCCAGAGCTCCTGCGCTGTGTGGCTTCGATTCCCCAAAGAAATTAATTTCAATACGGCTTGTTGATGTTTGGCCATGGCTGTGCTCATATCGGTCGTAACATGTAAGCGTTCACAGGTCCATGTGGAGGTGGACTGTGATGGCTCCTGAAGCGCTGATTCAGAGGAACTGGAGTACGAGGAGGAGTCAATATGTACAGACTGGATTCCTGCAATCCTTGGAGTTGGCAAAACACATACCGCGCCACTCTCAAGATCTGTCCCCGGGTCCACAACATTTACCCAATGGGCAGTTAGAGAAAGGTATCGTCCCTGTCCATGGTGACTGGTCCACGCATCGTTGGTAAGGTGGACCTTGCTACTGATGGTGTTTAGTAGCGCATGTTTAATGTTTCCCTCCACATGCTTTTGCAGGGCAGGGACGGCTTGCCTGCTGAAATAAAAGCAGCTGGGCACATTGTATTGTGGGACTGCAAATGCCATGAAGTTACAGAAGGTGTCAGTCTCCACCAACCTGAATGAGAGCATTTCAAGGGACAGTAGTTTTGCAATGCCAGCATTCAGAGCCTGTGCTGCGGGTTGGTTTGCCAAGAATGGCCGCCTTTTCTCCCATGCCTGTGCTACCGATGGCTGTAGACTGGGCTGGGAGTGTGAGGATGACAGGGAACATGGTGCTGTGGGTGGAATAACGCTGGGTCTCTGGATAACAGTGCCAGAGGTTATTCCATGGCGATCATGTGAGGAAGCCGAACCAGCTGTGTGTGAGCTGGAGGAAGAGGCTACAACACGAGCAGAAGAGTTGGTAAGTGGCGCTGTAGGTTGGCCTAGGTCTTCAGTGTGTTTTTGTAACTCCACCACGTGCTTGGTCCGCACATGTTTCCACATATTTGTGGTATTGAGGTTGCTGACACTTTTCCTTCTTTTCACTTTCTGATGATACAGCTTGCATTTGACAAAGCAAATGTCATCTGCAACTGTGTCAAAAAAGGACCAGGTACTGCAAGTCTTGGGAGTGCCCTTTTTGGGTTTTGCAAGAGGCATGCTCCTAATGGGTGCCAAAGTGGAGGCTAGAGGCAACCCAGTCTGCCACCTCCCTCTCCCTCCTTTTTGGCCATTCGGGGAATCTCTTCCTCAGAGCTGCTCCTACCACCTTCCTGTACCTCACGCCATGATTGGTCAGGGACCTCATCATCTACACTACCCTCTTCCAACAACTGCTTCTTCTGAGTAGTCTTGGCAGCACAGTACACACCAGAAAGTGGCACCTGAGTCTCATCATCAGATGCGTAATGAGGTGTGCTGACCGTAGGCACTGGCCCACCAGCCTCTTTAGATTCAGAGAGACAAAGCAGTTGCGCATCACTGCATACTGCCTCTTCTTTCATTTCTCGAATGCTGCTTGCCTGGCCCCCTCTTTGCAAGCCAAGAGATTAAGAGAACAGAAGTAGAGATGGCTCCTGTTCAGGGCTCTCTGACTGCCTGGGCAATTTGGCAGGTGGTGAAGAGACAGATGGGTGCTCTTCAGTGCTCTGGACCTGCGAGGATGTGGCACTAATTGAAGTCGATGCGTTAGCTGCCATCCATCCGACAACGGCTTCAATTTGTTTGTCCCGCAGCAGTGGGGTACGGTGAGCTCCTACAAATCTGCGCATAATAGACTGTTCCCTGGTAAAACTGGGGGATGCTGAGTCACTGGTGCTCGCAGCAGGCACAGAATCCCTACATCCTCTCCCTGCTGAAACTCCACGCCCACGCCGATGACCACATGCCTTACTCCCTGCCTTCTTTATCTTGGTAGACTGATAAAGATAGGCAGAAAACTACTAAGGGCTTAGTGTGCTTATTCCTGAACAGCTGCTAACAGGTATAAGAAACAATAATTTTATAAAGTGTGGACTAGACTTTAATATGAGCTAATGTGGCCTACACAACTGTAAAGTGGAGTGTTTGGTGAACTTTATTTAGGTTTGGTTTTTTTTACAAAAAAAAATGGATGTGCCCAAAGATGTAAAACCGATAGTATCACAAACTTTTTGTAGCTATTACAATGCAGGAAGGTAACCTACAATGCAATAGATGAGGCTCCAAAAAAATAGGCTAATACTAATCTGGCTAGGGCTGCAGGGCACAAGGCTGCAGAAAGGCTCCTCTATCTACTCCTATATAGTGCACGCATTCTAGCTGGATACGGATGGAAACACACCACTAATAGGAGAAATCAGGAAAAATGGGCTGCACTCATGAAAAAAAGGACAATGTATGAGGCAGTGACGCACGCTGAATGGACTACAACCAGATGTGCAGAACACACTGCAGCGAGAGCTGCACTCACACACACAGACCTTGCAGACAGCCTTGAATGGCGCTGCAAGGCTGCAGAAAAGCTCCTCTATCTACTACAATATAGTGTTTGCACGCTATCTAGCTGGATACAGATGGAAACACACTAATAGGAGAAATCAGGAAAAATGTGCAGCAGCACAAATGCAAAAAAGAACAATGTAACAGTATGAGACAGTGACGCACGCTGAGGGAACTACAACCAGATGTGGCTGTCAAACACACTGCAGCGTGAGCTGCACTCACACACACAGAGACCTTGCAGACAGCCGTGAACAGCGCTGCAAGGCATAAAAAAGTTCTCACACAGCGGTTGCTACAGTAGCCTGGGTAAACACAATGAAGCAAATCGCTATCTCTAACTGTCCCTCAGTCAGAACAGCAGTGTCCTGTCCCTAACTGAATTCACAGCAGAGTGAACCCAAAATGGCGGCGGCGGCTTTTATAGTGCATCTTGACATCATTTCAGCAGCCAATCACAGCCATGCCATTACTTACATGCCTAACATGCATAACAGGATGTGCCCACACTTCTTAGGATTCCTCATTGGCTGAATTAAATCAAACTGGCTCATAGCATTATGGGAACTTCCGATTCCAGTATTTGATATTGCAAAAGTATAAGAACTCAGTATTGGAACTCCAATACCACGAATATCGGCCGAAACCCGATATTTGTAGTATCGGAATGCTCAACACTGGTCCTCATACTTGCGAGTCCTAACAGTAAAATTAAAAACTGCTAACATAGGACAATATTTCAAAAACACTGCAGAAAAAGATACACCCTTACCAATTTCAAATCAGATTACAAACACACTAGCAGGATGCAGTGGACCCTCATAATAAAGGTGGGGCAGCACAGTTGCAAAATACTGATGTAAACCGCCACTCATAAATATTCCATTTAGGGCAGCCTGCCTGATCTTATAGTATGAGCATATTCAATAGGCTGTAAGCCACATGCTGTGCATCACACTTATCTGTGTGACTGGCATCCTATGCAACCCTCATCTGTGTGCATTTTAAATACTAAGCGGCGACCCCCTCCATGAATTGGTAGGTTTGTGAGTGATCTTGAATAAATTGAGAAATTTTAAAATAGTTTTCCTTCGGGCTTTCCAATAAATTGGCCTCTCAATGCCACTTCAAAACTGAATGTGTCCAAAAAAATTTAGAATTGCTAAAGTCCTTCTAACAGCTTACCGTATACACTCGAGTATAAGCCGAGATTTTCAGCCCAAATTTTTGGGCTGAAAGTGCCCCTCTCGGCTTATACTCGAGTCACGGTGGGCGGCAGGGTCAGCGGGTGAGGGGGAGAGGGCGCTGAGGCATACTTACCTGCTTCCGGCGCTCCTGGCTCTCCCCCTGCTGTCCCACGGTCTTCGGGTGCTGCAGCTCTTCCCCTCTTCAGCGGTCACGTGGGACCGCTCATTAGAAAAATGAATATGGACTCCACTCCCATAGGGGTGGAGCCGCATATTCATTTCTCTAATCAGCGGTAACGGTGACCGCTGATAGAGGAAGAGGCTGCGGCACCCGGAGACCAGCTGTCCGGGAGAAGGAGCGGGATGCCGGGAGCAGGTAAGTATGTCATATTTACCTGTCCGCGTTCCACACGCCGGGCGCCGCTCCATCTTCCCGGTGCCGCTCCATCTTCCCGGTGTCTCTCCGCTCTGACTGTTCAGGTCAGAGGGCACGATGACGCATATAGTGTGCGCGCCGCCCTCTGCCTGATCAGTCAGTGCGGAGAGACGTGAGTATGGCTTTTTTTTTATTATTGCAGCAGCAGCAATGGCACAGCTTTCTATGGTACATCAGTGGGGCAATAATGAACAGTGCAGAGCACTATATGGCACAGCTATGGGGCAAGAATGAAAGGGGCAGAGCACTATATGGCAGAGCTATGGGGCAAAAATGAATGGTGCAGAGCACTATATGGCACAGCTATGGGGCAATAATGAATGGTGCAGAGCACTATATGGCATAGCTATGGGGCAATAATGAACGGTGCAGAGCACTATATGGCACAGCTATGGGACAAAAATGAACGGTGCAGAGCACTATATGGCACAGCTATGGGGCAATAATGAACGGTGCAGAGCACTATATGGCACAGCTATGCGGCAATAATGAACTGTGCAGAGCACTATATGGCACAGCTATGGGGCAATAATGAACGGTGCAAAGCACTATATGGCACAGCTATGGAACAATAATGAACGGTGCAGAGCATTGTATATGGGGCACAGCTTTATATGGAGCATCTATGGGGCAATAATGAACTGTATGGAGCATTATATGGGGTATATTTTAATATGGAGCATCTAATGGGGCCCATCATGAACTGCATGGAGCATTATATGGGGCTCCTGATTCAATATGGATATTCAAAAACACTTAACCTACTGATGTCTCAATTAATTTTACTTTTATTGGTATCTATTTTTATTTTTGACATTTACCGGTAGCTGCTGCATTTTCCACCCTAGGCTTATACTCGAGTCAATAAGTTTTCCCAGTTTTTTGTGGCAAAATTAGGGGGGGTCAGCTTATACTCGGGTGGCTTATACTTGAGTATATACGGTAATAAAATAAAAGGAAGTTTGAAAAATGACACTGATGTAAAGTAAACATATGGGAAATGGTGATTACTATCTTTTTGGGTGTGATATGACTATCTGGTTTAAGGGTTTACGGAAGTAAAAATTCTAATTTAAAATTGCTAATTTTTCCAAAGTTTTGTCAAATTTCAGATATTTTCATAAAAAGATGCAAGACATGTAGGTATAAATTTGCCAGTATCGTAAAACAAAAAGAATCATGAAAAAAACATTTTTCAGAATCACTGGGATATTTTGCTGCATAACAGATTTATTATCACATAAAATAACACATCAGGTGATGAAAAATTAGTCTGTGTCATTGTTTTTCAAAGCTTGCTTAATGAACTGTACTTTTTCCAACTTAATTGTGAAGCAATGATATTTTTGAAAAAAAGGTCATCAAAATTTCAAATTTGATTAATCAGAGAAGTAAAAACTGCTTTTATATAGCTGTTCATTTTTATTTCTTGCTTCACAAAATGAGAATGACATGTGCAGACTGAATACACATCATTTAACGAGGCATACTATATCAATGAAATCATGTAAGCTGATACTTTAGAATCATATACAAAGTACTGTGGACGTCAGCACATAGGCTGATGCTGTATAACATCTTATTAGCACTGTGGCGATACAGTAGAAGGACATTATCCAACCATCATCATTGCAGAATTCTAGATTATGCCACTCTAAGGCTAGTTTCACATTTGCGTTTAAATCCACAGCATTTAATCCGCATCCGCAAGTGGTTGAAAAAACACTTATAAACACGTACAAACGCGGCGTTAGTATTATGGTATTTCTTTATATAGACCCCTGAACAGCTGTAATATTCAGATTTTGCTCCTGTATCCTGTGTCATGATGGATCTTCGCATGGAGAGCTTTTATTTCAACCTGGATTTAAGAATCAAGCTGTTTCTTGCCTGTGCTTTTGCTTGGGAGCAAGACAGAAATTGCGAAAGATGGAGAAGGAGACAACGTCGGCGTTTTTGGAGACACCCCATAATCAAACTATGTGAAAGCCGGGGAGCCTATCACATGCTGTATGGCGAGCTTAATGCCAACCCTGAGAAATTCCATGAATATACAAGGATGTCGCAAGACTCGTTCCGGGATTTGCATGCTCGTGTCCAAGGAACGATACGGAGACAGGACACCCAGCTCCGTAGAGCGATTCCACCGGAGGAACGTCTGCTGGTTACATTATGGTACGTTACAAATCTAAACCAATGACAGTCCAAATTTTGTGTTTTCAGACATGTATGTTTTGTCTATTTACCTATCTTTCTTTAGCATAAACCCACCATAAATAGAATAGATTGTAATTTTTTTTGTTTCTGTTTTTCTTACAGATTTCTGGCAACCGGAGAGAGTTTATCATCCCTCCACTTCCAATACCGGCTTGGAATATCCACCCTGTCTGGAATAGTTGCGGACACCTGTCGTGCTTTGTGGAATGTACTCCGTGATGAGTTTATACCCACCGCGGACATGTGGCTTGAAATAGCTGAAAAATTCTGGAGTGTGCGTGATTTCCCAAACTGTTTAGGAGCGGTGGATGGAAAGCACATCCGCAGTATCATACCTGCCAGAACAGGATCGGAGTTTTTTAACTATAAAAAATATTTTTCTGTTGTGCTCATGGCAATAGCTGATGCGAACTGTCGCTTCATCGCCGTGGACATTGGAGCTTTTGGCCGTGGCAACGATTCCCAGACTTTCAAGAACTCGGATATGGGCCAGCGTGTGTATGGCAAAAATTTCAATTTTCCCCGCCTCGACTTCTCCCCAACACTCAAGGTCCACCGATGCCATTTGTTATGGTTGGGGATGAGGCCTTCCAGATGTGTGAAAACCTACTGAAGCCCTATTCCAGTCGGGACTTGAACCACACTAGAAGGATCTTTAACTACAGACTGACCAGGGCCCGAAGAACAGTAGAGTGTTCCTTTGGCATTCTGGTCTCAAAATGGCGCATTCTTGCAACAGCCATAAATCTAAAAGTGGAAACAGTCAACGAGGTGGTCAAAGCCTGTGTGGTTCTGCACAATTATATAATGGCTAAGGAGCAACCCAACATTGAAGTAGATGAACCAGTTGCACACCCACTGCCCGATTTCCAGCATCACCCGCTGCGGTCAACTGCAGCAGTTGGTCACATGTGGGACCAACTTGCTGCATTTTTTGATTCAGATATTGGACGAGTGTCATGGCAGGACAATGTTGTTTAAATGTCCTGTTGTTATTACATCTGTAACAGTAATTATCTGAAATTATAATAATATTTCTCATTAATAAACTTTAGTTTTGGTTGTGTTGACCGTGTCTCCTATGTTTTCCTCTACAAACCAAGGCTGTCCTAAAACTGGCAGTATTTGATCTGTATTTAATATCAGTATTTGTAATCCAAAACCAGGAGTGGGTGTTAAAGGCAGAGGTGCTAGTTGTTATGTTAATAACATAATTTACCTCTAATTGCTCCACTCCTTGTTTTGGCTTACAAATACTGATATAAAATACTGGCCACATACTGCTTGTGTTATGGCAGCCATGTTGCTTTACTCTTGGTGACGTCATTGCGTCCTGATTCTGTTCTGCAGTATCCATTGGACACAGACTGAAGAGACAATGACTGACACATTCAAGAGTTCTATACTCATCAAGTCAGGTGTCAGAAATAATGAATTCATGATGCACATATAACAACCTCATGAATTCACTATTTCTGTCACCTGTGCAGGTGAGCATAGATATGCCGTGTGACCACCATTGTCCCTTCTATTTGTGTGTAATAGATTATGTACACAGAAGAGAAAATGGAGGTTATACAAGGCAGTTCTCTACTCACCAGGTCAGGTTTCCGAACTAATTATTTTTTTTTGACACCTGACCAGTTCAGTAGAGTTCTGCACTGTATTTCCGCCAATTTTCTCTTCAGACTGCAACTCAAGTCACAGCAGAAAGAAGAGATTATGGAGATAATACATCTATTATTTTTGGGCCCACCTCATATCTTTATATTAAAGACACACAAAGGTGCATTTTTTTTTAAAATAACTACTGGAGATATGATGTGGCCCAAAAATTAAAGGGACACTGTCACCTGAATTTGGAGGGAACAATCTTCAGCCATGGAGGCGGGGTTTGGGGTTTTTTGATTCACCCTTTCCTTACCCGCATAATTGTGGCAAATCAAACTGTATTTATTTTTTTAACAACCAAAAAAATTTATTTAACTGCGCCGGCTTGGGGTAGAGTGATGTAAACGGGGGGGAGGGGTGAAACACTGAGGCCAGCCTAACCGTGGACGATGCAGAAGTGACAGGAGAAGGGGCAATGAAACTAGTGGGGTATGGTAGTTTGGGGATGGGGCTTGACACAAGAGAGGCTTGAGATGCAGTTGAAGGGTCAGACAAACCTAACATTACAGACACATTGGGAGGTGAAGGGGGAGGAATGCTAAGAGTTCTCTGTTTTTTTTGTGTTTTTTTATTTTGATGGGTTCTGGGAGGTATTGGTGGGCTGATATGACGTGGCGTGGTAGTGGGTGACCTGTCAGGGTCCAGCTGCACCGTGTCATAGTTGTAAGGATTTCACTCACTCAGCTGCGACAGCTGACACTCAGGAGACGTGTTCCTTTAAAGTTCACTGGGTTTATTGCTTCATAAACCATGTGGCAAATAACAGAAAGCAAAATGGGCCTTTGGTTCAGGCAAAGAAAAGCAAGTGTCCAGTTCATCCGGCTCAGTCCTGAAGCCGTAACACACTCAGGAGGGTTTCACCTCCACACATATCTGCTGTGTAAAGGATTAGCCAGTCTTATAAAGAGCTAACCCCACCCAGTAACCCATCACAGGATTAGCCATGTGGTCTGACATTACCACAGGTCCTGAAACACATATACAAGATTATGTGCAAGAAAGGAATACTCCGGGCTACATTACAGCAACCAGGCACTTATGTGGCACATACCTCCCATCGACTACAAACCCTTTAGCCATGCTACATACCTCCCCCCTCTGCCTAAAGCCGTGGGGCTTGGCACTTTCCCCCACTAAACAAGGGATTCTCGATAGGGCATCCGCATTACCGTGCAGCTTTCCGGCCCTATGTTCCACATGGAAACTGAAGTCCTGCAGGGCTAAGAACCAACGGGTGACTCTAGCATTTCTTCCTTTCGTTTCTCTCATCCACCTAAGCGGGGCATGGTCAGATACCAGTCTAAATTTACGTCCCAGCAGATAGTACCGCAATGTGTCCACTGCCCATTTTATGGCCAAGCACTCCTTCTCAACGACTGAGTAGTTCTTTTCAGATGAGGACAGCTTCCTACTCAGATAGAGAACAGGATGCTCCTCCCCATGTAGTTCTTGGGAAAGGACTGCTCCCACCCCAACATCTGAGGCATCTGTCTGAAGAATAAACTCTTTCTTGAAGTTTGGGGCCATCAGAACGGGTTGCTTACACAAAGCGTTTTTCATTTCTTGGAAGGCTGACTCTGTTTCTTCGGACCACTTAACCATTACTGATTTTGTCCCTTTTAGCAGGTCAGTCAGAGGCGCAGCCATCGTGGCGAAGTTTGGGATGAACCTCCTGTAATATCCCACGATTCCCAGGAAGGCTTTAACTTGTTTCTTGGAAACTGGTTTTGGCCATGTTTGGATTGCCTCCACTTTATTGATTTGGGGTTTTATTTCTCCATGACCCACTATGTATCCAAGGTACTTAGCTTCTTCTTTACCCAAGGCGCACTTCTTCGGGTTTATAGTAAATCCGGCCTCTCTTATAGCATCCAACACCGCTTGGACTTTCTCCAGATGACTCTCCCAGTCCGGGCTAAAGATGACGATATCATCTAGGTACGCAGCAGCGTAGGCCTTATGGGGTGCAAGGACTCTATCCATAGCTCTCTGGAAGGTCGCCGGAGCTCCCTGTAGGCCAAACGGCATCCGGGCATATTGGAAGCATCCATCAGGTGTCGAAAAGGCCGTCTTCTCCTTGGCTTCCTGTGCCATGGGGATCTGCCAATACCCCTTTGTCAAATCCAAGGTGGATATATATCTGGCGTGCCCAAGCCTTTCGATGAGCTCATCAATACGGGGCATGGGATAAGCGTCGAACTTGGAGACTTCATTCAACTTCCGATAGTCGTTGCAAAACCTCCACTCTCCATCAGGTTTTGGGACCAGGACAATTGGGCTCGACCAACCGCTCTTGGATTCCTCAATGACCCCAAGCCTCAACATACGCTCCACTTCCTTGGAGATAACTTCTCGACGAGCCTCAGGAATACGATAAGGTTTCACATTCACCCGCACATGTGGCTCTGTTAGGACCTCGTGCTCTATGACCTTCGTGTATCCTGGCAATTCTGAAAACAGGTCCCTGTTTTTCTGGAGTAACTCCCGGCACTGCTGTTTCTGGGTCTTTGATAGCGTCTCTGCTATAGTAACCGCTCCAACCTCACCTTCTGGGTTGCTTAACAATGATGGAGTTGCTGTCGGCTCTCTATCTTGCCATGGCTTGATGAGGTTGACATGGCAAACTTGGAATGGTTTCCGTCTTCCTGGTTGGTGAATTTTATAATTTACCTCACCAAGTTTCTCGATAACCTCATATGGCCCTTGCCATTTGGCCAAGAACTTGCTTTCCACCGTTGGAACTAACACAAGAACTCGGTCTCCCGGATTGAACTGCCTCACTCTTGCAGACCGGTTGTAGACCCTGGCTTGAGCTTCTTGTGCTTGGAGAAGGTGTTCTTTCACGATAGGCATCACCTTTGCAATCCTCTGCTGCATCAGGGCCACATGCTCAATGACGCTTCTGTGGGGTGTGACTTCGGCCTCCCAGGTTTCCTTGGCTATATCCAGGAGTCCTCGTGGATGTCGGCCATATAGAAGCTCAAACGGTGAGAACCCTGTGGAGGCCTGTGGAACTTCACGAATGGAAAACATCAGATAGGGTAAGAGACAATCCCAGTCTCTACCGTCTTTCTCTATAGCTTTTCTCAGCATGCTCTTTAGTGTCTTGTTAAACCTCTCAACAAGGCCATCTGACTGGGGATGGTACACCGAGGTCCTCAACTGGGAGATCTTCAGGGCTTTGCATAACTCCCTCATCACCTTGCTCATGAAAGGTGTACCCTGGTCAGTCAGGATCTCCTTTGGCAGACCTGTCCGGGAAAAGACATGGACCAACTTGCGGGCTATGCTTTTTGAGGAAGAATTTCTCAAGGGAATTGCCTCAGGATAGCGTGTGGCATAGTCCAGGATGACTAATATATACTGATGGCCCCGAGCTGATTTAACTAAGGGACCGACCAAGTCCATGGCAATTCTCTCGAACGGTACCTCAATAATGGGCAGTGGCACAAGGGGGTTCCGGAAATGAGGAGTAGGAGCAGTTAGCTGACATGTAGGGCAGGACCTGCAATAGTTCACTATTTCCCGGTGACACCCAGGCCAATAGAACCTCTGCACAACCCGTTCCTGCGTTTTTTCCACCCCCAGGTGTCCACCCAAGATGTGTGAATGGGCCATGTCCAACACTTTCCGTCTATACGGACCCGGCACTATCAACTGCTCTACCAACTCCTCCCGTATTTTCGTGACACGGTACAACAACTCCCCCCTCAACAGAAAATGGGGAAATCTTGTGTCTGCCCCCGGCTCCTGTACCACCCCGTCAATAACCGTGACATTATTAAAGGCTTCCCTCAGAGTGGGGTCCCTATGTTGGGCAGTCCCAAAATTTTCACCGGTAACTTCTAACTCCAGAATGTCAGATGTAGGGGATACTTCCTCCTCATCCCCAACCAGAACACAAAAAGGAAAACTGTCTGCCTCTGGGTGTGGCGATACCCTTCCAGGGTTCACTGGTTCCCTGCCAGGGAGCTCAGAACCATTTCCCCACAAATCCCAAAACAAACAGAAATCCCGGCCAATAATTATAGGGTGCAACAAGTCCTGAACCACGCCGACTATGTGGGACTCAGTGCCACATGCCGTTTCAATGTCCACCCTGGCCATAGGGTAGTCCTTTGCATCACCATGTATGCACCGCACTCCGACCTTCTTTCCTGGGAGCAGGTGGAGAGGAAAAGTGGCCCTCACCAGGGTCACTAGGCTCCCCGAGTCTAACAGTGCCGTTACTGCTCGACCGTTCACCTTTACGGGACACGCTTGAGGTCCCTCGTTGGATGGAGAGTTCACACTACAGGCTGGATACGCATAGTATGAACAACGGCGTCCCATGCTGCAGTCCATCTGCTCAGTGGTTTGGGAACAACGGGCAGCTATATGTCCTGGCTTGTGGCACCTCCAACAAATAATATCACCCGTGGGGACCTTGGGCACCACCTCCCCCGCCCTTTGTGACCTTGGACGCACCACCCCTTTTTGGGACTCAGCTGCCTTCTGGGACCCCCAGTACGGCATGGGCTGCCTCCCGAAGGAGCCTTCCAACCCTTGGTATCTCTCAACCAGTCCGATCAGCTCGTCGGCATTCTGGGGATCACCCTGGGCAACCCAAGACTGTATAGGCCTCGGGAGGGAATGGACAAACCGATCCATCATCACCCGTTCTACCATCTGTGCAGGCGCAGAGGATTCTGGCTGCAGCCATTTCTGGACCAGGTGCAACAGATCAAACATTTGGGAACGAGGTGGTTTGTCCCGGTGATAGCCCCAGGAGTGAACTCGCTGTGCCCTGACAGTCAGTGTCACCCCCAAACGTGCGAGAATCTCGGCTTTCAATTTGTGATACTCTTTGGCATCCTGCAAGGTCAAATCATAGTACGCCTTCTGGGGTTCTCCCGTCAGGTATGGCGCAAGTACCTCTGCCCACTGCTCTGGCGGAAGTTTTTCCCTCTCAGCGACCCTCTCAAACACCGTCAGGAAGGCCTCAACATCATCCCCGGGAGTCATTTTCTGCAATGCGCGTCTTACCGTCTTCCGGACGTGGGTGTCATCAGCCAAACCTGGGGTTGGGGCGCTCGCCTTGCCCTGGATGGCGGTTGCCAGAAGCTGCATCTGCTGCTGATGCTCCTGCTGGCTCTGCTGCATCTGCTGCCGTTGCTCCTGCTGACTCTGCCGTTGCTCCTGCTGGCTCTGTTGTATCTGCTGCATCAACAGCCTGTTGGTCTCTTGCTGCCTTTGCTCCTGCTGGCTCTGCCTTTTCTCCTGCTGTGACTGCATCTGGACCAAGTGTTTCAGCAGGTCCTCCATTTTCTCCGGCAATGCTTGCTGGCTTGCAACAGCCTTGACCCAGGACATTCAAAAATAAACTCACGTCTCCGCTGGGAACGCTGCTCGAACGTCTACCACCAATTGTAAGGATTTCACTCACTCAGCTGCGACGGCTGACACTCAGGAGACGTGTTCCTTTAAAGTTCACTGGGTTTATTGCTTCATAAACCATGTGGCAAATAACAGAAAGCAAAATGGGCCTTTGGTTCAGGCAAAGAAAAGCAAGTGTCCAGTTCATCCGGCTCAGTCCTGAAGCCGTAACACACTCAGGAGGGTTTCACCTCCACACATATCTGCTGTGTAAAGGATTAGCCAGTCTTATAAAGAGCTAACCCCACCCAGTAACCCATCACATGATTAGCCATGTGGTCTGACATTACCACAGGTCCTGAAACACATATACAAGATTATGTGCAAGAAAGGAATACTCCGGGCTACATTACAGCAACCAGGCACTTATGTGGCACATACCTCCCATCGACTACAAACCCTTTAGCCATGCTACATAGTCCAAAGCACTCGTAGAGCGTGCAGCCATGCCAGAGTCCATAGTGCTCGCAGAGCGTGCAGCCATGCCAGAGTCCATAGTGCTCGTAGAGCATGCAGCCATGCCAGAGTCCATAGTGCTCGTAGAGCGAGCAGCCATGCCAGAGTCCATAGCACTTGTGGAGCGGAAGGCCAAGCCAGGGTCCTGCTGCATCATGGTGGTGGCGGTACGGAAGGCCATGCCAGGGTCCTGCTGCATCGTGGGGGTGGCGGTACGGAAAGCCATGCCAGGGTCCTTCAGCATCGTGGTGGTGGTGGTATGGAAAGCCATGCCAGGGTCCTGTTGCATCGTGGTGTCAGTGGAGGAGGTCCAAGCAGGAGCAACGGTTGTCACGGTGGTTTCGGTGGGATGTCCAACTGCACTCGGCATGGTGCTGGTGCTGTAGTGGTGTCCGCCTGTGGAAGGAATTGAGGTGGCCGTGCAGTGGTATGCAGCAGAGGTCGGCATTAAAGTTAATCATGACAGTAAAGGCACAGTTGGATATGCCGCCACTGTCTGCTGAAAATACCGACTCTGCTGCATAGCCTGCATGTAAGCAGCATTGCAGGCCTGCATAACACTCAGCTGGATATCAGGAGTAAGGTGTTCCGACATGCCCTGCTCAATTTGGTTAAAAAAATGATGAGCTGGCCTCTGGAGGTCGGCTTTCACTTGATCAAGGCTTTTGGTGACCTCCTGGATACGTGCATTCAAGAGGTTATGTGAAACATCCATTCGATCACCCAAAGCCTTGATTGCTTCGTGTAAAACCGAGCTCAAAGCTGAAGAAGCGAGGGAGATGACCGGCCCTTATAGACTGCGATCGGAGATAATGACAGAGAGAGATAGTGGGAAAAATACAACGGCTAAAGAACAGAGAACCCCTGTGACAAGATCATTTAAAAAGAACCAGGCAAGACAAGTCGTCAAAGGAATAATCAACAATTGAGAGGCGGCTTTTATGATCAGCAAAAGTGTTCAGCTAAAGCTGGAATCTCTCACACGGCAATATGAATATGAAGATGGTGGTGGAGAGTGTCTCCGAAAACCTCCCCCTATTATTATATATTTTTTTTTTTTTCTCTTCTCTCTCTCTCTCACTTTTTACAGGTACAACAAGACCGAATAGAGAATCTGGGGTGATGATCTCATCACGTGGCAGCTGGTAGAAAATCTGCGACTTCCGGTTTTACTGGTACTGAGTGATTTTCGCAAAAGAGAGACTTATGTGAAATTTGGACATTGATGAACAGTTTTGATTCACACATCGGGTGGATACATAATGTTCAAATTGAATATATTACTATGTTTCATACTAAAACCCCTTTTAGGGGAGATTTACCTCGTAAATGTTAATCTTGAATGAGGAGATTTTTGAGGGGGGGGGGGGCGAGCCTCATATCCCTCTAGTTTCAACGTGGGAGAGGTGGAAGGAAACTGTTACTGCTATAGATATTGAAAACGCCAAAATGTCTATGAGAATTTAGGAAAAATATAAGGCGCTTTATGTTTTTGAAGTTTCAGGGTTGCAAGAAGTTCAGGGCTCAGGTATTAAATGTATATAACATTAGATGTTATTATTAAATTAAAAAAAAAAAAAAAAAAAGTAGGCGGACGGGAGACTGATCGGTTTGGTTTGGTTTAGTTAATGGCGGAAAAAAGAGAAGTCAATGAAGAGGTTAATGTGTGGGGAGGGGGAGGGGAGGGGGGGGAGGGAGAGAAAGAAGGGGAGGGAGGGAAGTAAATGTTCATGAGTCCACTTCTAATATACTAATAAGCTTACTACCAGCTGTGATGACATTGTTTGACAGATCATATCCGAACGGGAAGAACTCCACTAGATCTCGCAGAAGAAAATGCTTTGTAGTCAAAAATGGTTAGGTTAATAACTTGGAATATAAAAGGGCTGCGTTCACCGAACAAAAGGCTGATGATACTCCGTCACCTGAAAAGATTAAAAGTAGATATAGCCTTGCTTCAAGAGACACATCTGGATAAAGAAGATTTTTTTAGGATGAAGAAGTTATGGGTGGGTGAAGTCTATGGCTCTAGTTCATTAGATAGGAAAGCGGGGGTCTTAATACTTATACATAAAGCGCTGGCGCATAAAGTAACATCTGCAGAAACGGACCAGGAGGGCAGGTTGATTCATTTGAAACTCCAGATACACAATGACAGTATTAGTTTATATAACATATATGCTCCTAACGCAAACCAAAAGAAATTCTTTATGTCTCTACAGAATAAAGTGCTGACTGACAATAGTGACAACATAATTATAGGAGGAGACTGTAACGAAGTGCTTAGGGAGGAGGAAGACAGACAGGGGAGTTTAATGAGACTGAGTTTAGGTGGTGGAAGTAGACTTACAGGGAAAAAAGGCTATTTAGAAGACATGATAATGAATTGGCAGCTGAAAGACGCGTGGAGAACAACACATCCTATGGATCGGGAGTACACACATTACTCTCACGCACACAAGACATGGTCAAGATTAGACATGTTCTTTATTTCAGACAAGGTATTACATAAAATGCTAGATACTAATATTGAGGACATGGTGATCTCGGATCATAGCCCTGTTACTCTAGATTTGGCTGACACACATCGGAAAGGGACAGACTATTTATGGCGTTTCCCAGAGACCATGACAAAAGATCATGATTTTGTGAAACGGATGAGGGAATGGTGGACGGAATTTGCATCTCATAACGGAGAACATAAATCAAATTCTAGATTATATTGGGAAACTGCAAAGGCGGTACTAAGGGGAAACATTATAGCTCACACACAGAGATTAAAGAAGCGCATAAAAGACCAGTTCTTAATGGCAAGCAGTGAAGTTAGGACCACGTATATAACGTATAAAAACTCACTGTTAGATGAGGATAAAAATAATTGGATACGAGCCAAAAAAAATTTTGAAGAGTGGGCGGAAAAAAGGGAACAATTATATAAAAGTAACTTGGAAATAGAGTTGAATAGATATGGGGATAAAGCAGGGAAAATATTGGCTAATCTAGCTAGGGGAAGATATGCTTATGCATCTATAATGGCAATTAGAGACTCAAGAGGGCAACGCCTGATGGACCCCAAAGATATAAATAAGGAATTGGGCAAATTTTACACTAAGTTGTACAAAGAGGAGGGACGACAGGACGTCGCAGGGGATGTATGGCTTGACAAAATTAAAATTCCCGGATTGACAGATGAGGAACTACAAGAATTGAATGGATGCATTACGGAAGAAGAAATTAGTATGGCAATAAAGGGGATGGGAGCCAATAAGGCACCTGGACCCGATGGATTTAATGGTTCTTTCTATAAAGCAATGAGTGAGCAAATAACTCCCACACTTAAAGATTTATATAATCGTATTTTACAAGGAGAAACTATGTCAGAAGTTATGAATACAGCTTACATAAAACTTCTCCCAAAGGGAGGGAAAGACTTAGAGGACCCCTCGGGTTATAGACCGATATCACTGATAAATCAAGATGTCAAACTCCTCTCAAAAATTATGGCAGATAGGTTGGCTAAAATACTGCCAAGATTAATATCGAAACATCAAACAGGCTTTGTAAAGGGAAGGTCAGCCGTTGCTAATATAAGAAAAGCCATGTTGTTGTTAGACATGGTTAGGAACAAACAATTGGAAAAGGGGGAGGATCCAGCAATGGTCACATTAGATGCAGAAAAAGCATTCGATAATGTGAGGTGGCCATGGCTGGGTCAAGTACTAGACAAAATAAACCTAGTAGGCCCATTTAGGCAATTTCTGGAGGTATTGTACCATAACCCCAAGGCAATGGTATATACAACGGGGTTTCTTTCCGATGCCTTTGAGCTGAAGAAGGGAACAAGGCAGGGATGCCCTTTATCTCCTTTGTTGTTTAATCTAGCAATCGAACCCTTGTCAAGGTACCTAACTGATCATAGCTCTTACAAGGGGATAAAGGTGGGAAAGGAGGTGGTCAAAACTGCTTTGTTTGCAGATGACATAATTTTGTTCATGAGAAATCCAGAAGAAGATCTCCCTAGGTTACTATTAGAGATTGAAAAATTTGGGGAATTCTCGGGCTTTCGATTAAACAAGACTAAATGTGAAATTCTGTTCATGAGAAATAATGTGAAACGTGGTCAGGGAAATAATATAATGGGCATCCCGAAAGCGACAGCATCTGTAAAATATTTGGGAATACATTTGGGAAGTTCGCCGAAACAAATATATGACCTAAATTATAAGCCTATTATTGACAAAATAGAGAAAGAATTGGAAAGATGGGGAAATCTACCCCTCTCACTACTAGGCCGCTGTCATCTAATTAAGATGACAAGCTTTGCGAGATTATTATATCCAATGCAGACTATTCCAATGCTAATCCGACACGTCGATGTTCTCAAATTGAATAGGGCTTTCTCTAAATTTATTTGGAGGGGGAGAAAAGCGAGACTTGTTATGAGAACACTAATGCGTCCAAAAGAGGGAGGAGGAGTAGGGTTGCCGAATATTAGAGGGTATAATCTCTCGTGCTTAATGAGGAATGTAGTTGATTGGATTAAAAAGACAGGACGCTATACAGATTATACACTAGAAACGGAATTTTGTGGCTCATGGGATTTGACAGCATTGCTTCACACGCCACTGTCATACTTACCACCAAATACTAAACACTCGGTTATTTGTAAAGACACTATTGCTACATGGAAAGCAGTAAGGAAAAAACTGAAAATGTCATGGAGAGTGTCAAAGCACCTGAATCCTTGGTCATTTCCAGCCTTTAAATTGGGAAGGGAAAATAAATTATTCATAGAATGGTCTAGAAAAGGAGTACAGACACTAGAAGATTTACTACATTTACAGGAAGGTCGGTGGCTGACGGGATCTGAGGTATTAGACAAATATGAGCTACCGGGATTCCATTTGATGCTATATAGTCAACTGAAGCATTATGTACTAGATCTCTTACAAGATGTAAGGAAGGAGGTTGACTCAGATGTGTGGGGAGACTTAGTCACTAAAGACATTAAGGAAATATCGATCTCCTCGATATATGGGTCGTTGAGAGATGTATTACGACCATCAGGGTCAGACAAAGTGTTTTGCAAATGGGAAAAATTCATGCAAGATGAAGAACTTGAGCATAAAATACTACATGGATGGAAATTGGTAAGGGAACATATCATAAATGAGCAATGGAGGGATAGCCAATTTAGAATAATGCATAAAATAATATGCGGCTTTAATATACCGCCACCTCCACAGAACCCTGATAGGCAGATGAGTTGCCCCAAATGTAGCGCATCAAGAACAGATATGGAGCATGGCATGTGGTCGTGTCCCAAGACACAAGAGCTTTGGACCATGGTTCAAGATATGTATCTACAGATGTGTGGGATTTGGGTAGACTCTAGCCCGATGTGCTGGTTGTTTCATTATACGACAGGCAAAACAAGAGGGGGACAGTTACATGATCTGTTCCATACTATTGCTTTGGTGACAAAACGTTTAATTTTGCAATATTGGTTGGCTAGTTTACTCCCAGGGATAAAAGAGATTAAAGCAGGACTAATGGCTGTCCTATATTTAGAAAAAAGAGAAGCAGAAAGGGATAAAGATAAGATGACGAAAAGATTTTTCAAAAAATGGAGAGTGTTCATAGAATCCCTATTGTCGACAGGGGAAATTCAAGAGATAATGAGGCCCTTTGTTAATTCAGATTGGTATTTGTTAGAAGATTTAAGTGGTAGTTTGGATAAATTAAAATTTGTCACATGATAAAGGCATCAGTTGGTGTATGTTCTAGATTTGATTGTCGGACTCCAATCATTGAAGTGGGTTAGATGTGGACATTAGGGGACATGTTAATATTATTTGTGTTATAAAGATTAACGAGTGTTTTATTTCTGTGTAATAATTTAAAGTAACACTTGCAATATGTATTGTACTTATTTGTTTTAAAAAAAAAAAAAAAAAAACAACCAATAAAAATGATGTTTAAAAAAAAAAAAAAAAAACCGAGCTCAAGTGCAAAAACTCGGGCATGAGTGACCTGTCCGAAGCCCTCTGCCGCTGCCGGGAGGAGCCCCAAAAAAAAGGGGCAGTGGAAGAGGACTGCGAAAGGGGAAGACCTGATGGACCAGCTCCCTGGTCTCCAGTTAGTGTGGAAGGCCCACTTGCTGCGCTGCTGGATGGCTGGGACGGGTCCGCGGCTGTCGGATGAAGGACCGCTCCAGAACCTGGGCCAACAGTAGTGCTCCATGTGCTGTGAAAAAAGGAAAAAGAAAATTAATACCAAAAATTAACAAGACGCCAAATCCTGTGGAATAGAAACATACATAGTATGGCAATACAACACATCCAAATGCACAGGAGAAATACTTACGTTCTCTGAGCAAGGACCGGTCTTAAAAATGCCAGAACGCGATGGTATTTGTATTTTTGGATCCTTGCTCCTGAACCACTGGGAACACAGCTCTCTTGACGCAGGTCCTTGTTGAAGCGGTCCTTAATCGAATGCCAACGTGTTTTGACTTTGCCCACTGTTAAAAAAACATTTTGGTCAGAAAAAGGACTTTGGGCCGCGCTCATACAACTGTGTGTGATGACAGAAACTCCTGAGAGTTTCTTTCATCACACACAGTTGAGTGAGCACAGCCAAGGTCTCTATGAGATCATCCTCCCGTTGTGAAACCTAAAAAATAAATAAAGTCATTAAAGTTTGGTCAATTAACATAAGGAAAAGAAAGAAAAAAGATGCTGAGAAATGGCATGAATAGGAAAGTCAACATAATACTAAAGGATTCCAGAAGAAAAAAGTAATGAAATACGAATGTTAAGAAAGGAAGATTCAAGAATACTAAAGTGAGGATACAGTAAACAGTCAGCCTTGTATACGTACCCGCTGCCGTCTTTCAACCCGACCTTGACTCCGCTGCTCCTGCCCAGTCTCTGCCGCAGATGAAGAAGAGCTCTAAAAAAATGAAAAACAAAAATTGTCCCATGTGTGGATGTGACAGTGAATACTTACCAATCGGACGAGGCAAGTACTCACCTCACTGACATGCTTGACTTCCGATGGCCCAGGAATAAACTCCTCATGAGAAGAAGCCGAAAGAAGAAGACATTCTGATACATGTAGAAAGAAAGAAATGGCAGAAATTAGGACATGTAGAGACAGAAAATTGAAAATAAAGGCATTGGCTAGGATATACTCACATTGTTCAGAGTCTGGTTTCCTCCAAGGTGCTTGTGTCTGTCTGATCTGCTTCAGTGTCTGCTGAGTAGTGACCTGCAAATGTCCACTACCTCCCTTTATCACCTACTATGTGGGGGGTGGCTTATCAGTGTCTAGACATGTTGTTTTCAATTGAAACACATGTGCCCACGAATGCAACCAAACGCATGTGCTTGTGAATGCATGCGTTCATATAGACAGCAATGCATTTTTTTTGGCGCAAACCTTGCACAATCAACCGCATGCGTTACCAGGCGGCAAATTGTTTTGTTAGTAACCAATTCCTCAAAACCTAGGGATACTCAAAGGATCTCTATGCCTATGAGAGAATAGGTGGGAGGAATACTGTTACATAATTTACATTTTAGGTTCAGAAGTATCAGATTATCCCTATGCTTTCAATTCAATTCAAATCATTTATTTTTAATGCTTAGCTTTATCAGATTACTGTTACAATTTTTGGATTGTTTCAGCTCAAATGAAAAAGCAATAATAATAATAATAATAATAATAATAATAGTAATAATAATATTTTAAAGCATATGGCGCCAACATATTCCACAGCACTTTAGATATAAAATATTATAAAATATATATTTTTTTGTTTGTGAATTGATTGATTAATTGATTGTGTGGCTACCTATTCAATACATGCTTCGTCTACATTACATGGAGATATTGAGCATAAATATGCAAGTGCAGCAGTAGTAATTATACATCTCTGTCCCTAAGGGGGAACATTTCTTTATACTTTTGTGTTATGAAAGGAGGTTGATTTTATATTCCTGGTGGTGAGCCAGTCAGATGTTGAAGTGTACTCACACAAGCCTTTTAGATTTCTTATACAATGAAAAATGAAAAGGCTTATAATTCATGTGTAAAATATTTTATTATGATATAATTGAAGTGCAGCGGAATTTGGAGCTTTGAAGTTTCACTAGAAAATTGTATCATTACTCTTTCAATGCATTGTAATGTGGTATGAGCCTTTGTACAATTTCCCCGTGCCATGACGTGTTGCTGCTGAGAAGACGGCTTCAGTTAGCTTTGCATGTGTTTGTTCAGTTGTGTTCTGGCGCTGAGGGCCAGTGTACTTCCATTTATAAATAAGATACAGTAGATGGAGTTCTAGGAATGTGTATGTCACACCAAATGAATAGTTATCTTGTTATTGCATGTGGACGTGCCATGGTTCCTCAAATTAGAAAATTTAATTTATCTTGTGTTCTGAATATATTGGCACATTAAAGCTGCAGTAATATACACAGAATATAGTAGGACTAATGACTAATGTAACAAGCCATTTTACTTTTATTAATCTTAGCAAAATATAAGGTACACATACTGTGCAAACGTTTTAGGCAGATGTGGAAAAAGTGCAGCAAAGTAAGAAAGATTTAAAAATATGTGTTCATATTCACATTTTTTTATCATTTAACAAGGTACAAAGGGAGCGAATAAAAGAAAAATCAAAATCAAATCAATTTTTGGTGTTGCCTTCAAAACGGCATCAGAGCATCAATTTTCCTAGGTACACACTTTTTGGAGGAACTCAGCAACACTAATCCTGACCAAAGCCCAAACTCCACTTGCTAAAATGCAGCCCCAAACTTGCAAAGCGCCTTCACCATGCTTCTTTGTTGCATGGGGAAACTCATTATTATATCACTTTTCAGCCCTTCAGGAAACAAACTGCTTTCTGTTACAGCTAATTATTTAACACATTGAATTATCAGTTTAGTGCACCTGCTTCCATTTTTCTGCACCTCAGGTCATGCTTCAGCTGCTTGGCCTTGTTTTCAAGTTAAAGTATGATTCTTGGCTGCAATTTTTCCATTAAGACCATTTATTGCCAGACTTCTCAAAACAGTAGGTGTGTCTAGCTGAATCCAACTGGTTGCTTCCAGATCAGAGCTGATGGCACTGCTAGACATCAACCAATTTTGCAGGAAAGTAAGCATTGTGTCTTTCATCTTGGTCACTAAATTTCCTTGGCCAACCACTATGTCTACAATTCTCCATATGACAAGATAGAGGATTTTGTGGATTTAGTCTGCGCTGCCACTTGTGGTTATGTCCTGAGGAAGAGGTCATTTGAATCTTGAAAAACGTTGAATTAAACCACTTTTGTTTATTTGAACACCTTGACTTTTTATCATTATCAGCAGCGCGAACTAAATCTACAAAATCCTCTATCTTGTCATATTGATACGGATAGTCTCTTGCAGACCCATGGATCTGCTGCAGCTGGAAACCTCATTGAGATCTATATGCCATACCAATAGATTTATCAGATTAGTGCAGTTTGAAGTAAATGAAATTTGTGTCCATCGGATAAGACCCTATAGCACTGACCTCTCCTACAGTGTATTCCTAGAATTGTCAATAGAGATGATTGAACCAAAAACTGGCAAGTTCAGGGTCCATACTGGATTTTGAGTATCTATGCATGGACTATAAGCACAGACCTTTAACCAGAAATCCGGTTTCCTGTTCGGGTCTGCAAGCAAAATAAAGCTTGATGAAAGGCTGCAGAACAGCCAATCAACAAGCTTTTAGGCTGCGGGTACTTCTGGAGATATCACATCTATGCCAAGTAGTGGCATTGCTGACATTTGGCCGGCACACCATGTAACCCTGCCTGTAAAAAGGCCGGGTCACATGTTGCACCGCCATTATGATCCTGGTGCGTAATCAGTGTATTTCTCTGTACCATTTAAGCCTCCAGTTGTGTGTGCCATCTAAGCGTTATGCTCTGTGCCCAAAAACACTTTATGTGCCATAGCAGCATTGTGTAGACTGCACTAAAAGCCTGTTCCTGTGTACGATATCATGGTTGTGTAACCTCATCATCTGTGCCATAAAAGCCTTGTGGTCTGTGGCTCTGTGTCAAAGAAATCTTATTCTTTTGTCGCATAAAAATCTAGTTCTCTGACCAAAAAAAAAATTGGTCTGCTGCAGAAAAATCTTGCTCTCTGACAAAAAAATCCTATTACTCTGATGCATAAAAATCTAGTTCTCTGACAAAAACTTATATTGCTATGTTGCTTAAAAATCTAGTTCTTTAAAAAAAACTCATATTGCTTGGTTGCATAAAAATTTAGTTTAATACCAAAAAATCCTATTAGTCTGTTGTTGACATGAGCGAGCACTAAAATGCTTGAATGCTCCTTATTTGAACCGAACAATTCCTAATACTCGAGAGCTCCTGAAATCCAAGCATTTTTTCCGGAAGACCCTACAAAGAGTTCTGGGAGACATTGAAAATGTTGAAATATATGGTAAAAGTTCTAAATGGAAGGAGAACAGCATGGGGAAGAACCCTGGAAGCATCAATGACTCCCAGATCGCTGCTGAAATCAATTGTGTCACACTTTTACTCCACTGACAGGAGTAAGGACTGACAATAAAACATTCAAAATCGACCAGAAATTATTTCCTGTATAATGACTTGTGTATAAGGCAAAATTTAAAAAGGATTTAAAAAATAATAATTTAAGTAAACCAAAATTGAAATTTTTAATAAAAAATGTAAATTTCAGTGTAATTTATGAAGGAGGCAAGAACTGTCAAAAATGTGATGGAAGAGGAACTCAGATACACCCTGTATCAGACATTAAGGAGGACATCATACACATTCTGTTCAAATTTTAATGTAGTGGTACTCCTAGACTCATAAAGGCTATCAACTAAGAGCACAGCCTACCAAAAATTACAAGCAGGGTCATGCATAAACCCTTCAAGGCACCACTTGTAGTACCTCATTCAAGTTTTGTGAACAAAGTGTAGTTGTGGTATCTCTACACTTATAAAAGCTCTGCACATAGTGCCTAGCCTTCAAAATAATTACAAGCAAGATCATTCATATACCCTTGAGTGTAGCAACTGTGTTATTGAATGAGGTAATACAGTTGGTGCCTTCAAGGGTGCATGAATGACACTTGTGAAGATGTGAGCTTGTGGGTTATAATAATCACATAGGCAGGTGAATGATGCAACTATTTTTTATTCCATACATCCATGGTTTTACAACAAATTCCATCAGATGGCCAATATACAATGTCCTCAGTACACAAGATCTGCTCCCCTCGGCCGATAGTTCCACTGCCCTCATACCAGGTGATACTCAGTGTCTTCCAACTTTTGGTTAGCCCACAGATTTCATATCTCCCACCAGTATAGTCTGTAGTCGCAGTGCCGGCTCCTCCAAATAACAAGTAACACAACTAAAGCCCATGTATCCAGCAGCAACAGTTCCATTTAAGAAAGTTCCTGAAATCCAGATAACAAATCCCTCAACAGCAGCACATGTATTCAGCCCAGCCGGCAACCGATCTCCAAACTCTATAGGCCATCCATACATGTCATCCTCGATCCTCCACTCCAACAACTTCCACCCCCTTAAACATTATTTTATCTCAAAGAATGAAGTATATTGCATTGTATGTGAGAACCCCTGTGGTGACGGCTCCCCTGGGTCTACTATCCCCATCCACGCAATGGGACTAATGTTATAAGAACAATGGAATGATAGAGTTCCTTGATTGCTACTCTTGGGTATGGCCTTATGTATGCATAAGATCTAGCTTGCATGTCTTCCCCTGCTTACTGTCACTGAATGGAAACATTGACTCCTGAGGCTAAACTGTGGAGCAAGAAAATCACTAATAATACACAGCAAGCAAATCTGTAATAAAATACATTAATATCAATGCAATTGGTGCTCTGTGATGGAACAAGTCTGCATCTCATAGAGCTGTGGACTGCTCCCCACGTCCATTCATCCTATAGTCTTTAGTCTCTGGCCAGTTCCTCACAACACTGTTTGCAATTTTTGGTAGGCTTTGCACTGTGCAGAACTTCTATAAGTATAGGAGTACCACAACTACACTTTGCTCACAATATTTGATTGATGCACTAAAGTGTAGTTGTGGTACTCCTACACTCATAAAAGTTCTGTACAGTGCAAAGCCTCTCAAAAATTGGAAGCATGGTCATTCATACACCCTTGAAGGCACCAACTGTTGTTCCTCATTCAAATATTCTGAACAAAGTATAGTTATGGTACTCTTACAATCATAACAGTCCTGTTCAGTGAAAAGCCTGCCCAAAATTAAAAGCGGGCTCATCCATACACTCTTGAAAGCAACAACTAAACAGCCCCATTAAAATATTAGCAAGGTATAGTTGATGTGCTCCTACAATCATAAAGGCTCTGAACAAAGTGCAAAGCCATGCAAAAATGATAAGGAGGGTTATACAGCTATCCATAGACCCTTGAAGGCAACAGTAGAAGGACATCATTAAAATATTTTGAAATTGTTATTGATGTACTCCTACACTCATAAAAGTTTTGCACAAGATGCAAAGCCAGAAGAAAAATATTAGGTTGATCATCCACCCATCCATAGACTCTTGAAGGCAACAACTGGTGGGCTTCATTCAAATATTGAAGATTAAAAACACTTTAAGTGTTCCAGTCAACTGGTGGCATGGAAAAGTTGGGATTAATCTAGCTGTGTTCAATTTTATCAGAGTGAGCCTATCAGCAAGACATGGACGTGACACCAGGAGAAAAAGGTTCTGCTGAGGACCAAGTACCGTGGAATGGCTGCCACCATGAGTCGGGGGAAATTCTCCTTGTAAACAAGCCTAAACAGCAACATTTACAAGGCAATCTGCATAAAAATATGTGTGTTTTGTGTTTGAGCCTGTGGGTGGGAGGCTGAAAACTTTCTTTTTTGTTCCAAGGCCTGGGGTAGGGACAGCTGAACGCTGCGACAAGGATCTGTAAGTGCCTAATGATGGTAAGTCAGAATGTGCAACTACAGGTGCAGGATGAGGGGCATCATGGAAAGGTGATTGGAAAGCACATAGCACAGGGGAAGAAGCTGTGGTGTCACCCGCTGGCACCAATCGTAGACCCAGGCGCACAGAGTCGGGGGCTTAGATGAATGTAGAGAACAGTGATGCGGCACTCACCAAATGCAGTAGAAATGCAGTCCTTTATTATACCATTATAAGGTTAAGAACATAGTCCATAGAAGCAGCAGGTGTGCACAGGAATGCGGGGAAGGAGAGATGGAAGACAGATGACGGCCGTTTTTCGCAGCAAGTGCTTCAACGGGTCCAGGGCATGCTGTTGTATCCCCATGCTATGCAAGCGATCAGCCTGCAAAAAAGTAAGATGGACTAAGAAAAAAGTTTAAAAAAAAGCCAAATAATTGTAAAAATATAAAAAAAATAAACATTAATAATAATAAAATCAAAAGATATTATATCCCTTTATTTGTATGAAAAACAAATTATAAACAATAAAAGGATACATATTTGGCATCGCCACATCTGCAACGACCTGACCTATAACAGTGTCCTACTAGTTAGCCCCTTTAGTGAACACCATAAAAAAAGGAAGACAAAAAGCAATGCTTTATCATCATACCACCAAATAAAAAGTGAAATAAAACGCGATCAAAAAGACGGAAATAAATATACATGGTACTGCTGAAAACATCATCTTATCCTACAAAAACAAGCCGCCACACAGTTCCATCATTCCATCAGTGGAAAAATAAAAAATGTATAGCTTTCAGAATAAAGCAGTGCAAAAATAATCATTTTTTCTATAAAATAATAATGATAATAATAATAATAATAATAATTTTTATTTATATAGCGCCAACATATTCCGCAGCGCTTTACAAATTATAGAGGGGACTTGCACAGACAATAGACATTACAGCATCACAGAACTACAGTTCAAAACAGATACCAGGAGGAATGAGGGCCCTGCTTGCAAGCTTACAAACTATGAGGAAAAGGGGAGACACGAGAGGTGGATGGTAACAAATGCTTTAGTTATTCGGACCAGCCATAAAATAGTTTTTATTGTGTAAGACCGCCAAAACATAAAAAACTATATAACTATGGTATCGCTGTAATCATACTGACCTGAAGAATGAAACTGTCTTATCAATTTTACCACAAAAAAACCCTCACATCCCCCCAAAAATTCCTGAATTGCTGTTTTTTTGTTAATTTTGCTTCCTAAAAATCGGAATCGAAAGCGATCAAAAAACTTTATGTGCCCGAAGATGGTACCAATAAAAACATCAACTCAACCCACAAAAAGGAAGCCCTCATATGACTCTGTGGGCAAAAATAAGGAAAAATTTTTGCTCTCAAAATGTGGTGATGCAAAAACTATTTATTGCAATAAAATGCATCTTTCACAGTGTGACAGCAGCCAATCATAAAAAAGATATAAATCTGGTGTCACTGTAATCACACAAACCCAAAGAATAAAGCCGCCTAGTGACTTACACCACACAAGGGGCAGCATAAAAAATAAATAAAACTAATTCTTCACCTGCTGTTGATTTTTTCATCCTGCCTCCCAAACATTGCAATAGGGCTTGAAGCAAATTTATCCTGCACTCTGCTATGAGCGCTTGCACTGGGGTTTCCATGTAAATCTCTGAAATGCGTGATTCACACAGACCCTCTGGCAGAAGATTCCCTATAATGAGGCAGATGGAGGCACTGTGGACGGCGTCTGACCTGTGATCCGGCGGTGTCCATCTTTTTAGGATTTCATAAAAGTGCCATCGGCCACACTTTTGTGCTGTTCTGAAGAGAAGGACACTGCTGAACAGTGGCCAGATGGAGTCCTGAGTAAATCTGCTGCATCATTATAGTGAATGGATCCCTCGGGGGTTTCATCTGAATCATGTCACTCAGAGATTTAGATGGAAATCTCAAACTAAGTGCTCAGCATAGAGCGCAAGATAAATGTGATCCCAAACTTTATGTAAAATGTTCCCAATAAAAGCTTCAACTCAATCCACAAAAAAACATGCCCTTACTCAGGTCTGTCATCTCTAAATGGAAATATAGGGGGCTTTCACATTACTGATAGCACAAAGGCTTTGGAATAGTGGGAAGGCTCTTTACCCACCAAAAGAAATTCAGCAAATTCTCCACTTCCAAATCCCCCTTTCTTTCTGAGCCCTACAGTGTACCTAAACCAGAGGTCCCCAACTCCAGTCCTCAAGGCCCACCAACAGGTCATGTTTTCAGGATTTCCTTTGCATTGCACAGGTGATGCAATTATTACCTGGGCAAGACTAAGGAAATCCTGAAAACATGACATGTTGGTGGGTCTTGAGGACTGGAGTTGGGGACCCCTGACCTAAACCACATATAGCATCCACCTTTGTCATTTTTGATGCAATGAGAACCCGACTAACTTATGGGTGCATCCTTCCAGTAGCACTGGTTGGCCATAATGTACTGATGACTGCAGCATACTGGTCACTACAGCATACTAGTCACTACAATGGCAGTTTGCAAATTTCACTTGGTACCATTCAATGCTGCTTGTTTTGTGAAAGTACCCAAGGAGTCAAAATCGTTACTACATCTGTAGATAAATTCCCCATGGAGTATGATTTCCAAAATGGGGTCACTTGAGGGGGATTCTGCTCTTCTAGCAATTAGGGGCTCTGTATGTGGAGTCTGCAAACTGTTCTAGGATTATGTGCGCTCCAGGAGCCAAACAGCATTCCGTTTATCCCGAGTCTCTCCGTATGGCTAAGTAGTACTGTACAGCCACATATGTGGTATTGACACGTTCAGTAAAAATTGTGGGACAAACTTTTGTGCCATTTTACCCACATCTTGTGGACAAATGTAAAATCTGGGGCTAAAGCTAAATTATGTGGTAAAAATATAGTTATTTTTTCTTCACCGCCCAATGGTATAAAATTCTGTGACACACTTGTCCATTTTATCAATTCACCCCTAGATGAAATCAGTGAGAGGTGTACTTTGTAAAATTTGGTTACTTATGGGGATTCTGATATTCTGGCATCTCATGGGCTCTACCAGTGGGTAATGTCACCTGCAAACCGTAACAGAATTATCTGGCGATCCTTGCCTTGTCTGAGCTTTGCACTGTGCCTGGGAAAAATTCCCGATTACTAGCAGGGTATTGGCGCACTCAGGAAAAAATGGACCTCAGTTTGTTGTTAAAAAAGTCCTATTAGCAGTTAGAAATGTTAAAAACTTGGGGATAAAACTTTTTAGTGGTAAAAATTATTATCTCTTCAACACTCGGTGTAAAACTCTGCGAGGCATTTGTGGTATCAATATGATTACTGCACCTCTAGATGATTTCACATATAGGGCGTTTCTGTTCTTGTGGCGCCTCAGGCGCTCTGCCAATGTGACATGGCACTCTCAAACTATTCCAGCTAAATCTAAACTCCAAAATGGTGTCTGTTACCTTCTAACCTTTGCACTGTGCCTGAAAAGTAGTATGCCCCCACATACAGTATGGGTATCAGCGTACTCAGGAGAAATTGCACTACAAATTGTACAGTGCAATTTCTCCTGTTATTCTTGTAAAAATGCTAAATTTTGGCCACAATAACATTTTTGCCGGAAAATGTGATTTTTTTATTTTCACAGCTCAACTTCTGTATAAACTTCTGTGAAAAACTTTGGGGTTTAAAGTGCTCACTTTACATGTAAATACATTCCTTGAGGGGGTCTGTTGGGGGTCAAGTTCCCGCCTCTGCACAGGAGGAATCTCGAGCCATCTCCGCTGCGGTCTCCTATTCTTCTCCTGCCACAGTGGAGCCTGCTCAGCGCAGACGTTGGTCGCAGCATATAGCTCAGCCTGAAACTGTGTCAAAGGGTTACTGCTGCCTTTCCAGGTTCTGCCATTGTAGCCAGTACAGGTCAGCGGTGAGCAGACATCATTGGGACTAAGTCCTGCTTTTCCCCCTCTGAGCATGCCCAGTGTAATCTCATTGGAGATCAAGGGTCACATGCTCAGGTACTGCAGCAACTCCCATTGGTCCTCCAGGAAGGTCCTGAAGTTGCTGCAGCTATAAAAGGTTTGCATGACCACACGGCCATGTGCTAGTGTCAATTCATGTCATGAGTTTTGCGCCAATGTGGTCATACATGTGTGTATTCAGGGCTCTGCTGAAATAAGCCACTAGAATACCGGCATCTCCGGTGAGGATATTGTATGTGTGCCTCTTTGACTGCGTGACCACAGACTGCTATCAGCTCAGCAGTTGCTGTGTACTCCTGTGAGCTAAACAGGACACAGTGCTTTCTTTATGGGCGACTCTGTGAAGTAACAGAGTTCGCTTCTACCACCATATAGTGCCGCCATTTGCCAGCAGCAGGTTTCTCTCCTGCACGGTGGACCATGGGCTGCAAACATACAAGATATAATCTCACTATTTATTCGGTGCATTCCGCAAACCCTGAACATAAGACTAGCGCAAAGGTTTGGCTAGTAAATGGCGGACATACAGCAGTCCTTGCGATACATCCAGCATCTGGAGGGTAGGTTTGCGGCTCTCGAGCGCACAACCTCAGCTGTGGATGTTACTGCAGTTGCTGTACAGGCTACTAGCGTAGCTACAGCAACCTTGTCCACTGCCACCCCTGTTCCGACTCTACCTCGCTTCCCGCTGCCAGAAAAATTTTCTGAAGATAGTAAATCTTGTAGGGGTTTCGTGAGCCTGTGCTCTATACATCTCGAGTTTCTGGCCGCACGTTTCCCTACAGAGCAGGCTAAAGTGAGATTTATAGTGTCTCTTTTGTTAGACAGGGCGTTGAAGTGGACTACGCCGCTGTGGCAGCGTGGCGGTCATGTGGTGCAGAGTGCTCCACTGTTCCTGAGCACTCTGGGACAGGCCTTTTTAGGACCTCGAGTCACCCATGATATGGCGCTCCAACTGATGGCATTGAATCAGGGCTCGTCCTTGGTCAGCCATTTTGCCGTCCACTTCCGTACCCTAGCATCTGAGTTGGGTGGTTGGATAAAGCCCTTATCCCAATATTTTGGAGGGGGCTGGCTGACCACGTGAAGGGCGCTCTGGCCACTAGGGAGATTCCCGCCACACTGGAGGAGCTAATAGCTGTGTCCACTCGTATTGACCTCCGTTTTAATGAGTGGAGGTTAGAGCGAGCCCAGTGTAGGCAGAGGTTTCGGCTGGCTCCCACCTTCGCCAAACCTTTGGAATCTCCGGTTCTGGTCCGGTTCTGGTCCCTGAGTCACATGAGGCCATGGAGATGTCACGAGCGAGATCTAAGTCCTGGTCTGGTTAATGCACTCAAGGTCTGTCGTGATTGCCAGCAGTCAGGACATCTTGCCACCAGATGTCAGCGTCTAGTGGTAGTAGGTGGAGATGCACTAGACACAGCGACGTTTGCCTCCAAATTGTCCTTTAAGGGGACAATCAATATAGGCTCATTCTCCACTTGGTAGGGCTCTGCGTGGATTCTGGGGCGGAAGGCGATTTTATGTCTTCTGCCTTCGCCCAAAGTCATGCAATTCCTCTGATGATGCTTGCTCAACCACTAACGGTACGAGTGGTGAATGGGTCGACACTGCCCTCACAGGTTACACTCCAGACCATCCTTTTACTTTGTCCATGTCACCATCTCATCAGGAGATTATATCTCTACTTGTCATTCCTGAGGGAATTGATGAGGTCCTGTTAAGGATGCATTGGCTACAGTACCACTCTCCTCATATTGAGTGGTCCACATGCAGGATTCTGGGATGGGGTGAATCTTGTGGGGGTAGATTGTCAGAGGGAATGCGTTCAGGTTGCTACTACTGAGGTACCCGCAGATCTATTCTCTCTCCCCAAGCTATATTGGCCCTATGCAGACGTGTTCTCAAAAAAGACTGCAGAGACCCTTCCACCTCACCGCCCCTATGACTGTCCTATTGACCTCTTGCCTGGTGCTGAGCCTCCCCGGGGTCAAGTCTATCCGTTATCTCTCCCGGGGATGGAGGCAATGTCACAGTACATCCAGGAAAATCTGGCAAGAGGATTCATTAGGAAGTCAGTGTCACCTGCAGGGGCTGGGTTCTTCCTCGTGCAGAAGAAGAGTTAAGAACTACATCCATGCATAGACTACAGAGGTCTTAACTCCATCACCGTTAAGAATAAGTACCCACTACCCCTGATATCTGAGCTCTTTGATAGGCAATGGGGAGCAAGGATATTTACTAAATGAGATGTGCAGGGTGCTTACAACCTGATTCGCATCCGTGAGAGGGACGAATGGAAGATGGCTTTTAAAACCAGGGATGTGTACTATGAATATCTGGTGATGCCCTTTGGGCTCTGTAATGCCCCAGCCGTATTTCAAGATTTTGTCAACGACATCTTCCAGGATTTACTCACCACCTCGGTTGTAGTCTATCTGCATGATATTCTCATCTACTCTCCAGATATTGACTCCCACCGAAGAGATGTTTCCAAATTTCTTTGACCTCTTACAGGCAAATTCCCTCTGTGCCAAGTTGAAGAAGTGTGTGTTTGAGCTTGAGTCCTTGCCTTTCCTGAGCTATATCATCTCTGCCCAGGGATTGGCTATGGATCCTGCCAAGCTACAGGCAGTGATGGACTGGCAGGAACCTCATTCTCTTAAAGCGGTGCAGCGCTTTATGGGGTTCATTAATTACTGTAGCCAATTCATTCCCCACTTCTCAACTTTGATAGAACCCGTGGTTGCCCTCACCATGAAGGGAGCAAATCCCAAATTGTGGTCGGAGGAGGTCTCCAAGGCTTTTCTCGCTATAAAGTCACACTTCGCTAGCGCTCCCATCTTACATCGCCCCGATGTAGACAAACCGTTCATAATGGAGGTGGATTCCTCAACCGTTGGTGCTGGAGCAGTCCTCTTCCAAAAGGATGCTGAAGGTCAGAAGCATCCTTGCTTCTTCTTCTCCAAGACCTTCTCACCAGAGGAGAGGAATTATTCCATCGGGGACAGGGAGTTGCTAGCCATGAAGTTGGCTTTCTCTGAGTGGAGACACCTTCTGGAAGGGTCTCACTTTCCCTTCCAAGTTTTTACTGACCACAAAAATTTGGTATATTTACAGACAGCCCAGTGGCTAAACTCTCTCCAGGCCAGATGGTCCCTGTTTTTCTCCCGGTTCCATTTCACCCTACATTTTCTCTCTGGGGAGAAGAACATACAGGCCAACTGTTATGACCTGGTGGTAAGGACAATAATGGACCTAGTTGGTAAGAGCACACGGAATGACCTGATAGTTACTAATAATATAGGACGAGCTCTGAGACGTGGGAACTCTGCTGACCGCAATCCCTAATCCTATCACACACACTAGAAATAGCCGTGCATTGCTCCTAACGCTCCCTATGCAACTCGACACAGCCTAAGAAACTAGCTAGCCCTAGAGATAGAAAAATAAAGCCTACCTTGCCTCAGAGAAATTCCCCAAAGGAAAAGGCAGCCCCCCACATATAATGACTGTGAGTAAAGATGAAAATTACAAACACAGAGATGAAATAGATTTAGCACAGAGAGGCCTGACTTACTGAACAGACAGAGGATAGGAAAGGTAACTTTGCAGTCAGCACAAAAACCTACAAAAAGACCACGCAGAGGGTACAAAAAGACCCTCCGCACCGACTCATGGTACAGAGGCGCTCCCTCTGCGTCCCAGAGCTTCCAGCAAGCAAGATAAAATCAAAATAGCAAGCTGGACAGAAAAATAGCAAACCAGAGAAAAACAAGCGGTAACTTAGCTTCAGCTGGGAAGACAAGTCACAAGAACGATCCAGGAGAGAGCTAGACCAATACTGGAACATTGACAGGTGGCATGGAGCAAAGATCTAAGTGGAGTTAAATAGAGCAGCCAGCTAATGAATTAACCTCGTCACCTGTAGAAGGAAACTCAGAAGCCGCAGCTCCACTCACAGCCACCAGAGGAAGCCCATGGACAGAACCAGCTGAAGTATTCATGACCATAGGAGGGAGCTTGACAACAGAATTCACAACAGTACCCCCCCTTGAGGAGGGGTCACCGAACCCTCACCAGAGCCCCCAGGCCGACCAGGACGAGCCAAATGAAAGGCACGAACCAGATCGGCAGCATGAACATCGGAGGCAAAGACCCAGGAATTATTTTCCTGACCATATCCCTTCCACTTGACCAGGTACTGGAGTTTCCGTCTCGAAATACGAGAATCCAAAATCTTCTCCACCACATACTCCAACTCCCCCTCAACCAACACCGGGGCAGGAGGATCAACGGATTGGACCACAGGCGCCACGTATCTCCGCAACAATGACCTATGGAATACATTATGGATGGCAAAAGAAGCTGGAAGGGTCAAACGAAACGACACAGGATTGAGAACCTCAGAAATCTTATACGGACCAATGAAACGAGGCTTAAACTTAGGAGAGGAAACCTTCATAGGAACATAACGAGACGACAACCAAACCAAATCCCCAACACGAAGTCGGGGACCCACACAGCGCCGGCGGTTAGCGAAACGTTGAGCCTTCTCCTGGGACAATGTCAAATTGTCCACCACATGAGTCCAAATCTGCTGCAACCTATCCACCACAGTATCTACACCAGGACAGTCCGAAGACTCAACCTGCCCTGAAGAGAAACGAGGAAGGAAACCAGAATTGCAGAAAAACGGCGAAACCAAAGTAGCCGAGCTGGCCCGATTATTAAGGGCGAACTCAGCCAAAGGCAAAAAGGACACCCAATCATCCTGATCATCAGAAACAAAGCATCTCAGATATGTTTCCAAAGTCTGATTAGTTCGTTCGGTTTGGCCATTTGTCTGAGGATGGAAAGCCGAGGAAAAAGACAAATCAATGCCCATCCTAGCACAAAAGGCTCGCCAAAACCTCGAAACAAACTGGGAACCTCTGTCAGAAACGAAGTTCTCCGGAATGCCATGTAAACGAACCACATGCTGGAAAAACAATGGCACCAAATCAGAGGAGGAAGGCAATTTAGACAAGGGTACCAAATGGACCATCTTAGAGAAGCGATCACAAACCACCCAAATGACCGACATCTTTTGAGAGACAGGGAGATCCGAAATAAAATCCATAGAGATATGCGTCCAGGGCCTCTTCGGGACCGGCAAGGGCAAAAGCAACCCACTGGCACGAGAACAGCAGGGCTTAGCCCGAGCACAAGTCCCACAGGACTGCACAAAAGAACGCACATCCCGCGACAAAGACAGCCACCAAAAGGATCTAGCCACCAAATCTCTGGTACCAAAGATTCCAGGATGACCAGCCAACACCGAACAATGAACCTCAGAGATAACTCTACTAGTCCATTTATCAGGGACAAACAGTTTCTCCGCTGGGCAACGGTCAGGTCTATCAGCCTGAAATTTTTGCAGCACCCGCCGCAAATCAGGGGAGATGGCAGACAAAATTACCCCCTCTTTGAGAATACCCGCCGGCTCAGGAACACCCGGAGAGTCGGGCACAAAACTCCTTGACAGGGCATCAGCCTTCACATTCTTAGAGCCTGGAAGGTACGAAACCACAAAATCAAAACGGGAGAAGAATAGCGACCAACGAGCCTGTCTAGGATTCAACCGTTTGGCAGACTCGAGATAAGTCAAATTCTTGTGATCCGTCAAGACCACCACGCGATGCTTGGCTCCTTCAAGCCAATGACGCCACTCCTCGAATGCCCACTTCATGGCAAACAACTCTCGATTGCCAACATCATAATTGCGCTCAGCAGGCGAAAACTTTCTAGAAAAGAAGGCACATGGTTTCATCACCGAGCCATCTGAACTTTTTTGCGACAAAACAGCCCCTGCTCCAATCTCAGAAGCATCAACCTTGACCTGAAACGGAAGCGAAATATCTGGCTGGCACAACACAGGGGCAGAAGAAAAACGACTCTTCAACTCCTGAAAAGCTTCCACAGCCGCAGAAGATCAATTGACCACATCAGCACCCTTCTTGGTCAAATCAGTCAACGGTTTAGCAACACTAGAAAAATTACTGATGAAGCGACGATAAAAATTAGCAAAGCCCAGGAACTTTTGCAGACTCTTCACAGATGTCGGCTGAGTCCAATCATAAATGGCCTGGACTTTAACATGGTCCATCTCGATAGTAGAAAGGGAAAAAATGAAACCCAAAAATGAAACCTTCTGAACTCCAAAGAGACACTTTGACCCCTTCACAAACAAAGAATTCGCACGAAGGACCTGGAACACCATTCTGACCTGCTTCACGTGAGACTCCCAATCATCCGAGAAGACCAAAATATCATCCAAATATACAATCAGGAATTTATCCAGGTACTCTCGGAAGATGTCATGCATAAAGGACTGAAATACTGATGGAGCATTGGAAAGCCGAATGGCATAACCAGGTACTCAAAATGGCCCTCGGGTGTATTAAATGCAGTTTTCCATTCATCGCCCTGTTTAATACGCACAAGATTATACGCACCACGAAGATCTATCTTGGTGAACCAACTAGCCCCCTTAATCCGAGCAAATAAATCCGACAGCAGCGGCAAAGGGTACTGAAATTTGACTGTGATCTTATTAAGAAGGCGGTAATCAATACAAGGTCTCAAAGAACCATCCTTCTTGGCCACAAAAAAGAACCCTGCTCCCAATGGTGACGACGACGGGCGAATATGACCCTTCTCCAAGGATTCCTTTACATAACTCTGCATAGCGGCGTGCTCTGGCACAGATAAATTGAACAGTCAGTCCTTAGGAAACTTACTACCAGGAATCAAATTGATAGCAAAATCGCAATCCCTATGAGGAGGTAGGGCACTGGATTTGGGCTCATCAAATACATCCCGGTAATCCGACAAAAACTCCGGGACCTCAGAAGGGGTGGATGACGAAATAGACAAAAATGGAACATCACCATGTACCCCCTGACAACCCCAGCTGGACACAGACATAGATTTCCAATCCAATACTGGATTATGGACCTGTAGCCATGGCAACCCCAAAACGACCACATCATGCAGATTATGCAACACCAAAAAGCGAATATCCTCCTGATGTGCAGGAGCCATGCACATGGTCAATTGGGTCCAGTACTGAGGCTTATTCTTGGCCAAAGGCGTAGCATCAATTCCTCTCAATGGAATAGGATACTGCAAGGGCTCCAAGAAAAAACCACAGTGCCTAGCAAACTCCAAGTCCATCAAATTCAGGGCAGCACCTGAATCCACAAATGCCATAACAGAATGAGTGGAATCACCACAGTAAAAACACAGCCCTTTCCGACGTCTGTGTTCTTGCCGTTCAGCTCTGGTCAAAGTCCTATCACATTGGATAGGCTCAGGTCTATGCTCAGATAATACCGCCAAATGGTGCACAGCTTTACGCTCGCGCAAGCGTCGATTGATCTGAATGGCCAAAGACATAGACTCATTCAGACCAGCAGGCATGGGAAATCCCACCATGACATCCTTAAGGGCTTCAGAGAGACCCTTTCTGGAAATTGCTGCCAGGGCACATTCATTCCACTGAGTGAGTACAGACCACTTCCTAAACTTCTGACAATATATTTCTACCTCATCCTGACCCTGACACAGAGCCAGCAAGATTTTCTCTGCCTGATCCACTGAATTAGGCTCATCATAAAGCAATCCGAGCGCCAGAAAAAACGCATCAACATCACGCAATGTCGGATCTCCTGGCGCAAGGGAAAATGCCCAGTCTTGAGGGTCGCCACGTAACAAAGAAATAATGATTTTCACTTGTTGAACAGGGTCACCTGAGGAGCGAGGTTTCAAAGCAAGAAACAATTTACAATTATTTTTGAAATTCAGAAACTTAGATCTATCCCCAAAAATCAAATCAGGAATAGGAATCCTAGGCTCTAACATCGGATTCTGAACCACAAAATCTTGAATGTTTTGTACCCTTGCAGTGAGATTATTCATACAAGAGGACAGACCTTGAATGTCCATATCTACACCTGTATCCTGAACCACCCAGAGGTAAAGGGGAAAAGAGAGACAAAACACACTGCACAGAAAAAAAAAGGTCTCAGAACTTCTCTTATCCCTCTATTGAGATGCATTAATACTTTGGGCCACCTGTACTGTTATGACCTGGTGGTAAGGACAATAATGGACCTAGTGGGTAAGAGCACACGGAATGACCTGATAGTTACTAATAATATAGGACGAGCTCTGAGACGTGGGAACTCTGCTGACCGCAATCCCTAATCCTATCACACACACTAGAAATAGCCGTGGATTGCTCCTAACGCTCCCTATGCAACTTGACACAGCCTAAGAAACTAGCTAGCCCTAGAGATAGAAAAATAAAGCCCAACCTTGCCTCAGAGAAATTCCCCAAAGGAAAAGGCAGCCCCCCACATATAATGACTGTGAGTAAAGATGAAAATTACAAACACAGAGATGAAATAGATTTAGCACACAGAGGCCCGACTTACTGAACAGAGGATAGGAAAGGTAACTTTGCAGTCAGCACAAAAACCTACAAAAAGGCCACGCAGAGGGCGCAAAAAGACCCTCCGCACCGACTCACGGTGCGGAGGCGCTCCCTCTGCGTCCCAGAGCTTCCAGCAAGCAAGACAAAATCAAAATAGCAAGCTGGACAGAAAAATAGCAAACCAGAGAAAAACAAGCGGTAACTTAGCTTCAGCTGGGAAGACAGGTCACAAGAACGATCCAGGAGAGAGCTAGACCAATACTGGAACATTGACAGGTGGCATGGAGCAAAGATCTAAGTGGAGTTAAATAGAGCAGCCAGCTAACGAATTAACCTCGTCACCTGTAGAAGGAAACTCAGAAGCCGCAGCTCCACTCACAACCACCAGAGGAAGCCCATGGACAGAACCAGCCGAAGTACCATTCATGACCACAGGAGGGAGCTTGACAACAGAATTCACAACAGCCAACACTCTCTCTCGCTCCATTGTGTCTTCTGAGGAGGAGCCTCGGCTTATTGTCCCATCTGAGAGCCTGAGAACCATGGCTCCTGTGTTGCTAGAGTCTGTGCCCCCAGGCAAGACTTTTGTGCCTTCTAATCTGAGACCGGAGGTTCTCTCTTGGGCTTATTCATCCAGGGTGGGTGGACATTTTGGGTCCAAAAGAACATCTGACCTACTGGCGAGGACATACTGGTGGCCGCATATGGCTCGTGACGTCGCAGACTATGTCCTGGCGTGTGTCTCTTGTGCCAAGAACAAGTCTCCTCAGCAACGGCCAGCTGGGTTGCTTTACCCCCTGCTGGTGGCAGACAGGCCCTTGGAGATCGTCGGGATGGATTTTGTGGTGGGCTTACCCAAGTCTCGTAGCTGGACCTTTATCTGGGTGATCACCCACCATTTTTATAAGATGGTGAACTTGGTGCCTCTTCCACGGCTACCTTCTGCACGGGCTCTGGCAGCGTTGTTCGTCAAGCATATCTTTCACCTACATGGTATGCCGGACAAAATTGTTAGTGGCCGGGGTCCCCAGTTTGCATCTCAATTCTGGAGAGAGCTTTGTCGTCTACTCAGTATCGAGTTGAATCACTCCTCGGCATATCATCCCGAGACGAATGGGTTAGTTGAGAGGGCCAACCAGACCCTGGTCACATATTTACGACATTTTGTTTCTGCCAGGCAGGATGACTGGGCATCCTTGCTACCATGGGCAGAGTTTGCGCTTAACTATGCCGTAGTTGACTCCAGCGGTCAGACTCCATTCCTTCTAAATTACATCCAGCATCCGCGTGTCCCTGTGCCAAAGCCCATGTCTTTCACCGACTCCAGGGTGGAAGACTGGGCTGTGGAGGTATGGGACATTTGGGACCGCACTCAGGATGCCATTCGGGCCTCCAAGGAGAGAATGAGGTCCTCTGCCGATGCACATCGGTGCCCCGCTCTGACCTTTGCTCCTGGCGACTTATTGTGGCTCCAAACCCGTAACATCAGGCTGCGAGTTGAGTCCACTAAGTTTGCACTGTGCTTCTTGGGCCTCTTCAAGGTCCTTGAACAGGTTAACCCGGTGGTCTACCATCTGGCCCTTCCTCCATGCCTAGGTATCGCCAACACCTTTCATGTGTCCCTCCTTAAGCCCGTATACATGTCCCGGTTTTCCGAGTCATCTGCTGGGACATCGGGTTCGTCTACGGATGATTACAAGTTGAACGCTATTTTTGGGTGCAAGGTGGTACGTGGCAAAAAATTTTATTTGGTGGACTGGAAGGGTTATGGTCCTGGGAGCCTGATGAGTACATTCAGGCTCCGCAGCTCATTGCTGCCTTCGAGCATGGCGAGGTCCAAGGGGAGGCCCTGGGGGGTAATGTTAGGGGTCAAGATCCCGCCTCTGCACAGGGGGAATCTCGAGCCATCTCTGCTGTGGTCTAGGCTTGTGTAGCCAGTACAGGTCTCCCATTCTTCTCCTGCCGCAGTGCAGCCTGCTCAGTGCAGACATTGGTCCCAGCGTCTAGCTCAGCCTGATACTGTGTCAAAGGGTTACTGCTGCCTTTCCAGGTTCTGCCATTGTAGCCAGTAAGGGTCAGCGGCGAGCAGATGTCTTTGGGACTAAGTCCCGCTTTTCCCCTTCTGAGCATGTCCAGGGTAAGGTCTCTCATTGGAGATCAAGGGTCACATGCTCAAGTACTGCAGCAACTCCCATTGGTCCTCTAAGAAGGTCCTGAACCTGTTTAAGTTCTGTGGCAGCTTTCCATTGGTCCTTCTGGGAAGGTCTTGAAGTTGCTGCAGCTATAAAAGGTTTGCATGACCGCATGGCAATGCGCTAGTATCAAGTCATGTCATGAGTTTTGCACCAATGTGGTCATACATGTGTGTATTCAGGGCTCGGCTGAAATAAGCCACTAGAATACCGGCATCTCCGGTGAGAAGATTGTGTGTGTGCATTCAGGGCTCTGGCTGAAATAAGCCACTAGAATACTGGCACCTTCGGTGAGGAGATTGTATGTATCTTTGACTGCATGACCACAGACTGAAATTGCACTACAAATTGTACAGTGCAATTTCTCCTGTTACTCTTGTAAAAATGCTACATTTTGGCCACAATAACATTTTTGCCAGAAAATATGATTTTTTTTATTTTACAGCTCAACTTCTGTATAAACTTCTGTGAAAAACTTTGGGGTTTAAAGTGCTCACTTTACGTGTAAATACATTCCTTGAGGGGGTCTGTTGGGGGTCGAGTTCCCGCCTCTGCACAGGAGGAATCTCGAGCCATCTCTGCTGCGGTCTCCCATTCTTCTCCTGCCACAGTGGAGCCTGCTCAGCGCAGACGTTGGTCACAGCATCTAGCTCAGCCTGAAACTGTGTCAAAGGATTACTGCTGCCTTTCCAGGTTCTGCCATTGTAGCCAGTACAGGTCAGCAGCGAGCAGACATCATTGGGACTAAGTCCTGCTTTCCCCCCTCTGAGCATGCCCAGTGTAAGATCTCTCATTGGAGATCAAGGGTCACATGCTCAGGTACTGCAGCAACTCCCATTGGTCCTCCAGGAAGGTCCTGAAGTTGCTGCAGCTATAACAGGTTTGCATGACCACACGGCCGTGCGCTAGTATCAATTCATGTCATGAGTTTTGCGCCAATGTGGTCATACATGTGTGTATTCAGGGCTCGGCTGAAATAAGCCACTAGAATACCGGTATCTCCGGTGAGGAGATTGTGTGTGTGCATTCAGGGCTCCGGCTGAAATAAGCCACTAGAATACCCGCACCTCCGGTGAGGATATTGTATGTGTGCCTCTTTGACTGCGTGACCACAGACTGCTATCACCTCAGCAGTTGCTGTGTACTCCTGTGAGCTAAACAGGACACAGTGCTTTCTTTATGGGTGACTCTGTGAAGTAGCAGAGTTCGCTACTACCGCCATATAGTGCCACCATTTGCCAGCAGCAGGTTTCTCTCCTGCACGGTGGACCCCGGGCTGCAAACGCACCAGATATCATCTCACTATTTACTCGGTGCCTTCTGCCAGCCCTTAATAGGGTCTAGCTTCCAAAATGGGATTAAATGTGGGATATTTCCTCTGTTTAGGTACATCAGGGGCTCTCTAAATGGGACATGACATCCGCTATTGGTTCCGGGAAATTTTACATTCAAAAAGTCAAATGAGGCTCCTTCCCTTCCAAACTTTGCAGTGCACCCAACAGTTTTATCCCTTATATGGGTTAAGCGGTGTACTCAGGCAAAATTGCACTACAAATTGTTTTGTGCAATTTCTCCTGTTACCCTTATTAAAATGCTTAATTTGGGCCGACAATGACATTTTTGTGAGGAAAATATGATTTTTTTATTTTCATGGCTCAACTTTATAAACTTCTGTGAAGCAGCTGGGGGTTCAAGGTGCTCAGCACACATCTAAATACATTCCTTGAGTGGTCTAGTTTCCAAAATGTGGTCACTTGTGGGGGGTTTCAACTAGAGTTGACTTTTACTTTTTTAGGATCGAGTCGGGTTACGGTGAAACCCGACTTTGTAAAAAATCGGGTCGGGTGAAATCGGCCGATTATTTCGAAAAATCGGTGGCCTACCAAAACACGAAACCCAATGCAAGTCAATGGGGAATCAAATTCGGCAGTGAGTGGAGGACAGGAATACACCTACAGTGCCCATTTTAATGCCAAAAACATCAATTCTTATTTCTTAAGCTTGTCAATCTTAATTTACTTTATAATAATAGTTAGGCATTGAGAACAGGGGGTAATTTGGCTAAAGTTGTGGGGGGGTAGTGCTGGCTCAAGATTTTTGTGGGCCCAGGAAACGCGGAATACGTCACGGCGGTGGAGCAGGGAGAGGTAAGTATTTCAACTTTGCAAGTGATGTGATCCTGAGCAAGCAGGGGGGGCCCACTAGTTGGCACTGGCACAGGGCCCCTCATAGTACGGCGGTGTGTTTGATGGTGGGTGGCGCCTCCCACTGCCAGAGACACTTTTGCGTACTATGGGGGGCCCTGTGCCAGTGCCAACGAGAATGCCCCCCCCCCACCTGATGAAGGAACCTGCACTTTCATCTGCACCTTCCTCTTTGTCCCCGTGTAAGGTGGTATAGTATGCGGGAAGGGGAAGAAGGGGAACCTGACTTTCAGCAGGGTCAGTTTCTGGCTGTGTAGAGTGCAAGGGGAATGTAGTGGTCTGGGTCAATGTACCATCAGACTCATCTAGCAGTGGCTGGACAATGGGCAGGATGAGGAGAAAATACAGATATAGGCCCAAAATAAAAAAGTAGGCTAAAAGCAGTTCAAAATTGGTAACAGGACTAAACAGGCGGCATAGCTTTGTTAAGTGGAGGACAACTGTAATGAGTGGCGAAGACAAAGTTAGTAGGCCCAAAATAAAAAAGTAGGCTAAATGCAGTTCAAAATTGGTAACAGGACTAAACAGGCGGCATAGCTTTGTTAAGTGGAGGACAATTGTAATGAGTGGCGCAGACACAGGTAATAGGCCCAAAATAAAAAAGTAGGCTAAATGCAGTTCAAAATTGGTAACAGGACTAAACAGGCGGCATTGCTTTGTTCAGTGGAGGACAATTGTAACGAGTGGCGCAGACACAGTTAGTAGGCCCCAAATAAAAAGTAGGCTAAAAGCAGTTCAAAATTAGTAACAGGACTAAATAGGCGGCATAGCTTTGTTCTGTGGAGCACAATTGTAATGAGTGGCGCAGACACAGGTAGTAGGCCCAAAATCCAAAAGTAGGCTAAAAGCAGTTCAAAATTGGTAACAGGACTAAACAGGCGGCATAGCTGAGTAGCAGACAGTGGTATTAGGCGCAAAGTATTAACTGGTCTAAATGGAGGCCATGGCCCCTGTATCTTTTAACTATCATCTATCATTTCAACAAATTTTATTGGCAGTGCCATTTAAGGATTTAACAGCACAGACTACACAGTGATGGAGCAGGGAGAGGTAAGTATTGCAAGTGTTGATCGACGATACACGTCGGATCCAGACTGACGTTTTCAGAAAGGCAACTGCAGTTAATGCTTTATTGCATGCTGATTCTGCACATAATTCTACCACCATTGGGGCTATCCCGGTCGGACAGTTCCTAAGAATGAGGCGGATCTGCTCTACTGATGACAGGTTTTTTGCGCAGGCGAGTGACCTTGAGGGGCGCTTCAGGGATCGTGGATATAGCCGCAGAAGCATTAGGCAGGGCTTTGAGAGGGCCAGGAGGACGCCCCGTAGGGACCTATTGTATACTGACAATAGTGTACGGAGTAGGAGAATGGATGGAGATAAAATCAGGTTCATTGCAACATATAATCACGAATGGTCCAATATGAGAAACATACTGAGGAGGCACTGGTCAGTTCTGATGACTGAACCCTCTCTGGCCCATGCCTTAGGTGACTTCCCGTTAATGACTGCTAAAAGATCCCCCAACCTCAGTAGCTTGCTGGTCCACAGTCATTATGTTCCTCCTATAGCCAACCCTTTTGGATCTAGGGGCCCGTCGCTCGGCTCCTTTCAATGTGGCCATTGCCTGGCATGTGAGAATATCGTGAGGGCCACGACTTTTAAATCTTCCGATGGCAGTAAAGAATTTTCGATCAGGCAACACATCACGTGTAGCACTTCCAACGTGGTTTATTATGCCACGTGTGGATGCTCTTTAATATATATTGGACTGACATCTAGGGAGCTACGGGTACGTGTTCGTGAACACGTTAGGGACATACGGGCAGCGAGGGCTCTGGACGATGCCTCTGACCTGAAGACTATTCCCCGCCATTTTAAACAATTCCATAATTGTGATGCGGGGTCTCTTCAGGTCAGGGGCATTGAGAGTATTCACCTCAGGGTTAGGGGCGGTAATTATAAGAACGCCCTTGCCCAGAGGGAAGCAGGTTGGATCATCCGGGTTGATACTATGGCACCCAAAGGACTGAATGAGTCCCTAAGTTTCTCCTCTTTCCTTTAAACCTTTTGTAGTTTTGGTGCCCCATTGTGGTGCTTGGTTCTCTAGACCTATAACACTACTGATGATGTTTTTCATTTATCTACTTTTCTATTTACAATGCGAGTCCTGTTTGTGTGCATTTGTTGCCCCTCCATCTTTTATACCTCCCCCCTGAGTGGGTCCCCGCTGGGGATTCTCTTCCTGTTATGGATTTAATTTATGTTTTACTTTCATTCATGCTTATATCTTTGATTGTTTCTTTTAGCTATTCTGCAGCAACGACTGGGTTATTGGCATCTTACCTATTTCATCGATTTTGGCCGGAATGGATCTCCTCTATAGATGTCATGAGGATGCCACCACTTCATTTTCAATGTACAACCGAACATCCAAGCTCTATGTGTGTTGCGGCTTATACTGCCTTGATTGGACAATTACCGTGGGCCGCACCGCCGGGTTGCATGTGCTGCTTAATTTTCTCTCTAGACATCTTTTGTGTGGGTCGGTATGAGGTGTTGGATCCCATGTTGCGTCTGTCCCCTCTCCCTGCAGCGCTGGTATTGGGGCTTACATCAATAGGAGGTTCTATATTCCTGAACCGGCTTACCGCGGTGGCGCGCATGCGCCGTGTCTCTCCCCCCGCTCCCCATCGCGGCGGCGTCTCTTCTGCATGGCACGTGCGCTCTGGGTGTCTTCCCAGGCGCCCTCGCGGTGCATGACGCCTTCTGCGACACGGCGCGCGGTGTTCAGACACGCGCATGCGCCGAGTATTCCGCTGCCATTGGCTGGAATGTAACAGGTGATCATTCACATGGTGGCAGGCCAGACCTATTTAATGATGCCAAACTCAGTCAACGCTATCTCCCCTTGATAAAGCTATCAAATCCGTGGGCAAAACGCGCGTTGGGGGTTGCGTTTGTGGATCGCACCCGGTGTGCCTGGTTCTGGGACCTTGCATTGGTAAGTGCTGCCCTGTATAACTCTTTACCTTCACGCCATTGGGCGTTGTTGATTTAATGGTATATATCTTATATAGACACATCTACAGCAGCACGCCTCTATCATTAAGCTGTTACACTGGCCCCATAATCAGTGCGCACCGGGGGGATACCCACTCATGCATGCTTTTAATCATCCTTGAACACTGTATTTTACTGATGTTACTGTTTGCACTTTTGTACAAATATATGCTATTTAATAAAGTATTGTTACTCTTTTGGATTACCTATATGCTCCTTTTGTACTCCTTTTTTTTATAAATCTTATGGAGTTGGTTCTTGTGTTTGGTGAGGGGCTTTTCTGCACTATCTAGTGCTTTAAATTCCTCTCGTGTATCTATTATGTTGCCTGGTCTTGTTACCAAGTATTGCAAGTGGTAGAGCCCTGTTTGAGCTGGGGGGAACACTCTCTCGTGGGCGGCGGTACTGGCACAGGGCCCCTCATATTACGACGGGGTGTCTGACGTTGGTTGTGCACCACCACCATCAGAGACACTTCATTGTACTATGAGGGACCCTGTGCCAGTGCTGTTGCCCAAGAGTGGGCGCACCCACCTGTCCAGGCAACCGGCACTCGCACGGGTGCATGCGCCATGTGGTGACCATGGCCCTGTGAGGGGAGTCAGCCCATTTAGGGAGGTATAAAAATGGCCTATGGTGGATATTCAGCAGCTGCAAATGGAGGAATTGGAGAAGTCAGTAAGAGGAGGCCAAAAGCAAGACATTTTTCAGGCAAGCTACGTGTCAGCAGGAGAAGGTGGGGCAAAATAATTTGAAATCCATGATTGGTTCATTTTAATGAAGATTAGATCATCAAAATTCTGGGTAGCCAGACGTGTCCTTTTTTCGGTCAGTATTGAACCAGCAGCACTGAAGACTCATTCTGATAGCACACTAGAAGCAGGGCAAGCGAGTTCCTATAATGCATATTCTGCCAATTCAGGCCACTTGTCTATTTTAGAAGCCCAGTAATCAAAGGGGAATGACCTGTGAGGGAGAACATCGATAAGGGAGGAAAAGCAGTTCGTAACCATACTGGACAAATGCTGTCTCCTGTCACTTTGAATCGTTGCAGCACTACCTGTCGTGTCAGCGTTCATTGCAAAATCACTCCACAACCTGGTCATAAAACCCCTCTGTCCAACGCCACTTCGGATTTGTGCACCTCTAACACTTCTGCCATGTTGCCCCCTACGGCTCGTGTGAGTACCATCACCGCCGCTGTGTGCTGGGAATGCCTGAACCAAACGGTCTACAAGAGTTGCTTGTTCGGTAGCCAATATTTGCTCAAGGTTCTCATGTGGTATGATATTTTGTAATTTTCCTTTTTATCGTGGATCCAGGAGGCAGGCCAACCAGTAATCGTCATCGGTCATCATTTTGATAATGCGGGGTCCCTTTTTAGGATCAAGGTGTGAACCAGGCAAGGTATGTGCTTAAGTTCTGAAAGGGCTATGGCAGCCATAAAATTCCTTCCGTTATCACTGACTACCTTGCCTGCATCAAGATGTACACTGCCCAGCCATGACTGAGTTTGTTGCTGCAAGTACTCGGCCAGTGCTTCCGCGGTGTGTCTGTTGTCACCCAAACACTTCATTTCTAACACAGCCTGCTGATGCTTACCACTAGCTGCTTGATAATGGGACACCTCGTGCACAACTGGCAGCTGCGGATGGAGTGGTCATGCGACTGCGCTATGTGGATGAGCTTTTGCTTCTGGAGGAGGAGGAGGAGGGGTTGCGAACGCCTACAGCCAACTGTTTCCTAGACTGTGGGCTAGGCAGAACTGTCCCACTATGGCTGTCCCCTGTGGACCCTGCATCCACCACATTAACCCAGTGTGCCCTGATGGACACGTAATGTCCCTGGCCATGCCTACTGGTCCATGCATTTGTTGTGAGGTGCACCTTTCTACTGACTGATTGCCTCAGTGCATGGACAATACGGTCTTTGACATGCTGGTGGAGGACTGGAATGGCTTTTCTCACAAAGAAGTGTCGACTGGGTAGGTCATAGCGTGGTACTGCGTAAGCCATCAGGGCTTTGAAAGCTTCGCTTTCAACCAACCGGTAGGGCATCATCTCTAACGAGATTAGTCTAGCAATGTGGGCGTTCAAACCCTGTGTATGCTGATGAGATGATGAGTGCTTTCTTTTCCTAACGAGAGTCTCTTGTTGGGTGAGCTGTACTGGAGAAGTGCATATGGTGGGACTAGCGGTAGTGGTGGTGGTGGACATGGCGGATTGAGAGAGAGTTGGTGATGTTATTCTCGATGTTGGCCTACATACAGTGTTTCCTACCAATAACCTTGTGATTCTCTGACTGCTTTGGCCTTGCGATGATACCTCCACATTTGCTGCTGGTGGTGTCCTAACTGGTGGGCTTACAGTGAGGGAAGCAATGTAGCGTTGCTGACTACCTTCATTCTGAGCAGGTGCACCAACGGTACGGGACGTTTGGTAGTTAGTCCAGGCTTGCAAGTGCATGCTGTTTAAATTTCTAAGCATGCACGTTGTATTTAAATTTTGAAGATTCTTCCCTCTGCTAAAGGTCTTTGAGCATTTCTTACAGATAACTTTTGACTGATCATTCGGATGTTGGTTAAAAAATTGCTACACTGCACTCTTCCTACTATGGAATACCTTTTCAGGCATTGCATGCTGTGCTACTTTCAGAGGATGGCCATGCTGTCCTAAAACTGTTTTTGTTTTTGACAAACGTTTTTGGCCTGATACGGGCCTGCCAGATGACAGCTGTTGCGATGTAGATGGCTGCTGTGGATCATCCTCCTCTGCTTCAGAGCTACTGGCAGCGGCACCCTCTTCCCCCTGTGGCTGCCAATCTGGGTCAACAACTGTGTCATCTATCACCTCCTCTTCAATGTCATGTGCACCTTCCTCTGTGTCACCTTGTAAGGTGCTATAGCGTTCGGGACGGGGCACCATAGTCTCATTAGGGTCAGATTTGGGCTCAGTACACTGCGAGGGCAATGTAGTGATCTGAGTCAATGGAACAGCATTATAATCTAGCTGTGGCTGTGCATCAGTGCACTCCATGTCCGATTCATCTTGTAATGGGCAGTTAACAATTTCCCGTTCTAACCCAGGCATGTTATGTGTAAAGAGCTCCATGGAGTAACCTGTAGTGTAGCCTTACGCATCCTTCACTTTTGGTTTGGGTGAAGGACACAAGGAAACATCTTGCTCCTGACCTGGAGCATCCACTGACAACTCGCTGCTTTTATATTTGGAACTTTTTGAAGAGGATGCGAAAGAGCTAGAGGCCGAGTCAGCAATGAAAGCCAAAACTTTTTCCTGCTGCTCTGGCTTTATAAGCCGTTTTCCTACTCCCAGAAAAGGGAGCCATCGAGGCCTTGTGTAGCCAGACGATGACGCTGGCTCAACACCTCCAGCCTTAGGTGCTATTGTGCTTTTGCCACTACCACCAGATGCACCACCATCACCACCATCAGTACCAGCTGGCAACCACCGCCCACGGCCTCTTCCACGAGACTTCCTCATTTTTGGGAAAATCTAACCAAAATAACAACCGCTATATGGTACTGTAAAGCAAGGTAGAGGGTGTATATAAACTTGTTGAGAATTTGAATCTCCCTTTTTTTTTGGGAGACTGACCCAAAACTCAGGCCCAGTGTATAAAACAACGCAATGTAAGTGCCAGAAAGTGGCTGGCATACATACACCAAACTAACATGACTGCAGTAGATCCACTTTGTGAGAATTTGAAACTCCCTTTTTTGAAGGAAAGACTGACCCAAAACTCGGCCCAGTGTATAAAACAACGCAATCTAAGTGGCAGAAAGTGGCTGGCTGACATACACCAAACTAACAGGACTGCAGTACATCCACTGTTATGATCTGGTGATTAAGGAGCGACATGCGTCTAGCTCTGAGCAGGTGGCAACTATACTGACCGCAGTCCCTAAGCTCAACACAACACTAGAAGTAGCCGTGGAATGCACCTAACTCTGCCTAGGCATCTCGTCACAGCCTAAGAGCTAACTACCCCTAAAGATAGAAGCAGGAAAACTATCTTGCCTCAGAGAAAATCCCCAAAGGATAGATTAGCCCCCCCACAAATAATGACTGTGAGAGGAGAAGGAAATGACATACGTAGTATGAAACAAGATTTAGCACAAGAGGCCACTTCTAGCTAAATAGAAATAGTACAGGACAGAACGCTGTGCAGTCAGTAATAAAAACTAGAAAAAGTCCACTGCAAAGAAATGCAAAAATCTCCACACCTGACTAAAGGTGTGGAGGGCAAACTCTGCTGCCCAGAGCTTCCAGCTTAACTGAATAGATCCATACTGAAAAGCTGGACAAATAAACAAAAACAAAGAAAGTGCTGAACAACAAAGTCCACAAGAGATCCGCAAAAGGACAAGCAAGGACTTAGCTTTGATGAACTGGTCAGAGTGTCAGGAAAGTCCTAAGAGCAATGACTCCAGGCAGGAACAATTGACAACTGGAATTGAATGAGGGATAAGGCCAGACTAATATAGCCGAGCCAGAAAGATGATCAGTGAAAACAGCTGCTGAAGCTAAATCCAAGAAGCAGCCATGCCACTAAAAACCACAGGAGGGAGCCAAAGAGCAGAACTCACAAAAATGCTTACTTACAACCACCGGAGGGAGCCCAAGAACGGAATCCACTTTGTGAGAATTTGAAACTCCCTTTTTTTGGGGGGAGACTGACCAAAAACTCAGGCCCAGTGTATAAAACAACGCAATCTAAGTGACAGAAAGTGGCTGGCTGACATACACCAAACTAACAGGACTGCAGTACATCCACTTTGTGAGAATTTGAAACTCCCTTTTTTGGGGGGAGACTGACCCAAAACTCAGGCCCATTGTATAAAACAACGCAATCTAAGTGGCAGAAAGTGGCTGGAAGATATATGAAAAAATACAAGGACTGTAGTACAGTTTCAATCTCCCTACAATGATCTCAGGAAAAGTATGGCAGCAATAAGAAGGACTGCTGCACACAAAAGTGTGGACAAATAAACAAGATAACTGTGCAGAAAGGAGCAACAGGATTTTTGCTTTTAAAAAAGCAGTTGGTTTGCACAGCAGCGTGCAAACAGCAATGCAGCTATCAGGGAGCCTTATAAGGCAGCCTAATAAGCTACAGAGCTGATGCACAAAAATAAAGCCTCCACTTTCCCTGCAAACAAATGGTGGTGTTGGACAGTGGAAATTGCTACAGCACAAGCAGTTTCAGGGGTTAATCTTCCCTCCCTAACTATATCCCTTCTTCTGATGAAGCTGCGGCAACCTCTCCCTATGCTACGATCGGCAGAAGTAAGATGGCGGTCGGCGTGCACACCCCTTTATAGACCCTGTGATGCCGCAGAAAGCAAGCCAATCACTGTAATGCCCTTCTCTAAGATGGTCGGGACCGAGTCCTATGTCATCACGCTGCCCACACTCTGCATCCTCCTTCATTGGCTGAAAAATGGCGCTGAAAGCATCATATGAAACTTGACTTTGGCGCGAAGATCGCCGACCTCATGGCCGATCCCACACTATGATCGGGTCGGATTTCATGAAACCCGACTTTGCCGAAAGTCGGCGATTTTTGAATTTGTCCGATCCGTTTCGCTCAACCCTAGTTTCAACTATTTAAACACATCAGGGGCTCTCCAAATGGAACATGATGTCCGTTAATGATTCCAGGAAATTTTACATTGAAAAAGTCAAATGGCGCTCCTTCCCTTCCGAGCTCTGCTGTGCACCAAAACAGTGGTTTTATCCCTCATATGGGGTATAGCCATGCTCAGGAGAAATTACACAACACCATTTTGGGTCCATTTTTTCTTGTTACCCTTGTCAAAAAAAATTTGATTTGAACTAAATTATTTGTGAACAAAAAGTTAAATGTTGCTTTTTTTTACCACATTCCAAAAATTCCTATGAAGCGCCTGAAGGGTTAATAGACTTCTTAAACATGGTTTTGAGCACCTTGAGAGGTGCAGATTTTAGAATGGTGTCACTTTTGTGTTTCTTCTATCATATTGACCCTTCAAAGTGACTTCTAATGTGATGTGGTCCCTAAAAAAATGGTTTTGTAAATTTTGGTGGAGAAATGAAAAATTGCTGGTCAACTTCCTAACAAAAAAAAATTGGCTTCAAAACTATGCTGATGTAAAGTAGACAAGAGAAAAATGTTACTTATTAACTATTTTGTGTGACATATCTGTTTGATTTAAGGGCATGTAAATTCAAAATTGGAAAATTGTGACATTTTCAAAATTGTTGCCAAATTTCCATTTTTTTCACAAATAAATGCATGCCATACCAGATAAATTTTATCACTTTCATGAAGTACATGAAAAACCATGAAAAAACAATCTCAGAATCACAGGGATCCATTGAACCGTTTCAGAGTTATTACCTCATAAAGCGACAGTGGTCAAAATTGTAAAAATTGACCTGGTCATTAACCCCTTCATGACCGGGGGATTTTTCGTTTTTCCGTGTTCGTTTTTCGCTCCCCTCCTTCCCAGAGCCATAACTTTTTTATTTTTCCGTCAATTTGGCCATGTGAGGGCTAATTTTTTGCGGGACGAGTTGTACTTTTGAACGACATCATTGGTTTTAGCATGTCGTGTACTAGAAAACGGGAAAAAAATTCCAAGTGCGGTGAAATTGCAAAAAAGTGCAATCCCACATTGGTTTTTTGTTTGGCTTTTTTGCTAGGTTCACTAAATGCTTAAACTGACCTGACATTATGATTCTCCAGGTCAGTACGAGTTCATAGACACCCAACATGACTAGGTTATTTTTTATCTAAGTGGTGAAAAAAAATTCCAAACTTTGCAAAAAAAAAAAAAAATTGCGCCATTTTCCAATACTCGTAGCGTCTCCATTTTTCATGATCTGGGGTCGGTTGAGGGCTTATTTTTTGCGTGCCGAGATGACATTTTTAATGATAGCATTTTGGTGCAGATACGTTCTTTTGATCGCCCGTTATTGCATTTTAATGCAATGTCGCGGCGACCAAGAAAACGTAACGCTCATCAGTAACCATAGAGGTCTCTGGGACCTCTATGGCTACAATATACAAGCATCGCCGACCCCCGATCATGTGACGGGGGTCGGCGATGACGTCATTTCCGGCCGCCCGGCCGGAAGCGGTAGTTAAATGCCGCTGTCTGCGTTTGACAGCGGCATTTAACTAGTTAATAGGTGCGGGCAGATCGCGATTCTGCCCGCACCTATTGCGGGCACATGTCAGCTGTTCAAAACAGCTGACATGTCCCGGCTTTGATGCGGGCTCACCGCGGAGCCCTGCATCAAAGCAGCGGAGCCGGCATCGGACGGTATAGTACGTCCGATGCCGGTAAGGGGTTAAGGTACAAACCACCTTTGGGATTAAAAGAGCAAATATTTTCCTTGAGTAAATCCATTGGAATTTTCCATTGCCTACTGACCAAAGTTTTAAGAATTCCCTAAGTTGTCCATAACGTTTATGTACACATGGATAAAAGTTTAGTTTTTTCTGCAGTTATCTTCTATATTGGTCTAGCATGAGACTATATATTTTTTTTGCTTCAAGGTGATCCTACTGATCATACTGTCAAATGTGCATTACTAAAACTAAACAGGAACATGGAGAGTTATACTATTACCCTACCAACATCATAAGCCATCAGTGTCTCTAGATTGAAATTACCTCTAGGATTTAGTAGCAGTTTTAGATCCAACAGTATAGTTTTTTCATTGAGGTCAATGATCTGGATGCCTAAGCAATATTTTTTATGTCATGTTAAAAAGTCCTTGCCTGAAGGAGCCCTCAATGTTCCTCCGTTGTCATTGTCATGAGAATTTCAATGTTTGTTATGCAGTACACTTTTAAAATTTAGCATATGCTTTCCATCTATTCTTTACTAAGGAAATAAAAGCTGAAAAATATAGAAATGTATTTTTCTTTTTTATATTTTTGAAAATGATTTCAATAGAAGAATAATTTCAATGAAGTTTCTAAAAAGCCTAAACAATTTTCTAAGGCTAAAGAATAATAAAAATATCAAAGTCTGTCACCTTAACTATTTGACTAACATAACATAAGTGAATAGAAATCAACAATGAAAAATAATGAAAAAAATGTTACTGTCAACTTGACTCAACAAGAGAAAATAGCTCTTCACTCTAAAATACAGTTTAATTAATCACTGCACTAGTCTGCAGCATCTACTTAACTTAATTGGAATAATTATCTTAAAGTGTGCAGCTTAAAATGCATACCACTCTATTACCCTCTAACTTTATTGAGTTAAAGTTAAAGGGAATCTGTAAGCAGGATCAACCCTCCTAAGTTGTTTATATGGGCATGTAGGTAATTGAAAGTTGAGTAAAGTAATACCTTGATATCTGCCATCCGATATCTTATTATAGAGAAATATACCATATATACTCGAGTATAAGCCGAGATTTTCAGCCCAAAATTTTGGGCTGAAAGTGCCCCTCTCGGCTTATACTCGTGTCACGGTGGGCGGCAGTGGCGGCGGGTGAGGGGGAGCGGGCGCTGAGGCATACTCACCTAGTCCCGGCGATCCTGGCACTCCCCCTGCTGTCCCACGGTCTTCGGGTGCTGCAGCTCTTCCCCTGTTCAGCGGTCACGTGGGACCACTGATTAGAGAAATGAATATGCGGCTCCACCTCCCATAGTGGTGGAGCAGCATATTCATTTCTCTAATCAGCGGTGCCGGTGACCGCTGATAGAGGAAGAGGCTGCGGCACCGAAGACCATGTGACAGGCAGAGGGAGCGGGACGCTGGGAGCAGGTAAGTATGTAATATTCACCTGTCCGCGTTCCACACGCCGGGCGCCGCTCTGTCTTCGCGTCCTCTTGCTCTGACTGTTCAGGTCAGAGGGCGCGATGACGCATATAGTGTGCGCGCCGCCCTCTGCCTGATCACTCAGTGCGGAGAGACGCCGGGACGAGACGCTGGGAGCTGCAAGCAAGAGAGGTGAGTATGGCATTTTTTTTTTTTATTGCAGCAGCAATGGCACAGCTTTATATGGCACAGTTATTGGGCAATAATGAACGGCGCAGAGTACTATATGGCAGCTATGGGGCAATAATGAACGGTGCAGAGTACTATATGGCAGCTATGGGGCAATAATGAACGGTGCAGAGCACTATATGGCACAGCTATGGGGCCATAATGAACAGTATGGAGCATGTATTTTTATTTTTGAAATTCACCTGTAGCTGCTGCATTTTCCACCCTAGGCTTATACTCGAGTCAATAAGTTTTCCCAGTTTTTTGTGGCAAAATTAGGGGGGTCGGCTTATACTCGGGTCGGCTTATACTCGAGTATATACGGTACATTTTTCTTACCATATAAATGATCTTTTAAGACCTATGCACCAGATAGAGATCTCCCTGATAGTGTGACTCCAGATATTATTTTAACCCCTTAGTGACAGAGCCAATTTGGTACTTAATTACCTTAATGACATATTTTCTTTTGTTCTCATTTTTCCAACAAAATTTACAAAACCATTTTTTTAGGGACCACCTCACATTTGAAGTGAGTTTGGGGGTCAATATAACAGAAAATACCCAAAATTGACTCCATTCTAAAAACTGCAACCCTCGAGGTGCGCAAAACCACTTTCAAGAAGTTTTTTTAAAAATTTTCAAGTACTTCACAAGAACTAAAGCAATGTGGAAGATAAAAATGAATATTTTACTTTTTTCACAAAAAAATTAATTTGGAACCAAATTTTTTTATTTTCACAAGGGTATCAATAGAAAATGGACCACAAAATGTATTGTACAATTTCTTGTGTGCACGCCTATTCCCCGTATGTAGGGGAAAGCCACTGTTTGGGTGCATGGCAGGGCTCAGAAAGGAGGGAGAACCATTTGACTTTTTCAAACCAAAATTGGCTGAAATCAATGGTGAGCTCCATGTCGCGTTTGGAGACCCCTGATGTACCTAAACAATGTAACCCCCCAATTCTGACTCCAACCCTAACCCCAACACACCCCTAACCCTAATACCTACGCTAACCATAACCTTCTCCAAAAAAGAAGAAAAATGAAGAAGAGCACTCACCGTCCATAAAAAATCCAGTCCTTTATTGTGACATACAAGTCATAGCAGGAAAGCAAGGGAGAACATGAACTACAACTGGACGATGGCTGTTTCGCACTACCGCGCTTCCACGAGTCCTATGTAACCATAACCTTAAACACACCCCTAACTCTAATAACAACCCTAATCATAACCCTAACCACAACCATAACACACCCCTAACCCTAATCGCAACCCTAACCGAAATCCCAACCAGAACCACAACCATATCCCTAATCACAACCCTAACCCCAACACAACCCTAGCCACAACTCTAACCCTAGCCCCAACCCTAGTCCTAACTCCAACCCTAACACTAACCCAACTGTAACTCTAGCCCTAGCCCCAACCCTAAGCGTAGCCAAACCCTAAACCTAGCTCTAGTGTTATGATCAGGTAACCTTGGAGCAGCATGAAAACTTTCACTGGAGTAGGTGGTAACTATACTGACCGCAAACCCTGATCTTATCACCGCAACTAGAAGTAGCCGTGGGGTGTGCCTAACAAAACCTAGACACCTCGACACAGCCGGAGGACTAAATACCCCTATAGATGGAAAAAGGAATTTCTACCTTGCCTCAGAGCAGAACCCCAAAAGATAGGCAGCCCCCCACAAATATTGACTGTGAGTAGTAGAGGAAAAGACACACGTAGGAAGGAAACAGGATTTAGCAAATGAGGCACACACTAGCTAAAAAAGAAAGGATAGGACAGGATACTAAGCGGTCAGTATTAAAAATCCTTCCAAAAAATCCACAGCAGAAAATACAAAAACTCCACCATCTAACTAAAGATGTGGAGCGTATATCTGCATCTCCAGAGAATCCAACAAGACTGAGAAAACACTGACACAGTCTAAGCTGGACAAGAGGAAAACAAATGAATAGCACAGAATATAAGCACACTGCATGTGTGCCACAGAAACAAAAACCAGACACTTATCTTTGCTGAATTGACAGCTGAGCAGGAGAAGCCAGAAAGAGATCCAACACTTCAGAAGAAACATTGACAACTGGCAAGGACTAATGAATCCTGCACACCTAAATATCCCAGTCAGAACTGCAATCAGCAGAAACACCTGGCCAGGACTGCGAGTCAGAGACAACTGCATTCCCACCTACAACCACTGGAGGGAACCCAAGAGCAGAATTCACAACACTCTAGCCCCAATCCTAACCCTCGCCCAAACTCTATCTTTAGCCCCAACCCTAATTTTAGCTAAATCCTAACCCTTGCTCTAGCCCAACCCTAACCCTTGCTCTAGCCCAACCCTAACCCTTGCACAACCCTAACCCTAGTCCAACCCTAAACCTAGCTCTAGCCCCAACCCTAACCCTAGCCCCAACCCTAACACTAGTCCCAGCACTAACCCTAGCCTAACCCTATCTCTATCCCAACCCTAACCCTAGCTCTAGCTCCAACCCTAGCCCAAACCTGGGCACTCAAGGTGCCCCATTTCTTTCTCTTCTGATGTGCTAGATCATATCATAGAAGAGAGAAATTAACCCCTTAGTTACAGAGCCAATTTGGTACTTAATGACCAACCCAATTCTTACAATTCTGACGACTGTTACTTTATGAAGTTATAGCTCTGGAATGCTTCAATGTATCCCACTGATTCTGAGATTTTTTGTAACCTTTATGTTTGTGGTAAAGCTTCTTCAATATAACTTGTGTTTATTTACGAAAAAAATGGAAATTTTGCAAAAATGTTGAAAATTTGGCAATTTTTAAACTTTTGTTTGTACCTTTAAATCAAAGAGTGGTGTCACACAAAATAGTTAATAAATAACATTTCCCACATGTCAGTTTCACATTAAATCAAAGAGTGGTGTCACACAAAATAGTTAATAAATTACATTTCCCACATGTCAGTTTCACATCTGCACAATTTTGTAAACATAATTTTTTTTGATATGACGTTATAAGGGTTAAAAGATGACCAGTGATTTCTCATTTCTCCAGCCAAATTAACACAACCATTTTTTTAGGGACCACCTCACATTTGAAGTGAGTTTGGGGGTCAATATAACAGAAAATACTCAAAAAAGATACCATTCTAAAAACTGCACCCCTCAAGATGCCCAAACCACATACAAGAAGTTTATTAACCCTTCAGGTGCGTCACAAGAACTAAAGCAATGTGTAAGGAAAATATGAACATTTTACTTTTTTCACAAACAAATTAATTTGGATCCAACTTTTTTATTTTCACAAGGGTATCAGGAAAAAATGGACCACAAAATTTGTTGTGTAATTTCTCCTGAGTATGCCACTAACCTGTATGTGGGGGAAGCCACTGTTGGGCAGATGGCCGGGCTCAGAAGGGAGGGAGCATCGTTTGACTTTTTGAATGCAAAAAAATTGGCTGGAATCAATGGTGGCACCATGTCGCATTTCTATCCCCAATTCTATCTCCAACCCTAACCCCAAGACAACCCTAACCATAACCCTAACCACAACCCTAACCCCAACACACCCCTAACCCTAACTGTAACCCTAACCACAAACCTATCTCTAACACATCCCTAATCTCAACCCTAGCCGTAATCCCAATCATAACCACAACCCTAACTCTAGCCTAACCCTAACTTTAGCCCAACCCTAACTTTAGCCCAACCTTAACTTTATACCAACCATATCCCTAGCCCCAACCCTAACTTTAGCCAACACTAAATTTAGCCCAACCCTAACTCTATCCCCAACCTTAACCCTAGCCCTAATCCTAATCCTAGCCCAATCCTAACCCTAGTCCAATCCTAACCCTAACTTTATCCCAACCATATATTTTGCCCAACCCTAACTTTAGCCCAACTTTAACCCTAATTGAAAAATTGAAATAAATACATTATTTTAATTTTTTTACCTAAATAGGGGGGTGATAAGAGGGGGTTTGATTTACAATTTTTTTCATTTTGATCACTATGATTTCTCTATCACAGTGATCAACATGAACCAATAGGAAAAATTTTGCATCCGTCTGCCATATTCTCTCTGATGAATATGCAGGTGGCCCAGGGGGATGCAGGGACTTTGGAGGTACTGGGGGGATTGGGTGACTGGCGTTAGCTGTGAAGCAAGTGTGAGGCATTTTGCCCTGAACTAGGCATGGTGCTTTAGGATCCACAAATCAGAAACCAGTGCAGTGGCACACAGCTCTCTTATTGGGTTTTCCATTAGAGAAATCCCTTTTTAAAGGTCCAGTTCGATCCCCCTCAAACATTTGATTGCATTTTATATTATTACCAGATGCTTCCCAACTTCCCATTTTAATCTTTTTCCTTAATGTTTTAATGAATTTATTTATAGTTTTAATAATATATATATATATATATAATCTGTATTATAACAATCATATGTTACATATGCTTAACACCCACATGCTTCCGCTTTAACTCTTTGAACTTTAGTCGGTCATGTGCCTGGTCTGGCAGGTTTCTTCAAAAAATGACTGCTTAAAAGATGAACTTTTCTGACCGTTATCCTTTTTGGATTTTGTCCTGATGAAGAGGTCATGTAGAACCTTGAAACGCATTGACTTTTTAAAACCTGTAATATTAAACTTTTTGCATCTTACCTCTGCCTTGAGTGTTATCAGTAGTGTTGAGCATTCCGATACTGCAAGTATCGGGTATCGGCCGATATTTGCTGTATCGGAATTCCGATACCGAGTTCCGATATTTTTGTGATATCGGAAATCAGAATCGGAGTGTGCTGTGCATATGGTTCCCAGGGTCTGGAGGAGAGGAGACTCTGCTTCAGGCCCTGGGATCCATATTAATGTAAAAAATAAAGAATAAAAATAAAAAATATGGATATACTCACCCCTCGGACGAACCCTGGCTGTCACTGCTGCAAGCGTCCGCTTCCGTTCCTGAGAATGTAGTGAGTGAAGGACCTTCGATGACGTCGCGGTCAGGTGAGCGGTCACCTAACCGCGATGTCATCGAAGGTCCTTCACTCTCTGCATTCTCAGGAACGGAGGCGGACGCTTGCAGCGGTGACAGCCCGGGTTCATCCGAGGGGTGAGTATAGCCATATTCTTTATTTTTATTCTTTATTTTTAACATTAATATGGATCCCAGGGCCTGAAGGAGAGTTTCCTCTCCTTCAGACCCTGGGAACCATCCAGGATACAGTCCGATATTTGTGTCCCATTGACTTGTATTGGTATCGGTATCGGCGAGATCCAATATTTTGCCGGTATCGGCCGATACCATCCGATACCGATACCTTCAAATATCGGAAGGTATCGCTCAACACTAGTTATCAGCAATGCAAGTGAAATACACCACCTGCTTGTAGCACTAAAACTTGCTGATACTTGCTGAACACACTTTACTTATACCAGAATCCTGTATAATCTGTTGCATGCTCATTTCAGAAAGCCCACCACACTGGTATGATGATCTTCACTTAGAGAGGAGTGATTGGGTTTTATGACACTTTTTCAAATTTGTCTTAACAGCAGACTGATTCGTCCTATCAACCAGCACTATATGGCAACTTAGGAAAAAATATGATGCCTAGTGGCCTCCTACATTGTGGAGAGCTTTCATGGATAAGATGACATATTTTTTAAATAGTCATTAGAAATTTTACTGTTTAGGTCATTGACTACTAAATGGTTACACATCTTCTGAAACTACTCTTCTAAGTCCTCCAAAGTGGTATTAAGAAAATTACAAAGTTGCATTAATCAATCAGTTTCAAAGTATATCGAGAAATTACATATTATTTTACAATATGCAAGAGTCAGTATACCTTTATCAAAGAGAAATATACATTCTAATGAAAAAGGGAGATTACATCGTTTTTCTTCTTTTACTGTTAATAAATATTCGTTCCTTTTTCTTTTATCCAAATTGTTGTGACAAGCAAATATGGTAAGTCATAAAAACTATCAGCATTATATTACTGGACAGATGGGTACTTAATGACTTTTTCAACGTATTATCAAGTATTGGATATTTCTTGATGAAATGAAAATGACTGGTTTCTCAACAAGAGGATCCATTAGCTGACTTTTTATTTTAAACACTTACGAAGTGGGTGGTTGGAAAGCCTTGCATGTGTTCACTTTTATGCATGTAATGACTTTACTGTTGATACTGTATTGCCCAAGGTCAGCTTTTATTATGCATTAATGAATCAGACTTTAATCTGTCTACGTTGGTGCATGGCCTGTTGACATTCAGAGTTCACTGTTGGAAATAGATTTCATACTGCAGAAGCTAGTCATTTAATGCCTGCTGCTTGACTGTGTCTAGTCCCCACATGCAAAATGTCTTTGTTCAAGAGTCCTAATGACCAAAGCTCTGCATGTTTCTTTCTCATTTTTACTGTGTACAGGAAACAGTGTTAGCACTATTTAATGGGATTATTGCTTTTCTTTTAGGCCTCCTTTTATATTCACAGCCTTCTGATCGTGCACTCCGCCTCCTATCCACAGGTGTTTTAATTACAGCAGGTCCAATACCCCTCCACAGAGAGAGAGAATTTTAGTCTAGGAAGAGGTTTCACATGTACCCATTCAGATGGAGACGTTTATTCTCAGCGAGGTAAGGCAAGTGTAGGACCTGGTATAAGAGAGATGCCGTAAAGGGGCTACCAGGTACACATAAAATTGGCCATTTTTATGCGCTAAACGCTCTCATTTTTCATATTTCTAGTGCAGTAATGCAGTTCAATTTTCGTGTTTCATATTTGCATGTTTCAGCGCTACAGTGTGCTGCCTTATTTACTTAACTATATACGAGTTGGCGACTCTAGGTTCAGCACCTGTTCACACTGAGTCTATGTTTGGATGTGCAGGTCAGGTTTTTGAAATGTATTCTCTAGCCTTCTGATCGTGCACTCCGCCTCCTAGCCACAGGTGTTTTAATTACAGCAGGTCCAATACCCCTCCACAGAGAGAGAGAATTTTAGTCTAGGAAGAGGTTTCACATGTACCCATTCAGATGGAGACGTTTATTCTCAGCGAGGTAAGGCAAGTGTACGACCTGGTATAAGAGAGATGCCGTAAAGGGGCTACCAGGTACACATAAAATTGGCCATTTTTATGCGCTAAACGCTCTCATTTTTCATATTTCTAGTGCAGTAATGCAGTTCAATTTTCGTGTTTCATATTTGCATGTTTCAGCGCTACAGTGTGCTGCCTTATTTACTTAACTATATACGAGTTGGCGACTCTAGGTTCAGCACCTGTTCACACTGAGTCTATGTTTGGATGTGCAGGTCAGGTTTTTGAAATGTATCCTTTTATATTCACATCCTAAGGGGATCTAATTATATGCATATTATTATTATTATTTATTGTTATAGCACTATTTATTCCATGGCGCTTTACATGTGAGGAGGTGTATACATAATAAAAACAAGTACAATAATCTTAAACAATACAAGTCGTAACTGGTACAGGAGGACAGAGGATCCTGCCCGCGAAGGCTCACAATCTACAAGGGAAGGGTGAGAATACAGTAGGCGAGGATAGAGCTGGTCATGCAGCGGTTTGGTCGATCGGTGTTTACTGCAGGTTGTAGGCTTGTCGGAAGAGGTGGGTCTTCAGGTTCTTTTTGAAGGTTTCGATGGTAGGCGAGAGTCTGATGTGTTGTGGTAGAGGGTTCCAGAGTAGGGGTGATACGCAAAAGAAATCTTGTATACGATTGTGGGAAGAGGAGATAACAGGGGAATAGAGAAGGAGATCTTGTGAGGATCGGAGGTTGCGTGTAGGTAAGTACCGGGAGACAAGGTCACAGATGTATGGAGGAGACAGGTTGTGGATGGCTTTGTACGTCATGGTTAGGGTTTTGTACTGGAGTCTCTTGGCAATGGGGAGCCAGTGAAAGGATTGACAGAGGGGAGAGGCTGGGGAATAGCGGGGGGACAGGTAGATTAGTCGGGCAGCAGAGTTTAGAATAGATTGGAGGGGTGCAAGAGTGTTAGAGGGGAGGCCACAGAGCAGGAGGTTGCAGTAGTCAAGGCGAGAGATGATGAGGGCATGCACTAGGGTTTTGGCAGATTCTTGGTTGAGGAATATACGGATTCGTGAAATATTTTTGAGTTGAAGTCGGCAGGAAGTGGAAACGGCTTGGATATGTGGTTTGAAGGAGAGATCAGCATCAAGGATTACCCCGAGGCAGCGAGCTTGTGGGACTGGGGAGAGTGGGAAGCCATTTACTGTAATAGATAGGTTTGTTGGGGGGGTCGCGTGAGATGGGGGAAAGATGATGAATTCTGTTTTGTACATGTTAAGTTTCAGAAATCTAGCGGAGAAGAAGGATGAAATAGTGGACAGACATTGAGGGATTCTGGTTAGTAGGGTGGTGATATCTGGTCCAGAGATGTAGATCTGTGTGTCATCAGCATAGAGGTGATACTGAAAGCCATGAGATTCTATGAGCTGTCCCAGGCCAAAGGTGTAAATGGAGAAGAGCAGGGGCCCTAGGACTGAACCTTGTGGGACTCCGACAGATAGTGGGCAAGGTGAGGAGGTGGTGTGTGAGTGGGAGACGCTGAATGTCTGGTCTGTTCGGTATGATGAGATCCAGGATAGGGCCAAGTCTGTGATGCCAAGGGATGAGAGGGTATGTAATAATAGGGAATGGTCCACTGTGTCAAAGGCAGCCAGCAGGTCGAGGAGGAGGAGGACAGAGTAGTGTCGCTTGCTCTTAGTGGTTAAGAGGTCATTGGTGACCTTAGTTAGGTCAGTTTCAGTGGAATGGTAAAATATTCTTAGTTTATCATATCTATTGATTGCCTAACACTAAATAGTAAGCCTAAGTGACCTTTGCCAATATGATTGCAGTAAACACTCAATTTTACTGATAGTGCCCAGTTTCCGTGGAACCCTAGTCCAACTTATGGGACTAAAGTATCGATTTCAACCAACAAATGTTTATTCTATTGGTGATCTTGATGTTTTGAATAGCACTATTACATCTCATTTTTGCTTACTCTACTCTTCTCATTAGTGGTTATATTGCATTGTTCTAGGTGACTTCAGTCACTTGTTCCCATTTTTCCTATTTTACTAGGCAAAGGGGGTTAGGTTGGATGCAATAGGCGGCATGTGCGTAATCAATTGCTGTCTATTGAGAAATTAATTCTTCACCCTTCCTTTAACATACTAATTAGCCTCAACATTTGAATGTATTTTCTTTTCTGTTTTTTATGGCTTTTGTTGTCTTTGAGGTGTCAAAGCTATGGCAGCATTCAGTGCTGTAAAGGCATACTTTCCGTCTACAAAGCTGCCTAGTTTTACGACCTGTTCCAGGAATTAGCCATGCTTATCTAGTGCATGAGAATGTTTTAAAATATTCTGATGTTTTCACTCAAGCTGTGGCAAAGCCCACCACTTGACTTATAATTAGGCTTCTATTGGACATTATTAAAAGGAAAAAGGCTTGCAACGGCAAGTTTTTCAGACAGTTCACATGCATGTGTAATAGTTTCTCATTCCTGCATTATGCTTTTAATGATGATATCATCAATGTGTGCTATATAAACCCAATTAATTCTCCCATTCATTACCGTAACAGTTTATTCAGTTTATGGAACTGACAGTGATAGCTGAAGACCACTGATCCATTTACATGGCAGACACTGGACTTCAATTCTTGGAGCCCTAGCTATCCTGTGGATAGGTGAAAAGTTGTGATTCTCGTAACACCTCTAATGCAGCAAAGTAACAAGGGTAAGTGCTTCCTACCATTCTTGATAATGGTATTTATAAATATATTTATAAATATTTTTACCTAAACCTATCTAAAAATTGGAAGTTGTATATATCTCTATGCAATGAATTACCCCTTTCACCAGTATTGTAGCTGGGAAGGTGGATGCTGATAATGTGCCCTGAATGCTAGATTTAGGAAGATCTTACCCTTGTTACATAGCTGCATTAGAGATGTTCTGAGAATAACAACTAAGGACCTATCCCCAAGATAGCTAGGGCTCCAAGTTCCATTGTTCATGCCAGGAGTTGTGCTGGAGTCAGACACTCCTGATTTATAATGAGGTGCTTGCATCTTCATAAATCTGGAGTGCTTGACGAGTTGCATGTGCCATGCCAGAAATCTTTCTCCAGTAAGGATTGGAGTAAGAATTCTGAGAGAGAACTCCACAGCTTATCATGTTTCAGACAAACTGTGGCATCCCCCTATTGCCGTGTCTCAGTTCTGCCCCAGCTCTGCCCATTTTGGCGGAGATGGTGAGAAACTGATATGAAACCACCAAAAGTCGCAAAGTTTTGGCACAACTACAAATTGTGACTAAATTTTGCGACTTTTCAAAGCTTTTACGTCAGAATTCTTGCATAACAGCTTTGATGAATCAAGCCCCATAACTTTATCCCTCCTCTACCAGACAGTAAGCAGAATGCAGGCAGGAAGTAGCGTTCTCCTGACATCTCGTGAAATAGCCATTGATGTAATGTGCATTTCAGCACACGGTGAGCCTTCCCTCTGACTTTACGTGGTTTACTACTTTGCAGCTGAGTTGCTGTAGTTTCCACAATGGTTCCAAATCTTATTACAAAACCACACTCAAATTCAGCAATCTCTTCAAAGAGCAAGGTGTGTCATGTGTCATACAACATGAAAGTCATATAATACAAACTGTGAAGGTAGGCTCGCATTGATTAAATTTCCAAGCTATTTTTTCATTAAATTTTCCATATGGGAAATCATCTGCTTAAGACAGTACCGGCGCTCTGTGTGAGATGTTAAAAAATCTTATTCACATGCTAAGGAGAAAATCTGCAAATTTCATATCCGTAGCCAGCCAATTTATGCTGAGGAACTTTTACTATAGATTTTACCCTTTGCAACGCAGAGGGTAAAATCTGCAGTAAATACTACCCTCACAGCTCGAAAATCTTGCTTTCTATCCAAACAGTGTAGTCCAAACAACTATATTTCTATCCATACAGCCCGAACAACCAGTGGACCAAGGACACTGAGCAACATTTCCTTGTACATGTTGCATGTCTGGGCCCTTACTCATGCTTCTCTTGCATAAACACATGAATACATGAAATATGCACATAAACATGCATAGAAAAATTTGTTGGGTAATTTGCACATTACACACATTGTGCACACATATACAAAAGCAGACGCCCTTAATAACATGATTGCAAAACTTGTATTGAATGGTTATGTGCTGCATCTATGGTGTGTATGCACTTTAGCACTAATAATATTATTTCACTTGGTACAATTTTGTCTTAAGATTACAAACTACCGACTATGAAATGACTAATTCTGGCATTGGTACATGTATTATTAGCTTGAATTTTTACCTACTAATGTTGATCTTTATATTTTTTATTAATTTTGTATTACACATTTTTTCAGTATATTATATGCACAACGCTGTATTTTTAGTGCACTTGCATTTCGTTATATGCACTATTTTGGTATATTGAGGATTCTTTTGCAGAATTTTAAAACGATGGATAGCATTTAAGTCCATAAAATTCACTCCTCTATATTGAAATTGTAACACCAAGAAGGAAAAGTTGTGGAATTATGAAAAGATTCATAGAATTGTTAATAATATGCACATCATGAAAAAATGGAGGACATTTTCATTAAAACCTCTCAATTTATTCATTATCAAGAATGAGCACCAATGTGCAGAAATATACACAGTTAAGGTACCGTCACACATAACAATATCATTAACGATATCGTTGCTTTTTGTGACGTAGCAACGATATCGTTAACGAAATCGTTATGCGTGACAGCGACCAACGATCAGGCCCCTGCTGGGAGATTGTTGGTCGCTGGGGAAAGTACAGAACTTTATTTCGTCGCTGGATCTCCCGCGGACATCGCTGAATCGGCGTCTGTGACGCCGATTCAGCGATGCGATGTCTTCACTGGTAACCAGGGTAAACATCGGATTACTAAGCGCAGGGCCGCGCTTAGTAACCCGATGTTTACCCTGGTTACCATTGTAAATGTAAAAAAAAACAAACAGTACATACTTACATTCCGGTGTCTGTCCCCTCGCCGTCAGCTTCCCGCACTGACTATGAGCGCCGACCGGCTGTAAAACACAGCGGTGACGTCACCGCTCTGCTTTACGGGCAGCCGGCGCTCACAGTCAGTGCAGGAAGCAGAGCGCCGGGGGACAGACACCGGAATGTAAGTATGTAGTGTTTTGTTTTTTTTACATATACACTGGTAATCAGGGTAAACATCGGGTTACTAAGCGCGGCCCTGCGCTTAGTAACCCGATGTTTACCCTGGTTACCCGGGAACTTCGCATAGTTGGTCGCTGGAGAGCTGTCTGTGTGACAGCTCTCCAGCGACCACACAGCGACGCTGCAGCGATCACAATCGTTGTCTAGATCGCTGCAGCATCGCTAAATGTGATGGTACCTTTACACGTCTTGGCATGTTATCAGTGAGGCTATTATTGTTGTCTGAAGAGTGTTTGGTCAAGGTGAATATACTCAGTTACTCAAATCTTCAAAATCCACTGCTTGAAGTTTCCTTTGCAATTTCCATCCAAGGACATTCCAGATGTGCTTGATGAGAGACAAGTCTGGAAACTCTTCAGGTCATGAAAGTGTGTCTAGGCCACACAGGTTACCAACGGTAATACAGCAGCATGCAGCCTGGTGTTTTCATGCTGAAAAACGATTTCTCTTATACTTTCATGCACCCTCATCAAGGCCTCTTCATGTCATTGCATAAATAGACTCCATGATGAGCACGATGCATTGCTTAAAGGGAATTTTTCAGTAGTATCAACCCTCCTATGCCATCTACAGTATATAGGCATGTAGGTCATAGAAAGTTGAATAAAATTATACCTTAATATTTGCAATGTAAAGACTTATTCCAGAGGAATTCACATATTTCCTAATATGTAAGTAAGCTGTTAAAATCTTTGATTGGTACACAGATCTCCCTGAGAATTTGCCTCCAAAGCTTATTTAAATGATAAAAGGGGTACAACCAGTGTGAGACATGTTGCAATCAAATCTCATCCTTGCTCTTAGTTTCTGTCCTGTTTCTCCAACATGAAGACCCTCAGTAGGACAAAGAGTCTACAAAATTACGTACACCACTTTGGAAGAGGAACATGTGAATGTCCCAGGAATCTTATGGTTCTGCTGTGCATTGCGGATCTATATTCAGTCTATAGTCATTACATGAGTGCAGGTTTTGCAGCTCTTCACATTGCAAGGATAGGTTTCCTCTTGTTGTATCTTAGGGCATGGAGCTTCTGACCAAAATATTTCATACATTTGGAGGATATCTGAGGCATAGCAAGGGAGGGTCTTTGAACATCATTTTTAGCTGGTCATCTTTGTGTAGAATGTGATTACGTTTTTTGGCCATTTTTCTAAGCACTTGAAGCTATGGGCTGTCAGTCACCACCAGAGGTGCACGATAATTTTCCTCTTGTTCTCCATATTGAAGTATTTGACTTCTCGGGATCCTTGTGACTCTATTAATCTGATCGTCAATGGAGGTGGGGTGGCAGCCTTGGTTTAAAAATGTATTTTTAAGATGAGTTAATTGTTCATCCCTCTCTGTTGGGTTTATACCATTATATCTGAGGGCCTGAATGTAAACAATGGACTTTCTAATGTGTTTGGGGAGGAAGTTGTCCCATCTGAGATATGTGGGATGGTCAATTGGTTTCCAATACATGGATTTTTGGATTGAACCATTTTACATTTTTATAGTGGTAGTGTAACAGAAATAGCCAAGGGTTTGAGGGAACATAAAAAACCTTTAAAAAAATCAACATGGATTTGTAGGGACAGCCACATGAGTGAGGGTGACATTTATTGTTTACTTATAGGGCGCCAACCTCCGCAGTTAGGCAGATATATCAAAATAGGATAGTGTTACATGGTGTAATTGTGTTTCCTTGTAATATGAAAATACTTATTTACCCATTATGCGAATATTGTTCGTTTGTATGTTGTTGCATTTTAATATCTAATAAAATTGATTTTTTTTTTTAAGATTAAGATTTAAGATTGTTACACTTACTTGGGTGACCTTGAGATATATACCATATTTAATGTTCAAGGGTTTGATGGAGCAGGATGATAATAAGTCATTCTATAGTTTATCGATGAAAGGGCTGGCATAGTGGGGTGCCATTTTACTGCCCATAGCAGTTCCATTGCCTTGTATGTGTAGCTTCTCACCGAAACAGAGAGAGTTATACGTGATTATAAATCTGGTGAGTTTTAATACAGACTCTACAAACAAAATATCCTGGGCTGGAAATTGAAGAGCGAGGAAAGAAAAAAGGAAAGTGATTCCCAGAAGCAATAACTATGTTAGCCAACAATATAAAAATTAAATTTTCTCACCTGAGCAGGTTATGCAGAATTGTCACAACACTAGTAATGATCTAGACAGATTCCTATGATCCCTCATACAGCATGCAGCATATCAGAAGACCATGGCAGCAAACTTTCCTGGACCAGAAGTTGTTCCTGGTGAGTGAAGTGAAGGTGAGAAAGGATGATGTGCTTCCATTTGTAAAAGAATAGTCCCGTGATTTTCTTCAATCAACAAATTTGATGTAAAACATGATGGGATTTCCATTGATAAGAGGATAATCTCCGTGTACCATGAATTGATTCAATATTTATTTGGTATAGTTGAATAGCTGTTGACTATACCATATAAACAATTTTTTTTAGGAAAATTGAAATTAAAAGATATGTTGAACAAAAATCGGAGCATAAAACAACGCTTTTCTGCCATATAGGCTTTCATCAGGTGTATAGAAGCGTGTAGCACAAGCAAAATATTTATACCTGTCCTCATTACTTACTAGGTGTGGTTTGCTCCCATAGGGTATCCAATCACTGGAAGTCTCACTTTTGAGAATCACCAAGGGAATCCAATTTACAAATCATTGTTGAGCACTCTAATGGGACAGAGGGTAAAAATAGTATCTATATAATTAAAGGGAATCTGTTACCCTCTGGGAAGTATATGACTTATTAATATGAGGCATACAGGTAAAAGTCCTACCTGTATGCCTCATATTAATGGTCTTGCTGCTGAGAAATGTCATATTGTGCCTTTATGCTAATGATTTCTTCTAGGCTTCGAGGCCTGCTGGGCCTGGAAGAAATCCCTGCCTCCTGTTTTCATTGTAATATTTACCCCCTCCAATCAGTGTCAGTTATGGCCCTGGAATTCTACGCCTATATCATGCACTCCTTCAGAAATACATATCTCATCCTCCCTTCTGTAGGCACTGCATTCAGGGATCTTCTGTGCAGGGGGCGGCAACTTCTGCTCCAGTGATCTCCGGTGTGATAAGGTGTTCTTCCCACTTCCACTTCGTCCCTGCATAGTCATCGCCATGTACACAGCGATGACTATGCAGGATTAAATTGTGGCTTTGCATAACGTATTGGAACTATACCGCTTCTATCTTCATTCCAGCTCAGCAATATGCTACCATGGCCTGCAGCATCTCCTGACTTGACTCCAGTCAAGTACATCTGGTAAGTCATTGGACAGCAATTTCAAAGGGAGCTGATGATTTGTGTACCTCTACTCTCAAAAGGAAAAATAAGCTGTGGTGTCATGCTCCAGTCGCCCTCCTGTACTGTCTTAGCTCTGTTCCTTTTGGTGGAGATTGGAAAAACCGAAAGTTTTTCCACAATTCCAAGTTGCATCTAGGCAATTGTCCCTTGTTGATTTATTATATAGCACTGGCGGATTATACTTGTTGTACCAGATATAGAAACATTTAGAATTGTGGTTAGGCATTGTACACTTGAACTAAAAGCTGAATATGAGAACACCACACTACAGTATCCCAATATAAAGAGCGAGGAGATTAAGGAACTGTCCTGTATAACTCAGAACAATGAATAAACAATTTGTCCTGCTGACATGGGTACTGCCATTGTGATTATGAACATGCAGAAATATTTAGAGGAGATTGACAAAAAGGTCAGGGACACAGTTGTATGGGTTAGTAACTCAAGATCCTCCAAAGGAGGATAAGTACATTGTTACAAGATGTCCCGATGACCAATTGTTATGGCTGGCGGAACGCACCGAATATATTAAAGATGGTAAAGGTGTGTTCGTAGCCCGGGGTCCACCGTGCAGAGATGGAACCTGCTGCCCTGTTAGCAAGCACAGGATGCAGCAGATGAACACTAGTGGGATCCCTGAGACTCACCCCCACTAAGCTGGTGATTGATCCCGCTCTGACCCTTGGTGGCTTTTGAGCCCACGCCTGAGGACGCCCCGAGTCAGATGCAGAGATCAAGTGGGAGTTCCCACCCTACTTTGACCAGTTGTCAGGATAAGTTAAGATTACAGCACAGAGTGCATGCAGTGCCATGCAGAAGGACACTGATGGTTTGACGCAGTACAGATCGTGCTCTGGTGTAGGATAGCACAGTGAGGCGCTAGGTAGCTCCAACATTCGTGAACATTCAACAACACAAGAAATGGGAATGATTAAGGAGCAATCACCAGAACAAGCACACATCCACACACACATGATAATAGGTTTATACTAGCGCATGGCCATGCGGCCATGCAAACCTTTTATAGCTGTAGCACTCAAGGACTTTCCTAGTGGTCCAATAGGAGCTGCTACAGGACCTGAGCGTGTGACCCCCGACCTTCAATGGGAGGTCATCCTGTGGGCATACTCAGTATGGGAAAAGCAGGACTTAGTCCCTGAAACACCTGTTCGCTGCTGATGAGTACTGGCTACAAAGGCAGAGCCTGGAAAGGCAGCAGTAACCATGCGCCCAGTATCAGCTTGAGCCAGATGCTGGGACCGACGTCTCCGCTGAGCAGGCTCCATTGCGGCTGGAGGAGAATGGGTGACCACTTTAGACATGGTTCGAGATTCCCCCTGTGCAGCGGTTGGAACTCAACTCATAACACCGGTATTATTGATAGTGATTTGATGGAATTTCTGACTGTTGAGAATCCAGTGACACCAATTTTATATGGTGAGTCTAAAATATACAAATTTTGGAAGAATCCCTCTAATGACCTATTATCTTGAAGCAAGGCCTATTGATATTTTCACGACGAGTTTCTGAGAAAATTTGCAATAGCAGCAACATCCTATATTCATGATACCACTGATTTTCTTTTATTAAAATTGAATGAGGGAAGTGATATGACTTTTATATTTTTTGATGAAGCAACATTTTATATGTCGACTAACCATTGCCATTAATCATGAAAAGGGTCCACAAACCGGTTATGAAGATTTGAGGATGACCACATATACAAATGAATACATACAGTTTCTGGTAAGCCTATAATACATTGTATTAATGGGAAAACATTTTCTGTTCCATGACATATTTTACATCCAAAAACAAGGGACTGCCATGGGTCAAATGTTACAGCAACTAACGAGACCCTCAAGCAACATTCAGTTTATGTATTGCAGTGGTGGTCATGCATAGACAATACTGTGATGCTAACAATAACTAAACTATACCCAAAAATAGAAATTAATGTACATAACTCTAAAAATACATGAACTGACTCAAAATGGAAAAAAGAGCTTAAGTGCCAAAATAAAGTATAAACATTATTATTTATTATTATTATTTATTTATACAGCACCATTGATTCCATGGTGCTTTACATGAGAAGGGGTTACATACAAGTAAACATAGATCTTTATTGTAAATAAAAATAGATATTTATTGTAGAACTGCCATCCCACTCAGGTCACCCCCACTTTCCACACGTATAGAAACATACAGGACATAAACACCCAGTAACTTATGAAGAACTCGCAGTCATCATTGACCCCTATCTCCTCCCTCTCATGTCCTAATTCTGAACTGAAGCATTACATTGAAACCCTGCAAAGTGCCCTGATTGAAATTGCACCCCCTATGCATAGAATAACTCGGCACAGGCAGCGACAACCGTGGCACATGCTGCAAACACGTTTCCTGCAGCGGTGCTCCAGGTGCGCTGAACGCCTGTGGAGAAAATCTACCCAAAGATTTCATCCATTATAAGTTTATGCTTAAAACATACCACTCTGCCCTTCACCTCTCCAAACAAACCTACAGTTAGGGCCAGAAATATTTGGACAGTGACACAATTTTCGCGAGTTGGGCTCTGCATGCCACCACATTGGATTTGAAATGAAACCTCTACAACAGAATTCAAGTGCAGATTGTAACGTTTAATTTGAAGGGTTGAACAAAAATATCTGATAGAAAATGTAGGAATTGTACACATTTCTTTACAAACACTCCACATTTTAGGAGGTCAAAAGTAATTGGACAAATAAACATAACCCAAACAAAATATTTTTATTTTCAATATTTTGTTGCAAATCCTTTGGAGGCAATCACTGCCTTAAGTCTGGAACCCATGGACATCACCAAACGCTGGGTTTCCTCCTTCTTAATGCTTTGCCAGGCCTTTACAGCCGCAGCCTTCAGGTCTTGCTTGTTTGTGGGTCTTTCCGTCTTAAGTCTGGATTTGAGCAAGTGAACTGCATGCTCAATTGGGTTTAGATCTGGAGATTGACTTGGCCATTGCAGAATGTTCCACTTTTTGGCACTCATGAACTCCTGGGTAGCTTTGGCTGTATGCTTGGGGTCATTGTCCATCTGTACTTTGAAGCGCCGTCCAATCAACTTTACAGCATTTGGCTGAATCTGGGCTGAAAGTATATCCCGGTACACTTCAGAATTCATCCGGCTACTCTTGTCTGCTCTTATGTCATCAATAAACACAAGTGACCCAGTGCCATTGAAAGCCATGCATGCCCATGCCATCACGTTGCCTCCACCATGTTTTACAGAGGATGTGGTGTGCCTTGGATCATGTGCCGTTCCCTTTCTTCTCCAAACTTTTTTCTTCCCATCATTCTGGTACAGGTTGATCTTTGTCTCATCTGTCCATAGAATACTTTTCCAGAACTGAGCTGGCTTCTTGAGGTGTTTTTCTGCAAATTTAACTCTGGCCTGTCTATTTTTGTTATTGATGAATGGTTTGCATCTAGATGTGAACCCTTTGTATTTACTGTCATGGAGTCTTCTCTTTACTGTTGACTTAGAGACAGATACACCTACTTCACTGAGAGTGTTCTGGACTTCAGTTGATGTTGTGAACGGGTTCTTCTTCACCAAATTAAGTATGCGGCGATCATCCACCACTGTTGTCATCCGTGGACGCCCAGGCCTTTTTGAGTTCCCAAGCTCACCAGTCAATTCCTTTTTTCTCAGAATGTACCCAACTGTTGATTTTGCTACTCCAAGCATGTCTGCTATCTCTCTGATGGATTTTTTCTTTTTTTTCAGCTTCAGGATGTTCTGCTTCACCTCAATTGAGAGTTCCTTTGACCGCATGTTGTCTGCTCACAGCAACAGCTTCCAAATGCAAAACCACACACCTGGAATCCACCCCTGACCTTTTAACTACTTCATTGATTACAGGTTAACGAGGGAGATGCCTTCAGAGTTAATTGCAGCCCTTAGAGTCCATTGTCCAATTACTTTTGGTCCCTTGAAAAAGAGGACGCTATGCATTACAGAGCTATGATTCCTAAACCCTTTCTCCGATTTGGATGTGGAAACTATCATATTGCAGCTGGGAGTGTGCACTTTCAGCCCATATTATATATATAATTGTATTTCTGAACATGTTTTTGTAAACAGCTAAAATAACAAAACTTGTGTCACTGTCCAAATATTTCTGGCCCTAACTCTATTTCAACACCCTCATCACCTCACTTTTCAATAACTCTAAACTGCTCTTTGACACTTTTCACTTCCTACTCAACCCAAGAGTGCAGCCTCCAACCACGGATCTCCACGCCGACGATCTGGCCAATTACATAAAAAAAAAACATTTTTCATATCCGACAGGAAATTATCTCCCAATCCCAATCTCATACCATGCACTGTCCTCCCTCCCCCACTGCATCTAGCTCACTCTCTGACTTTGAACCAGTCACAGAAGAAGTAATCAGGCTCCTTGCATCTTCTCGCCCGATCACTTGCACCAGTGACCCCATTCCATCACATCTTCTCCAGTCCCTTTCCCCTGCTGTCACCTCTCACCTAACAAAAATATTCAACCTCTCTCTCTTCCAGTGTCTTGCCCTCCTCATTTAAGCATGCCATCATACATCCAGTACTTTAAAAACCATCCCTTGACCAAAACGGTGCAGCTAACTATAGACCTGTCTCTAATCTTCCCTTCATCTCTAAACTCCTCGAACACCTGGTTCACTCCCACCTTATCCGTTATCTCTCAAATAACTCTCTTCTCAACCCTCTTCAATCTAGTTTCCGATGTTTACACTCTACTGAAACTGCCCTCACTAAAGTCTCTAATGATCTACTAACAGCTAAAGCTAATAGTCACTACTCCATGCTAATTCTCTTGGATCTCTCCACAGCATTCGACACTGTGGATCATCAGCTCCTCCTCACCATGCTACACTCCATCGGCTTCAAGGACACCGTTCTCTCCTGGTTCTCCTCCTATCTCTCTGGCCGCTCTTTCACTGTAACTTTTTCTGGTTCCTCCTCCTCTCATCTTCCCCATACTGTTGGGGTTCCTCAAGGATCAGTCCTAGGCCCCCTCTTCTTCTCTTTGCATATAGCCCCTATTGGACAAACAATCAGTAGATTTGGGTTCCAGTACCATCTCTATGCAGATGACACCCAAGTATACACTTCTTCTCCTGATATCACGCCTGCCTTTTTAGAAAACACCAGTGATTGTCTTACCGCTGTCTCTACCATCATGTCCTCCCTCTAACTGAAACTGAACCTGTCAAAAACTGACCACCTTGTGTTTTCTCCCTCTACTAACCTACCTTTGCCTGAAATTGCCATTTCCATGTGTGGTTCCACCATTACTCCCAAGCAACATTCCCGCTGCCTTGGGGTCATACTTGATTCCCAGCTTTCATTCACCCCCCACATCCGATCACTGGCTCACTCTTGTAATCTGCATCTCAAATAATTGCTAGAATTCGACCTTTTATTACTTTCAACTCTGCAAAACCTCTTACTGTTTCTCTTGTTCATTATCGTGTGGACTATTGTAACTCTCTACTAATCGGCCTCTCTCTTACCAAACTCTCCCCTCTCCAATCTGTCCTGAATGCTGCAGCCAGGATCATATTCCTCACCATTCGTTATACCAATGCCTCTACCTTGTTCATTACATTGGCTACTCCAGAATCCAGTACAATCTTATTATCCTCATCCACAAAGCACTCCATGGCTCAGCACCACCCTATATCTCCTCCTGGGTCTCAGCCTTACACCCTACCAGTGCGCTTTGTTCTGCTAATGACCTGAGGTTAATATCCTCAATAATCAGAACCTCCCACTCTCACCTCCAAGACTTTTCACTTGCTGCGCCAATTTGTTGGAATGCACTACCCAGGATAATACGATTAACCTCCAATCCCCACAGTTTTAAACGTGCCCTAAAAATGCATTTGTTCAACTGGTCTACAGCCTCAATACATTAACCTAACTATCCCTGTGTGGCCTATTCAAAAAACTTAAACCATAATCAGGTTCCTCGCATCATGTTATCATACGCTTCATGCATTTAATTGCCCTCTGTGTCTGTACTGTTACATATTTAGGCTGCTAACTGGTTCATGCAGCTTTACATGAATACACGATTCTTACACTATGGCTGGTCTGAAGAACGAAAGCAATTGTTACCATCCACCTCTCATATCTCTCCTTTTTCCTCATAGTTTGTAAGCTTGCGAGCAGGGCCCTCATTCCTCTTGGTATCTGGTTTATCTGTGTTTATTGTTATGGTGTAATGTCTATTGTCTGTACAAGTTCCCTCTATAATGTAAAGTGCTGCGGAATATGTTGGCACTATATAATTAAAAATTATTATTATTATTATTATATTGAAAATTAAAAAGATAGGACATATTAAAAAAAATGTGCTAACGCCAAATCAGAGGCTGAAAAAAACAATAACAGTCTGAGGAGATCTTAATTCATCCTTAACTCCTCAAAACAGTCATGTTGAACATCAGTGCATATTGCATCCTAAAAATATAATGCTGTTAGATAGCATGCGTAAAAAAGTGCAATATTAATCAAGGTGATTTTTATAATGTAAAGAGCTGCTGCATCATGTGCACATAACAATATAGCATAAGACAATGTGTATAAAGAACTTACATTTAGGAACGAGGTCGGAAACTGATACTTTCGCCGCCCCAATGCATGTTTTGTGACAGTCACTTCCTCAGGAGGCGTGTGTTGGGGAGGGAGGTCATTACATACAGTGCCTTGCGAAAGTATTCGGCCCCCTGGAACTTTTCAACCTTTTCCCACATATCATGCTTCAAACATAAAGATACCAAATGTGAATTTTTGGTGAAGAATCAACAACAAGTAGAACACAATTGTGAAGTTGAACGAAATGTATTGGTTATTTTTAATTTTTGTGGAAAAACTGAAAAGTGGGGCGTGCAATATTATTCGGCCCTTTTAACTCAATACTTTGTTGCGCCACCTTTTTCTGCGATTATAGCTGCAAGTCGCTTGGGGTATGTCTCTATCAGTTTTGTACATCAATAGACTGAAATTCTTGCCCATTCATCCTTGGCTAACAGCTCGAGTTCAGTGAGGTTTGATGGAGATCGTTTGTGAACACCAGTTTTCAGCTCTTTCCACAGATTCTCGATTGGATTGAAGTCTGGACTTTGACTTGGCCATTCTAACACCGGGATATGTTTATTTGTGAACCATTCCATTGTAGATTTTGCTTTATGTTTGGGATCATTGTCTTGTTGGAAAACAAATCTCCGTCCCAGTCTCAGGTCTTTTGCAGACTCCAATAATAGCGCACAACACCACAACTGGGTGTATTAGGTAACAATTAGAAATAGTTTTAAAGCACCGAAGTGCGAACTGTGCCGTGCTGGCAGACCACCACCAAGCACCCGGACGTGGGTAAGGAAGCGCACTACTGGCGCGTGGCACGCACTGGCGGTCACAGCAATGGACGCTGATTCATGTGTAACATGTTGTGAGGATAGTCGGGCGCTAGATAGCAGCCATACACCTTACGCGAGCAGTCATACAATAGGGTGGGTTATTTCAAGGACGACTTGCACTCATCAACATACACACATATACAATTGTACACTAGCGCATGGCCGTGCGGTCATGTGAAGCTTATATAGCTGCAGTACGTATAGGACCTTCCAGAAAAGGACCAATGGGAAGCTGCCACAGAAGTTTTGCACCTTCAGGACCTTCCAGGAGGACCAATGGGAACCGCTGCAGCATCTGAGCATGTGACCCTCGATCTCCAATGGGAGATCTCACCCTGGGCATGCTCAGAAGGGAAAAAGCAGGACTTAGTCCCAAAAGCGTCCGCTCGCCACTGCCCAGCACTGGCTTTAATGGCAAAAGCTGGAAAAGCAACAGCAAGCCTAAGCACAGAGTGAGACTGAGCCAGATGCAAGGACCGACGTCTCCACTGAGCAGGTTCCACTGCGGCAGGAGAAGAATGGGAGACCGCAGCAGAAACGGCCCAAGATTCCCCCTGTGCAGAAGCAGGAACACCACACTTTTCAGTTTTTGATTTTTCAAAAAAATTTAAAATAACTAATAAATTTCATTCAACTTCACAATTGTGTTCCACTTGTTTTTGATTCTTCACCAAAAATTTACATTTGGTATCTTTATGTTTGAAGCATATGTGGGAAAAGGTTGAAAAGTTCCAGGGGGCCGAATACTTTCGCAAGGCACTGTATATAAGGCAGAATGGCCAATAGCAAACTGGAGACACATGTAAAAAAGATTATCTTTACAGCAATAAGAAATGAAAACCCGGAAGACATCCGTAGTTTGCGCATGCGCCGTGAATCTCTGACGTCGATGGAAAAGGCTGCTTCCGCTTGTGGTCCAGTGGAACTCAACACAGGTACGTCGCTAAGCGGCAGTGCATGCGCAGGCATTCAAGTGGATCACTTGTGAAAGTGCCCGCAGCAGAATCACTGCGCTTGCGTACAGGTACTTCAATCGGGAAACAAACCTTAGAATGTGCAAGAAGGGAAATAGATATACATAGCTAAATGCAATTAAATGAAGAATAAATCATAAAACCATATGGTATGTGTCGGATATCAAAGACAAAAATAACCGGGGGAATAAAATAGTGATTAAGTTCCTAAAGAGTTTTTTTTCTATAGAAAAAGGTTAGTGTAAAAAAAACTTTTTTGTATCTTAATCACTATTTCCCACCCCCCCCACATTTTTTTGTCTTTGATATCCGACAGATACCATATGGTTTTATCTATTTTCCTTCTCACTTAGCACATTCCAATGTTTGTTTCCAGATTGAAGCACCTGTACGCATGCGTGGTGACTCTGCTGCGGGCACTTTTGCAAGTGATCCATTTGAATGCCTGCGCATGCTCTGTCACTTGGTTACGCGCCTGTGTTTGCTTTCCACCGGACCACAAGCGGAAATGGCCTTTTCCATCGACGTCAGAGATTCACGGCACATACGGCGACTACGGACCTCTTCCAAGTTTTCATTTCTTATTGCTGTAAAGATACAGTAATCTTTTACACGTGTCTCCCGTTTGCTATTGGCCATTCTGCCTTATATATGTGATGACCTCTCTCCCCAACACATGCTTGCTAAGGGAGTGATTGTCACAAAATGTGTGTTGGGGCGGCGGGAGTATCTGTTTCAGACCTCGCTCCTAAATGGAAGTCCTTTATACAGATTATCTTATGCTATATTGTTACGTGCACGTGATGCAGCAGCACTTTACATTTTTAGGATGCAATATGCACTGATACAACAGGGCTGTTTTGGGGAGTTATTGGTTCTTGCAGCCTCTGATTTGACATTAGCACTTTTTAAATATGTTCTATCTTTTTAATTTACAATAAAGATCTATGTTTATACTTTCTTTTGGTACTTAAGCTCTTTTTTTCATTTTGAATACTGTGTTGCTGTTTGGTGCAAAAACTCAACTTAATGAGTTCATCACAGTCCTGAATAATAGGGACACAAACATCAAATTTACCATGGCAGCCACACTGATGTACAAAGTTGGGGATAGACTGGCAACAGGCTTACATGTTAAACGCAGAGATTGCAACATTTTATTGCGATATGTGAGTTTTCATCAATGCAGAATGGTGAAATCGCTATAAGAAATTAGCAAATCGTGTGGATTATACAGGGAAATTTGATTCTCAGTTATTCTCTTACACTTGAATGTTTTTTTCTTTAGGTCTGAGGTCTCTCCAGGCCCCAAGGGGTGCCAACCTCCTCTGGTAGGAAGGGAATCCATAGTGATTTAGTAGGGTGATTTTTTTTTTCCCTGTAATTTAATTACGTGCTTCTGTACAGACCCATATAATATGGGGTAACGGGAATGTAGTGAAAAATCAAATATTGGTATTTTAACTTTATTATATTAAAACTTATGTTTTAAATTGGTACTACTCGGTGAATTTCTATGTAATTTTGGTGCCTACTTATTTTAATTTTCGGTGAGCGGTTTCTCTCCAGGCCCCAAAGCATAATAAACCTAGGATGAAAAAAGTATAAGTAATGTTCTCCTCACTGCTTGCCTGTGCTGCCACCTCCACATCAAATGGTTTGCTCCTTGGCAAGTATTCTCTTAGGCCTCTTTAGTCCAAGCTGTGCCCCACATCTCCACTAGGCCTTGGATATCACTAAACATGCTTGCCATATAGTCCTTCACTGACATCAGTCAGAAGCTTTCTCAAACCAAAAGACAGGGCCTGAAGTGGACAAAACAAAAGAGAATGTGCACTTCAGGGCAAGGAGAAATGAAGAGGTGCTGAGGACTGGACAGTGAGCTGTGGGGATGATAGGAGATTTGAGCTGTGAGGTATTTTTTTTTAACCATTAAATGAATGAGACAGGGTAACATTGAAACACAAAGGTCAAGATTAGGGTTGAGCGAAACAGATCAGCACTTTTCAAAAGTCGCCGACTTTTAGCAAAGTCGGGTTTCGTGAAACCCGACCCGATCCCACTCTGGGATCGGGTCGGCGGTCGGCGATCTCTAATTAAAAGTCGGGTTTCGTTATATATATATATGTATATATATATATATGTCATTCAGACACATATATATTTATATTAACTTCAGCGCGATATAGCAGGAAAGCCGGTAATTCAATTACCGGCTTTTCATTTCTCCTGCCAAAACCCAACATGATTTTTGAGACATGGTTTACATACAGTAAACCATGTCATATCCCCCTTTTTTTGCATATTCACACTACTAATGTTAGTAGTGTGTATGTACAAAATTTCAGCACTCTAGCTCTTAAATTTGAGGGTTAAATCGCTGAAAAAATTGGCGTGGGCTCCCGCGCAATTTTCTCCGCCAGAGTAGTAAAGCCAGTGACTGAGGGCAGATATTAATAGCCTAGAGAGGGTCCACGGTTTTTGGCCCCCCCTGGCTAAAAACATCTGCCCCCAGCCACCCCAGAAAAGGCACATCTGGAAGATGCGCCTATTCTGGCACTTGGCCACTCTCTTCCCATTCCCGTGTAGCAGTGGGATATGGGGTAATGAAGGGTTAATGTCACCTTGCTATTGTAAGGTGATATTAAGCCAGATTAATAATGGAGAGGCGTCAATTCTGACACCTATCCATTATTAATCCATTTGCATTAAATGGTTAAAAAAACACACACACTGTTAGGGCTAGCGGAACGCACCAAATAATAAGACAGATAGAGTATGGTGCGTTCGCAGCCCGGGGTCCACCGTGCAGAGATGGAACCTGCTGCCAAGTAATGACGGACTATATGGCGGTACTCATAAGTATACACACGTGGGTTAAACTTCACCCAGCGTGAAGGAAGCGATCCTGTTGCGTCACAGGACCGCGGTACCGCACATAGAGCGCGAGCAAGTAGTCAGCGAACTCAACCCCAACTAGGATTGAAGTCCGATTAGACCCTTGCTGGCACAACACCGCAACTGGGTGTGTAAGGAGACTAAATAACAATGTTAAGGCACAAGAGTGCATGCGGTGCCGCACTGACGAACGCCACTAACCACCCAGGGTTGGGTAAGGAAAGCACAGAGGAAGTGCACGGCGCCGTACTGGCGGACACAGCAACTGGACGCTGTAATGTGTGATTCGTGCTGTAGGATAAGTCGGGCGCTAGATAGCAACCATACACCTTCCGCGAACAGACATTCAATAGGGTAGGGGTATCCAAGGACGACTTGCACTCACAACATACACACATTAACAATTGTACACTAGCGCATGGCCGTGCGGTCATGCGCAGTTTATATAGTTGCAGCACAGGAAGTGGCCACAGAAACTTTGCCCTTCCAAGACCTGCCAAGAGGACCAATGGAATGTGCTGGAGCTCTGAGCACATGACCCTCGATCTCCAACGGGAGATCTTGCCCTGGGCATGCTCAGTGTGTGCAGACAAGGACTTAGTCCCAGAGAAGTCCGCTCGCTGCTGACCAGCACTGGCTTTAATGGCAGAAGCTGAAGAAGCAGCAGTAACTCTCTGTACAGAGTGAGACTGAGCAAGACGCTGGGACCGACGTCCCTGCTGAGCAGACTCCACTGCGGCTGGATAAGAATGGGAGACCGCAGCGGAGATGGCTCGAGATTCCCCCTGTGCAGAAGCGGGAACTCGAGACCTAACATTACCCCCCTCCTAGGGCCCCCCCTTCCTTGGGCCTCGCTACGCTCGAAGGCAGCAATGAGCTGTGGGGCCCGAATGTTTTCAGCAGGCTCCCATGACCTGTCCTCTGGGCCATAACCCTTCCAATCCACCAGATAGAACTTTTTGCCGCTTACCACCTTGCACCCCAAAATTGCGTTCACCTCGTAATCGTCCGTAGACGAACCCGATGTCCCGGCAGATGACTCGGAAAACCGGGACATGTATACGGGTTTCAAGAGGGACACATGAAAGGTGTCGGTGATACCCAAGCGTGGAGGAAGAGCCAAACGGTAGACCACAGGATTAACCTGTTCGAGAACCTTGAAGGGACCCAAGTAGCGAGGAGCAAACTTAGTGGACTCAACTCGCAGCCTGATGTTACGGGCGGAGAGCCACACCAAGTCGCCAGGAGTAAAGGTCGGAGCGGGGCGCCGATGAACATCAGCGGAGGACCTCATTCTCTCCTTGGAGGCCCGAATGGCATCATGCGTGCGGTCCCAAATGTCCTGTGCCTCCACAGCCCAGTCTGCCACCCTGGAGTCAGCAGAAAACACAGGCATGGGCACAGGAACACGCAGATGCTGGCCGTAATTTAGGAGGAATGGAGTCTGACCGGTGGAGTCGACTACGGCATTGTTAAGTGCAAACTCTGCCCACGGTAGCAAGGATGCCCAGTCATCCTGCCTGGCAGAAACAAAATGTCGTAAATATGTGACCAAGGTCTGGTTGGCCCTCTCTACCAACCCATTCGTCTCGGGATGATATGCCGAAGAGAGATTCAACTCAATACTGAGTAGACGACAAAGCTCTCTCCAGAATCGAGACGCAAACTGGGGACCCCGGTCACTAACAATTTTGTCTGGCATACCATGTAGGCGAAAGATATGCTTGACGAACAAGACAGCCAACGCCCGTGCAGAAGGTAGCCGTGGAAGAGGCACCAAGTGCACCATTTTGGAAAAATGGTCGGTGATCACCCAGATAATGGTGCAGTTACGAGACTTGGGTAAGCCCACCACAAAGTCCATCCCGACCATCTCCCAGGGCCTGTCCGCCACCGGCAGAGGATAAAGCAAACCAGCTGGCCGTTGCCGAGGAGTCTTGTTCTTGGCGCAAGAGACACACGCCCGAACATACTCTGCGACATCACGAGCCATATGCGGCCACCAGTACGTCCTCGCCAGTAATTCAGATGTCCTTTTGGTACCAAAATGTCCACCCACCCTGGACGAGTGTGCCCAAGAGAGAACCTCCGGTCGCAAATTGGATGGAACAAAAGTCTTGCCCGGGGGCACAGACTCTAGCGAGACCGGGGCCACAGTTCTCAAGCTCTCGGTGGGGACAATAAGCCGAGGCTCCTCCTCCTCCTCCGCAGATGACACAACGGAGCGAGAGAGAGCGTCGGCCCGAATGTTCTTCTCCCCAGAAAGAAAATGGAGGGTGAAATGAAACCAGGAGAAGAATAAGGACCATCTGGCCTGGCGAGAATTCAACCGCTGGGCTGTCTGCAGGTACACCAAATTTTTATGGTCTGTGAAGACTTGGAAGGGAAAACGTGCTCCCTCCAAAAGATGTCTCCACTCCGAGAAAGCCAACTTCATGGCTAGCAACTCCCTGTTCCCGATGGAATAATTCCTCTCTGCTGGAGAGAAGGTCTTGGAGAAAAAGAAGCAAGGATGCTTCCGACCTTGAGCATCCTTTTGGAAGAGGACTGCTCCAGCACCAACAGAAGAGGCATCCACCTCCAATATAAATGGCTTATCAACATCGGGGCGATGTAGGATGGGAGCGCTAGCGAAGTGTGACTTTATAGAGTTAAAGGCCTTGGAGACCTCCTCAGACCACAATTTGGGATTCGCCCCCTTCTTGGTGAGGGCAACCAAGGGAGCTACCAAAGTTGAGAAGTGCGGAATGAACTGGCGATAATAATTAATGAACCCCATAAAGCGCTGCACCGCTTTAAGAGAATGGGGTTCCTCCCAGTCCATCACAGCCTGTAGTTTGGCAGGATCCATAGCCAATCCCTGGGCAGAGATGATGTAGCCTAGGAAAGGTAAGGACTCCTGCTCAAACATACACTTCTCCAACTTGGCATAGAGGGAGTTTGCCCGTAGGAGGTCGAAGACTTTGCAAACATCTCTCCGGTGGGAGTCAATATCTGGAGAGTAGATGAGAATATCATCCAGATAGACTACGACCGAGGTGGAAAGCATATCCCGGAAGATATCGTTCACAAAGTCTTGGAAAACGGCTGGGGCATTACAGAGCCCGAAGGGCATCACCAGATAGTCATAGTGCCCATCCCTGGTGTTAAAAGCCGTCTTCCATTTGTCCCCCTCATGGATGCGAATCAGGTTGTAAGCACCCCACAGATCTAGTTTAGTAAATACCCTTGCTCCCCGAAGCCTATCGAAGAGCTCAGATATCAAGGGCAAAGGATACTTGTTCTTAACGGTGATGGCGTTAAGACCCCTGTAGTCTATGCATGGACGCAATTCCCCATTCTTCTTCTGCACGAAGAAGAACCCTGCCCCAGCAGGTGACATTGACTTCCTAATGAATCCTCTTGCCAGATTTTCCTGGATGTACTGTGACATTGCCTCCGTCTCCGGGAGAGATAGCGGATAGACTCGACCCTGGGGAGGCTCAGCACCAGGCAAGAGATCAATAGGACAGTCATAGGGGCGATGGGGCGGAAGGATCTCCGCTGCCTTTTTGGAGAACACGTCTGCATAAGACCAATACTGCTTGGGGAGAGAGGAAAGATCTGCGGGTACCTCTGTAGTAGCAACCTGAACGCACTCCCTCTGACACCTACCCCCACAAGATTCGCCCCATCCCAGGATTCTGCCAGAGGACCACTCGATATGAGGAGAGTGGTACCGTAGCCAAGGTATTCCCAACAGGACCTCATCAATTCCCTCAGGAATGACGAGCAGAGATATAATCTCCTGATGAGATGGCAACATGGACAGAGTAAAAGGGATGGTCTGGTGTGTTATCTGTGAGGGCAGTGCCGACCCATTCACCACTCGTACTGTTACTGCTTGAGCTAGCATAACCAGGGGTATTGCGTGACGTTGGGCAAAGGCAGAAGACATAAAATTGCCCTCCGCCCAAGAATCCACGCAGAGCTCTACCGAGTGGGAGAATGAACCTATAGTAATTGTCCCCTTAAAGGACAATTTAGAGGCAAACGTCGCCGTGTCTAGTGTACCTCCACCTACTACCACTAGACGCTGATGTTTCCTCGACCGCTGAGGACATCTGGTGACTAGATGTCCTGACTGCTGGCAAACATGACAGACCTTGAGTGCACAAGCGGTCCGGGGCTTAGATCCCGCTTGTGACACTTCCCTGGCCTCATGTGACTCAGGAACCAGGACCGGAGATTCCAGAGGTTTGGCGAAGGTAGGAGCCAGCCGAAACCTCTGCCTACACTGGGCTCGCTCTAACCTCCGCTCGTTAAAACGGAGGTCAATTCGAGTGGAGACAGTTATTAACTCCTCCAGTGTGGCAGGAACCTCCCTAGTAGCCAGAGCGTCCTTAACGTGGTCAGCCAGGCCCCTCCGAAATATGGGGATAAGAGCTTTATCCGACCAATCCAGCTCAGAAGCTAAAGTGCGGAATTGGACGGCAAAATGACTGACCAAGGACTCACCCTGAGTCAATGCCAGCAGTTGGAGCGCAGTATCATGGGTGACTTGAGGTCCTAAAAAGACCTGTTTCAGAGTGCTCAGAAACAGCGGAGCACTCTGCACCACATAATCGCCACGCTCCCACAGCGGCGTAGCCCATTCCAACGCCCTGTCCGACAAGAGAGACACTATAAATCCCACCTTAGCCCGCTCTGTGGGAAAACGTGCAGCCAGGAGCTCGAGGTGAATAGAGCACTGACTCACAAATCCCCTACAAAATTTGCTATCACCAGAAAATTTTTCTGGCAGCGGGAGACGAGAAAATGTCGGAGCAGGGGTGGCAATGGACAGGGTTGCTGCAGCCACGCTAGCAGCCTGTAACGCAATTGCGGTAACATCCACAGCTGAGGTTGCGCTCTCAAGAGCCGCCAACATACCCTCCAGCTGCTGGATATACCGCAAGGATTGCTGTTTGTTCGTCATTACTAGCCAGACCCTGGCGCTAGTGTAATGTTAGGGCTAGCGGAATGCACCAAATAATAAGACAGCTAGAGTATGGTGCGTTCGCAGCCCGGGGTCCACCGTGCAGAGATGGAACCTGCGGCCAAGTAATGACGGACTATATGGCGGTACTCATAAGTATACACACGTGGGTTAAACTTCACCCAGCGTGAAGGAAGCGATCCTGTTGCGTCACAGGACCGCGGTACCGCACATAGAGCGCGAGCAAGTAGTCAGCGAACTCAACCCCAACTAGGATTGAAGTCCGATTAGACCCTTGCTGGCACAACACCGCAACTGGGTGTGTAAGGAGACTAAATAACAATGTTAAGGCACAAGAGTGCATGCGGTGCCGCAGTGACGAACGCCACTAACCACCCAGGCTTGGGTAAGGAAAGCACAGAGGAAGTGCACGGCGCCGTACTGGCGGACACAGCAACTGGACGCTGTAATGTGTGATTCGTGCTGTAGGATAAGTCGGGCGCTAGATAGCAACCATACACCTTCCGCAAACAGACATTCAATAGGGTAGGGGTATCCAAGGACGACTTGCACTCACAACATACACACATTAACAATTGTACACTAGCGCATGGCCGTGCGGTCATGCGCAGTTTATATAGTTGCAGCACAGGAAGTGGCCACAGAAACTTTGCCCTTCCAAGACCTGCCAAGAGGACCAATGGAATGTGCTGCAGAGCCTGAGCACATGACCCTCGATCTCCAATGGGAGATCTTGCCCTGGGCATGCTCAGTGTGTGCAGACAAGGACTTAGTCCCAGAGAAGTCCGCTCGCTGATGACCAGCACTGGCTTTAATGGCAGAAGCTGAAGAAGCAGCAGTAACTCTCTGTACAGAGTGAGACTGAGCAAGACGCTGGGACCGACGTCCCTGCTGAGCAGACTCCACTGCAGCTGGATAAGAATGGGAGACCGCAGCGGAGATGGCTCGTGATTCCCCCTGTGCAGAAGCGGGAACTCGAGACCTAACACAAACATTGTTAAAAAGTATTTTAATGAAATAAAAACACAGGTTGTTTTAATATTTTATTGTACACTCAATCCACTCACTGAAGACCCTCGCTCTGTAACAAATAAAAAATAATAACCCAACAATATCCATACCTTCCGTAGATCTGTAACGTCCCACGTTGTAAATCCATCTGAAGGGGTTAAAATATTTTACAGCCACAAGCTCTGCTAATGCAGCTGTGCTTGTGGCTGTAAACCCCAGCAAATGAAGGTAATGTAGGTCAATGACCTATAGTTACTTTCATTCGCGGTGATGCGCCCCCTGCTGGATGTCCTCATATGACCTCGAGCCTGGGAACTTTTCCCACGCTCCAGGGACATCCAGCAGGGGGCACATCACCGCGAATGAAGGTAACTACAGGTCATTGACCTACATTACCTTCATTCGCTGGGGTTTACAGCCACGAGCAGTGCTGCATTAGCAGAGCTCCTGGCTGTAAAATATTTTAACCCCTTCAGATGGATTTACAACGTGGGACGTTACAGATCTACGGAAGGTATGGATATTGTTGGTTTATTATTTTTTATTTGTTACAGAGCAAGCGTCTTCAGTGAGTGGATTGAGCGTACAATAAAATATTAAAACAAACGGTGTGTTTATTTCATTAAAATACTTTTTAATATTGTGTGTGTGTTTATTTTTAACTCTTTCATGCAATTGGATTAATAATGGATAGGTGTCAGAATTGACGCCTCTCCATTATTAATCTGGCTTAATGTCACCTTACAATAGCAAGGTGGCATTAACCCTTTATTACCCCATATCCCACCGCTACACGGGAATGGGAAGAGAGTGGCCAAGTGCCAGAATAGGCGCATCTTACAGATGTGCCTTTTCTGGGGTGGCTGGGGGCAGATGTTTTTAGCCGGGGGGGGGGGCAAAAACCGTGGACCCTCTCCAGGCCATTAATATCTGCCCCCAGTCACTGGCTTTATTACTCTGGCGGAGAAAATTGCGCGGGAGCCCACGACAATTTTTTCCGCGATTTAACCCTTAAATTTAAGAGCTAGAGCGCTGAAATTTTGCATATACACACTACTAACATTAGTAGTGTGGAATATGCAAAAAAAAGGGGGATATGACATGGTTTACTGTATGTAAACCATGCCTCATATCATGTCGGGTTTTGGCAGGAGAAATGAAAAGCCGGTAATTGAATTACCGGCTTTTCTGCTATATCGCCCTGAAGGAAATGTAAAAAAAAAACCCATAGACTTACATTGGGTTTTGAGTTTCGGCCGATCCCCGACCCCGACTTTTCAATAGGATCGGCCGATTTCACTCGAACCGACTTTTGACAAAGTCGGGTTTCGTGAAACCCGACTCGACCCTGAAAAACTAAAAGTCGCTCAACCCTAATCAAGATATTTTCCCTGTCTCAGTAGTGGTGACTAGGGTTGAGCAACTTTTAGTCTTTTAGGGTCGAGTCGGGTTTCGCGAAACCCGACTATCTCAAAAGTCGAGTCAAGTGGAATCAGCCGATTATCGCGAAAAGTCGGGGATTGACCGAAACACGAAACCCAATGCAAGTCAATGGGGGAGCATAGTCGGCAGTGAGTGGAGACCAGGAAAACATGTACAGTGCCTATTTTAATGGAAAAAACATCCATTCTTGTTACTGAAGCTTGTCAATCTTAATTTACCTTATAATAATAGTAAGGCATTGGAAATTGGGGGTCATTTGGCTAAAGTTGTGGGGGGTAGGGCTGGTTCAAATATTTAGTGGGCCAAGGAAATCTGGACCACATCACGGCAGTGGAGCAGGGAGAGGTAAGTATTTCAACTTTGCAAGTGCTGTGATCCTGAGCAAGCAGGGGAGGCCCACTCGTTGGCATTGGCACTGGCACAGGGCCCCTCAAAGTACGGCGGTGTGTTTACACGGCGGGGGCGCCTCCCACCGGCAGCGACACTTTTGCGTACTATGAGGGGCCCTGTGCTAGTGACGTCGCCAACGAGTATTCCTCCCCCCACCTGATGAAGGAACCTGCACTTTCATCTGCACCTTCCTCTTTGTCCGCGTGTAAGGTGGTATGGTATGCGGGAAGAAGAACCTGACTTTCAGCAGGGTCACAATCTTGCTGTGTAGCGTGCACGGGGAATGTTGCTTTATGGGTCAATGTACCAGCAGACTCATCTATCACTGGCTGGGCAATGGGCAGGATGAGGAGGAAACACAGATATAGGCCCAAAGAATAAAGTGGGCTAAATGCAGTTCAAAATTGGTAACAGGACTAACCAGGGGGCATTGCAGTGGAGGACAACTGTAATGAGAGGCTGACACAGAGAGTAGGCCCAAATCAGTAAGTAGTCTAAATGCAGTTCAAAATTGGCAACAGTAGTAAACAGGCGGCACAGCTTTGTTCAGTGGAGGAGAACAGCAAGGAGCGGCAGACACCGATAGTAGGCCCCAACCCAACTAGTAGGCCAAATGCAAAAGTATTTACTGGTGTAAATATAGGACACTGCCCCTGACTATTTTAAGTAGCATCATACATGTCAACACATTGGTATTGTCAGTGCCAGGCATTGAAGGATGTCAGCGCATAGACTAAACATTGGTGGAACTGTGAGAGATAATTTTACAAATCGTAGAGCACTGTTTGAGCTGGGGGCGGGAAACTGTCTTGTGGCCGGCGGTACAGGCCCAGGGCCCCTCATGTTACAATGGTGTGTCTGACGTTGGTTGCGCGCCACCACCACCAGAGACACTTTATTGTACTATGAGGGACCCAGTGGCAGTGCCGTCGACCAAAAGCGGGCACACCCACCTCTTCAGACAAACGGCACTCTCACGGGTGCTTGCGCCAAGTGGCGAGACCACGGCCCCGTGGGGGGAGTTTGGCCATTTAGGGAGGTGTAAACATGTCGTATGCTGGACAAACAGCTGCTGCAAATTACGAGATTGGAAAACTCAGTCAGAGCAGTCCACAAGCAAGACCTTTTCATTGGAAAGCTAGGTGTCAGCCGGGAAAGGTGGGGCAAAATAATTTGAAATCCAGTAGTGGTTCATTTTAATGAAGGTTAGATCATCAACATTTTGGGTAGCCAGACGAGTCCTTTTTTTGGTTAATATTGAACCAGCAGCACTGAATACTCTTTCTGATAGCACACTAGCTGCTGGGCAAGCAAGCTCCTGCAATGCATATTCTCATAATTCTGGCCAGGTGTCTAATTTGGATGCCCAGTAATCAAATGGGGATGACGGTTGAGGGAGAACATCGATAAGGGATGAAAAATAGTTAGTAACCATACTGGACAAATGTTGTCTCCTGTCACTTTGAATTGATGCTGCAGTACCTGTCCTGTCTGCGATCATAGCAAAATCACTCCACAACCTGGTCAGAAAACCCCTCTGTCCAACGCCACTTCTGATTTGTGCACCTCTAACACCTCTGGTCTGCTGCCCCCTGCAGCTCGTGTGAGAACGATCACCGGCGCTGTGTGCTGGGAATGCCTGAATCAAACGGTCAACAAGAGTTGATTGTTTGGTTGCTAATATTTGTTCCAGGTTCTCATGTGGCATAATATTTTGCAATTTGCCTTTATAGCGAGGATCAAGGAGGCAGGCCAACCAGTAATTGTCATCGGTCATCATTTTAATAATGCGTGGGTCCCTTTTGAGGATACGTAAGGCATAATCCGTCATGTGGGCCAAAGTTCCAGTTGTCAAATCTGCGGTTGTGCTGGGTTGAGGGGCAGTTACAGGCAAATCTACGTTACTTGTGTCCCTCAAAAAAACAGAACCCGGCCTTGCCACGCCACCAAATTCCAGTGGCCCCGGAGAAGCTTCCTCATTAAAAAATACTCATCCCCATCATCCTCCTCGTCCTCCTCCTCCTGTTCGCCCACTACCTCGTCCAGTACACTGCCCTGACCAGACAATGGCTGACTGTCATCAAAGCTTTCCTCTTCCTCTGCTGCAGACGCCTGCTCCTTTATGTGCGTCAAACTTTGCATCAGCAGACACATTAGGGGGATGCTCATGCTTATTATGGCGTTGTCTGTACTAACCAGCCGTGTGCATTCCTCAAAACACTGAAGGACTTGACACATGTCTTGTACCTTCGACCACTGCACACCTGACAACTCCATGTCTGCCATCCTACTGCCTGCCCGTGTATGTGTATCCTCCCACAAATACATAACAGCACGCCTCTGTTCGCACAGTCTCTGAAGCATGTGCAGTGTTGAGTTCCACCTTGTTGCAACGTCGATGATTAGGCAATGCTGGGGAAGGTTCAAAGACCGCTGATAGGTCTGCATACGGCTGGAGTGTACGGGTGAACGGCGGATATGCAAGCAAATTCCATGCACTTTGAGGAGCAGGTCGGATAACCCGGATAACTTTTCAGGAAGCACTGCACCACCAGGTTTAAGGTGTGAGCCAGGCAAGGAATGTGTTTCAGTTGGGAAAGGGCGATGGCAGCCATGAAATTCCTTCCGTTATCACCCACTACCTTAAACTAAACCAGGGATTCAAGCTTCAGGAGGCTAATTTGCATATTCCAGGTGCCTTCTGGGAGAAGCGAAGTCTCCCTAAGCTAGAAGATCGTTGGGTACAGCCGGGACCAGCTGCTTCGAAAGCATCACCAAACCAGGGATTCAAGCTTCAGGAGGCTAATTTGCATATTCCAGGTGCCTTCTGGGAGAAGCGAAGTCTCCCTAAGCTAGAAGATCGTTGGGTACAGCCGGGACCAGCTGCTTCGAAAGCATCACCAAAGAATTTTTGCCTGTAGGACATTATTGCAAGAGAGCTTGGCTGAGTAGATTACACAAGAAGGAAAACACACAGCAAGTCAGCAGGATCTAGGAGCAACATGGCAGATGTGACAACCTACATGGTGAGCTGCAGCATGTGCTACATGTTCACAGATCGACCAGAAGAAGAATCCAATTTCACCTGTCAGAAGTGTAGACTAGTGGCCCTTTTAGAAGAAAAGGTGCGGGGTCTGGAAGAAAGAATAGCAACTTTGAAACTCATCAAAGAGAATGAAGACTTTCTAGACAGAACAGAAGCATCTCTACTGGTCACAGAAGGTGCAAAAAGTGTCAGAGAACCTCCAAAAGCAGATGAGTGGAAGCAGGTGACCAAAAGAAGCAAGAAGACCATGGAGAAATCACCAACCACACAACTGAAGAACCGATATCAAATCTTTGTAGAGGATGAAGATGGCACACCTAAGAATGAAGCAATACCAGCAAGCAAAAAAGAAAAGGGCACACAGCAACAAGTGACAGCAAAAAGTACAGCCAAGAAGCAACGAAGAGTGGTGGTGGTGGGAGACTCACTACTGAGAGGCACCGAAGCAGCCATCTGCAGACCGGACATAACTGCAAGAGAAGTATGCTGCCTTCCAGGTGCGATGATCAAGGATGTGACCGATAGGATACCAAAGCTCTTCAGCTCCAAGGACGTCCACCCATTTCTTCTGATACATGTTGGCACCAATGACACGGCAAGGAAGGACCTACCGACAATCTGCAAGGACTTTGAAGAGTTGGGGAAGAAAGTAAAGGAACTGGATGCACAGGTAGTTTTTTCTTCTATCCTTCCAGTAGACGGGCATGGCACCAGGAGATGGAACAGGATCCTTGATGCAAACAACTGGCTAAGACGATGGTGCAGACAACAAGGATTTGGATTCCTGGACCACGGTGTGAATTACTGGTATGATGGACTCCTCGCCAGAGACGGACTACACCTCAACAAACCTGGGAAACACACATTCGCCAGAAGACTCGCTACACTCATCAGGAGGGCGTTAAACTAGAAGAAGAGGGGACGGGAAGAAAAACATTAGACTCGAACAAAGACGACCCAGGAAAACATACTCAGAAGGGAGGTAAGAACATTTCTAAAACAATCCACAGTGAGGAGATTGGAACAAAACAAAATCCTCTAAACTGCATGCTCGCAAACGCCAGAAGCCTGACAAACAAGATGGAAGAACTAGAAGCAGAAATATCTACAGGTAACTTTGACATAGTGGGAATAACCGAGACATGGTTAGATGAAAGCTATGACTGGGCAGTTAACTTACAGGGTTACAGTCTGTTTAGAAAGGATCGTAAAAATCGGAGAGGAGGAGGGGTTTGTCTCTATGTAAAGTCTTGTCTAAAGTCCACTTTAAGGGAGGATATTAGCGAAGGGAATGAGGATGTCGAGTCCATATGGGTTGAAATTCATGGAGGGAAAAATGGTAACAAAATTCTCATTGGGGTCTGTTACAAACCCCCAAATATAACAGAAAGCATGGAAAGTCTACTTGTAAAGCAGATAGATGAAGCTGCAACCCATAATGAGGTCCTGGTTATGGGGGACTTTAACTACCCGGATATTAACTGGGAAACAGAAACCTGTGAAACCCATAAAGGCAACAGGTTTCTGCTAATAACCAAGAAAAATTATCTTTCACAATTGGTGCAGAATCCAACCAGAGGAGCAGCACTTTTAGACCTAATACTATCTAATAGACCTGACAGAATAACAAATCTGCAGGTGGTTGGGCATTTAGGAAATAGCGACCACAATATTGTGCAGTTTCACCTGTCTTTCACTAGGGGGACTTGTCAGGGAGTCACAAAAACATTGAACTTTAGGAAGGCAAAGTTTGAACAGCTTAGAGATGCCCTTAATCTGGTAGACTGGGACAATATCCTCAGAAATGAGAATACAGATAATAAATGGGAAATGTTTAAGAACATCCTAAATAGGCAGTGTAAGCGGTTTATACCTTGTGGGAATAAAAGGACTAGAAATAGGAAAAACCCAATGTGGCTAAACAAAGAAGTAAGACAGGCAATTAACAGTAAAAAGAAAGCATTTGCACTACTAAAGCAGGATGGCACCATTGAAGCTCTAAAAAACTATAGGGAGAAAAATACTTTATCTAAAAAACTAATTAAAGCTGCCAAAAAGGAAACAGAGAAGCCCATTGCTAAGGAGAGTAAAACTAATCCCAAACTGTTCTTCAACTATATCAATAGTAAAAGAATAAAAACTGAAAATGTAGGCCCCTTAAAAAATAGTGAGGAAAGAATGGTTGTAGATGACGAGGAAAAAGCTAACATATTAAACACCTTCTTCTCCACGGTATTCACGGTGGAAAATGAAATGCTAGGTGAAATCCCAAGAAACAATGAAAACCCTATATTAAGGGTCACCAATCTAACCCAAGAAGAGGTGCGAAACCGGCTAAATAAGATTAAAATAGATAAATCTCCGGGTCCGGATGGCATACACCCACGAGTACTAAGAGAACTAAGTAATGTAATAGATAAACCATTATTTCTTATTTTTAGTGACTCTATAGCGACAGGGTCTGTTCCGCAGTACTGGCGCATAGCAAATGTGGTGCCAATATTCAAAAAGGGCTCTAAAAGTGAACCTGGAAATTATAGGCCAGTAAGTCTAACCTCTATTGTTGGTAAAATATTTGAAGGGTTTCTGAGGGATGTTATTCTGGATTATCTCAATGAGAATAACTGTTTAACTCCATATCAGCATGGGTTTATGAGAAATCGCTCCTGTCAAACCAATCTAATCAGTTTTTATGAAGAGGTAAGCTATAGACTGGACCACGGTGAGTCATTGGACGTGGTATATCTCGATTTTTCCAAAGCGTTTGATACCGTGCCGCACAAGAGGTTGGTACACAAAATGAGAATGCTTGGTCTGGGGGAAAATGTGTGTAAATGGGTTAGTAACTGGCTTAGTGATAGAAAGCAGAGGGTGGTTATAAATGGTATAGTCTCTAACTGGGTCGCTGTGACCAGTGGGGTACCGCAGGGGTCAGTATTGGGACCTGTTCTCTTCAACATATTCATTAATGATCTGGTAGAAGGTTTACACAGTAAAATATCGATATTTGCAGATGATACAAAACTATGTAAAGCAGTTAATACAAGAGAAGATAGTATTCTGCTACAGATGGATCTGGATAAGTTGGAAACTTGGGCTGAAAGGTGGCAGATGAGGTTTAACAATGATAAATGTAAGGTTATACACATGGGAAGAGGGAATCAATATCACCATTACACACTGAACGGGAAACCACTGGGTAAATCTGACAGGGAGAAGGACTTGGGGATCCTAGTTAATGATAAACTTACCTGGAGCAGCCAGTGCCAGGCAGCAGCTGCCAAGGCAAACAGGATCATGGGGTGCATTAAAAGAGGTCTGGATACACATGATGAGAGCATTATACTGCCTCTGTACAAATCCCTAGTTAGACCGCACATGGAGTACTGTGTCCAGTTTTGGGCACCGGTGCTCAGGAAGGATATAATGGAACTAGAGAGAGTACAAAGGAGGGCAACAAAATTAATAAAGGGGATGGGAGAACTACAATACCCAGATAGATTAGCGAAATTAGGATTATTTAGTCTAGAAAAAAGACGACTGAGGGGCGATCTAATAACCATGTATAAGTATATAAGGGGACAATACAAATATCTCGCTGAGGATCTGTTTATACCAAGGAAGGTGACGGGCACAAGGGGGCATTCTTTGCGTCTGGAGGAGAGAAGGTTTTTCCACCAACATAGAAGAGGATTCTTTACTGTTAGGGCAGTGAGAATCTGGAATTGCTTGCCTGAGGAGGTGGTGATGGCGAACTCAGTCGAGGGGTTCAAGAGAGGCCTGGATGTCTTCCTGGAGCAGAACAATATTGTATCATACAATTATTAGGTTCTGTAGAAGGACGTAGATCTGGGTATTTATTATGATGGAATATAGGCTGAACTGGATGGACAAATGTCTTTTTTCGGCCTTACTAACTATGTTACTATGTTACTATGTTACCTTGCCTGCCTCAAGATCTACAGTGCCCAGCCACGACTGCGTTTCTTTCTGCAAGAACTCGGACAGAACTTCCGCGGTGTGTCTGTTGTCGCCCAAACACTTCATAGCCAATACAGCCTGCTGACGCTTGCCAGTAGCTGCCCCATAAAGGGACACCTGGTGTGCAACAGTGGCAGCTGCGGATGGAGTGGTTGTGTGACTGCGGTCTGTGGACGAGCTCTCGCTTCTGCAGGAGGACGAGGAGGAGGAGGAGGGGGGCCAACGGCTACAGCCAACTGTTTCCTAGACTGTGGGCTAGGCAGAACTGTCCCAATATTGCTGTCCCCTGTGGACCCTGCATCCACCACATTCACCCAGTGTGCCGTGATGGACATGTAACGTCCCTGGCCATGCCTACTGGTCCATGCATCTGTTGTCAGGTGCACCTTTGTACTCACAGATTGCCTGAGTGCATGGACGATGCGCTCTTTAACATGCTGGTGGAGGGCTGGGATGGCTTTTCTCGAAAAGAAGTGTCGACTGGGTAGCTCGTAGCGTGGTTCAGCGTAGTCCATCAGGGCTTTGAAAGCTTCGCTTTCAACTAACCGGCAGGGCATCATCTCTAACGAGATTAGTCTAGCTATGTGGGCGTTCAAACCCTGTGTACGCGGATGCGAGGATGAGTACTTCCTTTTTCTAACGAGAGTCTCATGTCGCTTGGGGTATGTCTCTATCAGTTTTGTACATCAATAGACTGAAATTCTTGCCCATTCATCCTTGGCTAACAGCTCGAGTTCAGTGAGGTTTGATGGAGATCGTTTGTGAACACCAGTTTTCAGCTCTTTCCACAGATTCTCGATTGGATTGAAGTCTGGACTTTGACTTGGCCATTCTAACACCGGGATATGTTTATTTGTGAACCATTCCATTGTAGATTTTGCTTTATGTTTGGGATCATTGTCTTGTTGGAAAACAAATCTCCGTCCCAGTCTCAGGTCTTTTGCAGACTCCAATAATAGCGCACAACACCACAACTGGGTGTATTAGGTAACAATTAGAAATAGTTTTAAAGCACCGAAGTGCGAACTGTGCCGTGCTGGCAGACCACCACCAAGCACCCGGACGTGGGTAAGGAAGCGCACTACTGGCGCGTGGCACGCACTGGCGGTCACAGCAATGGACGCTGATTCATGTGTAACATGTTGTGAGGATAGTCGGGCGCTAGATAGCAGCCATACACCTTACGCGAGCAGTCATACAATAGGGTGGGTTATTTAAAGGACGACTTGCACTCATCAACATAAACACGTATACAATTGTACACTAGCGCATGGCCGTGCGGTCATGTGAAGCTTATATAGCTGCAGTACGTATAGGACCTTCCAGAAAAGGACCAATGGGAAGCTGCCACAGAAGTTTTGCACCTTCAGGACCTTCCAGGAGGACCAATGGGAACCGCTGCAGCATCTGAGCATGTGACCCGCGATCTCCAATGGGAGATCTCACCATGGGCATGCTCAGAAGGGAAAAAGCAGGACTTAGTCCCAAAAGCGTCCGCTCGCCACTGCCCAGCACTGGCTTTAATGGCAAAAGCTGGAAAAGCAACAGCAAGCCTAAGCACAGAGTGAGACTGAGCCAGATGCAAGGACCGACGTCTCCACTGAGCAGGTTCCACTGCGGCAGGAGAAGAATGGGAGACCGCAGCAGAAACGGCCCAAGATTCCCCCTGTGCAGAAGCAGGAACACCCCACTTTTCAGTTTTTGATTTTTCAAAAAAATTTAAAATAACCAATAAATTTCATTCAACTTCACAATTGTGTTCCACTTGTTTTTGATTCTTCACCAAAAATTTACATTTGGTATCTTTATGTTTGAAGCATATGTGGGAAAAGGTTGAAAAGTTCCAGGGGGCCGAATACTTTCGCAAGGCACTGTATATAAGGCAGAATGGCCAATAGTAAACTGGAGACACATGTAAAAAAGATTATCTTTACAGCAATAAGAAATGAAAACCCGGAAGACATCCGTAGTTTGCGCATGCGCCGTGAATCTCTGACGTCGATGGAAAAGGCTGCTTCCGCTTGTGGTCCAGTGGAACTCAACACAGGTACGTCGCTAAGCGGCAGTGCATGCGCAGGCATTCAAGTGGATCACTTGTGAAAGTGCCCGCAGCAGAATCACTGCGCTTGCGTACAGGTACTTCAATCGGGAAACAAACCTTAGAATGTGCAAGAAGGGAAATAGATATACATAGCTAAATGCAATTAAATGAAGAATAAATCATAAAACCATATGGTATGTGTCGGATATCAAAGACAAAAATAACCGGGGGAATAAAATAGTGATTAAGTTCCTAAAGAGTTTTTTTTATATAGAAAAAGGTTAGTGTAAAAAAAACTTTTTTGTATCTTAATCACTATTTCCCACCCCCCACATTTTTTTGTCTTTGATATCCGACAGATACCATATGGTTTTATCTATTTTCCTTCTCACTTAGCACATTCCAATGTTTGTTTCCAGATTGAAGCACCTGTACGCATGCGTGGTGACTCTGCTGCGGGCACTTTTGCAAGTGATCCATTTGAATGCCTGCGCATGCTCTGTCACTTGGTTACGCGCCTGTGTTTGCTTTCCACCGGACCACAAGCGGAAACGGCCTTTTCCATCGACGTCAGAGATTCACGGCACATACGGCGACTACGGACCTCTTCCAAGTTTTAATTTCTTATTGCTGTAAAGATACAGTAATCTTTTACACGTGTCTCCCGTTTGCTATTGGCCATTCTGCCTTATATATGTGATGACCTCTCTCCCCAACACATGCTTGCTAAGGGAGTGATTGTCACAAAATGTGTGTTGGGGCGGCGGGAGTATCTGTTTCAGACCTCGCTCCTAAATGGAAGTCCTTTATACAGATTATCTTATGCTATATTGTTACGTGCACGTGATGCAACAGCATTTTACATTTTTAGGATGCAATATGCACTGATACAACAGGGCTGTTTTGGGGAGTTATTGGTTCTTGCAGCCTCTGATTTGACATTAGCACTTTTTAAATATGTTCTATCTTTTTAATTTACAATAAAGATCTATGTTTATACTTTTTTTGGTACTTAAGCTCTTTTTTTCATTTTGAATACTGTGTTGCTGTTTGGTGCAAAAACTCAACTTAATGAGTTCATCACAGCCCTGAATAATAGGGACACAAACATCAAATTTACCATGGCAGCCACACTGATGTACAAAGTTGGGGATAGACTGGCAACAGGTTTACATGTTAAACGCAGAGATTGCAACATTTTATTGCGATATGTGAGTTTTCATCAATGCAGAATGGTGAAATCGCTATAAGAAATTAGCAAATCGTGTGGATTATACAGGGAAATTTGATTCTCAGTTATTCTCTTACACTTGAATGTTTTTTTCTTTAGGTCTGAGGTCTCTCCAGGCCCCAAGGGGTGCCAACCTCCTCTGGTAGGAAGGGAATCCATAGTGATTTAGTAGGGTGATTTTTTTTTCCCTGTAATTTAATTACGTGCTTCTGTACAGACCCATATAATATGGGGTAACGGGAATGTAGTGAAAAATCAAATATTGGTATTTTAACTTTATTATATTAAAACTTATGTTTTAAATTGGTACTACTCGGTGAATTTCTATGTAATTTTGGTGCCTACTTATTTTAATTTTCGGTGAGCGGTTTCTCTCCAGGCCCCAAAGCATAATAAACCTAGGATGAAAAAAGTATAAGTAATGTTCTCCTCACTGCTTGCCTGTGCTGCCGCCTCCACATCAAATGGTTTGCTCCTTGGCAAGTATTCTCTTAGGCCTCTTTAGTCCAAGCTGTGCCCCACATCTCCACTAGGCCTTGGATATCACTAAACATGCTTGCCATATAGTCCTTCACTGACATCAGTCAGAAGCTTTCTCAAACCAAAAGACAGGGCCTGAAGTGGACAAAACAAAAGAGAATGTGCACTTCAGGGCAAGGAGAAATGAAGAGGTGCTGAGGACTGGACAGTGAGCTGTGGGGATGATAGGAGATTTGAGCTGTGAGGTATTTTTTTTTAACCATTAAATGAATGAGACAGGGTAACATTGAAACACAAAGGTCAAGATTAGGGTTGAGCGAAACAGATCAGCACTTTTCAAAAGTCGCCGACTTTTAGCAAAGTCGGGTTTCGTGAAACCCGACCCGATCCCACTCTGGGATCGGGTCGGCGGTCGGCGATCTCAAATTAAAAGTCGGGTTTCGTTATATATATATATGTATATATATATATATATATATGTCATTCAGACACATATATATTTATATTAACTTCAGCGCGATATAGCAGGAAAGCCGGTAATTCAATTACCGGCTTTTCATTTCTACTGCCAAAACCCAACATGATTTTTGAGACATGGTTTACATACAGTAAACCATGTCATATCCCCCTTTTTTTTGCATATTCACACTACTAATGTTAGTAGTGTGTATGTACAAAATTTCAGCACTCTAGCTCTTAAATTTAAGGGTTAAATCGCTGAAAAAATTGGCGTGGGCTCCCGCGCAATTTTCTCCGCCAGAGTAGTAAAGCCAGTGACTGAGGGCAGATATTAATAGCCTAGAGAGGGTCCACGGTTTTTGGCCCCCCCTGGCTAAAAACATCTGCCCCCAGCCACCCCAGAAAAGGCACATCTGGAAGATGCGCCTATTCTGGCACTTGGCCACTCTCTTCCCATTCCCGTGTAGCAGTGGGATATGGGGTAATGAAGGGTTAATGTCACCTTGCTATTGTAAGGTGATATTAAGCCAGATTAATAATGGAGAGGCGTCAATTCTGACACCTATCCATTATTAATCCATTTGCATTAAATGGTTAAAAAAACACACACACTGTTAGGGCTAGCGGAACGCACCAAATAATAAGACAGATAGAGTATGCGTTCGCAGCCCGGGGTCCACCGTGCAGAGATGGAACCTGCTGCCAAGTAATGACGGACTATATGGCGGTACTCATAAGTATACACACGTGGGTTAAACTTCACCCAGCGTGAAGGAAGCGATCCTGTTGCGTCACAGGACCGCGGTACCGCACATAGAGCGCGAGCAAGTAGTCAGCGAACTCAACCCCAACTAGGATTGAAGTCCGATTAGACCCTTGCTGGCACAACACCGCAACTGGGTGTGTAAGGAGACTAAATAACAATGTTAAGGCACAAGAGTGCATGCGGTGCCGCACTGACGAACGCCACTAACCACCCAGGCTTGGGTAAGGAAAGCACAGAGGAAGTGCACGGCGCCGTACTGGCGGACACAGCAACTGGACGCTGTAATGTGTGATTCGTGCTGTAGGATAAGTCGGGCGCTAGATAGCAACCATACACCTTCCGCGAACAGACATTCAATAGGGTAGGGGTATCCAAGGACGACTTGCACTCACAACATACACACATTAACAATTGTACACTAGCGCATGGCCGTGCGGTCATGCGCAGTTTATATAGTTGCAGCACAGGAAGTGGCCACAGAAACTTTGCCCTTCCAAGACCTGCCAAGAGGACCAATGGAATGTGCTGCAGAGCCTGAGCACATGACCCTCGATCTCCAACGGGAGATCTTGCCCTGGGCATGCTCAGTGTGTGCAGACAAGGACTTAGTCCCAGAGAAGTCCGCTCGCTGCTGACCAGCACTGGCTTTAATGGCAGAAGCTGAAGAAGCAGCAGTAACTCTCTGTACAGAGTGAGACTGAGCAAGACGCTGGGACCGATGTCCCTGCTGAGCAGACTCCACTGCGGCTGGATAAGAATGGGAGACCGCAGCGGAGATGGCTCGAGATTCCCCCTGTGCAGAAGCGGGAACTCGAGACCTAACATTACCCCCCCTCCTAGGGCCCCCCCTTCCTTGGGCCTCGCTACGCTCGAAGGCAGCAATGAGCTGTGGGGCCCGAATGTTTTCAGCAGGCTCCCATGACCTGTCCTCTGGGCCATAACCCTTCCAATCCACCAGATAGAACTTTTTGCCGCGTACCACCTTGCACCCCAAAATAGCGTTCACCTCGTAATCGTCCGTAGACGAACCCGATGTCCCGGCAGATGACTCGGAAAACCGGGACATGTATACGGGTTTCAAGAGGGACACATGAAAGGTGTCGGTGATACCCAAGCGTGGAGGAAGAGCCAAACGGTAGACCACAGGATTAACCTGTTCGAGAACCTTGAAGGGACCCAAGTAGCGAGGAGCAAACTTAGTGGACTCAACTCGCAGCCTGATGTTACGGGCGGAGAGCCACACCAAGTCGCCAGGAGTAAAGGTCGGAGCGGGGCACCGATGAACATCAGCGGAGGACCTCATTCTCTCCTTGGAGGCCCGAATGGCATCATGCGTGCGGTCCCAAATGTCCTGTGCCTCCACAGCCCAGTCTGCCACCCTGGAGTCAGCAGAAAACACAGTCATGGGCACAGGAACACGCGGATGCTGGCCGTAATTTAGGAGGAATGGAGTCTGACCGGTGGAGTCGGCTACGGCATTGTTAAGTGCAAACTCTGCCCACGGTAGCAAGGATGCCCAGTCATCCTGCCTGGCAGAAACAAAATGTCGTAAATATGTGACCAAGGTCTGGTTGGCCCTCTCTACCAACTCATTCGTCTCGGGATGATATGCCGAAGAGAGATTCAACTCAATACTGAGTAGACGACAAAGCTCTCTCCAGAATCGAGACGCAAACTGGGGACCCCGGTCACTAACAATTTTGTCTGGCATACCATGTAGGCGAAAGATATGCTTGACGAACAAGACAGCCAACGCCCGTGCAGAAGGTAGCCGTGGAAGAGGCACCAAGTGCACCATTTTGGAAAAATGGTCGGTGATCACCCAGATAATGGTGCAGTTACGAGACTTGGGTAAGCCCACCACAAAGTCCATCCCGACCATCTCCCAGGGCCTGTCCGCCACCGGCAGAGGATAAAGCAAACCAGCTGGCCGTTGCCGAGGAGTCTTGTTCTTGGCGCAAGAGACACACGCCCGAACATACTCTGCGACATCACGAGCCATATGCGGCCACCAGTACGTCCTCGCCAGTAATTCAGATGTCCTTTTGGTACCAAAATGTCCACCCACCCTGGACGAGTGTGCCCAAGAGAGAACCTCCGGTCGCAAATTGGATGGAACAAAAGTCTTGCCCGGGGGCACAGACTCTAGCGAGACCGGGGCCACAGTTCTCAAGCTCTCGGTGGGGACAATAAGCCGAGGCTCCTCCTCCTCCTCCGCAGATGACACAACGGAGCGAGAGAGAGCGTCGGCCCGAATGTTCTTCTCCCCAGAAAGAAAATGGAGGGTGAAATGAAACCAGGAGAAGAATAAGGACCATCTGGCCTGGCGAGAATTCATCCGCTGGGCTGTCTGCAGGTACACCAAATTTTTATGGTCTGTGAAGACTTGGAAGGGAAAACGTGCTCCCTCCAAAAGATGTCTCCACTCCGAGAAAGCCAACTTCATGGCTAGCAACTCCCTGTTCCCGATGGAATAATTCCTCTCTGCTGGAGAGAAGGTCTTGGAGAAAAAGAAGCAAGGATGCTTCCGACCTTGAGCATCCTTTTGGAAGAGGACTGCTCCAGCACCAACAGAAGAGGCATCCACCTCCAATATAAATGGCTTATCAACATCGGGGCGATGTAGGATGGGAGCGCTAGCGAAGTGTGACTTTATAGAGTTAAAGGCCTTGGAGACCTCCTCAGACCACAATTTGGGATTCGCCCCCTTCTTGGTGAGGGCAACCAAGGGAGCTACCAAAGTTGAGAAGTGCGGAATGAACTGGCGATAATAATTAATGAACCCCATAAAGCGCTGCACCGCTTTAAGAGAATGGGGTTCCTGCCAGTCCATCACAGCCTGTAGTTTGGCAGGATCCATAGCCAATCCCTGGGCAGAGATGATGTAGCCTAGGAAAGGTAAGGACTCCTGCTCAAACATACACTTCTCCAACTTGGCATAGAGGGAGTTTGCCCGTAGGAGGTCGAAGACTTTGCAAACATCTCTCCGGTGGGAGTCAATATCTGGAGAGTAGATGAGAATATCATCCAGATAGACTACGACCGAGGTGGAAAGCATATCCCGGAAGATATCGTTCACAAAGTCTTGGAAAACGGCTGGGGCATTACAGAGCCCGAAGGGCATCACCAGATAGTCATAGTGCCCATCCCTGGTGTTAAAAGCCGTCTTCCATTTGTCCCCCTCACGGATGCGAATCAGGTTGTAAGCACCCCGCAGATCTAGTTTAGTAATTACCCTTGCTCCCCGAAGCCTATCGAAGAGCTCAGATATCAAGGGCAAAGGATACTTGTTCTTAACGGTGATGGCGTTAAGACCCCTGTAGTCTATGCATGGACGCAATTCCCCATTCTTCTTCTGCACGAAGAAGAACCCTGCCCCAGCAGGTGACACTGACTTCCTAATGAATCCTCTTGCCAGATTTTCCTGGATGTACTGTGACATTGCCTCCGTCTCCGGGAGAGATAGCGGATAGACTCGACCCCGGGGAGGCTCAGCACCAGGCAAGAGATCAATAGGACAGTCATAGGGGCGATGGGGCGGAAGGATCTCCGCCGCCTTTTTGGAGAACACGTCTGCATAAGACCAATACTGCTTGGGGAGAGAGGAAAGATCTGCGGGTACCTCTGTAGTAGCAACCTGAACGCACTCCCTCTGACACCTACCCCCACAAGATTCGCCCCATCCCAGGATTCTGCCAGAGGACCACTCGATATGAGGAGAGTGGTACCGTAGCCAAGGTATTCCCAACAGGACCTCATCAATTCCCTCAGGAATGACGAGCAGAGATATAATCTCCTGATGAGATGGCGACATGGACAGAGTAAAAGGGATGGTCTGGTGTGTTATCTGTGAGGGCAGTGCCGACCCATTCACCACTCGTACTGTTACTGGTTGAGCTAGCATAACCAGGGGTATTGCGTGACGTTGGGCGAAGGCAGAAGACATAAAATTGCCCTCCGCCCCAGAATCCACGCAGAGCTCTACAGAGTGGGAGAATGAGCCTATAGTAATTGTCCCCTTAAAGGACAATTTAGAGGCAAACGTCGCCGTGTCTAGTGTACCTCCACCTACTACCACTAGACGCTGACGTTTCCTCGACCGCTGAGGACATCTGGTGGCTAGATGTCCTGACTGCTGGCAAACATGACAGACCTTGAGTGCACAAGCGGTCCGGGGCTTAGATCCCGCTTGTGACACTTCCCTGGCCTCATGTGACTCAGGAACCAGGACCGGAGATTCCAGAGGTTTGGCGAAGGTAGGAGCCAGCCGAAACCTCTGCCTACACTGGGCTCGCTCTAACCTCCGCTCGTTAAAACGGAGGTCAATTCGAGTGGAGACAGTTATTAACTCCTCCAGTGTGGCAGGAACCTCCCTAGTAGCCAGAGCGTCCTTAACGTGGTCAGCCAGGCCCCTCCGAAATATGGGGATAAGAGCTTTATCCGACCAATCCAGCTCAGAAGCTAAAGTGCGGAATTGGACGGCAAAATGACTGACCAAGGACTCACCCTGAGTCAATGCCAGCAGTTGGAGCGCAGTATCATGGGTGACTTGAGGTCCTAAAAAGACCTGGTTCAGAGTGCTCAGAAACAGCGGAGCACTCTGCACCACATGATCGCCACGCTCCCACAGCGGCGTAGCCCATTCCAACGCCCTGTCCGACAAGAGAGACACTATAAATCCCACCTTAGCCCGCTCTGTGGGAAAACGTGCAGCCAGGAGCTCGAGGTGAATGGAGCACTGACTCACAAATCCCCTACAAAATTTGCTATCACCAGAAAATTTTTCTGGCAGCGGGAGGCGAGAAAATGTCGGAGCAGGGGTGGCAATGGACAGGGTTGCTGCAGCCACGCTAGCAGCCTGTAAAGCAATTGCGGTAACATCCACAGCTGAGGTTGCGCTCTCAAGAGCCGCCAACCTACACTCCAGCTGCTGGATATACCGCAAGGATTGCTGTTTGTTCGTCATTACTAGCCAGACCCTGGCGCTAGTGTAATGTTAGGGCTAGCGGAACGCACCAAATAATAAGACAGCTAGAGTATGGTGCGTTCGCAGCCCGGGGTCCACCGTGCAGAGATGGAACCTGCGGCCAAGTAATGACGGACTATATGGCGGTACTCATAAGTATACACACGTGGGTTAAACTTCACCCAGCGTGAAGGAAGCGATCCTGTTGCGTCACAGGACCGCGGTACCGCACATAGAGCGCGAGCAAGTAGTCAGCGAACTCAACCCCAACTAGGATTGAAGTCCGATTAGACCCTTGCTGGCACAACACCGCAACTGGGTGTGTAAGGAGACTAAATAACAATGTTAAGGCACAAGAGTGCATGCGGTGCCGCAGTGACGAACGCCACTAACCACCCAGGCTTGGGTAAGGAAAGCACAGAGGAAGTGCACGGCGCCGTACTGGCGGACACAGCAACTGGACGCTGTAATGTGTGATTCGTGCTGTAGGATAAGTCGGGCGCTAGATAGCAACCATACACCTTCCGCAAACAGACATTCAATAGGGTAGGGGTATCCAAGGACGACTTGCACTCACAACATACACACATTAACAATTGTACACTAGCGCATGGCCGTGCGGTCATGCGCAGTTTATATAGTTGCAGCACAGGAAGTGGCCACAGAAACTTTGCCCTTCCAAGACCTGCCAAGAGGACCAATGGAATGTGCTGCAGAGCCTGAGCACATGACCCTCGATCTCCAATGGGAGATCTTGCCCTGGGCATGCTCAGTGTGTGCAGACAAGGACTTAGTCCCAGAGAAGTCCGCTCGCTGATGACCAGCACTGGCTTTAATGGCAGAAGCTGAAGAAGCAGCAGTAACTCTCTGTACAGAGTGAGACTGAGCAAGACGCTGGGACCGACGTCCCTGCTGAGCAGACTCCACTGCAACTGGATAAGAATGGGAGACCGCAGCGGAGATGGCTCGTGATTCCCCCTGTGCAGAAGCGGGAACTCGAGACCTAACACAAACATTGTTAAAAAGTATTTTAATGAAATAAAAACACAGGTTGTTTTAATATTTTATTGTACACTCAATCCACTCGCTGAAGACCCTCGCTCTGTAACAAATAAAAAATAATAACCCAACAATATCCATACCTTCCGTAGATCTGTAACGTCCCACGTTGTAAATCCATCTGAAGGGGTTAAAATATTTTACAGCCACAAGCTCTGCTAATGCAGCTGTGCTTGTGGCTGTAAACCCCAGCAAATGAAGGTAATGTAGGTCAATGACCTATAGTTACTTTCATTCGCAGTGATGCGCCCCCTGCTGGATGTCCTCATATGACCTCGAGCCTGGGAACTTTTCCCACGCTCCAGGGACATCCAGCAGGGGGCACATCACCGCGAATGAAGGTAACTACAGGTCATTGACCTACATTACCTTCATTCGCTGGGGTTTACAGCCACGAGCAGTGCTGCATTAGCAGAGCTCCTGGCTGTAAAATATTTTAACCCCTTCAGATGGATTTACAACGTGGGACGTTACAGATCTACGGAAGATATGGATATTGTTGGTTTATTATTTTTTATTTGTTACAGAGCAAGGGTCTTCAGCGAGTGGATTGAGCGTACAATAAAATATTAAAACAGACGGTGTGTTTATTTCATTAAAATACTTTTTAATATTGTGTGTGTGTTTATTTTTAACTCTTTCATGCAATTGGATTAATAATGGATAGGTGTCAGAATTGACGCCTCTCCATTATTAATCTGGCTTAATGTCACCTTACAATAGCAAGGTGGCATTAACCCTTTATTACCCCATATCCCACCGCTACACGGGAATGGGAAGAGAGTGGCCAAGTGCCAGAATAGGCGCATCTTACAGATGTGCCTTTTCTGGGGTGGCTGGGGGCAGATGTTTTTAGGCGGGGGGGGGGGCAAAAACCGTGGACCCTCTCCAGGCCATTAATATCTGCCCCCAGTCACTGGCTTTATTACTCTGGCGGAGAAAATTGCGCGGGAGCCCACGCCAATTTTTTCCGCGATTTAACCCTTAAATTTAAGAGCTAGAGCGCTGAAATTTTGCATATACACACTACTAACATTAGTAGTGTGGAATATGCAAAAAAAAGGGGGATATGACATGGTTTACTCTATGTAAACCATGCCTCATATCATGTCGGGTTTTGGCAGGAGAAATGAAAAGCCGGTAATTGAATTACCGGCTTTTCTGCTATATCGCCCTGAAGGAAATGTAAAAAAAAACCCCATAGACTTACATTGGGTTTTGAGTTTCGGCCGATCCCCGACCCCGACTTTTCAATAGGATCGGCCGATTTCACTCGAACCGACTTTTGACAAAGTCGGGTTTCGTGAAACCCGACTCGACCCTGAAAAACTAAAAGTCGCTCAACCCTAATCAAGATATTTTCCCTGTCTCAGTAGTGGTGACTAGGGTTGAGCGACTTTTAGTTTTTTAGGGTCGAGTCGGGTTTCGCGAAACCCGACTATCTCAAAAGTCGAGTCAAGTGGAATCGGCCGATTATCGCGAAAAGTCGGGGATTGACCGAAACACGAAACCCAATACAAGTCAATGGGGGAGCATAGTCGGCAGTGAGTGGAGACCAGGAAAACATGTACAGTGCCTATTTTAATGGAAAAAACATCCATTCTTGTTACTGAAGCTTGTCAATCTTAATTTACCTTATAATAATAGTAAGGCATTGGAAATTGGGGGTCATTTGGCTAAAGTTGTGGGGGGTAGGGCTGGTTCAAATATTTAGTGGGCCAAGGAAATCTGGACCACATCACGGCAGTGGAGCAGGGAGAGGTAAGTATTTCAACTTTGCAAGTGCTGTGATCCTGAGCAAGCAGGGGAGGCCCACTCGTTGGCATTGGCACTGGCACAGGGCCCCTCAAAGTACGGCGGTGTGTTTACACGGCGGGGGCGCCTCCCACCGGCAGCGACACTTTTGCGTACTATGAGGGGCCCTGTGCTAGTGACGTCGCCAACGAGTATTCCTCCCCCCACCTGATGAAGGAACCTGCACTTTCATCTGCACTTTCCTCTTTGTCCGCGTGTAAGGTGGTATGGTATGCGGGAAGAAGAACCTGACATTCAGCAGGGTCACAATCTTGCTGTGTAGCGTGCACGGGGAATGTTGCTTTATGGGTCAATGTACCAGCAGACTCATCTATCACTGGCTGGGCAATGGGCAGGATGAGGAGGAAACACAGATATAGGCCCAAAGAATAAAGTGGGCTAAATGCAGTTCAAAATTGGTAACAGGACTAACCAGGGGGCATTGCAGTGGAGGACAACTGTAATGAGAGGCTGACACAGAGAGTAGGCCCAAATCAGTAAGTAGTCTAAATGCAGTTCAAAATTGGCAACAGTAGTAAACAGGCGGCACAGCTTTGTTCAGTGGAGGAGAACAGCAAGGAGCGGCAGACACCGATAGTAGGCCCCAACCCAACTAGTAGGCCAAATGCAAAAGTATTTACTGGTGTAAATATAGGACACTGCCCCTGACTATTTTAAGTAGCATCATACATGTCAACACATTGGTATTGTCAGTGCCAGGCATTGAAGGATGTCAGCGCATAGACTAAACATTGGTGGAACTGTGAGAGATAATTTTACAAATCGTAGAGCACTGTTTGAGCTGGGGGCGGGAAACTGTCTTGTGGCCGGCGGTACAGGCCCAGGGCCCCTCATGTTACAATGGTGTGTCTGATGTTGGTTGCGCGCCACCACCACCAGAGACACTTTATTGTACTATGAGGGACCCAGTGGCAGTGCCGTCCACCAAAAGCGGGCACACCCACCTCTTCAGACAAACGGCACTCTCACGGGTGCTTGCGCCAAGTGGCGAGACCATGGCCCCGTGGGGGGAGTTTGGCCATTTAGGGAGGTGTAAACATGTCGTATGCTGGACAAACAGCTGCTGCAAATTACGAGATTGGAAAACTCAGTCAGAGCAGTCCACAAGCAAGACCTTTTCATTGGAAAGCTAGGTGTCAGCCGGGAAAGGTGGGGCAAAATAATTTGAAATCCAGTAGTGGTTCATTTTAATGAAGGTTAGATCATCAACATTTTGGGTAGCCAGACGAGTCCTTTTTTTGGTTAATATTGAACCAGCAGCACTGAATACTCTTTCTGATAGCACACTAGCTGCTGGGCAAGCAAGCTCCTGCAATGCATATTCTCATAATTCTGGCCAGGTGTCTAATTTGGATGCCCAGTAATCAAATGGGGATGACGGTTGAGGGAGAACATCGATAAGGGATGAAAAATAGTTAGTAACCATACTGGACAAATGTTGTCTCCTGTCACTTTGAATTGATGCTGCAGTACCTGTCCTGTCTGCGATCATAGCAAAATCACTCCACAACCTGGTCAGAAAACCCCTCTGTCCAACGCCACTTCTGATTTGTGCACCTCTAACACCTCTGGTCCGCTGCCCCCTGCAGCTCGTGTGAGAACGATCACCGGCGCTGTGTGCTGGGAATGCCTGAATCAAACGGTCAACAAGAGTTGATTGTTTGGTTGCTAATATTTGTTCCAGGTTCTCATGTGGCATAATATTTTGCAATTTGCCTTTATAGCGAGGATCAAGGAGGCAGGCCAACCAGTAATCGTCATCGGTCATCATTTTAATAATGCGTGGGTCCCTTTTGAGGATACGTAAGGCATAATCCGTCATGTGGGCCAAAGTTCCAGTTGTCAAATCTGCGGTTGTGCTTGGTTGAGGGGCAGTTACAGGCAAATCTACGTTACTTGTGTCCCTCAAAAAAACAGAACCCGGCCTTGCCACGCCACCAAATTCCAGTGGCCCCGGAGAAGCTTCCTCATTAAAAAAATACTCATCCCCATCATCCTCCTTGTCCTCCTCCTCCTGTTCGCCCGCTACCTCGTCCAGTACACTGCCCTGACCAGACAATGGCTGACTGTCATCAAAGCTTTCCTCTTCCTCTGCTGCAGACGCCTGCTCCTTTATGTGCGTCAAACTTTGCATCAGCAGACACATTAGGGGGATGCTCATGCTTATTATGGCGTTGTCTGTACTAACCAGCCGTGTGCATTCCTCAAAACACTGAAGGACTTGACACATGTCTTGTACCTTCGACCACTGCACACCTGACAACTCCATGTCTGCCATCCTACTGCCTGCCCGTGTATGTGTATCCTCCCACAAATACATAACAGCACGCCTCTGTTCGCACAGTCTCTGAAGCATGTGCAGTGTTGAGTTCCACCTTGTTGCAACGTCGATGATTAGGCAATGCTGGGGAAGGTTCAAAGACCGCTGATAGGTCTGCATATGGCTGGAGTGTACGGGTGAACGGCGGATATGCAAGCAAATTCGGTGCACTTTGAGGAGCAGGTCGGATAACCCGGATAACTTTTCAGGAAGCACTGCACCACCAGGTTTAAGGTGTGAGCCAGGCAAGGAATGTGTTTCAGTTGGGAAAGGGCGATGGCAGCCATGAAATTCCTTCCGTTATCACCCACTACCTTGCCTGCCTCAAGATCTACAGTGCCCAGCCACGACTGCGTTTCTTTCTGCAAGAACTCGGACAGAACTTCCGCGGTGTGTCTGTTGTCGCCCAAACACTTCATAGCCAATACAGCCTGCTGACGCTTGCCAGTAGCTGCCCCATAAAGGGACACCTGGTGTGCAACAGTGGCAGCTGCGGATGGAGTGGTTGTGTGACTGCGGTCTGTGGACGAGCTCTCGCTTCTGCAGGAGGATGAGGAGGAGGAGGAGGGGGGCCAACGGCTACAGCCAACTGTTTCCTAGACTGTGGGCTAGGCAGAACTGTCCCAATATTGCTGTCCCCTGTGGACCCTGCATCCACCACATTCACCCAGTGTGCCGTGATGGACATGTAACGTCCCTGGCCATGCCTACTGGTCCATGCATCTGTTGTCAGGTGCACCTTTGTACTCACAGATTGCCTGAGTGCATGGACGATGCGCTCTTTAACATGCTGGTGGAGGGCTGGGATGGCTTTTCTCGAAAAGAAGTGTCGACTGGGTAGCTCGTAGCGTGGTTCAGCGTAGCCCATCAGGGCTTTGAAAGCTTTGCTTTCAACTATCCGGCAGGGCATCATCTCTAACGAGATTAGTCTAGCTATGTGGGCGTTCAAACCCTGTGTACGCGGATGCGAGGATGAGTACTTCCTTTTTCTAACGAGAGTCTCATGTCGCTTGGGGTATGTCTCTATCAGTTTTGTACATCAATAGACTGAAATTCTTGCCCATTCATCCTTGGCTAACAGCTCGAGTTCAGTGAGGTTTGATGGAGATCGTTTGTGAACACCAGTTTTCAGCTCTTTGCACAGATTCTCGATTGGATTGAAGTCTGGACTTTGACTTGGCCATTCTAACACCGGGATATGTTTATTTGTGAACCATTCCATTGTAGATTTTGCTTTATGTTTGGGATCATTGTCTTGTTGGAAAACAAATCTCCGTCCCAGTCTCAGGCCTTTTGCAGACTCCAATAATAGCACACAACACCACAACTGGGTGTATTAGGTAACAATTAGAAATAGTTTTAAAGCACCGAAGTGCAAACTGTGTCGTGCTGGCAGACCACCACCAAGCACCCGGACGTGGGTAAGGAAGCGCACTACTGGCGCGTGGCACGCACTGGCGGTCACAGCAATGGACGCTGATTCATGTGTAACATGTTGTGAGGATAGTCGGGCGCTAGATAGCAGCCATACACCTTACGCGAGCAGTCATACAATAGGGTGGGTTATTTAAAGGACGACTTGCACTCATCAACATACACACGTATACAATTGTACACTAGCGCATGGCCGTGCGGTCATGTGAAGCTTATATAGCTGCAGTACGTATAGGACCTTCCAGAAAAGGACCAATGGGAAGCTGCCACAGAAGTTTTGCACCTTCAGGACCTTCCAGGAGGACCAATGGGAACCGCTGCAGCATCTGAGCATGTGACCCTCGATCTCCTATGGGAGATCTCACCATGGGCATGCTCAGAAGGGAAAAAGCAGGACTTAGTCCCAAAAGCGTCCGCTCGCCACTGCCCAGCACTGGCTTTAATGGCAAAAGCTGGAAAAGCAACAGCAAGCCTAAGCACAGAGTGAGACTGAGCCAGATGCAAGGACCGACGTCTCCACTGAGCAGGTTCCACTGCGGCAGGAGAAGAATGGGAGACCGCAGCAGAAACGGCCCAAGATTCCCCCTGTGCAGAAGCAGGAACACCCCACTTTTCAGTTTTTGATTTTTCAAAAAAATTTAAAATAACCAATAAATTTCATTCAACTTCACAATTGTGTTCCACTTGTTTTTGATTCTTCACCAAAAATTTACATTTGGTATCTTTATGTTTGAAGCATATGTGGGAAAAGGTTGAAAAGTTCCAGGGGGCCGAATACTTTCGCAAGGCACTGTATATAAGGCAGAATGGCCAATAGCAAACTGGAGACACATGTAAAAAAGATTATCTGTACAGCAATAAGAAATGAAAACCCGGAAGACATCCGTAGTTTGCGCATGCGCCGTGAATCTCTGACGTCGATGGAAAAGGCTGCTTCCGCTTGTGGTCCAGTGGAACTCAACACAGGTACGTCGCTAAGCGGCAGTGCATGCGCAAGCATTCAAGTGGATCACTTGTGAAAGTGCCCGCAGCAGAATCACTGCGCTTGCGTACAGGTACTTCAATCGGGAAACAAACCTTAGAATGTGCAAGAAGGGAAATAGATATACATAGCTAAATGCAATTAAATGAAGAATAAATCATAAAACCATATGATATGTGTCGGATATCAAAGACAAAAATTACCGGGGGAATAAAATAGTGATTAAGTTCCTAAAGAGTTTTTTTTATATAGAAAAAGGTTAGTGTAAAAAAAACTTTTTTGTATCTTAATCACTATTTCCCACCCCCCCACATTTTTTTGTCTTTGATATCCGACAGATACCATATGGTTTTATCTATTTTCCTTCTCACTTAGCACATTCCAATGTTTGTTTCCAGATTGAAGCACCTGTACGCATGCGTGGTGACTCTGCTGCGGGCACTTTTGCAAGTGATCCATTTGAATGCCTGCGCATGCTCTGTCACTTGGTTACGCGCCTGTGTTTGCTTTCCACCGGACCACAAGCGGAAACGGCCTTTTCCATCTACGTCAGAGATTCACGGCACATACGGCGACTACGGACCTCTTCCAAGTTTTCATTTCTTATTGCTGTAAAGATACAGTAATCTTTTACACGTGTCTCCCGTTTGCTATTGGCCATTCTGCCTTATATACAGTATGTGATGACCTCTCTCCCCAACACATGCTTGCTAAGGGAGTGATTGTCACAAAATGTGTGTTGGGGCGGCGGGAGTATCTGTTTCAGACCTCGCTCCTAAATGTAAGTCCTTTATACAGATTATCTTATGCTATATTGTTACGTGCACGTGATGCAGCAGCACTTTACATTTTTAGGATGCAAGATGCACTGATATAACAGGGCTGTTTTGGGGAGTTATTGGTTCTTGCAGCCTCTGATTTGACATTAGCACTTTTTAAATATGTTCTATCTTTTTAGTTTACAATAAAGATCTATGTTTATACTTTCTTTTGGTACTTAAGCTCTTTTTTTCATTTTGAATACTGTGTTGCTGTTTGGTGCAAAAACTCAACTTAATGAGTTCATCACAGTCCTGAATAATAGGGACACAAACATCAAATTTACCATGGCAGCCACACTGATGTACAAAGTTGGGGATAGACTGGCAACAGGCTTACATGTTAAACGCAGAGATTGCAACATTTTATTGCGATATGTGAGTTTTCATCAATGCAGAATGGTGAAATCGCTATAATAAATTAGCAAATCGTGTGGATTATACAGGGAAATTTGATTCTCAGTTATTCTCTTACACTTGAATGTTTTTTTCTTTAGGTCTGAGGTCTCTCCAGGCCCCAAGGGGTGCCAACCTCCTCTGGTAGGAAGGGAATCCATAGTGATTTAGTAGGGTGATTTTTTTTTTCCCTGTAATTTAATTACGTTCTTCTGTACAGACCCATATAATATGGGGTAACGGGAATGTAGTGAAAAATCAAATATTGGTATTTTAACTTTATTATTTTAAAACTTATGTTTTAAATTGGTACTACTCGGTGAATTTCTATGTAATTTTGGTGCCTACTTATTTTAATTTTCGGTGAGCGGTTTCTCTCCAGGCCCCAAAGCATAATAAACCTAGGATGAAAAAAGTATAAGTAATGTTCTCCTCACTGCTTGCCTGTGCTGCCGCCTCCACATCAAATGGTTTGCTCCTTGGCAAGTATTCTCTTAGGCCTCTTTAGTCCAAGCTGTGCCCCACATCTCCAGTAGGCCTTGGATATCACTAAACATGCTTGCCATATAGTCCTTCACTGACATCAGTCAGAAGCTTTCTCAAACCAAAAGACAGGGCCTGAAGTGGACAAAACAAAAGAGAATGTGCACTTCAGGGCAAGGAGAAATGAAGAGGTGCTGAGGACTGGACAGTGAGCTGTGGGGATGATAGGAGATTTGAGCTGTGAGGTATTTTTTTTTAACCATTAAATGAATGAGACAGGGTAACATTGAAACACAAAGGTCAAGATTAGGGTTGAGCGAAACAGATCAGCACTTTTCAAAAGTCGCCGGCTTTTAGCAAAGTCGGGTTTCGTGAAACCCGACCCGATCCCACTCTGGGATCAGGTCGGCGGTCGGCGATCTCTAATTAAAAGTCGGGTTTCGTTATATATATATGTCATTCAGACACATATATATTTATATTAACTTCAGCGCGATATAGCAGGAAAGCCGGTAATTCAATTACCGGCTTTTCATTTCTCCTGCCAAAACCCAACATGATTTTTGAGACATGGTTTACATACAGTAAACCATGTCATATCCCCCTTTTTTTGCATATTCACACTACTAATGTTAGTAGTGTGTATGTACAAAATTTCAGCACTCTAGCTCTTAAATTTAAGGGTTAAATCGCTGAAAAAATTGGCGTGGGCTCCCGCGCAATTTTCTCCGCCAGAGTAGTAAAGCCAGTGACTGAGGGCAGATATTAATAGCCTAGAGAGGGTCCACGGTTTTTGGCCCCCCCTGGCTAAAAACATCTGCCCCCAGCCACCCCAGAAAAGGCACATCTGGAAGATGCGCCTATTCTGGCACTTGGCCACTCTCTTCCCATTCCCGTGTAGCAGTGGGATATGGGGTAATGAAGGGTTAATGTCACCTTGCTATTGTAAGGTGATATTAAGCCAGATTAATAATGGAGAGGCGTCAATTCTGACACCTATCCATTATTAATCCATTTGCATTAAATGGTTAAAAAAACACACACACTGTTAGGGCTAGCGGAACGCACCAAATAATAAGACAGATAGAGTATGGTGCGTTCGCAGCCCGGGGTCCACCGTGCAGAGATGGAACCTGCTGCCAAGTAATGACGGACTATATGGCGGTACTCATAAGTATACACACGTGGGTTAAACTTCACCCAGCGTGAAGGAAGCGATCCTGTTGCATCACAGGACCGCGGTACCGCACATAGAGCGCGAGCAAGTAGTCAGCGAACTCAACCCCAACTAGGGTTGAAGTCCGATTAGACCCTTGCTGGCACAACACCGCAACTGGGTGTGTAAGGCGACTAAATAACAATGTTAAGGCACAAGAGTGCATGCGGTGCCGCACTGACGAACGCCACTAACCACCCAGGCTTGGGTAAGGAAAGCACAGAGGAAGTGCACGGCGCCGTACTGGCGGACACAGCAACTGGACGCTGTAATGTGTGATTCGTGCTGTAGGATAAGTCGGGCGCTAGATAGCAACCATACACCTTCCGCGAACAGACATTCAATAGGGTAGGGGTATCCAAGGACGACTTGCACTCACAACATACACACATTAACAATTGTACACTAGCGCATGGCCGTGCGGTCATGCGCAGTTTATATAGTTGCAGCACAGGAAGTGGCCACAGAAACTTTGCCCTTCCAAGACCTGCCAAGAGGACCAATGGAATGTGCTGCAGAGCCTGAGCACATGACCCTCGATCTCCAATGGGAGATCTTGCCCTGGGCATGCTCAGTGTGTGCAGACAAGGACTTAGTCCCAGAGAAGTCCGCTCGCTGCTGACCAGCACTGGCTTTAATGGCAGAAGCTGAAGAAGCAGCAGTAACTCTCTGTACAGAGTGAGACTGAGCAAGACGCTGGGACCGACGTCCCTGCTGAGCAGACTCCACTGCGGCTGGATAAGAATGGGAGACCGCAGCGGAGATGGCTCGAGATTCCCCCTGTGCAGAAGCGGGAACTCGAGACCTAACATTACCCCCCGTCCTAGGACCCCCCCTTCCTTGGGCCTCGCTATGCTCGAAGGCAGCAATGAGCTGTGGGGCCCGAATGTTTTCAGTAGGCTCCCATGACCTGTCCTCTGGGCCATAACCCTTCCAATCCACCAGATAGAACTTTTTGCCGCGTACCACCTTGCACCCCAAAATAGCGTTCACCTCGTAATCGTCCGTAGACGAACCCGATGTCCCGGCAGATGACTCGGAAAACCGGGACATGTATACGGGTTTCAAGAGGGACACATGAAAGGTGTCGGTGATACCCAAGCGTGGAGGAAGAGCCAAACGGTAGACCACAGGATTAACCTGTTCGAGAACCTTGAAGGGACCCAAGTAGCGAGGAGCAAACTTAGTGGACTCAACTCGCAGCCTGATGTTACGGGCGGAGAGCCACACCAAGTCGCCAGGAGTAAAGGTCGGAGCGGGGCGCCGATGAACATCAGCGGAGGACCTCATTCTCTCCTTGGAGGCCCGAATGGCATCCTGCGTGCGGTCCCAAATGTCCTGTGCCTCCACAGCCCAGTCTGCCACCCTGGAGTCAGCAGAAAACACAGGCATGGGCACAGGAACACGCGGATGCTGGCCGTAATTTAGGAGGAATGGAGTCTGACCGGTGGAGTCGGCTACGGCATTGTTAAGTGCAAACTCTGCCCACGGTAGCAAGGATGCCCAGTCATCCTGCCTGGCAGAAACAAAATGTCGTAAATATGTGACCAAGGTCTGGTTGGCCCTCTCTACCAACCCATTCGTCTCGGGATGATATGCCGAAGAGAGATTCAACTCAATACTGAGTAGACGACAAAGCTCTCTCCAGAATCGAGACGCAAACTGGGGACCCCGGTCACTAACAATTTTGTCTGGCATACCATGTAGGCGAAAGATATGCTTGACGAATAAGACAGCCAACGCCCGTGCAGAAGGTAGCCGTGGAAGAGGCACCAAGTGCACCATTTTGGAAAAATGGTCGGTGATCACCCAGATAATGGTGCAGTTACGAGACTTGGGTAAGCCCACCACAAAGTCCATCCCGACCATCTCCCAGGGCCTGTCCGCCACCGGCAGAGGATAAAGCAAACCAGCTGGCCGTTGCCGAGGAGTCTTGTTCTTGGCGCAAGAGACACACGCCCGAACATACTCTGCGACATCACGAGCCATATGCGGCCACCAGTACGTCCTCGCCAGTAATTCAGATGTCCTTTTGGTACCAAAATGTCCACCCACCCTGGACGAGTGTGCCCAAGAGAGAACCTCCGGTCGCAAATTGGATGGAACAAAAGTCTTGCCCGGGGGCACAGACTCTAGCGAGACCGGGGCCACAGTTCTCAAGCTCTCGGTGGGGACAATAAGCCGAGGCTCCTCCTCCTCCTCCGCAGATGACACAACGGAGCGAGAGAGAGCGTCGGCCCGAATGTTCTTCTCCCCAGAAAGAAAATGGAGGGTGAAATGAAACCAGGAGAAGAATAAGGACCATCTGGCCTGGCGAGAATTCAACCGCTGGGCTGTCTGCAGGTACACCAAATTTTTATGGTCTGTGAAGACTTGGAAGGGAAAACGTGCTCCCTCCAAAAGATGTCTCCACTCCGAGAAAGCCAACTTCATGGCTAGCAACTCCCTGTTCCCGATGGAATAATTCCTCTCTGCTGGAGAGAAGGTCTTGGAGAAAAAGAAGCAAGGATGCTTCCGACCTTGAGCATCCTTTTGGAAGAGGACTGCTCCAGCACCAACAGAAGAGGCATCCACCTCCAATATAAATGGCTTATCAACATTGGGGCGATGTAGGATGGGAGCGCTAGCGAAGTGTGACTTTATAGAGTTAAAGGCCTTGGAGACCTCCTCAGACCACAATTTGGGATTCGCCCCCTTCTTGGTGAGGGCAACCAAGGGAGCTACCAAAGTTGAGAAGTGCGGAATGAACTGGCGATAATAATTAATGAACCCCATAAAGCGCTGCACCGCTTTAAGAGAATGGGGTTCCTGCCAGTCCATCACAGCCTGTAGTTTGGCAGGATCCATAGCCAATCCCTGGGCAGAGATGATGTAGCCTAGGAAAGGTAAGGACTCCTGCTCAAACATACACTTCTCCAACTTGGCATAGAGGGAGTTTGCCCGTAGGAGGTCGAAGACTTTGCAAACATCTCTCCGGTGGGAGTCAATATCTGGAGAGTAGATGAGAATATCATCCAGATAGACTACGACCGAGGTGGAAAGCATATCCCGGAAGATATCGTTCACAAAGTCTTGGAAAACGGCTGGGGCATTACAGAGCCCGAAGGGCATCACCAGATAGTCATAGTGCCCATCCCTGGTGTTAAAAGCCGTCTTCCATTTGTCCCCCTCACGGATGCGAATCAGGTTGTAAGCACCCCACAGATCTAGTTTAGTAAATACCCTTGCTCCCCGAAGCCTATCGAAGAGCTCAGATATCAAGGGCAAAGGATACTTGTTCTTAACGGTGATGGCGTTAAGACCCCTGTAGTCTATGCATGGACGCAATTCCCCATTCTTCTTCTGCACGAAGAAGAACCCTGCCCCAGCAGGTGACACTGACTTCCTAATGAATCCTCTTGCCAGATTTTCCTGGATGTACTGTGACATTGCCTCCGTCTCCGGGAGAGATAGCGGATAGACTCGACCCCGGGGAGGCTCAGCACCAGGCAAGAGATCAATAGGACAGTCATAGGGGCGATGGGGCGGAAGGATCTCCACCGCCTTTTTGGAGAACACGTCTGCATAAGACCAATACTGCTTGGGGAGAGAGGAAAGATCTGCGGGTACCTCTGTAGTAGCAACCTGAACGCACTCCCTCTGACACCTACCCCCACAAGATTCGCCCCATCCCAGGATTCTGCCAGAGGACCACTCGATATGAGGAGAGTGGTACCGTAGCCAAGGTATTCCCAACAGGACCTCATCAATTCCCTCAGGAATGACGAGCAGAGATATAATCTCCTGATGAGATGGCGACATGGACAGAGTAAAAGGGATGGTCTGGTGTGTTATCTGTGAGGGCAGTGCCGACCCATTCACCACTCGTACTGTTACTGGTTGAGCTAGCATAACCAGGGGTATTGCGTGATGTTGGGCGAAGGCAGAAGACATAAAATTGCCCTCCGCCCCAGAATCCACGCAGAGCTCTACCGAGTGGGAGAATGAGCCTATAGTAATTGTCCCCTTAAAGGACAATTTAGAGGCAAACGTCGCCGTGTCTAGTGTACCTCCACCTACTACCACTAGACGCTGACGTTTCCTCGACCGCTGAGGACATCTGGTGGCTAGATGTCCTGACTGCTGACAAACATGACAGACCTTGAGTGCACAAGCGGTCCGGGGCTTAGATCCCGCTTGTGACACTTCCCTGGCCTCATGTGACTCAGGAACCAGGACCGGAGATTCCAGAGGTTTGGCGAAGGTAGGAGCCAGCCGAAACCTCTGCCTACACTGGGCTCGCTCTAACCTCCGCTCGTTAAAACGGAGGTCAATTCGAGTGGAGACAGTTATTAACTCCTCCAGTGTGGCAGGAACCTCCCTAGTAGCCAGAGCGTCCTTAACGTGGTCAGCCAGGCCCCTCCGAAATATGGGGATAAGAGCTTTATCCGACCAATCCAGCTCAGAAGCTAAAGTGCGGAATTGGACGGCAAAATGACTGACCAAGGACTCACCCTGAGTCAATGCCAGCAGTTGGAGCGCAGTATCATGGGTGACTTGAGGTCCTAAAAAGACCTGTTTCAGAGTGCTCAGAAACAGCGGAGCACTCTGCACCACATGATCGCCACGCTCCCACAGCGGCGTAGCCCATTCCAACGCCCTGTCCGACAAGAGAGACACTATAAATCCCACCTTAGCCCGCTCTGTGGGAAAACGTGCAGCCAGGAGCTCGAGGTGAATAGAGCACTGACTCACAAATCCCCTACAAAATTTGCTATCACCAGAAAATTTTTCTGGCAGCGGGAGGCGAGAAAATGTTGGAGCAGGGGTGGCAATGGACAGGGTTGCTGCAGCCACGCTAGCAGCCTGTAAAGCAACTGCGGTAACATCCACAGCTGAGGTTGCGCTCTCAAGAGCCGCCAACCTACCCTCCAGCTGCTGGATATACCGCAAGGATTGCTGTTTGTTCGTCATTACTAGCCAGACCCTGGCGCTAGTGTAATGTTAGGGCTAGCGGAACGCACCAAATAATAAGACAGCTAGAGTATGGTGCGTTCGCAGCCCGGGGTCCACCGTGCAGAGATGGAACCTGCGGCCAAGTAATGACGGACTATATGGCGGTACTCATAAGTATACACACGTGGGTTAAACTTCACCCAGCGTGAAGGAAGCGATCCTGTTGCGTCAAAGGACCGCGGTACCGCACATAGAGCGCGAGCAAGTAGTCAGCGAACTCAACCCCAACTAGGATTGAAGTCCGATTAGACCCTTGCTGGCACAACACCGCAACTGGGTGTGTAAGGAGACTAAATAACAATGTTAAGGCACAAGAGTGCATGCGGTGCCGCAGTGACGAACGCCACTAACCACCCAGGCTTGGGTAAGGAAAGCACAGAGGAAGTGCACGGCGCCGTACTGGCGGACACAGCAACTGGACGCTGTAATGTGTGATTCGTGCTGTAGGATAAGTCGGGCGCTAGATAGCAACCATACACCTTCCGCAAACAGACATTCAATAGGGTAGGGGTATCCAAGGACGACTTGCACTCACAACATACACACATTAACAATTGTACACTAGCGCATGGCCGTGCGGTCATGCGCAGTTTATATAGTTGCAGCACAGGAAGTGGCCACAGAAACTTTGCCCTTCCAAGACCTGCCAAGAGGACCAATGGAATGTGCTGCAGAGCCTGAGCACATGACCCTCGATCTCCAATGGGAGACCTTGCCCTGGGCATGCTCAGTGTGTGCAGACAAGGACTTAGTCCCAGAGAAGTCCGCTCGCTGCTGACCAGCACTGGCTTTAATGGCAGAAGCTGAAGAAGCAGCAGTAACTCTCTGTACAGAGTGAGACTGAGCAAGACGCTGGGACCGACGTCCCTGCTGAGCAGACTCCACTGCAGCTGGATAAGAATGGGAGACCGCAGCGGAGATGGCTCGTGATTCCCCCTGTGCAGAAGCGGGAACTCGAGACCTAACACAAACATTGTTAAAAAGTATTTTATTGAAATAAAAACACAGGTTGTTTTAATATTTTATTGTACACTCAATCCACTCGCTGAAGACCCTCGCTCTGTAACAAATAAAAAATAATAACCCAACAATATCCATACCTTCCGTAGATCTGTAACGTCCCACGTTGTAAATCCATCTGAAGGGGTTAAAATATTTTACAGCCACAAGCTCTGCTAATGCAGCTGTGCTTGTGGCTGTAAACCCCAGCAAATGAAGGTAATGTAGGTCAATGACCTATAGTTACTTTCATTCGCGGTGATGCCCCCCCTGCTGGATGTCCTCATATGACCTCGAGCCTGGGAACTTTTCCCACGCTCCAGGGACATCCAGCAGGGGGCACATCACCGCGAATGAATAATAACAATAATAAATAAGGCATTGGAAATTGGGGGTCATTTGGCTAAAGTTGTGGGGGGTAGGGCTGGTTCAAATATTTAGTGGGCCTAGGAAATCTGGACCACATCACGGCAGTGGAGCAGGGAGAGGTAAGTATTTCAACTTTGCAAGTGCTGTGATCCTGAGCTAGCAGGGGAGGCCCACTCGTTGGCATTGGCACTGGCACAGGGCCCCTCAAAGTACGGCGGTGTGTTTACACGGCGGGGGCGCCTCCCACCGGCAGCGACACTTTTGCGTACTATGAGGGGCCCTGTGCTAGTGACGTCGCCAACGAGTATTCCTCCCCCCACCTGATGAAGGAACCTGCACTTTCATCTGCACTTTCCTCTTTGTCCGCGTGTAAGGTGGTATGGTATGCGGGAAGAAGAACCTGACTTTCAGCAGGGTCACAATCTTGCTGTGTAGCGTGCACGGGGAATGTTGCTTTATGGGTCAATGTACCAGCAGACTCATCTATCACTGGCTGGGCAATGGGCAGGATGAGGAGGAAACACAGATATAGGCCCAAAGAATAAAGTGGGCTAAATGCAGTTCAAAATTGGTAACAGGACTAACCAGGGGGCATTGCAGTGGAGGACAACTGTAATGAGAGGCTGACACAGAGAGTAGGCCCAAATCAGTAAGAAGTCTAAATGCAGTTCAAAATTGGCAACAGTAGTAAACAGGCGGCACAGCTTTGTTCAGTGGAGGAGAACAGCAAGGAGCGGCAGACACCGATAGTAGGCCCCAACCCAACTAGTAGGCCAAATGCAAAAGTATTTACTGGTGTAAATATAGGACACTGCCCCTGACTATTTTAAGTAGCATCATACATGTCAACACATTGGTATTGTCAGTGCCAGGCATTGAAGGATGTCAGCGCATAGACTAAACATTGGTGGAACTGTGAGAGATAATTTTACAAATCGTAGAGCACTGTTTGAGCTGGGGGCGGGAAACTGTCTTGTGGCCGGCGGTACAGGCCCAGGGCCCCTCATGTTACAATGGTGTGTCTGACGTTGGTTGCGCGCCACCACCACCAGAGACACTTTATTGTACTATGAGGGACCCAGTGGCAGTGCCGTCCACCAAAAGCGGGCACACCCACCTCTTCAGACAAACGGCACTCTCACGGGTGCTTGCGCCAAGTGGCGAGACCACGGCCCCGTGGGGGGAGTTTGGCCATTTAGGGAGGTGAAAACATGTCGTATGCTGGACAAACAGCTGCTGCAAATTACGAGATTGGAAAACTCAGTCAGAGCAGTCCACAAGCAAGACCTTTTCTTTGGAAAGCTAGGTGTCAGCCGGGAAAGGTGGGGCAAAATAATTTGAAATCCAGTAGTGGTTCATTTTAATGAAGGTTAGATCATCAACATTTTGGGTAGCCAGACGAGTCCTTTTTTTTGGTTAATATTGAACCAGCAGCACTGAATACTCTTTCTGATAGCACACTAGCTGCTGGGCAAGCAAGCTCCTGCAATGCATATTCTCATAATTCTGGCCAGGTGTCTAATTTGGATGCCCAGTAATCAAATGGGGATGACGGTTGAGGGAGAACATCGATAAGGGATGAAAAATAGTTAGTAACCATACTGGACAAATGTTGTCTCCTGTCACTTTGAATTGATGCTGCAGTACCTGTCCTGTCTGCGATCATAGCAAAATCACTCCACAACCTGGTCAGAAAACCCCTCTGTCCAACGCCACTTCTGATTTGTGCACCTCTAACACCTCTGGTCTGCTGCCCCCTGCAGCTCGTGTGAGAACGATCACCGGCGCTGTGTGCTGGGAATGCCTGAATCAAATGGTCAACAAGAGTTGATTGTTTGGTTGCTAATATTTGTTCCAGGTTCTCATGTGGCATAATATTTTGCAATTTGCCTTTATAGTGAGGATCAAGGAGGCAGGCCAACCAGTAATCGTCATCGGTCATCATTTTAATAATGCGTGGGTCCCTTTTGAGGATACTTAAGGCATAATCCGTCATGTGGGCCAAAGTTCCAGTTGTCAAATCTGCGGTTGTGCTGGGTTGAGGGGCAGTTACAGGCAAATCTACGTTACTTGTGTCCCTCAAAAAAACAGAACCCGGCCTTGCCACGCCACCAAATTCCAGTGGCCCCGGAGAAGCTTCCTCATTAAAAAAATACTCATCCCCATCATCCTCCTCGTCCTCCTCCTCCTGTTCGCCCGCTACCTCGTCCAGTACACTGCCCTGACCAGACAATGGCTGACTGTCATCAAAGCTTTCCTCTTCCTCTGCTGCAGACGCCTGCTCCTTTATGTGCGTCAAACTTTGCATCAGCAGACACATTAGGGGGATGCTCATGCTTATTATGGCGTTGTCTGTACTAACCAGCCGTGTGCATTCCTCAAAACACTGAAGGACTTGACACATGTCTTGTACCTTCGACCACTGCACACCTGACAACTCCATGTCTGCCATCCTACTGCCTGCCCGTGTATGTGTATCCTCCCACAAATACATAACAGCACGCCTCTGTTCGCACAGTCTCTGAAGCATGTGCAGTGTTGAGTTCCACCTTGTTGCAACGTCGATGATTAGGCAATGCTGGGGAAGGTTCAAAGACCGCTGATAGGTCTGCATACGGCTGGAGTGTACGGGTGAACGGCGGATATGCAAGCAAATTCGGTGCACTTTGAGGAGCAGGTCGGATAACCCGGATAACTTTTCAGGAAGCACTGCACCACCAGGTTTAAGGTGTGAGCCAGGCAAGGAATGTGTTTCAGTTGGGAAAGGGCGATGGCAGCCATGAAATTCCTTCCGTTATCACCCACTACCTTGCCTGCCTCAAGATCTACAGTGCCCAGCCACGACTGCGTTTCTTTCTGCAAGAACTCGGACAGAACTTCCGCGGTGTGTCTGTTGTCGCCCAAACACTTCATAGCCAATACAGCCTGCTGACGCTTGCCAGTAGCTGCCCCATAAAGGGACACCTGGTGTGCAACAGTGGCAGCTGCGGATGGAGTGGTTGTGTGACTGCGGTCTGTGGACGAGCTCTCGCTTCTGCAGGAGGACGAGGAGGAGGAGGAGGGGGGCCAACGGCTACAGCCAACTGTTTCCTAGACTGTGGGCTAGGCAGAACTGTCCCAATATTGCTGTCCCCTGTGGACCCTGCATCCACCACATTCACCCAGTGTGCCGTGATGGACATGTAACGTCCCTGGCCATGCCTACTGGTCCATGCATCTGTTGTCAGGTGCACCTTTGTACTCACAGATTGCCTGAGTGCATGGACGATGCGCTCTTTAACATGCTGGTGGAGGGCTGGGATGGCTTTTCTCGAAAAGAAGTGTCGACTGGGTAGCTCGTAGCGTGGTTCAGCGTAGTCCATCAGGGCTTTGAAAGCTTTGCTTTCAACTAACCGGCAGGGCATCATCTCTAACGAGATTAGTCTAGCTATGTGGGCGTTCAAACCCTGTGTACGCGGATGCGAGGATGAGTACTTCCTTTTTCTAACGAGAGTCTCATGTAGGGTGAGCTGGACTGGAGAGCTGGAGATCGTGGAACTAGCGGGGGTGCCGGTGGACATGGCAGACTGAGAGACGGTTGGAGATGGTATTCTTGCCGGTGCCCTAGATGCAGTGTTTCCTACTACGAAACTGGTGATTCCCTGACCCTGACTGCTTTGGCCTGGCAACGAAACCTGCACAGATACTGCGGGTGGTGCGGAAATTGGTGGCCTTACAGTGACGGAAGGGATGTAGCGTTGCTGACTAGCTTTATTGGCCGAGGGTGCTACAACCTTAAGGGACGTTTGGTAGTTAGTCCAGGCTTGCAAATGCATGGTGGTTAAATGTCTATGCATGCAACTTGTATTTAGACTTTTCAGATTCTGACCTCTGCTTAAGGTAGTTGAACATTTTTGACAGATGACTTTGCGCTGATCAACTGGATGTTGTTTAAAAAAATGCCAGACTGCACTATTTCTAGCATCGGATACCTTTTCAGGCATTGCAGACTGAGCTTCTTTAACCGGATGGCCACGCTGTCCTCCAACTGGTTTTGGCTTTGCCACGCGTTTTGGGCCAGATACGGCCCCGGCAGATGGAACCTGTTGCGATGTTGATGCCTGCTGCGGCCCCTCCTCCTTCGCTTCAGAACTACTGCCGCCTGCACCCTGTTCCCCCAATGGCTGCCAATCGGGGTCAACAACTGGGTCATCTATGACCTCCTCTTCTATCTCATGTGCAACTTCGTCTGTGTTACCGTGTAAGCCGGTGGTATAGCGTTCGTGACGGGGCACCATAGTCTCATCAGGGTCTGATTCTGGATCAGTACACTGCGAGGGCAATGTTGTGGTCTGAGTCAAAGGAACAGCATAGTAATCTGGCTGTGGCTGTGCATCTGTGCACTCCATGTCCGATTCAACTTGTAATGGGCATGGCCTGTTAACTGTTTCACTTTCTAACCCAGGAATGGTATGTGTAAAGAGCTCCATGGAGTAACCCGTTGTGTTGCCTGACGCATCCTTCTCTGTTGTTGTTTTTACTGAATAGGACAATGGAGCGACTTGTCCCTGAGTGTGAACATCCACTAACGACGCGCTGCTTTTACATTTACCAGTTTCAGAAGAGGAGGCAAAAGAGCTAGAGGCTGAGTCAGCAAGGAAAGCCAAAACTTACTCTTGCTGCTCCGGCTTTAAAAGCGGTTTTCCTACTCCCAGAAAAGGGAGCGTTCGAGGCCTTGTGTAGCCAGACGACGAACTTGGCTCCACAGCTCGAGACTTAGGTGCTATATTGTTTTTCCCACGACCACCTGATGCTCCACCACCACTACCATCATTACCAGCTGGCAATGAACGCCCACGGCCACGACCTCTTCCACCAGACTTCCTCATTGTTTTAAAAACGTAACCAAAGTAACGGTATTTGTTACTGTAAAACAACTTACAAGGTGAACTCAAACTTCTGTAGGATTTAGATATCCCTTTATAGGTGGATGAGACTGCAGGACTGTCACTGAAGCACAAATGCCAATATTAATCTCCCACTATTCATTTTTTTTCAGGGAGAATTTAAAAACCAAAATAAAAAAAACAGACACTAGGCTTTCTGTGGCCCACAATTTGAGAGAGATGGCACACACGACTGGCAATCAAGCACAAATGCCAATATTAATCTCCCACTATTTATTTTTTGTCAGGGAGAATTTAAAAACCAAAAAAAAAAACAGACACTAGGCTTTGTGTGGCCCACAATTTGAGAGAGATGGCACACACGACTGGCACTGAAGCACAAATGCCAATATTAATCTCCCACTATTTATTTATTTTCAGGGAGAATTTAAAAACCAAAATAAAAAAAAAAGACAGACACTAGGCTTTCTGTGGCCCACAATTTGAGAGAGATGGCACACACGACTGGCACTGAAGCACAAATGCCAATATTAATCCCCCACTATTTATTTTTTTTCAGGGAGAATTTAAAAACCAAAATAATAAAAAACAGACACTAGGCTTTCTGTGGCCACAATTTGAGAGAGATGGCACACACGACTGGCACTCAAGCACAAATGCCAATATTAATCTCCCACTATTTATTTTTTTTCAGGGAGAATTTAAAAACCAAAAAAAAAAAAAAACAGACACTAGGCTTTCTGTGGCCCACAATTTGAGAGAGATGGCACACACGACTGGCACTGAAGCACAAATGCCAATATTAATCTCCCACTATTTATTTTTTTTCAGGGAGAATTTAAAAACCAAAATAAAAAAAAACAGACACTAGGATTTCTGTGGCCCACAATTTGAGAGAGATGGCACACACGACTGGCACTGAAGCACAAATGCCAATATTAATCTCCCACTATTTATTTTTTTTCAGGGAGAATTTAAAAAAAAAAAAAAACAGACCCTAGGCTTTCTGTGGCCCACAATTTGAGAGAGATGGCACACACGACTGGCACTGAAGCACAAATGCCAATATTAATCTCCCACTATTTTTTTTTTTATTTCTGGGAGAATTGGCAAGAAATCAGGCCCACTGTTAGACTGTATGTTTTCTGTGCCAGAAAATGAGACACAGATGCCACACACAGGACTGCCACTGATGCAGATTTGCCAATTTTAATCTGCACCCTTTTTTTTTATTCAGGGAGACTAGTGAATAAATCTGGGCCACTGTATAGAGTAAGTGGCTTGAACAGATGTAACGAAGAAAAATAAAAAAAAAGGGACTGTCCTACAATTACTATCTCCCTGCAGTAATCTCAGCAATGTTTGGCAGGCAGCAATAACAAGGAGTGGACTGCTGCACAAATTAAATAAAAAGTGTGGACAAACAAACAAGATAGCTGTGCAGAAAGGAAGGAACAACAGGATTTGTGCTTTGAAAAAAGCAGTTGATTTGCACAGCGGTGTACAAACAGCAATGCAGCTATCAGGGAGCCTTCTAGGGCAGCCCAATGAGCTACAGCGCTGAGGAAAAAAAATGTAGCCTCCACTGTCCCTACAAACAAAAGGTGGTGTTGGACAGTGGAAATCGCTACAGCACAAGCGGTTTGGGGGTTAATGGACCCTGCCTAACGCTATCCCTGCTTCTGACGAAGCGGCAGCAACCTCTCCCTATGCTCAGATCAGCAGCAGTAAGATGGCGGTTGGCGGGAACGCCCCTTTATAGCCCCTGTGACGCCGCAGACAGCAATCCAATCACTGCAATGCCCTTCTCTAAGATGGTGGGGACTGAGACCTATGTCATCACGCTGCCCACACTCTGCGTCCACCTTCATTGGCTGAGAAATGGCGCTTTTCGCGTCATTGAAACGCAACTTTGGCGCGAAAGTCGCGTACCGCATGGCCGAGCCCACACAGGGATCGGGTCGGGTTTCATGAAACCCGACTGTGCCAAAAGTCGGCGACTTATGAAAATGAACGACCCGTTTCGCTCAACCCTAGTGGTGACTTAGAATTTTGTAAAAGTTAACACATTCACCCATCCATATTCTAAAAAGATAGCTACTGTAGAGTAATTTTTTGCATTCACTAGTGATATAACTGACTGTGAGATTCCTCAGCCAGTGGACATTTGACTTTCTACCATATTTTTTAATATATATGACTAGAGATGAGCGAACCAGAATTTAAAGATTCGGTTTTAGTACCAGACATTTAGTGTCCTATGCTTAACTCAGAAAATTGACTTCTCACGGAGGTTGGTATTAATGTTCGGTGTTCTGAGGAAAGCCTGGAAATGAAAGATTTTTTTCCCCAGATACAAAGTTCAGGTTTCCATTATTTTAAATTGAGTTTTGGTTCTGGTTTAAGTTTCGGCACAGTTCTGGCACGCTGACTGGACTTTGGACTAAACTTTGTGTTGTGTACTAGAACCCAAATTTCCATGGATCCACTCATTCGTAGTTATGACATAATATTTATGGACATGCACTGTGGATGCTATTAATACTCTGGAGAAATGTAATACAATGACATGCCGCATTTTTCAAATCAGATGTATCAATTTATGTGACAACTCTGAAATATATATTAAAATATCGCAGTGATTTTGAGACTGTTTTTTTCATGACACATTATATTTTATGATAATAGTAAATTTACATCAATATGTTTTGTGTTTACTTATAAAAATATCAGAAACTTGACAACAATCTTTTAAAAAAAATAGCCATCATTCAATCTTTGAATGATCATTCTTTTAATCATACTACACAATATAGTTAATAAATAAACATGTCTGATTTCTATCACCACCATCTGTAAATGTTCTTTTAACCCCTTAACGACCGCCGATACGCCTTTTAACGGCGGCAGTTAAGGGTACTTAAACCACAGCGCCGTTAATTAACGGCGCTGTGGAAAAAAGTAAATAGCGCCCCCCAGAGTCCGATTTTCTCTGGGGTCTTGGCTGCCGAGGGTAGCCTAGACCCCAGAGAACATGATTCGGGTCGGTTTTTACCGACCCCGCTTTTGCGATCGCTGGTAATTAACCGTTTACCGGCTATCGCAAAAAAAAAGCGATTTCCCTTTTAATTTCTCTGTCCTCTGATGTGATCGCACATCAGAGGATAGAGAAAGGGGGTCCCAGATAGCCCCCCGACACTCACCTGTCTCCCCCGGTGCTCCTCGTGGCTCCCAATGGGCGCCGCCATCTTTTTCCGGCAAAAAAATGGCGGGTGCATACGCAGTGCGCCCGCCGGCCGGCACCGGGAGGGTCTTTGGGGTCTCAGCTGCCGGGGGTAGCCGAGACCCCAAAGAACATGATCGGGATCGGTTTTACCAACCCCTGTTTTGCAATCGCCGGTAATTAGTGTTGAGCATTCCGATACCGCAAGTATCGGGTATTGGCCGATACTTGCGGTATCGGAATTCCGATACCAAGATCCGATACTTTTGTGGTATCGGGTATCGGATCCATAGTGAGGTGTAAAATAAAGAATTTTAAATAAAAAATATTGATATATTCACCTCTCCGGCGGCCCCTGGACATCACCGCGAGTAACCGGCAGGCTTCTTTGTTTAAAATGAGCGCGTTTAGGACCTGAGGAATGACGTCGCAGCTTCTGATTGGTCGCGTGCCGCCCATGTGACCGCCACGCGACCAATCAGAAGCCGCGACGTCATTCCTCAGGTCCTAAATTCCTAGAATGAGCGCGTTTAGGACCTGAGGAATGACGTCGCGGCTTCTGATTGGTCGCGTGCCGCCCATGTGACCGCCACGCGACCAATCAGAAGGCGCAACGTCATTCTCAGGCACTTAACTCCTCATTCTAGGAATTTAGGACCTGAGGAATGACGTCGCGGCTTCTGATTGGTCGCGTGGCGGTCACATGGGTGGCACGCGACCAATCAGAAGCCGCGACGTCATTCCTCAGGTCCTAAACGCGCTCATTTTAAACAAAGAAGCCTGCCGGTTACCCGCGGTGATGTCCAGGGGCCACCGGATAGGTGAATATATCAATATTTTTTATTTTAATTCTTTATTTTTCACATTAATATGGATCCCAGGGCCTGAAGGAGAGTTTCCTCTCCTTCAGACCCTGGGAACCATAGAGGATACCTTCCGATACTTGGTGTCCCATTGACTTGTATTGGTATCGGATATCGGTATCGGCGATATCCGATACTTTTCGGGTATCGGCCGATACTATCCGATACCGATACTTTCAAGTATCGGATGGTATCGCTCAACACTACCGGTAATTAACTGTTTACCGGCGACCGCAAAAAAAAAAAAAAAGCGATGTGTAATTCTCTGTCCTCTGATGTGATCGCACATCAGAGGACAGAGAAATAGGGGGATTCGGGGACCCTATTATACTCACCAGTGTCCCTGGGTCCTCTTGCTTCTTCTCCTGGCCGCCGGTGTCTTCTTTAGGAAACAAAACGGCGGGCGCATGCGCAGTGTGCCCACCATCTGTCGCCATCTGCCGGCCGGCAGGAGAAAGCAGTTGGGGCTAAAATTAGGGTTAGGGTTAGGGTTAGGGTTAGGGCTAGGGTTAGGGTTAGGGTTAGTATTGGGGCTAAATTTAGGGTTAGGGTTGGGGCTAAATTTAGGGTTAGGGTTGGGGCTAAATTTAGGGTTAGGGTTGGGGCTAAATATAGGGTTAGGGTTGGGGCTAAATTTAGGGTTAGGCTTCTTTCACAATTACGTCGGTACGGGGCCGTCGCAATGCGTCGGCCCGACATACTGACACACGTTGTGAAAATTGTGCACAACGTGGGCAGCGGATGTAGTTTTTCAACGCATCTGCTGCCCAATCTATGTCCTGGGGAGGAGGGGGCGGCGTTACGGCCACGCATGCGCGGTCGGAAATGGCGGACGCGACGTACAAAAAAACGTTACATTGAACATTTTTTTGCGCCGACGGTCCGCCAAAACACAACTGATCCAGTGCACGATGGACACGACGTGTGGCAATCCGTCGCGATACGTCGGCAATACAAGTCTATGGGCAAAAAACGCATCAAGCGGGCACATTTGCAGGATCCGTTTTTGTCCAAAATGACGGATTGCGATGGATGCCAAACGACGCAAGTGTGAAAGTAGCCTTAGGGCTAGGGTTAGGGTTGGGGCTAAAGTTAGGGCTAGGGTTAGGGTTGGGGCTAAATTTAGGGTTAGGGTTAGGGCTAGGGTTGGGGCTAAATTTAGGGCTAGGGTTGCGGCTAAAGTTAGGGTTAGAGTTGGGATTAGGGTTAGGGTTTGGATTAGGGTTGGTATTAGGGTTAGGGTTGGCATTAGGTTTACACTTGGGATTAGGGTTAGGTTTGGGATTAGGGTTAAGGTTAGGGTTGGGATTAGGGGTGTATTGGGATTAGGGTTAGGTTTGAGGTTAGGGTTGAGATTAGGATTAGGGGTGTGTTGGATTTAGGGTTTTGATTAGGGTTATGGTTAGGGTTGAGATTAGGGTTAGGGGTGTGTTGGGGTTAGGGTTGGAGCTAGAATTGGGGGGTTTCCACTGTTTAGGTACATCAGGGGATCTCCAAATGCGACAGCCAATTTTGCGCTCATAAAGTCAAATGCTGCTCTCTCCCTTCTGAGCTCTGCCGTGCGCCCAAACAGTGGGTTACCCCCACATATGGGGCATCAGCGTACTCGGGATAAATTGTACAACAACTTTTGGGGTCCAATTTCTCCTGTTACCCTTGTGAAAATAAAAACTTGGGGGCTACAAAATCTTTTTTGTGGAAAAAAAATATTTTTTATTTTCCTGACTCTGCATTATAAACTTCTGTGAAGCACTTGGGCATTCATAGTTCTCACCACACATCTAGATAAGTTCCTTGGGGGGTCTAGTTTCCAAAATGGGGTCACTTGTGGGGGGTTATTACTGTTTAGGTACACCAGGGCTCTGCAAACGCAACATAACGACCACAGACCATTTAATCTAAATCTGCATTCCAAAATGGCGCTCCTTCCCTTCCGAGCTCTGTCGTGCGCCCAAACAGTGGTTTACCCCCACATATGGTGCATCAGCATACTCGGGATAAATTGTACAACAACTATTGTGGTCCAATTTCTCCTGTTACCCTTGTGAAAATAAAACTTGGGGGCTACAATATCTTTTTTCTGGAAAAAAAAATATTTTTTTTATTTTCACGACTCTGCATTATAAACTTCTGTGAAGCACTTGGGCATTTAAAGTTCTCACCACACATCTAGATAAGTTCCTTGGGGGGTCTAGTTTCCAAAATGGGGTCACTTGTGGGGGTTTCTACTGTTTAGGTACATCAGGGGCTCTGCAAATGCAACATAACGCCCGCAGACCATTCTATCAAAGTCTGCATTCCAAAACGGCGCTCCTTCCTTCCGAGCTCTGCCGTGCACCCAAACAGTGGTTTACCCCCACATATGGGGTACCAGCATACTCAGGACAAATTGGACAACAACTTTTTGGGTCCAATTTCTCTTGTTACCCTTGAGAAAATAAAAACTTGGGGGCTAAAATATCTTTTTTGTGGAAAAAAAAAATATTTTTTATTTTCACGACTGCATTATAAACTTCTGTGAAGCACTTGGGCATTCAAAGTTCTCACCACACATCTAGATAAGTTCCATGGGGGGACTAGTTTCCAAAATGTGGAGGGTTTCTACTGATTAGGCACATCAGGGGCTCTCCAAACGCGACATGGCGTCCGATTTCAATTCCAGCCAATTCTACATTGAAAAAGTAAAACGGCACTCCTTCTCTTCCAAGCTCTGTGGTGCGCCCAAACAGTGGTTTACCCCCACATATGGGGTATTTACATACTCAGGAGAAATTGCACAACAACTTTTGTGGTCTAGTTTCTCCTGTTACCCTTGTGAAAATAAAAATTTGGGGGCAAAAAGATCATTTTTGTAGAAAAAAATTGATTTTTTATTTTCATGGCTGTACATTATAAACTTCTGTGAAGCACCTGGGGGTTTAAAGTACTCACATCACATCTAAATAAGTTCCTTAAGGGGTCTAGTTTCCAAAATGGGGTCACTTTTGGGGGGTTTCCACTGTTTAGGCACGTCAGGGGCTCTCCAAACGCGACATGGCGTCCAATCTCAATTCCAGCCAATTCTACATTGAAAAAGTAAAACGGCACTCCTCTTCCAAGCTCTGCGGTGCGCCCAAACAGTGGTTTACCCTCACATATGGGGCATCAACGTATTCAGAAGAAATTGCACAACAACTTTTGTGGTCTAATTTCTCCTGTTACCCTTGTGAAAATAAGAATTTGTGGGCAAAAAGATCATTTTTGTGTAAACAAATGCGATTTTTTATTTTCACGGCTCAACGTTATAAACTTCTGTGAAGCACTTGGGGGTTCAAAAGTGCTCACCACACATCTAGATAAGTTCACTAAGGCAGGGGTCCCCAACTCCAGTCCTCAAGGCCCACCAACATGTCATGTTTTCAGGATTTCCTTAGTCTTGCTCAGGTAATAATTGCATCACCTGTGCAATGCAAAGGAAATCCTGAAAACATGACCTGTTGGTGGGCCTTGAGGACTAGAGTTGGGGACCTCTGCCCTAAGGGGTCTAGTTTCCAAAATGGTGTCACTTGTGGGGAGTTTCCACCGTTTAGGCACATCAGGGGCTCTCTAAACGTGACATGGCGTCCGATCTCAATTCCAGCCAATTCTGCGTTGAAAAAGTCAAACGGCGCTCCTTCACTTCCAAGTTCTGCGGTGCGCACAAAAAGTGGTTTACCCCCACATATGGGGTATTGGCGTCTTCAGGAGAAATTGCATAACAAAATTTATGGTTACATTTCTGTTTTTACACATGTGAAAATAAAAAAAATGGTTCTGAATTACAATGTTTGCAAAAAAAAAGTTAAATGTTCATTTTTTCCTTCCACATTGTTTCAGTTCCTGTGAAGCACGTAAAGGGTTAATAAACTTCTTGAATGTGGTTTTGAGAACCTTGAGGGGTGTAGTTTTTAGAATGGTGTCACACTTGGGTATTTTCCATCATATAGACCCCTCAAAATGACTTCAAATGTGATGTGGTCCCTAAAAAAAATGGTGTTGTAAAAATGAGAAATTGCTGGTCAACTTTTAACCCTTATAACTCCCTAACAAAAAAAAATTGTTTCCAAAATTGTGCTGATGTAAAGCAGACATGTGGGAAATGTTATTTATTAACTATTTTTCGTGACATATCTCTCTGATTTAAGGGCATAAAAATACAAAATTTGAAAATTGCAAAATTTTAAAATTTTTTGCAATATTTCCGCTTTTTTCATAAAGAATCGCAAGTAATATCGAAGAAATGTTACCACTATCATGAAGTAAAATATGTAATGAAAAAACAATCTCAGAATCAGCGGGATCCGTTGAAGCGTTCCAGAGTTATAACCTCATAAAGTGACAGTGGTCAGAATTGTAAAAATTGGCTCGGTCATTAAGTACCAAATTGGCTCTGTCACTAAGGGGTTAAATTTAAAACTGTATAAGTAATTTTTCATTTTTCAAGTAAATTTACAAATCTATGTATTATTGGAAAACCCTATTCATATTCAAATCTGCTTTCAAGTACTTTATTAACTCTTCAGGTGCTCTCAAGAATTAATGTAAATTGGTATAACAGCAAAGGAAATTGTTATTTTTACTACTTAAATGTTGCTAACTTCTGAACAGGTCGCTGGCAGACTCTAAGGCCATTATTTGACTGTGAATTGCCATGGCAAACATCAGGACCACACAATAACGATCTCAGGGTGCCCATGGGCTTAAAGAGGGCGCTAACACAGTATTTTAACCATCTCGATGACGTAGTTACTATTGACAGCAGCATCTAAAACCCCTTAAATGGCCATAGTAAATGCCAACACTGAACGTGACTGGAGCAGCAGGATGTCAGCTATAGCGTACAGCTGACGGTTGCTCGATTTTCTCCCATTGAGGGATGCTATTCTCCTATATCTCATCAGTTGCAAGTCATATTGGTGGTCAATTAAGGGTTAATACACTTGTAAATTATACATTTCTTGGATTACATGATCATTTTGACATATTGTTATATAAAATTACACATTCATTGTTTTGCACTATATTTATTGAACTGATACATGACACATAAAATGCTGATATAATGATTGATCGCTGTGCCTGCCACTTTTTCCTTTCTCATGACACAATGCTGATGTAATTACTGATTGTTTGCACCTGCATAAATACTGGTCCCGATTACTTTACTATTTTGCTTGAGAAAAGCTCATTGGAGCTGAAACATTGCATGGATCAATAAAAGGTTAATTCCAAAGGAATGCTGCCTCACTCTCCATGTTTATACACATACAGTATATTAGTAAGGTATAAGTAAGACCAGTTTTGGTGATATTTTTTATGTGCTTTTTTTTAAAATTGGTGTTTTGTGTACCGTGATGCTTTAATGTTATATGCATAAATTCACTAGCACATTTTTCTCTTTCCTAAAAGAGTTCAAAGAAATGAATTATACTGAGAAGTGAACTAGCACAGCTGATTATTCGTACCAGTTACTGTGCATTGCTTGAGAATATATTTTTAGATTTATAAACTCTGAGTGCTGGCATATATACAGCATTGTGCAAAAGTTTTAGGCAGGGGTGTAAAAAGTGCTGTGAAGTAAGAATGCTTTAAAAAATAGTACTATTAAAAAATAGTGATGAGCGAATATACTCGTTACTAGAGATTTCCCGAGCACGCTTGGGTGTCATCAAAGTATTTTTTAGTGCTCGGAGATTTAGTTTTATCGCTGCAGCTGAATGATTTGCATCTGATAGCCAGCATAAGTACATGTGGGGGTTGCCTGGTTGCTAGGGAATCCCCACATGTAATCAAGCTGGCTAAGAGATATAAATCATTGAACTGAGGTGATGAAAACTAAATCTCCGAGCACTAAAAAATACTCGGAGGATACCCGAGCATGCTCGGGAAATCTCGAGTAACGAGTATATTCGCTCATCACTATTAAAAAACCCACTATTTTGAAATATAAAGTAAAGGCATGGTTGTGATGGTGCTGCAGCACAGATTCAATTGATACCTTTGGTGCAAAAATCAGTTTTGTGGTTCTTCTTTAATCACCACTAGCTGAAGAGCCCGGCGCTGCCTGGGCATAGTAAATATCTGTGGTTAGTTATAGCACCTCACTTCTCTTATTTTCCCATCACGCCTCTCATTTTCCCCATCACATCTTTCATTTTCCCTCTCACATCTCTCATTTTCTCCCTCACACCTCACATTTTCCCCCTCACTCCTCTTATTTTCCCCCTCACTCCTCTCATTCCCCCCTAACACTTGTCATTTCGACGTCACATCTGTCATTTTCCGATCACTCCACTATTTTCCCTCATACCTCTCATTTTGCACTCACACCTTTACATTTTCACCTCACACCTCTCATTTTCACTTCAGTATATACATGTTTGTCATCTCCCTTATATATAGTATACACCTGTGTCATCTCCTGTATATAGTATATACCTGTATGTCATCTCCCCTGCATATAGTATATACCTGTATGTCATCTCCTCCTATATAGTATATACCTGTATGTCATCTCCTCCTGTATATAGTATATACCTGTGTCATCTCCCCTGTATATAATATATAACTGTAAGTCATCTCCTCCTGTATATAGTATATACCTGTAGGTCATCTGCTCCTATATATAGTATATACCTGTGTATCATCTCCTCCTGTATATAGTATATACTTGTATGTCATCTCCTCCTGTATATAGTATGTACCTGTATGTCATCTCCTCCTCTATATAGTATATACCTGTGTCATCTCTCCTGTATATAGTATATACCTGTGTCTTATCTCCCCTGTACATAGTATATATCTGTATGTCATCTCCTCCTGTATTAGACCTCGTTCACACGTTATTTGGTCAGTATTTTTACCTCAGTATTTGTAAGCTAAATTGGCAGCCTGATAAATCCCCAGCCAACAGGAAGCCCTCCCCTTGGCAGTATATATTAGCTCACACATACACATAATAGACAGGTCATGTGACTGACAGCTGGCATATTTCCTATATGGCATATTTGTTGCTCTTGTAGTTTGTCTGCTTATTAATCAGATTTTTATTTTTGAAGGATAATACCAGACTTGTGTGTGCTCTAGGGCGAGTTTCGTGTGTCAAGTTGTGTGTGTTGAGTTGCGTGTGGCGACATGCATGTAGCGACTTTTGTGAGATGAGTTTTGTGTGGCGACATGCGTGTAGCAACTTTTTGTGTGTCGAATTGCATGTGACAGGTTAGTGTAGTAAGTTGTGTGCAGCAAGTTTTGCGCATGGCAAGTTTTGCGCGTGGCGAGTTTTATGTGTGGTGCCTTTTGAGTATGTGCAAGTTTTGTGTGAGGCAACTTTTGCATGTGTTGCAACTTTTGTGCATGTGGCAATTTTTCCGCGGGTGCAAGTTTTGCGTGTGGCAAGTTTTCCCATGAGGTGAGTTTTGCACGTGTGGCGAGTTTTGCGTGAGCCTAGTTTTGCATGTGGCGAGTTTTGAGCGGCGACTTTTGTGTTTCGACTTTTATGTGGCGAGGTTGGTGTATGTGTGGTGAAATGTGTGCTGAGGGTGGTATATGTGTTCAAGCACGTGGTAGTGTGTGGCGCATTTTGTGTGCGTGTTCATATCCCTGTGTGTGGTGAGTATCCCATGTCGGGGCCCCACCTTAGCAACTGTACGGTATATACTCTTTGGCGCCATCACTCTCATTCTTTAAGTCCCCCTTGTTCACATCTGGCAGCTGTCAATTTGCCTCCAACACTTTACCTTTCACTTTTTCCCCATTATGTAGATAGGGGCAAAATTGTTTGGTGAATTGGAAAGCGCGGGGTTAAAATTTCACCTCACAACATAGCCTATGACGCTCTCGGGGTCCAGACGTGTGACTGTGCAAAATTTTGTGGCTGTAGCTGCGATGCCTCCAATACTTTTCCTTTCACTTTTTCCCCATTACGTAGATAGGGGCAAAATTGTTTGATGAATTGGAAAGCGCGGGGTTAAAATTTCACCTCACAACATAGCCTATGACGCTCTCGGGGTCCAGACGTGTGACTGTGCAAAATTTTGTGGCTGTAGCTGCGATGCCTCCAATACTTTTCCTTTCACTTTTTCCCCATTATGTAGATAGGGGCAAAATTGTTTGGTGAATTGGAAAGCGCGGGGTTAAAATTTCACCTCACAACATAGCCTATGACGCTCTTGGGGTCCAGACGTGTGACTGTGCAAAATTTTGTGGCTGTAGATGCGACGGTTCAGATGCCAATCCCGGACATACACACATACACACACACACACATTCAGCTTTATATATTAGATTTGAAGTTTTCTGCTATTTAGATTTTGGTGCACAGGGGCCGGACTGTGCACTGGCTCTGCTCCTCTCTGTATGTGATTCCTCAGCCTCTATATCTGTCTCTAGCCTTTGAATGAAATGTCTCCTCTGTTTGAATTCTCAGCAATTGTTACATGTCGAGTTCCGGCCTCTGCACAGGGGGAATCTCGAACCATCTCTGCTGCGGTCTCCCATTCTTCTCCAGCCACCATGGAGTTTGCTCAGCAGAGATGTTGGTCCCAGCCTCTTGCTCAGTCTCACTCTGTGCATAGGGTTACTGCTGCTTTTCCAGCTTCTGCCATTGAAGCCAGTGCTGGGCAGCAGCGAGCAGATGCTTCTGGGTCTAAGTCCTATTTTGCACACACTGAGCATGCCCAGGGCAAGATCTCTCAGTGGAGATCTGGGGTCACATGCTCAGGTACTGCAGCGACTTCCATTGGTCCTTCTCACGGAAGGTCCTGTAGGTACTAGGACTAAGTTCTGCTTTGCATACTGAGTATGCCCAGGGCAAGATCTCTCAGTGGAGATCTAGGGTCACATTCTCAGGTACTGCAGCAATTCCATTGGTCCTTCTTTGAAAGGTCCTATACGTGCTGCAGCTATTTAAGGCTCGCATGGCCGTACGGCCATGCGCTAGTGTACATTTGTAAACGTGTGTGAGTTGTGAGTGAAAGTCGCTCTTTAAAAAAACCTCCATATTGGATGACTGTTCGCGGAAGGTGTATGATTGCTATCTAGCGCCCGACTTACCCAACAGCACGTTACACACCAATACAGCATCTAGTTGCTGTGTCCGCCAGTGCGGCGCCGTGCTCTTTCACAGCGCTTTCCTGACCCAAGCCTGGGTGGTTAGTGGCGTCCGCCAGTGCGGCACCGCACGCACTCTCGTGCATTCTTTAGTTATTATTTTGGTTACGCTGACACCCCAGTTGCGGTGTTGACCGCAAGTAGTCTACACAGACTCAGATCCCAAGTCTTAGGACTGAGCTCGGAGACTCCTTGCTTGTGCTCTTGTGTGCGGTACCGCGGCCCTGTGACTTAACAGGGTTCGCTTCCTTCACAAACTTGGGAAGGGCGTTATTCCAAACCTCTTAGAAAATGAACCACAGATCTTCTGTGAATGTAGACTTGCTGAAATCCTTGTGTATCTTCATGCAATTCCTGATAGACTCGATGATGTTAAGATCAGGGCAGATTGGGGGCCATAACGTCACTCCTGGAACTCATTGTTCTTCTTTACCTTGAAGATATTGGCTGTACGTCATGTCTCAGAGTCAATGTCCTGCATCACATAAATTTTGTGCCAATCAGATACCTCCTGGATGACATTGCAAAATGGAACTGTCTGTATTTTGGACATGAAGAAATTGGCAATAAGCCTGGAGAAAAACCTGAAAAGAATCAGGGCATGTGAGTCATTTCAGATTTGACATATAGACTAAGAGAATAAGATGTGACATGTGACAGCTTTTTTACATCTCACCAACTTATGCAGCTGTTGCTAAAATGAAAACTTACAAAGCTAGACACTGTAAGACAAAGCAAGCCTGACCTACCACAAGGTATCGTTGGTAAAAGAGATTTTAATAGTACAACATTTTACTCTACTGGAGATACAACAGTGATGTCTTAGATTCCCCCAAAAACAAACAGGTCATTCTAATGAGCACGGTGCAACGTAGTAAGTAGTCAAGATGACAAGAAGCCACAGATGATATTGGATCTTAATTCCACCAAGAGGGCAGTTGATACACTAGATAAACTAATAGCTACGTACACAAGCAGACGCAAAACCAATCAGCCTATGGTTTTATTTTATAACCTTGTTGATATATCTGCCTTCAAGGCTTTTGTTTTATGGCGTGAAACAAACCCCAGTTAGGTTGCCAAATGTCAAAATTAACAGACTTTGATAGAACAGAACAGCAGAGTTAAACGTAGTAGCTAGCCAAGGAAACTTACCGCAGGAGGTGAAAGACACGTTATACTTATTACTTCCCTTCAAAATCGTGAAATGTCCTCTAGTGCCATCAGCTCAGAACTGGTGACAATCGGTAGAACACAGCTACACCCATCTACTGTTCAAGTCTGTTATTCATTCACTTTTCATTTTATTAAAGGGAGACTGTCAGAATTCAGGGATATGTGACCTGACAAAGTGTATGCAATTGTTTACTAACCATGAAGTACTCATTATTAAGCTGTTGACATTGCCGTACTAATCACCTAAGCACCTCACTGTCTATGGATTTTGTACATGTAGAGCTGTTGTGGGCTTTACAGCTTTCATCAAAAGGAAAAAAGTTGATGAGGATTTGTCTGACAATTATCATAGTGCATCAGATATGCCATTGAATGGACCAAATCATCATAATAAAGATAAATATTATAAAATTTAAAAAAAAATGCTAAAAAGGCGCGGCAGGTGCAAGCACAGAAAACAATACTGGCATGTTGACACGCCGCAAGAAAAACTTCATGATAAATTAGTGATAATTAAAGATTGTTTTGATTCTTTCATCCACGACTTTAACAGAGGATCAGCTAAAAGTGCTTTCATATGGACTAAATTTTGTTCCTGATCAGGATTTTAATTTATTTTCCACAATTTTGGATGTCAATAAATTTATGCGTAATCTTAAGATAAGGAAACATTTCTTGACGGAACAATCGGATAGTTGTACTCAGTCTATTGTTTCTTATGAAAACGAATTCCATAAATTAGATTATCAGGAACAAATTTCTCTCTTGAATTTACATGAATTGAATGGTGAGATGAATACATCAGGTGATGTCCAATAATTTGAAGGCTAAAAATCCTTATTTTTACCCGATACAGTGTCAATCTGAATGCATGGACAAATTTCAAGAAAATTGTTGAACGAGAGCTCAAGTTATTAAAATATACTGGAGTAAATGTACATATGAGAAAACAATTGGCAATCCAGTAACTTAAAAATATGATTGATACCACCATAAAAATTTCAGACAAGGGGGTGGTGATAGTAGTTATGAACTCTGAGGATTATAAAAACAAAATCACAGAAATGTTATCTGACTCTTCCACCTGTAAGAAATTGTCAAATAATCCAACATCAGTATCTAGATCAAAGGCAGACAGAATTATTGAAGGCAGATTATTATTGAGAGTTTTGTCTAAAAAACAAGTGGAATTTTTGGAAGTACCCTATTGTATTTTATCAATATTACCAATAGTCTCAAGAATCAGGTCTGCCAATGAACATTTATGCGAGTGGTTGGATTCCCTATTACAACCCTTTGTAAAAAGAATTCTATGCTATATCAAAGACGCTAAGGATATTTTTGATTTTCCCACCTCTGCCACCAATATGTCATGAACCGGGGTTGTTTGGTTGGCCCCGGTTCATTTCAGAAGGGGATTTATTTATATCCCACTTCTCAGTTTCGGTTTGGAACTTGCAGCTCTCTGGTGCCCCCTTATCCTCAGGTCAGACAGGGAACTGCACCTAGGATAATTAGTCGCCAGAAAGGCTGCCTTGCTATGTACTGGCTAATGGGCACACTGCAGCGAGGGCGATATAACTACTCCCACTTAGGCCGGAAAAATAATTATCAACACCGTCCGTCACTGCCAGCTTCCCAAAAGCTCAGGACACGTCCGCTGCCACCAGCTCCTATTTCTTATTTAACCCCTTTCTGACCTCGGTTGGGATAGTATGTCTGAGGTCAGATCCCTGGTTTAATGGGGGCTCAAGTGGTAAGCCCGCATCAAAACCGGGACATGTCAGCTGTTTTGAACAGCTGACATGGGCCTGCAATAGCGGCTGTTGAAATGGCGATTCACCCACTGTTATTAACTAGTTAAATGCCGCTGTCAAATGCTGACAGCGGCATTTAACTAGCGCTTCCAGCCATCGGGCCGGAAATTAGCGCATTGCTGACCCCCATCACATGATCAGCGGTCAGCGATACATTGGCATAACAACCTGAGGTCTCTTTGAGACCTCAATGGTTGTTGATGCTGGATTGCTATGAGCGCCACTCTGTGGTCGGTGCTCATAGCAATGCAACAATTCTATCACATAGGAGCGATCTGAGCTTCGCTCCTATGTAGCAGAGGCGATCGAGTTGTGCCAGCTTCTAGCCTCCCATAAAGGCTATAGAAGCATGGCAAAAGTGAAAATAAATGTTAAAAAAATAAAAAAAAAATAAAAGTTTAATTCACCCCCCTTTCACCCCACTCAAAATAAAACAATAAAAAAAATCAAATATACACATATTTGGTAATAGAATCACCCGATCTATCAATGAAAAAAGGATTGACCTGATCATTAACGGCGTAGCGAGAAAAAAATTTGAAACGCCAGAATTATGTTTTTTAGGTCGCCGCGACATTGCATTAAAATGCAATAAAGGGTGATCAAAAGAGCGTATCTGCATCAAAATGATATAAAAAATGTTAGCTCGGTGCATAAAAAATAAGTCCTCACCCAACCCCAGATCACGAAAAATGTTGACGCTACGAGTGTAGCAAAATAGTGCAATTTTTTTTTTTAGCAAAGTTTGGAATTTTTTTACCTCTTGGATAAAAATAACCTATGTTTGGTGTCTATGAACTCATAATTACCTAGAGAATCAAAAAGGCATGTCAGTTTTAGCATATAGTGAACCTAGCAAAAAACCCAAACAAAAAACAAGTTTGGGATTGCATTTTTTTTTTGCAATTTCACTGCACTAGTAATTTTTTTTCCTGATTTCTAGTACATGCTAAAACCAACGATGTCATTCACAAGGACAGCTCGTCACCGCAAAAAAAAAGCCCCCACATGGCCATATTGACATAAAAATGTCTGGAAAGGAGGAGAGCGAAAAGCGAAAAAGAAAAAAACTAAAATACCCCTGGTCATAAAGAGGTTAATAATGGGTCAGGAGCCAACCCAATCAGAAGCAATGGCTAAGGTCAGAGGCTTTACGGTAAGTTTTAGAGCAAGGAAAACAATGCTAGCAAATATTATAACTTTTACTCCAAAACGGATTAGGCAGTGTTTACAAAAGTATATAAAAGATATTATAAAATGAGACAATTATCATATCTACAGACAATTACAAAATTAAAAGGGATTAAAGGAAGAAAAAACACTTACAGTTGCTTAAGTCATTTCATTTCCTGGCAGACCATGCAGTGTGGGGGGAGGGGTGATACATCAAAATGCATCACAGAGCATCTCTGAGCCAGCTCCCTGGACAAAGACTAGTGCAAAATTAAGAAAACCATCTATTAAACATATCTCGGCACATGAACCTCGTAGAACGATGACACATTTACCGTTTTTCTCAGCATGACATAACATTCATTTAAGTTCAAACTCGGCTTTGCTATGAGCCTAGGTTAAGCAGTAATGTGTTTCTCAATTTCTGCTAGGTGCTGAGCTTGAAAAACCCACCAGTTGGGAGCCCTGTCCCTGCGGTTTCCTGAAATATGAACTGCCTATTTCTGTGAATATCCTGTGTTGATATATTTGGTCTTAAAGGACCACTGTAGCTAAAAAAAGGGATTGCCATGTGTTGCTACTCCTTACTTTTGGTTTCACAGCTGCATGCAGGAGAGAGGGGGGAATGGTTTAGAATTACACAGAGCTGGCAGGCAGAGGACAAGTGTCTTCACCCACAGGCAGCTGGGGGGGAAGAGAGGGGGTCAGAAAGCCCACAGTGTGTGTCTGTAAAGCCATGGAACCTTCTAGAAGTATACTCAGAACATGGCATATTTACATTATCGTGACAGTGATCCATACAATAACAAACCATTTTTATGTTTTCAATTTAGTCCTCAATTTTGTGAAATTAAGAAAATCATCCAAATATTCATTCCTATATTATATGAGGACCCAATTTTAGCATTGTTGAAGTAGGGCTGTAACATAGTAGCAAGGATGGCTCCCACACTGGGGAATATGATATCCCCCAGTATGTTTTCATCTAAAAGAAACCAAAAAACATGGTTAAGTTGCAAGGGCTGCTATAAATGTGGAGGAACAAACCGCAGAACGTGCAAACAATTGATAAACACAAAGTCATTTAGCAATTATGGTAATACAATCTCATTTATTATTAAAGAGTTTATCAATTGCAACACATGCTTTGTTGTGTATAAAATTGATTGCAACAATGCATATGTGGGTTGCACATCCAGGAAATTAAAAACACGCATTGCAGAACATCTTTACGATATATATCTAATATAACTACCACTAATATTAATCGTAACGTTTCTTCAGTAGCTCAACATTTAATTAGTCATCATTCACGTTGTATTACTTCTCTCCAGGTAATTCGGTTGGAACGAATCAATAGACCATCACGGGGTGGGGATATTAGAAGACTCCTACTCACCCGTGAAGCATATTGGATCTACAATTTAGGTGTTAGGTTTCCAAATGGTATAAACAAACGAAATGAGATAATGTTTAATTATTGAATCAAACTCTAAGCTTTATTTTATGTATATTTCTCATTGTGGTTCACTTAATCATGATTTAATATATGCATTCCTCTTGGAAAACTGTTCATTAACTGTTTGGTGGTTTATGTTTTTCTCGTGTTAGGACCCTGAATCATGTGTTGAGAATCTGACATGTGATTGGTGTTAGCCCCTTTATAATGCTTCATGTTTCAGTGGTATGGTAGCTTTGATAAATATCACAGCTGTGATCGAAATGTCCTCATGTGTGTTATAGTGTGGACCTAAGAGCTGGAGCTGTTTAAACCATGCGGAATAAAATTTAAAAGTTTTTAAAGAGGAGCTGGAACTTTTTTTTTCTTTTTCCTTTTGTCATATGATTACGTTTCATCAGGACGGAGTTCCATGCGCCTTCTGAAGATCTGTGAGCTGGTTTTGTTTCTTTATTTCTGCATCCCTAAGTGATACAATGTTGGTTTCAGCTTCTTTTTGGCTACATTACGCTGCTCTCTGATGAGGTAGCAAAAACCTGCTAACAGATTCCCTTTAATTGATAAAAGCCAACTATTTACACTTCTGTTTTTGTAAGCATTCGGACATTCTTGCTTTGCAGCATTTTTTCCACACCTTAGTAAAAGTTTAGCACAGTACTGTGTCTATATATATAATATTCTCCCAACAGGTTTTTTTTAAGATCCCTCCACAGGTTTTCAATGGGATTTAGATCCATACTCATTGCTGACCACTTCAGTGTTTAATTTCATTCAACTGTCGACGGATAGTTCGCGCCTCCACTGATGCACCATGATACTGCAGGACAACTTGAATTTCTTTAGAATTTAATTGGATGTGGTTTTCCACCATCAGGACTATCCCGCGTTACAACTTTTCATCAATTTTTCTCTGCCGTCCATGTCCAGGGAGATTAGCTACAGTGCCATGGGTTCAAAATTTCTTGATTATGTTGCTCACCATGGACTAAGGAACATCAAGATCTTTGGAGATGGACTTATAACTTGGAGTTTATTGATATTATTCAACAATTTTGGTTCTCAAGTTCACAGTTTTCTTCTCCCCTTTCTGTTCTCCATGAGGCACACACACAGACTCATAATGCAAAGATTTAGTCAACTTCTCTTTTTTATCTGATTTTATGTGTGATTTTCATATTGCCCAAACCTGTTATTTGTCACAGGAGAGTTTGAACGAGCATCTCATGCTTGAAACAAAGCTGCTTTCTCACACTTTTGGAAATGTGCCAACAATTTTGCCAGAAAAATTTTGGGGGTTTGGGGTTTTTGTTTGAAATTTTGTACAAGTTACCTTTTTGTCTCTGTTTTTTGTTTTGCTCCAATACACAAAAAAGAAATAACCATGTGCGCAACAACTAGTGATGAGCGAGTGTACTCGTTGCTCGGGTTTTCCCAAGCACGCTCAGGTGACCTCCAAGTATTTATGACTGCTTGGAGATTTAGTTTTCATTGCAGCAGCTGAATGATTTATAGCTACTAGCCAGGCTGAGTACATGTGGAGGTTGCCTGGTTGCTAGGGAATCCCCACATGTAATCAAGCTGGCTAGTAGTTGTAAATCATTCAGCTGCCACAATGAAAACTAAATCTCCGAGCAGTCATAAATACTCGGAGGTCACCTGAGCGTGCTTGGGAAAACCCGAGCAATGAGTACACTTGCTCATCACTAGTAACAACACATGTGTAATTGCAATCATTTTCTGGGAAAAAATGCTTCATTTTCTTCATCAATTTCAAGGGTGCCAAAACTTTTGGCCATGACTGCATATTATTTTGTTTATATGCAGTTTTGGACGAATCATACATCAACAGAAAGTCAAGGCTGTGGCTGCTCTCTCACTTCCTCTTGATGTCCAACTTGTCCGAAGGCGGGGACAGTAAAGCCAATGTTGACTGGCCGCAGGGCTCATGTGACATAAAAACCTCATTTGAGCCCTAGGAGCACGAGTGAAGATACAGATGGAATGATGTCGCTACCGGAGGCAAAAGATCATTTTGGATGTTACTTTACCTGCTCTCCCTCTATCACGGATATTGAATACCACCCTAAAGCATTAAATTGCAGTATTTTATAGGCATTATATGGTGATATTATTTGGCCACTCTATGCAATGTTCATTGTGGGTTTTATATAGCAGTAATATATTGGCATTACTATTTGAATTTTTTTATGGGAATACAATTTAAATACATAATGGCAACCTTAATTTACTAATATTTTCAGCAGTTTTTGAAACCATGAGCTTTTTTCTAAAACCAGCTTTATACATGACAGGTAAAAAGCAGAAAATGAATCAATAATGCTATACACAGCAGGCACCAAGTCTACTTATAAGACACATAAAAAATAATGGAAAGCAAAATCTATATTTCTCTGCATACAACTCAGCATTGACTACTCAGATGTAATTGGCACCATAGTAAAGAACCACACATTGTGCTTTATTTATCTGTCACTATGTTTTAAATAGAGGTCAAAGTATTTTCATCACATTGCTTTATTTTCCAGCATCACATGGTATAACAGAAGACTGAAGACCTCTTCGTTATCTAAGATAGTATTCTCAACTAACTAATTACTTACATTCTACGGCAGCTACAACACATTGTAATTTTGCAGCTGTTCTTATTATGCATATAGTACATACTTGTATGCATAGCTTGCGTCCAAACCAATAAAGCAGAGAGAATACACATGTGGCAGCCATGCTCCCCACAGCCTTGTTTACACTAATACTATTTTGGGCAGCCCCTAATTTATGTGTTAATAGATTGACAGTTCATGCAAAGAAAAATGCATGACTCACATTTCGGTCACAGTGTCTTACATGATGTGCCAATCATGAAGAATTTCGGCTTATTCCGAAAGAACATTTATAATGTTGTACACATCTTAGGCTATATATCAACTTCATATCTCCAGTATTCAATGGTCCACACATAAAAAATATTAACAATATTAGCATTTTCAATTTGGGCTAGAATTAACATTTATAATTTGAGATGTGTATTACTTAATGCATTGCTACCTTATGTAAATGTACTAGCAATAATACAACTATTACTTTTGCAGCATTTCTAAGATGATATCTAGCCAGGCAAGCTCTTGTCAAGTGTTAAGTAATAACAAAATTAAACGGTAATGTACTTGTTACATTGTTAAGATTATCATGTCTGGATTCTGTTTCATGACATACGGCTAAAATCTTTCAAGGTTGTAGCTGCAGGTTCCCTCTGCAATCTATATTAGAATCGTTGAGAGACGAAACTTCTAGATAAATTCAGCTCATGTTCTGTAATACAATCCAGTTCTACAAGTTCAAAGAAAAAATGCAGTCCTGATTAAAACACGTGATTTTGTGTGTCTGTGCATGCATGTGTATACAATTGTATGTCTTGCTTTTTTCTTCACATACATATATATCTTTTTTTATATATACGTACATATCATATATGCAATGGGGTAAATACAGGGAGTATTTGATATACTGTCAATTTTTTAAGTTTTCCCACCTGCAAAGAATGGAGAGGTCTGTAAGTACACTTCGTCTGTGAGAGACAGAATCTTTAAAAAAAATTCAGAAGATCACATTATATGAATATATATTTACATAAGAATTAGCATTTTATTGCATGAAATAAGTATCTGACACAAAAAAAACAGAACTTAATATTTGGTATAGAAATCTTTGTTCGCAATTACAAAAGTCAGACGTTTCCTGTGGTTCTTGACCACGTTTTCAAACACTGCAGCAGGGATTTTGGCTCCATCCTCCATGCAAATCTTCTTCAGATCTTCCAGGCTTCAGGGCTGTCACTGGGTAACATTGAATTTCAGCTCCTTCCAAGAATTTTCTATTGGGCTCAGGTCTGGAGACTGGCAAGGTCACTCCAGGACCTTGAAATGTTTCTTACAGAGTTACTCCTTAGTTGCCCTAGTTGTGTGTTTTGGGTCATTGTCATGCTGGGAGACCAAGAAATCATGTATCTCTTACTAAGGGAAAGGAGATTGTTGATAAATATCTTGTGATGCATGACCTCATCCATCCTCCCTTCAATACAGTGCAGTTGTCCTGTCCCCTTTGCAGAAAATCATCTCCAAATGGGTGATGTTTCCCTCACCATGCCTCACAATTGGGACAGTATTCTTGGGGTTGTACTGATCTATTTTCTTCCTCTAAACATGGCGAGTGGTGTTCATACCAAAAAGTTCTATTTTGGTCTCATCTGACCACAGGACCTTCTCCTATATCCTATGCCTCCTCTGGATAATAGTCATGGCTGAACTTCAAATGGGCCTGGACATGTGCTGGCGTGACCAGGGGGACCATGCATCCATGAAGGAATAGTGTGTTATTAATGGTAATGTTTGAGACTGTGGTCCCAGCTCTCTTCAGGTCATTGACCATGTCCTCCTGTGTAGTTCTGGCCTGATTCTTGACCTTTCTTGGAATCATCCTTTCCCCAGGAGGTGGGATCTTGCGTGGAGCCCTATACCAATGAAGATTGACAGTCACCTTGAGTTTCTTCAATTTTCTAATAATTGTGCCAACAGTTGACTTCTCACCAAGCTGCTTACCTATTGTCCTATAGCCCAACCTAGCCTTGTGCATGTCTACAATTTTGTCCCAATTGTCCTTAGGAAAGGAAGAAGTAGATCCAGCTTCTGATCCACAGTTCAAAGAGACGTGGTTTAAAATCATTAAGTTTTTATTTCAAGAGAAGTAAAAAATCAATAGAGAAATTCAAAAATACAAAATATATGAATTAAAATCCTCTTTGATGGAGGAGTACTAGGGGGACAAAAATAAATTGATGCATTTCGAGACGCAAAATATGGGGATCAGATGCTGAATCAACTTTTCCTTTCCCTGTGTCTAACGCCATGCTGTGACTTGGATCGCAGGCTTCTGTGCAAGTCGAGCTACATTGAGGGGTGAGCTGTTTTTATTCCTTTTTTCTATTCACTCTAGTTGTCCTTAGACAGCTCTTTGGTCTTGGCCAAGGTGGAGATTTTAGAGTATGATTGATTGAGTGTGGGGACAAGTGTCTTATATACAGGTAACGAGTTCAAACAGGTGCAATTAACACAGGTAATGAGTGCAGGACTGTGAGAGCCAGAATTCTTTCTGGCTGGCAGGTGATTAAATAGTTATTTCATGCAATAAAATGCAATTTAAATATTTGAAAATCATTCAATGTGATTTTCAGGTTTTTATTTTTAGAGTTTGACTCACACAGTTGAAGTATAACGACAATAAAAATTACAGACCTCTCCATTCTTTGTAGGTAGGAAAACTTGCAAAATCGGCAGTATATCAAATAATTATTTTCCCCATTGTACATGTGTATATTTAAAGATATATATGTATGTGAAGAATTAAAGCAAAGTGTAGATGAGAGTCTAGGAACCAAAGAAAACGCAATACTGTCATAACCGATAAAAATAGAGGTGACAGGGATAGAAATCCACTCACCTGGTATGGTTGCTAAAAGCAACCTGGAACTAGCATAGAATTAAATATACAGTATTATCATCCACTGCAAGGACATCAATCATTGGAAAGACCGAGCAGTAGAAATCTGGAAGGAGATGTTACTCGCGTTTCGAGGCCACGAAGGACCTCTTCATGGTTTCTGTCCTGATTTAAACCTGCAAACAAATGTTATAATCTTCCTTCCGTTTGATGCTTCATGCATACATAATCAGCAGCGCATGATTGACATCTCCTTCCAGATTTCTACTGTTAAGAAAAAAGCAAGACATACAATTGTATACATATGCATGCACAGACACACACAATCGCATATTTTAATCATGACTGCATTTTATCTTTGAACTTGTAGAAGTGGATTGTATTACAGAACATGAGATAATTATCTAGACGTTTCGTCTCTTAACAATTCTAATATAGATTACAGGGAGAAACTTTATATACACTGCTCAAAAAATAAAGGGAACACTTAAACAACAGAATATAACTCCAAGTGAATCAAACTTCTGTGAAATCAAACTGTCCACTTATGGAGCAACACTGTTTGACAATCAATTTCACATGCTGTTGTGCAAATGGAATAGACAACAGATGGAAATTATTGGCAATTATCAAGACACACTCAATAAAGGAGTGGTTCTGCAGGTGGGGACCACAGACCGCATCTCAGTATCAATGCTTTCTGGCTGATGTTTTGGTCACTTTTGAATGTTGGTTGTGCTTTCACACTCATGGTAGCATGATACGGACTCTACAACCCACACAAGTGGCTCAGGTAGTGCAGCTTATCCAGGATGGCACATCAATGCGAGCTGTGGCAAGAAGATTTGCTGTGTCTGTTAGCGTTGTGTCCAGAGGAGCTACCAGCAGACAGGCCAGTACACCAGGAGACAGGCCAGTACACCAGGAGACAGGGAGGGGGCCGTAGGAGGGCCACAACCAAGCAGCAGGACCACTACCTCAGCCTTTGTGCAAGGAGGAAATGGAGGAGTACTGCCAGAGCCCTGCAAAATGACCTCCAGCAGGCCACAAATGTGCATGCGTCTGCACAAATGGTTAAAAACCGACTCCATGAGGATGGTCTGAGTGCCCAATGTCCACAGATGGGGGTTGTGCTCACAGTCCAAGACCGTGCTGGATGCTTGGCATTTGAGACAGAACACCAGGATTGGCAAATTCACCACTGGCCCCCTGTGCTCTACACAGATGAAAGCAGGTTCACACTGAGCACATATGACAGACGTGATAGAGCCTGGAGATGCCCTGGAGAGCGATCTGCTGCCTGCAACATCCTTCAGCATGACCAGTTTGGCAGTGGGTCAGTAATGGTGTGGGGTAGAATTTCTTTGGAGGGCCACACAGCCCTCCATGTGCTCGCCAGTAGGGTTGAGCGACTTTTCTTTTTATAGGATCGGGTCGGGTTTCATGAAACCCGACTTTTTCAAAAGTCGGGTCGAGTGAAATCTGCCGATCCTATAGAAAAGTCGGGGTCGGCCGAAACACGAAACCCAATGCAGTGCATTGGGTTTCCAATGGTTCCCAGGGTCTGAAGGAGAGGAAACTCTCCTTCAGGCCCTGGGATCCATATTTAACACTAGAAGTCCCGGGAATTTCCAGATCCCCCCTGAAGTCCTGAGAGAGGGTCAAATGACCCTCAGTCCATATTGACACCTTAATTAGCATCCTTTCATTTGTAAATGTGCTCTTGCCTGAGGAATCTGCAGGGGGGATTATCTAAGATAAGAGTGTGTAAACAGAAGAACGCAAGCTATTCCCTGAGAGTGGGGGTTGCTGCTCACAAGAAAGAAAGAAAGACCCATGAATGTAGTTCATGTGTCTCCCGGAACTAATGGCATTTACTTCAGTCATTATCTTGAGGGGGGGGTGACCAAGGTTCCTGTTGTGAATTCTGTGGCAGAGCTCCCTCCTGTGGTCACAAGTGGTACTTCGGCTGATTCTCTCTGTGAGCTTCCGTTGGTGGAGGAAAGTGGTACTGCGGCTTCTGAGTTTCCTTCCTCAGGTGAAGTGGTGAAGTCGTTAGGTGCTGCTCTATTTAACTCCACCTAGTGCTTTGATCCTGGCCTCCAGTCAATGCTCTAGTATTGGACCTGTTTCCTCCTGGATCGTTCCTGTGGCCTGCTGCTCTGCATAGCTAAGTTCCGCTTTGCTATTTTGTTTGCTGTTTTTTTCTGTCCAGCTTGTCTATTTGTTTTTTCCTGCTTGCTGGAAGCTCTGGGACACAGAGGGTGTACCTCCGTGCCGTTAGTTCGGTACGGAGGGTCTTTTTGCCCCCTTTGCGTGGTTTTTGTAGGGTTTTGTCCAAAAACAAAGGAAAAAGTGAGCTGCACAGCCTTCCCTCCTCCGGCAGATCAGCAGCAGTGAGTGGTAACGGACTGACTTCAGTATAGGGGGTGCTCGCATGGAAGATAGATGCAAACATGTAGATCAGAACAGAAAATGCGGCAGCACTCACCCATCTGTGGTCCAATTCTTTATTCAAAACATGAACAAATACAGCCTTGCGGTCCGAGGGAGTGCAGATGGACGGGAGGTGAGCAGGTGAACGACGACAGCTGTTTCGCGCTGATCCAAGCGCTTCTACAGGTCTGGAAGCAGGGGAAGTGACGCCGACTTAAAACAGGTGAGTGAGAGCAACCCGCCCCCCCCCCGCCGCACGCTCACGACCCCTGTACCAATAAAAACAGGTGCATAACAAACTACACATAAATTATGTTAAAAACAAAATCCCTGGAAAACAAACCATAGGACGAACCTCAACAAGACCAAACGATCAGGGAAATTAAGCCTCCGGTCTGAACGCATAATCCACCCTATCAAAATTATAATAAAGTAAACGAAAATCAATTCAAGCCAGAGAAAGCCTATTGCAGGGGCATATTACAGCTCTTCCTACTCACAGTGACAGACCATTCCATAAAAAAAGAAAACAGAAAACAAAAAGACAAAAAACTAATGGGGAGAGAGGAAAAACGCAGAAATAAGCAAAATGATAAAGAAAGAGAGAAAAAAAAAAAAAGAAAATATCATCAAAACTCATGCAGCATAACCAACAGGGGGGGCTATAAAAATACAGACATGTCAATTCTGTCATTGAAGCCAGCGGGACCAGTAGCGTTAGTGCGCATGATCCACCGCGCTTCTGCCCTTAATAGCAATTTATGTAGATCCCCCCTCCCGCTGGTAACACAACCTGTTCTATGCCAGCAAACGTGAGAACATCCGATTTACCCTCATGCATTTCCCTTACATGATTAATAAGTCTGGGAACGCCTTTCCCCGTCTGAATGGAACGGACATGTTCCCTAAATCGCACGTACATCTGGCGTATCGTTTTGCCTATATAGAACATTCTACAAGGACAAAAGATGACATACACTACATAATCAGTCTTACAGGAAATAAACTGACTTATCGTGTGTCTAATATGGCCTATGCTCATACTCCGTCCAATGACATGTCGTGCGCAAAAGTGACAATGACCGCAACGGTAATTACCTCTAAGGGTCGACCGCTCCAACCAATTCCCCTGAGTTCCTAACAACCGATTGCGAACTAGAATGTCCCTAACCCGTGTACTCCTCCTATTAGAGATCAATGGACCCCCTGATGCTTTACCTGAGAGATCCCTATCCCTTTCTAGAACATGCCAATGGCGTCTTATCGACGCACGAATCTCCTGGTCTAACGGACCATACTTAAAGCAAAAGGTGAAACGTGGTTCAACTAGACTCTGCTCTCCTCTATTCTGCTTTTCAGTAGTAGAACCCACCCTATCCATAGCTGTATCCAGCAGGGTTTTCGGATACCCCCTCTCACCTAAACGTTGGCAGAGTTCACCAGCTTGCTGTGTAAACCCCCTCTGTGTGTTGTTCACTCTCCGCGTACATAGTAATTGACTATAGGGGAGAGAACGTTTGACATGCGCCGGATGGAAGCTATTAAAATGCAGAATGGCATTGGTGGCAGTGGGCTTACGATAGACAGATGTGCAAATATTGCCCTCCTCGATCGTGACCAGCACGTCCAGGAATTCTAAACGACATCCCCCAAACACTGAGGTAAACGACATACCCATCTGATTAGTGGTGTTCAGATAATTAACAAAACCTTCAAAATCCTCCTCCGTGCCGTCCCACACCAGGAACACGTCATCGACATATCTCAAAAATAATCTGATGTGCTTAAGGAAGGCATTACTGTCCGAATACACATAATCCTCCTCAAACACGGCCAAAAAAAGATTGGCGAAAGTGCATGCGACCGGGGTCCCCATGGCAGTCCCAGTGGTCTGATGATACCATGTATCCAAAAACGTAAAAGCGTTATGGGTAAGTACAAAACTCAACCCATCGCATACAAAATCGACAAAGGCCCGGCTCCTATCAGTAGTGCATAAAACACGCCTGATGCAGTCGACCCCAAGCGATTGTGGGATACTGGTATATAGGTTAGCCACGTCAATGGACGCCAAGGAGAACCCCGGCCACCATGCAAAATCTCGAATATGTTGCAAAAAAGACTTAGTGTCCCGGGTGTGGGACGGGACGGAGGCAAGCAAAGGATGTAGCAGCCATTCCAAATACTGGGAGAAGGGTTCGGTTAACGACCCAACCCCCGAGACAATGGGTCTACCAGGGGGCTGGGTAACCGATTTGTGCACCTTTGGAAGGTAATACCAATAGGGTTTGGTGGGAAAAGGTGGAAAAAGTTTTTCTGCTTTCGTCTGGGTAATCACTCCTTTCAACACCGAAGCCCTCAAAAATGATTGCAACTCAATCTTAAACTTATTCGTTGGATCTTTCAACAATCTCCGATATGTGCCACCATCTGAAAGCTGCCGCAACGCTTCCCTCTCATACGCCTCCCTAGATAGCAAAAATTTATGTGTAGTTTGTTATGCACCTGTTTTTATTGGTACAGGGGTCGTGAGCGTGCGGCGGGGTGGGGGCGGGTTGCTCTCACTCACCTGTTTTAAGTCGGCGTCACTTCCCCTGCTTCCAGACCTGTAGAAGCGCTTGGATCAGCGCGAAACAGCTGTCGTCGTTCACCTGCTCACCTCCCGTCCATCTGCACTCCCTCGGACCGCAAGGCTGTATTTGTTCATGTTTTGAATAAAGAATTGGACCACAGATGGGTGAGTGCTGCCGCATTTTCTGTTCTGATCTACATGTTTGTAGGGTTTTGTGTTGACCGCAAAGTTTCCTTTCCTATCCTCGCTCTGTTCAGAAAGTCGGGCCTCACTTTGCTAAATCTATTTAATCTCTACGTTTGTCTTTTCATCTTAACTCACAGTCATTATATGTGCGGGCTGCCTTTTCCTTTGGGGTATTTCTCTGAGGCAAGGTAGGCTTATTTTCTATCTTCAGGCTAGCTAGTTTCTCAGGCTGTGCCGAGTTGCATAGGGAGCGTTAGGCGCAATCCACGGCTGCCTCTAGTGTGGTTGGAGAGGATTAGGGATTGCGGTCAGCAGAGTTCCCACGTCTCAGAGCTCGTTCAATGTTTTTGGTTATTGTCAGGTCACTGTATGTGCTCTGACCTCTATGTCCATTGTGGTACTGAATTACCTTATCATAACAGTACTGGAGGCCCAAAGTACTAATGATTCTCAATAGAGGGAAAAAAGAAGTTCTGAGACCATTTTTTTTTTCTCTGCACTGTGTTTTGCCTTTTTTTTCCCCTAGACATTTGGGTGGTTCAGGACACAGGTGTAGTGATGGACATTAAAGGTCTGTCTTCATGTGTGGATCAGCTCATGGCAAGAGTACAAAATATTCAAGACTTTGTGGTTCAGAATTCTATGTTAGAACCGAGAATTCCTATTCCTGATTTGTTTTTTGGAGATAGAACTAAATTTCTGAGTTTCAAAAATAATTGTAAACTATTTCTGGCTTTGAAACCTCGCTCCTCTGGTGACCCAGTTCAACAAGTTAGGATCATTATTTCTTTTTTACGTGGCGACCCTCAGGACTGGGCATTTTCTCTTGTGTCAGGAGATCCTGCATTAAGTAATATCGATTCATTTTTCCTGGCTCTCGGATTGCTGTACGATGAACCTAATTCAGTGGATCAGGCAGAGAAAAATTTGCTGGCTCTGTGTCAGGGTCAGGATTAGATAGAGGTATATTGTCAGAAATTTAGAAAGTGGTCCGTACTCACTCAATGGAATGAAGGTGCGCTCGCAGTTATTTTCAGAAAGGGTCTCTCTGAAGCCCTTAAGGATGTCATGGTGGGATTTCCTATGCCTGCTGGTCTGAATGAGTCTATGTCTTTGGCCATTCAGATCGGTCGACGCTTGCGTGAGCGTAAATCTGTGCACCATTTGGCGGTATTACCTGAGCTTAAACCTGAGCCTATACAGTGCGATAGGACTTTGACCAGAGTTGAACGGCAAGAACACAGACGTCTGAATGGGCTGTGTTTCTACTGTGGTGATTCCACTCATGCTATCTCTGATTGTCCTAAGCGCACTAAGCGGTTCGCTAGGTCTGCCACCATTGGTACGGTACAGTCAAAATTTCTTTTGTCCATTACCTTGATCTGCTCTTTGTCATCGTATTCTGTCATGGCATTTGTGGATTCAGGCGCTGCCCTGAATTTGATGGACTTGGAGTATGCTAGGCGTTGTGGGTTTTTCTTGGAGCCCTTGCAGTGTCCTATTCCATTGAGAGGAATTGATGCTACGCCTTTGGCCAAGAATAAGCCTCAGTACTGGACCCAGCTGACCATGTGCATGGATCCTGCACATCAGGAGGTTATTCGCTTTCTGGTGTTGCATAATCTGCATGATGTGGTCGTGTTGGGGTTGCCATGGCTACAAGTCCATAATCCAGTATTAGACTGGAAATCCATGTCTGTGTCCAGCTGGGATTGTCAGGGGGTACATGGTGATGTCCCATTTCTGACTATTTCGTCATCCACCCCTTCTGAGGTTCCAGAGTTCTTGTCTGATTACCGGGATGTATTTGATGAGCCCAAGTCCGATACCCTACCTCCGCATAGGGATTGTGATTGTGCTATCGATTTGATTCCTGGTAGTAAATTCCCAAAAGGTCGACTGTTTAATTTATCTGTGCCTGAGCACGCCGCTATGCGGAGTTATGTGAAGGAGTCCTTGGAGAAGGGGCATATTCGCCCGTCATCGTCGCCATTAGGAGCAGGGTTCTTTTTTGTAGCCAAGAAGGATGGTTCGCTGAGACCTTGAAAAGATTACCGCCTTCTAAATAAGATCACGGTTAAATTTCAGTACCCCTTGCCGTTGTTATCTGATTTGTTTGCTCGGATTAAGGGGGCTAGTTGGTTCACCAAGATAGATCTTCGTGGTGCGTATAATCTTGTGCGTATTAAGCGAGGCGATGAATGGAAAACTGCATTTAATACGCCCGAGGGCCATTTTGAGTATCTAGTAATGCCATTCGGACTTGCCAATGCTCCATCAGTGTTTCAGTCCTTTATGCATGACATCTTCCGAGAGTACCTGGATAAATTCCTGATTGTGTACTTGGAAGACATTTTGATCTTCTCGGATGATTGGGAGTCTCATGTGAAGCAGGTCAGAACGGTGTTTCAGGTCCTGCGTGCTAATTCTTTGTTTGTGAAGGGATCAAAGTGTCTCTTTGGTGTTCAGAAGGTTTCATTTTTGGGGTTCATCTTTTCCCCTTCTACTATCGAGATGGACCCTGTTAAGGTCCAAGCCATCCATGATTGGACTCAGCTGACATCTCTGAAAAGTCTGCAAAAGTTCCTGGGCTTTGCTAATTTTTATCGTCGCTTCATCTGCAATTTTTCTAGTATTGCTAAACCATTGACCGATTTGACCAAGAAGGGTGCTGATGTGGTCAATTGGTCTTCTGCTGCTGTGGAAGCTTTTCAAGAGTTGAAGCGTTGTTTTTCTTCTGCCCCTGTGTTGTGTCAACCAGATGTTTCGCTTCCATTCCAGGTCGAGGTTGATGCTTCTGAGATTGGAGCAGGGGCTGTTTTGTCGCAGAGAAGTTCTGATTGCTCGGTGATGAAACCATGCGCCTTCTTTTCCAGGAAGTTTTCGCCTGCTGAGCGAAATTATGATGTGGGCAATCGAGAGTTGCTGGCCATGAAGTGGGCATTCGAGCAGTGGCGTCATTGGCTTGAAGGAGCTAAGCATCGCGTGGTGGTCTTGACTGATCATAAGAACTTGACTTATCTCGAGTCTGCCAAGTGGTTAAATCCTAGACAGGCTCGTTGGTCGCTGTTTTTTGCCTGTTTTGACTTTGTGATTTCGTACCTTCCGGGCTCTAAAAATGTGAAGGCGGATGCTCTGTCTAGGAGTTTTGTGGCCGACTCTCCGGGTTTATCTGAGCCGGTGGGTATCCTCAAAGAGGGAGTAATTGTGTCTGCCATCTCCCCTGATTTGCGGCGGGTGCTGCAAAAATTTCAGGCTAATAAACCTGATCGTTGCCCAGCGGAGAAACTGTTTGTCCCTGATAGGTGGACGAATAAAGTTATCTCTGAGGTTCATTGTTCGGTGTTGGCTGGTCATCCTGGAATCTTTGGTACCAGAGAGTTAGTGGCTAGATCCTTTTGGTGGCCATCTCTGTCGCGGGATGTGCGTTCTTTTGTGCAGTCCTGTGGGATTTGTGCTCGGGCTAAGCCCTGCTGTTCTCGTGCCAGTGGGTTGCTTTTGCCCTTGCCGGTCCCGAAGAGGCCTTGGACACATATCTCTATGGATTTTATTTCAGATCTTCCTGTCTCTCAAAAGATGTCAGTCATTTGGGTGGTCTGTGATCGCTTCTCTAAGATGGTCCATTTGGTACCCTTGTCTAAATTACCTTCCTCCTCTGATTTGGTGCCATTGTTCTTCCAGCATGTGGTTCGTTTACATGGCATTCCAGAGAATATCGTTTCTGATAGAGGTTCCCAGTTTGTTTTTCGAGGTTTTGGCGAGCCTTTTGTGGTAGGATGGGCATTGACTTGTCTTTTTCCTCGGCTTTCCATCCTCAGACTAATGGCCAGACCGAACGAACCAATCAGACCTTGGAGATATATCTGAGATGCTTTGTTTCTGCTGATCAGGATGACTGGGTGTCCTTTTTGCCTTTGGCTGAGTTCGCCCTTAATAATCGGGCCAGTTCAGCTACCTTGGTTTCGCCATTTTTCTGCAACTCTGGGTTCCATCCTCGTTTCTCTTCAGGGCAGGTTGAGTCTTTGGACTGTCCTGGTGTGTTTACTGTGGTGGACAGGTTGCAGCAGATTTGGACTCATGTAGTGGACAATTTGACCTTGTCCCAGGAGAAGGCTCATCGTTTTGCTAATCGCAGACGCTGTGTGGGTCCCCGACTTCGTGTTGGGGATTTGGTTTGGTTATCTTCTCGTCATATTCCTATGAAGGTTTCCTCTCCTAAGTTTAAACCTCGTTTCATTGGTCCGTATAGGATTTCTGAGGTTCTTAATCCTGTGTCTTTTCGTCTGACCCTTCCAGATTCTTTTTCCATACATAACGTATTCCATAGGTCATTGTTGTGGAGATACGTGGCACCTATGGTTCCATCTGTTGATCCTCCTGCCCCGGTTTTGGTGGAGGGGGAGTTGGAGTATATTGTGGAGAAGATTTTGGATTCTCGTGTTTCAAGACGGAAACTTCAGTATCTGGTTAAGTGGAAGGGTTATGCTCAGGAAGATAATTCCTGGGTCTTTGCCTCTGATGTCCATGCTCCCGATCTTGTTCGTGCCTTTCATATGGCTCATCCTGGTCGTCCTGGGGGCTCTGGTGAGGTTTCGGTGACCCCTCCTCAAGGGGGGGTACTGTTGTGAATTCTGTGGCAGAGCTCCCTCCTGTGGTCACAAGTGGTACTTCGGCTGATACTCTCTGTGAGCTTCCGTTGGTGGAGGAAAGTGGTGCTGCGGCTTCTGAGTTTCCTTCCTCAGGTGATGTGGTGAAGTCGTTAGGTGCTGCTCTATTTAACTCCACCTAGTGCTTTGATCCTGGCCTCCAGTCAATGCTCTAGTATTGGACCTGTTTCCTCCTGGATCGTTCCTGTGGCCTGCTGCTCTGCATAGCTAAGTTCCGCTTTGCTATTTTGTTTGCTGTTTTTTTCTGTCCAGCTTGTCTATTTGTTTTTTCCTGCTTGCTGGAAGCTCTGGGACACAGAGGGTGTACCTCCGTGCCGTTAGTTCGGTACGGAGGGTCTTTTTGCCCCCTTTGCGTGGTTTTTGTAGGGTTTTGTGTTGACCGCAAAGTTACCTTTCCTATCCTCGCTCTGTTCAGAAAGTCGGGCCTCACTTTGCTAAATCTATTTCATCTCTACGTTTGTCTTTTCATCTTAACTCACAGTCATTATATGTGGGGGCTGCCTTTTCCTTTGGGGTATTTCTCTGAGGCAAGGTAGGCTTATTTTCTATCTTCAGGCTAGCTAGTTTCTCAGGCTGTGCCGAGTTGCATAGGGAGCATTAGGCGCAATCCACGGCTGCCTCTAGTGTGGTTGGAGAGGATTAGGGATTGCGGTCAGCAGAGTTCCCACGTCTCAGAGCTCGTTCAATGTTTTTGGGTTATTGTCAGGTCACTGTATGTGCTCTGACCTCTATGTCCATTGTGGTACTGAATTACCTTATCATAACAGGTTCCATCACTACGTGACAGCTGGTCAGCAAACCTGGGAAACCCAAGGATCATTGCCACTATGACCCGAAACCGCTTTCAAGACATCATGCAACACCTACGCTTTGATGACATGTTCACGCGCAGTGAGCGAGTGGAGACCGACAAGTTTGCTGCAATCTCCAATGTGTGGAGATCGTTTGTCACCAACTGCATCGCATCCTACAACCCTGGTCGATACATCACTATTGATGAACAGCTTTTCCCATCAAAGACTCGCTGCTGTTTTCTGCAATACATTGCAACAAAACCAGACAAGTTTGGCATCAAGTTTTGGGTGGGTTGCGACTTGAAATCAAAGTACATCTGTAATGTCCTCCCATATCTTGGCAAGGACCCCAGTCGTCCCAGCGGGGAGAGACTGTCCGAAACTGCAGTGATGAGGCTGATGGAACCATTCATGGACAAGGGCAGAACTGTAACCACGGACAATTTCTTTACATCATTGTCACTTGCACAACGACTGCTTAGCCGGGAAACCACTATCCTTGGCACAGTCAACAAGAGTCGCCGGGAAATTCCTCAATCCGCTAGACAGATGGACTGCACTGAATTCACCACTCAGGTGTTTTCAACCACTGGTGCCACACTGACAGTGTATGCACCCAAACGAAAGAAGGCCGTCTACATTCTCAGCAGCATGCACAGCATGGTTGAGACTGGGGATACCAACAAAAGGAAGCCAAACACGGTCACACAATACAACAACACAAAGTGCGGTGCGGATGTAATGGACCAAATGGTGCGGGAGTACAGCGTGCGTGCAGGAACATGGAGATGGCCAGTCACCGTGTTCTACAACATGATTGACATGGCAGCACTCAATGCTCATGTTCTTTATCAGGCATGCACTGGGGTGCAGGAGAGACGGGTGGACTTCCTGGTTGAGCATGCAAAAGAGTTAGGTGGCCGTCATGTGACTGAAAAGAAGGCACGCAAGGAGAAACTCCTTTGGCAACTTCTTTCCACACCCAGCCCTGGCAAAAGGGTGAAGTGTCAGGTCAACCATCGATGCACGAACAATTGTGCAACTGAGAGATGTGTTGACTGCTACAAATACACATGTGGCAAATGTACCAGGGACATACCCAGGCAGTGCCAGGTATGTTTTGACATGTTCAGACAGACTGCTGAGTGAGTGCTGAAATGCTAGTCACACAAGGACATACCACTCACACACACACAGCCCCCCACTGCAGCCTATGGAAAATATGTGTGGAATTGTTTTATTCCTTGTATTTTTTTAACATTTTTATAACAAAAATAAAAAGTATCCTTTGATGCCTGCTCCTTTACTCCCCTACCCCCATGTATTTGTCTTTACCCTTTCCCCCCTCCCCTCTTCCCACTCCTCCACCAACATCCCTCCCTGTTGTATAATTTGATTATATTGTTTTCTTGTTCACTGTTTTATCACATTTGTTTGGCCATGCCGCTTATACACTGCTCATCTTGAAAATGTGACCAGTTGTTTGATGTTGGTGTGAAATAACCCTTCAGTGAAAAAAAAATCTTATTGGTTTTTTAAAAAAAATAAAAAGCATCAAAACAAATAACAGTTGTTCTTTTGTATATTTTTCACACTAAAATTTCAGTCCTCTTGTGCGAATTTTTTTCGCGCCAAATTTGCACAAGAATGAACATGCTGCGATTTTTTTTTGCTAGTGTGATTAGGCCTAAAGGTACAGTTACATGTTACGATCTCGTTGACGATATCGTTTGAAAACATCGCATGATCACTTCGTTCATGCAATGTCGTTTTCACATTGTTGCGTGTAATGTGAAGATATCGGACGAACACATAGTTGGATCGCTGACCGCAGATTTGAGGTCAGGATCTCAAATCTGACGATCCTCGTCCAATTATGTGTCAGAAGATGTGCAGCATCGTTCAGTGTAACACTGAGATGAACGATTTTGGTCTAAATTCTCCTATTCCTGCCATTGTGAAAAATCCTTCTGCAAACGTTTGCAATGAGGCTAACGTGGAGCCAAAATTTACATCGTTAACAAGATAGTTGCATGTGATGCCTCTTGGACAATGTGAAACTGATTGCACGAACGATGTGATCACGTGACATTTCTAACTATATCGTCGACGAGATCGCAACATGTAACGGTACCTTTGACCGCTGCAGATCCGCAGCAGTTTCCCCTGAGTTCACAGTACAATGTAAACTTATGGGAAACAAAAAACGCTGTGCGCATGCTGCGGAAAAATCCGCGCGGAAATGCTGCGGATTACATTCCGCAGCATGTCACTTCTTTTCTGCGGATTTTCACCTGCTCCAATAGGAAACTGCAGATGAAAATCCGCAGAAGAAACCGCAGTAAAAAACGCGATAAATCCGCATTAAAAGCCGCAACGGGTTTTCACTGTGGATTTTGGAATTCCGCTGCGGAAAAATCCGCAGTGGAATCCGCAAAGTGTGCACATAGCCTTAGACACAAATGCTTCTGGTCATTACTCACAGCTGTACCTTGCTCTAAAATTTCTAATTCTCTATTTAAAATATATAAAAAATTATTCATTGTTTCAGCGCTTTTTTGCACAAATAATACTAAACTAAATACAATATATATAGGTAGAAATGTCAAATGACCCGTCTCTGGGACTTCTAGTGTTAAGTTCCTTCCTAAGAATGAGCACCTGAAGGACCTTCGATGACGTCGCGGCTTGCGATTGGTCGCGTGAGCGGTCACATGGGCGTCATGCGACCAATCACAAGCCGCGACGTAATCTAAGGTCCTTCAGGCGCTGATTCTTAGGAAGGAAGGCTGCGGGTTAGAACCAGGGCATGTCAGAGGGTGAGTATATACCTATTAGGAATATACTCACCCTCGGATGCGCCCTCGGACGCAACTCGGTATCGGAATTCCGATTCCAGATCAGAAGATCGCCGACCTCATGGCAGACCCCACACAGGGGTTGGGTCGGGTTTCATGAAACCCGACTTTGCCAAAAGTCGGCGACTTCTGAATCTGGCTGACCCGTTTCGCTCAACCCTACTCGCCAGAGGTAGCCTGACTGCCATTAGGTGCCGAGATGAGATCCTCAGACCCCTTGTAAGACCATATGCTGGTGCAGTTGGCCCTGGTTCCTCCTAATGCAGGACAATCCCAGACCTCATGTGGCTGGAGTGTGTCAGCAGTTCCTGCAAGATGAAGGCATTGAAGCTATGGACTGGCCTGCCTGCTCCCCAGACCTGAATCCAATTGAATACATCTGGGACATCATGTCTCGCACCATCCACCAACATCACATTGCACGATAGACAGTCCAGGAGTTGGCGGATGCTTTAGTCCTGGTCTGGGAGGAGATCCCTCAGAAGACTACCCGCTGCCTCATCAGGAGCATGCCCAGATGTTGTAGGGAGGTCATACAGGCATGTGGAAGCCACACAAACTACTGAGCATCATTTCCTCGTCTTGAGGTATTTCCATTGAAGTTGGCTCAGCCTGTAACTTCATTTTCCACTTTGATTTTGAGCTTCATTCCAACTCCAGACCTCAGTGGGATATTAGCTGTGATTTAGGCTGATCATTTTTAGGTTTTTTCGTTCTCAACACATTCCAATATGTAATGAATAAAGATTTACAACTGGAATATTTCATTCAGTAATATCTAGGATGTGGGATTTAGTGTTCCCTTTATTTTTTTGAGCAATATATATATACAGTACAGACCAAAAGTTTGGACACACCTTCTCATTTCAAGATTTTTCCGTATTTTCATGACCATGAAAATTGTATAATCACACTGAAGGCATCAAAACTATGAATTAACACATGCGGAATTATATACTTAGCAAAAAAGTGTGAAACAACTGAAATTATGTCTTATATTCTAGGTTCTTCAAAGTACCCACCTTTTGCTTTGATGACTGCTTTGCACACTCTTGGCATTCTCTTGATGAACTTCAAGAGGTAGTCACTGGGAATGGTCTTCCAACAATCTTGAAGGAGTTCCCAGATATGCTTAGCACTTCTGGCCCTTTTGCCTTCACTTTGTGGTCCAGCTCACCCCAAACCATCTCACCAGCACCCCATCACTCTCCTTCTTGGTCAAATAGCCCTTACACAGCCTGGAGGTGTGTTTGGGGTCATTGTCCTGTTAAAAAATAAATGTTGGTCCAACTAAACGCAAACCGTATGGAATAGCATGCCGCAGCAAGATGCTGTGGTAGCCATGCTGGTTGAGTATGCCTTCAATTTTGAATAAATCCCCAACAGTGTCACCAGCAAAGCAACCTCATACCATCACACCTCCTCCTCCATGCTTCATGGTGAGAACCAGGCATGCAGAGTCCATCCGGTGGTGACACGGTGGTGGAACCAAAGATCTCAAATTTGGACTCATCAGACCAAAGCACTGATTTTCACTGGTCTAATGTCCATTCCTTGTGTTCTTTAGCCCAAACAAGTCTCTTATGAAGGCCTGCTGCACAAAGTCTCCTCTTAACAGTTGTTGTAGAGATGTGTCTGCTGCTAGAGCTCTGTGTGGCATTGACCTGGTCTCTAATCTGAGCTGCTGTTAACCTGCGATTTCTGAGTGACCGGCTGGTGACTCGGATAAACTTATCCTCAGAAGCCGAAGTGATTCTTGGTCTTCCTTTCCTGGGGCGGTCCTCATGTGAGCCAGTTTCTTTGTAGCGCTTGATGGTTTTTGCAACTGCACTTGGGGACACTTTCAAAGTTTTCCCAATTTTTCGGACTGACTGACATTCATTTCTTAAAGTAATGATGGCCACTCGTTTTTCCTTACTTAGCTGCTTTTTTCTTGCCATAATACAAATTCTAACAGTTTATTCAGTAGGACTATCAGCTGTGTATCCACCAGACTTCTGCACAACACAACTGATGGTCCCAACCTCATTTCTAAGGCAAGAAATCCCACTTATTAAACTTGACAGGGCACACCTGTGAAGTAAAAACCATTCCCGTAGACTACCTCTTGAAGCTCATCAAGAGAATGCCAAGAGTGTGCAAAGCAGTCATCAAAGCAAAAGGTGGCTACTTTGAAGAACCTAGAATTTAAGACATAATTTCAGATGTTTCACATTTTTGTTAAGTATATATTTCCACATGTGTTAATTCATAGCTTTGATGCCTTTCAGTGTGAATGTACAATTTTCATAGTCATGAAAATACAGAAAAATCTTAAAATGAGAAGGTGTGTCCAAACTTTTGGTCTGTACTATATATATAAATATATATATATATATATTGTAGCATGGCTAAAGGGTGTGTAGTCGACGGGAGGTATGTGCCACATAAGTGCCTTGTTGCTGTAATGTAGCCCGGAGTATTACTTTCTTGCACATAACCTTGTATATATATGTGTTTCAGGACCTGTGGTGATGTCAGACCACATGGCTAATCATGTGATAGATTACTGGGTGTGGTTAGTTCTATATAAGACTGGCTAATGCTTTACACAGCAGATATGTGTGGAGGTGGAACTCTCCTGAGTGTGTCAAGGCTCCAGGACTGAGCCGGAAGGACTGGACACTTGTTTTTCTTTTCCTGAGCCAAAGGCTATTTCCTTTCTGTTATTTTGCCATGTGGTTTATGATGCAATAAACCCTGTGAACTTTTCAAGGAACGTGCCTCCTGAGTCTCAGCCGTCGCACCTGAACGAGTGGAATCCCTACAATTGGTGATATACGTGCGGGCAGCGTTCCCAGCGGAGACGTAAGTCTATTTTGAATGTCCTGGGTCAAGTCTGTTGCAAGCCAGCAAGCATTGCCGGAGAAAATGGAGGACCTGCTGAAACACTTGGTCCAGATGCAGTCACAGCAGGAGCAAAGGCAGCAAAAGACCAACAGGCTGTTGATGCAGCAGATACAACAGAGCCAGCAGCAGATACAACAGAGCCAGCAGGAGCAACGGCAGAGCCAGCAGGAGCATCAGCAGCAGATGCAGCTTCTGGCAACCGCCATTCAGGGCAAGGCGAGCGCCCCAACCCCAGGTCTGGCTGATGACACCCACGTCCGGAAGACGGTAATACGCACATTGCAGAAAATGACTCCCGGGGATGATGTTGAGGCCTTCCTGACGGTGTTTGAGAGGGTCGCTGAGAGGGAAAAACTTCCGCCAGAGCAGTGGGCAGAAGTACTGGCGCCATACCTGACGGGAGAACCCCAGAAGGCGTACTATGATTTGACCTTGCAGGATGCCAAAGAGTATCACAAATTGAAAGCCGAGATTCTCGCACGTTTGGGGGTGACACTGACTGTCAGGGCACAGCAAGTTCACTGCTGGGCCTATCACCGGGACAAACCACCTCGTTCTCAAATGTTAGATCTGTTGCACCTGGTCCAGAAATGGCTGCAGCCAGAGTCATCTACACCTGCACAGATGGTAGAACGGGTGATGATGGATCGGTTTGTCCATTCCCTCCCGAGGCCTATACAGTCTTGGGTTGCCCAGGGTGATCCCCAGAATGCCGACGAGCTGATCGTACTGGTTGAGAGATACCAAGGGTTGGAAGGCTCCTTCGGGAGGCAGCCCATGCCGTACTGGGGGTCCCAGAAGGGAGCTGAGTCCCACAAAGGGGTGGTGCGTCCAAGGTCACAAAGGGCGGGGGAGGTGGTGCCCAAGGTCCCTACGGGTGATATTGTTTGTTGGAAGTGCCACGGGCCAGGACATATAGCTGCCCGTTTTTCCCAGACCACTGAGCAGATGGACTGCAGCATGGGACGCCGTTGTTCATACTATGCGTATCCAGCCTGCAGTGTGAACTCTCCGCCCAACGAGGGACCTCAAGCGTGTCCCGTAAAGGTGAACGGTCGAGCAGTAACGGCACTGTTAGACTCGGGGAGCCTAGTGACCCTGGTGAGGGCCACTTTTCCTCTCCACCTGCTCCCGGGAAAGAAGGTCGGAGTGCGGTGCATACATGGTGATGCAAAGGACTACCCTATGGCCAGGGTGGACATTAAAACGGCATGTGGCACTGAGTCCCACATAGTCGGCGTCGTTCAGGACTTGTTGCACCCTATAATTATTGGCCGGGATTTCTGTTTGTTTTGAGATTTGTGGGGAAAAGGTTCTGAGCTCCCTAGCAGGGAACCAGTGAACCCTGGAAGGGTGTCGCCACACCCAGAGGCAGACAGGTTTCCTTTTTGTGTTCTGTTGGGGATGAGGAGGAAGTATCCCCTACAGCTGACATTCTGGAGTTAGAGGTTACCGGTGAAAATTTTGGGACTGCCCAACCTGGGGTCCCCACTCTGAGGGAAGCCTTTAATAATGTCACAGTTATTGATGGGGTGGTACAGGAGCCGGGGGCAGACACAAGATTTCCCCATTTTCTGATGAGTGGGGAGTTGTTGTACCGGGTCATGAAAATAAGGGAGGAGTTGGTAGAGCAGTTGGTAGTGCCGGGTCTGTATAGACGGAAAGTGTTGGACATGGCCCATTCACACATCTTGGGTGGACACCTAGGGGTGGAAAAAACGCAGGAACGGGTTGTGCAGAGGTTCTATTGGCCTGGGTGTCACCGGGAAATAGTGAACTATTGCAGGTCCTGCCCTACATGTCAGCTAACTGCTCCTACTCCTCATTTCCGGAACCCCCTTGTGCCACTGCCCATTATTGAGGTACCGTTCGAGAGAATTGCCATGGACTTGGTCGGTCCCTTAGTTAAATCAGCGTGGGGCCATCAGTATATATTAGTCATCCTGGACTATGCCACACGCTATCCTGAGGCAATTCCCTTGAGAAATTCTTCCTCGAAGAGTATAGCCCGCGAGTTGGTCCATGTCTTTTCCCGGACAGGTCTGCCGAAGGAGATCCTGACTGACCAGGGGACACCTTTCATGAGCAAGGTGATGAGGGAGTTATGCAAAGCCCTGAAAATCTCCCAGTTGAGGACCTCGGTGTACCATCCCCAGTCAGATGGCCTTGTTGAGAGATTTAACAAGACACTGAAGAGCATGCTGAGAAAAGCTATAGAGAAAGACGGTAGAGACTGGGATTGTCTCTTACCCTATTTGATGTTTTCCATTCGTGAAGTTCCACAGGCCTCCACAGGGTTCTCACCGTTTGAGCTTCTATATGGCCGACATCCACGAGGACTCCTGGATATAGCCAAGGAAACCTGGGAAGCCGAAGTCACGCCCCACAGAAGCGTCATTGAACATGTGGCCCTGATGCAGCAGAGGATTGCAAAGGTGATGCCTATCGTGAAAGAACACCTTCTCCAAGCACAAGAAGCTCAGGCCAGGGTCTACAACCGGTCTGCAAGAGTGAGGCAGTTCAATCCGGGAGACCGAGTTCTTGTGTTAGTTCCAACGGTGGAAAGCAAGTTCTTGGCCAAATGGCAAGGGCCATATGAGGTTGTCGAGAAACTTGGTGAGGTAAATTATAAAATTCACCAACCAGGAAGACGGAAACCATTCCAAGTTTACCATGTCAACCTCATCAAGCCATGGCAAGATAGAGAGCCGACAGTAACTCTGTGATTGTTAAGCAACCCAGAAGGTGAGGCTGGAGCGGTTACTATAGCAGAGACGCTATCGAAGACCCAGAAACAGCAGTGCCGGGAGTTACTCCAGAAAAACAGGGACCTGTTTTCAGAATTGCCAGGATACACGAAGGTCATAGAGCACGAGGTCCTAACAGAGCCACATGTGCGGGTGAATGTGAAACCTTATCGTATTCCTGAGGCTCATCAAGAAGTTATCTCCAAGGAAGTGGAGCGTATGTTGAGGCTTGGAGTCATTGAGGAATCCAAGAGCGGTTGGTCGAGCCCAATTGTCCTGGTCCCAAAACCTGATGGAGAGTGGAGGTTTTGCAACGACTATCGGAAGTTGAATGAGGTCTCCAAGTTTGACGCCTATCCCATGCCCCGCGTTGATGAGCTAATCGAAAGGCTTGGGCACGCCAGATATATATCCACCTTGGATTTGACAAAGGGATATTGGCAGATCCCCATGGCACAGGAAGCCAAGGAGAAGACGGCCTTTTCGACACCTGATGGATGCTTCCCGTATGTCCGGATGCCGTTTGGCCTACAGGGAGCTCCGGCGACCTTCCAGAGGGCTATGGATAGAGTCCTTGCACTCCACAAGGCCTACGCTGCTGCGTACCTAGATGATATCGTCATCTTTAGCCCGGACTGGGAGAGTCATCTGGAGAAAGTCCAAGCGGTGTTTGATGCTATAAGAGAGGCCGGATTTACAATAAACCCAAAGAAGTGTGCCTTGGGTAAAGAAGAAGCTAAGTACCTTGGATACATAGTGGGTCATGGAGAAATAAAACCCCAAATCAGTAAAGTGGAGGCAATTCAAACATGGCCAAAACCAGTTTCCAAGAAGCAAGTTAAAGCCTTCCTGGGAATCGTAGGATATTACAGGAGGTTCATCCCAAACTTCGCCACGATGGCTGCGCCTCTGACTGACGTGCTAAAAGGGACAAAATCCGTAATGGTTAAGTGGTCCGAAGAAACAGAGTCAGCCTTCCAAGAAATTAAAGAGGCTTTGTGTAAGCAACCCATTCTGATGGCCCCAAACTTCAAGAAAGAGTTTATTCTTCAGACAGATGCCTCAGATGTTGGGGTGGGAGCAGTCCTTTCCCAAGAACTACATGGGGAGGAGCATCCTGTTCTCTATCTGAGTAGGAAGCTGTCCTCGTCTGAAAAGAACTACTCAGTCGTTGAGAAGGAGTGCTTGACCATAAAATGGGCAGTGGAAACATTACGGTACTATCTGCTGGGACGTAAATTTAGACTGATATCCGACCATGCCCCACTTAGGTGGATGAGGGAAACGAAGGGTAGAAATGCTAGAGTCACCCGTTGGTTCTTAGCCCTGCAGGACTTCAGTTTCCATGTGGAACATAGGGCCGGAAAGCTGCACGGTAATGCGGATGCCCTATCAAGAATCCCTTGTTTAGTGGGAGAAAGTGCCAAGCCCCACGGCTTTAGGCAGAGGGGGGAGGTATGTAGCATGGCTAAAAGGGTGTGTAGTCGACGGGAGGTATGTGCCACATAAGTGCCTTGTTGCTGTAATGTAGCCCGGAGTATTTCTTTCTTGCACATACCCTTGTATATATATGTGTTTCAGGACCTGTGGTGATGTCAGACCACATGGCTAATCATGTGATAGATTACTGGGTGTGGTTAGCTCTATATAAGACTGGCTAATGCTTTACACAGCAGATATGTGTGGAGGTGGAACCCTCCTGAGTGTGTCAAGGCTCCAGGACTGAGCCGGAAGGACTGGACACTTGTTTTTCTTTTCCTGAGCCAAAGGCTATTTCCTTTCTGTTATTTTGCCATGTGGTTTATGATGCAATAAACCCTGTGAACTTTTCAAGGAACGTGCCTCTTGAGTCTCAGCCGTCGCACCTGAGTGAGTGGAATCCCTACAATATATATATATATACACACACAACCAATGGCAAAAATAAAATTATGGAATCACAGGCCTTGAAGGATATTCGTTCAGTTGTTTAATTTTGTAGAAAAAAAGCAGATCACAGACATGGCACAAAACTAAAGTCATTTCAAATGGCTACTTTCCGGCTTTAAGAACCATTAAAAGAAATCAAGAGCAAAAATGTGTTATCAGTAGTGGTAACTTTTTTTTAACCAAGCATAGGGAAAAAATTATGGAATCACTCAATTTTGAGGAAAAAATTATGGAATTATGAAAAGCAAACAAGCAAAAAAAAAACCTCCAAAACATCACTAGTATTTTGTTGCACCACCTCTGGCTTATATAACAGCTTGCAGCCTCTAAGGCATGGACTTAACGAATGTCAAACAGTACTCTTAATCAATCTGGCTCCAACTTTCTCTGATTGCTGTTGCCATATCAGCTTTGCAGGTTTGAGCCTTGTCATGTACCATTTTCGTCAACTTCCACCAAAGATTTTCAATTGGAGTGAGATCCGAACTATTTGCAGGCCATGTCATTGACCTTATGTGTTTTTTCAAGGAATGTCTTCACAATTTTTGCTCTATGGCAGAATGCATAATCATCTTGAAAAATGATTTCATCATCCCCAAACATCCTTTCCATTGATGGGATAAGAAAAGTGTCCAAAATATCAACATAAACTTGTTCATTTATTGAAGATGTAATGACAGCCATCTCCCCAGTGCCTTTACCTGACATGCAGTCCCATATCATCAATGACTGTGGAAATTTGCATGTTATCTTCAGGCAGTCTTCTTTATAAATCTCATTGGAACGGCACCAAACAAAAGTTCCAAAAGATCATCACTTTGCCCAATGCAGATTCGTGATTCATCACTGAATATGACTTTCATCCAGTCATCCACAGTCCACGATTGCTTTTTCTTAGCCCATTGTAACCTTGTTTTTTTCTGTTTAGGTGTTAATGATGGCTTTCGTTTACCTTTTCTGTATGTAAGTAACATTTCCTTTAGGTGGCTTCTTACAGTTCGGTCACAGACGTTGACTCCAGTTTCCACCAATTCGTTCCTCTTTTGTTTTGTTATGCTTTTCCTGTTTTGGGGACATATTGCTTGAAGTTTCCGGTCTTGGTGATTTAATGTCTTCCTTGGTCTACCGGTATGATTGCCTTTAACAACCTTCCCATGTTGTTTGTATTTGGTCTAGATTTTAGACACAGCTGACTTTGAACAACCAACATCTTTTGCAACATTGTGTGATGATTTACCCTCTTTTAAGAGTTTGATAATCCTCTCCTTTGTTTCAATTGACATCTCTGGTGTTGGAGCCATGATTCATGTCAGCCCACTTGGTGCAACAGCTCACCAAGGTGTGATCACTCCTTTTTAGATGCAGACTAACGAGCAGATCTAATTTGATGCAGGTGTTATTTTGGGGTATGAAAATTTACAGGGTGATTCCATAATTTTTTCCTCAGAATTGAGTGATTCCATAATTTTCCCCTTGGTTAAAAAAGTAACCATTACTGACTACCACATTTTTTGTCCTTGATTTCGTTTAGTGTTTCTTAAAGCCAGAAAGTTGCTATTTGAAATGACTTTAGTTTTGTGCCATGTCTGTGATCTGCTTTTATCTACAAAATTAAACAACTGAATGAACATCCTCCAAGGCCGGTGGTATATAGCACAGACACATAGTATATTGCCCAGCCACGTAATATATTGCACAGCCACATAGTATATTGCCCAGCCATGTAATATATTGCACAGCCATGTAATATATTGCACAGACACATAATATATTGCAGCCGTGTAGTATATAGCCCAGACACGTAGTATATAGCACAGACACGTAGTATATTGCACAGCCACGTAATATGTTGCACAGCCATGTAGTATATTGCTGTCGTAGCTGTTTTTCGTTCTGACCCAAATGTCAGCTGACAGATCACCAGTGAGACCAAATTGTGGAGTTACGCCCATCATTTTACAAGCGCGCTTGGAGACAAAAAGACACCTCACATATATCCTGTGAGCAAGTCACTTTTATCTGAAGTAAAAGAGCAAGAAGCAATATTTTTTACCATTTACAATAAATGTAACTCAATTCATGTAGCCCCCACCATCACCCAGGGTCATACTGACCTTTAATCTCTCACGTACCAAATAACATGTTGTGACTGAATATTGAGAACATACATGATAAGAAGTATGGTCTCCTTGAAGCGGAGACACTAAGACTACTGCATCAACAGATTCTAGTAATTCTATCAATTAAAGGCAAGAGGCACTTAAAGGCAAACTATTAACCCTTCTATATCAATTTCCCCCTTTTGTAAATGGTATAACCTCTGCTACGGGGTCAGATGATGTCCACAAAGGAGCTACTGTCTCATGGGTCTAGTACCCACAAGGGGACTTCCTACCTGCTTCACCCATCCACCCTCAGTGTGGACACTCACCTCCCCAGTCAACAGTGGCCATACGGGGCCTATGATATACTACAGAATGTTCAGCCTCAGGGTTTTTTTTTTCTACACATACATTATTCCATAGCTTAGGTAATACATATATATACGTACACATGTAGAAGACCCTCTAATCACGGGGTCTAATTGTGCTAAGTAGTAAGCTATCGGTCTCTGTTTCTTTCCATGTTGTAGTCTCAGTACTGCGGTAGCATGTCCACCCTGCTCTGTGAAAAATAAGAAAAATGGCTGATCATAGTTTGGAATGTCTGATACAATGAGCAGCTTGAGAGAGTGGAAGGAGTCAATTGCTTCTTGAGTGAGATTGTAGGGTTCTGATGGCAAACAGTCATAGAGTGGGTGCATCATTTGTGAAGCAGACCTTATCCAAGGCCTACAGTAGGTCACCAAACCTAGAAAAGTGCGTAGATGCTGGTGTGACCTGGGTAAAGGGAGATTTGTATTGCCTGTTTTCTGTCTTCAGTCAGGTGTCTTGTACCTTCAGCAATACAATGTCCTAAAAATGTCACCTTTTGTTTGCAATACTGTAATTTGTCACGTGAGACTCTGCAACCCTTTTCTGCCAAAAAAAAAAACACAGCAAGGAAACTGTAGCTTCCAGACATCTGGTCCGGGCAGCAGAGCATGCATCCACGTACTGTAACATCATTAATAGCTCGTTAGTCATGAACTATTCTGTAAGTGTCAGGGGAACCCATGGGTCCTTTTTTTTTTTTTTTTTTCTTAATGGGATACAAAGGGGTGTTGCAGGGGGAATGTCTCTGCACTAGAATCCCTGCCTTAACATACTCTTTAATATTCCTGCTCAGGTCCATTGATCTGACTAGACTTAAGGGGTATTGCCTTAACCAAAGAGGAGTGATTACTTCTCGTGATTTATCATGACAGGGGGAATGGGCAGCCGACCCATATCAGATTTTCCCCTTGCCCAAACGGTGTCTGGTACCTGTTTTCCCTGTCCTCAGACATTCTGGTGTCAGGTGTTACTTTCACTACTCTTGCCATATACACCATTTCTGCAATATTACACAAGTGTTTATACACATTAATGTCCAAATATTTATACCCGTATTTGATTGGGTAGAGTACCCCTTAAAAAAACTAAATTTGATTCACATAATGTTACCAAAAGAAAATTATATATATAATTACGAAAGATACAGAGTCATAAAACGGGGGAGCACAATGCCATAGGCCACAGCAAAGCACAAGCTTATTCTAAGAAAGTAGCAGCCCTATATAAATCCATAACTAACAGTTCCAAATACAAAAAGAAGGGATTTGAAAAATACCAAATATCGATGTCAGTTGCCTGCGATAAGGTATAAGAACTGGAAAAGACAAATAAACAGTTACTATGGTTTGAGCCAATATAATGAATGTCTAAAAAACTATATATCATATGAAGACAACCTAGAAATACACAGTCACTATACCATCTTGTGTAAGGAAACTACTAAAACTGGCAAATGAATGGAATTAAGTGTAACTACAATAGGGCATGATTTACCTGTGGTATAATGTGCACGTGGAAGACCCTGGCGTCCCTCTGCCACAAGTGTTTATATGAAAAGGGGACTTGTGACTGTAATACCCTCAGGAGAGTACTGTATAGTGCCTAGACAGCACTCAACTCTGCTCCCAGCAAATTCATAGGAGAATTGTCACTAACAATAAGTTTGTAAGCACCTCTTGGCTGTCTCGTGACTCTAGTCTTTTCTTGTTTAGTCATAGGGGCTTCAGTCGCTTGTCCCCCTACCCTCACGTATTCCACAGTTTCGTCAGTAATCATGTCTGGCAGTATCAAGTCTTTGTGTACTAGTCCCAGCTGCCCCAGTGTCGGTCAAGAATTCTGTCTATTTCCCTCCCAGCATTGGTATGGTGGTCATCAAAGCAGGACCAGGTCTGGAGGGGACAAGATCAGGGCACACATTTGTCGCTGGGTTGTCAGTTTCCTAGTCTGAAGGTGAAGGAGGTGGAAGATTGGTCTGAGTGTCTATTTTCTCCACAATTCCAGCACTTCACTGTTTCTAAGTCCTTAGGTCCCTTACTACGTCTCTTCTGTTTTCCTCGTTTTCCAGCATACATGACACGTCGTCTTATTGTCCTAGTTTCTTCAACTCCTTTAGCAACCTTTAGGAGGTCTTTGGATCTACATTTCTCCATTTAGGTCTGGCTGTCTGTACTGCGTCTCATAAGCCTTTTGTCATACCGTCAATGAATGTATTTACCAATATTTTAACATCGAGTGGGTTTACTGGACTGTACCCCATGTCTGCCCATTTCAGCTGTAACCGTCCAGAGTACATCTCTACTCTCTCTCCTTAAGTCACATCTGTAAAAGTCTTAATTTTCATCCTAGTACGTCACCTGCTTTGGTGCTCACCAACCCTCTAGGTCTGCTCAGGTGCACTTATACGTCCAGCATATTGTCTTTGTCTGTAAAATGGGAAAGGTTTATTCTCAGGGTCAGCCAATTATTTTAGCGTAGCTAGCTAGTCAGAGGGCTTCCAGGGATAATACTCCTGTATCTGTCTTACACTACTTAATATGGTTGGTTCTCTGGTGGTGGGGGTGACTAGAAGACCGGTTGGGGGTGACATGACATGCTGGCCTACAGCTCCTTCCCAAAAGGATTACTGTCAGCTTACTCCCTAAAGTTAATGTCCCCACTACCCACTAACCACAATCCTGTGTCAGCTTCTTATGTCACTACATGTGATCTTGTCTAGAGAGGATTCAGTGTAATTCACTTAGGTTGGGTTACATCACAGATCATACAAGTATTTCTCCAGTCTGGGTTTGTCTGACCGCAATGTTTACAAGTCCATCTGTCTTGTCTTGGTCTCTGGTTATACAAAGGTATGACCGTAGCAGTAATGTGTCGGTCATAGTCGGACTTTTAAGCATCAAAACATTCATAATACACCTTACTTCCGTCCTGCTGCACTCTCTCAGATGCCATTTATTCACATGCTATTTTCCTCATTTGTCTGTGCCTTTTTGAACATCCAAACATCCATCCACTCAGTGGCATTTTTGCCTGTTTCAATATTGGTCTCACATCTTTCACTGCTTCCTTTTTCCAATCTGTACAGCGGTTTTTGGATCCCATTGGGGGCCCTGACTGCACACAGAATAAGTTGCCCATGGCTTCAACTTATCCGCTCAACAACACCGAGCAGGTTCCCTACCTACCACTCGGTGGCACCGAGCAGGTGCACTACCTACCACTCGGTGGACTTAAAGGATTTTACCAAGCAGGTTCACTACCTACCACTCAGTAAATCAGCTGGCTAGCACAGCTCCATGGACGGCAAGGTTACACCACCTAATGCCGTAGACTGACTGTAGCAGGTTACTCCGTACACTACATCAGCCGTGCAGTTGGCTACCTCCTCTGTTGATCCTCAATTCGCTATATCAATCACTCAACTTGAAGCAGGAGAATCTTTTCAATCACTTACAAATTTTCCTCTATACTAGGCACAATTCTACCTTTTTCAATTTCCAACTTCAATTGTACAACATTCCCTTTTTCTTCAATACCTACAGTACTTATTGCTTTAAACACAAATCTCTCAGCGTGTACTAATCCAAAGACAGAGAAACTTTAGAATGCAGCTATGTGGCCCCCCTTCCTCTGGCCCACAGCACAAAAGGGAGAAATGTCAAGCAAGTCGCGCAGGGGCTTAGCTTACCCCTCCCATCAGCTATTTCGCGCTGATAAGAGCTTGGTGAGTCTTACACACACAGAAACAGAATGCAGCAGTTTTCAGACTTAATCTCTACAAAACATTCATTCTCTCGGAATTAAAAACAGTTTCTCTATACAGGCAGATCACTGCATAACTTGAATAAGCTGATTCTGACCGCGTCCAGCCAAAACACATATAGAAACTTATCCAATGTCAAACCACACATAACACAGGTTTCACTGAATCTCAGATGTAAATTAAATGTACATTAAAAATATCCACAACTCATTCATCCTGGACAATTAACAACAGGTAGATAAGTAATTATACTTATGTGATCACTCATACATACATGCTCATTCAGGGATTGTTGTTTCTTTTCCTTTCACTTTCAATTGATTTTTACAAGAAGAAAATCCCTTATCTCAATCACTCCACCTAATGCAGCTCAAACTGCGCTGAATAATGTCTTCTGTCACATACAGAGGACCACACCTAACGGAACCCCTAATCAATCAGGCATTTACTTATTTATCCCTTATACTCATTTACTGTTATGATGAGGTAATTCAGTACCACAATGGACATAGAAGTCAGAGCACATACAGTGATCTGACAATAACCCAAAAACATAGAACGAGCTCTGAGACGTGGGAACTCTGCTGACCGCAATCCCTAATCCTCTCCAACCACACTAGAGGCAGCCTTGGATTGCGCCTAACGCTCCCTATGCAACTCGGCACAGCCTGAGAAACTAGCTAGCCTGAAGATAGAAAATAAGCCTACCTTGCCTCAGAGAAATACCCCAAAGGAAAAGGCAGCCCCCACATATAATGACTGTGAGTTAAGATGAAAAGACAAACGTAGAGATGAAATAGATTTAGCAAAGTGAGGCCCGACTTACTAAACAGAGCGAGGATAGGAAAGGTAACTTTGCGGTCAACACAAAACCCTACAAACAACCACGCAAAGGGGGCAAAAAGACCCTCCGTACCGAACTAACGGCACGGAGGTACACCCTCTGCGTCCCAGAGCTTCCAGCAAGCAAGAAAAAACAAAAGACAAGCTGGACAGAAAAAAACAGCAAACAAAATAGCAAAGCAGAACTTAGCTATGCAGAGCAGCAGGCCACAGGAACGATCCAGGAGGAAACAGGTCCAATACTAGAACATTGACTGGAGGCCAGGATCAAAGCACTAGGTGGAGTTAAATAGAGCAGCACCTAACGACTTCACCACATCACCTGAGGAAGGAAACTCAGAAGCCGCAGTACCACTCTCCTCCACCAACGGAAGCTCACAGAGAGAATCAGCCGAAGTACCACTTGTGACCACAGGAGGGAGCTCTGCCACAGAATTCACAACAGTACCCCCCCCTTGAGGAGGGGTCACCGAACCCTCACCAGAGCCCCCAGGACGACCAGGATGAGCCATATGAAAGGCACGAACAAGATCGGGAGCATGGACATCAGAGGCAAAGACCCAGGAATTATCTTCCTGAGCATAACCCTTCCACTTAACCAGATACTGGAGTTTCCGTCTTGAAAGACGAGAATCCAAAATCTTCTCCACAATATACTCCAACTCCCCCTCCACCAAAACCGGGGCAGGAGGATCAACAGATGGAACCATAGGTGCCACGTATCTCCGCAACAATGACCTATGGAATACGTTATGTATGGAAAAAGAATCTGGAAGGGTCAGACGAAAAGACACAGGATTAAGAACCTCAGAAATCCTATACGGACCAATGAAACGAGGTTTAAACTTAGGAGAGGAAACCTTCATAGGAATATGACAAGAAGATAACCAAACCAAATCCCCAACACGAAGTCGGGGACCCACACAGCGTCTGCGATTAGCGAAACGTTGAGCCTTCTCCTGGGACAAGGTCAAATCGTCCACTACATGAGTCCAAATCTGCTGCAACCTGTCCACCACAGTATCCACACCAGGACAGTCCGAAGACTCAACCTGCCCTGAAGAGAAACGAGGATGGAACCCAGAGTTGCAGAAAAACGGCGAAACCAAGGTAGCCGAGCTGGACCGATTATTAAGGGCGAACTCAGCCAAAGGCAAAAAGGACACCCAGTCATCCTGATCAGCAGAAACAAAGCATCTCAGATATGTTTCCAAGGTCTGATTGGTTCGTTCGGTCTGGCCATTAGTCTGAGGATGGAAAGCCGAGGAAAAAGACAAGTCAATGCCCATCCTACCACAAAAGGCTCGCCAAAACCTCGAAACAAACTGGGAACCTCTGTCAGAAACGATATTCTCTGGAATGCCATGTAAACGAACCACATGCTGGAAGAACAATGGCACCAAATCAGAGGAGGAAGGTAATTTAGACAAGGGTACCAAATGGACCATCTTAGAGAAGCGATCACAGACCACCCAAATGACTGACATCTTTTGAGAGACGGGAAGATCTGAAATAAAATCCATAGAGATATGTGTCCAAGGCCTCTTCGGGACCGGCAAGGGCAAAAGCAACCCACTGGCACGAGAACAGCAGGGCTTAGCCCGAGCACAAATCCCACAGGACTGCACAAAAGAACGCACATCCCGCGACAGAGATGGCCACCAAAAGGATCTAGCCACTAACTCTCTGGTACCAAAGATTCCAGGATGACCAGCCAACACCGAACAATGAACCTCAGAGATAACTTTATTCGTCCACCTATCAGGGACAAACAGTTTCTCCGCTGGGCAACGATCAGGTTTATTAGCCTGAAAGTTTTGCAGCACCCGCCGCAAATCAGGGGAGATGGCAGACACAATTACTCCCTCTTTGAGGATACCCGCCGGCTCAGATAAACCCGGAGAGTCGGGCACAAAACTCCTAGACAGAGCATCCGCCTTCACATTTTTAGAGCCCGGAAGGTACAAAATCACAAAGTCAAAACGGGCAAAAAACAGCGACCAATGAGCCTGTCTAGGATTCAACCGCTTGGCAGACTCGAGATAAGTCAAGTTCTTATGATCAGTCAAGACCACCACGCGATGCTTAGCTCATTCAAGCCAATGACGCCACTCCTCGAATGCCCACTTCATGGCCAGCAATTCTCGATTGCCCACATCACAATTTCGCTCAGCAGGCGAAAACTTCCTGGAAAAGAAGGCACATGGTTTCATCACAGAGCAATCAGAGCTTCTCTGCGACAAAACAGCCCCTGCTCCAATCTCAGAAGCATCAACCTCGACCTGGAATGGAAGCAAAGCATCTGGTTGACACAACACAGGGGCAGAAGAAAAACGACGCTTCAACTCTTGAAAAGCTTCCACAGCAGCAGAAGACCAATTGACCACATCAGCACCCTTCTTGGTCAAATCGGTCAATGGTTTAGCAATACTAGAAAAATTGCAGATGAAGCGACGATAAAAATTAGCAAAGCCCAGGAACTTTTGCAGACTTTTCAGAGATATCGGCTGAGTCCAATCATAGATGGCTTGGACTTTAACAGGATCCATCTCGATAGTAGAAGGGGAAAAGATGAACCCCAAAAATGAAACCTTCTGAACACCAAAGAGACACTTTGATCCCTTCACAAACAAATAATTAGCATGCAGGACCTGAAACACCGTTCTGACCTGCTTCACATGAGACTCCCAATCATCCGAGAAGATCAAAATGTCATCCAAGTACACAATCAGGAATTTATCCAGGTACTCTCGGAAGATGTCATGCATAAAGGACTGAAACACTGATGGAGCATTGGCAAGTCCGAATGGCATTACTAGATACTCAAAATGGCCCTCAGGCGTATTAAATGCAGTTTTCCATTCATCGCCTCGCTTAATACGCACAAGATTATACGCACCACGAAGATCTATCTTGGTGAACCAACTGGCCCCCTTAATCCGAGCAAACAAATCAGATAACAACGGCAAGGGGTACTGAAATTTAACCGTGATCTTATTTAGAAGGCGGTAATCTATGCAAGGTCTCAGCGAACCATCCTTCTTGGCTACAAAAAAGAACCCTGCTCCTAATGGCGACGATGATGGGCGAATATGCCCCTTCTCCAAGGACTCCTTCACATAACTCCGCATAGCGGCATGCTCAGGCACAGACAAATTAAACAGTCGACCTTTTGGGAATTTACTACCAGGAATCAAATCGATAGCACAATCACAATCCCTATGCGGAGGTAGGGTATCGGACTTGGGCTCATCAAATACATCCCGGTAATCAGACAAGAACTCTGGAACCTCAGAAGGGGTGGATGATGAAATAGTCAGAAATGGGACATCACCATGTACCCCCTGACAACCCCAGCTGGACACAGACATGGATTTCCAATCTAATACTGGATTATGGACTTGTAGCCATGGCAACCCCAACACGACCACATCATGCAGATTATGCAACACCAGAAAGCGAATAACCTCCTGATGTGCAGGAGCCATGCACATGGTCAGCTGGGTCCAGTACTGAGGCTTATTCTTGGCCAAAGGCGTAGCATCAATTCCTCTCAATGGAATAGGACACTGCAAGGGCTCCAAGAAAAACCCACAACGCCTAGCATACTCCAAGTCCATCAAATTCAGGGCAGCGCCTGAATCCACAAATGCCATGACAGAATACGATGACAAAGAGCAGATCAAGGTAACGGACAAAAGAAATTTTGACTGTACCGTACCAATGGTGGCAGACCTAGCGAACTGCTTAGTGCGCTTAGGACAATCAGAGATAGCATGAGTGGAATCACCACAGTAGAAACACAGCCCATTCAGACGTCTGTGTTCTTGCCGTTCAGCTCTGGTCAAAGTCCTATCGCACTGCATAGGCTCAGGTTTAAGCTCAGGTAATACCGCCAAATGGTGCACAGATCTACGCTCACGCAAGCGTCGACCGATCTGAATAGCCAAAGACATAGACTCATTCAAACCAGCAGGCATAGGAAATCCCACCATGACATCCTTAAGGGCTTCAGAGAGACCCTTTCTGAAAATAGCTGCGAGCGCACCTTCATTCTATTGAGTGAGTACGGACCACTTTCTAAATTTCTGACAATATGCCTCTATATCATCCTGAGCCTGACACAGAGCCAGCAAATTCTTCTCTGCCTGATCCACTGAATTAGGTTCATCGTACAGCAATCCGAGCGCCAGGAAAAACGCATCGATATTACTTAATGCAGGATCTCCTGGCGCAAGAGAAAATGCCCAGTCCTGAGGGTCGCCACGTAAAAAAGAAATAATGATCAATACTTGTTGAACTGGGTCACCAGAGGAGCGAGGTTTCAAGGTCAGAAATAGTTTACAATTATTTTTGAAACTCAGAAATTTAGTTCTATCTCCAAAAAACAAATCAGGAATAGGAATTCTTGGTTCTAACATAGATTTCTGATCAATAGTGTCTTGAATCTTTTGTACTCTTGCCGAGAGCTGATCCACACATGAAGACAGACCTTTAATGTCCATCGCTACACCTGTGTACTGAACCACCCAAATGTCTAGGGGAAAATAAAGGCAAAACACAGTACAGAGAAGAAAAAATGGTCTCAGAACTTCTTTTTTCCCTCTATTGAGAATCATTAGTACTTTGGGCCTCCAGTACTGTTATGATGAGGTAATTCAGTACCACAATGGACATAGAAGTCAGAGCACATACAGTGATCTGACAATAACCCAAAAACATAGAACGAGCTCTGACACGTGGGAACTCTGCTGACCGCAATCCCTAATCCTTTCCAACCACACTAGAGGCAGCCGTGGATTGCGCCTAACGCTCCCTATGCAACTCGGCACAGCCTGAGAAACTAGCTAGCCTGAAGATAGAAAATAAGCCTACCTTGCCTCAGAGAAATACCCCAAAGGAAAAGGCAGCCCCCACATATAATGACTGTGAGTTAAGATGAAAAGACAAACGTAGAGATGAAATAGATTTAGCAAAGTGAGGCCCGACTTACTAAACAGAGCGAGGATAGGAAAGGTAACTTTGCGGTCAACACAAAACCCTACAAACAGCCACGCAAAGGGGGCAAAAAGACCCTCCGTACTGAACTAACGGCACGGAGGTACACCCTCTGCGTCCCAGAGCTTCCAGCAAGCAAGAAAAAACAAAAGACAAGCTGGACAGAAAAAAACAGCAAACAAAATAGCAAAGCAGAACTTAGCTATGCAGAGCAGCAGGCCACAGGAACGATCCAGGAGGAAACAGGTCCAATACTAGAACATTGACTGGAGGCCAGGATCAAAGCACTAGGTGGAGTTAAATAGAGCAGCACCTAACGACTTCACCACATCACCTGAGGAAGGAAACTCAGAAGCCGCAGTACCACTCTCCTCCACCAACGGAAGCTCACAGAGAGAATCAGCCGAAGTACCACTTGTGACCACAGGAGGGAGCTCTGCCACAGAATTCACAACAATTTACTCACCTGTCATCTCATTCAGAGTTCTCATAGAGATACATACATACAAGGTTCACACAGCCTGCCTATTTTGCACTTTGGAATTAACACAACTCTATATAACAAAAACTGCAGCAGTGTCCACTGACACTCTGAAAGCACTTTAAGGCCAAACAACAAAAACCACGGCCTTATACAAAATACAGCTTCATATAATGAACTGCCAATCCAAAATGACCAAAATAACAACACTGCACAGAGTCTATCCCAGCTCTGTATTACACACTACGCAAATACACAACCAATTAGGATACTGACAAATGATACAGATAACAATTATCATCTTATAACTCTATTATTCAACTCTCATACGGACATAAATAGACAAAACACAAAACTCACTGGTGATGTGGATTCTTTGAACCATGCTCGCAGCCTTTTACCCAGAGGTATGGAGAGATCCAGATGAGAGATTGCAGGTGCAAAACAGGTTTGTAAGAATAACATTTCTCACCTTGCTGCAGCTGGTGTTTTGCATGTCCAATCTCCCAGAAGCTCCCCGATACGGATTCCGAATAGGCTGGATACACGGCCCCGGTTGGGCGCCAAAACTGTCGTAGCTGTTTTTCATTCTGACCCAAATGTCAGCTGACAGATCACCCGTAAGACCAAATTGTGGAGTTACGCCCATCATTTTACAAGCGCGTTTGGAGACAAAAAGACACCTCACACATATCCTGTGAGCAAGTCACTTTTATCTGAAGTAAAAGAGCAAGAAGCAATATTTTATACCATTTACAATAAATGTAACTCAATTCATGTAGCCCCAACCATCACCCAGGGTCATACTGACCTTTAATCTCTCACGTACCAAATAACATGTTGTGACTGAATATTGAGAACATACATGATAAGAAGTATGGTCTCCTTGAAGCGGAGACACTAAGACTACTGCATCAACAGATTCTAGTAATCCTAACAATTAAAGGCAAGAGGCACTTAAAGGCAAACTATTAACCCTTCTATATCATTGCCCAGCCACGTAATATATTGCACAGCCACGTAGTATATTGCACAGCCACGTAATATATTGCACAGCCATGCAGTATATAGCACAGCCACATAGTATATAGCACAGAGACGTATTATATAACACTGCCCATGCAGTATATAACACAGGCCACATAGTATAGAGCACAGCGATGTAGTATATTGCCCAGCCACGTAATATATACCACAGCCACGTAGTATATAGCACAGCCCACATAGTATATAGCACAGAGATGCAGTATATAACACAGCCCACGCAGTATATAGCAATGTGGGCACCATATCCCTGTTAAAAAAATTATTAAAATAAAAAATAGTTATGTCTTTTTTCGGCCTTACTAACTATGTTACTATTGTATCATACAATTATTAGGTTCTGTAGAAGGACGTAGATCTGGGGATTTATTATGATGGAATATAGGCTGAACTGGATGGACAAATGTCTTTTTTCGGCCTCACTAACTATGTTACTATTGTATCATATACTCACCCTCCGTCGGCTCCCAGGATCCAGCCCAGGCGTGTACCAATGCTCCGCGCGACGCTCCAGTCCCAACAGTGCATTGCAGTCTCGTAAGATGATGACATAGCGGTCTCGCGAGACTGCTATATCATCATCTCGCAAGACCGCAATGCATGGACCGGTCACCGGAGCGTCGCGAGGAGCAGGAAAGGCCTGGGCTGGATCCGGGGGGGCCATCAGAGGGTGAATATATAATGATTTTTTATTATTATTATTTTTAACATTAGATCTTTTTACTATTGATGCTGCATAGGCAGCATCAATAGTAAAAAGTTGGTCATACAGGATTAATAGCAGGGTTAACAGATTGTGTTACACCGCTGCATAACGCGGTCCGTTAAGGCTGCCATTAACCCTGTGTGAGCGTTAACTGGAGGGGAGTATGGAGCGGGCACTGACTGCAGGGGAGTAGGGAGCAGCCATTTTGCAGCTGGACTGTGCCCATTGCTGATTGGTCGTGGCCGTTTTGCCGTGACCAATCAGCAACATGGGATTTCCGTGACAGACAGACAAACAGACAGACAGAAAGACAAACAGACGGAAATGCCCCTTAGACAATTATATATATATATATATATCTATATATGTAATTGTCTAAGGGTTTTTCCGTCTGTCTGTCTGTCTGTCTTTCTGTCTGTCTGTCTGTCCTGGAAATCCCGTGTCTCTGATTGGTCAAGGCCGCCAGGCCTCGACCAATCAGCGACGGGCACAGTATCGACGTAGAAATCCCGCGTCTCTGATTGGTCGAGGCCGCCAGGCCTCGACCAATCAGCGACGGGCACAGCGACGATGATGTCATAAAGGACGTAGACATCCCACGTCTCTGATTGGTCGAGGCCGCCAGACCTCGACCAATCAGCAACGGGCACAGCGACGATGATGTCATAAAGGACGTAGACATCCCACGTCTCTGATTGGTCGAGGCCGCCAGACCTCGACCAATCAGCAACGGGCACAGCGACGATGATGTCATAAAGGACGTAGAAATCCCACGTTTCTGATAATAAATTCCTAGCAACCGGATCTCAATTAGAATAAACCTGTAACATCAAAATCCCTGTTCAAACTTGGTGTTGGAACAGGTTATTCTTAACAGGAGAGGTGGGGACTTGATCAAGAAATTATTAGAGAGAGAGGCATTTTGGATCCATTCGCTACAAAGCATGGAACCAAGGGGTTTGAACAGGGATTTTGATGTTACGGGTTTATTCTAATTGAGATCCGGTTGCTAGGAATTTATTATCATTAAGGATTACCACTCAGTTGGTATTTCATATTACCCTGTGCCCCCTTAATAATATCCCATTTCTCTTTCTATTACAATTTTGTTATGATTTATACTGTTCAATTATGATGGTTATGGCATCCACAAGTCCTGTAATTATAATGCATATTTTTATTTTATATTGCCACTGGGACTTTAATTCTTGTATTGTCTCTATTCTGTATATGTGACATGTTTTCTGTTTTTCCTAGGTGACTACCTGATATACTGATTAGACATAGTTACCTTCTGCCAGTTCCAGCGATGAAGAATCCCCCCTCTGTACCACCTCCCTTCCTCTTGTTTGCGTTCCACTTGCGTCTCACAGAGCACTTCCGTTTACGCCGGGGACTCCGATGACTCATTTCCTGGTCTTTCCCTTAGAGTACCAGGATTGTACGCACTTCACGTCATAAGGGGGCGACGGTTGATCGTCTCATCAGCGACGCTACGCTTTGCACATTATTAGGGGACTCTGTTTGCATTCCATTTGCGTCCCGGTGACACGGCAACGTCATCTTTACCACCCGGTTTCCGGCCTAAGTACTATATATACACGTGCATATGCACGCTTTACTCATGGCGCCGTTTTCTTTTGGTCGTTCACCTATCTTATAGCGCCGGGTTCGGGACGCACTTCTAATCGCTGGTAAGCACTATATCTCACTTTCTTTTTTAAGCGTTTTTTTTCTTTTTTTCAGTGTTGTATCGACCTAGATTTTTGTTACACTTGTATGTGTAGATAGATTTCTTACTTTCCACGGTTGTGGTTTTTCACACAAGGTATTTTCATTCACAGATATTGCCTTGAAAAAATATATACATTCCTAGCTGACATAGGGGTAAGAATGTTTTTCTATTCAGTTTACCAGTGGAATTGGAATCTTTGTTAATAAAGCATTTATTTTCTATATGAACCTCTTAGTGTCACTCAACAGATTTATAGGCTGTGTTATTGTGGAGGAAGTCACGAGTTGTAGTATTTTTCTACCATAGAGTTAGGAGTAATTGACACAGTTCTTTTGCTGAATTGGAGTTTCTCTTTTGTGGTTTATGTTTATTCTGTTATATCCATGAAGTGTCTAATATGGATGTGATCTAATCTATATTATGCAACTGTTTTTTCTTTTTGTATATTTTAGTCTGACGAAGGTCAATGTTTTGACCGAAACGTTACTACACTACTACTGTCTGCATGGAAATATATTGTACATTAAAACTAATTACTAAATAAACTTTATGAGTGCCAAAAGCATATTTTTTGTTCATGACAGAACGGGGGCGCAGGATAGCAGCATATGAAAGAACGGGGGCGCAGGATGGGAGCAGCACATGACAGAACGAGGGCGCAGGATGGAAGCAGCACATGACAGAACGGGGGCGCAGGATGGCAGCAGCACATGACAGAACGGGGGCGCAGGATGGGAGCAGCACATGACAGAACGGGGGTGCAGGATGGAAGCAGCACATGACAGAATGGGGGCGCAGGATGGGAGCAGCACATGACAGAACGGGGGTGCAGGATGGCAGCAGCACATGACAGAACGGGGGTGCAGGATGGAAGCAGCACATGATAGAACGGGGGTGCAGGATGGAAGCAGCACATGACAGAATGGGGGCGCAGGATGGGAGCAGCACATGACAGAACGGGGGCGCAGAATGGAAGCAGCACATGACAGAACGGGGGTGCAGGATGGAAGCAGCACATGACAGAACGGGGCGCAGGATTGGAGCAGCACATGACAGAACGGGGGCGCAGAATGGAAGCAGCACATGACAGAACGGGGGTGCAGGATGGAAGCAGCACATGACAGAACGGGGTGCAGGATGGGAGCAGCACATGACAGAACGGGGGTGCAGGATGGAAGCAGCACATGACAGAACGGGGTGCAGGATGGGAGCAGCACATGACAGAATGGGGACGCAGGATGGGAGCAGCCAGTGACAGAATGGAGGCGCAGGATGGGTGCAGCACATGTCATAATGGAGGCGCAGGATGGGTGCAGCACATGTCAGAATGGGGGCGCAGGATGGGAGCAGCACATTTCAGAATGGGGGCGCAGGATGGGAGCAGCACATGACAGAATGGGGGCGCAGGATGGGTGCAGCACATGACAGGATGGGGGCGCAGGATGGAGCAGCTCATGACAGGATGGGGACGCAGGATGGAGCAGCACAAGACAGGATGGGGACGCAGGACGGAGCAGCACATACCAGGATGGAGACCATATACCAATATAAATGCTCGCCACCCTGGCGTAGAACGGGTTCAATGGCTAGTATATATATATATATATATGTATATATATATATATACATATATATATATATAGATAGATAGATAGATAGATAGATAGATAGATTGAGACAGCACAACTCATAATGGTAATGCAGCACAGGAGACATGGTTTCTTGGCCTCTATAAATTTCAATTGAATGTTTGTCCGAGAACACACATTCAACTGAAAAGCATTTTGGATGTTGACAGCCCCCAGGACTGGGCCATGATCATCACAGGGGATGCGGTGCCTGCGTGACGCATGAAACATCCTCAGGGGCTGCATGTTTGAGACCCCAGGTTAAACCTTTATTTGTAAAATGGCACGAATGACTTCACTGGTACGCCATGATTGGATCCTGTACAGATGATTATTCATTTTCAGGAGCTGTTTGTGATACATTATAATCTCTTTACATTTCTGGAAAGGTGAAGTAAGAAAATTGGTATATTTATTTATTATATTCTATATTTTTGTGAAAAAGGTCATGTTCAATTAACAAGTACTAATTTTATTGGCTTTTTAAAATCATGATAAATACAAGTTTTCTGAAGCAAATCGCTTAAAAAAAAAATCGAAAACCGTCTGCAAAGAGCAACTGTTCTTTTTATGTAACATCTGTTAGGGCATGTGTTACATGTTGTGTTAAATAGCCCTTAAAATGTGATCCTTTTTTAATGACTTCAGTAATTCTTTTGTACTTTTGTGGCAAACCTTTCATTACTTAATCTTTATTGCACAACTAAAACTGTTCATTCTGAATACAAAACATTGTAAACTTGCTTATTTTTAGAATGGTGACTCCAGATGCTGTCACCCACTCCAGGGCACAAATCAGTAAGAAGACTAAGAACATCTTTAAGTAATTCACAGTTCCTGTATAGACCCCATAGAATCATATACATTCTATGGGGTTACAGTGAAATAAAATATTCATATCAACTCTGTTCTGCTTTAATCACTTATTAAGCTAGAATCAACACATCCATTTTCTTGTCATTAAAGTATACACTTGTTCTGTTTCCAAATTCCTCATATTTTGCATCCATTGCAAGTAATGAGGTTTTTGAAATTCCATTCATGGTCATTGAATTTTTTTTGTAAAAAGCAGACATTTCAGTACTGTATAAACCAATCTATAAATGTAGAGTAATTAAGATTTTAGATGAAAAGAATTTATACTTGGTTATTGGCTATAGATGTGCATGCCCTTGGTAATTTACTGTCATGGCCAAACGTTTTGAGACTGACACTAATTTTGGTTTTGACAATGTTTGGTGCTTCAGTGTATTTAGATATTTTATCCAGATGTTTCTAGGGCTACTGTAGTACAATTATAGACATTACACAGGTTTTTATACTTATTATCAAATACATCATGTTTATGTAAAAACTTAATATTAACAGTGTGAACTCTTATTTTTCAAGACTTATACAACTCTCCCTGAATGATGGATTCAGCTTCTGTGTCCCAGTCTGCAACAAATTTTTGCCTAATCAGAGCTTGGAGTTCTTGCTTAATCCCTTTAGCTATACACATCATCATCAGGGGGAAAGACTAGTGATGAGCAAGTGTGCTCGTTACTCGAGTTTTCCAAGCAGGCTCGGGTGTTCTCCGAGTATTTTGGGCGTGTTCATAGATTATGTTTGGGTCCCTGCAGCTGCATGATTTTGGCTGCCAGACAGCCTAAATACATCTGGACAGCGCTGGACTGGGACTAAAATTCAGCCCTGGCATTTGAAGTTACACAGGCCCACTTGTCACATGGTGACTGTGAAATATCTTTGTACACTTGTAGGTTACAAGAAGTGAGGGGAGTGTAACACTGAGGGGTATGTCCTACACTGTCTAATATTAAAACCTTACCATGTGTCAATGTTGACCTCAGTGTGAATAAGGGAAGACAAAAGGACTGGGCCCAACCAGTGAAACACCAGACTGGGAAAGCCTTATATATAGTCTTTAGCTCAGAAACAGGGAGGCCATACCCCGGCTTGCACAGAATGCAACAATGCAGAGAAAAAAACACAAAAATTGAGCTTAACTTGAGTTGGTACACATGCAGTGTGATATTAGACACATGGTAATTAGTGTTGAGCGATACCGTCCGATACTTGAAAGTATCGGTATCGGATAGTATCGGCCGATACCCGAAAAGTATCGGATATTGCCGATACCGATATCCGATACCAATACAAGTCAATGGGACACCAAGTATCGGAAGGTATCCTGATGGTTCCCAGGGTCTGAAGGAGAGGAAACTCTCCTTCAGGCCCTGGGATCCATATTAGTGTGTAAAATAAAGAATTAAAATAAAAAATATTGATATAATTACCTCTCCGGAGGCCCCTGGACATCACCGCTGTTAACCGGCAGCCTTCTTTGCTTAAAATGAGCGCGTTTAGGACCTGAGAATGACGTCGCGGCTTCTGATTGGTCGCGTGCCGCTCATGTGACCGCCACGCGACCAATCAGAAGCCGTGACATCATGGAAGTCCCTAAACGCGCTCATTTTAAACAAAGAAGGCTGCCGGTTACCAGCGGTGATGTCCAGGGGCCTCCGGAGAGGTAAGTATATCAATATTTCTTATTTTAATTCTTTATTTTACACATTAATATGGATCCGATACCGATTCCCGATACCACAAAAGTATCGGAACTCGGTATCGGAATTCTGATACCGCAAGTATCGGCCGATACCCGATACTTGCGGTATCGGAATGCTCAACACTAATGGTAATATTAGACAGTGTAGGACTGTCCCTATCAGAGTTACCTTGACGTGGTGGGATGGCTTTTGTGCTATTTTTTTAAATCAAAAAACAGTATTACTAAACACTCTGTGTTATTTAAATGCACTTTTGCTTTTTTACTTAGTTACATCAGGGTTTTTGCTTACTTTTTTCTCTTGTAGGTTTTAATGTTTTGTGGCCAATGTGAACATGCGTTTAACCTCTGCATGTGTACCAACTCAAGTTAAGCTCAGTTTTTTCATTTTTTTCTAAACATATAATTACAGCTGTATCCATCATTACAGCTCAGTTCTATTTATTGCATTTAGTTGCAGTACCAAGAAAAGCCACTACTTTACCTACATAACTGGATCTCGTGGATAATGAAGGGATGAGACGATCAAAGGCTATGGAACCTCATTCTGATGATGCTTCCCATAGTATAATGCACCCCATAGTTCATCATATAGTATAATGTATTCCCCATAGTCCTTGATACAGTATAATGCAGCCCACATATGGTATAATGATGCCACTCCAGAGTATAATGCAGCCACCCCACAGAATATATTGTAGCCCCCTGAGTATAATGTAACCCCCCAGAGAATATAATGCAGCCCCTGCATATATATGGTAGCCCCCTCACAGACCATAATGCAGCCCCCATAGAATATAATGTAGCCCCTCCATAGAATACAATGCAGCCCTCCTCATATAGTATAATGCAGCTCCCCATAGAATATAATGTAGCCTCCTCATAGAGTATGATGCAATCACCCCTCATAGAATATAATACAGCCCCCATAGACAATGTATCCCCAGAGAATTTAATACAGTCCCCAATAGAATATAATACAGCCCCCCATAGAATATAATACAGCACTCCATAGAATGTAATACAGCCCACCTCCCAACAGAATATAATACAACCCCCCATGGAATATAATGTAGCCCCCTTAGAATGTAATACAGCCCCCCATAGAATGTAATACAGCCCCCCATAGAATGTAATACAGCACAGCCCCCATAGAATGTAATACAGCCCAGCCCCCATAGAATGTAATACAGCACAGCCCCCATAGAATGTAATGCAGCCAGCCCCCATAGAATGTAATAAAGCCCCCAACAGAATGTAATGCACCCAACCCCCATAGAATGTAATAAAGCCCCCCAATAGAATGTAATACAGCACAGCCTCCATAGAATGTAATGCAGCCAGCCCCCATAGAATGTAATCCAGCCAGCCCCCATAGAATGTAATACAGCACAGCCCCCATAGAATGTAATACAGCACAGCCCCCATAGAATGTAATACAGCCAGCCCCCATAGAATGTAATAAAGCCCCCCCCATAGAATGTAATACAGCCCTTCCCCATAGAATGTAATACAGCCCTCCCATAGAATGAAATGCAGACAGCCCCCATAGAATGTAATGCAGCCAAGCCCCATAGAATGTAATAAAGCCCCCCAATAGAATGTAATACAGCAATGTAATGCAGCTAGCCCCCATAGAATGTAATGCAGCCAGCCCCATAAAATGTAATACAGCCAGACCAATAGAATGTAATGCAGCCAGCCCCATAGAATGTAATGCAGCCAGCCCCCATAGAATGTAATAAAGCCCCCCATAGAATGTAATACAGCAATGTAATGCAGCCAGCCCCCATAGAATGTAATGCAGCCAGCCCCCATAGAATGTAATGCAGCCAGCCCCCATAGAATGTAATAAAGCCCCCCATAGAATGCAATACAGCCCCCCAATTGCCCCACAATCCAGATATAACTCACTGATATATTAAAAAAAAAAAACTCTCCTCACCTCTCCTCATGCCCCGCGCTGCTCCTGGCTCCAGTCTCAGCAGCTGCAGTCTGCCCGACACACAGCAGGTGCATGATGATATGACATCATCATGCACTCGCAGTGTCAGCGCGAGGCAGAGCGGGGAATGATTGGAGAGGGAGCGACAGCGGACGCTCTCTCCTCCATCATTGCATTCAACTGTACCGGCGTCTATGCCGTTATAGTTGAATGCGGGGTGGGCAATGGGGGGTGATCGGAAGGAGTCAGACCTGGCGCCGCTGATAGCGGCAGCGGCCCACTCCTGGCACCGGCCCCTCTGGCATTTGAGGCTCTCATGCTACCACGAGTGTGAAATCACAACCAAAATTCAAAAGTGACCAAAACATCAGACAGAAAGCATTGGTACTGAGATGTGGTCTGTGATCCCCACCTGCAGAATCACTCCTTTATTGAGTGTGTCTTGATAATTGCCAATAATTTCCATCTGTTGTCTATTCCATTTGCACAACAGCATGTGAAATTGATCATCAAAAAGTGTTGCTTCCTAAGTGGACAGTTTGATTTATTTGGAGTTATATTCTGTTTAAGTGTTCCCTTTATATTTTTGAGCAGTGTATATAGACAGTATATATGTTTTCACGAATATTTGAGGCCATGGATCCATTATAAGTTCATTTTGCAAGCCAGCGAGAAAATCTGTCCATACCGATGCCAGACGGATGCCATACGAATGTCACACGGATACTTTGATGAGAAAAAAAATTGCATTCTCGCATTGCACACGGATGACATATGGATCACTGTTGGGGAACATTTCTGCGCATCTTGGCTGTGAAAAATGGACCATTTTTTTTATATGTTGTGCGTGACTCCAGCCTAAGGGTTTGTCATGAATAAGTCAGTTGCTTGCGCATGGGTTAATATATATATATATATATATTAACAAAAGTTTATTTATTTATTTAATTTTTCTTTGCTTTTTTATTTAGTTTTTTTAATGGGATGAAATGATTCATGTAGAGATGATAGTAGTATTTGTTAATCAATAGATTGAATTATATTTATAATTATATTTATAATTGCCCTGTAGCGGTGGCAAGTGGGGTAAGAGTTGGGGGGTTAATGTCACCTTTGTATTGTAAGATTACATTAAGCCAGGCTTAGTAATGGAGAGGTGTCAATAAGACACCTATCCATTACTTATCCTACAGTTGTTTAGGGGTTAAATATAAACACAGCCAGAAAAAAGTCTTTCAATGAAATAAAATATTAAACAGATTGTCATCTTTATTCAACAGCTAATCCATCAATGCCCTTGATCTCCTGTAATAAATAAAAAAACAAAGCAACAATATACCATACCTGTCCTCTGTTACGTACCATGCAGTAATCTTTATCTGGGGAAATACAGTTTGCAACCAGGACGGTGCTAAGATGCTACTGCCCCAGCTGCAAACTACTGGTGAATGAATGAGACAATGCTGGCACAGCCTCAGTTACTAGCAGTGATGTCACAGAGTCTGCCCTCCCTGCCTGACCCACGCTGAACTCTGCAGTGTGGGAAAATGAACAGGCATTTTCCCACGCTCCAGAGTTCAGCATGGGTCAGGCTGGCAGGGAAGGCAGACTCCGTGATGTCACCGCTAGTCACTGATGCTGCGCGCCCTCACAGGCTGACCTGCACTGAACTCTGGAGCGTTGGAAAATGCCAGTACATTTCCCCACGCTGCAGAGTTCCACGCAGGTCAGCCTGTGAGGGAGCACAGCATCAGTGACGTCACTGCTAATCACTGAGGCTGCTCCGGCAGGATCTCATTCATTCCCAGTGGTTTACAGCCAGGACAGATGCATCTTGGCACCGTCCTGTTGTAAACTATATATGGCCCAGATATGGATTACTAGGTAGGACACAACGGAAGAAAGGTATGGTATATTGTTGCCTTGTTATTTTTTTACAGGAGAACGAGGGTGTCACATGGATTAGCTGTTTAATAAAGATGGCAAACTGTGTTTAGTGCTTTATTTAATTAAAAGACTTTTCTGGCTGTGTCATTTTTAACCCCTAAGCTGTAGGATTAATTGGAGAGGTGTCTCCCCCATCCACCCAGGTACTATCTTATACAGGCTCCATGCCCAATGCCTAGTGCATGACCAGACACATTTAAAGTGACTATGGTGTCACTCCTATTATTGCACTGAACACGATTAACCAGTATACTGCAGTCCATTAGTGATGAAGGTCAGTGAGGCCGAAACATCTATATTATTTTCTGGCTGCATTAAAAAAAATCCAAAAATATTCTAGAAGTTGAGTGCAAAGTTTTCTTTATTATTGCCCTGCTACCAAGTCATATGCAACCAAAGAAGCGTTTGAACCCAGGTACTGGATGGCCACAGGAAAACCCACTTCACATTCTTCAGTTGGTCCTGCCATGCTGTTTCTTTATGCATTGAATGCAAGGACCACTTTGACCCAAATTAGCATGCACCCCAATCCCCCCTTGGAAGAAACATGGAGGAGGGCCTAAAAAAAACTGTCCCATTACAAAGGAGTGGGTCTCCTAGACTTGTAATGCCCATATACTAAGTGTATAGGTTGACAAACATTTCCCCATGGGGGGGTACATTTTTAAAAAAAAATTATTGACAGGCATCATAAACACCCTTGGAAAAACTAGAGTGGCTGTAGAAGCACAGAACACGTTAACCCTGGTGATCTAGTGGTGGTGGACGAGGAGACATGAAGGAAGTCCTCATTAAAAAATAGGCCCAGTTTAAAGGAGCAGGTCTGACAAACATTTCCCCATGGGGGTACATTTTAAAAATATTTTTTATGGGGATCTTAGACACCCTTGCCAAATAATTGACTGGCTGTAGCAGCATAGAACACGTTCACCCTGGTGTTCTAGTGGCGGTGGATGATGAGTCGTGGAGGAAGGCCTCTTTAAAAATAGGCCCAATTTAAAGGAGAGTGTCTCCTAGACTTGTAATGCCCATACACTATAGTCCTCAGGCCATCCACGCTGAACAGACGTTATGACAGTTGTGCTTGTAGTGCGGTGTACAGCGCATGAAAGTAGCTCCTGTTCTTCCTCCTCTTCCTCATTGTCAAACAATCCACGTTGGGATGACATGAGGCTGGACTGTGTGTAATCACCCTGTATGGTTCCTTGCTTCATGTCCTCCTGCTCCGTCTGCAATGCCTCCTCTTTCATTGTGAGCAGAGAGCTTTTCAGAATGCACATGTTCCATCCCAAGGTCTGACTGGGTCCCGGCTTCCACTATGTTAACCCAGTGTGCCGTCAGCGAGATATACCATCCCTGCCCCACAAGTACTTGTCCACGTGTACGTGTTTAGGTGTACTTTCTCTGCATTGTTGAGGGCAACTGCATTGTTGAGGGCATGGTTAATGTTGTGGGACACGTGTTTGTGTAATGCCAGGACTAGAGGGTATTTTACTCAGCGCACCAAAATTGAAACCGTTTTCTCTGACACCCCTTGGATGATAGCTAGAAGGGCAAAAAATTTAAAGGACCATCTCACTGTTTGTCATTTTATACGACCAACCACCAGATTGAGCACGGGGAATCGCCTTACAGGATCATTTCCATGTGGTGGTTGTAATATTCGCCCTTACATGATTCCATCTGACAATGTTACTCTCCCAATTTTTCCAGGCATGATTCAAACTAAGCTTTGTGCAAACTGTCAATCGAGGAATGTGATATATATTCTTATCTGCCAGTGCCCAAAGATATATGTGGGACAAACTAGTCAAGAAATCAGACGCAGAATTCAGCAAAACATTTCCAATATCGGCAAAGCCAAGGCTGACAAGGAGAAGGGTAAGCCAATCTCCTCAGTTGCATCTCATTTTCTGGAACACCATGGGAGTAGACATCACAAAATACATGTAATGGTGGTGGATCAGGTTATTAGCAACATTCAGGTTGGGAGTGCAACCAAGGAACTTCTTCGTCGGGAGTCCTGTTGGATCTTCAATTGAAGGAGCATGTCCCCTGGAGGTTTAAATGAGGAATTCTCGTTTTCTGGGTTCTATGGGTAAAACATACACCAAACTCTTATGCCTTTTCATTTTTGTTTATTTACATAGTTTATCTTCATTCCATTTTTTCCTTATTTTTTCTTGCCTTTTTTTTTTTTTTTTTGTTTTGCTTTGTTTTTATTATTAATTTTACTGATTCAAAATTCAATTTTCCTTTTTCTAGGTTTTTTGACCCTTTGGGTTTTATATTCTGAAACTTGATCCCCATTGGATATCTTGGTCTGGTAAACTATCATCAAGCCACTTTTTGGCTTCCCTGGACCAGTAGACATTGGCATTCCTTGTTCTATGATGGAAGCACATTCATTTACCCTGGAGAGGAATTACATCTCTCTCTCACACTGGTGGTCACAGCTACATGGACGCCCTCATAAGGCTATTTTTGGGGATTTATTTGGACTACTTTGGACACTGTCCTAAATATTTTGACATATACAGTGGGGCAAAAAAGTATTTAGTCAGTCAGCAATAGTGCAAGTTCCACCACTTAAAAAGATGAGAGGCGTCTGTAATTTACATCATAGGTAGACCTTAACTATGGGAGACAAACTGAGAAAAAAAATCCAGAAAATCACATTGTCTGTTTTTTTAACAATTTATTTGCATATTATGGTGGAAAATAAGTATTTGGTCAGAAACAAAATTTCATCTCAATACTTTGTAATATATCCTTTGTTGGCAATGACAGAGGTCAAACGTTTTCTGTAAGTCTTCACAAGGTTGCCACACACTGTTGTTGGTATGTTGGCCCATTCCTCCATGCAGATCTCCTCTAGAGCAGTGATGTTTTTGGCTTTTCGCTTGGCAACACGGACTTTCAACTCCCTCCAAAGGTTTTCTATAGGGTTGAGATCTGGAGACTGGCTAGGCCACTCCAGGACCTTGAAATGCTTCTTACGAAGCCACTCCTTCGTTGCCCTGGCGGTGTGCTTTGGATCATTGTCATCTTGAAAGACCCAGCCACATTTCATCTTCAATGCCCTTGCTGATGGAAGGAGGTTTGCACTCAAAATCTCATGATACATGGCCCCATTCATTCTTTCATGTACCCGGATCAGTCGTCCTGGCCCCTTTGCAGAGAAACAGCCCCAAAGCATGATGTTTCCACCACCATGCTTTACAGTAGGTATGGTGTTTGATGGATGCAACTCAGTACTCTTTTTCCTCCAAACACGACAAGTTGTGTTTCTACCAAACAGTTCCAGTTTGGTTTCATCAGACCATAGGACATTCTCCCAAAACTCCTCTGGATCATCCAAATGCTCTCTAGCAAACTTCAGACGGGCCCGGACATGTACTCGCTTAAGCAGTGGGACACGTCTGGCACTGCAGGATCTGAGTCCATGGTGGTGTAGTGTGTTACTTATGGTAGGCCTTGTTACATTGGTCCCAGCTCTCTGCAGTTCATTCACTAGGTCCCCCCGCGTTGTTCTGGGATTTTTGCTCACCATTCTTGTGATCATTCTGACCCCACGGGGTGGGATTTTGCGTGGAGCCCCAGATCGAGGGAGATTATCAGTAGTCTTGTATGTCTTCCATTTTCTAATTATTGCTCCCACTGTTGATTTCTTCACTCCAAGCTGGTTGGCTATTGCAGATTCAATCTTCCCAGCCTGGTGCAGTGCTACAATTTTGTTTCTGGTGTCCTTTGACAGCTCTTTGGTCTTCACCATAGTGGAGTTTGGAGTCAGACTGTTTGAGGGTGTGCACAGGTATCTTTTTATACTGATAACAAGTTTAAACAGGTGCCATTACTACAGGTAATGAGTGGAGGAAAGAGGAGACTCTTAAAGAAGAAGTTACAGGTCTGTGAGAGCCAGAAATCTTGATTGTTTGTTTCTGACCAAATGCTTATTTTCCACCATAATATGCAAATAAATTGTTAAAAAAAACAGACAATGTGATTTTCTGGATTTTTTTTTCTCAGTTTGTCTCCCATAGTTGAGGTCTACCTATGATGTAAATTACAGACGCCTCTCATCTTTTTAAGTGGTGGAACTTGCACTATTGCTGACTGACTAAATACTTTTTTGCCCCACTGTATACTTTCTTTGAAACTATTGGTTGTTTCCAGGGTGTCATCAATATATGTATATACATTTGTCTATACATATATATGCTTGCATATGCAATTTTGGTTAGAGTATCATGGCTATTTTCATCTGAGATTTATCTCTAGTTATCAGACTTCTTGCATGATGCGTTTATTCACAGTACCATATCTTCATTTACATTTTTGGAGTTTTCCTCTATACTAATTGATCATATTGGTCTGATACTTATCCAACCAGTACTTGCTTTCCATATTTTGGACCATTAATTGTGGAAGAATTGGCAGCTGAATATGACTTGAGATATACAGTATGTATATGTACCATGTTATATCATGGACCAACCTCCCCAATTTGTTTCGGATTTCTTCCCCCTGCACCTCGATCCTCTTCATCTATTTAAAAAAAACATGTTTAGTCTGGAGCAGCTTGCTGATGGAGACTTCTAGGCTTTTTTTGACTTTTTTTATCTTGCTTAATGACTTAATAAAGGTCCAGTATGCATTACACAGTGTGATAGTCAATAAATATTCTCAAATGGTTCTGTGTAACCTTAATATAATTTATTATCTATTTCTTTATTATTTTTATTAATTCTATTATATATTTTTTTCATTTTTTCCATTTTTTTCATTTTCTGTTTTTTTCCTTATTTAATAATTATGTGTTAGGAGTTTCTACACTATTTTTTCATACTTTTCACCCTTCTTAATAAATTATTTTTTTGCCATGCTGTGCTTCTATGTATCGGAATCACCGCCGATGCATATTAGCCTCATGTTTAACATTTTTGATGTACTGTATATGCTCTATTTCTTTGCGATCCCTTCTCCTTTTTATGTTTAGTCCAAATATCATCAGTATATTTATATCTATGTATAATCTTAACATAAATCGCTCACACCTGTTATGAAAGGCAATTCAGTATCACAATGGACATGGAGGTCAGAGCACATACAGTGATCTAACAATAACCCAAAATAATAGAACGAGCTCTGAGACGTGGGAACTCTGCAGACCGCAATCCCTGATCCTCTCCAAACACAACTAGAGGCAGCCGTGGATTGCGCCTAACGCTACCTATGCAACTCGGCACAGCCTGAGAAACTAACTAGCCTGAAGATAGAAAAATAAGCCTACCTTGCCTCAGAGAAATACCCCAAAGGAAAAGGCAGCCCCCCACATATAATGACTGTGAGTAAGATGAAAAGACAAACGTAGGGATGAAATAGATTCAGCAAAGTGAGGCCCGATATTCTAGACAGAACGAGGATAGGAAAGATAACTTTGCGGTCTACACAAAACCCTAAAGAAAACCACGCAAAGGGGCAAAAAGACCCTCCGTACCGAACTAACGGCACGGAGGTACACCCTTTGCGTCCCAGAGCTTCCAGCAAAACAAATAGACAAGCTGGACAGAAAAAATAGCAACAAATAGCAAAGAAGCACTTAGCTATGCAGAGCAGCAGGCCACAGGAATGATCCAGAGAAACACAAGTCCAACACTGGAACATTGACAGGAAGCATGAATCAAAGCATTAGGTGGGGTTAAGTAGAGAAGCACCTAACGACCTCACCAGATCACCTGAGGAAGGAAACTCAGAAGCAGCAGTACCAGTTTCCTCCACAAACGGAAGCTCCCAGAGAGAACCAGCCGAAGCACCACCTGTGACCACAGGAGGGAGCTCTGCCACAGAATTCACAACAGTACCCCCCTTGAGGAGGGGTCACCGAACCCTCACCAGAGCCCCCAGGCCGACCAGGATGAGCCACATGAAAGGCACGAACAAGATCGGGAGCATGGACATCAGAGGCAAAAACCCAGGAATTATCCTCCTGAGCATAACCCTTCCATTTAACCAGATACTGGAGTTTCCGTCTTGAAACACGAGAATCCAAAATCTTCTCCACAATATACTCCAATTCCCCCTCCACCAAAACCGGGGCAGGAGGGTCAACAGATGGAACCATAGGTGCCACGTATCTCCGCAACAATGACCTATGGAAGACGTTATGTATGAAAAAAGAATCTGGGAGGGTCAGACGAAAAGACACAGGATTAATAACCTCAGAAATCCTATAAGGACCAATGAAACGAGGTTTAAACTTCGGAGAGGAAACCTTCATAGGAATATGACGAGAAGATAACCAAACCAGATCCCCAACACGAAGTCGGGGACCCACACGGCGTCTGCGATTAGCGAAACGTTGAGCCTTCTCCTGGGACAAGGTCAAATTGTCCACTACATGAGTCCAAATCTGCTGCAACCTGTCCACCACAGTATCCACACCAGGACAGTCCGAAGACTCAACCTGTCCTGAAGAGAAACGAGGATGGAACCCAGAATTGCAGAAAAATGGCGAAACCAAGGTAGCCGAGCTGGCCCGATTATTAAGGGCGAACTGATCGGCAGAAACAAAGCATCTCAGATAGGTTTCCAAGGTCTGATTGGTTCGTTCGGTCTGGCCATTAGTCTGAGGATGAAAAGCCGAGGAAAAAGACAAGTCAATGCCCATCCTACCACAAAAGGCTCGCCAAAACCTCGAAACAAACTGGGAACCTCTGTCAGAAACGATATTCTCTGGAATGCCATGCAAACGAACCACATGCTGGAAGAACAATGGCACCAAATCAGAGGAGGAAGGCAACTTGGACAAGGGTACCAGATGGACCATCTTAGAAAAGCGATCACAGACCACCCAAATGACTGACATCTTTTGAGAGACGGGAAGATCTGAAATAAAATCCATAGAGATATGTGTCCAATGTCTCTTCGGGACCGGTAAGGGCAAAAGCAACCCACTGGCACGAGAACAGCAGGGCTTAGACCGAGCACAAATCCCACAGGACTGCACAAAAGAATGCACATCCCACGACAGAGACGGCCACCAAAAGGATCTAGCCACTAACTCTCTGGTACCAAAGATTCCAGGATGACCAGCCAACACCGAACAATGAACCTCAGAGATCACTTTATTTGTCCACCTATCCGGGACAAACAGTTTCTCCGCTGGACAACGATCAGGTTTATTAGCCTGAAATTTTTGCAGCACCCGCCGCAAATCAGGGGAGATGGCAGACACAATTACTCCTTCCTTGAGGATACCCGCCGGCTCAGATAAACCCGGAGAGTCGGGCACAAAACTCCTAGACAGAGCATCCGCCTTCACATTTTTAGAGCCCGGAAGGTACGAAATCACAAAGTCAAAATGGGCGAAAAACAGTGACCAACGAGCCTTTCTAGGATTCAAACGCTTAGCAGACTCGAGATAAGTCAGGTTCTTTTGATCAGTCAATACCACCACGCGATGCTTAGCTCCCTCAAGCCAATGACGCCACTCCTCGAATGCCCACTTCATGGCCAGCAACTCTCGGTTGCCCACATCATAATTCCGCTCAGCAGGCGAAAACCTCCTGGAAAAAAAAGCGCATGGTTTCATCACTGAACAATCAGAACCTCTCTGCGACAAAACAGCCCCTGCTCCAATCTCAGAAGCATCAACCTCGACCTGGAACGGAAGAGAAACATCAGGTTGACACAACACAGGGGCAGAAGAAAAACGATGCTTCAACTCTTGAAAAGCTTCCACAGCAGCAGAAGACCAATTGACCAAATCAGCACCCTTCTTGGTCAAATCGGTCAATGGTTTGGCAATACTAGAAAAATTGCAGATGAAGCGACGATAAAAATTAGCAAAGCCCAGGAACTTTTGCAGACTTTTCAGAGATGTCGGCTGAGTCCAATCATGGATGGCTTGGACCTTAACAGGATCCATCTCGATAGTAGAAGGGGAAAAGATGAACCCCAAAAATGAAACCTTCTGCACACCAAAGAGACACTTTGATCCCTTCACAAACAAAGAGTTAGCACGCAGGACCTGAAAAACCGTTCTGACCTGTTTCACATGAGACTCCCAATCATCCGAGAAGATCAAAATGTCATCCAAGTACACAATCAGGAATTTATCCAGGTACTCTCGGAAGATGTCATGCATAAAGGACTGAAACACTGATGGAGCATTGGCAAGTCCGAATGGCATCACTAGATACTCAAAATGACCCTCGGGCGTATTAAATGCAGTTTTCCATTCATCGCCTCGCCTGATTCGCACCAGATTATACGCACCACGAAGATCAATCTTGGTGAACCAACTAGCCCCCTTAATCCGAGCAAACAAATCAGATAACAAAGGCAAGGGGTACTGAAATTTAACAGTGATCTTATTAAGAAGGCGATAATCTATACAAGGTCTCAGCGAACCATCCTTTTTGGCTACAAAAAAGAACCCTGCTCCTAATGGCGACGATGACGGGCGAATATGCCCCTTCTCCCGGGATTCCTTCACATAACTGCACATAGCGGTGTGCTCAGGCACGGATAAATTAAACAGTCGACCTTTTGGGAATTTACCACCAGGAATCAAATTGATAGCACAATCACAATCCCTATGCGGAGGTAGGGCATCGGACTTGGGCTCATCAAATACATCCCGGTAATCAGACAAGAACTCTGGAACCTCAGAAGGGGTGGATGACGAAATTGACAAAAATGGAACATCACCATGTACCCCCTGACAACCCCAGCTGGACACCGACATGGATTTCCAATCCAATACTGGATTATGGGCTTGTAGCCATGGCAACCCCAACACGACCACATCATGCAGATTATGCAACACCAGAAAGCGAATATCCTCCTGATGTGCAGGAGCCATGCACATGGTCAGCTGGGTCCAGTATTGAGGCTTATTCTTGGCCAAAGGCGTAGCATCAATACCTCTCAATGGAATAGGACACTGCAAGGGCTCCAAGAAAAACCCACAACGCTTAGCATATTCCAAGTCCATCAAATTCAGAGCAGCGCCTGAATCCACAAACGCCATGACAGAATATGATGACAAAGAGCAGATCAAGGTAACGGACAGAAGAAATTTTGACTGTACCGTACCAATGGTGGCAGACCTAGCGAACCACTTAGTGCGCTTAGGACAATCAGAGATAGCATGAGTGGAATCACCACAGTAGAAACACAGCCCATTCAGACATCTGTGTTCTTGCCGTTCAACTCTGGTCAAAGTCCTATCGCACTGCATAGGCTCAGGTTTAAGCTCAGGTAATACTGCCAAATGGTGCACAGATTTACGCTCACGCAAGCGTCGACCGATCTGAATAGCCAAAGACATAGACTCATTCAAACCAGCAGGCATAGGAAATCCCACCATGACATCCTTAAGGGCTTCAGAGAGACCCTTTCTGAACATAGCTGCCAGCGCAGATTCATTCCATTGAGTGAGCACTGACCATTTTCTAAATTTCTGGCAATATACCTCTATCTCATCCTGACCCTGACAAAGAGCCAGCAAATTCTTTTCTGCCTGATCCACTGAATTAGGCTCATCGTACAGCAATCCGGGCGCCAGGAAAAACGCATTGATATTACTCAATGCAGGATCTCCTGGCGCAAGAGAAAATGCCCAGTCCTGAGGGTCGCCGCGCAAAAAAGAAATAATAATCAAAACCTGTTGAACTGGATCACCAGAGAAACGAGGTTTCAAGGCCAGAAATAACTTACAATTATTTTTGAAACTCAGAAACTTAGTTCTATCTCCAAAAAACAAATCAGGAATAGGAATTCTTGGTTCTAACATAGATTTCTGATCAATAGTGTCTTGAATCTTTTGTACTCTTGCCGAGAGCTGATCCACAAATGAAGACAGACTTCTAATGTCCATCGCTACACCTGTGTACTGAACCACCCAAATGTCTAGGGGGAAAAAAAGACAAAACACAAAGTCAAGAAAAAAAAATGGTCTCAGAACTTCTTTTTTTCCTCTATTGAGAATCATTAGTACTTTTGGCTTCCTGTACTGTTATGAAAGGCAATTCAGTATCACAATGGACATGGAGGTCAGAGCACATACATACATACCCAAAATAATAGAACGAGCTCTGAGACGTGGGAACTCTGCAGACCGCAATCCCTGATCCTCTCCAAACACAACTAGAGGCAGCCGTGGATTGCGCCTAACGCTACCTATGCAACTCGGCACAGCCTGAGAAACTAACTAGCCTGAAGATAGAAAAATAAGCCTACCTTGCCTCAGAGAAATACCCCAAAGGAAAAGGCAGCCCCCCACATATAATGACTGTGAGTAAGATGAAAAGACAAACGTAGGGATGAAATAGATTCAGCAAAGTGAGGCCCGATATTCTAGACAGAACGAGGATAGGAAAGATAACTTTGCGGTCTACACAAAACCCTAAAGAAAACCACGCAAAGGGGGCAAAAAGACCCTCCGTACCGAACTAACGGCACAGAGGTACACCCGTTGCGTCCCAGAGCTTCCAGCAAAACAAATAGACAAGCTGGACAGAAAAAATAGCAACAAATAGCAAAGAAGCACTTAGCTATGCAGAGCAGCAGGCCACAGGAATGATCCAGAGAAACACAAGTCCAACACTGGAACATTGACAGGAAGCATGAATCAAAGCATTAGGTGGGGTTAAGTAGAGAAGCACCTAACGACCTCACCAGATCACCTGAGGAAGGAAACTCAGAAGCAGCAGTACCAGTTTCCTCCACAAACGGAAGCTCCCAGAGAGAACCAGCCGAAGCACCACCTGTGACCACAGGAGGGAGCTCTGCCACAGAATTCACAACACACACCCACCTCTTTAATGTTGATAAACTTGCAGATATACTGCGCATGCGCAAATAAATGCACCATGTGCTTGCATTTTACATTCTGTTTGTTTTTAGTGTTGTTAGGCGATGGCGCACATGCTTTTTGTTTCAGGCCTGCGATTTTAGACTTATTTCACAGTACGACTACGCACGTGCGATGTGGCACTCTCTGCAAATGTACGGTTGAATTTTCAATTGACTTTATTGACTACTGACAACAAACAGACACTGACAAGATGGCTGCTACCATGTGCTCTCTGTCTGCTTTATTGCCGGTCGGCTCTTTCTTCCAGGTGACTAATTTACTTATTGATATTTTTGTATATACAGTATACCTCACAATCCTGGGACACATCACGCTACTTTCCCTGATGAAGACGCATTCAGTGCAGCGATACGTGTGGGTTTATATCCCACACTCTCTCCCCTCTCAGCTTTTATGGCTCCATTCAGGACTTGAGGATTCCTGCATCTTTTGGTCTGAGTATTTGGATTTTTTTCTCCTTTCCTTTTCTTATTATCAGAAAAGGAATTCTAACTCTTATTTCCATTCCTGATATGGTACTGTAAGCAAGCATGTTTTTTTCATATTTTATTTTGACCGTGCTATAGCCACTGTTAGCAATATATTGCCATCTATTTTCTTTGTAAGCCGTATTATATCATTATGCTGTGAGGGGTTGTTTTGTGAGTTGTCATTGCCTCTATAACAAGGCCTGACTAGTATGTGTATCCTTGGTGGTTTTTAAATTGTTTTAACACTGTCATTGCTGTGCCCTGTTCAAATTGTTTGAATTGTGTAATTTTTGGATAATAAAGTTTATTTTTTTACTAGTTATGGGTGTTCCCATTTTGTGGGCATGCTCTCTTTTTTCCCTTTCTCCCTGTGTAATGCCAGGATGGCACAGCAGGAGAAATAGTGGCGGCTTGGGACTGAGTACCTTGCGACGGCCGCCGCCTTCAGGTTGCCGAAAGATTCCATCTCCACGAGCCTAAAACTCAACATTTCCAGCACAAGCAGATGAGAAATGTGTGAATTTAGTACTGTGGCCTGTGGGGGGTTGGCTGCATATTTCCGCTTGCATTCCAAAGACTGGGGTATGGACAACTGAAGGCTGAGTTGAGACAAGGATATGGATGTGCTTCATGATGGTGCTATTTTAATGTGGGCAATGGCAGGTGCAGGCAGGAAGCATCTTCACATGCACCGTGGACAGGGGATTGGCTTGCATGCACAACAGTGGAATAAGCAGTGGTGTCACCCACAGACACTGTTCCTGGAGCCTGGGGTTGGGTCCACAAAGTCGGGTGCTTTGCTGCTATGTGCCTGATCATGCTGGTGGTGGTAAGGCAGGTAGTTTTGCTACCCCTGATGTTGCTGGCATGACAGGTGTTGCAAATGGCCTGTTTGGGGTAATTGGCAGAGTCTTTAAAAAATAACCAGATTCGGGAAGACCTAACAGTTGGACTGGCAACTTTCGTCATGTTGGTGTTATGGGGAACGGTTGCCCACCTTCTGTCTGCAGCCACCACACTGCTTCTTCCTGCCTGAAGGGGTGCTACATCTACCTCCCCCTGTGTGCTGCTGTTCTCGCTCTGCATGTCCTCTTGCCAGGTTAGATCAGTTACTATATCATCCACCACCTCATCTTCCACTTCCACACCCTGGTACTCCTCCAGACTTTCTGGCAATTGTCTCATCATCATCCATCTCTTGTGACCATGGCTGCTCAAATATTTGGCCATCACTACATGGAATCTCATCGCCCCGCTTCAAGTGGACCGGGTGAGAGCCCCGAAATCTATAAATGGAAAAGTGAACATCTCTTCGAAGTGTCCAAGTGTGGGATCAGTTGTGTCAGGGCACTCAGCATGGTGGGAGGAAGGAGGATCAGGGTGAGCAATATGCAGTCCAGGTTCACAGCTACTCAGACTTGACCATGTGGAAGACAGGGTGCAGGTAGCCAAGTAAATGGAAATATTATCCGCTATCCAGCCAACAACCTTTTCACACTGCTCTGGCTTCAAAACTGCTGTCTTGCTGCGGACCCCTAGGACTTCAGACACTAAGGTCCAGCAAGAAGATGTGGGTGTATTTTGAGGCCCAATTTCAGCTTGCCCACGGCCTCAGCCTGCACCATCATGTCCACTTCGCGGCCCTTGCCATTCGCCTTGCCCATTGTAAATGGACTAGAATATGTTACACGTTCACTACAAATGGCTGAATTGGGAGCGAACTTGTATGTGATACGTGCGTGGGAAAACCACACTTTAAACTATCTGGACTGTAGTTAAAAATGTTTTTTTTTGGTTCTCAAATTGGTGTTAAGAAGAAGAGAAACAGACAGCAAAAACAGTAGAATATGTAGGCCTAAAATGGCCAAATTTTTAACACAGATAGATGAAGCGGGCCAAGGAAATACCACACTGCCAAATATGTGGCCTGCATTTTTTTCAATGCAAAATAGTAGAACTTGAATAACGGCCTAAAATACCCAAACTTGGAGCATGCAGATATATGAGGCCTATCACAGAATTAACACACTGACAAATATGTTGGGCTGTATTTTTTTTAATGCAAAATAGTGCTGTATATAAGTAGAGTAACAGACAAGAAAAAAACTGGAATAACGGCCTAAAATGCCTAAACTTGTAGCACGCAGATATATAAAGCCTGTCACGGAAATACCACACTGCCAAATATGTAGCCTGTATTTTTTTCAATGCAAATAGTTGTCACGCCGTTTATGGCGATAAAGGGGCAGGACGGCGTACTGGGACCTGCACCTGTCCCTGCCACTATAAAAGGGTCCTGGCTGGCTTTCCCTTATCTCAGGGGTACCTATAATGGTTAGGAGGCCTGAGCCGCCAGCGTATCCCTGTCTCCTGTGCAGGCCCTATCAGTGGCCCCCTCTCCCTCCCAGGGAGGAAGAATGCACCAGTGTATTAATATGACGAGTAAACAGGGTATGTAGACAAGGTAACTAAAATCTCAAACTCAACAAATGCTCACACAGCCACAGAGGAAACACAGAGAAGGGAAGAGGGGGGAAAAAACTAGGAAGGAAAGCATGTTTAACATGCAACCAAAACAGCAGACAACAATCTCTATAGATAAACCTCCAAGCTCCAAACACCACTCTCCTTCCACTTCAAGCCAGGCAGCAGAACTGATCACTGACAACAGTTGTAGTCAAAGCTGAGTCTATATAGGAGAGGAGATTACAAAAACCAATTCAGCTGAGAGACCGAGCTCTCAGCAACAAAGTTTAACTCCTGCCCTGCGGACACAAGACAGCCAGGTCAGAATTCAGGAGAAGAGCTTCTGTTCAACGTGCGTGAATGAGGCTCAGAGCGCTGCGGTTCTCTGGAACCTCTCTATCACGGTAGCCCCGTGACAGTACCCTGTTGTGAATTCTGTGGCAGAGCTCCCTCCTGTGGTCACAAGTGGTACTTCGGCTGATTCTCTCTGTGAGCTTCCATTGGTGGAGGAGAGTGGTACTGCGGCTTCTGAGTTTCCTTCCTCAGCTGATGTGGTGAAGTCGTTAGGTGCTGCTCTATTTAACTCCACCTAGTGCTTTGATCCTGGCCTCCAGTCAATGGTCTAGTATTGGACCTGTTTCCTCCTGGATCGTTCCTGTGGCCTGCTGCTCTGCATAGCTAAGTTCTGCTTTGCTATTTTGTTTGCTGTTTTTTTTCTGTCCAGCTTGTCTATTTGTTTTTTCTTGCTTGCTGGAAGCTCTGGGACGCAGAGGGTGTACCTCCGTGCCGTTAGTTCGGTACGGAGGGTCTTTTTGCCCCCTTTGCGTGGTTTTTTGTAGGGTTTTGTGTTGACTGCAAAGTTACCTTTCCTATCCTCGCTCTGTTCAGAAAGTCGGGCCTCACTTTGCTAAATCTATTTCATCTCTACGTTTGTCTTTTCATCTTAACTCACAGTCATTATATGTGGGGGCTGCCTTTTCCTTTGGGGTATTTCTCTGAGGCAAGGTAGGCTTATTTTCTATCTTCAGGCTAGTTAGTTTCTCAGGCTGTGCCGAGTTGCATAGGGAGCGTTAGGCGCAATCCACGGCTGCCTCTAGTGTGGTTGGAGAGGATTAGGGATTGCGGTCAGCAGAGTTCCCACGTCTCAGAGCTAGTTCTATGTTTTTGGGTTATTGTCAGGTCACTGTATGTGCTCTGACCTCTATGTCCATTGTGGTACTGAATTACCTTATCATAACAGTACCCCCCCTTCTACGAGGCACCTCCAGAACCTCAGGACCAGGTTTCTCAGGATGAGCTGTATGAAATGCACGGACTAACCTAACCGCATGAACATCGGCTGCAGGTACCCACATCCTCTCCTCAGGACCGTACCCTTTCCAATGTACTAGATACTGTAGAGAACGGCGAACAAATCGAGAATCCATGACCCTGGCTATCTGGAACTCGAGATTTCCATCAACAAGGACCGGAGAGGGAGGTAAAGGTGATGGATTAGGTGACGCCACAAACCTCTTGAGTAAGGAGCGATGAAAAACATTATGGATCCTAAACGACTAAGGTAAAGCCAGCCGAAATGCAACAGGATTGATGACGGCCACAATCCTATAAGGGACAATTAACCTAGGGCCCAATTTCCATGAGGGAACTCTCAGTTTAATATTCTTTGAGGACAACCAAACCCAATCACCCACACATAGGTCCTGACCTTTCCTACGTCTCTGATCAACCGCATTCTTATATCTGGATCTCATCCTCTTTAATTTATCAAGAACCCCTTGCCATATGGATGTGATGGACGAAGAAATCCTCTCCTCATCAGGCACCCCTGAGGAATCCTTCCTATTAAACGAACTGAATTGAGGATGAAAACCATATGCCCCAAAAAACGGGGACTTACCAGTGGACTCATGAGTTTTAAGCCCCTGTGCCTGAACAAACCCAGCATCAATTAAATTAAAGCAAAAAGAAATGGCTCAAAGAAGCCGCAGCCAGCTCACCAACCAGACCATCAGGTATGGAGCACGAGAGTTAGTCCTGACCCGGGACTCCAAGCAGCAGCAAATCCAACCATGTATATACTCCAGCTCCAAGGAAATGGTAAAAACTTCTTCTTTATTAATCCAACGTGATAAAAACAGGATAATCCTTACAGAAAGCAGACAAAATAAGTGATTGCACAGATTACGGCAACGCGTTTCGACCACTGCGGGTCTTACTCATGCCTAACTACCCTCACAAATGGAAGCTATACATATAGCAACCATAGACCTATCACAAGCACTCTATTCGTCACATGACTGACTCGAAAGGTCCTGAAGGCATATCAATCACATAATACACATAATACAGAATAAAAATAAGATAGCGCATCTATGTATATAAATGCAACATATAAAACTGTCAAAACTACCTATTGCCCTAATTAGCAATAATGGTAAAGTATTTTGTTTCTTTTGCTTATACCCGCGGGGAAACGAGTGTTCAGACTATACATCCAAAACGCCTCCCTAGTAAGTAGGCGTCTTTTTATGTCACCCCCGCGGCTTTGCGGAAAAACTCTCTCAATGCCATGTACTCTCAGAGCTGCGGTGTCTCCATTGTGTATCATACCGAAGTGTTTGGATACCATTGAGATATTCCTATTCATTAAGTTGTAATTTTTTGCGTCTCTCAGATGTTCCGAGACGCGTGTTTTTAACTTTCTTGTTGTACATCCTATGTATGAGAGTTGGCAATCTATACAGTCTATTTTATAAATCACATTTTTGTTATGGCAATTTATGAAACTATTAATTTTATAACTTCTTGTTTTTTCGGAATTTTGGAAGGTATTACCCACATATGAGTGTGCACAGGTACTACAAGCCGAAATGCCGCATTTAAAGAAACCCTTGCATTCAAGCCAGGTGTTAGATCTTGATTTCGTCACAAATGAATTCGGAGCAACCAAATCCCCGATAGTTTGAGCCCTTCTCGCCACTACATTAACCCCATCTTTTAAGATATTCATAAGTGTATGATCTTCATATAAAATTGGTAACCTATTATTAATAATTTTCTTGATGTAATTAAATTGAGAGCTGAACTGTAAACATACATGAGGTTTATCACTTAAGCCTTTTTTATTGGATCCACTCATAACGCTAGTTACCAACAGATCTTCTCTGCGTTTTTTATCCACTATGTTTTTAGCCCTATTTATCGACCAATTGGAGTATTTGCGGGCTTTTAATTTTTTATTGAGTTCGCTAAATTCTTTTAATTTGTCCTCATCCCTGCTGCAATTTCGTTTTAACCTAGTGAATTCACCCACAGGTATGGATTTCATTGTGTGGGCTGGATGGCTACTAGTCGCATGGAGAATAGTATTTCCACTAATAGGCTTCACATAGGTTTTGCTGACTATAGGTTCATCAGCTATACCATATAGATTTAAATCAAGAAAAGAAATGTTACTATGATCATAAATGTAAGTGAACTTTATACCGAAATCGTTTGTATTGATGTAGTTCACAAATCCCGGTATGGCAGATACATCGCCCCCCCAAATAATGAGCGTATCATCGATGTATCTGCCATACCAGGAGATGCAGTCAATGAAGGGATTATCTGGAGAGTACACATACTGTTGTTCCCAATGGGCCATAGTCAAATTAGCTAAAGATGGAGAATATTTGGCCCCCATAGGAACTCCTGACTTTTGAACAAATATTTCATCATCAAAAGAAAAAACATTATGTCTCATAAGAAAGAAAATAACTTGCAGAGCAAAATTGATCAAATCTTATGAATAATGTCCATAGTCCGTTAAATGGAACTGTAATGCTCTCATAGCTACATCATGAGGTATATTTGTGTACAAAGACACAACGTCACAGCTCAACCAGACATAATTTTTTCTCTAAGTCCAATTAGTAAGTATTTTTAACACCTCTATTGAATCCTTAATATAACCTGGCATTTTCATAACTATAGGCTGTAACAATGAGTCAACCCACTCGCACAGGTGTTCCGACATGGATCCGATACCGGATATAATGGGACGCATTGCTGGAAATCCATCACCCTTATGCATCTTAGGCAACCCGTACATAATGGGTAATTTAGGAGATTGTATAAACAAATAGTCAGCCTGTTTTTTGTTGGTGACTGTAAGATTTACACCTTCTTCAATAATTCTTGCAATCTCCTTGTTGAATTCTTTAGTTGGATTTTTTCCCAGTTTTTCATATGTGGTTGTATCTGATAACAATTCACACATTTTATTTCTGTAGTCTTTCTCATTCATCACAATGATGGTACCACCTTTATCACTTTTTTTGATTATAATGTTTTTTAGTTGTTTCAATTCTTCCAATGCTTTCCATTTTTTTTAAGCCCCTGTGCCTGAACAAACCCAGCATCAATTAAATTAAACCCTGCCCCACAGTCCAGGAAGGCAGAGATTATGAGCCTACTTTCACCAAGACGAATCTTGGCTGGTAAGAAAAATTGTGGCTTACCTATGGAGGAAATAAGTACACCCAAGTTGCCAACCTCCCCGCAACCCGGGCTCAATAGTTTTCCGGCGGTTGTCTTCTAGAAGGACACACATTCGCATTTAGAACAAGAAGCGCCACCCAACTTCATAGGTTCCCCTAGAGACTCAGGTTCTGGTAAATCCAAATCTGAGTTACCCTTGAATAGCGGGGATTCATTAAGTCTCTGGCGCAGGTGGTGGTCCACACGTATCGCAAGAGACATAGCTGCGTCAAGTGTGGTTGTTGTCTCCTGTAGTGCGAAGGCATCCTTTATCTTATCAGATAGTCCCTGATAAAATTGACTGTGGAGTGCAGGGTCATTCCACTTTAGCCCATCTCCAAAACTCAGAGCAGTACTCCTCTACTGGCGGTCTCCCTGCCGAAGGTGGTGTATTGTGGACTCAGCGAGGGAGACACGGTAAGGATCATCATACACTTGACCTAAGGCTCGAAAAAACTGCTCCACAGTCCGTAACGGCAAATCGTCAGCGGGAAGTGAAAAAGCACAGGCCTGGGGATCACCCAGTAGGAGCGATACTACAATTCCAACCCTCTGCTCCTCTGAACCTGAAGTGTGAGGACGCAACCTAAAGTATAATTTACAGGCCTCCCTGAATGTTACAAATTTGTCGCGTCCCCCAGAGAACCTTTCAGGTAATGCAATTTTAGGCTCCAGCGAAGCTTGTGGAGGTGTAGCAACCCCTGCATTGGCCACTGGAGTGCGCTGTACAACCGCCGAGCGGAGGTCAGCCACCTCTAGACTGAGTTGCTGCAATTGCCCAGCTAAAGCAGCAATGGGGTCCATATTGGACCAAGAAAATTTTATAGGTCAGTGATACTGTCACGCCGTTTATGGCGATAAAGGGGCAGGAAGGTGTACTGCGACACACACCTGTCCCTGCCACTATAAAGGGGCCCTGGCTTTCCCTTATCTCAGGGGTACCTATAATGGTTAGGAGGCCTGAGCCGCCAGCGTATCCCTGTCTCCTGTCAGGCCCTATCAGTGGCCCCCTCTCCCCCCAGGCAGGAGGATTGCACCAGTGTATTAATATGACAAGTAAACAGGGTATGCAGACAAGGTAACTAAAATCTCAAACTCACCAAATGCTCACACAGCCACAGAGGAAACACAGAGAAGGGAAGAGGGGGGGAAATCTAGGAAGAAAAACAGGTTCAACATGCAACCAAAACAGCAGAGAACAATCTCTGTAGATAAACCTCCAAGCTCCAAACACCATGCTCCTTCCACTTCAAGCCAGGCAGCAGAACTGATCACTGACAACAGTTGTAGTCAAAGCTGAGTCTATATAGGAGAGGAGATTACAAAAACCAATTCAGCTGAGAGACCGAGCTCTCAGCAACAAAGTTTAACTCCTGCCCTGCTGGCACAAAACAGCCAGGTAAGAATTCAGGAGAAGAGCTTCTGTTCATTGTGTGTGAATGAGGCCCAGAGCACTGCGGTTCTCTGGAACCTCTCTGTCGCGATAGCCCCGTGACAATAGTGCTGTATATAGGTAGAGTAACAGACAGGAAAAAAACAGGACTAAAGGCCTAAAATGCCCAAACTTGGAGCATGCAGATATATGAGGCCTGTCACGGAAATAACACATTGCCAAATATGTGGCCTGTATTTTTTATTTTTTTTCAATTCAAAATAGTGCTGTATATAAGTAGAGTAACAGAAAGGGAAAAAACTGCACTAACGCCTGAAATGCCCAAACTTGAAGCAAGCAGGTATATATGAGGCATGTCACGGAAATACCACACTGCCAAATATGTGGCTTGTATTTTTTTTTTCAATGCAAAATAGTGCTGTATATAAGTAGAGTAAAAGACAGGAAAAAACTGGGCTAACGGCCTAAAGATAAAGAATTTTTTTTTGCCTAAAATACAAAGGAAATGTGTCATCTTTAACTTCAGGCCTTTTATAGGTCATTTCATCTTCAACTTGCTTAACTATTCATATAAACAGTAATTTTAACTCAAACTTTTACATGCTACTGTAAATATACTTTGATGGAAAACTAATGTCAGATCTATTTATATGGATGGGAAAATAGGACATTCATTCAGTTACATAAAGTACAGCGTGTTTCACGGGTTTCCACCAATTATCGCAGAGAGGTTATGTTTCTACAATAAATGTTTTGGGATCCTGGAGTTTCAACAAAAAGTATCTCTCAGTATCAACCTGTGGATCAACCTGTGGATCAAAAGATGTCCAAATCTAGGCAGGAGACTAGAAAATACCATTTATAGTAAAATTCTTACTGAGATCTATTGTCAGACAATTTACATAGAGAAGATTTTCAAAATGTCCTACAGTGGTATGCATGTGGATCAGTATGTATTGTATGTCATACATGTTTCTTAATTTGAGATAAAAAGAATACCACATTAATGACCAAGTCTATTTCCATGCTAGCGTTTGTAAAGAGAAAGGGAGGGCACATGAATTTTGACTGTGGAAACAATAAAACTGAAGAAGGATTAGGATGAGATGGTCAAATTCTTGCCTCTTAACAAGCCATTGCAATAAGAGCAGTGCTATTACCGATTGTGTGACATCTAAAACTGTCTTCAAGTTATTTGAAATATATATTGAGTAGAGATGAGCAAATTTATTAAAGTGGAATTTCATTCTATGTGATTATTACAAATATCCACATTAATCATGATTCCCCTTTTTTTGTAATTCGTTACAGCTCAGATTTGACTGTTTTCTGCCATCTTTCAGAACAATATAGGGTGTGAGGCAATGACAGGTATTATATGTGAGGGTCGCTATGTGTCCCCCAGGATGCGCATAGAAGTGTATTAAGGCCGTGGAGTGTATTGCAGTAGCAGATACAGTTGTGGTTGCAATGCAGAATAGAAGTAAATGTGGTCTTGGACAAGCTATTGGCCCAAGGCAGATTTAAGAGAACCCGGCATTGGCTTTTACTTTTAGAGCGGTCTACAGGATGGTAATGGTGCAGTTCACTCCCTCCAGGCCGTGTCTTACTAGTGGCCAATAACCACAGATACCGTTTAACCCCTTTACCCCAAGGGTGGTTTGCACGTTAATGACCGGGCCAATTTTTACAATTCTGGCCACTGTCCCTTTTATGAGGTTATAACTCTGGAACGCTTCAACGGATCCCAGTGATTCTGACACTGTTTTCTCATGACATATTGTACTTCATGATAGTGGTAAAATTTCTTTGATATTTCTTGCGTTCATTTGTGAAAAAAACGGAAATTTGGCAAAAACTTTGAAAATTTCGCAATTTTCCAATTTTTATTTTTTATGCAATTAAATCACAGATATATGTCACACAAAAAATACTTAATAAGTAACATTTCCCACATGTCTACTTTACATCAGCACAATTTTGGAACCAAATTTTTTTTGTTAGGGAGTTATAAGGGTTAAAAGTTGACCAGCAATTTCTCATTTTTACAACACCATTTTTTTTAGGGACCACATCTCATTTGAAGTCATTTTGATGGGTCTATATGATAGAAAATAACCAAGTGTGACACCATTCTAAAAACTGCACCCCTCAAGGTGCTCAAAACCACATTCAAGAAGTTTATTAACCCTTCAGGTGTCTCACAGGAATTTTTGGAATGTTTAAATAAAAGTGAACATTTAACTTTGGACCCCAAAAGTGGTTTTACAATTTGTCCTGAGTACACCGATACTCCATATGTGGGGTAAACCACTGTGTGGGCGCATGACAGAGCTCGGAAGCAAAGGAGCGCCATTTGACTTTTCAATGCAAAATTGGCTGGAATTGAGATGGGACGCCATGTTGCGTTTGGAGAGCCCCTGATGTGCCTAAACATTGAAACCCCCCACAAGTGACACCATTTTGGAAAGTAGACCCCCTAAGGAACTTATCTAGATGTGTGGTTAGCACTTTGACCCAACAAGTGCTTCACAGAAGTTTATAATGAAGAGCCATAAAAATAAAAAATCATATTTTTTCACAAAAATTATCTTTTCGCCCCCAATCTTTCATTGTCACAAGGGTAAGAGAAGAAATTGGACCCCTAAAGTTGTTATCCAATTTGTCCTGAGTACGCTGATACCCCATATATGGGGGGAACCACTGTTTGGGCACATGGGAGGGATCGGAAGGGAGGGAGCGCCATTTGGAATGCAGACTTAGATTGAATGTTCTGCAGGCGTCACATTGCGTTTGCAGAGCTCCTAATGTACCTAAACAGTAGAAACCCCCAATAAGTGACACCATTTTGAAAAGTAGACCTTCTAAGGAACTCATCTAGATGTGTTGTGAGATCTTTGAACCCCCAAGTGTTTCACTACAGTTTATAATGCAGAGCTGTGCAAATAAAAAATATTTTTTTCCCACAAAAAATATTTTTTAGCCCCACGTTTTGTATTTTTCCTAGGGTAACAGGTTGAAATTGGACCCTAAAAGTTGTTGTCCAATTTATCCTGAGTACGATGATACCCGATATGTATGGGGAACCACTGTTTGAGCGCATGGCAGAGCTCAGAAGGAAAGGAGCACTATTTGGAATGCAGACTTAGATGGATTTGTCTGCAGGCATCACATTGCGTTTGCAGAGCCCCCAATGTACCTAAACAGTAGAAACCCCTCACAAGTGACCCCATATTGGAAACGATACCCCCCAAGGAACTTATCTAGTTGTGTTGTGAGAACTTTGAACCCCCAAGTGTTTCACTACAGTTTATAACGCAGAGCCGTGAAAATAAAAAAATCTTTTTTTCCCACAAAAATTATATTTTAGCCCCCAGTTTTGTATTTTCCCAAGGGTAACAGAAGAAATTGGACCCCAAATGTTGTTGTCCAATTTGTCCTGAGTACACTGATACCCCATATGTTGGGGTAAAACCCTGTTTGGGCGCACAGGAGAGCTCGGAAGGGAAGGAGCACTGTTTGACTTTTTCAACGCAGAATTGGCTGGAATTGAGATCGGACGCCATGTCACGTTTGGAGAGCCCCTGATGTGCCTAAACAGTGGAAACCCCCCAATTATAAAATTAGAAAATGGAAATAAATACATTTTTTTTATTTTTTTTGTTTTTCCCTAACTAAGGGGGTGATGAAGGGGGGTTTGATTCACTTTTATAGCGGGTTTTTTTAGCGGATTTTTATGATTGGCAGCCGTCACACACTGAAAGACTCATTTTATTGCAAAAAATATTTTTTGCGTAACCACATTTTGAGAGCTATAATTTTTCCATATTTGGGTCCATAGAGTCATGTGAGGTCTTGTTTTTTGCGGGACAAGTTGACGTTTTTATTGGTAACATTTTCGGGCACGTGACATTTTTTGATCGCTTTTTATTCCGATTTTTGTGAGGCAGCTATTCATGAATTTATTTTGGGGGAGGCGTTTATACCGTTCCGCATTTGGTAAAATTGATAAAGCAGTTTTATTCTTCGGGTCAGTACAATTACAGCGATATCTCATTTATATCTTTTTTATGTTTTGGCGCTTTTATACGATAAAAACTATTTTATAGAAAAAATAATTATTTTTGCATCGCTTTATTCTGAGGACTGTAACTTTTTAATTTTTTCGCTGATGACACTGTATTGTAGCTCGTTTTTTGCGGGACAAGATGACGTTTTCAGCAGTACCATGGTTATTTATATCCGTCTTTTTGATTGCGTGCTATTCCACTTTTTTTTCGGTGGTATTATATAAAGCGTTTTTTGTCTCGTTTTTTTTTGTACGGTGTTCAGTGAAGGGGTTAACTAGTTGGACAGTTTTATAGGTCAGGTCTAAATATGTGTACTTTTATTTTTTTTTAATTTAGATGAAGAAATGTATTTATGGAAACAATATATATATATATATTTTTTTTTTTTCTTTATTTAGGATTTTTTTTTTTTTTTTTTACACATCTAAAAAATTTTTTTTTTTACTTTGTCCCATGGGGGACATCACTGTATAGTGACAGATCGCTGATCTGACACTTTGCAGAGCACTGTGTCAGGTCAGCAATCTGGCGTGCCCTGCTCCTTGCTTTCAGGAGCCTGCTCTGGACCCGGAAGTAGTTTCTGTAGGACCCGGAAGTAGCCCCGCGGCCATTTTGGAGCCGGGGCTTGCAGGGAGGAGACGCTCAGTACAAGGTGAGCACATTGCCTTGTACCGATCGTCTCAGGGAAGCACGCAGGGAGCCCCCTCCCTGCGCGATGATTCCTTACACCGCCGGCACACTGCGATCATGTTTGATCGCGGTGTGCCGGGGGTTAATGTGTCGGGAGCGGTCCATGACCGCTCCTGGCACATAGCGCCGGATGTCAGCTGACACCCGGCCGCGATCGGCCGCGCTCCCCCCATGAGCGCGGCCAAGTGCGTATGACGTACTATCCCGTTGGTGTTCATACGGGCCCACCCCACCTAAGTAACATGGAGCCAAGCGTAGCCAAAAGGCCTGGCACCCCTCAGCGTTACACGGTGGTGCAGTCACCCAAGGCAACCAGTCTCAGATACGAACTGTCTTGATTCCCCGCCGCGATCTGGAGGATGCCATTTTGTTTTCCATTTGTGAGTACGTTGGATGTTAAAGACACTTTGTTTTGAACTTTCCTATGGTCACTGCCTATCTACCACACTGCACCAACCCTGATGCACTACAAGGGCTATCAAAAGATTGAAAAATAAAATAGAAATACTAATACTTACCTTACAGCTTACTACTCCAACCCTCTGCTCGTCAAAATCATCCGTCTGGTCCTTATTATTTCTTCTGAACACAACCACGAACTCTAAAATCCCTGATCCTCTCAATGCTAGGCTGGGACTTCTGACTCCAATGAGACCAGGATTGATCTGTGTATGCATGTGCAAGGTTATGGTGCACATCAGGCTGTTGTGATTTTCTGCGCGCTTGCACATTATGCGCATGAGCCTCTCATGCTAGACAGGGACTTCTAGGAGGGTTCTGCGCATATGTGTACAAGGTCATAACACATGTAATATTATGACATCATGACCTTTCGCATGCTTGCACTGAACCCTTTTGTGTGCCATAAGAGCTGGAAGTCTTGGCCTAGCGAGATGCAACTGACAGTGTCAGGGAGTTAATAGGAAGATGCAAGAAGGACCAGACAGATGAAAGTGAAAAATGGAGGGTCAGATAAGTGGTAAAATGAGTGTAACAACTTTTTAAATTGTTTACATTTTATGTTTCTTATGCTCTTAAGTCTGGAGAGACCCTATAGCATAATGGGCTACATTCAATTTGCAGGAAAAAAAACTTCTATCAGAGACCGGCACAGCATCGACGTAGAAATCCCGCGTCTCTGATTGGTCGAGGCCGCCAGGCCTCGACCAATCAGCAACGGGCACAGCGACGATGATGTCATAAAGGACGTAGACATCCTGCGTCTCTGATTGGTCGAGGCCGCCAGGCCTCGACCAATCAGCAACGGGCACAGCGACGATGATGTCATAATGGTTGCCATGGCGACGATGATGTCATAAAGGTTGCCTCGATCAATCAGCAACGGACACAGTCTGCCGCGAATTCTGGAATCATCATTGTCCATATATTACAGGGACATGCATATTCTAGAATACCCGATGCGTTAGAATCGGGCCACAATCTAGTATATATATAATTGCCTAAGGGGTACTTCCGTCTTTCTGTCGGCAACTTCCATAACGGAAATCCCGCGTCGCTGATTGGTCTCGGCAACTGCCTGTCATGGTTGCCGCGACCAATCAGCGACAGGCACAGGCTGATTAGTCCCTCCCCTACTCCCCTGCAGTCAGTGCCCGGAGCAGTGTTGCATGTCGGGTAATGTAGTTCTCTCGCTCTCTTACCTCCGGTCTGTGATTCGTACTATGTGATGATCAGGAACTACATCTCCCAGAGTGCAGTGCGGCAACGGACGTGTGGACGGCAGTGAGTGGCCGGGTGGAGAGTGAATATGATTTCTTTCTATTTTACACATCATCAGTTCCTGGACACAGAGAGCCCTGGAGCCGGCAGTCAGGTCTGTCATACTGTATGCACAGGCGGAGAGAGCGCTGAATTACGGAATAGTAAAACTACAGCTCCCAGCATGCCCAGATGTATGTAGCGCAATATGTGAACGATGCCTGTTTTTGTAAATAAAGTTGATTGACAGCGCCATATATTCACTACATAGAATCAGATCGCTGCTTTCACTAAGCTGCCATATGAACTGGAGTATGATTGGTGACGTAATGCGCACATGGCCCTCATTCTGGGCAATATACTACGTAATTGGGCAATATAATACGTGGCTGGGCAATATACTACGTGGCTGGGCAATATACTATGTGGCTGGGCAATATACTACTATACTACGTGGGCTGTGCAATATACTACGTGGACATGCATATTCTAGAATACCCGATGCATTAGAATCAGGCCACCATCTAGTCTGCAATATTGATGCCTTGCTGTCATTATGCGCAGTGTCATCCAGTATCAGATATACTTCAGCTCAGCTGCCTTTGAGTGGTGGCAACATGTGTGGTGTGTTGCATTGTGAAATTGTATCAAATAATTGTCAATATGGCCAGGTTATGACCCTTGAACCAGTGCAACAGTGATGCAAATGTAGAGATGTCTTGTTGCCCTAGCCTGTTAGGGTATGTATTTGGAGCATTTTTTATAATACCTCACAAATTTTTTTTTATAAAAACCTTGATGTACTTTGTGAATATTGGAGGCATACTGATGTTCAACAGGGACCAATAACTGAAAAAAATCACATTTTCAGGGCTTAAAATGTTTATAATCTTGTTGCCTGCTGATACTAAAAGAAATTGTTCTCAGGATGTGGGAGTGCTTTTTAAAGTTGCAGACAATCAACTGGATTAGTGGAAAAAGTAGAGAAAAGTGCAGATCCCAATTCCTTGTATAAAAACATCCAAATTTTATCCCCTTCAAGGCATACTGTATGATGTATATATACAGTGCCTTGTGAAAGTATTCAGCCCCCTGGAACTTTTCAACCTTTTCCCACATATCATGCTTCAAACATAAAGATACCAAAAGTAAATTTTTGGTGAAGAATAAACAACAAGTGGAATACAATTGTGAAGTTGAACAAAATTTATTGGTTATTTTAAATTTTTGTGGAAATTCAAAAACTGAAAGTGGGGCGTGCAATATTATTCAGCCACTTTAACTTAATACTTTGTTGCACCACCTTTTGCTGCGATTACAGCTGCAAGTCACTTGGGGTATGTCTCTATCAGTTTTGTACATCGAGAGACTGAAGTTCTTGCCCATTCTTCCTTGGCAAACAGGTTGAGCTCAGTGATGTTTGATGGAGATCGCTTGTGAACACCAGTTTACAGCTCTTTCCACAGATTCTTGATTGGATTGAGGTTTGGACTTTGACTTGGCCATTCTATTACCTGGATACGTTAATTCGTGAACCATACCATTGTAGATTTTGCTTTATGTTTGGGATCATTGTCTTGTTGGAAGACAAATCTCCATCCCAGTTACAGGTCTTTTGCAGATTCCAACAGGTTTTCATCTAGAATGGTCCTGTATTTGGCTCCATCCATCTTCCCATCAATTTAAACTATCTTCCCTGTCCCTGCTGAGGAAAAAAAGGCCCAAACCGTGATGTGGCCACCATCATGTTTGACAGTGGGGATGGTGTTTTCAGGGTGATGAGCTGTGTTGCCTTTACACCAAACATATCATTTGGCATTGTTGTCAAAAAGTTTGATTTTTGTTTCATCTGACCAGAGCACCTTCTTCCACATGTTTGGTGTGTCTCCCAGGTAGCTTGTTGCAAACTATAAACAACACTTTTTCACTTTTTATGGATATCTTTGAGAAGTAGCTTTCTTCTTGCCACTTTTCCATAAAGGCCAGATTTGTGCAGTGTACGACTGATTGTTGTCCTATGGACAGACTGGCCAACCTCAGCTGTAGATCTCTGCAGTTCATCCAGAGTGATCATGGGCCTCTTTGCTGCATCTCTGATCAGTAGTGTTGAGCATTCCGATACCGCAAGTATCGGGTATCGGCCGATATTTGCGGTATCGGAATTCCGATACCGAGATCCGATATTTTTGTGATATCGGGTATTGGTATCGAATCAATAGGGATGTGGAAAATAAAGAATTAAAATAAAAAATATTGATATGCTCACCTCTCCGGCGGCCCCTGGACTTCACGCTGCTATCCGGGAGGCTTCTTTGTTTAAAAAGCGCGCCTTTCGGACCGGTGAATGACGTCTCGGCTTCTGATTGGTCGCCTGCCGCCCATGTGACCGGCACGCGACCAATCAGAGGCCGCGACGTCATTCGCAGGTCCTCAATTCCTAGAATTAGCAGTTTTGTGAAGGAGAATGACGTTGCGGCTTCTGATTGGCCGCGTGCCGCCCATGTGACCGGCACGCGGCCAATCAGAAGCCGCGACGTCATTCTCATTCACAAAACTGCTAATTCTAGGAATTGAGGACCTGCGAATGACGTCGCGGCCTCTGATTGGTCGGGTGCCGGTCACATGGGCGGCACGCGACCAATCAGAAGCCAGGACGTCATTCACAGGTCCGAAAGGCGCGCTTTTTAAACAAAGAAGCCTCCCGGTTAGCAGTGTGAAGTCCAGGGGCCGCCGGAGAGGTGAGCATATCAATATTTTTTATTTTAATTCTTTATTTTACACATCCCTATGGATCCCAGGGCCTGAAGGAGAGTTTCCTCTCCTTCAGACCCTGGGAACCATGAGAATACCTTCCGATACTTGATGTCCCATTGACTTGTATTGGTATCGGATATCGGTATCGGCGATATCCGATATTTTTCGGGTATCGGCCGATACTATCCGATACCGATACTTTCAAGTATCGGACGGTATCGCTCAACACTACTGATCAGTCTTCTCCTTGTTTGAGATGAAAGTTTAGAGGGACGGCCGGGTCTTGGTAGATTTGCAGTGGTATGATACTCCTTTCATTTCAATATGATCGCTTGCACAGTGCTCCTTAGGATGTTTAAAGTTTTGGAAATCATTTTGTATCCAATCCAGCTTTAAACTCCTCCACAACAGTATCATGGACCTGCCTGTTCTGTTCCTTGGTCTTCATGATGCTCTCTGTGCTTCCAACAGAACCCTGAGACTATCACAGAGCAGGTGCATTTATACGGCGACTTGATAACACACACATGGATTATATTTATCATCCTTAGGCATTTTTATTACCACATTCTATCATTCAGAGAGCCACAATGAACCTCTGGAGTGAGTTTGCTGCACTTAAAGTAAAGGGGCCAAATAATATTGCACGCCCCACTTTTCAGTTTTTGAATTTCCACAAAAATTTAAAATAACCAATAAATTTCATTCAACTTCACAATTGTGTTCCACGTGTTGATTCTTCACCAAAAATTTACATTTGGTATCTTTATGTTTGAAGAATGATAGGTGGGAAAAGGTTGAAAAAATCCAGGGGGCCGAATACTTTTGCAAGGCACTGTATGTCATATGTTATGTCTTCCCTTTTGATGAGGGCTTCAGCGCAGAGCTCACATCTTTTCTGGCACATGACAGCTGATTTCATCAACTGACATGTGCTCTTAACAGCCACAGGTGAAATTGCAATCAACCCACGGCTGTTAACATGTTAAATATCGCTGTCCTCTCTCAACTGGAATGTAGGTGGATTTATCGTTTGAGCACTCCTAGCCCCCAGGGACTCAGTGAAAATTTGGGATTTGCTGCATTTCTTTAATCAGGTATCTTTTTAATGGGTTATTGGGTTTCTTGTCTGTTTTGTTGTACTTTAATCTGTTTTAGTTTATGATTTTAATAGTATTTCCTTGTCATTTAGTTGTACACCCTTGACTTGCTGGCTGTGAGAGTAACACTTGGATGAGTAGGATTGGGTTTCTTCTTGGTGGTGGTCCTTAACCGGATGCGTGATCCACAGATTTTTATCCCGTCATGTGGATTAGGCAGTTGGGGTTCCTATCCTGGGATGGACACCACTATTGCTTTTGATGGTTGACTACCATGGTGTTTATTATGTCAAGTGGCTGAGGTTTCTTTCAATGAGAAACATGATTTACAGTTGGGAAAATAAGTATTTGATCCCTTGCTGATTTTGTAAGTTTATCAAAGACTTGAACAGTCTGTAGTTTTAAGGGTAGGTTAATTTTAACACTGAGAGATAGAATAACCAAAATAAAATCCAGAAAATCACATTGTATAAATTATATAAATGTATTTGCATTTCACAGTGAGAAATAAGTATTTGATCCCTTTGGCAAACAAGATTTAATACTTAGTGGCAAAACCCTTAGTTGATGATGAGGCTTGTGCAGATGTCAGGAGGAATTTTGATCCACTCCTCTTTGCAGATCATCTCTAAATCATTAAGTCAGTATATTCAACTGACCTGCCCTACATGTTTGGCACTTTATTTGTAGCCAATGAACATCCTGGATTGCCAATCACAGTAATGCTGGTGCCATCTTTGGTGTGTCATTACTGTGATTGGCTGGCCTTACAGCGTCATGGGGGATATTTAATCCCTGCCATCTTGTGCACATTGCAGCCGGAAACAGCTTAGGGAGAGCGTAGTTGAGCATAGGGTGAGTGAAAATAGCGTATATGGAGATTGTTTGATTCCAAAATGCTCTTTTAAGAGCTCATGAGGGTGAAGATTAGTTCTTTGTTAGGTGGATATAGCGTAGGGAGAGATTTAATATGAGGGAGAGTGAAAGGCAGGCACCTGGGTGTTATCACATCATCATTGCAAGTAAATGCTGGAGATCTCTGCTATTTTGCATTGTATTGTATAGTTTAGGATTAGGAAAAGACTGTGGGATTAGGGAGACATAGGTAGGCGACTGGCGCAAAACCTGCTGAGCTATGGAAGTGTCAATATTTACCAGTAATTTCCCTGAGTCTGCTGTTGGTGTATGTCATAAAGGTGATCTAAAAAAAATCCCCCAAAAAAGTCTATTGGTTAAATAAATAGCGTATCTATATCTATCAGTTGTGCGACTGGCACAATCCGGGGAGAGGTAAGCAAACATCACAATTTACCAGTGGCATTAATTTTCATTAGTCCACTGTTGCAGTGTGTCAGCAAGGCGATATAAGAAAATACTAATTTTCTATTGGTTTATTAAATAGCATACCTATATCTAGAAGTTGTGCACTTGGCGCGATCCAGACAGAGATAAGCAAACATCAGAATTTATCAGTGGCAATAATTTTCATTAGTCCGCCATTGCAGTGTGTCAACAAGGTGATATAAAAAATAGAAATGTTATACTGGTTTAATAAATAGCGTATCTTTATCTAGTAGTTGTTCCACTGGCGCAAAGCCTGCTGAGCTGAGATACGCAAATGTGACTATTTTCCTGTATTTTTCGTGAGTTTGCTGCTAACGTGTGTAATAAAGCTGATATCTGAAAAGGAATAGCCACACATTGCTAGCTACAGTGAATTTGTACATAATACTTCTGTGAGGGTACTTGTGAAAAATAAAGACAGGATTTTTTTTTCATAAGCATAACGCATTCAATATGAGAACCGATGACATTAAGGAATGTAAATGTGATGGTGCCCGCCAGGGCCGTGTGACAGATCAGGAGGTATCTCATTCTAGCTTCCTGTCAAAATTTGGTCAGCACACCATGCCAGTGATGAAACCAGACAAGTGCAAGGATGTTGTGGGTTGAAAGGCAGACAGAGGCTCCAGTATGTTGACAAGCAGCACCACAACGTCTTCCATACGGTCAAGTCTCAGTAGGTTTCCGTTTCAACTTGTGGGAACTGAGACATCCCATGACCTCTTGGTGGTGGCAGCCCCATGGTACTCGATTCCCAGCCGCCACTATTTTTTCTGGTGTGCCATCTCCGTATTTCATAAGCATGTGTTTCACAATATCAGCTGTGCTCTGGCCAGAGCAGTCACAAGGAAGATTCACCTAACCACAGACACATGGACAAGTTCTTGTCTTCAAGGATGCTACATTTCCCTGATGGCACACTGGGTTAACTATTGGAGTCTGGGACAGAGTCAGATGTTCGGACATCACACATCTTACCCATACCAAGAATAGTGGGCCCAAATTCCATCAGGGTGTCAGTCTACTCATATTCCAGCTCCTTTCTCTCCTCCTCCTTATCCTTAGCGGAACTAACCTCCAAATCACTCCTTAGATTGGAGCTCATGTGTTTAGATGATAAAGCTCACAATGCAGCCGAACTGTTGAAAGGGATAAAAGACCTGACCGATCAGCGGCTCAGCGCTGAACCTCCGATCAGCGCTGAACCTCCAACCAGGTCTGGTTGTATGTGATAATGGGCGTAACTAGGTAGCGGCTTTAACCCCTTTATGACCTTGGGATTTTTCGTTTTTCCGTGTTCGTTTTTCACTTCCCTCCTTCCCAGAGCCATAACTTTTTTATTTTTCGGTCAATTTGGCCATGTGAGGGCTTATTTTTTGCGGGACGAGTTGTACTTTTGAAGGACATCATTGGTTTTAGCATGTCGTGTACTAGAAAACGGGAAAAAAATTCCAAGTGCGGTGAAATTGCAAAAAAGTGCAATCCCACACTTGTTTTTTGTTTGGCTTTTTTGCTAGGTTCACTAAATGCTAAAACTGACCTGCCATTATGATTCTCCAGGTCAGTCCGAGATCATAGACACCTAACATGACTAGGTTATTTTTTTATCTAAGTGGTGAAAAAAAATTCCAAACTTTGCTAAAAAAAAATGGCGCCATTTTCCGATACTCGTAGCGTCTCCATTTTTCGTGATCTGGGGTCGGTTGAGGGCTTATTTTTTTGCGTGCCGAGATGACATTTTTAATGATAGCATTTTGGTGCAGATACGTTCTTTTGATCGCCCGTTATTGCATTTTAATGCAATGTCGCGGCGACCTAAAAAACGTAATTCTGGTGTTTCGAATTTTTTTCTCGCTACGCCGTTTAGCGATCAGGTTAATGCTTTTTTGTAATTGATAGATCGGGCGATTCTGAGTGCGGCGATACCAAATATGTGTAGACTTGATTTTTTTTTATTTTGATTGGGGCGAAAGGGGGGTGATTTAAACTTTTATATTTTTTTTTTTTTTTTCACATTTTTTTTAACTTTTTTTTTTTACTTTTGCCATGCTTCAATAGCCTCCATGGGAGGCTAGAAGCAGGCACAACTCGATCGCCTCTGCTACATAGCAGCGATCTGCTGATCGCTGCTATGTAGCAGAAATGGAGGTGTGCTGTGAGCGCCGACCACAGGGTGGCGCTCACAGCCACCGGTGATCAGTAACCATAGAGGTCTCTAGGACCTCTATGGTTAACATCCTGACGCATCGCCGACCCCCGATCATGTGACGGGGGTCGGCGATTACGTCATTTCGGGCCGCCCGGCCGGAAGCGGTAGTTAAATGCCGCTGTCTGCGTTTGACAGCGGCATTTAACTAGTTAATAGGTGCGGGCAGATCGCGATTCTGCCCGCGCCTATTACGGGCACATGTCAGCTGTTCAAAACAGCTGACATGTCCCGGCTTTGATGCGGGCTCACCGCGGAGCCCTGCATCAAAGCAGGGGATCTGACCTTGGACGTACTATCCCGTCCGAGGTCAGAAAGGGGTTAAATCTCGGCAAACTGGTACACGTTCCATGAATAGCCCAGGTGCAGACAAGTATAGCTCATATGCACCAGAGCTAAAGGAGTATATTAAATCAGTTTTGTTTTTTCTTCCATGTTTAATGGAAAGTGTTTTTTGCAAATTAGTGGAGTGGCAATGGGTATCAGATTCTCGCCATCCGTGACAAATTTGGCCATGGCTTGGTGGGAAGAATGTTTCATCTATACTGACAAAAATCCCTGTCTATGAAATCATATGCTAGATACATAGATGGCCTAATATTTGTGTGGCAAGGTGAAAGTTCTGATATTTCCAACTTCATTCTATACCTAAATGATAATCGATTCAATTTTTGGTTCACTCATACATACCATCCTGTTAAAAAAAAAATCACTTTTTTTAGATTTAGAATTAATTGGCCGTGATCAGCGTATTGTCCAAAGCAAAACCTATAGAAAATCCACCACTAGAAATACCATTCTAGATGCACGCAGTTTCCATCCCCCACATGTAATTCAAGGTATTCCTGAAGGAGAAATTATCAGGGCAAAAAGGAACTGTAACACCAGTGGAAGTTTTGTTACTATATCTAATCTTAAAATTAAACGTCTTTATCATAGACATTATCCACATTGGAGTGTGAAACGAGCCAATAAAATTGCAGATGGTAGGAACAGATTGGATTTAGTGGATAAAGTTAAATCTCCAGTGTGTAAAAACAAAATGAATGCCACACCAACTTTAGTCCTGACATATAGTCTATATTTCAGTGCTATTTCTAACACAGTGCAAAGCAATCTTCACATCTGACTGCATTTTGAAAAATGGTATTAGAATAGTTCCTAGAAAAGCCAAAATATTAGGCAATTCATTCTCACCTAGTCTTTGTCACAATTCACATGTGTCTGTTTCCTGCACATGGTTGTCTTTGAAAGGATACTTTTCTTGTGGTTACTGCTCTTGTAAAACTTGCAGAGTGTCTTTTAAAACTAATTATTTTTTCAATCATGATCATAGTAAAAAATTCCATATTAAAAGTTTCCTCAATTGCAACAGTAATTGTGTAATTTACATCATGGAGTGCATGCAATCTCAAGTATGTAAGTTCGACTATCCTTAATTTAAATCCAGGGTCAGGGAACATCTTTATGACATAGAAGAATTCTCCAATAGAAATATTTCTAATATTTCTAAACATTTTGTGAAATGCCATAATCGTGATATATTTAATTTACAGGCATATGCAGTTGAATATGTACCCAAACATATCAGAGGTGGTGACCATAAAGGTGCACTTAGTAATAAAGAAGCATTTTGGATTTTTTTCTCTGAACACCTATTTTCCTTTGGGTCTGAATCTCAGGCGAGAAACTATGTTACATTATTAGTTCATACGATGTTCATATAGTACCCTGAGGATAGGAAATACAAAAGGGAAAGCACTACGCAGGATCAAATCACAATGTTAAAAATATCATAAATAAAAGTGCAAAGCTGATGCACTCACCAATCTAAGGTTGAAGGAGCAGCGCATTGGCCCTGGGGGAGTATCCAAAACCAAGGTCCTTGTTACTCGGTCTGCTGCATGGCTCCTGGTCAACAGGGCAATCCTCAGTCGTCTGCAGGTGAAAAGTAAAAAGACACAGAAATCCAGTCTGGTGCTGTTGCTCCCAAAGATTTTAACGTGATAGATAGGATAAATACTTAAATATATTTAAAAGATTTTTATTCTGAAATGTACCAAGTAAAAACAACGCGTTTCAGCTTAAGAGAAAAGCCTTCATCAGGTTAAACATACATCCATACTGAACCAATAACTATATCTTTTTAAACACTTTTTAGAAATGGAAAGGGAGGGGTGTTTGTCATTAGCACCAATCCTTCACTTAATTTGCATACTCCTCTTAATTTGTTTAACTCTTTAGCACAGGTGGATGAAAGATATAATTCACTAAGAGGAAAATGGAACTTAGATGTAAATGTGAACCACATATCTTATGAAGTTATGCTGTAGTGAAAGGTAATAATTCATTATAAAGGCAAAAAAAAAAAAACACAAGAAAAAAAAAACCACACACACAAAAAATTTTTTTATAACACCAAATCGTTATGTCAATAGGTATAGCATCTCTAAACTTTCTTAATCACATTGTTCAAACCATTCGGGTACAGGGTTTGTAACCGAAATATCCAAAAAGATTCCTTCTTGTTTAATATTTGATTGCGATTAAGCACTCGAGAAGGTATAGTTTCTACTGGTGTAACTGTTATTTTGGAATTTTTTGTTGTGCTTTAATAACATGTGCCGCGATAAGCTATGCTGAAGGAAACCGATTTTAGTATTATGACGGTGTCCAATCACTCTTGCTCTGACTTTGTTGTATGGCCAACATATTGGAGGCCGCAACAACACGTGATCACGTAAACAACGTAGTCACTGTCGCAAGACAGATGTTGCTTAATCTGAAAGACCTCACCCGTACTATATGAAGTGATCGTGCAAGCTCCATGTTATAAGATGTTGCATGTATAGCAATTCCTCAATCCACATTTTTAGTCGCCCGGAGATGAAGTTTTAGAGACAGCTTTTGAAAACCCACAAGTGATATCTGTGGGTTTTTTTAGGCACTGGGCGCTATTCAATTTCTTATAGTGCGACCACTCTTAAAAGTAATACCAGGTTTTTTCGGCAACAAATTCTTTAAGATGGGGTCTTTAATTAAAAGGTACCAAAATTTTTCAAGGATGTCTGTTATTTTCTGATTACCATTATAAGGGCTCATACTCACATGCTAGAAACTCGAATGAGTCTCGCACGTCAATACCCGGCACTCAGATCGGAGCATGCGGCCGCACAGCAGTACATGCAGCTGCACACTCTGCTCCTGAGTGCTGGGTGCAGTGCCGGGTATTAACATGCGAGACTCATCTGAGTTTCTCGCATATGAGTATGACCCCTTAACCCCTTCCCGACCTTTGACGCCACGTAGGCGTCATGAAAGTCGGTGCCAATCCGACCCATGACGCCTATGTGGCGTCATGGAAAGATCGCGTCCCTGCAGATCGGGTGAAAGGGTTAACTCCCATTTCACCCGATCTGCAGGGACAGGGGGAGTGGTAGTTTAGCCCAGGGGGGGTGGCTTCACCCCCTCGTGGCTACGATCGCTCTGATTGGCTGTTGAAAGAGAAACTGCCAATCAGAGCGATTTGCAATATTTCACCTATTATAACTGGTGAAATATTACAATCCAGCCATGGCCGATGCTGCAATATCATCGGCCATGGCTGGAAATACTAATGTGCCCCCACCCCACCCCACCGATCGCCCCCCCAGCCCCCCGATCTGTCCGGTACACTGTTCCAGCTCCCCTCTGTCCTGTGCTCCGCTCCCCCCCTGTGCTCTTGTCCGCTCCCCCATGCTCCAATCACCCCCCCGTGCTCCAATCACCCCCCTGCACTCCGATCCACCCCCCTCCGTGCTCAGTTCCACCCCCCCGTGCTCCGTTCCACCCCCCCGTGCTCCGTTCTACCCCCCCCGTGCTCCATTCCACCCCTCCTGCGCTCCGATTCACCCCCTCATGCTCCGATCCCCCCCGTGCTCCCCCCCCCCCTATCATACTTACCGATCCTGCCGGGGTCCGTCCGTCTTCTCCCCGGGCACCGCCATCTTCCAAAATAGCGGGCGCATGCGCAGTGCAGATTCGTTCCAAAGTGCATTTTGATCACTGAGATATAATCTATCTCAGTGATCAAAATAAAAAAAATAATAAATGACCCCCCCCCTTTGTCACCCCCATAGGTAGGGACAATAAAAAAAATAAAGAATTTTTTTTTTCCACTAATGATAGAATAGGGTTAGGGTTAGGGCTAGGGTTAGGGGTAGGGTTAGGGATAGGGCTAGGGTTAGGGCTAGGGGTAGGGTTAGGGCTAGGGTTAGGGTTAGGTTTAGGGCTAGGGGTAGGGGTAGGGTTAGGGGTAGGGGTAGGGTTAGGGCTAGGGGTAGGGGTAGGGTTAAGTCTGCTGCGGATTTATGGCGGATTTACCGCGTTTTTTCTGCGCATTTCACTGCGGTTTTACAACTGCGATTTTCTATTTGAGCAGTTGTAAAACCGCTGCGGAATCCGCACAAAGAAGTGAGATGCTGCGGAATGTAAACCGCTGTGTTTCCGTGCAGTTTATCCGCAGCGTGTGTACAGCGATTTTTGTTTCCCATAGGTTTACATTGAACTGTAAACTCATGGGAAACTGCTGCGGATCCGCAGCGTTTTCCGCAGCGTGTGCACACGTCAAGGTAAAAATATACATCTTTATACACTTTTGTACTTTTATATATTCTTATGCTGTGAAACAATAAGTTTTTCCCTTCGCTTGCTAATGCATGTGTAATTGTATTTAAGATGGCTGCCAGTATTCACTTTTGCCTTAGTTTTCGTTCTTGCAAAGAATCTACTTTCGTTTCTGAAGCTAAAGTATCGTTTCTGGAGAAATGGAAACTTAACAAGATGTGGACAAAGGAAGATTCATCATATGACATCAGAGCCAATCAGAAGGACTGAATACTAGATAAATTGCCTAAACCCCGCCTAACCCTGCCCTCTGCACACCTTCCCCCAATGGACTATATAATGTTATGTATATGAAATAAACAGTTGTCGTTGCTGTGACGTTACACACGAGCATGCAATGAGTTTGAACCAGCATTGTGTCTGACTCATTCTTATCCGGTACCAACATGCTCCTAATCTGATTTGGAATGACTGGTGGATGAAGGGTATTGTCGTGACGCCCCGACAATTTGGCGCAACCAACGTGGGGCGTGGCCCGCGATCCGAGACCCCCTGGACCCATACCTGGACGTCCGTGGACGACACCCGTAGTGGCTGACCTCGAGGACTGATCACCCTCTAAACACGGTAAGTGGAGATCGCATACTATGTATGTGTCACACTTGCTAGTGTTTCAGCCATTATTGGTTAGTCTGTGGTCTCCTTGGGTCTGGGGAGTGACCGGTCGAGTGGTGAGACCGAGCGCGATCCCGTGCCACGCTTCGAACCAGCAACTGAGAGACGTCGCACTCTGCGTGTCCTCGTGTACACCACACCTCCTCCACCGGTCATTGTACTCCATTCAACCACCCTACCCGTGACTGTTGCCTAGTAGTGATAGAGTGAAAGATTGAGGAAGTTTGTGGATTGGGGGCGGCTTTGAGAAAGGGATAGGAGACACAGCCTCTGTGATATTGTCCAGATAGGTAATTAAGACGTCCCGAGAGGGGACCACCTGTTTTTCTGTGGAGGGCTCTCACTAGGAGACCGCCTCCCAACGTTTAGAATATCGTGACAGGGTAGACTGTTAATCACTGGTGTTCATGGGGTTAGGGACAGCACGTCGAACGCAAGGCTCCGTGTTTTTTGTTGTAGTTGGGAACACAGTGTTGTTACAGCTGTCAGCGGCCTACTGCAGAAGGGCGTAGTATTCTGTGAGTCATGTTGCGTCTCTTATGGCAGAAGAAGTCCGTGCCCCACGAGTTAGATGAGGATGCTGTGGAAGTCAAGACAATAGTAGAGTCACGGGAGGGCAAGAAGGCAGTCAAGAATGTTGAGAGGGTGTACGAGCATGTAGGATTGCCCTTGACAGGGAGATTGCAGCTGTCTACATGGCACCATCTCATAAAGAACGAGCAAAAAGGTTGATGGAGAGGAAAGATGAAAGGATGCAGAGCCCGTGTTTGGCTATAAAATACCTCAATCATTAGTTTTTCTAGGGTGTTCTGGCAAATGAGTTGTGTGAAGGTTTTGTAGAAATTAATTGAGTCTGAGAACTGCTGTATTTCGTCACTGTGTGTGGTTTTCCGAGACACCCAATGGGAGGGTGGAGTCAAATAGCTGCGTTATTGTCTTCTTTTGTGTTAAGGAATGCTGTAAATTCTTGTCTGTGTGTCTGTGGCCGATGGGAGGGGTGAACCCCTGCGCGAATTGTTTTTTTTGTTTTTTTTGACTTCTCCTCTTTGTGCTGCCGGCCAGAGAAAGGGGGGCCAAAGTTTCCAGAAGAACTTAACCCAGTCTGTATCAGCAGCTGCAGCGATCCTCACTCGCTCTCTAGTCCCCCTCCCCTCGCAGCTTCAAGGACAACTCGCAGCTCGCTTCCTTATCAGTGGCCCAAGAAGCAGAAGACTTCAGCTCCAGCTCCCCCTCCCTTATACAAATCTAGTCTCATATTCCAATATTCATTTTAACCCTGTGTCTGGAAATCTCCCTCGCCATGTTAATTCTCAGACCAAGATAGGACAGATGGATTTGTAAATTTTGCGGTCAGACAAACCCAGACTGGAGAAATACTTGTATAATCTGTGCTGCAACCTAAGTGAATTACACTGATTCCTGTCCAGATAAGATCACATGTAGTGATGTAGTGATATAAGAAGCTGACACAGGATAGTGGGTAGTGGGGACATTAATTTTGGGAGTAGGCTGACAGTAATCCTTTTGGGAAGGAGCTGTAGACCAGCATGTCATGTCACCCCCAACCGGTCATCTAGTCACCCCCACCACCAGAGAACCAACCACACCAGGTAGTGTAAGACAGATACAGGAGTATTATCCCTGGAAGCCCTCTGACTAGCTAGCTACGCTAAAATAATTGGCTGACCCTGAGAACAAACCTTTCCCATTATACAGACAAAGACAATATGATGGACATATAAGTGCACCTGAACAGACCTAGAGAGTTGGTGAGCCAAGATGATGGTCAGATGGTATTTATGTTATATAACCCCTATGTAGATGAGTATAATGAGATGTGTATCTCACATGTCCTTTCCCAATCAGTTTAAAAAAAAAAAAAAAAATAGGGGGGATAGTGTCTCTAACCCTGTCAGTTAAAATATTCCTATGTTATGTTGCTTCAGTATGTGGGTAATTTAATTTTTTAGTTTTTTGTTGTGTGCACAGACAGAGCAGGAAGCCATTGTTGCCACTGTTGGTTTTCGCAAGTATCTGGCAGATCTGAACTGTCGGGCTTCGGCCTTGAAACTTCGGTTCTGCCTTGTTCAAGTGATATTTTTGGGTCACTGTCTCCTTCAGGGTGCCAGACACCTCACAGAAGAAAGAAAAAAAAAAAATAGCCGTCAGCTCCCTTCCATTCCCAAAGGATGAGACTGAACTCCAACGTTTTCTTGGACTATGTACTTAATGTTGTCAGTGGATACCAGACGCATCCCGCATAATGCTACCTCTCTACAAAGCCCTGAAAGACTGTTCAAGATATGGTGATGATTTTGGCAGACTCCACACTGGATACGCTGTTACTATGAAAGACACTGTAGTGCACGGAGCTGCACTCACTCCCTCCCTCATTGTCAGCACAAGAAGCAGAACGTCAGGCTCTGTCTACTGCATGTACTTTGGCCAAGGACAGGCGGGCTAATATATACACGGACTCACAGTATGCATTTGGTATTGTTCATGATTTCGGAGCTCTATGGACCAATCGAGGGTTTGTTACTACCGCCGGGACTCAATGAAGAATGCTGAAGCTGTTAAAACCCTTATGGACTCAATCGAATTACCTACTCAGGTGGCCATTATCAAAGTTAAGGAGCACGGTACTATGGAACAGGCCACAGACTGTTGGTAACGCCTTTGCAGATATGCAAGCAAAAGCTGCTGCTCTTCTACCCGTTGAACAGACCATACCAGCTATGGTGACCACACGCTCTCAGCGTAAACAGTTGCAAGAAACACTGACTCTACAGGAACCTGATGATCTATGCCAGACTGAGGTTTTCTGCCGGACCCCACAAGACCGCTTAATGACGATGCCGAGAATGTCTCCAAAGGAAGAAGTGAAGCAGTGGAAAGCTGATGGAGCACGTATGGACAATGGTCGCTGGAAAAAGGACCAACTTGTGTGTCTCCCTAAGCAGATGTACCCTGCTATTGCCACGTGGGCGCATGGGCCCACACATCGAGGTATCTGTCAGATCTGCAATCCCGGTCAACTTCAACGTGTACCCCTGAAGTATCTTGCTAAGCCCGACTATCCTTTACAAAAGCTCCAGGTGGACCTCATCACGTTGCCGAAGTCTGGAAGGTATGAATATTGTCTGGTGGTTGTCGACATGTTCTCCAGTTGGCCAGAAGCATTCCCCGTTACCAACGTGACTGCAAAGATCACAGCAAAGAAACTGGTGATGGAACTTATATGCAGATATGGTGTTCCAGAAGTTGCTGAAAGTGACCAAGGCCCGGCCTTTTCTTCTCATGTGTATCAGGAGGTTCTGACAATGCTTGGATCCACTGTAGCCCTCCATACTATCCACAATCCAGTGGGAAAGTTAAGAGGCTGAACGGCACACTGAAGGGACAACTGACCAAATTGATGCAGGAGACTACGGCTCCATGGCCAGGGCTCTTACACGTTCGTACTACCCCTATTGCAAAATATGGCCTGTCCCCATATGAGATATTGTTTGGTGCTAGGTTCTCAGTTGCAAATTTTCAGTCTCAGTAGTTGTCAGAAGAAACTGACCGTGCTGTTCAATATGTTATTCAGCTTAGTAAAAATGTTGCTAACACCCATGTTTTAGTTTTTTTTCTTCCCTTTCAGATTCAGCAGAAACAGATATTGGTCACAATTTGAAGCCTGGTGGTTTTATGGTCGTGAAAAGCTATGTCAGTAAAACTTGAAGGAAAGAGCACCTGAATCCACGCTTCACACTGTAAAAGAGACCGGACCAGCGCTTAGTCACAGTGGTGATCGAAGGAAAATGTTGTTGTTGTTGTTGTTGTTTTTGGTCCTAGGGCCAGGGGTCATCCTCGCCCCTACCTCCTCGGCCCCTATTGTAAATAAGAATTCCGGTGTCACTATTCTCTGGGTAAATCTAACGACCCCGGTAAATATCTGGAGATTTGATTTCTGCGATGTAGTCAAGTGCCCCGAGACTCAGCGGGTGGTAGAGGGAATTATCCAGTATTATATATGTGTTACCAGAGATAACAATTGTACTGGGAAGATATTTTCATAATGTGTTTAATAGTGGATACTATGTGAATTTAGGCTATATACAGCTCCAGGATATTAGCTTCAGACCAACCAAGGCCCCCGTTACCAGTACAGCTAAAACAGGCCCAGGTGAACGTTTGCAAAATATAGTTAACGAAGTAATCCCCATTCCAGGTCTTAGTTGGCAAGAAGTTTTCTCCATAGAAACACAAACAGCCCCAAGGACAAATTTATGGTTAGAATGGGTAAGATACAATGTAAGAGTCCAGAGTATCTCTGTAGGATGTATTGCTTGTGCTGCAGCGAATACACATCTATACACATATGCATTGTTTTTTTCCTGATGACAATACCACTGCCTGTGTTATGAATCTGTTGAAGGGTCTAAAGTCCACTGATTGTTCAGATTATGTCCCACTAATTCATGAAGCACCCACACTAAAGGTCCCAGGAGGGATAACCGTATTTGCTGATAATTATACCTGCTATAATTCCCACGACACTACAGGTACACCAGTAGGGGTCTTCGAGACAGGTTTCTGCAAAGAGAACAGTTCTCTAGATACTGACTTGCTAGCTAATCATACACAGTATATGTATGACATTTATTGGTTATGTGGAGATGGTAAGCTCCATCCTAGGTTGCCTAATGCCTGGACAGGTTAGTGCACCCTTGTTAAACTAGCCATGCAGTTCAAGATTTTACCTTGGGATCCGGAGACACCTGATGAACATACCAGAAAGAGGAGAAGTCTCGATCAGCTCCACATGAGTTATGAAGAAAATCCATTGGTATATGTCGATGGCATTGGAGTGCCAAGGGGGGTGCCTGACCAATTTAAAGCCCAGAACCAGATCTGTGCTAGCTTTGCTTCTTTAATCCACAAGTGCAGATTAATAAAAATGTTGATTGGATCAATTTCCGGTTGGTTGGGTGGGCTCAAAGGATTCCTTCAACAAGCTTGTCTAGTACTGATTGCCCTTCTTTAGTTGGATCGATAATTCTCTGTTGCGTTATTCCCCTGTATAAAAAGATTATCACTGAGGCAACTCCGACTGGCACCTTCCTCAACCAAGAAGTACACTCACCAGAGTATGATGGCACTGATCCAGGGGAGATCCCCAAGTATGTCCCCCTCAAGAAGATAGACAAAACCCTTTACTCTCAGATGATGTAAAGAGATTTAGTTTAGGGACAGCAGGAGAACTCCATGTGAAGCTAGTGAAGGGTTCAGCTGCCTGGAGGCCTCTCACAAGGGGAGAGCTTCTGAGGTGTCTGGATGAAGAAATCCACCTCCCCTTTCCCCATCACATGGACAGTCTCGAAGGAACTTTCTTTTTAGGGAAAAACTTAGTGTTTAGGGGGGATTGTCAAGGTAAAAATATACATCTTTATACACTTTTGTACTTTTATATATTCTTATGCTGTGAAACAATAAGTTTTTCCCTTCGCTTGCTAATGCATGTGTAATTGTATTTAAGATGGCTGCCAGTATTCACTTTTGCCTTAGTTTTCGTTCTTGCCAAGAATCTACTTTAGTTTCTGAAGCTAAAGTATCGTTTCTGGAGAAATGGAAACTTAACAAGATGTGGACAAAGGAAGATTCATCATATGACATCAGAGCCAATCAGAAGGACTGAATACTAGATAAATTGCCTAAACCCCGCCTAACCCTGCCCTCTGCACACCTACCCCCAATGGACTATATAATGTTATGTATATGAAATAAACAGTTGTCGTTGCTGTGACGTTACACACGAGCATGCAATGAGTTTGAACCAGCATTGTGTCTGACTCATTCTTATCCGGTACCAACATGCTCCTAATCTGATTTGGAATGACTGGTGGATGAAGGGTATTGTCGTGACGACCCCGACACACATACCTTTAGAATTAGGCCATGTGCACACGGTGCGGATTTGGCTGCGGATCCGCAGTGGATTGGCCGCTGCGGATTCGTAGCAGTGTTCCATCAGGTGTACAGTACCATGTAAACATATAGAAACCAAATCCGCTGTGCCCATGGTGCGGAAAATACCGCGCGGAAACGCTGCGTTGTATTTTCCGCAGCATGTCAATTCTTTGTGCGGATTCCGCAGCGTTTTACACCTGTTCCTCAATAGGAATCCGCAGGTGAAATCCGCACAAAAAACACTGGAAATCCGCGGAAAATCTGCAGGTAAAACGCAGTGCCTTTTACCTGCGGATTTTTAAAAAATGATGCTGAAAAATCTCACACAAATCCGCAACATGGGCACATAACCTTAGGGTTAGGGTTGGAATTAGGGTTGTGGTTAGGGGTGTGTTGTGGTTAGGGTTGTGATTAGGGTTATGGCTACAGTTGGGATTAGGGTTAGGGGTGTGTTGGGGTTAGGGTTAGGGTTAGGGCTGTGATTAGAGTTATGGCTACAGTTGGGATTAGGGTTAGGGATGTGTTGGGGTTAGGGTTAGGGCTGTGATTAGGGTTATGGCTACAGTTGGAATTAGGGTTGTGGTTAGGGTTAGGGTTAGGGTTGGAATTAGGGTTGTGGCTAGGGTTAGGGGTGTGTTGGGGTTAGGGTTGTGGTTAGGGGTGTGTTGGGGTTAGGGTTGTAATTAGGGTTATGGCTACAGTTGGGATTAGGGTTAGGGGTGTGTTGGGGTTAGTGTTGGAGGTAGAATTGAGGGGTTACCACTGTTTAGGCACATCAGGGGTCTCCAAACGCAACATGGCGCCACCATTGATTCCAGCCAATCTCGTATTCAAAAAGTCAAATGGTGCTCCCTCAATTCCGAGCCCTGACGTGTGCCCAAACAGTGGTTTACCCCCACATATGGGGTACCAGCATACTCAGGATGAACTGCGCAACAATTACTGGGGTCCAATTTCTCCTGTTACCCTTGTGAAAATAAAAAAATGCTTGCAAAAACATCATTTTTGAGGAAAGAAAAATGATTTATTATTTTCACGGCTCTACGTTGTAAACGTCTGTGAAGCACTTGGGGGTTCAAAGTGCTCACCACATATCTAGATAAGTTCCTTGGGGGGTCTAGTTTCTAAAATGGGGTCACTTGTGGGGGGTTTCTACTGTTTAGGCACACCAGGGGCTCTGCAAACGCAACGTGACGCCCGCAGAGCATTCCATCAAAGTCTGCATTTCAAAACGTCACTACTTCAATTCCGAGCCCCGGCATGTGCCCAAACAGTAGTTTACCCCCACATATGGGGTATCAGCGTACTCAGGAGAAACTGGACAACGTCTAGATTAGTTCCTTTGGTGGACTAGTTTCCAAAATGGGGTCATTTCTGGGGGATCTCCAATGTTTAGGCACACAGGGGCTCTCAAAAAGTGACATGGTGTCCGCTAATGATTGGAGCTAATTTTCCATTTAAAAAGCCAAATGGCGTGCCTTCCCTTCCGAGCCCTGCCGTGCGCCCAAACAGTGGTTTACCCCCACATGTGGGGTATCAGTGTACTCAGGACAAACTGGACAACAACATTTGAGGTACAATTTCTCCTATTACCCTAGGCAAAATAGGAAATTCCAGGCTAAAAAATCATTTTTGAGGAAAGAAAAATTATTTTTTATTTTCATGGCTCTGCATTATAAACTTCTGTGAAGCACCTGGGGGTTTAAAGTGCTTAATATGCATCTAGATAAGTTCCTTGGGGGGTCTAGTTTCCAAAATGGGGTCACTTGTGGGGGAGCTCCAATGTTTAGGCACACAGGGGCTCTCCAAACGCGACATGGTGTCCGCTAACAATTGGAGCTAATTTTCCATTCAAATAGTCAAATGGCGCGCCTTCCCTTCCGAGCCCTGCCGAGTGCCCAAACAGTGGTTTACCCCCACATATGAGGTATCGGCGTACTCGGGAGAAATTGCCCAACAAATTTTAGGATCCATTTTATCCTATTGCCCATGTGATAATGAAAAAATTGAGGCGAAAAGAATTTTTTTGTGAAAAAAAAGTACTTTTTCATTTTTACAGATCAATTTGTGAAGCACCTGAGGGTTTAAAGTGCTCACTAGGCATCTAAATAAGTTCCTTGGGGGGTCTAGTTTCCAAAATGGGGTCACTTGTGGGGGAGCGCCAATGTTTAGGCACACAGGAGCTTTCCAAACGCGACATGGTGTCCGCTAACGATGGAGATAATTTTTCATTCAAAAAGTCAAATGGCGCTCCTTCCCTTCCGAGCCTTACCATGTGCCCAAACAGTGGTTGCCCATGTGAAAATGAAAAAATTGAGGCTAAAAGAATATTTTTGTGAAAAAAAAGTACTTTTTCATTTTTACGGATCAATTTGTGAAGCACCTGGGGGTTCAAAGTGCTCACTATGCATCTAGATAAGTTCCCTGGGGCGTCTAGTTTCCAAAATGGGGTCACTTGTGGGGGAGCTCCAATTTTTAGGCACACGGGGGCTCTCCAAACGTGACATGGTGTCCGCTAAAGAGTGGAGCCAATTTTTGATTCAAAAAGTCAAATGGCGCTCCTTCCCTTCCAAGCCCTGCCGTGCGCCCAAACAGTGGTTTACCCCACATATGAGGTATCAGCGTACTCAGGACAAATTGGACAACAACATACGTGGTTCAGTTTCTCCTTTTACCATTGGGAAAATAAAAAAATTGTTGCTAAAAGACAATTTTTGTGACTAAAAAGTTAAATGTTCATTTTTTCCTTCCATGTTGCTTCTGCTGCTGTGAAGCACCTGAAGGGTTAATAAACTTCTGGAATGTGGTTTTGAGTACCTTGAGGGGTGCAGTTTTTAGAATGGTGTCACTTTTGGGTATTTTCAGCCATATAGACCCCTCAAACTGACTTCAAAAATGGTTTTGTAAATTTCGTTGTAAAAATGAGAAATCGCTGGTCAAATTATAACCCTTATAACTTCCTAGCAAAAAAAAATTTTGTTTCCAAAATTGTGCTGATGTAAAGGAAACATGTGGGAATTGTTATTTATTAACTATTTTGTGTCACATAACTCTCTGGTTTAACAGAATAAAAATTCAAAATGTGAAAATTGCGAAATTTTCAAAATTTTCGCCAAATTTCCGTTTTTATCACAAATAAATGCATAATTTATTGACCTAAATTTACCACTAACATGAAGCCCAATATGTCACGAAAAAACAATCTCAGAACCGCTAGGATCCGTTGAAGCGTTCCTGAGTTATTACCTCATAAAGGGACACTGGTCAGAATTGCAAAAAACGGCAAGGTCTTTAAGGTCAAAATAGGCTGGGTCATGAAGGGGTTAAACTGAGTCACGAAATTAAAATGCCAGGGATTTGTTATCATTGTTTGGTTCTTTCTTGAAGGACCACAAAATTCAGCTCTTCCATTGTTCAGATTGCTCATAATCCCATTTTCTAGGGAAAAAAAACTTTTCTCTGGTTATTCTGTGGTAGGCAATCAGAATTAGTTTTTATCAGATTCTTTGCATATGCACCTTGCACTAATTTTTTGGGGATATTTTTTTCTCAAGAAATCTAGCCTTGAGAATCTTTGATTGTTCCACATAGTCAACCTCAATACTGCAATTCTTTCGAATGCATAGAAATTGGCTATGTGGAATATTTTTTTTCCATTTGCAATAGTGTGCGCTACAGAAATCCAAAAAACTTTTACTATCTACTTATCTAAAAAGTTTTTGTCACTATGCGGCTGTCTTTGTGGCTTACTTCAAGATCTAGAAAAGTGATTTTATTTTTATCTATATTTGCAGTAAAAGTATTCAATTGTGTTTAGTTTGTTAATTTCCATGCTTGTTCTATAGACCCCTTCCATATGATCACCAGATCATCTATATAGCATTTATAAAGCAGAATTTTTTCTTTAAAAAAAGGCTCGGAGAGTGCAGATAGGGACTCAAATCGCTCCATGAAGAGATTAGCAAGTCCCCAGAGCGGTCCTGAGCCTCTGTAGATAGCATACATCCTGAAAAGAAAAAAAAATATGTTTTAACCCCTTCATGACCCAGCCTATTTTGACCTTAATGACCTGGCCATTTTTTGCAATTCTGACCAGTGTCCCTTTATGAGGTAATAACTCAGGAACACTTCAATGGATCCTAGTGATTCTGAGACTGTTTTTTGTGATATATTGGGCTTCATGTTAATAGTAAATTTAGGTTGATAATGTTTGCTTTTTTTGTCAAAAAATAGGAAATCTGGCGAAAATTTATAAACTTTTGCAATTTTCTAATTTTGAATTTTCATTCTGTTAAACCAGAAAGTTATGTGACACAAAATAGTTAATAAATAACATTACCCACATGTCTACTTTACATCAGCACAATTTTGAAAACAAAATTTTTTTTTATAGGAATTTATATGGGTTAAAGTTTGACCAGCGATTTCTCATTTTTACAACAAAATTTACAAAACCATTTTTTTAGGGACCAACTCACATGTGAACTTAGTTTGAGGGGTCTATATGACTGAAAATACCCCAAAGTGACACCATTCTAAAAACTGCACCGCTCAAGGTGCTCAAAACCACATGCAAGAAGTTTATTAACCCTTCAGGTGCTTCACAGCAGCAGTTACCACATGGAAGGAAAAAATGAACATTTCACTTTTTAGTCACAAAAATGATCTTTTAGCAACCATTTTTTCCCCATGGGTAAAAGGAGAAACTGGACCCCAAAAGTTATTGTACAATTTGTCCTGAGTACGCTGATACCCCATATGTGGGGGGAACCACTGTTTGGGTGCATGACAGAGGAAGGGAAGGAGCGCCATTTGACTTTTTGAATGAAAAATTGGCTCCAATCTTTAGCGGACACCATGTCGCATTTGGAGAGCCCCTGTGTGCCTAAATATTGGAGCACCCCCACAATTGACCCCATTTTGGAAACTAGACCCCCCAAGGAACTTATCTAGATGCATAGTGATCACTTTGAACCCCCAGGTGCTTCACAAATTGATCCGTAAAAATGAAAAAGTACTTTTTTTTCACAGAAAATTTATTTTAGCCTCAATTTTTTCATTTTTGCATGGGCAATAGGATAAAATGGATCGTAAAATTTGTTGGGCAATTTCTCCTGAGTACAGCGATATCTCACATGTGGAGGTAAACCACTGTTTGGGCACATGGCAGGGCTCGGAAGGGAAGGAGCGCCATTTTGAAATGCAGACTTTGATGGAATGGTCAGCGCCGCAGGCGTCGCGTTGCGTTTGCAGAGCCCCTGATGTGCCTAAACAGTAGAAACCCCAACAAGTTACCCCATATTGGAAACTAGACCCCACAAGGAACTTATCTAGATGTGTGGTGAGCACATTGAACCCCCAAGTGCTTCACAGAAAATTATAACGCAGAGCCGTGAAAAAAAAGAAGTTCACACAAAAATAAGTTTTTAGCCATCATTTTGTTATTTTCCCAAGGGTAACAGGAGAAATTAGACCCCCAAAGTTGTTGTGCGATTTTTCCTGAGTACGCTTATGCCCCATATGTTTGGGTAAACCACTGTTTGGGCGCACGTCGGAGCTTGGAAGGGAGGGAGCACCATTTGACTTTTTGAACTCAAGATTAGCTGGAATCAATGGTGGTGCCATGTCACATTTGGAGACCCCTGATGTGCCTAAACAGTGGAAACCCTGTTGTGAATTCTGCTTTTGGGCTCCCTCCGGTGGTTGTTGATGGTAATGCAGTTATTCCTCAGCAGCAGTCTTGGACAGGTGTTTCTGCTAATTGCAATTCGGACTGGGGTATTTAGCTGTGCAGGACTCATTAGTCCTTGCCAGTAGTCAATGTTCCTTTGGAAGTGTTGGTCCTCTGCCTGGCCCCTCCTGCTTGCTGCCAATTCAGCTAAGTGTTTTCTTCATTTTTTAGACACACTGCTGTGTGTTTATTTTCTGTGCTTATTTTGTTTCTATTTTGTTCCTGCTAGACTGTGCCTGATGTTTTTCTCAGTCTAGTTGGACTCGCTGGAGACGCAGATATACTCTCCACATCTTTAGTTAGGTGGTGGAGTTTTTGTATTTGTCTGCTGTGGATATTTTGTAGTGTTTTATGCTGACCGCATAGTATCCTGTACTATCTTTCCCTATCTAGGTAGAAGTGCCTCCTTTGCTTATCCCTGTTTTCTGTCTGCGTGTGTCTTTTCCTCTCCTACTCACAGTCATTATTTGTGGGGGGCTACCTATCCTTTGGGGGTCTACTCTGAGGCAAGAGAGTTTTCCTATTTCCATCTTTAGGGATATTTAGTCCTTAGGCTGTGTCGAGGTGTCTAGGTCTGGTTAGGCACACTCCACGGCTACTTCTAGTTGCGGTGATAGAATCAGGGGTTGCGGTCAGTAAAGTTACCACTGCTCCAGCGAAGGTCATTTCATGCTGCTCCAAGGCCACCTGATCATAACAGTACTACTGGCCAACAATGAGTTAATTGCATCTCTGAAGAAGGGAGGAAAGATCTTGAGCCATTTTTTTTCTTTAGTCTGTTTTGTCTTATCCTCCCTCTTTATCTCTGGGTGGCTGAAGAGCCTTGTGCTAGCATGAATGTTCAGGAATTAGCTTCTCGTGTAGACCAGCTTGCTGCTAGAGTACAGGGTATTTCTGATTACATTGTTCAGACTCCTGCTTTAGAACCGAAGATACCTACTCCTGATTTGTTTTTTGGTGACAGGTCCAAATTTTTGAGTTTTAAAAACAACTGTAAACTGTTTTTTGCATTGAAACCTCGATCCTCCGGTGATTCCATTCATCCATTCAACAAGTTAAAATCATCATTTCCCTGCTGCGTGGTGATCCACAGGATTGGGCATTTTCCCTGGAATCTGGGGATCCTGCTTTGCTTAATGTAGACTGCTTCTTTCAGGCATTGGGATTACTGTATGATGAACCTAATTTGGTGGATCAAGCTGAGAAGACCTTGTTGGCCCTGTCTCTGGGTCAAGAGGCGGCAGAATTGTATTGTCAGAAATTCAGAAAATGGTCTGTATTGACTAAATGGAATAATGATGCTTTGGCGGCAATTTTCAGAAAGCGTCTTTCTGAATCCATTAAAGATGTTATGGTGGGGTTTCGCACACCCTCCAATCTGAGTGATTCTATGTCTCTGGCCATTCAGATTGATCGGTGCTTGCGGGAGTGCAGAACTGTGCGCTCTATGGTGTTATCCTCAGAGCAAATTTCTGAGCCAATGCAGTGTGATAGGATTCTGTCTAGAACGGAACGACAAGGTTTCAGACGTCAGAATAGGTTATGTTATTACTGTGGCGATGCTTCCCATGTCATTTCTGTCTGCCCTAAGTGGACCAAGAGGATTGCCAGTTCATTTACCAGTACTGTACAACCTAAATTTCTGTTATCTGTGTCCTTGATCTGTTCATTGTCATCATTTTCTGTCATGGCGTTTGTGGATTCAGGCACCGCCTTGAACTTAATGGACTTTGAGTTTGACAGGCGTTGTGGTTTTCCCTTGCAGCCTTTGCAGAACCCTATTACTTTAAGGGGCATTGATGCTACACCCTTGGCTAAAAATAAGTCCCAGTTTTGGACACAGGTGACCATGCGCATGGCGCCAGCCCATCAGGAAGATTGTCGATTTCTGGTGCTGCATAATTTGCATGATGCTATCGTGCTGGGTTTTCCATGGTTGCAAGTACATAATCCTGATTTGGATTGGAAGTCCATGTCTGTGACTAGTTGGGGTTGTCAGGGGGTTCATAATGATGTTCCTCTGATGTCTATCGCGCCTTCTCCCTCTTCTGAAATTCCGGAGTTTTTGTCTGATTTTCAGGATGTATTCGATGATCCCAAGTCCAGTTTCCTTCCACCACACAGGGACTGCGATTGTGCTATTGACTTGATTCCAGGCTGTAAGTTTCCTAAGGGCCGACTTTTCAACCTGTTTGTACCTGAACATACCGCCATGCGGAGCAATATTAAGGAGTCTTTGGAGAAAGGGCATATTCGGCCATCTTCTTCACCGTTGGGAGCGGGGTTCTTTTTTGTTGCTAAAAAAGATGGTTCCTTAAGTCCCTGTATTGATTATCGCCTCTTGAATAAGATCACGGTCAAGTTTCAATATCCTTTACCTTTGCTTTCCGATTTGTTTGCTAGGATTAAGGGAGCTAGTTGGTTTACTAAGATTGACCTTCGGGGGGCTTATAATCTTGTTCGTATTAAGCAGGGTGATGAATGGAAAACTGCATTTAACACGCCCGAGGGCCATTTTGAATACCTTGTGATGGCATTCGGACTCTCTAATGCTCCATCTGTTTTTCAGTCCTTCATGCATGATATCTTCCGGGATTATCTTGATAAATTCCTGATTGTATATTTGGACGATATTTTGATTTTTTCCGATGATTGGGAGTCTCATGTGCAGCAGGTCAGGATGGTATTTCAGATCCTTCGTGACAATGCCTTGTTTGTGAAAGGGTCTAAGTGTCTTTTTGGGGTGCAGAAGGTTCCTTTTTGGGCTTTATTTTTTCTCCCTCGTCTATAGAGATGGATCCGGTTAAGGTTCAGGCCATTCATGATTGGATTCAGCCCACATCCGTGAAGAGCCTTCAGAAATTTTGGGGTTTTGCTAATTTTTATCGCCGTTTCATTGCTAATTTTTCCAGTGTGGTTAAACCCTTGACTGATTTGACGAAGAAGGGCGCTGATGTGGCGAATTGGTCCCCTGCGGCTGTCTCTGCCTTTCATGAACTTAAGCATCGTTTTACTTCTGCTCCTGTGTTGCATCAACCGGATGTTTCTCTTCCATTTCAGGTTGAGGTTGACGCTTCTGAGATTGGGGCAGGTGTTGTGAGTTCTGCTCTTGGGCTCCCTCCGGTGGTTGTGAGTGGTAGTGCTGCGGTAGTTGGATCGCAGCATTTATCAGGTGTATCCATTTTTTGCAATTTGGGCTGGGCTATTTAAGTCCTGCTTTATCCTTTAGTCAGTGCCAGTTGTCCATTGTTTTTGGAGGATTCACATCCATTCCTGGTCTCTCCTGGTCTGCTGTTCATTTCTTCAAAGATAAGTTCTGGCCTTGTTTTTTCTGTCCACCTGCTGTGGACCTTATAGTTCTGTGAATTTTCATGTTTTGTTTTGTCCAGTTTTGTCTGTGAAGGATTTTTTGCAGCCAAGCTGTGTCTCTGGAGATGCAGATATACCCTCCATGTCTTTAGTCAGATGTGGTGTTTTGTATTTTCTGTGGTGGATATTTTCTAGTGTTTTAATACTGACCGCATAGTACTCTGTCCTATTCTTCCTTTTTAGCTAGTATGGCCCTATGCTAAATCCTGATTTCATGTCTGCGTATGTTATTTCCCTCTCCTTTCCCAGTCAATATCTGTGGGGGGCTGTCTATCCTTTGGGGATTTTCTCTGAGGCAAGATAGTTTTCCCGTTTCTGTCTTTAGGGATAGTTAGTTCTTAGGCTGTGTCGAGGGGTCTAGGGAGTGTTAGGTACCCCCCACGGCTACTTCTAGTTGCGCTGCTAGTTCAGGGTTTGTGGTCAGTACAGGTAGCACCTTCTCCAGAGTATGTCTCATGCTGCTCCTAGGCCACCAGTTCATAACAGTACAACTGGCCAACAATGATTTAAATGCATCTCAGAAGAAGGGAAGGAAGCACTTGAGCAATTTTTTTTTCTCCAGTCTATTTTGTGTTCTCTTCCCTCTTAATCTCTGGGTGGCTACGGAATCTAGTAATAACATGAATTTTCAGGAGTTAGTTTCTCGGGTGGATCAGCTTGCTGCTAGAGTACAGGGTATTTCAGATTTTATTATTCAGACTCCTGCCTTAGAACCTAAGATTCCCACTCCTGATTTATTTTTTGGTGACAGATCCAAATTTTTGAGTTTCAAAAATAATTGTAAACTGTTTTTTGCATTGAGACCCCGTTCTTCTGGTGATCCCATTCAGCAGGTTAAAATCATCATATCCTTGCTGCATGGTGACCCACAGGATTGGGCATTTTCCCTGGAATCTGGCAATCCTGCTTTGCTTAATGTTGATTCTTTCTTTCAAGCATTGGGGTTATTGTATGATGAGCCTAATTCTGTGGATTAAGCTGAGAAAATCTTGTTGGCCCTGTGTCAGGGTCAAGAAGCGGCAGAATTGTATTGCCAGAAATTTAGAAAATGGTCTGTACTGACTAAATGGAATGAGGATGCCTTGGCGGCAATTTTCAGAAAGGGTCTTTCTGAATCCATTAAAGATGTTATGGTGGGGTTCCCCACGCCTGCTGGTCTGAGTGATTCTATGTCTCTGGCCATTCAGATTGATCAGCGCTTGCGCTAGCGCAGAGTTGTGCACACTGTGGCGTTGTCCTCCGAGAGGAGCCCTGAGCCTATGCAGTGTGATAGGATTTTGTCTAGATCTGAACGACAAGGATTTAGGCATCAGAATAGGTTGTGTTTTTACTGCGGCGATTCTGCTCATGTTATTTCTGATTGCCCTAAGCGTACAAAGAGAATCGCTAGTTCTGTTACCATCAGTACTGTACAACCAAAATTTCTGTTATCTGTGACCTTGATCTGCTCATTATCATCATTTTCTGTCATGGCATTTGTGGATTCAGGCGCCGTTCTGAATTTAATGGACTTAGAATTTGCCAGACGTTGTGGTTTCCCCTTGCAGCCTTTGCAGAACCCTATTCCTTTAAGGGGGATTGATGCTACACCGTTGGCTAAAAATAAACCTCAGTTTTGGACACAGCTGACCATGCACATGGCGCCAGCCCATCAGGAAGATTGTCGTTTTCTGGTGTTGCATAATTTGCATGATGATATTGTGCTGGGTTTTCCATGGTTACAGCTTCATAATCCGGTGTTAGATTGGAAATCCATGTCTGTGACTAGTTGGGGTTGTCAGGGGGTTCATGATCACGTTCCTTTGATGTCAATTTCCTCTTCCCCCTCTTCTGAAATTCCTGAGTTTTTGTCAGATTTCCAGGATGTATTCGATGAGCCTAAATCTAGTTCCCTTCCACCACATAGGGACTATGATTGTGCTATTGACTTGATTCCAGGTTGTAAGCTCCCTAAGGGTCGACTTTTCAACCTGTCTGTGCCAGAACATGCCGCCATGCGGAGCTATATTAAGGAGTCTTTGGAGAAGGGGCATATTCAGCCATCTTCTTCACCATTGGGAGCAGGTTTTTTTTTTTGTTGCCAAGAAGGATGGCTCCTTGAGACCGTGTATTGATTATCGCCTCTTGAATAAGATCACGGTCAAATTTCAGTACCCTTTGCCCTTGCTTACTGATTTGTTTGCTAGGATTAAGGGGGCTAGCTGGTTTACTGAGATTGACCTTCGAGGGGCATATAATCTTATTCGTATTAAACAGGGTGACGAATGGAAAACTGCATTTAATACGCCCGAAGGCCATTTTGAATACCTAGTGATGCCATTCGGACTCTCTAATGCCCCATCTGTGTTCCAGTCCTTCATGCATGATATCTTTCGAAGTTATCTTGATAAATTCATGGTTGTATATTTGTATGATATTTTGATTTTTTCGGATGATTGGGAGTCTCATGTGAAACAGGTCAGGATGGTATTTCAGATCCTCTGTGATAATGCTTTATTTGTGAAGGGATCGAAGTGACTCTTTGGTGTGCAGAAGATTTTGGATTCTCGTTTTTCGAGGCGGAAGCTTCAGTATCTGGTCAAATGGAAGGATTATGGCCAGGAGGATAATTCTTGGGTTGTTGCCTCCGATGTTCATGCTGACGATTTGGTTCGTGCCTTTTATTTGGCTCGTCCTGATCAGCCTGGGGGCTCTGGTGAGGGTTTGGTGACCCCTCCTCAAGGGGGGGGTACTGTTGTGAGTTCTGTTCTTGGGCTCCCTCCAGTGGTTGTGAGTGGTAGTGCTGCGGTAGTTGGATCGCAGCATTTATCAGGTGTATCCATTTTTTGCAATTTGGGCTGGGCTATTTAAGTCCTGCTTTATCCTTTAATCAGTGCCAGTTGTCCATTGTTTTTGGAGGATTCACATCCATTCATGGTCTCTCTTGGTCTGCTGTTCATTTCTTCAAAGATAAGTTCTGGCCTTGTTTTTTCTGTCCACCTGCTGTGGACCTTATAGTTCTGTGAATTTTCCTGTTTTGTTTTGTCCAGCTTTGTCTGTGAAGGATTTTTTGCAGCCAAGCTGTGTCTCTGGAGATGCAGATGTACCCTCCATGTCTTTTGTCAGATGTGGTGTTTTGTATTCTCTGTGGTGGATATTTTCTACTGTTTTAATACTGACCGCATAGTACTCTGTCCTATTCTTCCTTTTTAGCTAGTATGGCCTCCTATGCTAAATCCTGATTTCATGTCTGCGTATGTTATTTCCCTCTCCTTTCCCAGTCAATATCTGTGGGGGGCTGTCTATCCTTTGGGGATTTTCTCTGAGGCGAGATAGTTTTCCCGTTTCTGTCTCTAGGGGTAGTTAGTTCTTAGGCTGTGTCGAGGGGTCTAGGGAGGTTTAGGTACCCCCCACGGCTACTTCTAGTTGCGCTGCTAGTTCAGGGTTTGTGGTCAGTACAGGTACCACCTTCTCCAGAGTACGTCTCATGCTGCTCCTAGGCCACCAGATCATAACAGGCAGGGGCTGTTTTGTCTCAGAGGGATCCTGTTGGTTGCTTAATGAAACCGTGTGCCTTCTTTTCCCGTAAGTTTTTGCCTGCTGAACGCAATTATGATGTCGGCAATCGGGAGTTGTTGGCTATGAAGTGGGTGTTTGAGGAGTGGCGACATTGGCTTGAGGGAGCTAAGTACCGTATTGTGCTCTTGACCGATCATAAGAATCTGATTTACCTCGAGTCTGCCAAACGGTTGAATCCTAGACAGGCTCGATGGTCCTTGCTTTTTTCTCATTTTGATTTCGTGGTCTCGTACCTTCTGGGTTCTAAGAATATTAAGGCTGATGCCCTCTCTAGGAGTTTTTTGCCTGATTCTCCTGAGGTCTTGGAACCAGTCGGTATTTTGAAGGAAGGGGTGGTCCTTTCTGCCGTTTCTCCTGATTCACAACGGGTTCTTCAGAAATTTCAGGCTGATAAACCTGATCGTTGTCCTGTGGGGAAGCTGTTTGTTCCTGACAGATGGACTAGTAGAGTGATTTCTGAGGTTCACTGTTCTGTGTTGGCTGGTCATCCTGGCATTTTTGGTACCAGAGACTTGGTTGGTAGGTCATTTTGGTGGCCTTCTTTATCGCGTGATGTGCGGTCTTTTGTGCAGTCCTGTGGGATTTGTGCGTGGGCCAAGCCTTGTTGCTCCCATGCTAGTGGGTTGCTTTTGCCATTGCTGGTCCCTGAGAGGCCCTGGACGCATATTTCTATGGATTTTATTTCCAATCTTCCTGTTTCACAGAGGATGTCGGTTATCTGGGTTGTTTGTGACCGATTCTCTAAGATGGTTCATTTGGTGCCTTTGCCTAAATTGCCTTCTTCTTCTGATTTGGTTCCGTTGTTTTTTCAGCATGTGGTCCGTTTGCATGGTATTCCTGAGAATATTGTGTCCGACAGAGGTTCCCAGTTTGTTTCTAGGTTTTGGCGGGCCTTTTGTGCTAGGCTGGGCATTGATTTGTCTTTTTCTTCTGCATTTCATCCTCAGACAAATGGCCAGACCGAGCGTACTAATCAGACTTTGGAGACTTATTTGAGATGCTTTGTGTCTGCTGATCAGGATGATTGGGTGGCTTTTTTGCCATTGGCCGAGTTTGCCCTTAATAATCGGGCTAGTTCGGCTACTTTGGTTTCACCTTTTTTTTGTAATTTTGGTTTTCATCCTCATTTTTCTTCTGGGCAGGTTGAGTCTTCTGACTTTCCTGGTGTGGATTCTGTGGTTGACAGGTTGCAGCAGATTTGGGCTCAGGTGGTGGACAATTTGGTGTTGTCTCAGGAGGAGGCTCAACGTTTTGCTAACCGACGTCGCTGTGTTGGTCCCCGGCTTCGGGTTGGGGATCTGGTTTGGTTATCTTCCCGTCATGTTCCTATGAAGGTTTCTTCTCCTAAGTTTAAGCCTCGGTTTATTGGTCCTTATAGGATTTCTGAGATTATTAATCCGGTGTCTTTTCGTCTGGCGCTTCCGGCCTCTTTTGCTATCCATAATGTCTTCCATAGATCATTGTTGCGGAAATATGTGGAGCCCGTTGTTCCCTTTGTTGATCCTCCTGCCCCTGTGTTGGTCGATGGGGAGTTGGAATATGTGGTTGAGAAGATTTTTGATTCTCGTTTTTCGAGGCGGAAGCTTCAGTACCTTTTCAAATGGAAGGGTTATGGCCAGGAGGATAATTCTTGGGTTTCGGCCTCTGATGTCCACGCTGCTGATTTGGTTCGTGCCTTTCATCTTGCCCGTCCTGACCGGCCTGGGGGCTCTGGTGAGGGTTCGGTGACCCCTCCTCAAGGGGGTGGTACTGTTGTGAATTCTGCTCTTGGGCTCCCTCCGGTGGCTGTTGATGGTAATGCAGTTATTCCTCAGCAGCAGTCTTAGACAGGTGTTTCTGCTAATTGCAATTTGGACTGGGGTATTTAGCTGTGCAGGACTCATTAGTCCTTGCCAGTAGTCAATGTTCCTTTGGAAGTGTTGGTCCTTTGCCTGACCCCTCCTGCTTGCTGCCAATTCAGCTAAGATAAGTGTTTTCTTCATTTTTTAGACCCACTGCTGTGTGTTTATTTTCTGTGCTTATCTTGTTTCTATTTTGTTCCTGCTAGACTGTGCCTGATATTTTTTCAGTCTAGTTGGACTCGCTGGAGTCGCAGATATACTCTCCACATCTTTAGTTAGGTGGTGGAGTTTTTGTATTTTTCTGCTGTGGATATTTTGTAGTGTTTTATGCTGACCGCCTAGTATCCTGTACTATTCTTTCCTATCTAGGTAGAAGTGGCTCCTTTGCTTATCCCTGTTTTCTGTCTGCGTGTGTCTTTTCCTTTCCTACTCACAGTGGGGGGCTACCTATCCTTTGGGGGTCTACTCTGAGGCAAGAGAGTTTTCCTATTTCCATCTTTAGGGATATTTAGTCCTTAGGCTGTGTCGAGGTGTCTAGGTCTGGTTAGGCACACCCCACGGCTACTTCTAGTTGCGGTGATAGGATCAGGGGTTGCGGTCAGTAAAGTTACCACTGCTCCAGCGAAGGTCATTTCATGTTGCTCCAAGGCCACCTGATCATAACAAAACCACTCAATTCTAACTCCAACACTAACCCCAACATACCCCTACCCTAATCCCAACTCTAGCCATAACCCTAATCACATCCCTAACCCCAACATACCCCTAAACACAACCCTAACCCCAACACACCCCTAACCCTAATCCCAACCCTAACCATAACCCTAACCACAAGCCTAACCCTAACCCCTACACACACCTAACCCTAATCTTAACCCTATTTCCAACCCTAACCCTAATTCCAACCCTAACCCTAAGGCTATGTGCCCACGTTGTGGATTCGTGTGAGGATTTTTCCGCACAGTTTTTGAAAAATCAGCAGGTAAAATGCACTGCGTTTTACTTGCGGTTTTACCATGGATTTCCAGTGTTTTTTGTGTGTATTTCACCTGCGGATTCCTATTGAGGAACAGGTGTAAAACGCTGCAGAATCCACACAAACAATTGACATACAACGCAGTAATTCTAACCCTAACCCTAATTGTAACCCTAACCCTAGTTCTAACCCTAACCCTAGTTCTAACCCTAACCCTAGTTCTTACCCTAACCCTAATTCTAACCCTAACCCTAATTGTAACCCTAACCTTAGCCCTTAACCCTAGCCCTAACCCTAACCCTAATCCTAGTTCTAACCCTAACCCTAGTGGAAAAATAAAAATAAACATATTTTCTTTATTTTATTATTGTCTCTACCTATGGAGGTGATAAAGGGGGGGCTATATATTATTTTTTTAATAATTAAATAATGTCATAATTTTTTTTAATAATGTAACTGGAATGAATCTGCCAGCCGGGAGATTTGGCGGGCGCACTGCGCATGCGCCCGCCATATTGGAAGATGGTGGCACCCATGCAGATCGTGGACAGACACTGGGAGGGACACTGGAGGTCGGTAAGTAAGTGGGATCGGACAGCAGGAGGGGTGAGATCGGACAGCGGGGGGTGAGTTTGGACTGCGAGGGGAGTGGACAGGAGGACGGAGGGGAGCGGAGCACATGACAGGATGGAGGATGGGGCGGTGGATCGGTGGCGATGTTGGGGGCAGATCACAGTCTCCAGCCATGGCCGATGGTATTACAGCATCGGCCATGGCTGGATTGTAATATTTCACCAATTTTCATTGGAGAACTATTACGATTGCTCTGATTGAAAGTGAAAGTGAAACATCACTTTCAACAGCCAATCAGAGCGATCGTAGCCACGGGGGGTGAAGCCACCCCTTCTGGGCTGAAGTACCACTCCCCCTGTCCCTGCAGGTCTGGTGAAATTACAATTAACCCTTTAACCCGGCCTGCATTGACGCGATCATTCTGTGTCACAGGTCGGGAAGGGGTTAAACTAAATTCCAAACCTTTTAGTAAAAACTCCCTCTGTGAGGATGGTATTCGGTTGTTTTCCTGGAGATAAAAATCCACAGCTGCCAGTCCCAGTGTATCTTCAATGTTGGAATATAGACCTCCTACATCAAGTGTAATAAAAAGATAACCCTCTTGCCATATTATATCTTTACATTACTGGATGAACTGTGCGGAGTCCCGAAGATAGTTTCCATTTGTAAAAAGGGTTTATAAAGACATGGTTATTGTTTCAGTTTGGATGTATATTTTACCTGATGAAGGCTTTTTTTATCCGAAATGCGTTGTTTTTACTTGGTACATTTCAGAATAAAAATCTTTTTAATTTTTTTTTTTTTTAAATAAGCCGATCTATCACATGTTACAATTTTTGAGAGCGCCGGCACCAGACTGGATTTCTGTTTCTTTTTACTAGTTCATATGATGTGTTACTGCCATAGTGGATGATCATCATTGACATGTCTTCATCAATGCCTTATAACAGCAGTCTTGTTTATATAAACACACTCTCTATAATTACAGATTTTTCAGCTTACATAGTCTTTATAATATATTTATTATTATATGCTTAAGTGTGTTTACAGATAGAAAGCAATGTCAGCATGGTTTTCAAAAAAAAATTTTTTTTCTTTCTTTCTTTATGTTTTTTTATTCATTTTTTTATTTTTTTCACAGACATGCTTTCACATTTGAGATGTGATAATAATCTCATATCTAGATACACTCATAAGAGTTTAATTGTAGCAGATTTGTTGGTTTCGATATTTTTTGTAACACATTTTTATTCACTATTTGTTCAAGTATGCTTTTGGTATAAATTGTTCAGTGCGGTATTTGCAAGACTTTAACCCACCCATATATCTGTAATGTCTTTTAAAGTATTTCTTGTGCAGCTTCTGTGTGTTTTTAATTTGTATTGCCATGATTTCCTCGTGTGTTCTATTCCATTAATTAAGTAGGAGTATATTTAAATTTTCAGTGGGGCATTTTTCCACGTGACCAGTGTTCAAGAGCTTTATTGTTCGAACCGCGTATGGTTCTTCTTATACATCACCCCCTATTTTATAATTGCAATGTTGTCTGAGACATCCTAATTGATGTTGTACTATTTTAAAAAGAATTCTTCCAAATAAAGCCAAATGAAAGATTGTTATCAACACCCTGGTGTGTGAGCTGGATCCATTTAAACACTTCAAATGATCACTGTTCACACTGACAAACTTCAAATTGGCCTGGAAATGTGCTTTCGTGAGCATCGGGACCTTGCCTGCCCTGCAGGATTTTAATCCATGATGGTATTGTGTGTTACTAATGATAATGTTTTAGACTGTGGTCCCAGCTCTCTTCAGGTCATTGACCAGGTCCTCCTGTGTAGTTCTGGGATGATTCCTGACCTTTCTCAGAATCATCCTTACCCCACGAGGTGAGATCTTGCACGGAGCCCAAGGCCAAGGAAGATTTACAGTTATCTTGTGTTTCTTCCATTTTCTACTGATTGTGCCAACACTTGTTGCCATCTCTCCAAACTGCTTGCCTATTGTCCCGTAGCCCATCCCAGCCTTGTTCAGCTCTACAATTTTGTCCCTGGTGTCCTTAGACAGCTCTTTGGTCTTGGCCATGTTGGAGAGGTTGGAGTGTGATTGATTGAGTCTGTGGACAGGTAATGAGTTCAAACATGTGCAATGAATTCAGGTAATGAGTGCAGAGTAGGAAGGCTTTTTTAAGAAATACTAACAGGTCTGTGAGAGCCAGAATTCTTGATGGTTGATATATGATCAAATTACTTATTTCATGCAATACAATGCAATTTAATTCTGTAAAAATCATGGAATGTGATTGTCTGGATTTTTTTTAGATTCTGTGTCTCATACTTGAAGTGTACCTACGATAAAAATAACAGACCTCTCCATTGTTTGTAGGTGAGAAAACTTGCAAAATTGGCAGTATATCAAATACCAATTTTCCCCAGTGTATTTATGCACATTTTTGGTCAATTACCCTTTTCTATTAATCTTTTGCCTAATGTTGGATCTCCCATGTGAATGACAGGACATTACTGGGGATATAGCGGTGTCCCCCTTCTGGGAACTCTGTTTCCAAATTTTATCTATTAGTTTTAAACTATTTTCTAATAAAGAAGTTATGGATTTTAGTGATATGGATCTCTTCTTTACTCTGGGTCCTCACGATATCGCCAGAGTATCTATATATATAAGAGGCATCGTGATTACTCGCTAATCCCGCCCCCTGCACAGAAGCTCCGCCTCCCACCACATAACCACACACAATCCCGCCCCAACACATCACCACACACAATCTCGCCCCCAACACATCACCACACATAATCCCACCCCCACCTCATTACCACACACAATCTTGCCCCCCAACACATCACCACACACTATCTCACCCCCCAACCCATCACCACACACAATCTCGCCCCCCAACCCATCACCACACACAATCTCGCCCCCCAACCCATCACCACACACAATCACGCCCCCAACCCATCACCACACACAATCACGCCCCCCACCCCATCACCACACACAATCCCACCCCCCAACACATCACCACACACAATCCCGCCCCCCAACACATCACCACACACAATCTCGCCCCCCAACCCATCACCACACACAATCTCGCCCCCCAACCCATCACCACACACAATCACGCCCCCAACCCATCACCACACACAATCACGCCCCCCACCCCATCACCACACACAATCTCGCCCCCCAACCCATCACCATCCATAATCCCACCCTATCACTACCCATAATCCCGCCCCCCACCCAATCACCAGCCATAATCCCGCCCCCCACCCCATCACCACCCATAATCCCGCCCCCCACCCCATCACCACCCATGATCCCGCCCCCCACCCCATCACCACCCATAATCCTGCCCCCTACCCCTTCACCACCCATAATCCTGCCCCCCCACCCCATCACCACCCATAATACTGCCCCCCACCCCATCACCACCCAATAATGGAAACAGCTAGTGTGTTTATAATATTGGTCTATTAAGTGCCTTAGGTATAATGTTGGAATTTTTTGATAATTCATTAACACAATATATCATGAAGTAATCAACTTTCAGAAACTCCTAATACCTTTAACTCAATCATTTGTCAAATCAACCTACAAGCAATGAGTTATTTAAAGGGAATTTGTTATCATGATTTTGCCACTCTATCTGAGAGCACCATGACATAAGGGCAAAGACACTGATACCAGTAATATGTCACTTGCATTTTGATACAATCACTGTTTTATCTGCTACGGGTCTGCCATTTCTCTGTATACTAAGCTCTGTATAACGCCACCCACACAACTGATTAGCAGCTTTCTGCCCTACTACAGTGTACTCAAAAAGCTTCCAATCAATGGTGGGTGGTGGGATTATAAAGAGCTCATGAATATGAAGGACTAATGGGCAGTAAATTTACTAGTGCTCTACTGATAATATCCTGCTCATAAAGCAGCGATTTTATCAAAACTAAACAAAGCAACCCAGAAAGTGACATATCACTGGAATCAGGGTCTATGTCTGTATGTTATGCTGCTCTAAGATTAGGTGGCAAACACCTGATGACAGATTCCCTTTAAAACTTAGCTGGGGCAAGTAATAGGTGTGGGTAATATGAAAATCACATCTCAAACCAGATAAAAAGGGGAGGAGCTGACTCAATCTTTGCATTATGAGTCTGTGTGTGCCACAGTAAGTATGGAGAACAGAAAGAGGAGAACTGTCTGCATAATTGAGAACCAAAATTGATGAAAAATATTAACAATCGCTTGGTTAAAAGTTCATCTCCAGAGATCTTGCTGTTCCTATGTTTATGGTGCACAACATAATTAAGACGTTTACAACCCATGGGATTGTTGCTGGATGTGGAGTGCAGAGAAAAATTGATGAAAGGTTGCAATGCAGGATAGTATAGATGGGACATAAGCAGGCACAATGAAGCTCTAAAGAAATTTAAGCTGTCTTGCAGGCTCAGGTTGCATCAGTGTCAGCATAAACTGTCCGTCAACATTTGAATGTAATTAAATGCTATGGCAGAAGACCCATGAGGACTCCACTGCTCACACATAAAAAGCTACGCTATAGTTTGCCAAAATGTATGTAAAATGAAAACCTACTAGGAAAGCGTGGGCAGATTGTCACAGCTCCATCTCTAAGTGTGTCTGGGAGTTAGTTTGTTGTGAATTCTGTTATCGAACTCCCTCCTGTGGTCATGAATGGTACTTCGGCGAGTTCTGTCCATGGACTCCCTCTGGTGGCTGTGAGTGGAGTTGCTGGTTCTGAGGTTCCTTCCACAGGTGACCTAGGTTATTCTTGGGCTGGCTTCTCTATTTAACTCCACTCAGATTGTTACTCCATGCCAGCTGTCAATGTTCCTGTACTGGTTCAGTTCGCTCTTGGATCTTTCTGGTGACCTGTCTACTCCAGCAGAAGCTAAGTCCCTGCTAGTTAATTATTTACTCATTGATTTCTTGTCCAGCTTGCTATCATGATTTTGCCTTGCTAGCTGGAAGCTCTGTGATGCAGAGTGGCACCTCCGCACCGTGAGTCGGTGCGGGGGTCTTTTTGCACACTCTGCGTGGTCTTTTGCAATTTTTTTTGCTGACCGCAAAGATACCTTTCCTATCCTCTGTCTGTTTAGTTAGTCTGGCCTCCCTTTGCTAAAACCTGTTTCATTTCTGTGTTTGTGACTTTCATCTTAACTCACAGTTAATATTTGTGGGGGGCTGCCTTTTCCTTTGGGGAAATTTCTCTGAGGCAAGGTAGGCTTTATTTTCTATCTCTAGGGCTAGCTAGTTCTTAGGCTGTGTCGAGGCGTCTAGGCTATGTCAGGTACGCTCCACGGCTAATTCTAGTTGTGTGATAGGATTAGGGATTGCGGTCAGCAGAGTTCCCACTTCCCAGAGCTTGTCCTGTATCGGTTTAACCATCAGGTCATTTTGGGTGCTCCAAACCACCAGGTCCATAACAGTACAGCTGGCCCAAAAGTGTTAATGCATCTCAATAGAGGGATAAGAGAAGTTCTGAGACCATTTTTTTTCTTTGCAGTGTGTTTTGTCTCTCTTTTCCGCTTTACCTTTGAGTGGTTCAGGACACAGGTGTAGATATGGACATTCAAGGTCTGTCCTCTTGTGTGGATCATCTCACTGCAAGGGTACAAAGCATTCAAGATTTTGTAGTTCAGAATCCGATGTTAGAACCTAGAATTCCAATTCCTGATTTGTTTTCTGGGGATAGATCTAAGTTTTTGAATTTCAAAAATAATTGTAAACTGTTTCTTGCTTTGAAACCCCGCTCCTCTGGTGATTCCGTTCAACAAGTGAAAATTATTATTTCTTTCTTGCGTGGCGACCCTCAAGACTGGGCATTTTCTCTTGCTCCAGGAGATCCTGCATTGCGTGATGTTGATGCGTTTTTTCTGGCGCTTGGATTGCTTTATGATGAACCAAATTCAATGGATCAGGCAGAGAAAATCTTGCTGGCTTTGTGTCAGGGTCAGGATGAAGCGGAGGTATATTGTCAGAAGTTTAGAAAGTGGTCTGTGCTTACTCAGTGGAATGAGTGTGCCCTGGCGGAAATTTTCAGAAAGGGTCTTTCGGAAACACTTAAGGATACTATGGTGGGATTTCCCACGCCTGCTGGTCTGAATGAGTCTATGTCCTTGGCCATTCAGATCGAACGGCATTTGCGTGAGCGCAAAGCTGTGCACCATTTGGCGGTACTCTCTGAGCACAGGCCTGAGCCCATGCAATGCGATAGGACTTTGATCAGAGCTGAACGGCAGGAACACAGATGTCAGAATGGGCTGTGTTTTTACTGTGGTAACTCCACTCATGCTATTTCCAATTGTCCTAAGCGCACTAAGCGGTTCGCTAGGTCTGCCACCATTGGTACTGTACAGTCTAAATTTCTTTTGTCCGTTCCTCTGATTTGCTCCTTGTCGTCCTGTTCTGTTATGGCATTTGTGGATTCAGGCGCTGCCCTGAATTTGATGGACTTAGAGTTTGCCAGGCGCTGTGGTTTTTTCTTGGAGCCCTTGCAGTATCCTATTCCATTGAGAGGAATTGATGCTACGCCTTTGGCCAAGAATAAGCCTCAGTACTGGACGCATTTGACCATGTGCATGGCTCCTGCACATCAGGAGGATATTCGCTTTTTGGTGTTGCATAATCTGCATGATATGGTCGTTTTGGGGTTGCCATGGCTACAGGTCCACAACCCAGTATTGGATTGGAAATCAATGTCTGTGTCCAGCTGGGGTTGTCAAGGGGTACATGGTGATGTTCCATTGCTGTCAATTTCGTCTTCCACTCCTTCTGAAGTCCCTGAGTTTTTGTCGGATTACCGGGATGTATTTGATGAGCCCAAATCCGGTGCCCTACCTCCTCATAGGGATTGTGATTGTGCTATTAATTTGATTCCTGGTAGTAAGTTTCCTAAGGGTCAACTGTTCAATTTATCTGTGCCAGAACACGCCGCTATGCGGAGTTATATAAAGGAGTCCTTGGAGAAAGGGCATATTCGCCCGTCGTCATCACCGTTGGGAGCAGGGTTCTTTTTTGTGGCCAAGAAGGATGGTTCTTTGAGACCTTGTATTGATTACCGCCTTCTTAATAAGATCACAGTCAAATTTCAGTACCCTTTGCCGCTACTGTCTAATTTGTTTGCTCGGATTAAGGGGGCTAGTTGGTTCACCAAGATAGATCTCCGAGGGGCATATAATCTTGTGCGTATTAAACAGGACGATGAATGGAAAACAGCATTTAATACGCCCGAGGGCCATTTTGAGTACCTGGTGATGCCATTCGGGCTTGCTAATGCTCCAGCTGTGTTTCAGTCCTTTATGCTTGACATCTTCCGAAAGTACCTGGATAGATTCATGAATGTATATTTGGATGATATTTTGGTCTTTTCGGATGATTGGGAGTCTCATGTGAAGCAGGTCAGAATGGTGTTCCAGGTCCTTCGTGCGAATTCCTTGTTTGTGAAGGGGTCTAAGTGTCTCTTTGGGGTTCAGAAGGTTTCATTTTTGGGTTTCATTTTTTCCCCTTCTACTGTCGAGATGGACCCTGTTAAAGTTCAGGCCATTTATGATTGGACTCAGCCTACATCTGTGAAGAGCCTGCAGAAGTTCCTGGGCTTTGCTAATTTTTACTGTCGCTTCATCGCTAATTTTTCTAGTGTTGTTAAACCGTTGACTGATTTGACCAAGAAAGGTGCTGATGTGGTCAATTGGTCCTCTGCGGCCGTTGAGGCTTTTCAGGAGTTGAAGCGTCGTTTTTCTACTGCCCCTGTGTTGTGTCAGCCAGATGTTTCGCTCCCGTTTCAGGTCGAGGTTGATGCTTCTGAGATTGGAGCAGGGGCTGTTTTGTCTCAAAGAAGTTCGGATGACTCGGTGATGAAACCATGTGCTTTCTTTTCTAGAAAGTTCTCGTCTGCTGAGCGCAATTATGATGTTGGCAATCGAGAGTTGTTGGCTATGAAGTGGGCATTCGAGGAGTGGCAACATTGGCTTGAAGGAGCCAAGCATCGCGTGGTGGTCTTGACGGATCACAAGAATTTTACTTATCTCGAGTCTGCCAAATGGTTGAATCCTAGACAGGCTCGATGGTCGCTGTTTTTCTCCCTTTTCAATTTTGTGGTTTCATACCTTCCGAGCTCTAAGAATGTGAAGGCTGATGCCCTTTCAAGGAGTTTTGTGCCTGATTCTCCAGATGTTCCTGAGCCGGCTGGTATTCTCAAAGAGGGGGTAATTTTGTCTGCCATCTCCCCTGATTTGCGGCGGGTGCTGCAGAAGTTTCAGGCTGATAGACCTGACCGTTGTCCAGCGGAGAAACTGTTTGTCCCTGATAGATGGACTAGTAGAGTTATCTCTGAGGTTCATTGTTCGGTGTTGGCTGGTCATCCTGGAATCTTTGGTACCAGAGATTTGGTGGCTAGATTCTTTTGGTGGCCTTCCTTGTCACGGGATGTGCGTTCTTTTGTGCAGTCCTGTGGGATTTGTGCTCGGGCTAAGCTCTGCTGTTCTCGTGCCAGTGGGTTGCTTTTGCCCTTGCCGGTCCCGCAGAGGCCCTGGACGCATATTTCCATGGAATTTATTTCAGATCTCCCTGTCTCTCAAAGGATGTCGGTCATCTGGGTGGTTTGTGATCGCTTCTCTAAGATGGTCCATTTGGTACCCTTGTCTAAATTGCCTTCCTCCTCCGATTTGGTGCCATTGTTTTTCCAGCATGTGGTTTGTTTGCATGGCATTCCGGAGAGCATAGTCTCGGACAGAGGTTCCCAGTTTGTTTCAAGGTTTTGGCGGTCCTTTTGTGCTAAGATGGGCATTGATTTGTCTTTTTCTTCGGCTTTCCATCCTCAGACAAATGGCCAAACCGAACGAACCAATCAGACTTTGGAAACATATCTGAGATGTTTTGTTTCTGCTGATCAGGATGATTGGGTGTCCTTCTTGCCTTTGGCTGAGTTCGCCCTTAATAATCGGGCCAGCTCGGCTACTTTGGTTTCACCTTTTTCTGTAATTCTGGTTTCCATCCTCGTTTTTCTTCAGGGCAGGTTGAGCCTTTGGACTGTCCTGGTGTAGATTCTGTGTTGGACAGGTTGCAGCAAATTTGGACTCACGTAGTGGACAATTTGACATTGTCCCAGGAGAAGGCTCAACGTTTCGCTAACCGCCATCACTGTGTTGGTCCCAGACTTCATGTGGGGGATTTGGTTTGGTTGTCGTCTCATTATGTTCCTATGAAGGTTTCCTCTCCTAAATTTAAGCCTCGTTTCATTGGCCCTTATAAGATTTCTGAGGTTCTCAATCCTGTGTCATTTCGTTTGGCCCTTCCAGCTTCTTTTGCCATCCATAATGTGTTCCATAGGTCGTTGTTGCGGAGATATGTGGCGCCTATGGTTCCCTCCGTCGACCCCCCTGCCCCGGTGTTGGTCGAGGGGGAGTTGGAGTATGTGGTGGAGAAGATTTTGGATTCTCGTATTTCGAGACGGAAACTCCAGTACCTGGTCAAATGGAAGGGTATGGTCAGGAAGATAATTCCTGGGTTGTTGCCTCTGATGTTCATGCTGCCGATCTGGTTCGTGCCTTTCATTTGGCTCGTCCTGATTGGCCTGGGGGTTCTGGTGAGGGTTCGGTGACCCCTTCTCAAGGGGGGGTACTGTTGTGAATTCTGTTATCGAACTCCCTCCTGTGGTCATGAATGGTACTTCAGCGAGTTCTGTCCATGGACTCCCTCTGGTGGCTGTGAGTGGAGTTGCTGGTTCTGAGGTTCCTTCCACAGGTGACCTAGGTTATTCTTGGGCTGGCTTCTCTATTTAACTCCACTCAGATCGTTACTCCATGCCAGCTGTCAATGTTCCTTTACTGGTTCAGTTCGCTCTTGGATCTTTCTGGTGACCTGTCTCTTCCTGCAAGAAGCTAAGTCCCCGATTGTTATTTTCTCTTCATTGTTCTCTTGTCCAGCTTGCTTTCATGATTTTGCTTTGCTAGCTGGAAGCTCTGGGATGCAGAGTGGCACCTCCGCACCGTGAGTCGGTTCGGGGGTCTTTTTGCACACTCTGCGTGGTCTTTTGCAGTTTTTTGTGCTGACCGCAAAGATACCTTTCCTATCCTCTGTCTGTTTAGTTAGTCTGGCCTCCCTTTGCTAAAACCTGTTTCATTTCTGTGTTTGTGACTTTCATCTTAACTCACAGTTAATATTTGTGGGGGGCTGCCTTTTCCTTTGGGGAAATTTCTCTGAGGCAAGGTAGGCTTTATTTTCTATCTCTAGGGCTAGCTAGTTCTTAGGCTGTGTCGAGGCATCTAGGCCATGTCAGGTACGCTCCACGGCTATTTCTAGTTGTGTGATAGGATTAGGGATTGTGGTCAGCAGAGTTCCCACTTCCCAGAGCTTGTCCTGTATCGGTTTAACCATCAGGTCATTTCGGGTGCTCCTAACCACCAGGTCCATAACAGTAGTTACTGACAGCTCAGCAGTCCAATCTAGTTCAGGGGTGTGCTGGGCTGTCAGTGTGTTGATTGACAGCTTGACTATCCAATCTTAAGAATGGGAGGCATCGGCAGTCCCCAAGTGTTCATTATTACAGGTGATTGTCATGCTACTTAAGTGAGCTGCTTCTACCAGGTTTCTGCAAGACCTATAGTCAACTAGTGTAGTTTGTTACCTCTGTGCCTCAAGTTCTGTAAGTTGATCTTTCATTGCCTGACCTTGGACATCGTTCGGACCATCCGTCTGTTTAACTGCTTCTGATCTGATCTGCTATCCTCCAGGTATACTGACCTCAGAATTTTACCTGAGTACTCTTTTGTCTCTTCTTTCTGTTTATGATGTACCTTCTTGGCTTCCGATCTTGAACTCCTTGACCATTCTGATTTACATGAAAAGTAACTAGCATCACACAGATGAAACCAAGATAGAGCTGTTTGGTAAAGCACATCATTATAATATTTACTGAAAAAGGAATGAGGCCTACAAAGAGAAGAACACAATAAACAGGCACTTTTCATCTGTGTTCACCAATGAACTGTCTGTTACAAAGATCATTTAACAAGGCAAAAAGCAAAATTCACAACCTGATATAACTAGTTTAACACAAAAGGAAGTGCATCTATTTCTGAGCAATTTAAACATTGACAAACCCCCCAGCCCAGATGGCATTCATCCTCGGATACTGAAGGAATAGAGCTCTATAATTGACAGACCACTGTATCTCATATTCTTAGACACTCTTGTAACAGGGCCAGTGCCACAGGATTGGAGCTGGCTCACGTGGTATCAATTTTTAAGAAAGGTAAGAAGGTGGATCCAGGCAACTACTGTCCGGTAAGCCTTACATCAAAGTGTGCAAAATTTTTGAGGGCATTATAATAACTGGCAACCTACATGGATTCATGAAGAATAAGTCATGTCTAGCTAATATGTTGGGATTCTATGAGGAGGTAAGTGCAAATCTTGATGTAGGTAAAGTGGCTGATGTGATTTATCTGGACTTTGCAAAGACATTTGATACTGTTCCACATAACAGCCCAGTCTCTTTTTTATGGTAGAGTCATGAACACTGACCATAACTGAGGCAAATGAGGCCCGCACTTCTTTGATGTTGATGTGGGGTCGTTTTTGACCTCTTGGATGAGTCGTTGCTGCGTTCTTGGTATAATTATGGTTGGCTGGCTACATGCCAATGTTTTTGACATTTGTGGATAATAGCTCTCACTGTGGTTCGCTGGAGTCTAAAAGCTTGAGAAATGGCTTTATAACCTTTTCCAGAGTGATAGATCTCAATTACTTTGTTTCTAATTTTTTCTAGAATTTCTTAGGATCGCAGCATGATGTCTAGCTTTTGAGGGATCTTTTGAACTATTTCATTTTATCAGGCAGGTCCTAGTTACGTGAGTTCTTGATTGAAGACTGACAACAAAGTCATATTGATCTGTTTCATTGTAATAACTTGATGATCTCTTGATTGCATTCTGATCATTATGTCACTTATCTTAGGGTACCGTCACACAGTGGCACTTTGATCGCTAGGACGGCACGATCCGTGACGTTCCAGCGATATCGTTACGATCTCGCTGTGTCTGACACGCTACTGCGATCAGGGACCCCGCTGAGAATCGTACGTCGTAGCAGATCGTTTGAAACTTTATTTCGTCGCTGGATCTCCCGCTGACATCGCTGAATCGGTGTGTGTGACGCCGATTCAGCGATGTCTTCACTGGTAACCAGGGTAAACATCGGGTTACTAAGCGCAGGGCCGCGCTTAGTAACCCGATGTTTACCCTGGTTACCAGCGTAAACGTAAAAAAACAAACACTACATACTTACCTTCCATGTCTGTCCTCCGGCGCTGTGCTTCTCTGCACTGGCTGTGACCGCCGGCCAGCTGGAAAGCACAGCGGTGACGTCACCGCTCTGCTTTACGGCTGACCGGCGCTGACAGTGCAGAGGAAAGCACAGCGCCGGAGGACAGACACGGAAGGTAAGTATGTAGTGTTTGTTTTTTTACGTTTACGCTGGTAACCAGGGTAAACATCGGGTTACTAAGCGCGGCCCTGCGCTTAGTAACCCGATGTTTACTCTTGTTACCAGGGGACTTCGGGATCGTTGGTCGCTGGACAGCTGTCTGTGTGCCAGCTCTCCAGCGACCAAACAGCGACGCTGCAGCGATCGACATCGTTGTCGTATCGCTGCAGCGTCGTTTCAGTGTGACGGTACCCTTACTCTCTTGAAATGTTTGTTATCTTAATAATATGCAATAAAAAGAACATTGAAAGAAAGAGAGAGAACAGGTGTGGCAATAATCAGGCCTGCGTGTGGCTAGAAAATGTGAACTCAGCTTCCTAAAGATGTGATAATCCACAGTAAATTTATGCTTAAGGGGGAGGGCAATCACTTTTTTCACACAGAGACCTGTAGATTTGGATTTATTTTTCCCTTAACACTAAAGACCTTCATTTAAAAACTGCATTTTGTATTTACTTGTGTTATGTTTGTCTACTGTTTAAACTTGTTTGGTGATTTGAAACCTTTAAGTGTAACAAACATGCAAAAGAATAGGAACTCATTAAGGAGACAAATACTTTTCCACACAAATGTATGCACAAATACATATACATAGCTTTGCTACTTCCTCATATAGACACTCACAGCTCTGCTACATATGCATATGTAGACACACGTAGCTCTGTTGCATGCACAATTTCATACACACAGCTCTGCAACAGGCACACTCATAAACCCACACACACAATACATTACCACATGTTAAGGTTCCTGATTGGAACCTGAACAGAAGATACACTAATTCAGTAGCTGAAATACCTTCCACACAATTAACTTAAGGATCTTTCAGGTCATGTGATCAGTCACATGACCTAAACCATTTTTGAATTAATCAGGTGGAAGGTCCTTTAGCTGCTCAGTTCATGTAGACTCTGTTCAGCTCTCAGTAAGCTTCCTCTCCATTACAAAGCAGCAAACAGATATTTGAAGCTGCTGGTGCCTCTAGAGTCCTTTAAACCTTAAGGTGTAGAATCTGCCAGAGGCTTGTAGTTGTCCTTAAATCTACTACTTTGCCACCCTAAACAGTGTTCACAAGAAGAAACGGTTGCAGTGCACCCAAACATACATGAAGACCAGTTTTAAAACAATTTTGTTTACTGATGAGTGCCATGCAACCCTGGATAGCCCAGATAGATGGAGTAGTGGATGCTTGGTGGATGACAACCATGTCCCAACAAAGCTGAGGCATCAGGTGGTGGAGTCATGTTTTGGGCCAGAAGCATAGGGAGATAGCTGGTAGGCCCCCTTTAGAGTCTTCGGAGATGTGAAAATGACCTCAGCAATGTATATAGAGTTTCTAACTAACCACTTTCTTCTATCATACAAAAAGAAGAACCATGCCTTCCATAGCAAAATCATGCATGACAATGCACCATCTCATGCTGCAAAGAATACTGCTGAGTCATTGGATGCTATGGGCATAAAAAGAAAGGAACCCATAATGTGGCCATCATCCTCCTCTGACCTCAACCCTCTTGAGATCCTTTTGGAGTATCCTCAAGCAAAAGATCTATGAGGGTGGGAGGCAGTTCACATCAAAACAGCGGCTCTGGGAGGCTATTCTGACACCCTGCAAATAAATTGAAACAGATATTCAAAAACTTACAAGTTCAATGGATGCAAGAAATTTGAAGGTGATATCAAAGAAGGGGTCCTATGTTAACATGTAACTTGGCTTGTTAAGTTGGTTTTGAAAAAGCTTTTGATATCAGTAAATGTTACTTCTTAGTGCTGCAAATTCAACAAATGACCATTTTAGTTATTTACAGCCTATAACATGTTTGGAAACTCTGCTGTGCATAATTATTTTTGAACAGTGCATTTTGAGCTTTTTTTACGTTTGAAAAATAGTCATCATTGGGAGGTTTGTCTAACAAATTGTGATTTATCCTCTAACGGTTGATAATTTGAACATTATACTGACTCATTTGCATTGCCAATTTAGGAAAAGCAGAGAAAAATAGCATTTGCATAATAATTTGGAATGCAGAGTACTACAGTATATATGAAATGAGTGCACTGTGTGTTATAATTAGAAAATACATTTCAAAATATATGTCCCCATTTCCTAAAAATAACAGTTCACTTTATAATATTAACATAATATTCTTGCTTAAAAATGTAACTTACCGTATTTTTCATTATAAATGGCTGTTTCTTGACAGAAAAACAACTTCTGTTTGCTCAGAATTTAACTGTTTAGCAAATAAAGGGATCACTTAAAACAGATCTGGGCAAAGTGGACGAAGTCAGGGGTCTAAGATAGCCGAAGGGCAGAAAACAGAGACCCACTAGCAACAGCTTGCAGTCGACTGCCCCCGCTGTCCAAATTTCACCATGATCTGCATTTTCAGGGTGCAAAAAGTTGTGACTGTAATAGTGGAGAAGGGGGCTGCCAACCCCCTTTTCCAACAATCAGCGTGTGTAATTGAGACAGCAGACACGATTATACTATTACATCACTTCTGCTGAGTGGTGTGTCAGTGTACAAAGCTAGGCTAGGGCAGTGCACCAGGGAAATGGGAGCAAAGTGAGTATGTGTTTTTGTTTTTTTTCATTCTTGAATGTGTGTGAAATGTGTCTGTATATAGGGGGATGGTGTGGGAGCTCTAAATGTATACAGGAAGGCTATAGGGGGGCTCATACTGTATGTATGTGGACTGTGGTGGGGCTCATATTGAATATATGAGGACTATGTGGGGGCTCATATTGTATATAAGGTGACTGTATGGGTTTAAACTGTACATAGGAAGGCTATGGTTGCTCATACTGTATATAGGAGGGCTGTGTGTTGGCTCATACTATATATAGAGGGAGTTGTGTGGGTTCATTATATATATGTGGTACAGCCACATGTGGTTTCATACGGTATGTAGAGCGGTGTAAGCATACTCAATTTTGCTCAATATTAAAAGATACAATTAATATTATTTAAAAATAATTCTATTCACTATGTTAATATTAATATTGAGCAGGATTTATTTAAGCCTATTGATTCAGCCCTCCACAACAGTCACGGTCTTTCATGTGGCCCCTTGGGAAAAGTAACTGCCTACAACCGAAATAAATCATCTCTTGTCTTCTTTCTACAAACTTCACCTTAATCTGCACACTTTTTTTTATGAAACTTTCAGAGAACAAAATTAAAGAAATGTCAAAATTGAACTAATAGTTGAATGTTGTTGCCATGGAAACATGAAAAAATCAGCAGGGGCAGAGACCTGCATCACATTATTGGATAAGTGAAATCGTGACATGCAGGTTTCAGCTCTTAAAACTATAGAACACAGATTGTTCTACCCACCCTCTTTTGATTCAGAATTGCACAGTGTCATTTATCTACAAAAGAATGGCTCTGAATATAAGTAATGCCTGGGAATTAATCTACCGTGAAAATATCAACTATTTTTTACAGGCTGGAATCACACTAGCATATGGCATCCGATGGAAGAGCGATGTGCTAATGACCATCAAGTCCTGCTCTGCTACGAGCAGGAGCTGAGTGTCATGCTACTGTGCTCCAAGCCTCTCACACAGGAGAAAGCGGAGAAAGCAAATTCTCCATCTCCTCCACTGCTGGTGTCGGCGTATATCGCACCGCATTAGGGGCTATTGTGAATATTATACTGTATATTGGGGGCTGTGATGGTTATCATACTTTGTGGGGTTCTGCAGCGGACATTATAGAATCATAGAATGTTAGAGCTGGAAGGGAACTCCAAGGTCATCCTGTCCAACCGCCTGCTAAATACAGGAGTCACTAAATCATCTAAGACAGATGTCTGTTCAGCCTGTATCTCTCGCGCCCTGACTGGTTGGTGAGAGCGTGGGGGTGTGGCCACACCGTGCCACAAACCAGACTATCCTGGAAGAGACATCACTAAGCAACTACCTTGGTGTTCACTAGATCCTCCGATGGTGAGGTCAGGCTTGTGCGGCAGGTAGCTGCCAGGTACAACTCCAGGGTGGTGTCTGGCTGTGGCTGCTGGCAGGCAGGCAGGTATGACTGAGACACTGGCAGGCAGGCGGGAATGGCTGAGACAATGGCAGGCAGGTGGGCATGACTGAGACACTGGCAGGCAGGCGGGTACTGCTGAGACACTGGCAGGCATATTTCCCATAAGGGATGGGGGCAGTGTTCTGGAATCACTGCGTTGAGAAACACGTGATGGTGTCTCCGCAGTGTTGGATGTTTTGGTCTCCCCGAGGCCAATCATCTGTGCCTTTATAGCCTTTTTACTAGGCACTGCTCTTAATAGCCAGATTCCTACTCCACACTGATGAGGGGCAAACACCCCGAAACAGCTGTCTGTGGATGGATACCATGCTTGGCATAGGTGGCTTTCTTTCATAGGATGCTGCCCTTCCCGTGGTTGTTCCTTCCCGGGGAAAGGCCTGGCTATTCACTGCTTGCGTCGAGAAACACGTGATGGTGTCTCCGCAGCTTCTTTACATGCATCTGCATATTTCCCATAAGGGATGGGGGCAGTGTTCTGGAATCACTGCGTTGAGAAACACGTGATGGTGTCTCCGCAGTGTTGGATGTTTTGGTCTCCCCGAGGCCAATCATCTGTGCCTTTACTGGCAGGCAGGAGGGCACGACTGATACACTGGCAGGCAGGCGGGCACGGCTGAGACATTGGCAGGCGGGTATGATTGAGGCACTGGCAGGTGGGCATGGCTGAGACTCTGACAGGCAGACAAGGCTGGCACTCTGGCAGGACAGACGGACATGGCTGTTACTCAGGCTGAACAGGTACTGACTTGGTAGGGGCCGGAATAGAGGCAGGTGTATGGGAACAGGTAGGGACCTGTTCAGACAGAAGGATATATGGGAACAGGTAGGAACCTGACCCATACATTGCAGAACGGCAGTAGAGCAGGACCACAAGGACCGGATGCAAAGCAGAACCACAGGAGGCAGAGCTAAGCGCTGAAATGTAGGAGGCGGAGCTATAAACAGAACCGCAGGAGGTGGAGCTAAGAGCAGAGCTGAGGGAGGTGGAGCAAACGGCAGAAACATAGGAGGTGGAGCTAAGAGCAGAGCCACAGGAGGTAGAGTGTTATGATCCGGTGACCTTGGAGCCGCATGGAACTTTCTCTGGAGTTGGTGGAAACTGTACTGACCGCAAATCCTGAACTTAACACCGCAACTAGAAGTAGCCGTGGGGTGTGCCTAACAAATCCTAGACACCTCGACACAGGCGGAGGACTAAATACCACTATAGATGGAAATAGGAATTCTACCTTGCCTCAGAGCAGAACCCCAAAGGATAGGCAGCCCCCCACAAATATTGACTGTGAGTAGTAGAGGAAAAGACACACGCAGGCAGGAAACAGGATTTAGCAAAAGAGGCCACTCTAGCTAAAATAGGAAAGGATAGGACAGAATACTAAGCGGTCAGTGTTAAAACCCTTCCAAAAATATCCACAGCAGAAAATACAAAAAATTCCACAATCTAACTAAAGATGTGGAGCGTATATCTGCAACTCCAAAGAATCCAACAAGACTGAGAAAACACTGACACAATCTAAGCTGGACAAGAGAAAACAAATGAATAGCACAAAATTATTAAGCACACAGCATGTGTGCCACAGAAACAAAAAACAGACACTTATCTTTGCTGAATTGGCAGCAAGGCAGGAGGAACCAGACAAAGATCCAAAACCTCCCAGAACCATGGACAACTGGCAAGGACTAATGAATCCTGCACACCTAAATACCCTAGTCAGAACTGCAATCAGCAGAAACACCTGACCATGACTGCAACTCAGGGACAACTGAATTACCACCTACAACCACTGGAGGGAACCCAAAAGCAGAATTCACAACAGTACCCCCCCCCCCTTGAGGAGGGGTCACCGAACCCTCACCAGGGCCCCCAGGACTATCAGGATGAGCCAGATGAAAGGCACGGACCAAATCAGCAGCATGGACATCAGAGGCAAAAACCCAAGAATTATCCTCCTGGCCATAACCCTTCCATTTGACAAGGTACTGAAGCCTCCGTCTCGGAAAACGAGAATCCAAAATCTTCTCAACCACATACTCCAACTCCCCATCAACCAACACAGGGGCCGGAGGATCAACAGAGGGAACAACGGGCACCACATATTTCCGCAATAAAGATCTATGGAAGACATTATGGATAGCAAAAGAGGCCGGAAGCGCCAATCGAAAAGACACCGGATTAATAATCTTAGAAATCCTATAAGGACCAATAAACCGAGGCTTAAACTTAGGGGAAGAAACGTTCATAGGAACATGACGGGAAGACAACCAGACCAAATCCCCAACCAACACACCGACGACGGTTAGCAAAACGTTGAGCCTCTTCCTGAGACAACACCAAATTGTCCACCACATGAGCCCAAATCTGCTGCAACCTGTCAACCACAGAATCCACACCAGGACAGTCAGAAGGCTCAACCTGCCCAGAAGAAAAACGAGCATGAAAACCAAAATTACAAAAGAAAGGCGAAACCAAAGTAGCCGAACTAGCCCGATTATTAAGGGCAAACTCGGCCAATGGCAAAAAAGCCACCCAATCATCCTGATCAGCAGACACAAAGCATCTCAAATAAGTCTCCAAAGTCTGATTAGTTCGCTCGGTCTGGCCATTTGTCTGATGATGAAATGAAGAAGAAAAAGACAAATCAATGCTCAGCCTAGCACAAAAGGCCCGCCAAAACCTAGAAACAAACTGGGAACCTCTGTCGGACACAATATTCTCCGGAATACCATGCAGGCGAACCACATGCTGAAAAAATAACGGAACCAAATCTGAAGAGGAAGGTAATTTAGGCAAAGGCACCAAATGAACCATCTTAGAGAACCGGTCCCAAACAACCCAGATAACAGACATCTTCTGGGAAACCGGAAGATCAGAAATAAAATCCATAGAAATATGTGTCCAGGGCCTCTCAGGGACTGGCAATGGCAAAAGCAACCCACTAGCACGGGAACAACAAGGCTTGGCCCGGGCACAAGACCCACAGGACTGCACAAAAGAACGCACATCACGTGACAAAGATGGCCACCAAAAGGACCTACCAACCAAATCTCTGGTACCAAAAATACCAGGATGACCAGCCAACACAGAACAGTGAACCTCAGAAATCACTCTACTAGTCCATCTGTCAGGAACAAACAGTTTCCCCACTGGACAGCGGTCAGGTTTGTCAGCCTGAAATTTCTGAAGAACCCGTCGTAAATCAGGGGAAATGGCAGAAAGGACCACCCCTTCTTTCAGAATGCCGACCGGTTCAAGGACCTCAGGAGAATCAGGCAAAAAACTACTAGAGAGGGCATCAGCCTTAATATTCTTAGAACCCGGAAGATATGAAACTACGAAATCAAAATGGGAAAAAAACAAGGACCATCAAGCCTGTCTAGGATTCAGCCGTTTGGCAGACTCGAGGTAAATCAGATTCTTATGATCGGTCAAGACCACAATACAGTGCTTAACTCCCTCAAGCCAATGTCGCCACTCCTCAAACGCCCAATTCATAGCCAACAACTCCCGATTGCCGACATCATAATTGCGTTCAGCAGGCGAAAACTTACCGGAAAAGAAGGCACACGGTTTCATCAAGGAACCAACAGGATCCCTCTGAGACAAAACGGCCCCTGCCCCAATCTCAGAAGCGTCAATCTCAACCTGAAACGGAAGAGAAACATCCGTTTGGCGCAACACCGGAGCAGAAGTAAATCGGCGTTTAAGCTCCAGAAAGGCAGAGACAGCCACAGAGGACCAATTCGCCACATCAGCGCCTTTCTTCATCAAATCGGTCAAGGGTTTAACCACGCTAGAGAAGATAGCAATGAAACTGCGATAAAAATTTGCAAAACCCCAAAATTTCTGAAGGCTTTTCACGGATGTGGGTTGAATCCAATCATGAATGGCCTGAACCTTAACCGGATCCATCTCCATAGATGAGGGAGAAAAAATGAAGCCCAAAAAAGAAACCTTCTGCACCCCAAAGAGACACTTAGACCCCTTCACAAACAAAGCATTGTCACAAAGGATCTGAAATACCATCCTGACCTGTTGCAAATGAGACTCCCAATCATCGGAAAAAATCAAAATATCGTCCAAATATACAATCAAGAATTTATCAAGATAAGTCCGGAAGATATCATGCATGAAGGACTGAAAAACAGATGGAGCATGAGTGAGCCCGAATAGCATCACAAGATATTCAAAATGACCTTCGGGCGTATTAAACGAAGTTTTCCATTCATCACCCTGTTTAATACGAACAAGATTATATGCCCCCCGAAGGTCAATCTTAGTAAACCAACTAGCCCCCTTAATCCTAGCAAACAAATCGGAAAGCAAAGGTAAAGGGTATTGAAACTTGACCGTGATCTTATTCAAGAGGCGATAATCAATACAGGGTCTCAAGAAGCCATCCTTCTTAGCAACAAAAAAAATCCCACTCCCAACAGTGAAGAAGATGGCCGAATATGCCTTTTCGCCAAAGACTCCTTAATATAATTCTGCATGGCGGTATGTTCAGGCACAGACAGGTTGAAAAGTCGGCCCTTAGGAAACTTACAGCCTGGAATCAAGTCAATAGCACAATCACAGTCCCTGTGCGGTGGAAGGGAACTGGACTTGGGCTCATCGAATACATCCTGAAAATCAGACAAAAACTTAGGAATTTCAGAAGAGGAAGAAGAAGAGATTGACATCAAAGGAACATCATTATGAATCCCCTGACAACCCCAACTAGTCACAGACATAGACTTCCAGTCCAACACAGGATTATGTACCTGCAACCATGGAAAACCCAGCACGATAGCATCATGCAAATTATGCAACACCAGAAATTGACAATCTTCCTGATGGGCTGGTGCCATGTGCATGGTCACCTGTGTCCAAAACTGGGGCTTATTTTTTGCCAAAGGTATAGCATCAATGCCCCTTAAAGGAATAGGGTTCTGCAAAGGCTGCAAGGGAAAACCACAACGCCTGGCAAACTCAAAGTCCATTAAGTTCAAGGCGGCGCCTGAATCCACAAATGCCATGACAGAAAATGATGACAATGAGCAGATCAAGGACACAGATAACAGAAATTTAGGTTGTACAGTACTGATGGTAAATGAACTGGCGATCCTCTTTGTTCGCTTAGGGCAGACAGAAATGACATGAGAAGCGTCGCCACAATAATAACACAACCTATTCTGACATCTGAAACCTTGTCGTTCCGTTCTAGACAGAATCCTATCACACTGCATTGGCTCAGGAATTTGCTCTGAGGACAACGCCACAGCGCGCACAGTTCTGCGCTCCCGCAAGCACCGGTCAATCTGAATGTCCAGAGACATAGAATCACTCAGACCGAAAGGCGTGGGAAACCCCACCATAACATCTTTAACGGATTCAGAAAGACCCTTTCTGAAAATTGCCGCCAAAGCATCATCATTCCATTTAGTCAACACAGAACATTTTCTGTTGTGAATTCCGTTCTGGAGCTCCCTCCTGTGGTTGCTAATGGTATTTTTGTGAGTTCTGCCCTTAGGCTCCCTCTGGTGGTTTCGAGTGGAACTGCTGCTCCTTTAGGTAACTGTAGCAGCTGCCTTCACTAATCGCCTTGCCTGGGTTTGTTATATAAACCTGCTCTGGGCTCTAGTCCATGCCTGCTGTCAATGTTCTTGGTTGGATTTGGTTCTCTCCTTGGAATTCTCATGTGGCCAGTCCTTGTCTGCAAAAGATAAGTTTTTGCTAGTTTTTGTTTGTCCATTTGTTTGGACTCTATTGCCTTGCAAATTTGTCTCTTTTTGTCCAGCTTGTCACTATGTCTTATTCAGGCTAGCTGGAAGCTCTGGGATAGCAGATTTGCCCCTCCACACCGTGAGTCGGTGTGGAGTTCATTTTTGTAAACTCTGCGTGGATTTTGTAGTTTTTTATACTGACCGCACAGTATCCTTTTCTCTCTGTCTATCTAGTTTAGTATTGGCCTCCTTTGCTGAATTCTGATTTCATTTCTTTGTACGTCATTTCCCTCTCCATTCACAGTCAATATTTGTGGGGGGCTATCTTTCCTTTTGGGGGTTTTCTCTGAGGCAAGATAGCTTTCTATTTCCTTCTTTAGGGGTAGTTATTTCTTAGGCTGTGAAGAGGTGTCTAGGGAGAGTCAGGAACATCCCACGGCTATTTCTAGTGTTGTTGTTAGGATTAGGGACTGCGGTCAGTAGAGATACCACCTTCTCAGAGCTCGCTCCATGTTGCGTTTTAGCCACCAGGTCATATCAGTGTGGCCTCTTAACCACCAGGTCATAACAATTTTCTAAATTTCTGACAATACAATTCTGCCGCCTCTTGACCCTGAGACAGGGCCAACAAGGTCTTCTCCGCTTGATCCACAGAATTAGGTTCATCATATAATAATCCTAAAGCCCGAAAAAAGGAGTCTACATTAAGCAAAGCCGGATTCCCAGATTCCAGGGAAAATGCCCAATCCTGTCACCAAAAAACAAATCAAGAGTAGGAATCTTCGGCTCTAAAACAGGAGTCTGAACAATATAATCAGAAATACCCTGTACCCTAGCAGCAAGCTGGTCCACACGAGAAGCTAATTCCTGAATATCCATGCTAGCACAAGACTCCTCAGCCACCCAAAGAAAAAGAGGGAAGAGAAGGCAGAACAGAGTGCAGAAAAAAAATGGCTCAACACCTTTCTTCCCTTCTTCTGAGATGCAGTTAACTCATTATGGGCCAGTTGTACTGTTATGATCCGGTGACCTTGGAGCCGCATGGAACTTTCTCTGGAGTTGGTGGAAACTGTACTGACCGCAAATCCTGAACTTAACAGCGCAACTAGAAGTAGCCGTGGGGTGTGCCTAACAAATCCTAGATACCCATAAGAGAGAAAATATGCGGCACTCACCCCAATTGTCCAAGCTCCAACACCGCACCCTCCTGCTTACCTGATGTTGTAACGGATTTTTATCTGTCTATGTTTTCCATTAAAATTCACGCTTTTCACTGCTGAATTGGGGTGAGTGCCGCATATTTTCTCTCTTATGTGTATATACGAACTATTGGATTTCATTTAGTATGCTGAGCACCAATACCCCCTAGCATGCGTGACTAGAGATGAGCGAAATGGGTCGAAATTTTTCAAAAGTCGACGACTTTTGGCAAGGTCGGGTTTCATGAAACCCGACCCGACCCAGTGTGAGGTCGGCCATGAAGTCGGCGATCTTTTGAATCTAGAATCGGAATTCCGATACCGATTCCCGATATGTTTATATCGGGAATTGGTATTGGAATTCAGATTTAAGTGGAAAATAAAGAATAAAAATAAAAAATATCGCAATACTTACCCTCTGACGTGCCCTGGTTCTAACCGGGAACCTTCCTTCCTTAGAATCAGCCTTCCAGGACCTTGCGGTGACATCGCGGTGACGTCGCGGTGACGTCGCGGCTTGTGATTGGCCGCGCGGCCGCCCATGTGACCGCTCGCGCGACCAATCACAAGCCGCGACGTCACCGCCACGTCACAGAAGGTCCTGGAAGGACTGATTCTTAGGAAGGAAGGCTGCTGGAAAGAAGCAGGGCGCGTCCGAGGGTGAGTATATACCTAATAGGAATATACTCACCCTCGGATGCGCCCTGCTTCTTTCCGGCAGCCTTCCTTCCTAAGAATCAGCCCTTCCAGGACCTTCGGTGACGTCGCGGTGACATCGCGGCTTGTGATTGGTCGTGCGAGCGGTCACATGGGCGGCCGCGCGGCCAATCACAAGCCGCGACGTCACCGCGACGTCACCGCAAGGTCCTGGAAGGCTGATTCTAAGGAAGGAAGGTTCCCGGTTAGAACCAGGGCGCGTCAGAGGGTAAGTATTGCGATATTTTTTATTTTTATTCTTTACTTTACACTAAAATATGGATCGCAGGGCCTGAAGGAGAGTTTCCGCTCCTTCAGACCCTGGGAACCATGGAAACCCAATGCATTGCATTGGGTTTCGAGTCTCGGCCGACCCCGACCCCGACTTTTTTATAGGATCGGCCGATTTCACTCGACCCGACTTTTGAAAAAGTCGGGTTTCGTGAAACCCGACCCGATCCTGTAAAAGTAAAGGTCGCTCAACCCTATGCGTGACGCCTAGCACTCTGGATCCTATATTTTTCGTCCTGGTTTCTGAAAGCGGTATCGCCCTAGTGCCGTCCTGTTCTACAGTTCTATGCGGTATATCACTAACAAATCCTAGACACCTCGACACAGCCAGAGGACTAAATACCCCTATAGATGGAAATAGGAATTCTACCTTGCCTCAGAGCAGGACCCCAAAGGATAGGCAGCCCCCCACAAATATTGACTGTGAGTAGTAGAGGAAAAGACATACGCAGGCAGGAAACAGGATTTAGCAAAAGAGGCCACTCTAGCTAAAATAGGAAAGGATAGGACAGAATACTAAGCGGTCAGTATTAAAACCCTTCCAAAAATATCCACAGCAGAAAATACAAAAAATTCCACAATCTAACTAAAGATGTGGAGCGTATATCTGCAACTCCAAAGAATCCAACAAAACTGAGAAAACACTGACACAATCTAAGCTGGACAAGAGAAAACAAATGAATAGCACAGAATTATTAAGAGCACAGCATGTGTGCCACAGAAACAAAAACCAGACACTTATCTTTGCTGAATTGGCAGCAAGGCAGGAGGAACCAGACAAAGATCCAAAACCTCCCAGAACCATGGACAACTGGCAAGGACTAATGAATCCTGCACACCTAAATACCCCAGTCAGAACTGCAATCAGCAGAAACACCTGACCATTAGGGTTGAGCGACCTTGACCTTTTTAGAGTCGAGCCGTGTTTCGCGAAACCCCACTATCTTAGAAGTCGAGTCGAGTGGAATCGGCCGATTATCGCGAAAAGTCGGCTATCGCCCGAAACACGAAACCCAATGCAAGTCAATGGGGGAGCATAGTCGGCAGTGAGTGGAGGCCAGGAAAACACCAACACTGCCCATTTTAATGGCAAAAACATCCATTCTTGTTACAGAAGCTTGTCAATCATAATTTACCTTATAATAATTGGAAGGCATTTGAAATTGGGGGTCATTTGGCTAAAGTTGTGGGGGGTAGGGCTGGTTCAAGTAATTAGTGGGCCCAGGAAATCTGGAACACGTCACGGCAGTGGAGCAGGGAGAGGTAAGTATTTCAACTTTGCAAGTGCTGAGATCCTGAGCAAGCAGGGGGGGCCCACTCGTTGGCATTGGCACTGGCACAGGGCCCCTCAAAGTACAGCGGTGTGTTTGCACGGCGGGGGCGCCTCCCACCGGCAGCAACACATTTGCGTACTATGAGAGGTCCTGTGCCAGTGACGTCGCCAACTAGTATTCCTCCCCTCACCTGATGAAGGAACCTGCACTTTCATCTGCACCTTCCTCTTTGTCCCCGTGTAAGGTGGTATGGTATGCGGGAAGAGGAACCTGACTTTCAGCAGGGTCACAATCTTGCTGTGTAGCGTGCACGGGGAATTTTGCGTTATGGGTCAATGTACCAGCAGACTCATCTATCACTGGCTGGGCAATGGGCAGGATGAGGAGGAAACACAGATATAGGCCCAAAGAATAAAGTGGGCTAAATGCAGTTCAAAATTGGTAACACAGGACTAACCAGGGGGCATTGCAGTGGAGGACAACTGGAATGAGAGGCTGACACAGAGAGTAGGCCCAAATCAGTAAGTATTCGAAATGCAGTTCAAAATTGGCAACCGTAGTAAACAGGCGGCACAGCTTTGTTCAGTGGAGGAGAACAGCAAGGAGTGGCAGACACCGATAGTAGGCCCCAACCCAACTAGTAGGCCAAATGCAGTCTAACATTAACAACTACTTAACGAGAGCCTGAAAATGGAATTTCAGGACAGGAAACCAGGAGAACAGCAAGGAGTGGCAGACACTGTTAGTAGGCCCCAAACCAACTAGTACGCCAAATGCAGTTGTTCCATTTAACCACTATTTAACAAGAGCCTGAAGATAGAAGCTCAGGAAAGGCAACCTGGAGAACACCTTGGAGTGGAACACACCGTCTCTACACCCCATACACAATTTGTAGGCCTAATGCAGTGTAGTTTCCAACAACTACTAAACGAGAGCCAGAAGATCGAAGCAATGGAGAGGAAACCTGGGGAACACCTTGGAGTGTAACACACCATCTCTCTACACCCCATAACCAATTTGTAGGCCTAATGCAGCGTAGTTTCCAACAACTACTAAACGAGAGCATGAAGATCGAAGCAATGGAGAGGAAACCTGGGGAACACCTTGGAGTGGAACACACCATCTCTCTACACCCCATACCCAATTTGTAGGCCTAATGCAGTGTAGTTTCCAACAACTACTAAACGAGAGCATGAAGATCGAAGCAATGGAGAGGAAACCTGGGGAACACCTTGGAGTGGAACACACCATCTCTCTACACCCCATACCCAATTTGTAGGCCTAATGCAGTGTAGTTTCCAACAACTACTAAACGAGAGCATGAAGATCGAAGCAATGGAGAGGAAACCTGGGGAACACCTTGGAGTGGAACACACCATCTCTCTACACCCCATACCCAATTTGTAGGCCTAATGCAGTGTAGTTTTCTACAACTACTAAACGAGAGTCGGAAGACCGAAGCAATGTGGACGAAACCTGGGGAACACCTTTTAGTGTAACACATCATCTCTCTACACCCCATACCCATTTTGTAGGCCTAATGCAGTGCAGTTCCCAACAACTACTAAACGAGAGCATGAAGATCGAAGCAATGGAGAGGAAACCTGGGGAACACCTTGGAGTGGAACACACCATCTCTCTACACCCCATACCCATTTTGTAGGCTTAATGCAGTGTAGTTCCCAACAACTACTAAACGAGAGCATTAAGATTGAAGCAATGGAGAGGAAACCTGGGGAATACCTTGGAGTGGAACACACCATCTCTCTACACCCCATACCCAATTTGTAGGCCTAATGCAGCGTAGTTTCCAACAACTACTAAACGAGAGCCTGAAGATCGAAGCAATGGAGAGGAAACCTGGGGAACACCTTGGAGTGGAACACACCATCTCTCTACACCCCATACCCAATTTGTAGGCCTAATGCAGTGTAGTTTCCAACAACTACTAAACGAGAGCATGAAGATCGAAGCAATGGAGAGGAAACCTGGGGAACACCTTGGAGTTGAACACACCATCTCTCTACACCCCATACCCATTTTGTAGGCCTAATGCAGTGTAGTTCCCAACAACTACTAAACGAGAGCATTAAGATTGAAGCAATGGAGAGGAAACCTGGGGAACACCTTGGAGTGTAACACACCATCTCTCTACACCCCATACCCAATTTGTAGGTCTAATGCAGTGTAGTTTCCAACAACTACTAAACGAGAGCCAGAAGATCGAAGCAATGGAGAGGAAACCTGGGAAACACCTTGGAGTGTAACACACCATCTCTCTACACCCCATACGCAATTTGTAGGCCTAATGCAGCGTAGTTTCCAACAACTACTAAACGAGAGCATGAAGATCGAAGCAATGGAGAGGAAACCTGGGGAACACCTTGGAGTGGAACACACCATCTCTCTACACCCCATACCCATTTTGTAGGCCTAATGCAGTGTAGTTTCCAACAACTACTAAACGAGAGCCTGAAGATAGAAGCTCAGGAAAGGCAACCTGGAGAACACCTTGGAGTGGAACACACCGTCTCTACACCCCATAACCATTTTGTAGGCCTAATGCAGTGTAGTTTCCAACAACTACTAAACGAGAGCCTGAAGATAGAAGCTCAGGAAAGGCAACCTGGAGAACACCTTGGAGTGGAACACACCGTCTCTACACCCCATACCCAATTTGTAGGCCAAATGCAGTGTAGTTTTCTACAACTACTAAACGAGAGTCGGAAGACCGAAGCAATGTGGACGAAACCTAGGGAACACCTTTCAGTGTAACACACCATCTCTCTACACCCCATACCCATTTTGTAGGCCTAATGCAGTCTAGTTCCCAACAACTACTAAACGAGAGCATGAAGATCGAAGCAATGGAGAGGAAACCTGGGGAACACCTTGGAGTGCAACACACCATCTCTCTACACCCCATACCCAATTTGTAGGCCTAATGCAGCGTAGTTTCCAATAACTACTAAACGAGAGCATAAAGATCGAAGCAATGGAGAGGAAACCTGGGGAATACCTTGGAGTGGAACACACCGTCTCTCTACACCCCATACCCATTTTGTAGGCCTAATGCAGTGTAGTTTCCAACAACTACTAAACGAGAGCCTGAAGATAGAAGCTCAGGAAAGGCAACCTGGAGAACACCTTGGAGTGGAACACACCGTCTCTACACTCCATACCCATTTTGTAGGCCTAATGCAGTGTAGTTTCCAACAACTACTAAACGAGAGCCTGAAGATAGAAGCTCAGGAAAGGCAACCTGGAGAACACCTTGGAGTGGAACACACCGTCTCTACACCCCATACCCAATTTGTAGGCCTAATGCAGTGTAGTTTTCTACAACTACTAAACGAGAGTCGGAAGACCGAAGCAATGTGGACGAAACCTGGGGAACACCTTTTAGTGTAATACACCATCTCTCTACACCCCATACCCATTTTGTAGGCCTAATGCAGTGTAGTTCCCAACAACTATTAAACGAGAGCATTAAGATTGAAGCAATGGAGAGGAAACCTGGGAAACACCTTGGAGTGGAACACACCATCTCTCTACACCCCATACCCAATTTGTAGGCCTAATGCAGCGTAGTTTCCAACAACTACTAAACGAGAGCATGAAGATCGAAGCAATGGAGAGGAAACCTGGGGAATACCTTGGAGTGGAACACACCATCTCTCTACACCCCATACCCAATTTGTAGGCCTAATGCAGTATAGTTTCCAACAACTACTAAACGAGAGCATGAAGATCGAAGCAATGGAGAGGAAACCTGGGGAACACCTTGGAGTTGAACACACCATCTCTCTACACCCCATACCCATTTTGTAGGCCTAATGCAGTGTATTTCCCAACAACTACTAAACGAGAGCATTAAGATTGAAGCAATGGAGAGGAAACCTGGGGAACACCTTGGAGTGTAAGACACCATCTCTCTACACCCCATACCCAATTTGTAGGTCTAATGCAGTGTAGTTTCCAACAACTACTAAACGAGAGCCAGAAGATCGAAGCAATGGAGAGGAAACCTGGGGAACACCTTGGAGTGTAACACACCATCTCTCTACACCCCATACCCATTTTGTAGGCCTAATGCAGCGTAGTTTCCAACAACTACTAAACGAGAGCATGAAGATCGAAGCAATGGAGAGGAAACCTGGGGAACACCTTGGAGTGGAACACACCATCTCTCTACACCCCATACCCAATTTGTAGGCCTAATGCAGTGTAGTTTCCAACAACTACTAAACGAGAGCATGAAGATCGAAGCAATAGAGAGGAAACCTGGGGAACACCTTGGAGTGGAACACACCATCTCTCTACACCCCATACCCAATTTGTAGGCCTAATGCAGTGTAGTTTCCAACAACTACTAAACGAGAGCATGAAGATCGAAGCAATGGAGAGGAAACCTGGGGAACACCTTGGAGTGGAACACACCATCTCTCTACACCCCATACCCAATTTGTAGGCCTAATGCAGTGTAGTTTTCTACAACTACTAAACGAGAGTCGGAAGACCGAAGCAATGTGGACGAAACCTGGGGAACACCTTTTAGTGTAACACATCATCTCTCTACACCCCATACCCATTTTGTAGGCCTAATGCAGTGCAGTTCCCAACAACTACTAAACGAGAGCATGAAGATCGAAGCAATGGAGAGGAAACCTGGGGAACACCTTGGAGTGGAACACACCATCTCTCTACACCCCATACCCATTTTGTAGGCTTAATGCAGTGTAGTTCCCAACAACTACTAAACGAGAGCATTAAGATTGAAGCAATGGAGAGGAAACCTGGGGAATACCTTGGAGTGGAACACACCATCTCTCTACACCCCATACCCAATTTGTAGGCCTAATGCAGCGTAGTTTCCAACAACTACTAAACGAGAGCCTGAAGATCGAAGCAATGGAGAGGAAACCTGGGGAACACCTTGGAGTGGAACACACCATCTCTCTACACCCCATACCCAATTTGTAGGCCTAATGCAGTGTAGTTTCCAACAACTACTAAACGAGAGCATGAAGATCGAAGCAATGGAGAGGAAACCTGGGGAACACCTTGGAGTTGAACACACCATCTCTCTACACCCCATACCCATTTTGTAGGCCTAATGCAGTGTAGTTCCCAACAACTACTAAACGAGAGCATTAAGATTGAAGCAATGGAGAGGAAACCTGGGGAACACCTTGGAGTGTAACACACCATCTCTCTACACCCCATACCCAATTTGTAGGTCTAATGCAGTGTAGTTTCCAACAACTACTAAACGAGAGCCAGAAGATCGAAGCAATGGAGAGGAAACCTGGGAAACACCTTGGAGTGTAACACACCATCTCTCTACACCCCATACGCAATTTGTAGGCCTAATGCAGCGTAGTTTCCAACAACTACTAAACGAGAGCATGAAGATCGAAGCAATGGAGAGGAAACCTGGGGAACACCTTGGAGTGGAACACACCATCTCTCTACACCCCATACCCATTTTGTAGGCCTAATGCAGTGTAGTTTCCAACAACTACTAAACGAGAGCCTGAAGATAGAAGCTCAGGAAAGGCAACCTGGAGAACACCTTGGAGTGGAACACACCGTCTCTACACCCCATAACCATTTTGTAGGCCTAATGCAGTGTAGTTTCCAACAACTACTAAACGAGAGCCTGAAGATAGAAGCTCAGGAAAGGCAACCTGGAGAACACCTTGGAGTGGAACACACCGTCTCTACACCCCATACCCAATTTGTAGGCCAAATGCAGTGTAGTTTTCTACAACTACTAAACGAGAGTCGGAAGACCGAAGCAATGTGGACGAAACCTAGGGAACACCTTTCAGTGTAACACACCATCTCTCTACACCCCATACCCATTTTGTAGGCCTAATGCTGTCTAGTTCCCAACAACTACTAAACGAGAGCATGAAGATCGAAGCAATGGAGAGGAAACCTGGGGAACACCTTGGAGTGCAACACACCATCTCTCTACACCCCATACCCAATTTGTAGGCCTAATGCAGCGTAGTTTCCAATAACTACTAAACGAGAGCATAAAGATCGAAGCAATGGAGAGGAAACCTGGGGAATACCTTGGAGTGGAACACACCGTCTCTCTACACCCCATACCCATTTTGTAGGCCTAATGCAGTGTAGTTTCCAACAACTACTAAACGAGAGCCTGAAGATAGAAGCTCAGGAAAGGCAACCTGGAGAACACCTTGGAGTGGAACACACCGTCTCTACACCCCATACCCATTTTGTAGGCCTAATGCAGTGTAGTTTCCAACAACTACTAAACGAGAGCCTGAAGATAGAAGCTCAGGAAAGGCAACCTGGAGAACACCTTGGAGTGGAACACACCGTCTCTACACCCCATACCCAATTTGTAGGCCTAATGCAGTGTAGTTTTCTACAACTACTAAACGAGAGTCGGAAGACCGAAGCAATGTGGACGAAACCTGGGGAACACCTTTTAGTGTAATACACCATCTCTCTACACCCCATACCCATTTTGTAGGCCTAATGCAGTGTAGTTCCCAACAACTATTAAACGAGAGCATTAAGATTGAAGCAATGGAGAGGAAACCTGGGAAACACCTTGGAGTGGAACACACCATCTCTCTACACCCCATACCCAATTTGTAGGCCTAATGCAGCGTAGTTTCCAACAACTACTAAACGAGAGCATGAAGATCGAAGCAATGGAGAGGAAACCTGGGGAATACCTTGGAGTGGAACACACCATCTCTCTACACCCCATACCCAATTTGTAGGCCTAATGCAGTATAGTTTCCAACAACTACTAAACGAGAGCATGAAGATCGAAGCAATGGAGAGGAAACCTGGGGAACACCTTGGAGTTGAACACACCATCTCTCTACACCCCATACCCATTTTGTAGGCCTAATGCAGTGTATTTCCCAACAACTACTAAACGAGAGCATTAAGATTGAAGCAATGGAGAGGAAACCTGGGGAACACCTTGGAGTGTAACACACCATCTCTCTACACCCCATACCCAATTTGTAGGTCTAATGCAGTGTAGTTTCCAACAACTACTAAACGAGAGCCAGAAGATCGAAGCAATGGAGAGGAAACCTGGGAAACACCTTGGAGTGTAACACACCATCTCTCTACACCCCATACCCATTTTGTAGGCCTAATGCAGCGTAGTTTCCAACAACTACTAAACGAGAGCATGAAGATCGAAGCAATGGAGAGGAAACCTGGGGAACACCTTGGAGTGGAACACACCATCTCTCTACACCCCATACCCATTTTGTAGGCCTAATGCAGTGTAGTTTCCAACAACTACTAAACGAGAGCCTGAAGATAGAAGCTCAGGAAAGGCAACCTGGGGAACACCTTGGAGTGCAACACACCATCTCTCTACACCCCATACCCAATTTGTAGGCCTAATGCAGCGTAGTTTCCAACAACTACTAAACGAGAGCATGAAGATCGAAGCAATGGAGAGGAAACCTGGGGAATACCTTGGAGTGGAACACACCGTCTCTCTACACCCCATACCCATTTTGTAGGCCTAATGCAGTGTAGTTTCCAACAACTACTAAACGAGAGCCTGAAGATAGAAGCTCAGGAAAGGCAACCTGGAGAACACCTTGGAGTGGAACACACCGTCTCTACACCCCATACCCATTTTGTAGGCCTAATGCAGTGTAGTTTCCAACAACTACTAAACGAGAGCCTGAAGATAGAAGCTCAGGAAAGGCAACCTGGAGAACACCTTGGAGTGGAACACACCGTCTCTACACCCCATACCCAATTTGTAGGCCAAATGCAGTGTAGTTTTCTACAACTACTAAACGAGAGTCGGAAGACCGAAGCAATGTGGACGAAACCTGGGGAACACCTTTTAGTGTAACACACCATGTCTCTACACCCCATACCCATTTTGTAGGCCTAATGCAGTGTAATTCCCAACAACTACTAAACGAGAGCATGAAGATCGAAGCAATGGAGAGGAAACCTGGGGAACATCTTGGAGTGTAACACACCATCTCTCTACACCCCATACCCAATTTGTAGGCCTAATGCAGCGTAGTTTCCAACAACTACTAAACGAGAGCATGAAGATCGAAGCAATGGAGAGGAAACCTAGGGAACACCTTGGAGTGGAACACACCATCTCTCTACACCCCATACCCAATTTGTAGGCCTAATGCAGTGTAGTTCCCAACAACTACTAAACGAGAGCATTAAGATTGAAGCAATGGAGAGGAAACCTGGGGAACACCTTGGAGTGGAACACACCATCTCTCTACACCCCATACCAAATTTGTAGGCCTAATGAAGCGTAGTTTCCAACAACTACTAAACGAGAGCATGAAGATCGAAGCAATGGAGAGGAAACCTGGGGAACACCTTGGAGTGTAACACAGCATCTCTCTACACCCCATACCCAATTTGTAGGTCTAATGCAGTGTAGTTTCCAACAACTACTAAACGAGAGCCAGAAGATCGAAGCAATGGAGAGGAAACCTGGGAAACACCTCGGAGTGTAACACACCATCTCTCTACACCCCATACCCAATTTGTAGGCCTAATGCAGCGTAGTTTCCAACAACTACTAAACGAGAGCATGAAGATCGAAGCAGTGGAGAGGAAACCTGGGGAACACCTTGGAGTGGAACACACCATCTCTCTACACCCCATACCCATTTTGTAGGCCTAATGCAGTGTAGTTTCCAACAACTACTAAACGAGAGCCTGAAGATAGAAGCTCAGGAAAGGCAACCTGGAGAACACCTTGGAGTGGAACACACCGTCTCTACACCCCATACCCATTTTGTAGGTCTAATGCAGTGTAGTTTCCAACAACTACTAAACGAGAGCCTGAAGATAGAAGCTCAGGAAAGGCAACCTGGAGAACACCTTGGAGTGGAACACACCGTCTCTACACCCCATACCCAATTTGTAGGCCAAATGCAGTGTAGTTTTCTACAACTACTAAACGAGAGTCGGAAGACCGAAGCAATGTGGACGAAACCTGGGGAACACCTTTTAGTGTAACACACCATCTCTCTACACCCCATACCCATTTTGTAGGCCTAATGCAGTGTAGTTTCCAACAACTACTAAACGAGAGCCTGAAGATAGAAGCTCAGGAAAGGCAACCTGGAGAACACCTTGGAGTGGAACACACTGTCTCTACACCCCATACCCATTTTATAGGCCTAATGCAGTGTAGTTTCCAACAACTACTAAACGAGAGCCTGAAGATAGAAGCTCAGGAAAGGCAACCTGGAGAACACCTTGGAGTGGAACACACCGTCTCTACACCCCATACCCAATTTGTAGGCCTAATGCAGTGTAGTTTTCTACAACTACTAAACGAGAGTCGGAAGACCGAAGCAATGTGGACGAAACCTGGGGAATACCTTTTAGTGTAACACACCATCTCTCTACACCCCATACCCAATTTGTAGGCCTAATGCAGTGTAATTCCCAACAACTACTAAACGAGAGCATGAAGATCGAAGCAATGGAGAGGAAACCTGGGGAACATCTTGGAGTGTAACACACCATCTCTCTACACCCCATACCCAATTTGTAGGCCTAATGCAGCATAGTTTCCAACAACTACTAAACGAGAGCATGAAGATCGAAGCAATGGAGAGGAAACCTAGGGAACACCTTGGAGTGGAACACACCATCTCTCTACACCCCATACCCATTTTGTAGGCCTAATGCAGTGTAGTTTCCAACAACTACTAAACGAGAGCCTGAAGATAGAAGCTCAGGAAAGGCAACCTGGAGAACACCTTGGAGTGAAACACACCGTCTCTACACCCCATACCCATTTTGTAGGCCTAATGCAGCGTAGTTTCCAACAACTCCTAAACGAGAGCATGAAGATCGAAGCAATGGAGAGGAAACCTGGGGAACACCTAGGAGTGGAACACACCATCTCTCTACACCCCATACCCATTTTGTAGGCCTAATGCAGTGTAGTTTCCAACAACTACTAAACGAGAGCCTGAAGATAGAAGCTCAGGAAAGGCAACCTGGAGAACACCTTGGAGTGGAACACACCGTCTCTACACCCCATACCCATTTTGTAGGCCTAATGCAGTGTAGTTTCCAACAACTACTAAGCGAGAGCCTGAAGATAGAAGCTCAGGAAAGGCAACCTGGAGAACACCTTGGAGTGGAACACACCGTCTCTACACCCCATACCCAATTTGTAGGCCAAATGCAGTGTAGTTTTCTACAACTACTAAACGAGAGTCGGAAGACCGAAGCAATGTGGACGAAACCTGGGGAACACCTTTTAGTGTAACACACCATCTCTCTACACCCCATACCCATTTTGTAGGCCTAATGCAGTGTAGTTCCCAACAACTACTAAACGAGAGCATGAAGATCGAAGCAATGGAGAGGAAACCTGGGGAACACCTTGGAGTGCAACACACCATCTCTCTACACCCCATACCCAATTTGTAGGCCTAATGCAGCGTAGTTTCCAACAACTACTAAACGAGAGCATGAAGATCGAAGCAATGGAGAGGAAACCTGGGGAATACCTTGGAGTGGAACACACCATCTCTCTACACCCCATACCCATTTTGTAGGCCCAATGCAGTGTAGTTTCCAACAACTACTAAACGAGAGCCTGAAGATAGAAGCTCAGGAAAGGCAACCTGGAGAACACCTTGGAGTGGAACACACCGTCTCTACACCCCATACCCATTTTGTAGGCCTAATGCAGTGTAGTTTCCAACAACTACTAAATGAGAGCCTGAAGATAGAAGCTCAGGAAAGGCAACCTGGAGAACACCTTGGAGTGGAACACACCGTCTCTACACCCCATACCCAATTTGTAGGCCTAATGCAGTGTAGTTTTCTACAACTACTAAACGAGAGTCGGAAGACCGAAGCAATGTGGACGAAACCTGGGGAACACCTTTTAGTGTAACACACCATCTCTCTACACCCCATACCCATTTTGTAGGCCTAATGCAGCGTAGTTTCAAACAACTACTCAACGAGAGCATGAAGATCGAAGCAATGGAGAGGAAACCTGGGGAACACCTTGGAGTGGAACACACCATCTCTCTACACCCCATACCCATTTTGTAGGCCTAATGCAGTGTAGTTCCCAACAACTACTAAACGAGAGCATTAAGATTGAAGCAATGGAGAGGAAACCTGGGGAACACCTTGGAGTGGAACACACCATCTCTCTACACCCCATACCCAATTTGTAGGCCTAATGCAGCGTAGTTTCCAACAACTACTAAACGAGAGCATGAAGATCGAAGCAATGAAGAGGAAACCTAGGGAACACCTTGGAGTGGAACACACCATCTCTCTACACCCCATAACTATTTTGTAGGCCTAATGCAGTGTAGTTTCCAACAACTACTAAACGAGAGCCTGAAGATAGAAGCTCAGGAAAGGCAACCTGGAGAACACCTTGGAGTGAAACACACCGTCTCTACACCCCATACCCATTTTGTAGGCCTAATGCAGTGTAGTTTCCAACAACTACTAAACGAGAGCCTGAAGATAGAAGCTCAGGAAAGGCAACCTGGAGAACACCTTGGAGTGGAACACACCGTCTCTACACCCCATACCCAATTTGTAGGCCTAATGCAGTGTAGTTTTCTACAACTACTAAACGAGAGTCGGAAGACCGAAGCAATATGGACGAAACCTGGGGAACACCTTTTAGTGTAACACACCATCTCTCTACACCCCATACCCATTTTGTAGGCCTAATGCAGCGTAGTTTCAAACAACTACTCAACGAGAGCATGAAGATCGAAGCAATGGAGAGGAAACCTGGGGAACACCTTGGAGTGGAACACACCATCTCTCTACACCCCATACCCAATTTGTAGGCCTAATGCAGCGTAGTTTCCAACAACTACTAAACGAGAGCATGAAGATCGAAGCAATGGAGAGGAAACCTAGGGAACACCTTGGAGTGGAACACACCATCTCTCTACACCCCATACCCATTTTGTAGGCCTAATGCAGTGTAGTTCCCAACAACTACTAAACGAGAGCATTAAGATTGAAGCAATGGAGAGGAAACCTGGGGAACACCTTGGAGTGGAACACACCATCTCTCTACACCCCATACCCAATTTGTAGGCCTAATGCAGCGTAGTTTCCAACAACTACTAAACGAGAGCATGAAGATCGAAGCAATGGAGAGGAAACCTGGGGAACACCTTGGAGTGGAACACACCATCTCTCTACACCCCATACCCAATTTGTAGGCCTAATGCAGTGTAGTTTCCAACAACTACTAAACGAGAGCATGAAGATCGAAGCAATGGAGAGGAAACCTGGGGAACACCTTGGAGTGGAACACACCATCTCTCTACACCTCATACCCAATTTGTAGGCCTAATGCAGTGTAGTTTCCAACAACTACTAAACGAGAGCATGAAGATCGAAGCAATGGAGAGGAAACCTGGGGAATACCTTGGAGTGGAACACACCGTCTCTCTACACCCCATACCCATTTTGTAGGCCTAATGCAGTGTAGTTTCCAACAACTACTAAACGAGAGCCTGAAGATAGAAGCTCAGGAAAGGCAACCTGGAGAACACCTTGGAGTGAAACACACCGTCTCTACACCCCATACCCATTTTGTAGGCCTAATGCAGTGTAGTTTCCAACAACTACTAAACGAGAGCCTGAAGATAGAAGCTCAGGAAAGGCAACCTGGAGAACACCTTGGAGTGGAACACACCGTCTCTACACCCCATACCCAATTTGTAGGCCTAATGCAGTGTAGTTTTCTACAACTACTAAACGAGAGTCGGAAGACCGAAGCAATGTGGACGAAACCTGGGGAACACCTTTTAGTGTAATACACCATCTCTCTACACCCCATACCCATTTTGTAGGCCTAATGCAGTGTAATTCCCAACAACTACTAAACGAGAGCATGAAGATCGAAGCAATGGAGAGGAAACCTGGGGAACATCTTGGAGTGTAACACACCATCTCTCTACACCCCATACCCAATTTGTAGGCCTAATGCAGCGTAGTTTCCAACAACTACTAAACGAGAGCATGAAGATCGAAGCAATGGAGAGGAAACCTAGGGAACACCTTGGAGTGGAACACACCATCTCTCTACACCCCATACCCATTTTGTAGGCCTAATGCAGTGTAGTTCCCAACAACTACTAAACGAGAGCATTAAGATTGAAGCAATGGAGAGGAAACCTGGGGAACACCTTGGAGTGGAACACACCATCTCTCTACACCCCATACCAAATTTGTAGGCCTAATGCAGTGTAGTTTCCAACAACTACTAAACGAGAGCATGAAGATCGAAGCAATGGAGAGGAAATCTGGGGAACACCTTGGAGTGGAACACACCATCTCTCTACACCCCATACCCAATTTGTAGGCCTAATGCAGTGTAGTTTCCAACAACTACTAAACGAGAGCATGAAGATCGAAGCAATGGAGAGGAAACCTGGGGAACACCTTGGAGTTGAACACACCATCTCTCTACACCCCATACCCATTTTGTAGGCCTAATGCAGTGTAGTTCCCAACAACTACTAAACGAGAGCATTAAGATTGAAGCAATGGAGAGGAAACCTGGGGAACACCTTGGAGTGTAACACACCATCTCTCTACACCCCATACCCAATTTGTAGGTCTAATGCAGTGTAGTTTCCAACAACTACTAAACGAGAGCCAGAAGATCGAAGCAATGGAGAGGAAACCTGGGAAACACCTCGGAGTGTAACACACCATCTCTCTACACCCCATACCCAATTTGTAGGCCTAATGCAGCGTAGTTTCCAACAACTACTAAACGAGAGCATGAAGATCGAAGCAGTGGAGAGGAAACCTGGGGAACACCTTGGAGTGGAACACACCATCTCTCTACACCCCATACCCATTTTGTAGGCCTAATGCAGTGTAGTTTCCAACAACTACTAAACGAGAGCCTGAAGATAGAAGCTCAGGAAAGGCAACCTGGAGAACACCTTGGAGTGGAACACACCGTCTCTACACCCCATACCCATTTTGTAGGTCTAATGCAGTGTAGTTTCCAACAACTACTAAACGAGAGCCTGAAGATAGAAGCTCAGGGAAGGCAACCTGGAGAACACCTTGGAGTGGAACACACCGTCTCTACACCCCATACCCAATTTGTAGGCCAAATGCAGTGTAGTTTTCTACAACTACTAAACGAGAGCATGAAGATCGAAGCAATGGAGAGGAAACCTGGGGAACACCTTGGAGTGGAATACACCATCTCTCTACACCCCATACCCATTTTGTAGGCCTAATGCAGTGTAGTTTCCAACAACTACTAAACGAGAGCCTGAAGATAGAAGCTCAGGAAAGGCAACCTGGAGAACACCTTGGAGTGGAACACACCGTCTCTACACCCCATACCCATTTTGTAGGCCTAATGCAGTGTAGTTTCCAACAACTACTAAACGAGAGCCTGAAGATAGAAGCTCAGGAAAGGCAACCTGGAGAACACCTTGGAGTGGAACACACTGTCTCTACACCCCATACCCAATTTGTAGGCCAAATGCAGTGTAGTTTTCTACAACTACTAAACGAGAGTCGGAAGACCGAAGCAATGTGGACGAAACCTGGGGAACACCTTTTAGTGTAACACACCATCTCTCTACACCCCATACCCATTTTGTAGGCCTAATGCAGTGTAGTTTCCAACAACTACTAAACGAGAGCATGAAGATCGAAGCAATGGAGAGGAAACCTGGGGAACACCTTGGAGTGCAACACACCATCTCTCTACACCCCATACCCAATTTGTAGGCCTAATGCAGCGTAGTTTCCAACAACTACTAAACGAGAGCATGAAGATCGAAGCAATGGAGAGGAAACCTGGGGAATACCTTGGAGTGGAACACACCATCTCTCTACACCCCATACCCATTTTGTAGGCCTAATGCAGTGTAGTTTCCAACAACTACTAAACGAGAGCCTGAAGATAGAAGCTCAGGAAAGGCAACCTGGAGAACACCTTGGAGTGGAACACACCGTCTCTACACCCCATACCCATTTTGTAGGCCTAATGCAGTGTAGTTTCCAACAACTACTAAATGAGAGCCTGAAGATAGAAGCTCAGGAAAGGCAACCTGGAGAACACCTTGGAGTGGAACACACCGTCTCTACACCCCATACCCAATTTGTAGGCCTAATGCAGTGTAGTTTTCTACAACTACTAAACGAGAGTCGGAAGACCGAAGCAATGTGGACGAAACCTGGGGAACACCTTTTAGTGTAACACACCATCTCTCTACACCCCATACCCAATTTGTAGGCCTAATGCAGTGTAATTCCCAACAACTACTAAACGAGAGCATGAAGATCGAAGCAATGGAGAGGAAACCTGGGGAACATCTTGGAGTGTAACACACCATCTCTCTACACCCCATACCCAATTTGTAGGCCTAATGCAGCGTAGTTTCCAACAACTACTAAACGAGAGCATGAAGATCGAAGCAATGGAGAGGAAACCTACGGAACACCTTGGAGTGGAACACACCATCTCTCTACACCCCATAACTATTTTGTAGGCCTAATGCAGTGTAGTTTCCAACAACTACTAAACGAGAGCCTGAAGATAGAAGCTCAGGAAAGGCAACCTGGAGAACACCTTGGAGTGAAACACACCGTCTCTACACCCCATACCCATTTTGTAGGCCTAATGCAGTGTAGTTTCCAACAACTACTAAATGAGAGCCTGAAGATAGAAGCTCAGGAAAGGCAACCTGGAGAACACCTTGGAGTGGAACATACCGTCTCTACACCCCATACCCAATTTGTAGGCCTAATGCAGTGTAGTTTTCTACAACTACTAAACGAGAGTCGGAAGACCGAAGCAATGTGGACGAAACCTGGGGAACACCTTTTAGTGTAACACACCATCTCTCTACACCCCATACCCATTTTGTAGGCCTAATGCAGCGTAGTTTCAAACAACTACTCAACGAGAGCATGAAGATCGAAGCAATGGAGAGGAAACCTGGGGAACACCTTGGAGTGGAACACACCATCTCTCTCCACCCCATACCCATTTTGTAGGCCTAATGCAGTGTAGCTCCCAACAACTACTAAACGAGAGCATTAAGATTGAAGCAATGGAGAGGAAACCTGGGGAACACCTTGGAGTGGAACACACCATCTCTCTACACCCCATACCCAATTTGTAGGCCTAATGCAGCGTAGTTTCCAACAACTACTAAACAAGAGCATGAAGATCGAAGCAATGGAGAGGAAACCTAGGGAACACCTTGGAGTGGAACACACCATCTCTCTACACCCCATACCCATTTTGTAGGCCTAATGCAGTGTAGTTCCCAACAACTACTAAACGAGAGCATTAAGATTGAAGCAATGGAGAGGAAACCTGGGGAACACCTTGGAGTGGAACACACCATCTCTCTACACCCCATACCCAATTTGTAGGCCTAATGCAGCGTAGTTTCCAACAACTACTAAACGAGAGCATGAAGATCGAAGCAATGGAGAGGAAACCTAGGGAACACCTTGGAGTGGAACACACCATCTCTCTACACCCCATAACTATTTTGTAGGCCTAATGCAGTGTAGTTTCCAACAACTACTAAACGAGAGCCTGAAGATAGAAGCTCAGGAAAGGCAACCTGGAGAACACCTTGGAGTGAAACACACCGTCTCTACACCCCATACCCATTTTGTAGGCCTAATGCAGTGTAGTTTCCAACAACTACTAAACGAGAGCCTGAAGATAGAAGCTCAGGAAAGGCAACCTGGAGAACACCTTGGAGTGGAACACACCGTCTCTACACCCCATACCCAATTTGTAGGCCTAATGCAGTGTAGTTTTCTACAACTACTAAACGAGAGTCGGAAGACCGAAGCAATGTGGACGAAACCTGGGGAACACCTTTTAGTGTAACACACCATCTCTCTACACCCCATACCCATTTTGTAGGCCTAATGCAGCGTAGTTTCAAACAACTACTCAACGAGAGCATGAAGATCGAAGCAATGGAGAGGAAACCTGGGGAACACCTTGGAGTGGAACACACCATCTCTCTCCATCCCATACCCATTTTGTAGGCCTAATGCAGTGTAGCTCCCAACAACTACTAAACGAGAGCATTAAGATTGAAGCAATGGAGAGGAAACCTGGGGAACACCTTGGAGTGGAACACACCATCTCTCTACACCCCATACCCAATTTGTAGGCCTAATGCAGTGTAGTTTCCAACAACTACTAAACAAGAGCATGAAGATCGAAGCAATGGAGAGGAAACCTAGGGAACACCTTGGAGTGGAACACACCATCTCTCTACACCCCATACCCATTTTGTAGGCCTAATGCAGTGTAGTTCCCAACAACTACTAAACGAGAGCATTAAGATTGAAGCAATGGAGAGGAAACCTGGGGAACACCTTGGAGTGGAACACACCATCTCTCTACACCCCATACCCAATTTGTAGGCCTAATGCAGCGTAGTTTCCAACAACTACTAAACGAGAGCATGAAGATCGAAGCAATGGAGAGGAAACCTGGGGAACACCTTGGAGTGGAACACACCATCTCTCTACACCCCATACCCAATTTGTAGGCCTAATGCAGTGTAGTTTCCAACAACTACTAAACGAGAGCATGAAGATCGAAGCAATGGAGAGGAAACCTGGGGAACACCTTGGAGTTGAACACACCATCTCTCTACACCCCATACCCATTTTGTAGGCCTAATGAGGTGTAGTTCCCAACAACTACTAAACGAGAGCATTAAGATTGAAGCAATGGAGAGGAAACCTGGGGAACACCTTGGAGTGTAACACACCATCTCTCTACACCCCATACCCAATTTGTAGGTCTAATGCAGTGTAGTTTCCAACAACTACTAAACGAGAGCCAGAAGATCGAAGCAATGGAGAGGAAACCTGGGAAACACCTTGGAGTGTAACACACCATCTCTCTACACCCCATACCCAATTTGTAGGCCTAATGCAGCGTAGTTTCCAACAACTACTAAACGAGAGCATGAAGATCGAAGCAATGGAGAGGAAACCTGGGGAACACCTTGGAGTGGAACACACCATCTCTCTACACCCCATACCCATTTTGTAGGCCTAATGCAGTGTAGTTTCCAACAACTACTAAACGAGAGCCTGAAGATAGAAGCTCAGGAAAGGCAACCTGGGGAACACCTTGGAGTGCAACACACCATCTCTCTACACCCCATACACAATTTGTAGGCCTAATGCAGCGTAGTTTCCAACAACTACTAAACGAGAGCATGAAGATCGAAGCAATGGAGAGGAAACCTGGGGAATACCTTGGAGTGGAACACACCGTCTCTCTACACCCCATACCAATTTTGTAGGCCTAATGCAGTGTAGTTTCCAACAATTACTAAACGAGAGCCTGAAGATAGAAGCTCAGGAAAGGCAACCTGGAGAACACCTTAGAGTGGAACACACCGTCTCTACACCCCATACCCATTTTGTAGGCCTAATGCAGTGTATTTTCCAACAACTACTAAACGAGAGCCTGAAGATAGAAGCTCAGGAAAGGCAACCTGGAGAACACCTTGGAGTGGAACACACCGTCTCTACACCCCATACCCAATTTGTAGGCCTAATGCAGTGTAGTTTTCTACAACTACTAAACGAGAGTCGGAAGACCGAAGCAATGTGGACGAAACCTGGGGAACACCTTTTAGTGTAACACACCATCTCTCTACACCCCATACCCATTTTGTAGGCCTAATGCAGTGTAGTTCCCAACAACTACTAAACGAGAGCATGAAGATCGAAGCAATGGAGAGGAAACCTGGGGAACATCTTGGAGTGTAACACACCATCTCTCTACACCCCATACCCAATTTGTAGGCCTAATGCAGCGTAGTTTCCAACAACTACTAAACGAGAGCATGAAGATCGAAGCAGTGGAGAGGAAACCTGGGGAACACCTTGGAGTGGAACACACCATCTCTCTACACCCCATACCCATTTTGTAGGCCTAATGCAGTGTAGTTTCCAACAACTACTAAACGAGAGCCTGAAGATAGAAGCTCAGGAAAGGCAACCTGGAGAACACCTTGGAGTGGAACACACCGTCTCTACACCCCATACCCATTTTGTAGGTCTAATGCAGTGTAGTTTCCAACAACTACTAAACGAGAGCCTGAAGATAGAAGCTCAGGAAAGGCAACCTGGAGAACACCTTGGAGTGGAACACACCGTCTCTACACCCCATACCCAATTTGTAGGCCAAATGCAGTGTAGTTTTCTACAACTACTAAACGAGAGTCGGAAGACCGAAGCAATGTGGACGAAACCTGGGGAACACCTTTTAGTGTAACACACCATCTCTCTACACCCCATACCCATTTTGTAGGCCTAATGCAGTGTAGTTTCCAACAACTACTAAACGAGAGCATGAAGATCGAAGCAATGGAGAGGAAACCTGGGGAACACCTTGGAGTGCAACACACCATCTCTCTACACCCCATACCCAATTTGTAGGCCTAATGCAGCGTAGTTTCCAACAACTACTAAACGAGAGCATGAAGATCGAAGCAATGGAGAGGAAACCTGGGGAATACCTTGGAGTGGAACACACCATCTCTCTACACCCCATACCCATTTTGTAGGCCTAATGCAGTGTAGTTTCCAACAACTACTAAACGAGAGCCTGAAGATAGAAGCTCAGGAAAGGCAACCTGGAGAACACCTTGGAGTGGAACACACCGTCTCTACACCCCATACCCATTTTGTAGGCCTAATGCAGTGTAGTTTCCAACAACTACTAAATGAGAGCCTGAAGATAGAAGCTCAGGAAAGGCAACCTGGAGAACACCTTGGAGTGGAACACACCGTCTCTACACCCCATACCCAATTTGTAGGCCTAATGCAGTGTAGTTTTCTACAACTACTAAACGAGAGTCGGAAGACCGAAGCAATGTGGACGAAACCTGGGGAACACCTTTTAGTGTAACACACCATCTCTCTACACCCCATACCCAATTTGTAGGCCTAATGCAGTGTAATTCCCAACAACTACTAAACGAGAGCATGAAGATCGAAGCAATGGAGAGGAAACCTGGGGAACATCTTGGAGTGTAACACACCATCTCTCTACACCCCATACCCAATTTGTAGGCCTAATGCAGCGTAGTTTCCAACAACTACTAAACGAGAGCATGAAGATCGAAGCAATGGAGAGGAAACCTACGGAACACCTTGGAGTGGAACACACCATCTCTCTACACCCCATAACTATTTTGTAGGCCTAATGCAGTGTAGTTTCCAACAACTACTAAACGAGAGCCTGAAGATAGAAGCTCAGGAAAGGCAACCTGGAGAACACCTTGGAGTGAAACACACCGTCTCTACACCCCATACCCATTTTGTAGGCCTAATGCAGTGTAGTTTCCAACAACTACTAAATGAGAGCCTGAAGATAGAAGCTCAGGAAAGGCAACCTGGAGAACACCTTGGAGTGGAACATACCGTCTCTACACCCCATACCCAATTTGTAGGCCTAATGCAGTGTAGTTTTCTACAACTACTAAACGAGAGTCGGAAGACCGAAGCAATGTGGACGAAACCTGGGGAACACCTTTTAGTGTAACACACCATCTCTCTACACCCCATACCCATTTTGTAGGCCTAATGCAGCGTAGTTTCAAACAACTACTCAACGAGAGCATGAAGATCGAAGCAATGGAGAGGAAACCTGGGGAACACCTTGGAGTGGAACACACCATCTCTCTCCACCCCATACCCATTTTGTAGGCCTAATGCAGTGTAGCTCCCAACAACTACTAAACGAGAGCATTAAGATTGAAGCAATGGAGAGGAAACCTGGGGAACACCTTGGAGTGGAACACACCATCTCTCTACACCCCATACCCAATTTGTAGGCCTAATGCAGCGTAGTTTCCAACAACTACTAAACAAGAGCATGAAGATTGAAGCAATGGAGAGGAAACCTAGGGAACACCTTGGAGTGGAACACACCATCTCTCTACACCCCATACCCATTTTGTAGGCCTAATGCAGTGTAGTTCCCAACAACTACTAAACGAGAGCATTAAGATTGAAGCAATGGAGAGGAAACCTGGGGAACACCTTGGAGTGGAACACACCATCTCTCTACACCCCATACCCAATTTGTAGGCCTAATGCAGCGTAGTTTCCAACAACTACTAAACGAGAGCATGAAGATCGAAGCAATGGAGAGGAAACCTAGGGAACACCTTGGAGTGGAACACACCATCTCTCTACACCCCATAACTATTTTGTAGGCCTAATGCAGTGTAGTTTCCAACAACTACTAAACGAGAGCCTGAAGATAGAAGCTCAGGAAAGGCAACCTGGAGAACACCTTGGAGTGAAACACACCGTCTCTACACCCCATACCCATTTTGTAGGCCTAATGCAGTGTAGTTTCCAACAACTACTAAACGAGAGCCTGAAGATAGAAGCTCAGGAAAGGCAACCTGGAGAACACCTTGGAGTGGAACACACCGTCTCTACACCCCATACCCAATTTGTAGGCCTAATGCAGTGTAGTTTTCTACAACTACTAAACGAGAGTCGGAAGACCGAAGCAATGTGGACGAAACCTGGGGAACACCTTTTAGTGTAACACACCATCTCTCTACACCCCATACCCATTTTGTAGGCCTAATGCAGCGTAGTTTCAAACAACTACTCAACGAGAGCATGAAGATCGAAGCAATGGAGAGGAAACCTGGGGAACACCTTGGAGTGGAACACACCATCTCTCTCCATCCCATACCCATTTTGTAGGCCTAATGCAGTGTAGCTCCCAACAACTACTAAACGAGAGCATTAAGATTGAAGCAATGGAGAGGAAACCTGGGGAACACCTTGGAGTGGAACACACCATCTCTCTACACCCCATACCCAATTTGTAGGCCTAATGCAGTGTAGTTTCCAACAACTACTAAACAAGAGCATGAAGATCGAAGCAATGGAGAGGAAACCTAGGGAACACCTTGGAGTGGAACACACCATCTCTCTACACCCCATACCCATTTTGTAGGCCTAATGCAGTGTAGTTCCCAACAACTACTAAACGAGAGCATTAAGATTGAAGCAATGGAGAGGAAACCTGGGGAACACCTTGGAGTGGAACACACCATCTCTCTACACCCCATACCCAATTTGTAGGCCTAATGCAGCGTAGTTTCCAACAACTACTAAACGAGAGCATGAAGATCGAAGCAATGGAGAGGAAACCTGGGGAACACCTTGGAGTGGAACACACCATCTCTCTACACCCCATACCCAATTTGTAGGCCTAATGCAGTGTAGTTTCCAACAACTACTAAACGAGAGCATGAAGATCGAAGCAATGGAGAGGAAACCTGGGGAACACCTTGGAGTTGAACACACCATCTCTCTACACCCCATACCCATTTTGTAGGCCTAATGAGGTGTAGTTCCCAACAACTACTAAACGAGAGCATTAAGATTGAAGCAATGGAGAGGAAACCTGGGGAACACCTTGGAGTGTAACACACCATCTCTCTACACCCCATACCCAATTTGTAGGTCTAATGCAGTGTAGTTTCCAACAACTACTAAACGAGAGCCAGAAGATCGAAGCAATGGAGAGGAAACCTGGGAAACACCTTGGAGTGTAACACACCATCTCTCTACACCCCATACCCAATTTGTAGGCCTAATGCAGCGTAGTTTCCAACAACTACTAAACGAGAGCATGAAGATCGAAGCAATGGAGAGGAAACCTGGGGAACACCTTGGAGTGGAACACACCATCTCTCTACACCCCATACCCATTTTGTAGGCCTAATGCAGTGTAGTTTCCAACAACTACTAAACGAGAGCCTGAAGATAGAAGCTCAGGAAAGGCAACCTGGGGAACACCTTGGAGTGCAACACACCATCTCTCTACACCCCATACACAATTTGTAGGCCTAATGCAGCGTAGTTTCCAACAACTACTAAACGAGAGCATGAAGATCGAAGCAATGGAGAGGAAACCTGGGGAATACCTTGGAGTGGAACACACCGTCTCTCTACACCCCATACCAATTTTGTAGGCCTAATGCAGTGTAGTTTCCAACAATTACTAAACGAGAGCCTGAAGATAGAAGCTCAGGAAAGGCAACCTGGAGAACACCTTAGAGTGGAACACACCGTCTCTACACCCCATACCCATTTTGTAGGCCTAATGCAGTGTATTTTCCAACAACTACTAAACGAGAGCCTGAAGATAGAAGCTCAGGAAAGGCAACCTGGAGAACACCTTGGAGTGGAACACACCGTCTCTACACCCCATACCCAATTTGTAGGCCTAATGCAGTGTAGTTTTCTACAACTACTAAACGAGAGTCGGAAGACCGAAGCAATGTGGACGAAACCTGGGGAACACCTTTTAGTGTAACACACCATCTCTCTACACCCCATACCCATTTTGTAGGCCTAATGCAGTGTAGTTCCCAACAACTACTAAACGAGAGCATGAAGATCGAAGCAATGGAGAGGAAACCTGGGGAACATCTTGGAGTGTAACACACCATCTCTCTACACCCCATACCCAATTTGTAGGCCTAATGCAGCGTAGTTTCCAACAACTACTAAACGAGAGCATGAAGATCGAAGCAGTGGAGAGGAAACCTGGGGAACACCTTGGAGTGGAACACACCATCTCTCTACACCCCATACCCATTTTGTAGGCCTAATGCAGTGTAGTTTCCAACAACTACTAAACGAGAGCCTGAAGATAGAAGCTCAGGAAAGGCAACCTGGAGAACACCTTGGAGTGGAACACACCGTCTCTACACCCCATACCCATTTTGTAGGTCTAATGCAGTGTAGTTTCCAACAACTACTAAACGAGAGCCTGAAGATAGAAGCTCAGGAAAGGCAACCTGGAGAACACCTTGGAGTGGAACACACCGTCTCTACACCCCATACCCAATTTGTAGGCCAAATGCAGTGTAGTTTTCTACAACTACTAAACGAGAGTCGGAAGACCGAAGCAATGTGGACGAAACCTGGGGAACACCTTTTAGTGTAACACACCATCTCTCTACACCCCATACCCATTTTGTAGGCCTAATGCAGTGTAGTTTCCAACAACTACTAAACGAGAGCCTGAAGATAGAAGCTCAGGAAAGGCAACCTGGAGAACACCTTGGAGTGGAACACACCGTCTCTACACCCCATACCCATTTTGTAGGCCAAATGCAGTGTAGTTTCCAACAACTACTAAACGAGAGCCTGAAGATAGAAGCTCAGGAAAGGCAACCTGGAGAACACCTTGGAGTGGAACACACCGTCTCTACACCCCATACCCAATTTGTAGGCCTAATGCAGTGTAGTTTTCTACAACTACTAAACGAGAGTCGGAAGACCGAAGCAATGTGGACGAAACCTGGGGAACACCTTTTAGTGTAACACACCATCTCTCTACACCCCATACCCAATTTGTAGGCCTAATGCAGCCTAGTTTCCAACAACTACTAAACGAGAGCATGAAGATCGAAGCAATGGAGAGGAAACCTAGGGAACACCTTGGAGTGGAACACACCATCTCTCTACACCCCATACCCATTTTGTAGGCCTAATGCAGTGTAGTTTCCAACAACTACTAAACGAGAGCCTGAAGATAGAAGCTCAGGAAAGGCAACCTGGAGAACACCTTGGAGTGGAACACACCGTCTCTACACCCCATACCCATTTTGTAGGCCAAATGCAGTGTAGTTTCCAACAACTACTAAACGAGAGCCTGAAGATAGAAGCTCAGGAAAGGCAACCTGGAGAACACCTTGGAGTGGAACACACCGTCTCTACACCCCATACCCAATTTGTAGGCCTAATGCAGTGTAGTTTTCTACAACTACTAAACGAGAGTCGGAAGACCGAAGCAATGTGGACGAAACCTGGGGAACACCTTTTAGTGTAACACACCATCTCTCTACACCCCATACCCAATTTGTAGGCCTAATGCAGTGTAATTCCCAACAACTACTAAACGAGAGCATGAAGATCGAAGCAATGGAGAGGAAACCTGGGGAACATCTTGGAGTGTAACACACCATCTCTCTACACCCCATACCCAATTTGTAGGCCTAATGCAGCCTAGTTTCCAACAACTACTAAACGAGAGCATGAAGATCGAAGCAATGGAGAGGAAACCTAGGGAACACCTTGGAGTGGAACACACCATCTCTCTACACCCCATACCCATTTTGTAGGCCTAATGCAGTGTAGTTTCCAACAACTACTAAACGAGAGCCTGACGATAGAAGCTCAGGAAAGGCAACCTGGAGAACACCTTGGAGTGAGACACACCGTCTCTACACCCCATACCCATTTTGTAGGCCTAATGCAGCGTAGTTTCCAACAACTCCTAAACGAGAGCATGAAGATCGAAGCAATGGAGAGGAAACCTGGGGAACACCTTGGAGTGGAACACACCATCTCTCTACACCCCATACCCATTTTGTAGGCCTAATGCAGTGTAGTTTCCAACAACTACTAAACGAGAGCCTGAAGATAGAAGCTCAGGAAAGGCAACCTGGAGAACACCTTGGAGTGGAACACACCGTCTCTACACCCCATACCCATTTTGTAGGCCTAATGCAGTGTAGTTTCCAACAACTACTAAACGAGAGCCTGAAGATAGAAGCTCAGGAAAGCCAACCTGGAGAACACCTTGGAGTGGAACACACTGTCTCTACACCCCATACCCAATTTGTAGGCCAAATGCAGTGTAGTTTTCTACAACTACTAAACGAGAGTCGGAAGACCAAAGCAATGTGGACGAAACCTGGGGAACACCTTTTAGTGTAACACACCATCTCTCTACACCCCATACCCATTTTGTAGGCCTAATGCAGTGTAGTTCCCAACAACTACTAAACGAGAGCATGAAGATCGAAGCAATGGAGAGGAAACCTGGGGAACACCTTGGAGTGCAACACACCATCTCTCTACACCCCATACCCAATTTGTAGGCCTAATGCAGCGTAGTTTCCAACAACTACTAAACGAGAGCATGAAGATCGAAGCAATGGAGAGGAAACCTGGGGAATACCTTGGAGTGGAACACACCATCTCTCTACACCCCATACCCATTTTGTAGGCCTAATGCAGTGTAGTTTCCAACAACTACTAAACGAGAGCCTGAAGATAGAAGCTCAGGAAAGGCAACCTGGAGAACACCTTGGAGTGGAACACACCGTCTCTACACCCCATACCCATTTTGTAGGCCTAATGCAGTGTAGTTTCCAACAACTACTAAACGAGAGCCTGAAGATAGAAGCTCAGGAAAGGCAACCTGGAGAACACCTTGGAGTGGAACACACCGTCTCTACACCCCATACCCAATTTGTAGGCCTAATGCAGTGTAGTTTTCTACAACTACTAAACGAGTGTCGGAAGACCGAAGCAATGTGGACGAAACCTGGGGAACACCTTTTAGTGTAACACACCATCTCTCTACACCCCATACCCATTTTGTAGGCCTAATGCAGCGTAGTTTCAAACAACTACTCAACGAGAGCATGAAGATCGAAGCAATGGAGAGGAAACCTGGGGAACACCTTGGAGTGGAACACACCATCTCTCTCCACCCCATACCCATTTTGTAGGCCTAATGCAGTGTAGCTCCCAACAACTACTAAACGAGAGCATTAAGATTGAAGCAATGGAGAGGAAACCTGGGGAACACCTTGGAGTGGAACACACCATCTCTCTACACCCCATACCCAATTTGTAGGCCTAATGCAGCGTAGTTTCCAACAACTACTAAACAAGAGCATGAAGATCGAAGCAATGGAGAGGAAACCTAGGGAACACCTTGGAGTGGAACACACCATCTCTCTACACCCCATACCCATTTTGTAGGCCTAATGCAGTGTAGTTCCCAACAACTACTAAACGAGAGCATTAAGATTGAAGCAATGGAGAGGAAACCTGGGGAACACCTTGGAGTGGAACACACCATCTCTCTACACCCCATACCCAATTTGTAGGCCTAATGCAGCGTAGTTTCCAACAAATACTAAACGAGAGCATGAAGATCGAAGCAATGGAGAGGAAACCTGGGGAACACCTTGGAGTGGAACACACCATCTCTCTACACCCCATACCCAATTTGTAGGCCTAATGCAGTGTAGTTTCCAACAACTACTAAACGAGAGCATGAAGATCGAAGCAATGGAGAGGAAACCTGGGGAACACCTTGGAGTTGAACACACCATCTCTCTACACCCCATACCCATTTTGTAGGCCTAATGAGGTGTAGTTCCCAACAACTACTAAACGAGAGCATTAAGATTGAAGCAATGGAGAGGAAACCTGGGGAACACCTTGGAGTGTAACACACCATCTCTCTACACCCCATACCCAATTTGTAGGTCTAATGCAGTGTAGTTTCCAACAACTACTAAACGAGAGCCAGAAGATCGAAGCAATGGAGAGGAAACCTGGGAAACACCTTGGAGTGTAACACACCATCTCTCTACACCCCATACCCAATTTGTAGGCCTAATGCAGCGTAGTTTCCAACAACTACTAAACGAGAGCATGAAGATCGAAGCAATGGAGAGGAAACCTGGGGAGCACCTTGGAGTGGAACACACTATCTCTCTACACCCCATACCCATTTTGTAGGCCTAATGCAGTGTAGTTTCCAACAACTACTAAACGAGAGCCTGAAGATAGAAGCTCAGGAAAGGCAACCTGGGGAACACCTTGGAGTGCAACACACCATCTCTCTACACCCCATACACAATTTGTAGGCCTAATGCAGCGTAGTTTCCAACAACTACTAAACGAGAGCATGAAGATCGAAGCAATGGAGAGGAAACCTGGGGAATACCTTGGAGTGGAACACACCGTCTCTCTACACCCCATACCAATTTTGTAGGCCTAATGCAGTGTAGTTTCCAACAACTACTAAACGAGAGCCTGAAGATAGAAGCTCAGGAAAGGCAACCTGGAGAACACCTTAGAGTGGAACACACCGTCTCTACACCCCATACCCATTTTGTAGGCCTAATGCAGTGTATTTTCCAACAACTACTAAACGAGAGCCTGAAGATGGAAGCTCAGGAAAGGCAACCTGGAGAACACCTTGGAGTGGAACACACCGTCTCTACACCCCATACCCAATTTGTAGGCCTAATGCAGTGTAGTTTTCTACAACTACAAAACGAGAGTCGGAAGACCGAAGCAATGTGGACGAAACCTGGGGAACACCTTTTAGTGTAACACACCATCTCTCTACACCCCATACCCATTTTGTAGGCCTAATGCAGTGTAGTTCCCAACAACTACTAAACGAGAGCATGAAGATCGAAGCAATGGAGAGGAAACCTGGGGAACATCTTGGAGTGTAACACACCATCTCTCTACACCCCATACCCAATTTGTAGGCCTAATGCAGCGTAGTTTCCAACAACTACTAAACGAGAGCCTGAAGATAGAAGCTCAGGAAAGGCAACCTGGAGAACACCTTGGAGTGGAACACACCGTCTCTACACCCCATACCCAATTTGTAGGCCAAATGCAGTGTAGTTTTCTACAACTACTAAACGAGAGTCGGAAGACCGAAGCAATGTGGACGAAACCTGGGGAACACCTTTTAGTGTAACACACCATCTCTCTACACCCCATACCCATTTTGTAGGCCTAATGCAGTGTAGTTTCCAACAACTACTAAACGAGAGCCTGAAGATAGAAGCTCAGGAAAGGCAACCTGGAGAACACCTTGGAGTGGAACACACCGTCTCTACACCCCATACCCATTTTGTAGGCCAAATGCAGTGTAGTTTCCAACAACTACTAAACGAGAGCCTGAAGATAGAAGCTCAGGAAAGGCAACCTGGAGAACACCTTGGAGTGGAACACACCGTCTCTACACCCCATACCCAATTTGTAGGCCTAATGCAGTGTAGTTTTCTACAACTACTAAACGAGAGTCGGAAGACCGAAGCAATGTGGACGAAACCTGGGGAACACCTTTTAGTGTAACACACCATCTCTCTACACCCCATACCCAATTTGTAGGCCTAATGCAGTGTAATTCCCAACAACTACTAAACGAGAGCATGAAGATCGAAGCAATGGAGAGTAAACCTGGGGAACATCTTGGAGTGTAACACACCATCTCTCTACACCCCATACCCAATTTGTAGGCCTAGTGCAGCCTAGTTTCCAACAACTACTAAACGAGAGCATGAAGATCGAAGCAATGGAGAGGAAACCTAGGGAACACCTTGGAGTGGAACACACCATCTCTCTACACCCCATACCCATTTTGTAGGCCTAATGCAGTGTAGTTTCCAACAACTACTAAACGAGAGCCTGACGATAGAAGCTCAGGAAAGGCAACCTGGAGAACACCTTGGAGTGAGACACACCGTCTCTACACCCCATACCCATTTTGTAGGCCTAATGCAGCGTAGTTTCCAACAACTCCTAAACGAGAGCATGAAGATCGAAGCAATGGAGAGGAAACCTGGGGAACACCTTGGAGTGGAACACACCATCTCTCTACACCCCATACCCATTTTGTAGGCCTAATGCAGTGTAGTTTCCAACAACTACTAAACGAGAGCCTGAAGATAGAAGCTCAGGAAAGGCAACCTGGAGAACACCTTGGAGTGGAACACACCGTCTCTACACCCCATACCCATTTTGTAGGCCTAATGCAGTGTAGTTTCCAACAACTACTAAACGAGAGCCTGAAGATAGAAGCTCAGGAAAGGCAACCTGGAGAACACCTTGGAGTGGAACACACTGTCTCTACACCCCATACCCAATTTGTAGGCCAAATGCAGTGTAGTTTTCTACAACTACTAAACGAGAGTCGGAAGACCAAAGCAATGTGGACGAAACCTGGGGAACACCTTTTAGTGTAACACACCATCTCTCTACACCCCATACCCATTTTGTAGGCCTAATGCAGTGTAGTTCCCAACAACTACTAAACGAGAGCATGAAGATCGAAGCAATGGAGAGGAAACCTGGGGAACACCTTGGAGTGCAACACACCATCTCTCTACACCCCATACCCAATTTGTAGGCCTAATGCAGCGTAGTTTCCAACAACTACTAAACGAGAGCATGAAGATCGAAGCAATGGAGAGGAAACCTGGGGAATACCTTGGAGTGGAACACACCATCTCTCTACACCCCATACCCATTTTGTAGGCCTAATGCAGTGTAGTTTCCAACAACTACTAAACGAGAGCCTGAAGATAGAAGCTCAGGAAAGGCAACCTGGAGAACACCTTGGAGTGGAACACACCGTCTCTACACCCCATACCCATTTTGTAGGCCTAATGCAGTGTAGTTTCCAACAACTACTAAACGAGAGCCTGAAGATAGAAGCTCAGGAAAGGCAACCTGGAGAACACCTTGGAGTGGAACACACCGTCTCTACACCCCATACTCAATTTGTAGGCCTAATGCAGTGTAGTTTTCTACAACTACTAAACGAGTGTCGGAAGACCGAAGCAATGTGGACGAAACCTGGGGAACACCTTTTAGTGTAACACACCATCTCTCTACACCCCATACCCATTTTGTAGGCCTAATGCAGCGTAGTTTCAAACAACTACTCAACGAGAGCATGAAGATCGAAGCAATGGAGAGGAAACCTGGGGAACACCTTGGAGTTGAACACACCATCTCTCTCCAGCCCATACCCATTTTGTAGGCCTAATGCAGTGTAGCTCCCAACAACTACTAAACGAGAGCATTAAGATTGAAGCAATGGAGAGGAAACCTGGGGAACACCTTGGAGTGGAACACACCATCTCTCTACACCCCATACCCAATTTGTAGGCCTAATGCAGTGTAGTTTCCAACAACTACTAAACAAGAGCATGAAGATCGAAGCAATGGAGAGGAAACCTAGGGAACACCTTGGAGTGGAACACACCATCTCTCTACACCCCATACCCATTTTGTAGGCCTAATGCAGTGTAGTTCCCAACAACTACTAAACGAGAGCATTAAGATTGAAGCAATGGAGAGGAAACCTGGGGAACACCTTGGAGTGGAACACACCATCTCTCTACACCCCATACCCAATTTGTAGGCCTAATGCAGCGTAGTTTCCAACAAATACTAAACGAGAGCATGAAGATCGAAGCAATGGAGAGGAAACCTGGGGAACACCTTGGAGTGGAACACACCATCTCTCTACACCCCATACCCAATTTGTAGGCCTAATGCAGTGTAGTTTCCAACAACTACTAAACGAGAGCATGAAGATCGAAGCAATGGAGAGGAAACCTGGGGAACACCTTGGAGTTGAACACACCATCTCTCTACACCCCATACCCATTTTGTAGGCCTAATGAGGTGTAGTTCCCAACAACTACTAAACGAGAGCATTAAGATTGAAGCAATGGAGAGGAAACCTGGGGAACACCTTGGAGTGTAACACACCATCTCTCTACACCCCATACCCAATTTGTAGGTCTAATGCAGTGTAGTTTCCAACAACTACTAAACGAGAGCCAGAAGATCGAAGCAATGGAGAGGAAACCTGGGAAACACCTTGGAGTGTAACACACCATCTCTCTACACCCCATACCCAATTTGTAGGCCTAATGCAGCGTAGTTTCCAACAACTACTAAACGAGAGCATGAAGATCGAAGCAATGGAGAGGAAACCTGGGGAGCACCTTGGAGTGGAACACACTATCTCTCTACACCCCATACCCATTTTGTAGGCCTAATGCAGTGTAGTTTCCAACAACTACTAAACGAGAGCCTGAAGATAGAAGCTCAGGAAAGGCAACCTGGGGAACACCTTGGAGTGCAACACACCATCTCTCTACACCCCATACACAATTTGTAGGCCTAATGCAGCGTAGTTTCCAACAACTACTAAACGAGAGCATGAAGATCGAAGCAATGGAGAGGAAACCTGGGGAATACCTTGGAGTGGAACACACCGTCTCTCTACACCCCATACCAATTTTGTAGGCCTAATGCAGTGTAGTTTCCAACAACTACTAAACGAGAGCCTGAAGATAGAAGCTCAGGAAAGGCAACCTGGAGAACACCTTAGAGTGGAACACACCGTCTCTACACCCCATACCCATTTTGTAGGCCTAATGCAGTGTATTTTCCAACAACTACTAAACGAGAGCCTGAAGATAGAAGCTCAGGAAAGGCAACCTGGAGAACACCTTGGAGTGGAACACACCGTCTCTACACCCCATACCCAATTTGTAGGCCTAATGCAGTGTAGTTTTCTACAACTACTAAACGAGAGTCGGAAGACCGAAGCAATGTGGACGAAACCTGGGGAACACCTTTTAGTGTAACACACCATCTCTCTACACCCCATACCCATTTTGTAGGCCTAATGCAGTGTAGTTCCCAACAACTACTAAACGAGAGCATGAAGATCGAAGCAATGGAGAGGAAACCTGGGGAACATCTTGGAGTGTAACACACCATCTCTCTACACCCCATACCCAATTTGTAGGCCTAATGCAGCGTAGTTTCCAACAACTACTAAACGAGAGCATGAAGATCGAAGCAATGGAGAGGAAACCTAGGGAACACCTTGGAGTGGAACACACCATCTCTCTACACCCCATAACTATTTTGTAGGCCTAATGCAGTGTAGTTTCCAACAACTACTAAACGAGAGCCTGAAGATAGAAGCTCAGGAAAGGCAACCTGGAGAACACCTTGGAGTGAAACACACCGTCTCTACACCCCATACCCATTTTGTAGGCCTAATGCAGTGTAGTTTCCAACAACTACTAAACGAGAGCCTGAAGATAGAAGCTCAGGAAAGGCAACCTGGAGAACACCTTGGAGTGGAACACACCGTCTCTACACCCCATACCCAATTTGTAGGCCTAATGCAGTGCAGTTTTCTACAACTACTAAACGAGAGTCGGAAGACCGAAGCAATGTGGACGAAACCTGGGGAACACCTTTTAGTGTTACACACCATCTCTCTACACCCCATACCCATTTTGTAGGCCTAATGCAGCGTAGTTTCAAACAACTACTAAACGAGAGCATGAAGATCGAAGCAACGGAGAGGAAACCTGGGGAACACCTTGGAGTGGAACACACCATCTCTCTACACCCCATACCCATTTTGTAGGCCTAATGCAGTGTAGTTCCCAACAACTACTAAACGAGAGCATTCAGATTGAAGCAATGGAGAGGAAACCTGGGGAACACCTTGGAGTGGAACACACCATCTCTCTACACCCCATACCCAATTTGTAGGCCTAATGCAGCGTAGTTTCCAACAACTACTAAACGAGAGCATGAAGATCGAAGCAATGGAGAGGAAACCTAGGGAACACCTTGGAGTGGAACACACCATCTCTCTACACCCCATACCCATTTTGTAGGCCTAATGCAGTGTAGTTCCCAACAACTACTAAACGAGAGCATTAAGATTGAAGCAATGGAGAGGAAACCTGGGGAACACCTTGGAGTGGAACACACCATCTCTCTACACCCCATACCCAATTTGTAGGCCTAATGCAGCGTAGTTTCCAACAACTACTAAACGAGAGCATGAAGATCGAAGCAATGGAGAGGAAACCTGGGGAACACCTTGGAGTGGAACACACCATCTCTCTACACCCCATACCCAATTTGTAGGCCTAATGCAGTGTAGTTTCCAACAACTACTAAACGAGAGCATGAAGATCGAAGCAATGGAGAGGAAACCTGGGGAACACCTTGGAGTTGAACACACCATCTCTCTACACCCCATACCCATTTTGTAGGCCTAATGCAGTGTAGTTCCCAACAACTACTAAACGAGAGCATTAAGATTGAAGCAATGGAGAGGAAACCTGGGGAACACCTTGGAGTGTAACACACCATCTCTCTACACCCCATACCCAATTTGTAGGTCTAATGCAGTGTAGTTTCCAACAACTACTAAACGAGAGCCAGAAGATCGAAGCAATGGAGAGGAAACCTGGGAAACACCTTGGAGTGTAACACACCATCTCTCTACACCCCATACCCAATTTGTAGGCCTAATGCAGCGTAGTTTCCAACAAGTACTAAACGAGAGCATGAAGATCGAAGCAATGGAGAGGAAACCTGGGGAACACCTTGGAGTGGAACACACCATCTCTCTACACCCCATACCCATTTTGGAGGCCTAATGCAGTGTAGTTTCCAACAACTACTAAACGAGAGCCTGAAGATAGAAGCTCAGGAAAGGCAACCTGGGGAACACCTTGGAGTGCAACACACCATCTCTCTACACCCCATACCCAATTTGTAGGCCTAATGCAGCGTAGTTTCCAACAACTACTAAACGAGAGCATGAAGATCGAAGCAATGGAGAGGAAACCTGGGGAATACCTTGGAGTGGAACACACCGTCTCTCTACACCCCATACCCATTTTGTAGGCCTAATGCAGTGTAGTTTCCAACAACTACTAAACGAGAGCCTGAAGATAGAAGCTCAGGAAAGGCAACCTGGAGAACACCTTAGAATGGAACACACCGTCTCTACACCCCATACCCATTTTGTAGGCCTAATGCAGTGTAGTTTCCAACAACTACTAAACGAGAGCCTGAAGATAGAAGCTCAGGAAAGGCAACCTGGAGAACACCTTGGAGTGGAACACATCGTCTCTACACCCCATACCCAATTTGTAGGCCTAATGCAGTGTAGTTTTCTACAATTACTAAACGAGAGTCGGAAGACCGAAGTAATGTGGACGAAACCTGGGGAACACCTTTTAGTGTAACGCACCATCTCTCTACACCCCATACCCATTTTGTAGGCCTAATGCAGTGTAATTCCCAACAACTACTAAACGAGAGCATGAAGATCGAAGCAATGGAGAGGAAAACTGGGGAACATCTTGGAGTGTAACACACCATCTCTCTACACCCCATACCCAATTTGTGGGCCTAATGAAGCGTAGTTTCCAACAACTACTAAACGAGAGCATGAAGATCGAAGCAATGGAGAGGAAACCTAGGGAACACCTTGGAGTGGAACACACCATTTCTCTACACCCCATACCCATTTTGTAGGCCTAATGCAGTGTAGTTCCCAACAACTACTAAACGAGAGCATTAAGATTGAAGCAATGGAGAGGAAACCTGGGGAACACCTTGGAGTGGAACACACCATCTCTCTACACCCCATACCCAATTTGTAGGCCTAATGCAGCGTAGTTTCCAACAACTACTAAACGAGAGCATGAAGATCGAAGCAATGGAGAGGAAACCTGGGGAACACCTTGGAGTGGAACACACTATCTCTCTACACCCCATACCCAATTTGTAGGCCTAATGCAGTGTAGTTTCCAACAACTACTATACGAGAGCATGAAGATCGAAGCAATGGAGAGGAAACCTGGGGAACACCTTGGAGTTGAACACACCATCTCTCTACACCCCATACCCATTTTGTAGGCCTAATGCAGTGTAGTTCCCAACAACTACTAAACGAGAGCATTAAGATTGAAGCAATGGAGAGGAAACCTGGGGAACACCTTGGAGTGTAACACACCATCTCTCTACACCCCATACCCAATTTGTAGGTCTAATGCAGTGTAGTTTCCAACAACTACTAAACGAGAGCCAGAAGATCGAAGCAATGGAGAGGAGACCTGGGAAACACCTTGGAGTGTAACACACCATCTCTCTACACCCCATACCCAATTTGTAGGCCTAATGCAACGTAGTTTCCAACAACTACTAAACGAGAGCATGAAGATCGAAGCAATGGAGAGGAAACCTGGGGAACACCTTGGAGTGGAACACACCCTCTCTCTACACCCCATACCCATTTTGTAGGCCTAATGCAGTGTAGTTTCCAACAACTACTAAACGAGAGCCTGAAGATAGAAGCTCAGGAAAGGCAACCTGGAGAACACCTTGGAGTGGAACACACCGTCTCTACACCCCATACCCATTTTGTAGGCCTAATGCAGTGTAGTTTCCAACAACTACTAAACGAGAGCCTGAAGATAGAAGCTCAGGAAAGGCAACCTGGAGAACACCTTGGAGTGGAACACACCGTCTCTACACCCCATACCCAATTTGTAGGCCAAATGCAGTGTAGTTTTCTACAACTACTAAACGAGAGTCGGAAGACCGAAGCAATGTGGACGAAACCTGGGGAACACCTTTTAGTGTAACACACCATCTCTCTACACCCCATACCCATTTTGTAGGCCTAATGCAGTGTAATTCCCAACAACTACTAAACGAGAGCATGAAGATCGAAGCAATGGAGAGGAAACCTGGGGAACACCTTGGAGTGCAACACACCATCTCTCTACACCCCATACCCAATTTGTAGGCCTAATGCAGTGTAGTTTTCTACAACTACTAAACGAGAGTCGGAAGACCGAAGCAATGTGGACGAAACCTGGGGAACACCTTTTAGTGTAACACACCATCTCTCTACACCCCATACCCATTTTGTAGGCCTAATGCAGTGTAATTCCCAACAACTACTAAACGAGAGCATGAAGATCGAAGCAATGGAGAGGAAACCTGGGGAACACCTTGGAGTGCAACACACCATCTCTCTACACCCCATACCCAATTTGTAGGCCTAATGCAGCGTAGTTTCCAACAACTACTAAACGAGAGCATGAAGATCGAAGCAATGGAGAGGAAACCTGGGGAATACCTTGGAGTGGAACACACCATCTCTCTACACCCCATACCCATTTTGTAGGCCTAATGCAGTGTAGTTTCCAACAACTACTAAACGAGAGCCTGAAGATAGAAGCTCAGGAAAAGCAACCTGGAGAACACCTTGGAGTGGAACACACCGTCTCTACACCCCATACCCATTTTGTAGGCCTAATGCAGTGTAGTTTCCAACAACTACTAAACGAGAGCCTGAAGATAGAAGCAATGTGGACGAAACCTGGGGAACACCTTTTAGTGTAACACACCATCTCTCTACACCCCATACCGAACTTGTAGGCCTAATGCAGTGTAATTCCCAACAACTACTAACCGAGAGCATGAAGATCGAAGCAATGGAGAGGAAACCTGGGGAACATCTTGGAGTGTAACACACCATCTCTCTACACCCCATACCCAATTTGTAGGCCTAATGCAGCGTAGTTTCCAACAACTACTAAACGAGAGCATGAAGATCGAAGCAATGGAGAGGAAACCTAGGGAACACCTTGCAGTGGAACACACCATCTCTCTACACCCCATACCCATTTTGTAGGCCTAATGCAATGTAGTTTCCAACAACTACTAAACGAGAGCCTGAAGATAGAAGCTCAGGAAAGGCAACCTGGAGAACACCTTGGAGTGAAACACACCGTCTCTACACCCCATACCCATTTTGTAGGCCTAATGCAGCGTAGTTTCCAACAACTACTAAACGAGAGCATGAAGATCGAAGCAATGGAGAGGAAACCTGGGGAACACCTAGGAGTGGAACACACCATCTCTCTACACCCCATACCCATTTTGTAGGCCTAATGCAGTGTAGTTTCCAACAACTACTAAACGAGAGCCTGAAGATAGAAGCTCAGGAAAGGCAACCTGGAGAACACCTTGGAGTGGAACACACCGTCTCTACACCCCATACCCATTTTGTAGGCCTAATGCAGTGTAGTTTCCAACAACTACTAAACGAGAGCCTGAAGATAGAAGCTCAGGAAAGGCAACCTGGAGAACACCTTGGAGTGGAACACACCGTCTCTACACCCCATACCCAATTTGTAGGCCAAATGCAGTGTAGTTTTCTACAACTACTAAACGAGAGTCGGAAGACCGAAGCAATGTGGACGAAACCTGGGGAACACCTTTTAGTGTAACACACCATCTCTCTACACCCTATACCCATTTTGTAGGCCTAATGCACTGTAGTTCCCAACAACTACTAAACGAGAGCATGAAGATCGAAGCAATGGAGAGGAAACCTGGGGAACACCTTGGAGTGCAACACACCATCTCTCTACACCCCATACCCAATTTGTAGGCCTAATGCAGCGTAGTTTCCAACAACTACTAAACGAGAGCATGAAGATCGAAGCAATGGAGAGGAAACCTGGGGAATACCTTGGAGTGGAACACACCATCTCTCTACACCCCATACCCATTTTGTAGGCCTAATGCAGTGTAGTTTCCAACAACTACTAAACGAGAGCCTGAAGATAGAAGCTCAGGAAAGGCAACCTGGAGAACACCTTGGAGTGGAACACACCGTCTCTACACCCCATACCCATTTTGTAGGACTAATGCAGTGTAGTTTCCAACAACTACTAAACGAGAGCCTGAAGATAGAAGCTCAGGAAAGGCAACCTGGAGAACACCTTGGAGTGGAACACACCGTCTCTACACCCCATACCCAATTTGTAGGCCTAATGCAGTGTAGTTCCCAACAACTACTAAACGAGAGCATGAAGATCGAAGCAATGGAGAGGAAACCTGGGGAACACCTTGGAGTGGAACACACCATCTCTCTACACCCCATACCCAATTTGTAGGCCTAATGCAGCGTAGTTTCCAACAACTACTAAACGAGAGCATGAAGATCGAAGCAATGGAGAGGAAACCTGGGGAACACCTTGGAGTGGAACACACCATCTCTCTACACCCCATACCCAATTTGTAGGCCTAATGCAGTGTAGTTTCCAACAACTACTAAACGAGAGCATGAAGATCGAAGCAATGGAGAGGAAACCTGGGGAACACCTTGGAGTTGAACACACCATCTCTCTACACCGCATACCCATTTTGTAGGCCTAATGCAGTGTAGTTCCCAACAACTACTAAACGAGAGCATTAAGATTGAAGCAATGGAGAGGAAACCTGGGGAACACCTTGGAGTGTAACACACCATCTCTCTACACCCCATACCCAATTTGTAGGTCTAATGCAGTGTAGTTTCCAACAACTACTAAACGAGAGCCAGAAGATCGAAGCAATGGAGAGGAAACCTGGGAAACACCTTGGAGTGTAACACACCATCTCTCTACACCCCATACGCAATTTGTAGGCCTAATGCAGCGTAGTTTCCAACAACTACTAAACGAGAGCATGAAGATCGAAGCAATGGAGAGGAAACCTGGGGAACACCTTGGAGTGGAACACACCATCTCTCTACACCCTATACCCATTTTGTAGGCCTAATGCAGTGTAGTTTCCAACAACTACTAAACGAGAGCCTGAAGATAGAAGCTCAGGAAAGGCAACCTGGGGAACACCTTGGAGTGCAACACACCATCTCTCTACACCCCATACCCAATTTGTAGGCCTAATGCAGCGTAGTTTCCAACAACTACTAAACGAGAGCATGAAGATCGAAGCAATGGAGAGGAAACCTGGGGAACACCTTGGAGTGGAACACACCATCTCTCTACACCCCATACCCATTTTGTAGGCCTAATGCAGTGTAGTTTCCAACAACTACTAAACGAGAGCCTGAAGATAGAAGCTCAGGAAAGGCAACCTGGGGAACACCTTGGAGTGCAACACACCATCTCTCTACACCCCATACCCAATTTGTAGGCCTAATGCAGCGTAGTTTCCAACAACTACTAAACGAGAGCATGAAGATCGAAGCAATGGAGAGGAAACCTGGGGAATACCTTGGAGTGGAACACACCGTCTCTCTACACCCCATACCCATTTTGTAGGCCTAATGCAGTGTAGTATCCAACAACTACTAAACGAGAGCCTGAAGATAGAAGCTCAGGAAAGGCAACCTGGAGAACACCTTGGAATGGAACACACCGTCTCTACACCCCATACCCATTTTGTAGGCCTAATGCAGTGTAGTTTCCAACAACTACTAAACGAGAGCCTGAAGATAGAAGCTCAGGAAAGGCAACCTGGAGAACACCTTGGAGTGGAACACACCGTCTCTACACCCCATACCCATTTTGTAGGCCTAATGCAGTGTAGTTTCCAACAACTACTAAACGAGAGCCTGAAGATAGAAGCTCAGGAAAGGCAACCTGGAGAACACCTTGGAGTGGAACACACCGTCTCTACACCCCATACCCAATTTGTAGGCCTAATGCAGTGTAGTTTTCTACAACTACTAAACGAGAGTCGGAAGACCGAAGCAATGTGGACGAAACCTGGGGAACACCTTTTAGTGTAACACACCATCTCTCTACACCCCATACCGAATTTGTAGGCCTAATGCAGTGTAATTCCCAACAACTACTAACCGAGAGCATGAAGATCGAAGCAATGGAGAGGAAACCTGGGGAACATCTTGGAGTGTAACACACCATCTCTCTACACCCCATACCCAATTTGTAGGCCTAATGCAGCGTAGTTTCCAACAACTACTAAACGAGAGCATGAAGATCGAAGCAATGGAGAGGAAACCTAGGGAACACCTTGCAGTGGAACACACCATCTCTCTACACCCCATACCCATTTTGTAGGCCTAATGCAATGTAGTTTCCAACAACTACTAAACGAGAGCCTGAAGATAGAAGCTCAGGAAAGGCAACCTGGAGAACACCTTGGAGTGAAACACACCGTCTCTACACCCCATACCCATTTTGTAGGCCTAATGCAGCGTAGTTTCCAACAACTACTAAACGAGAGCATGAAGATCGAAGCAATGGAGAGGAAACCTGGGGAACACCTTGGAGTGGAACACACCATCTCTCTACACCCCATACCCATTTTGTAGGCCTAATGCAGTGTAGTTTCCAACAACTACTAAACGAGAGCCTGAAGATAGAAGCTCAGGAAAGGCAACCTGGAGAACACCTTGGAGTGGAACACACCGTCTCTACACCCCATACCCATTTTGTAGGCCTAATGCAGTGTAGTTTCCAACAACTACTAAACGAGAGCCTGAAGATAGAAGCTCAGGAAAGGCAACCTGGAGAACACCTTGGAGTGGAACACACCGTCTCTACACCCCATACCCAATTTGTAGGTCAAATGCAGTGTAGTTTTCTACAACTACTAAACGAGAGTCGGAAGACCGAAGCAATGGGGACGAAACCTGGGGAACACCTTTTAGTGTAACACACCATCTCTCTACACCCTATACCCATTTTGTAGGCCTAATGCACTGTAGTTCCCAACAACTACTAAACGAGAGCATGAAGATCGAAGCAATGGAGAGGAAACCTGGGGAACACCTTGGAGTGCAACACACCATCTCTCTACACCCCATACCCAATTTGTAGGCCTAATGCAGCGTAGTTTCCAACAACTACTAAACGAGAGCATGAAGATCGAAGCAATGGAGAGGAAACCTGGGGAATACCTTGGAGTGGAACACACCATCTCTCTACACCCCATACCCATTTTGTAGGCCTAATGCAGTGTAGTTTCCAACAACTACTAAACCAGAGCCTGAAGATAGAAGCTCAGGAAAGGCAACCTGGAGAACACTTTGGAGTGGAACACACCGTCTCTACACGCCATACCCAATTTGTAGGCCAAATGCAGTGTAGTTTTCTACAACTACTAAACAAAAGTCGGAAGACCGAAGCAATGTGGACGAAACCTGGGGAACACCTTTTAGTGTAACACACCATCTCTCTACACCCCATACCCATTTTGTAGGCCTAATGCACTGTAGTTCCCAACAACTACTAAACGAGAGCATGAAGATCGAAGCAATGGAGAGGAAACCTGGGGAACACCTTGGAGTGCAACACACCATCTCTCTACACCCCATACCCAATTTGTAGGTCTAATGCAGTGTAGTTTCCAACAACTACTAAACGAGAGCCAGAAGATCGAAGCAATGGAGAGGAGACCTGGGAAACACCTTGGAGTGTAACACACCATCTCTCTACACCCCATACCCAATTTGTAGGCCTAATGCAGCGTAGTTTCCAACAACTACTAAACGAGAGCATGAAGATCGAAGCAATGGAGAGGAAACCTGGGGAACACCTTGGAGTGGAACACACCCTCTCTCTACACCCCATACCCATTTTGTAGGCCTAATGCAGTGTAGTTTCCAACAACTACTAAACGAGAGCCTGAAGATAGAAGCTCAGGAAAGGCAACCTGGAGAACACCTTGGAGTGGAACACACCGTCTCTACACCCCATACCCATTTTGTAGGCCTAATGCAGTGTAGTTTCCAACAACTACTAAACGAGAGCCTGAAGATAGAAGCTCAGGAAAGGCAACCTGGAGAACACCTTGGAGTGGAACACACCGTCTCTACACCCCATACCCAATTTGTAGGCCAAATGCAGTGTAGTTTTCTACAACTACTAAACGAGAGTCGGAAGACCGAAGCAATGTGGACGAAACCTGGGGAACACCTTTTAGTGTAACACACCATCTCTCTACACCCCATACCCATTTTGTAGGCCTAATGCAGTGTAATTCCCAACAACTACTAAACGAGAGCATGAAGATCGAAGCAATGGAGAGGAAACCTGGGGAACACCTTGGAGTGCAACACACCATCTCTCTACACCCCATACCCAATTTGTAGGCCTAATGCAGCGTAGTTTCCAACAACTACTAAACGAGAGCATGAAGATCGAAGCAATGGAGAGGAAACCTGGGGAATACCTTGGAGTGGAACACACCATCTCTCTACACCCCATACCCATTTTGTAGGCCTAATGCAGTGTAGTTTCCAACAACTACTAAACGAGAGCCTGAAGATAGAAGCTCAGGAAAGGCAACCTGGAGAACACCTTGGAGTGGAACACACCGTCTCTACACCCCATACCCATTTTGTAGGCCTAATGCAGTGTAGTTTCCAACAACTACTAAACGAGAGCCTGAAGATAGAAGCTCAGGAAAGGCAACCTGGAGAACACCTTGGAGTGGAACACACCGTCTCTACACCCCATACCCAATTTGTAGGCCTAATGCAGTGTAGTTTTCTACAACTACTAAACGAGAGTCGGAAGACCGAAGCAATGTGGACGAAACCTGGGGAACACCTTTTAGTGTAACACACCATCTCTCTACACCCCATACCGAATTTGTACGCCTAATGCAGTGTAATTCCCAACAACTACTAAACGAGAGCATGAAGATCGAAGCAATGGAGAGGAAACCTAGGGAACACCTTGCAGTGGAACACACCATCTCTCTACACCCCATACCCATTTTGTAGGCCTAATGCAATGTAGTTTCCAACAACTACTAAACGAGAGCCTGAAGATAGAAGCTCAGGAAAGACAACCTGGAGAACACCTTGGAGTGAAACACACCGTCTCTACACCCCATACCCATTTTGTAGGCCTAATGCAGTGTAGTTTCCAACAACTACTAAACGAGAGCATGAAGATCGAAGCAATGGAGAGGAAACCTGGGGAACACCTTGAAGTGGAACACACCATCTCTCTACACCCCATACCAATTTTGTAGGCCTAATGCAGCGTAGTTTCCAACAACTACTAAACGAGAGCCTGAAGATAGAAGCTCAGGAAAGGCAACCTGGAGAACACCTTGGAGTGGAACACACCGTCTCTACACCCCATACCCATTTTGTAGGCCTAATGCAGTGTAGTTTCCAACAACTACTAAACGAGAGCCTGAAGATAGAAGCTCAGGAAAGGCAACCTGGAGAACACCTTGGAGTGGAACACACCATCTCTACACCCCATACCCAATTTGTAGGCCAAATGCAGTGTAGTTTTCTACAACTACTAAACGAGAGTCGGAAGACCGAAGCAATGTGGACGAAACCTGGGGAACACCTTTTAGTGTAACACACCATCTCTCTACACCCCATACCCATTTTGTAGGCCTAATGCACTGTAGTTCCCAACAACTACTAAACGAGAGCATGAAGATCGAAGCAATGGAGAGGAAACCTGGGGAACACCTTGGAGTGCAACACACCATCTCTCTACACCCCATACCCAATTTGTAGGCCTAATGCAGCGTAGTTTCCAACAACTACTAAACGAGATCATGAAGATCGAAGCAATGGAGAGGAAACCTGGGGAATACCTTGGAGTGGAACACACCATCTCTCTACACCCCATACCCATTTTGTAGGCCTAATGCAGGGTAGTTTCCAACAACTACTAAACGAGAGCCTGAAGATAGAAGCTCAGGAAAGGCAACCTGGAGAACACCTTGGAGTGGAACACACCGTCTCTACACCCCATACCCATTTTGTAGGCCTAATGCAGTGTAGTTTCCAACAACTACTAAACGAGAGCCTGAAGATAGAAGCTCAGGAAAGGCAACCTGGAGAACACCTTGGAGTGGAACACACCGTCTCTACACCCCATACCCAATTTGTAGGCCTAATGCAGTGTAGTTTTCTACAACTACTAAACGAGAGTCGGAAGACCGAAGCAATGTGGACGAAACCTGGGGAACACCTTTTAGTGTAACACACCATCTCTCTACACCCCATACCGAATTTGTAGGCCTAATGCAGTGTAATTCCCAACAACTACTAAACGAGAGCATGAAGATCGAAGCAATGGAGAGGAAACCTGGGGAACATCTTGGAGTGTAACACACCATCTCTCTACACCCCATACCCAATTTGTAGGCCTAATGCAGCGTAGTTTCCAACAACTACTAAACGAGAGCATGAAGATCGAAGCAATGGAGAGGAAACCTAGGGAACACCTTGGAGTGTAACACACCATCTCTCTACACCCCATACCCATTTTGTAGGCGTAATGCAGTGTAGTTTCCAACAACTACTAAACGAGAGCCTGAAGATAGAAGCTCAGGAAAGGCAACCTGGAGAACACCTTGGAGTGAAACACACCGTCTCTACACCCCATACCCATTTTGTAGGCCTAATGCAGCGTAGTTTCCAACAACTACTAAACGAGAGCATGAAGATCGAAGCAATGGAGAGGAAACCTGGGGAACACCTTGGAGTGGAACACACCATCTCTCTACACCCCATACCCATTTTGTAGGCCTAATGCAGTGTAGATTCCAACAACTACTAAACGAGAGCCTGAAGATAGAAGCTCAGGAAAGGCAACCTGGAGAACACCTTGGAGTGGAACACACCGTCTCTACACCCCATACCCATTTTGTAGGCCTAATGCAGTGTAGTTTCCAACAACTACTAAACGAGAGCCTGAAGATAGAAGCTCAGGAAAGGCAACCTGGAGAACACCTTGGAGTGGAACACACCGTCTCTACACCCCATACCCAATTTGTAGGCCAAATGCAGTGTAGTTTTCTACAACTACTAAACGAGAGTCGGAAGACCGAAGCAATGTGGACGAAACCTGGGGAACACCTTTTAGTGTAACACACCATCTCTCTACACCCCATACCCATTTTGTAGGCCTAATGCAGTGTAGTTCCCAACAACTACTAAACGAGAGCCTGAAGATAGAAGCTCAGGAAAGGCAACCTGGAGAACACCTTGGAGTGGAACACACCGTCTCTACACCCCATACCCAATTTGTAGGCCTAATGCAGTGTAGTTTTCTACAACTACTAAACGAGAGTCGGAAGACCGAAGCAATGTGGACAAAACCTGGGGAACACCTTTTAGTGTAACACACCATCTCTCTACACCCCATACCGAATTTGTAGGCCTAATGCAGTGTAATTCCCAACAACTACTAAACGAGAGCATGAAGATCGAAGCAATGGAGAGGAAACCTGGGGAACACCTTGGAGTGCAACACACCATCTCTCTACACCCCATACCCAATTTGTAGGCCTAATGCAGCGTAGTTTCCAACAACTACTAAACGAGAGCATGAAGATCGAAGCAATGGAGAGGAAACCTGGGGAATACCTTGGAGTGGAACACACCATCTCTCTACACCCCATACCCATTTTGTAGGCCTAATGCAGTGTAGTTTCCAACAACTACTAAACGAGAGCCTGAAGATAGAAGCTCAGGAAAGGCAACCTGGAGAACACCTTGGAGTGGAACACACCGTCTCTACACCCCATACCCATTTTGTAGGCCTAATGCAGTGTAGTTTCCAACAACTACTAAACGAGAGCCTGAAGATAGAAGCTCAGGAAAGGCAACCTGGAGAACACCTTGGAGTGGAACACACCGTCTCTACACCCCATACCCAATTTGTAGGCCTAATGCAGTGTAGTTTTCTACAACTACTAAACGAGAGTCGGAAGACCGAAGCAATGTGGACGAAACCTGGGGAACACCTTTTAGTGTAACACACCATCTCTCTACACCCCATACCGAACTTGTAGGCCTAATGCAGTGTAATTCCCAACAACTACTAACCGAGAGCATGAAGATCGAAGCAATGGAGAGGAAACCTGGGGAACATCTTGGAGTGTAACACACCATCTCTCTACACCCCATACCCAATTTGTAGGCCTAATGCAGCGTAGTTTCCAACAACTACTAAACGAGAGCATGAAGATCGAAGCAATGGAGAGGAAACCTAGGGAACACCTTGCAGTGGAACACACCATCTCTCTACACCCCATACCCATTTTGTAGGCCTAATGCAATGTAGTTTCCAACAACTACTAAACGAGAGCCTGAAGATAGAAGCTCAGGAAAGGCAACCTGGAGAACACCTTGGAGTGAAACACACCGTCTCTACACCCCATACCCATTTTGTAGGCCTAATGCAGCGTAGTTTCCAACAACTACTAAACGAGAGCATGAAGATCGAAGCAATGGAGAGGAAACCTGGGGAACACCTAGGAGTGGAACACACCATCTCTCTACACCCCATACCCATTTTGTAGGCCTAATGCAGTGTAGTTTCCAACAACTACTAAACGAGAGCCTGAAGATAGAAGCTCAGGAAAGGCAACCTGGAGAACACCTTGGAGTGGAACACACCGTCTCTACACCCCATACCCATTTTGTAGGCCTAATGCAGTGTAGTTTCCAACAACTACTAAACGAGAGCCTGAAGATAGAAGCTCAGGAAAGGCAACCTGGAGAACACCTTGGAGTGGAACACACCGTCTCTACACCCCATACCCAATTTGTAGGCCAAATGCAGTGTAGTTTTCTACAACTACTAAACGAGAGTCGGAAGACCGAAGCAATGTGGACGAAACCTGGGGAACACCTTTTAGTGTAACACACCATCTCTCTACACCCTATACCCATTTTGTAGGCCTAATGCACTGTAGTTCCCAACAACTACTAAACGAGAGCATGAAGATCGAAGCAATGGAGAGGAAACCTGGGGAACACCTTGGAGTGCAACACACCATCTCTCTACACCCCATACCCAATTTGTAGGCCTAATGCAGCGTAGTTTCCAACAACTACTAAACGAGAGCATGAAGATCGAAGCAATGGAGAGGAAACCTGGGGAATACCTTGGAGTGGAACACACCATCTCTCTACACCCCATACCCATTTTGTAGGCCTAATGCAGTGTAGTTTCCAACAACTACTAAACGAGAGCCTGAAGATAGAAGCTCAGGAAAGGCAACCTGGAGAACACCTTGGAGTGGAACACACCGTCTCTACACCCCATACCCATTTTGTAGGACTAATGCAGTGTAGTTTCCAACAACTACTAAACGAGAGCCTGAAGATAGAAGCTCAGGAAAGGCAACCTGGAGAACACCTTGGAGTGGAACACACCGTCTCTACACCCCATACCCAATTTGTAGGCCTAATGCAGTGTAGTTCCCAACAACTACTAAACGAGAGCATGAAGATCGAAGCAATGGAGAGGAAACCTGGGGAACACCTTGGAGTGGAACACACCATCTCTCTACACCCCATACCCAATTTGTAGGCCTAATGCAGCGTAGTTTCCAACAACTACTAAACGAGAGCATGAAGATCGAAGCAATGGAGAGGAAACCTGGGGAACACCTTGGAGTGGAACACACCATCTCTCTACACCCCATACCCAATTTGTAGGCCTAATGCAGTGTAGTTTCCAACAACTACTAAACGAGAGCATGAAGATCGAAGCAATGGAGAGGAAACCTGGGGAACACCTTGGAGTTGAACACACCATCTCTCTACACCCCATACCCATTTTGTAGGCCTAATGCAGTGTAGTTCCCAACAACTACTAAACGAGAGCATTAAGATTGAAGCAATGGAGAGGAAACCTGGGGAACACCTTGGAGTGTAACACACCATCTCTCTACACCCCATACCCAATTTGTAGGTCTAATGCAGTGTAGTTTCCAACAACTACTAAACGAGAGCCAGAAGATCGAAGCAATGGAGAGGAAACCTGGGAAACACCTTGGAGTGTAACACACCATCTCTCTACACCCCATACGCAATTTGTAGGCCTAATGCAGCGTAGTTTCCAACAACTACTAAACGAGAGCATGAAGATCGAAGCAATGGAGAGGAAACCTGGGGAACACCTTGGAGTGGAACACACCATCTCTCTACACCCCATACCCATTTTGTAGGCCTAATGCAGTGTAGTTTCCAACAACTACTAAACGAGAGCCTGAAGATAGAAGCTCAGGAAAGGCAACCTGGGGAACACCTTGGAGTGCAACACACCATCTCTCTACACCCCATACCCAATTTGTAGGCCTAATGCAGCGTAGTTTCCAACAACTACTAAACGAGAGCATGAAGATCGAAGCAATGGAGAGGAAACCTGGGGAACACCTTGGAGTGGAACACACCATCTCTCTACACCCCATACCCATTTTGTAGGCCTAATGCAGTGTAGTTTCCAACAACTACTAAACGAGAGCCTGAAGATAGAAGCTCAGGAAAGGCAACCTGGGGAACACCTTGGAGTGCAACACACCATCTCTCTACACCCCATACCCAATTTGTAGGCCTAATGCAGCGTAGTTTCCAACAACTACTAAACGAGAGCATGAAGATCGAAGCAATGGAGAGGAAACCTGGGGAATACCTTGGAGTGGAACACACCGTCTCTCTACACCCCATACCCATTTTGTAGGCCTAATGCAGTGTAGTTTCCAACAACTACTAAACGAGAGCCTGAAGATAGAAGCTCAGGAAAGGCAACCTGGAGAACACCTTGGAATGGAACACACCGTCTCTACACCCCATACCCATTTTGTAGGCCTAATGCAGTGTAGTTTCCAACAACTACTAAACGAGAGCCTGAAGATAGAAGCTCAGGAAAGGCAACCTGGAGAACACCTTGGAGTGGAACACACCGTCTCTACACCCCATACCCATTTTGTAGGCCTAATGCAGTGTAGTTTCCAACAACTACTAAACGAGAGCCTGAAGATAGAAGCTCAGGAAAGGCAACCTGGAGAACACCTTGGAGTGGAACACACCGTCTCTACACCCCATACCCAATTTGTAGGCCTAATGCAGTGTAGTTTTCTACAACTACTAAACGAGAGTCGGAAGACCGAAGCAATGTGGACGAAACCTGGGGAACACCTTTTAGTGTAACACACCATCTCTCTACACCCCATACCGAATTTGTAGGCCTAATGCAGTGTAATTCCCAACAACTACTAACCGAGAGCATGAAGATCGAAGCAATGGAGAGGAAACCTGGGGAACATCTTGGAGTGTAACACACCATCTCTCTACACCCCATACCCAATTTGTAGGCCTAATGCAGCGTAGTTTCCAACAACTACTAAACGAGAGCATGAAGATCGAAGCAATGGAGAGGAAACCTAGGGAACACCTTGCAGTGGAACACACCATCTCTCTACACCCCATACCCATTTTGTAGGCCTAATGCAATGTAGTTTCCAACAACTACTAAACGAGAGCCTGAAGATAGAAGCTCAGGAAAGGCAACCTGGAGAACACCTTGGAGTGAAACACACCGTCTCTACACCCCATACCCATTTTGTAGGCCTAATGCAGCGTAGTTTCCAACAACTACTAAACGAGAGCATGAAGATCGTAGCAATGGAGAGGAAACCTGGGGAACACCTTGGAGTGGAACACACCATCTCTCTACACCCCATACCCATTTTGTAGGCCTAATGCAGTGTAGTTTCCAACAACTACTAAACGAGAGCCTGAAGATAGAAGCTCAGGAAAGGCAACCTGGAGAACACCTTGGAGTGGAACACACCGTCTCTACACCCCATACCCATTTTGTAGGCCTAATGCAGTGTAGTTTCCAACAACTACTAAACGAGAGCCTGAAGATAGAAGCTCAGGAAAGGCAACCTGGAGAACACCTTGGAGTGGAACACACCGTCTCTACACCCCATACCCAATTTGTAGGTCAAATGCAGTGTAGTTTTCTACAACTACTAAACGAGAGTCGGAAGACCGAAGCAATGGGGACGAAACCTGGGGAACACCTTTTAGTGTAACACACCATCTCTCTACACCCCATACCGAATTTGTAGGCCTAATGCAGTGTAATTCCCAACAACTACTAACCGAGAGCATGAAGATCGAAGCAATGGAGAGGAAACCTGGGGAACATCTTGGAGTGTAACACACCATCTCTCTACACCCCATACCCAATTTGTAGGCCTAATGCAGCGTAGTTTCCAACAACTACTAAACGAGAGCATGAAGATCGAAGCAATGGAGAGGAAACCTAGGGAACACCTTGCAGTGGAACACACCATCTCTCTACACCCCATACCCATTTTGTAGGCCTAATGCAATGTAGTTTCCAACAACTACTAAACGAGAGCCTGAAGATAGAAGCTCAGGAAAGGCAACCTGGAGAACACCTTGGAGTGAAACACACCGTCTCTACACCCCATACCCATTTTGTAGGCCTAATGCAGCGTAGTTTCCAACAACTACTAAACGAGAGCATGAAGATCGTAGCAATGGAGAGGAAACCTGGGGAACACCTTGGAGTGGAACACACCATCTCTCTACACCCCATACCCATTTTGTAGGCCTAATGCAGTGTAGTTTCCAACAACTACTAAACGAGAGCCTGAAGATAGAAGCTCAGGAAAGGCAACCTGGAGAACACCTTGGAGTGGAACACACCGTCTCTACACCCCATACCCATTTTGTAGGCCTAATGCAGTGTAGTTTCCAACAACTACTAAACGAGAGCCTGAAGATAGAAGCTCAGGAAAGGCAACCTGGAGAACACCTTGGAGTGGAACACACCGTCTCTACACCCCATACCCAATTTGTAGGTCAAATGCAGTGTAGTTTTCTACAACTACTAAACGAGAGTCGGAAGACCGAAGCAATGGGGACGAAACCTGGGGAACACCTTTTAGTGTAACACACCATCTCTCTACACCCTATACCCATTTTGTAGGCCTAATGCACTGTAGTTCCCAACAACTACTAAACGAGAGCATGAAGATCGAAGCAATGGAGAGGAAACCTGGGGAACACCTTGGAGTGCAACACACCATCTCTCTACACCCCATACCCAATTTGTAGGCCTAATGCAGCGTAGTTTCCAACAACTACTAAACGAGAGCATGAAGATCGAAGCAATGGAGAGGAAACCTGGGGAATACCTTGGAGTGGAACACACCATCTCTCTACACCCCATACCCATTTTGTAGGCCTAATGCAGTGTAGTTTCCAACAACTACTAAACGAGAGCCTGAAGATAGAAGCTCAGGAAAGGCAACCTGGAGAACACTTTGGAGTGGAACACACCGTCTCTACACGCCATACCCAATTTGTAGGCCAAATGCAGTGTAGTTTTCTACAACTACTAAACAAAAGTCGGAAGATCGAAGCAATGTGGACGAAACCTGGGGAACACCTTTTAGTGTAACACACCATCTCTCTACACCCCATACCCATTTTGTAGGCCTAATGCACTGTAGTTCCCAACAACTACTAAACGAGAGCATGAAGATCGAAGCAATGGAGAGGAAACCTGGGGAACACCTTGGAGTGCAACACACCATCTCTCTACACCCCATACCCAATTTGTAGGTCTAATGCAGTGTAGTTTCCAACAACTACTAAACGAGAGCCAGAAGATCGAAGCAATGGAGAGGAGACCTGGGAAACACCTTGGAGTGTAACACACCATCTCTCTACACCCCATACCCAATTTGTAGGCCTAATGCAGCGTAGTTTCCAACAACTACTAAACGAGAGCATGAAGATCGAAGCAATGGAGAGGAAACCTGGGGAACACCTTGGAGTGGAACACACCCTCTCTCTACACCCCATACCCATTTTGTAGGCCTAATGCAGTGTAGTTTCCAACAACTACTAAACGAGAGCCTGAAGATAGAAGCTCAGGAAAGGCAACCTGGAGAACACCTTGGAGTGGAACACACCGTCTCTACACCCCATACCCATTTTGTAGGCCTAATGCAGTGTAGTTTCCAACAACTACTAAACGAGAGCCTGAAGATAGAAGCTCAGGAAAGGCAACCTGGAGAACACCTTGGAGTGGAACACACCGTCTCTACACCCCATACCCAATTTGTAGGCCAAATGCAGTGTAGTTTTCTACAACTACTAAACGAGAGTCGGAAGACCGAAGCAATGTGGACGAAACCTGGGGAACACCTTTTAGTGTAACACACCATCTCTCTACACCCCATACCCATTTTGTAGGCCTAATGCAGTGTAATTCCCAACAACTACTAAACGAGAGCATGAAGATCGAAGCAATGGAGAGGAAACCTGGGGAACACCTTGGAGTGCAACACACCATCTCTCTACACCCCATACCCAATTTGTAGGCCTAATGCAGCGTAGTTTCCAACAACTACTAAACGAGAGCATGAAGATCGAAGCAATGGAGAGGAAACCTGGGGAATACCTTGGAGTGGAACACACCATCGCTCTACACCCCATACCCATTTTGTAGGCCTAATGCAGTGTAGTTTCCAACAACTACTAAACGAGAGCCTGAAGATAGAAGCTCAGGAAAGGCAACCTGGAGAACACCTTGGAGTGGAACACACCGTCTCTACACCCCATACCCATTTTGTAGGCCTAATGCAGTGTAGTTTCCAACAACTACTAAACGAGAGCCTGAAGATAGAAGCTCAGGAAAGGCAACCTGGAGAACACCTTGGAGTGGAACACACCGTCTCTACACCCCATACCCAATTTGTAGGCCTAATGCAGTGTAGTTTTCTACAACTACTAAACGAGAGTCGGAAGACCGAAGCAATGTGGACGAAACCTGGGGAACACCTTTTAGTGTAACACACCATCTCTCTACACCCCATACCGAATTTGTACGCCTAATGCAGTGTAATTCCCAACAACTACTAAACGAGAGCATGAAGATCGAAGCAATGGAGAGGAAACCTGGGGAACATCTTGGAGTGTAACACACCATCTCTCTACACCCCATACCCAATTTGTAGGCCTAATGCAGCGTAGTTTCCAACAACTACTAAACGAGAGCATGAAGATCGAAGCAATGGAGAGGAAACCTAGGGAACACCTTGCAGTGGAACACACCATCTCTCTACACCCCATACCCATTTTGTAGGCCTAATGCAATGTAGTTTCCAACAACTACTAAACGAGAGCCTGAAGATAGAAGCTCAGGAAAGACAACCTGGAGAACACCTTGGAGTGAAACACACCGTCTCTACACCCCATACCCATTTTGTAGGCCTAATGCAGTGTAGTTTCCAACAACTACTAAACGAGAGCATGAAGATCGAAGCAATGGAGAGGAAACCTGGGGAACACCTTGAAGTGGAACACACCATCTCTCTACACCCCATACCAATTTTGTAGGCCTAATGCAGTGTAGTTTCCAACAACTACTAAACGAGAGCCTGAAGATAGAAGCTCAGGAAAGGCAACCTGGAGAACACCTTGGAGTGGAACACACCGTCTCTACACCCCATACCCATTTTGTAGGCCTAATGCAGTGTAGTTTCCAACAACTACTAAACGAGAGCCTGAAGATAGAAGCTCAGGAAAGGCAACCTGGAGAACACCTTGGAGTGGAACACACCATCTCTACACCCCATACCCAATTTGTAGGCCAAATGCAGTGTAGTTTTCTACAACTACTAAACGAGAGTCGGAAGACCGAAGCAATGTGGACGAAACCTGGGGAACACCTTTTAGTGTAACACACCATCTCTCTACACCCCATACCCATTTTGTAGGCCTAATGCACTGTAGTTCCCAACAACTACTAAACGAGAGCATGAAGATCGAAGCAATGGAGAGGAAACCTGGGGAACACCTTGGAGTGCAACACACCATCTCTCTACACCCCATACCCAATTTGTAGGCCTAATGCAGCGTAGTTTCCAACAACTACTAAACGAGATCATGAAGATCGAAGCAATGGAGAGGAAACCTGGGGAATACCTTGGAGTGGAACACACCATCTCTCTACACCCCATACCCATTTTGTAGGCCTAATGCAGGGTAGTTTCCAACAACTACTAAACGAGAGCCTGAAGATAGAAGCTCAGGAAAGGCAACCTGGAGAACACCTTGGAGTGGAACACACCGTCTCTACACCCCATACCCATTTTGTAGGCCTAATGCAGTGTAGTTTCCAACAACTACTAAACGAGAGCCTGAAGATAGAAGCTCAGGAAAGGCAACCTGGAGAACACCTTGGAGTGGAACACACCGTCTCTACACCCCATACCCAATTTGTAGGCCTAATGCAGTGTAGTTTTCTACAACTACTAAACGAGAGTCGGAAGACCGAAGCAATGTGGACGAAACCTGGGGAACACCTTTTAGTGTAACACACCATCTCTCTACACCCCATACCGAATTTGTAGGCCTAATGCAGTGTAATTCCCAACAACTACTAAACGAGAGCATGAAGATCGAAGCAATGGAGAGGAAACCTGGGGAACATCTTGGAGTGTAACACACCATCTCTCTACACCCCATACCCAATTTGTAGGCCTAATGCAGCGTAGTTTCCAACAACTACTAAACGAGAGCATGAAGATCGAAGCAATGGAGAGGAAACCTAGGGAACACCTTGGAGTGGAACACACCATCTCTCTACACCCCATACCCATTTTGTAGGCGTAATGCAGTGTAGTTTCCAACAACTACTAAACGAGAGCCTGAAGATAGAAGCTCAGGAAAGGCAACCTGGAGAACACCTTGGAGTGAAACACACCGTCTCTACACCCCATACCCATTTTGTAGGCCTAATGCAGCGTAGTTTCCAACAACTACTAAACGAGAGCATGAAGATCGAAGCAATGGAGAGGAAACCTGGGGAACACCTTGGAGTGGAACACACCATCTCTCTACACCCCATACCCATTTTGTAGGCCTAATGCAGTGTAGATTCCAACAACTACTAAACGAGAGCCTGAAGATAGAAGCTCAGGAAAGGCAACCTGGAGAACACCTTGGAGTGGAACACACCGTCTCTACACCCCATACCCATTTTGTAGGCCTAATGCAGTGTAGTTTCCAACAACTACTAAACGAGAGCCTGAAGATAGAAGCTCAGGAAAGGCAACCTGGAGAACACCTTGGAGTGGAACACACCGTCTCTACACCCCATACCCAATTTGTAGGCCAAATGCAGTGTAGTTTTCTACAACTACTAAACGAGAGTCGGAAGACCGAAGCAATGTGGACGAAACCTGGGGAACACCTTTTAGTGTAACACACCATCTCTCTACACCCCATACCCATTTTGTAGGCCTAATGCAGTGTAGTTCCCAACAACTACTAAACGAGAGCCTGAAGATAGAAGCTCAGGAAAGGCAACCTGGAGAACACCTTGGAGTGGAACACACCGTCTCTACACCCCATACCCAATTTGTAGGCCTAATGCAGTGTAGTTTTCTACAACTACTAAACGAGAGTCGGAAGACCGAAGCAATGTGGACAAAACCTGGGGAACACCTTTTAGTGTAACACACCATCTCTCTACACCCCATACCGAATTTGTAGGCCTAATGCAGTGTAATTCCCAACAACTACTAAACGAGAGCATGAAGATCGAAGCAATGGAGAGGAAACCTGGGGAACACCTTGGAGTGCAACACACCATCTCTCTACACCCCATACCCAATTTGTAGGCCTAATGCAGCGTAGTTTCCAACAACTACTAAACGAGAGCATGAAGATCGAAGCAATGGAGAGGAAACCTGGGGAATACCTTGGAGTGGAACACACCATCTCTCTACACCCCATACCCATTTTGTAGGCCTAATGCAGTGTAGTTTCCAACAACTACTAAACGAGAGCCTGAAGATAGAAGCTCAGGAAAGGCAACCTGGAGAACACCTTGGAGTGGAACACACCGTCTCTACACCCCATACCCATTTTGTAGGCCTAATGCAGTGTAGTTTCCAACAACTACTAAACGAGAGCCTGAAGATAGAAGCTCAGGAAAGGCAACCTGGAGAACACCTTGGAGTGGAACACACCGTCTCTACACCCCATACCCAATTTGTAGGCCTAATGCAGTGTAGTTTTCTACAACTACTAAATGAGAGTCGGAAGACTGAAGCAATGTGGACGAAACCTGGGGAACACCTTTTAGTGTAACACACCATCTCTCTACACCCCATACCCATTTTGTAGGCCTAATGCAGCATAGTTTCAAACAACTACTAAACGAGAGCATGAAGATCGAAGCAATGGAGAGGAAACCTGGGGAACACCTTGGAGTGGAACACACCATCTCTCTACACCCCATACCCATTTTGTAGGCCTAATGCAGTGTAGTTTCCAACAACTACTAAACGAGAGCCTGAAGATAGAAGCTCAGGAAAGGCAACCTGGAGAACACCTTGGAGTGGAACACACCGTCTCTACACCCCATACCCATTTTGTAGGCCTAATGCAGTGTAGTTTCCAACAACTACTAAACGAGAGCCTGAAGATAGAAGCTCAGGAAAGGCAACCTGGAAAACACCTTGGAGTGGAACACACCGTCTCTACACCCCATACCCAATTTGTAGGCCAAATGCAGTGTAGTTTTCTACAACTACTAAACGAGAGTCGGAAGACCGAAGCAATGTGGACGAAACCTGGGGAACACCTTTTAGTGTAACACACCATCTCTCTACACCCCATACCCATTTTGTAGGCCTAATGCAGTGTAGTTCCCAACAACTACTAAACGAGAGCATGAAGATCGAAGCAATGGAGAGGAAACCTGGGGAACACCTTGGAGTGCAACACACCATCTCTCTACACCCCATACCCAATTTGTAGGCCTAATGCAGCGTAGTTTCCAACAACTACTAAACGAGAGCATGAAGATCGAAGCAATGGAGAGGAAACCTGGGGAATACCTTGGAGTGGAACACACCATCTCTCTACACCCCATACCCATTTTGTAGGCCTAATGCAGTGTAGTTTCCAACAACTACTAAACGAGAGCCTGAAGATAGAAGCTCAGGAAAGGCAACCTGGAGAACACCTTGGAGTGGAACACACCGTCTCTACACCCCATACCCATTTTGTAGGCCTAATGCAGTGTAGTTTCCAACAACTACTAAATGAGAGCCTGAAGATAGAAGCTCAGGAAAGGCAACCTGGAGAACACCTTGGAGTGGAACACACCGTCTCTACACCCCATACCCAATTTGTAGGCCTAATGCAGTGTAGTTTTCTACAACTACTAAACGAGAGTCGGAAGACCGAAGCAATGTGGACGAAACCTGGGGAACACCTTTTAGTGGAACACACCATCTCTCTACACCCCATACCCATTTTGTAGGCCTAATGCAGTGTAGTTCCCAACAACTACTAAACGAGAGAATTAAGATTGAAGCAATGGAGAGGAAACCTGGGGAACACCTTGGAGTGGAACACACCATCTCTCTACACCCCATACCCAATTTGTAGGCCTAATGCAGTGTAGTTTCCAACAACTACTAAACGAGAGCCAGAAGATCGAAGCAATGGAGAGGAAACCTGGGGAACACCTTGGAGTGTAACACACCATCTCTCTACACCCCATACCCAATTTGTAGGCCTAATGCAGCGTAGTTTCCAACAACTACTAAACGAGAGCATGAAGATCGAAGCAATGGAGAGGAAACCTGGGGAACACCTTGGATTGGAACACACCATCTCTCTACACCCCATACCCATTTTGTAGGCCTAATGCAGTGTAGTTTCCAACAACTACTAAACGAGAGCCTGAAGATAGAAGCTCAGGAAAGGCAACCTGGAGAACACCTTGGAGTGGAACACACCGTCTCTACACCCCATACCCATTTTGTAGGCCTAATGCAGTGTAGTTTCCAACAACTACTAAACGAGAGCCTGAAGATAGAAGCTCAGGAAAGGCAACCTGGAAAACACCTTGGAGTGGAACACACCGTCTCTACACCCCATACCTAATTTGTAGGCCTAATGCAGTGTAGTTTTCTACAACTACTAAACGAGAGTCGGAAGACCGAAGCAATGTGGACGAAACCTGGGGCACACCTTGGGGCGGCAGACACCGTTAGTAGGCCCTACCAAATTTGTACCCCCAAAGCACTTTTAAAATTCCTAGAGGCTGAAAACAGGACTATTGACGCTCTGCTTTTTTCAAAGGAACACAGCTGAATTGAGTGGCGCAGATAGACACAGGTAGTAGGCCTTAAACCAAAAATGTGGCTCACTGCAGCTTAAAAAAGTTACAGGGGTACACAGGCAGCATTGCTCTGGGCAGTGGAGGACAATTTCAATAGTGGACCGCAGACAGACTTTGTACGCCTACTATTAAAAAAATGATGCTCTATGCAATTAAAAATTGGTTCCAGGGGTCCACGGGCAGCAGTGGTGTGGTCAGTGGACGAGTATTGGAAGGAGGGACCGCAGACAGGCGTAGTAGGCCTAACATAACAAAATTAGGCTGTAGGCACTTTAAAAATGGTTCCAGGGGTACACGGGCAGCAGTGGTGTGGTCAGCGGAGGAAAATTTGAATTAGGGACTGCAGACAGACTTTGTAGGCTGTCCCCTGTGGACCATGCATCCAACACATTAACCCAGTGCGCCGTAATGGACACGTAATTTTTTGTGGACATGCTTACTGGTCCATGCGTCTCTTGTCAGGTGCACCTTTCAACTGTTTGATTGCCTGAGTGCTATGACAATGCAGACTTTTTCATGCCGGTGGAGGGCTGGGATGGCTTTTCTCGCAAAAGAAATGTCGACTGGGTAGCTTGAACCGTGGTACAGTGTAGTTCATCTGGGCTTTCTAAATATAAAACAAAGAAAAAAAGGAGGCTCCATGCACTTTCAGCTGGGTTCCAGGGGTACACGGCCAGCATTGGTCTGGTCAGTGGAGAACTATTGGAAGGAAGGACCGCAGACAGGCTTCGAAGGCCTAACATAAAAAAATTGGGCTGTAGGCACTTTATAATTAGTTCCAGGGGTACACGGGCAGCAGTAAACAGGTCAGTGGAGGCCTAGTGGAAGGAGGGACCGCAGACAGGCTTCGAAGGCCTAACATAAAAAAATTGGGCTGTAGGCACTTTATAATTGGTTCCAGGGGTACACGGGCAGCAGTGGTGTGGTCAGTGGAGGCCTAGTGGAAGGAGTGCCCGCAGACAGGCATCGAAGGCCTAACATAATAACAGATGGCTGTAGGCAATTTTAAATTGGTTCCAGGGGAACACGGGCAGCAGTGGCCTGGTCAGTGTAGTAGTAGTAGAAAGAACGGACCGCAGACAGGCTTCGAAGGCCTAACATAAAAAAATTGGTCTGTAGGCACCTTATAATTGGTTCCAGGGGTACACGGGCAGCAGTGGTCTGGTCAGTGGAGGCCTAGTGGAAGGAGTGACCGCAGACAGGCTTCGAAGGCCTAACATAATAACAGATGGCTGTAGGCAATTTTACATTGGTTCCAGGGGTACACGGGCAGCAGTGGTGTGGTCAGTGGAAGCCTAGTGGAAGGAGTGACCGCAGACAGGCATCAAAGGCCTAACATAATAACAGATGGCTGTACGCAATTTTAAATTGGTTCCAGGGGAACACGGGCAGCAGTGGCCTGGTCAGTGTAGTAGTAGCCGAAAGAACGGACCGCAGACAGGCTTCGAAGGCCTAACAAAAAAATTGGGCTGTAGGCACTTTATAATTGGTTCCAGGGGTACACGGGCAGCAGTGGTCTGGTCAGTGGAGGCCTAGTGGAAGGAGTGACCGCAGACAGGCATCAAAGGCCTAACATAATAACAGATGGCTGTAGGCAATTTTAAATTGGTTCCAGGGGAACACGGGCAGCAGTGGCCTGGTCAGTGTAGTAGTAGTAGAAAGAACGGACCGCAGACAGGCTTCGAAGGCCTAACATAAAAAAATTGGGCTGTAGGCACTTTATAATTGGTTCCAGGGGTACACGGGCAGCAGTGGTCTGGTCAGTGGAGGCCTAGTGGAAGGAGTGACCGCAGACAGGCATCAAAGGCCTAACATAATAACATATGGCTGTAGGCAATTTTAAATTGGTTCCAGGTGAACACGGCCAGCAGTGGCCTGGTCAGCGGAGGATGATTGTAATGAGTGTCTGCCAGTTAGTAGTCCAAAACAATACATAAATGTGAATGTCTCACATTAAAATCCAGCGAAAACACTAAAGGGTGCAATCTTTAGGTACAGGGGTGGGATCCTCTGCGTTGTTTCTGACCTACTAATTTGGCGCAAAGTTTTTACTTGGGTAAATAGAGGACACTGCCCCTGACTATGTTAAGTACCATTATACATGTCAACACAATGGTATTGTCAGTGGCAGGAATGGAAGGATGTCAGCGCATAGACTAAACATTGGTGGAAGTGTGAGAGATAATTGTGGAAGTGGCAGAGCAATGTTTGACCTGGGGGTGGGTGAACTCTCTTGTGGACGGCGGTACAGGCCCAGGGCCCCTCATGTTACAACAGTGTGTCTGACGTTGGGTGCGCACCACCACCGCCAGAGACACTTTATTGTACTATGAGGGACCCAGTGGCAGTGCCGTCGACCAAAAGCGGGCACACCCACCTCTTCAGACAAACAGCACTCTCACGGGTGCTTGCGCCAAGTCGCGATACCACGGCCCCGTGTGGGGAGTTTGGCCATTTAGGGAGGTGTAAACATGTCGTATGCTGGACAATCAGCTGCAGCAAATTAGACATTCGAAAAGAAATTCACAGTAGTCCACAGGCAAGAGCTTTTCGTAGGAAAGCTAGGTGTCTGCCGGGCAAGGTGGGGCAAAAGAATTCGAAATCCAGTTGTGGTTCATTTTAATGAATGTTAGATCATCAACATTTTGGGTAGCCAGACGAGTCCTTTTTTCGGTTAATATTGAACCTGCAGCACTGAATACTCTTTCTGATAGGACACTAGCTGCAGGGCAAGCAAGCTCCTGCAATGCATATTCTGCCAATTCTGGCCAGGTGTCTAATTTTGATGCCCAGTAATCAAATGGGAATGACGGTTGAGGGAGAACATCGATGAGGGATGAAAAATAGTTAGTAACCATACTGGACAAATGTTGTCTCCTGTCACTTTCAATTGATGCAGCAGTACCTGTCCTGTCTGCGGTCATAGCAAAATCACTCCACAACCTGGTCAGAAAACCCCTCTGTCCAACGCCACTTCTGATGTGTGCACCCATAACACTACTGGTCTGCTGCCCCCTGGAGCTCGTGTGAGAACGATCACGGGCGCTGTGTGCTGGGAATGCCTGAAGCAAACGGTCAACAAGAGTTGATTGTTTGGTTGCTAATATTAGTTCCAAGTTCTCATGTGGCATAATATTTTGCAATTTGCCTTTATAGCGAGGATCAAGGAGGCAGGCCAACCAGTAATCATCATCGTTCATCATTTTAGTAATGCGTGTGTCCCTTTTGAGGATACGTAAGGCATAATCCGCCATGTGGGCCAAAGTTCCAGTTGTCAAATCTGCGGTTGTGATTGGTTGAGGGGCAGTTTCAGGCAAATCTACGTCACTTGTGTCCCTCAAAAAACCAGAACCCGGCCTTGCCACGCCACCAATTTCCAGTGCCCCCGGGAAAGCTTCCTCATTAAAAATATACTCATCCCCATCATCCTCCTCGTCCTCCACCTCCTCTTCGCCCGCTACCTCGTCCTGTACACTGCCCTGACCAGACAATGGCTGACTGTCATCAAGGCTTTCCTCTTCCTCTGCTGCAGACGCCTGATCCTTTATGTGCGTCAAACTTTGCATCAGCAGACACATTAGGGGGATGCTCATGCTTATTATGGCGTTGTCTGCACTAACCAGCCGTGTGCATTCCTCAAAACACTGAAGGACTTGACACATGTCTTGTATCTTCGACCACTGCACACCTGACAACTCCATGTCTGCCATCCTACTGCCTGCCCGTGTATGTGTATCCTCCCACGAAAACATAACAGCCCGCCTCTGTTGGCACAGTCTCTGAAGCATGTGCAATGTTGAGTTCCACCTTGTTGCAACGTCTATGATTAGGCGATGCTGGGGAAGGTTCAAAGACCGCTGATAGGTCTGCATACGGCTGGAGTGTACAGGCGAACGGCGGATATGTGAGCAAAGTCCACGCACTTTGAGGAGCAGGTCGGAGAACCCAGGATAAGTTTTCAATAAGCACTGCACCACCAGGTTTAAGGTGTGAGCCAGGCAAGGAATGTGTTTCAGTTGGGAAAGGGAGATGGCAGCCATGAAATTCCTTCCGTTATCACTCACTACCTTGCCTGCCTCAAGATCTACTGTGCCCAGCCACGACTGTGTCTCTTGTTGCATGAACTCGGACAGAACTTCCGCGGTGTGTCTGTTGTCGCCCAAACACTTCATAGCCAATACAGCCTGCTGACGCTTGCCAATAGCTGGCCCATAATGGGACAACTGGTGTGCAACAGTGTCAGCTGCCGATGAAGTGGTTGGCCGACTGCGGTCTGTGGAAGAGCTGTCGCTTCTGCAGGAGGACGAGGAGGAGGAGGAGGGGGTGCGAACGCCTACAGCCAACTGTTTCCTAGACCGTGGGCTAGGCACAACTGTCCCGAAATTGATGTCCCCTGTGGACCCTGCATCCACCACATTCACCCAGTGTGCCGTGATGGACACGTAACGTCCCTGGCCATGCCTACTGGTCCATGCATCTGTAGTCAGGTGCACCTTTGTACTCACAGATTGCCTGAGTGCATGGACGATGCGCTGTTTAACATGCTGGTGCAGGGCTGGGATGGCTTTTCTGGAAAAAAAGTGTCGACTGGGTAGCTCGTAGCGTGGTTCAGCGTACTCTATCAGGGCTTTGAAAGCTTCACTTTCAACTAACCGGTAGGGCATCATCTCTAAAGAGATTAGTCCAGCTATGTGGGCGTTAAAACCCTGTGTACGCGGATGCGAGGATAAGTACTTCCTTTTTCTAACCAGAGTCTCATGTAGGGTGAGCTGGACTGGAGAGCTGGAGATCATGGAACTTGCGGGTGTGCCGGTGGACATGGCAGACTGAGAGACGGTTGGAGACGGTATTATTTCCGCCGGTGTCCTAGATGCAATATTTCCTCCTACAAAACTGGTGATTCCCTGACGCTGACTGCTTTTGGCTGGCAAAGAAACCTGCACAGATACTGCCGGTGGTGCGGAAAATGGTGGCCTTACAGTGACGGAAGGGATGTTGCGTTGCTGACTAGCTTCATTGGCCGAGGGTGCTACAACCTTAAGGGACGTTTGGTAGTTAGTCCAGGCTTGAAAATGCATGGTGGTTAAATGTCTATGCATGCAACTTGTATTTAGACTTTTCAGATTCTGACCTCTGCTTAAGCTAGTTGAACATTTTTGACAGATGACTTTGCGCTGATCAATTGGATGTTGTTTAAAAAAATGCCAGACTGCACTCTTCCTAGCATCGGATCCTTTTTCAGGGATTGCAGACTGAGCTTTAACCGGATGGCCACGCTGTCCTCCAACAGGTTTTGGCTTTGACACGCGTTTTGGGCCAGATACGGGCCCGGCAGATGTAACCTGTTGCGATGTTGATGCCTGCTGCGGCCCCTCCTCCACCTCCGCTTCTGAACTACTGCCGCCTGCACCCTGTTCCCCCAATGGCTGCCAATCGGGGTCAACAACTGGGTCATCTATTACCTCCTCTTCTAGCTCATGTGCAACTTCGTCTGTGTCACCGTGTCGGTCGGTGGTATAGCGTTCGTGACGGGGCAACATAGTCTCATCAGGGTCTGATTGTGGTCTGAGTCAAAGGACCAGCATAGTAGTCAGGCTGTGGCTGTGCATCAGTGCACTCCATGTCAGAATCTACTTGTAATGGGCATGGCCTGTTAAGTGTTTCACTTTCTAAGCCAGGGACGATATGTGTAAAGAGCTCCATGGAGTAACCCGTTGTGTTGCCTGCTGCATCCTTCTCTCTTGTTGTTGTTTTTGCTGAAGAGGACAAGGAAGCGACTTGTCCCTGACCGTGAACATCCACAAGCGACGCGCTGCTTTTACATTTACCAGTTTCAGAAGAGGAGGCAAAAGAGCTAGAGGCTGAGTCTGCAAGGTAAGCCAAAACTTGCTGTTGCTGCTCCGGCTTTAAAAGCGGTTTTCCTACTCCCAGAAAAGAGAGCGTTCGAGGCCTTGTGTAGCCAGACGACGAACCTGGCTCCACAGTTCCAGACTTAGGTGGAATATTTTTTTTCCCACGACCACCTGATGCTCCACTACCACTACCATCATTACCAGCTGACAATGAACGCCCACGGCCACGACCTCTTGCACCAGACTTCCTCATTGTTTTAAAAACTTAACCAAAGTAACGGTATTTGTTGCTGTCAAACAACTTACACGGTGACCTATAACTTCAGTATGATTTCAATATCCCTTTACAGGTTGGTGAGACCACAAGGAAAATCAGGCACAATGTTACACACTCTGTTTTCTGTGGCACCAAATGAGAGAGATGCCACACACGCAGGACTGTCACTCAAGCACAAATGTCAATATTAATTTCCCACTGTTCTATTTTTTTTTTTTTTTTCAGGGAGACTTTAGAAACAAAATAAAAAAAATGATTTTTTCAGGAAGAATTTAGAAACCAAATACAAAAAACAAAAAAAATGCTTTCTATGGCCCACTGAGTGACAGATGGCACACCCAGGAGTCAAGACTGGCACACAAGCAGAAAGGGCAATATTAATCTCCCACTGTTTTATTTTTTATTTTATTTTTTTTTCAGGGAGACTTTAGAAACAAAATAAAATAAAATGATTTTTTTCAGGAAGAATTTAGAAACCAAATAAAATAAAATGATTTTTTCAGGAAGAATTTAGAAACCAAATAAAAAAACAAAAAAAGGCTTTCTATGGCCCACTGAGTGACAGATGGCACACCCAGGAGTCAAGACTGGCACACAAGCAGAAAGGGCAATATTAATCTCCCACTGTTTTATTTATTTATTTTTTTTCAGGGAGACTTTAGAAACAAAATAAAATAAAATGATTTTTTCAGGAAGAATTTAGAAACCAAATAAAATAAAATGATTTTTTCAGGGACAATTTAGAAACCAAATTAAAAAAACAAACAAAAAAAGGCTTTCTATGGCCCACTGAGTGAGAGATGGCACACACAGGAGTCAGGAGTGGCACACAAGCCCAGAGGCCAATATTTTTCTCCCACTGATTGATGTAGTGATTTTTTCAGGTAGATTTTGGAACCCAAATCAAGCAAAAAAATAAATAGGCTTTCTATGGCCCACAAGTTGAGAGAGAGTGAGAGAGAGAGATGGCACACCCAGGAGTCAAGACTGGCACACAAGCAGAAAGGGCAATATTAATCTCCCACTGTTTTATTTTATTTTTTTTTTTTTTCAGGGAGATTTTAGAAACAAAATAAAATAAAATGATTTTTTCAGGAATAATTTAGAAACCAAATAAAATAAAATGATTTTTTCAAGGACAATTTAGAAACCAAATAAAAAAAAAAAAAAAAAAAAGGCTTTCTATGCCCCAGTGAGTGAGAGATGGCACACACAGGAGTCAGGAGTGGCACACAAGCCCAGAGGCCAATATTTTTCTCCCACTGATTGATGTAGTGATTTTTTCAGGTAGATTTTGGAACCCAAATAAGGCAAAAAAATAAATAGGCTTTCTATTGCCCACAATTTGAAAGAGAGAGAGAGAGAGAGAGAGATGGCACACCCAGGAGTCAAGACTGGCACACAAGCAGAAAGGGCAATATTAATCTCCCACTGTTTTATTTTTTTATTTTTTTTTTCATGGAGACTTTAGAAACAAAATAAAATAAAATGATTTTTTCAGGAAGAATTTAGAAACCAAATAAAATAAAATGATTTTTTCAAGGACAATTTAGAAACCAAAAAAAAAAAAAAAGGCTTTCTATGCCCCAGTGAGTGAGAGATGGCACACACAGGAGTCAGGAGTGGCACACAAGCCCAGAGGCCAATATTTTTCTCCCACTGATTGATGTAGTGATTTTTTCAGGTAGATTTTGGAACTCAAATCAAGCAAAAAAATAAATAGGCTTTCTATGGCCCACAATTTGAGAGAGAGAGAGAGAGAGATGGCACACCCATTAGTCAAGACTGGCACACAAGCAGAAAGGGCAATATTAATCGCCCACTGTTTTATTTTTTTATTTTTTTCAGGGAGACTTTAGAAACAAAATAAAATAAAATGATTTTTTCAGGAAGAATTTAGAAACCAAATAAAATAAAATGATTTTTTCAAGGACAATTTAGAAACCAAATAATAAAAAAAAGGCTTTCTATGCCCCACTGAGTGAGAGATGGCACACACAGGAGTCAGGAGTGGCACACAAGCCCAGAGGCCAATATTTATCTCCCACTGATTGATGTAGTGATTTTTTCTGGTAGATTTTAGAACCCAAATCAAGCAAAAAAATAAATAGGCTTTCTATGGCCCACTGAGTGAGAGATGGCACACACAGGAGTCAGGAGTGGCACACAAGCCCTGAGGCCAATATTTTTCTCCCACTGATTGATGTAGTGATTTTTTTCAGGTAGATTTTAGAACCCAAATCAAGCAAAAAAATAAATAGGCTTTCTATGGCCCACTGAGTGAGAGATGGCACACACAGGAGTCAGGAGTGGCACACAAGCCCTGAGGCCAATATTTTTCTCCCACTGATTGATGTAGTGATTTTTTCAGGTAGATTTTAGAACCCAAATCAAGCAAAAAAATAAATAGGCTTTCTATGGCCCACTGAGTGAGAGATGGCACACACAGGAGTCAGGAGTGGCACACAAGCCCTGAGGCCAATATTTTTCTCCCACTGATTGATGTAGTGATTTTTTCAGGTAGATTTTAGAACCCAAATCAAGCAAAAAAATAAATAGGCTTTCTATGGCCCACTGAGTGAAAGATGGCACACACAGGAGTCAGGAGTGGCACACAAGCCCTGAGGCCAATATTTATCTCCCACTGATTGATGTAGTGATTTTTTCAGATAGGATTTAGAACCCAAATCAAGCAAAAAAATAAATAGGCTTTCTATGGCCCACTGAGTGAGAGATGGCACACACAGGGATGGCACTCTAGCAGAAATGCCAATCTTAATCTCCCACAGAAAAAAAAAAAAAAAAACAGGGACTGTCCTACAATTACTATCTCCCTGCAGTAATCTCAGCCAGGTATGGCAGGCAGCAATAAGGAGTGGACTGATGCACAAATTAAATAAAAAGTGTGGACAAACAAACAAGATAGCTGTGCAGAACAACAGGATTTGTGCTTTGAAAAAAGCAGTTGGTTTGCACAGCAGCGTACACACAGCTATGCAGCTATCACGGAGCCTTCTAGGGCAGCCCAATGAGCTACAGCGCTGAGAAAAAAAAAAAAAAATGTAGCTTCCACTGTTCCTGCACACCGAAGGTGGTGTTGGACAGTGGAAATCGCTACAGCACAAGCGGTTTGGTGGTTAATGGACCCTGCCTAACACTATCCCTGCTTCTGACGAAGCGGCAGCAACCTCTCCCTAAGCTCAGATCAGCAGCAGTAAGATGGCGGTCGGCGGGAACACCTCTTTATAGCCCCTGTGACACCGCAGACAGCAAGCCAATCACTGCAATGCCCTTCTCTAAGATGGTGGGGACCAGGACCTATGTCATCACGTTGCCCACACTCTGCGTTCACCTTCATTGGCTGAGAAATGGCGCTTTTCGCGTCATTGAAACGCGACTTTGGCGCGAAAGTCGCGTACCGCATGGCCGACCCCGCACAAGGGTCGGATCGGGTTTCATGAAACCCGACTTTGCCAAAAGTCGGCGACTTTTGAAAATGAACGACCCGTTTCACTCAACCCTACTGACCATGACTGCAACTCAGGGACAACTGAATTACCACCTACAACTAGAGTTGAGCGACCTTGACCTTTTTAGAGTCGAGCCGGATTTCGCGAAACCCGACTATCTCAAAAGTCGAGTCGAGTGGAATTGGCCGATTATCGCGAAAAGTCGGGGATCGACCGAAACACGAAATCCAATGCAAGTCAATGGGGGAGCAGAGTCGGCAGTGAGTAGAGGCCAGGAAAACATGTACAGAGCCCATTGTATTGACAAAAACATCCATTCTTGCTACTGAAGCTTGTCAATCGTAATTTAGCTTATAATAATTGTAAGGCATTTGAAATTGGGGGTCATTTGGCTAAAGTTGTGGGGGGTAGGGCTTGTTCAAGTAATTAGTGGGCCAAGGACATCTGGACCACGTCACGGCAGTGTAGCAGGGAGAGGTAAGTATTTCAACTTTGCAAGTGCTGTGATCCTGAGCAAGCAGGGGGGGGCCCACTCGTTGGCATTGGCACTGGCACAGGGCCCCTCAAAGTACAGCGGTGTGTTTGCACGGCGGGGGCTCCTCCCACCGGCAGCAACACTTTTGCGTACTATGAGAGGCCCTGTGCCAGTGACGTCGCCAACGAGTATTCCTCCCCCAACCTGATGAAGGAACCTGCACCTTCATCTGCACCTTCCTCTTTGTCCCCGTGTAATGTGGTATGGTATGCGGGAAGGGGGACCTGACTTTCAGCAGGGTCACAATCTTGCAGTGTAGCGTGCACGGGGAATGTTGCGTTATGGGTCAATGTACAGCAGACTCATCTATCACTGGCTGGGCAATGGGCAGGATGAGGGGGAAACAGATATGGGCCCAAAGAATAAAGTGGGCTAAATGCAGTTCAAAATTGGTAACAGGACTAACCAGGGGGCATTGCTTTGTTCAGTGGAGGACAACTGGAATGAGAGGCTGACACAGAGAGTAGGCCCAAATCAGTAAGTATTCTAAATGCAGTTCAAAATTGGCAACAGTAGTAAACCGGCGGCACAGCTTTGTTCACTGTAGGAGAACAGCAAGGAGCAGCAGACACAGATAAAAGGCCCGAACCCAACTAGTAGGCCTAATACAGTGTTGTTTTCAACAACTACTTAAGAAGAGCCAGAAGATCGAAGCAATGGAGACGAAACCTGGGGAACACCTTGGAGTGGAACACACCGTCTCTACACCCCATACCCAATTAGTAGGCCTAATGCAGTGTTGTTTTCAACAACTACTAAAGTAGAGCCAGAAGATCGAAGAAATGGAGACTGGAGAGGAAACCTGGGGAACAACTTCGAGTGGAACACACCGTCTCTACACCCCATACCCAATTTGTAGGCCTAATGCAGTGTAGTTTTCAACAACTACTAAACGAGAGTCAGAAGATCGAAGCAATGGAGAGGAAACCTGGGGAACACCTTGGAGTGGAACACACCGTCTCTACACCCCATACCCAATTTGTAGGCCTAATGCAGTGTAGTTTTCAACAACTACTAAACGAAAGTCAGAAGATCGAAGCAATGGAGAGGAAACCTGGGGAACACCTTGGAGTGGAACACACCGTCTCTACACCCCATACCCAATTTGTAGGCCTAATGCAGTGTAGTTTTCAACAACTACTAAACGAAAGTCAGAAGATCGAAGCAATGTAGACGAAACCTGGGGAACACCTTGGAGTGGAACACACCGTCTCTACACCCCATACCCAATTTGTAGGCCTAATGCAGTGTAGTTTTCAAAAACTACTAAACGAGAGTCAGAAGATCAAAGCAATGGAGAGGAAACCTGGGGAACACCTTGGAGTGGAACAAACCGTCTCTACACCCCATACCCAATTTGTAGGCCTAATGCAGTGTAGTTTTCAACAACTACTAAACGAAAGTCAGAAGATCGAAGCAATGTAGACGAAACCTGGGGAACACCTTGGAGTGGAACACACCGTCTCTACACCCCATACCCAATTTGTAGGCCTAATGCAGTGTAGTTTTCAACAACTACTAAACGAGAGTCAGAAGATCGAAGCAATGGAGAGGAAACCTGGGGAACACCTTGGAGTGAAACACACCGTCTCTACACCCCATACCCAATTTGTAGGCCTAATGCAGTGTAGTTTTCAACAACTACTAAACGAAAGTCAGAAGATCGAAGCAATGTAGACGAAACCTGGGGAACACCTTGGAGTGAAACACACCGTCTCTACACCCCATACCCAATTTGTAGGCCTAATGCAGTGTAGTTTTCAACAACTACTAAACGAGAGTCAGAAGATCGAAGCAATGGAGAGGAAACCTGGGGAACACCTTGGAGTGAAACACACCGTCTCTACGCCCCATACCCAATTTGTAGGCCTAATGCAGTGTAGTTTTCAACAACTACTAAACGAGAGTCAGAAGATTGAAGCAATGGCGAGGAAACCTGGGGAACACCTTGGAGCGGCAGACACCGTTAGTAGGCCCTACCGAAGTAGTAGCCCCAATGCAGTTTTCAAATTCCTAGAGGCTGAAAACCAGACTATTGACGCTCAGCTTTTTTCAAAGGAGGACAGCTGTATTGAATGGCGCAGACAGACACAGGTAGTAGGCCTTAAACCAAAAATGTGGCTCAATGCAGTTTAAAAATGGTTACAGGGGTACACAGGCAGCATTGGTCTGGTCAGTGGAGGACAATTTCAATTATGGACCGCAGACAGACTTTGTACGCCTACTATTAAAAAAAGGATGCTCTATGCAATTAAAAATAGGTTCCAGGGGTCCACAGGCAGCAGTGGTGTGGTCAGTGGAGGAGTATTGGAAGGAGGGACCGCAGACAGGCGTAGTAGGCCTAACATAACAAAATTAGGCTGTAGGCACTTTAAAATTGGTTCCAGGGGTACACGGGCACTTAGGGACTGCAGACAGACTTTGCAGGCTGTCCCCTGTGGACCATGCATCCAACACATTAACCCAGTGCGCCGTAATGGACACGTAACTTTTTGTGGACATGCCTACTGGTCCATGCGTCTCTTGTCAGGTGCACCTTTCTACTGTTTGATTGCCTGAGTGCTATGACAATGCAGACTTTTTCATGCCGGTGGAGGGCTGGGATGGCTTTTCTCGCAAAAGAAGTGTCGACTGGGTAGCTTGAACCGTGGTACAGCGTAGTTCATCTGGGCTTTATAAATATAAAACAAAGAAAAAAAGTAGGCTCCATGCACTTTCAGCTGGGTTCCAGGGGTACACGGCCAGCATTGGTCTGGTCAGTGGAGAACTATTGGAAGGAGGGACCGCAGACAGGCTTAGAAGGCCTAACATAATAAAATTGGGCTGTAGGCACTTTATAATTGGTTCCAGGGGTACACGGGCAGCAGTGTTCTGGTCAGTGGAGGCCTAGTGGAAGGAGGGACCGCAGACAGGCTTCGAAGGCCTAACATAATAAAATATTGCTGTAGGCACTTTAAAATTGGTTCCAGGGGTACACGGGCAGCAGTGGTCTGGTCAGTGGAGGCCTAGTGGAAGGAGGGACCGCAGACAGGCGTAGTAGGCCTAACATAATAAATATGGCTGTAGGCACTTTAAAATTGGTTCCAGGGGTACACGGGCCGCAGTGGTCTGGTCAGTGGAGGACAAGTGTAAGGAGGGACCGCAGACAGGCGTAGTAGGCCTAACATAATAAAATATGGCTGTAGGCACTTTAAAATTGGTTCCAGGGGTACACGGGCAGCAGTAGACAGGTCACTGGAGGACTAGTGGAAGGAGGGACCGCAGACAGGCGTAGTAGGCCTAACATAATAAAATATGGCTGTAGGCACTTTAAAATTGGTTCCAGGGGTACACGGGCAGCAGTGGTCTGGTCAGTGGAGGCCTAGTGGAAGGACGGACCGCAGACAGGCGTAGTAGGCCTAACATAATAAAATATGGCTGTAGGCACTTTAAAATTGGTTCCAGGGGTACACGGGCAGCAGTGGTCTGGTCAGTGGAGGACAAGTGTAAGGAGGGACCGCAGACAGGCGTAGTAGGCCTAACATAATAAAATATGGCTGTAGGCACTTTAAAATTGGTTCCAGGGGTACACGGGCAGCAGTGGTCTAGTCAGTGGAGGACTAGTGGAAGGAGGGACCGCAGACAGGCTTCAAAGGCCTAACATAATAAAATTGGGCTGTAGGCACTTTAAAATTGGTTCCAGGGGTACACGGGCAGCAGTAGACAGGTCACTGGAGGACTAGTGGAAGGAGGGACCGCAGACAGGCGTAGTAGGCCTAACATAATAAAATATGGCTGTAGGCACTTTAAAATTGGTTCCAGGTGTACACGGGCCGCAGTGGTCTGGTCAGTGGAGGCCTAGTGGAAGGAGGGACCGCAGACATGCGTAGTAGGCCTAACATAATAAAATATGGCTGTAGGCACTTTAAAATTGGTTCCAGGGGTACACGGGCCGCAGTGGTCTGGTCAGTGGAGGACAAGTGTAAGAAGGGACCGTAGACAGGCGTGGTAGGCCTAACATAATAAAATATGGCTGTAGGCACTTTAAAATTGGTTCCAGGGGTACATGGGCAGCAGTGGTCTGGTCAGTGGAGGACTAGTGGAAGGAGGGACCGCAGACAGGCGTAGTAGGCCTAACATAATAAAATATGGCTGTAGGCACTTTAAAATTGGTTCCAGGTGTACACGGGCCGCAGTGGTCTGGTCAGTGGAGGCCTAGTGGAAGGAGGGACCGCAGACATGCGTAGTAGGCCTAACATAATAAAATATGGCTGTAGGCACTTTAAAATTGGTTCCAGGGGTACACGGGCCGCAGTGGTCTGGTCAGTGGAGGACAAGTGTAAGAAGGGACCGCAGACAGGCGTAGTAGGCCTAACATAATAAAATATGGCTGTAGGCACTTTAAAATTGGTTCCAGGGGTACACGGGCAGCAGTGGTCTGGTCAGTGGAGGACTAGTGGAAGGAGGGACCGCAGACAGGCTTCAAAGGCCTAACATAATAAAATTGGGCTGTAGGCACTTTAAAATTGGTTCCAGGGGTACACGGGCAGCAGTAGACAGGTCACTGGAGGACTAGTGGAAGGAGGGACCGCAGACAGGCGTAGTAGGCCTAACATAATCAAATATGGCTGTAGGCACTTTAAAATTGGTTCCAGGGGTACACGGGCAGCAGTGGTCTGGTCAGTGGAGGCCTAGTGGAAGGAGGGACCGCAGACAGGCGTAGTAGGCCTAACATAATAAAATATGGCTGTAGGCACCTTAAAATTGGTTCCAGGGGTGCACGGGCCGCAGTGGTCTGGTCAGTGGAGGACAAGTGTAAGGAGGGACCGCAGACAGGGGTAGTAGGCCTAACATAATAAAATATGGCTGTAGGCACTTTAAAATTGGTTCCAGGGGTACACGGGCAGCAGTGGTCTGGTCAGTGGAGGACTAATGGAAGGAGGGACCGCAGACAGGCTTCAAAGGCCTAACATAATAAAATATGGCTGTAGGCACTTTAAAATTGGTTCCAGGGGTACACGGGCAGTAGTGGTCTGGTCAGTGGAGGCCTAGTGGAAGGAGGGACCGCAGACAGGCGTAGTAGGCCTAACATAATAAAATATGGCTGTAGGCACTTTAAAATTGGTTCCAGGGGTACACGAGCAGCAGTGGTCTGGTCATTGGAGGCCTAGTGGAAGGAGGGACCGCAGACAGGCGTAGTAGGCCTAACATAATAAAATATGGCTGTAGGCACTTTAAAATTGGTTCCAGGGGTACACGGGCAGCAGTGGTCTGGTCAGTGGAGGCCTAGTGGAAGGAGGGACCGCAGACAGGCGTAGTAGGCCTAACATAATAAAATATGGCTGTAGGCACTTTAAAATTGGTTCATGGGGTACACGGGCAGCAGTGGTCTGGTCAGTGGAGGCCTAGTGGAAGGAGGGACCACAGACAGGCGTAGTAGGCCTAACATAATAAAATATGGCTGTAGGCACTTTAAAATTGGTTCCAGGGGTACACGGGCAGCAGGGCTCTGGTCAGTGGAGGCCTAGTGGAATGAGGGACCGCAGACAGGCGTAGTAGGCCTAACATAATAAAATTTGGCTGTAGACACTTGGAATTCTCTTGCAGGGGTACACAGGCAGCATTGGTGTTGTCAGCGGAGGCCGATTGTAATGAGTGTCTGCCAGCTAGTAGTCCCAAACAATAAATACATGTTAATGTCTCGCATTACAACAAAACGAAAACACAAAAGGGTGCAATCATTAGGTACAGGGGTGGGCCCCTCTGCGTAGTTTCAGACCTAGTAATTTGGTGCAAAGTATTTACTTGGGTAAATATAGGACACTGCCCCTGACTATGTTAAGTACCATCATACATGTCAACACAATGGTATTGTCAGTGGCAGGAATTTAAGGATGTCAGCGCATAGACTAAACATTGGTGGAACTGTGAGAGATAATTGTGCAAGAGGTAGAGCAATGTTTGAGCTGGGGTGGGGGAACTCTCTTGGTGCCGGCGGTACAGGCCCAGGGCCCCTCATGTTACAACAGTGTGTCTGACGTTGGGTGCGCACCACCACTGCCAGAGACACTTTATTGTACTATGAGGGACCCAGTGGCAGTGCCGTCGACCAAAAGCGGGCACACCCACCTCTTCAGACAAACAGCACTCTCACGGGTGCTTGCGCCAAGTGGCGATACCACGGCTCCGTGTGGGGAGTTTGGCCATTTAGGGAGGTGTAAACATGTCGTATGCTGGACAATCAGCTGCTGCAAATTACGAGATTGGTAAAGTCATTCAGAGTAGTCCACTTACAAGACCTTTTCATAGGAAAGCTAGGTGTCGGCCGGGCAAGGTGGGGCAAAAGAATTCGAAATCCAGTTGTGGTTCATTTTAATGAAGGTTAGATCATCAACATTTTGGGTAGCCAGACGAGTCCTTTTTTCGGTTAATATTGAACCTGCAGCACTGAATACTCTTTCTGATAGGACACTAGATGCCGGGCAAGCAAGCTCCTGCAATGCATATTCTGCCAATTCTGGCCAGGTGTCTAATTTGGATGCCCAGTAATCAAATGGGAATGACGGTTGAGGGAGAACATCGATAAGGGATGAAAAATAGTTAGTAACCATACTGGACAAATGTTGTCTCCTGTCACTTTGAATTGATGCAGCAGTACCTGTCCTGTCTGCGGTCATAGCAAAATCACTCCACAACCTGGTCAGAAAACCCCTCTGTCCAACGCCACTTCTGATTTCTGCACCTCTAACACTTCTGGTCTGCTGCCCCCTGCAGCTCGTGTGAGAACGATCACGGGCGCTGTGTGCTGGGAATGCCTGAAGCAAACGGTCAACAAGAGTTGATTGTTTGGTTGCTAATATTAGTTCCAAGTTCTCCTGTGGCATAATATTTTGCAATTTGCCTTTATAGCGAGGATCAAGGAGGCAGGCCAACCACTAATCGTCATCGTTCATCATTTTAGTAATGCGTGTGTCCCTTTTGAGGAGAAGTAAGGCATAATCCGCCATTGGGGCCAAAGTTCCAGTTGTCAAATCTGCGGTTGTGCTTGGTTGAGGGGCAGTTTCAGGCAAATCTACGTCACTTGTGTCCCTCAAAAAACCAGAACCCGGCTTTGCCACGCCACCAATTTCCAGTGGCCCCGGGAAAGCTTCCTCATTAAAAATATACTCATCTCCATCATCCTCCTCGTCCTCCACCTCCTCTTCGCCCGCTACCTCGTCCTGTACACTGCCCTGACCAGACAATGGCTGACTGTCATCAAGCCTTTCCTCTTCCTCTGCTGCAGACGCCTGATCCTTTATGTGCGTCAAACTTTGCATCAGCAGACGCATTAGGGGGATGCTCATGCTTATTATGGCGTTGTCTGCACTAACCAGCCGTGTGCATTCCTCAAAACACTGAAGGACTTGACACATGTCTTGTATCTTCGACCACTGCACACCTGACAACTCCATGTCTGCCATCCTACTGCCTGCCCGTGTATGTGTATCCTCCCACAAAAACATAACAGCCTGCCTCTGTTCGCACAGTCTCTGAAGCATGTGCAGTGTTGAGTTCCACCTTGTTGCAACGTCTATGATTAGGCGATGCTGGGGAAGGTTCAAAGACCGCTGATAGGTCTGCATACGGCTGGAGTGTACGGGCGAACGGCGGATATGTGAGCAAAGTCCGCGCACTTTGAGGAGCAGGTCGGATAACCCCGGATAACTTTTCAGGAAGCACTGCACCACCAGGTTTAAGGTGTGAGCCAGGCAAGGAATGTGTTTCAGTTGGGATAGGGAGATGGCAGCCATGAAATTCCTTCCGTTATCACTCACTACCTTGCCTGCCTCAAGATCTACTGTGCCCAGCCACGACTGCGTTACTCTCTGCAAGAACTTGGACAGAACTTCCGCGGTGTGTCTGTTGTCACCCAAACACTTCATAGCCAATACAGCCTGCTGACGCTTGCCAGTAGCTGCCCCATAATGGGACAACTAGTGTGCAACACTGGCAGCTGCTGATGGAGTGGTTGGGCGACTGCGGTCTGTGGACGAGCTCTCGCTTCTGCAGGAGGACGAGGAGGAGGAGGGGGTGCGAACGCCTACAGCCAACTGTTTCCTAGACCGTGGGCTAGGCAGAACTGTCCCGAAATTGATGTCCCCTGTGGACCCCGCATCCACCACATTCACCCAGTGTGCCATGATGGACACGTAACGTCCCTGGCCATGCCTACTGGTCCATGCATCTGTTGTCAGGTGCACCTTTGTACTCACAGATTGCCTGAGTGCATGGACGATGCGCTCTTTAACATGCTGGTGGAGGGCTGGCATGGCTTTTCTCGAAAAGAAGTGTCGACTGGGTAGCTCGTAGCGTGGTTCAGCGTAGTCCATCAGGGCTTTGAAAGCTTCGCTTTCAACTAACCGGTAGGGCATCATCTCTAACGAGATTAGTCTAGCTATGTGGGCGTTCAAACCCTGTGTACGCGGATGCGAGGATAAGTACTTCCTTTTTCTAACCAGAGTCTCATGTAGGGTGAGCTGGACTGGAGAGCTGGAGATCGTGGAACTAGCGGGTGTGCCGGTGGACATGGCAGACTGAGAGACGGTTGGAGACGGTATTGTTTCCGCCGGTGCCCTAGATGCAGTGTTTCCTACTACGAAACTGGTGATTCCCTGACCCTGACTGCTTTGGCCTGACAAAGAAACCTGCACAGATACTGCAGGTGGTGCGGAAAATGGTGGCCTTACAGTGACGGAAGGGATGTAGCGTTGCTGACTAGCTTCATTGGCCGAGGGTGCTACAACCTTAAGGGACGTTTGGTAGTTAGTCCAGGCTTGCAAATGCATGGTGGTTAAATGTCTATGCATGCAACTTGTATTTAGACTTTTCAGATTCTGACCTCTGCTTAAGGTAGTTGAACATTTTTGACAGATGACTTTGCGCTGATCAATTGGATGTTGTTTAAAAAAATGCCAGACTGCACTCTTTCGAGCATCGGATCCCTTTTCAGGCATTGCAGACTGAGCTTTAACCGGATGGCCACGCTGTCCTACAACAGGTTTTGGCTTTGCCACGCGTTTTGTGCCATCTATGGGCCCGGCAGATGGAACCTGTTGCGATGTTGATGCCTGCTGCGGACCCTCCTCCTCTGCTTCAGAACTACTGCCGCCTGCAGCCTGTTCCCCCAATGGCTGCCAATCGGGGTCAACAACTGGGTCATCTATAACCTCCTCTTCTAGCTCGTGTGCAACTTCGTCTGTGTCACCGTCTAAGTCAGTGGTACAGCGTTCGTGACGGGGAAACATAGTCTCATCAGGGTCTGATTCTGGATCAGTACCCTGCGAGGGCAATGTTGTGGTCTGAGTCAAAGGACCAGCATAGTAAAATAAATAAGGCAGCACACTGCAGCGCTAGAACATACAAACTTGAAATACGAAATTTGAACTGCATTACTGCACTAGAAATATGAAAAATGAGAGCGTTTAGCGCATAAAAATGGCCAATTTTATGTGTACCTGGTAGCCACTTTACGGCATCTCTCTTATACCAGGTCCTACGCTTGCCTTACCTCGCTGAGAATAAACGTCTCCATCTGAATGGGTACATGTGAAACCTCTTCCTAGACTAAAATTCTCTCTCTCTATGGAGGGGTATTGGACCTGCTGTAATTTAACTACATACTTAACTATTAATACTATACTATTTATTTAACTATATACGAGTTGTCGATTCAAGGTTCAGCACCTGTTCACACTTGGTCTATGTTTGGATGTGCAGGTGAGGTTTTTGAAATGTATTCTCTAGCCTTCTGATCGTGTACTCCGCCTTCTAGCCACAGGTGTTTTAATTACAGCAGGTCCAATACCCCTCCATAGAGAGAGAGAATTTTAGTCTAGGAAGAGGTTTCACATGTACCCATTCAGATGGAGACGTTTATTCTCAGCGAGGTAAGGCACGCGTAGGACCTGGTATAAGAGACATGCCGTAATGTGGCTACCAGGTACACATAAAATTGGCCATTTTTATGCGCTAAACGCTCTCATTTTTCATATTTCTAGTGCAGTAATGCAGTTCAAATTTCGTATTTCAAGTTTGTATGTTCTAGCGCTGCAGTGTGCTGCCTTATTTATTTAACTATATACGAGTTGGCAACTCTAGGTTCAGCACCTGTTCACACTTGGTCTATGTTTGGATGTGCAGGTCAGGTTTTTGAAAAGGACCAGCATAGTAGTCTGGCTGTGGCTGTGCATCAGTGCACTCCATGTCAGATTCAACTTGTAATGGGCATGGCCTGTTAACTGTTTCACTTTCTAAGCCAGGGACGGTATGTGTAAAGAGCTCCATGGAGTAACCCGTTGTGTCGCCTGCTGCATCTTTCTCTGTTGTTGTTTTTGCTGAAGAGGACAAGGAAGCGACTTGTCCCTGACCGTGAACATCCACTAACGACGCGCTGCTTTTACATTTACCAGTTTCAAAAGAGGAGGCAAAAGAGCTAGAGGCTGAGTCAGCAAGGTAAGCCAAATCTTGCTCTTGCTGCTCCGGCTTTTAAAGCGGTTTTCCTACTCCCAGAAAAGGGAGCGTTCGAGCCCTTGTGTAGGCAGACGACAAACCTGGCTCCACAGCTCCAGACTTAGGTGCTATTTTTTTTTTCCCACGACCACCTGATGCTCCACTACCACTACCATCATTACCAGCTGACAATAAACGCCCACGGCCACGACCTCTTCCACCAGACTTCCTCATTGTTTTAAAAACATAACCAAAGTAACGGTATTTGTTGCTGTCAAACAATTTACACGGTGAGCTATAACTTCAGTATGATTTAGATATCCCTTTACAGGTGGGTGAGACCGCAAGGAAAATCAGGCACAATGTTACACACTCTGTTTTCTGTGGCACCAAATGAGAGAGATGCCACACACGCAGGACTGTCACTCAAGCACAAATGTCAATATTAATCTCCCACTGTTTTTTTAAATTTTTTCAGGGAGAATTTAGAAACCAAATAAAAAAAAATAAATAGGCTTTCTATGGCCCACTATTTGAGAGAGAGATGGCACACTCAGGAGTCAGGACTGACACACAAGCAGAAAGGCCAATATTAATCTCCCACTGTTTTTTTTTATTTTTTCAGGGAGAATTTAGAAACCAAATAAAAAAAAAAATAGGCTTTCTATGGCCCACTATTTGAGAGAGAGGGATGGCATGCCCGGGAGTCAGGACTGGCACACAAGCAGAAAGGCCAATATTAATCTCCCACTGTTTTTTTTTTATTTTTTCAGGGAGAATTTAGAAACCAAATTAAAAACAAATAGGCTTTCTATGGCCCACTATTTGAGAGAGAGAGATGGCACACCCAGGAGTCAGGACTGGCACACAAGCAGAAAGGCCAATATTAATCTCCCACTGTTTTTTTTTATTTTTTCAGGGAGAATTTAGAAACCAAATATAAAAAAAAAATAGGCTTTCCATGGCCCACTATTTGAGAGAGAGAGATGGCACACTCAGGAGTCAGGACTGGCACACAAGCAGAAAGGCCAATATTAATCTCCCACGGTTTTTTGTTATTTTTTCAGGGAGAATTTAGAAACCAAATTTTTTTAAAAAAAAATAAATAGGCTTTCTGTAGCCCACTATTTGAGAGAGAGATGGCACACTCAGGACTGGCACACAAGCCCAAAGGCCAATATTAATCTCCCACTGTTTTTTTTTTTCAGGGAGAATTTATAAACCCCCCCAAAAAAAACAGAAAAATAAAAAGGCTTTCTATGGTCCACTATGTGAGAGAGATGGCACACACAGGGATGGCACTCTAGCAGAAATGCCAATCTTAATCTCCCACAACTTATTTTTTTAGGGAGAATTAAAAAAAAAAAAAAAAGGGACTGTCCTACAATTACTATCTCCCTGCAGTAATCTCAGCCAGGTATGGCAGGCAGCAATAAGGAGTGGACTGATGCACAAATTAAATAAAAAGTGTGGACAAACAAAAAAGATAGCTGTGCAGAAAGGAAGGAACAACAGGATTTGTGCTTTAAAAAAAGCAGTTGGTTTGCACAGCGGCGTACACACAGCAATGCAGCTATCAGGGAGCCTTCTAGGGCAGCCCAATGAGCTACAGCGCTGAGGAAAAAAATGTAGCTTCCACTGTCCCTGCAAACAAAAGGTGGTGTTGGACAGTGGAAATCGCTACAGCACAAGCGGTTTGGTGGTTAATGGACCCTGCCTAACGCTATCCCTGCTTCTGACGAAGCGGCAGCAACCTCTCCCTAGGCTCAGATCAGCAGCAGTAAGATGGCGGTCGGCGGGAACGCCTCTTTATAGCCCCTGTGACGCCGCAGACAGGAAGCCAATCATTGCAATGCCCTTCTCTAAGATGGTGGGGACCAGGACCTATATCATCACGCTGCCCACACTCTGCGTCCACCTTCATTGGCTGAGAAATGGCGCTTTTCGCGTAATTGAAACGCGACTTTGGCGCGAAAGTCGCGTACCGCATGGCCGACCCCACACAGGGGTCGGGTCAGGTTTCATGAAACCCGACTTTGCCAAAAGTCGGCGACTTTTGAAAATGAACAATCCGTTTCGCTCAACCCTACCTACAACCACTGGAGGGAACCCAAAAGCAGAATTCACAACAGTAGGGCCAAGAACAGAGCTGAGGGAGATGGAGCAAAGAGCTAAACCACTGGAGATGGAGCCAAGAGCAGAACCGCTGGAGGCGGAACCAAGAGCAGAACCGCCGGAGGCAGAGCTAAGAGCAGAACTGGTGGAGATGGAGCAAAGAGCAGTACCGCTTGAGGCGGAGCCAAAAGCAGAAAGTCACAGGGCCACAGGTTGCAGCGAGGAGAGCAGAGAGGTGCAGAGCCAAAGGTTGAGGCGAGCAGAGCAATGCCGCAAAGTGAGCAGAAGAGCAGGACAGAGCAGAGCTGTGGGTTTGCAGCGAGCAGAGCAAGAAGGCACAGAACTAAAGGTTGTGGCCAGCAGAGCAGAGTGGAATGGACACAAGGGAATGCACAGCTGAGTGGGAAATGCAACAACAGGATCAGATATAGACCAGAGTACAGACAGGGACAGGAATGGAACCTTCTAGGGCAGCCCAATGAGCTACAGCGCTGAGGAAAAAAAAAAGTAGCTTCCACTGTCCCTGCAAACAAAAGGTGGTGTTGGACAGTGAAAATCGCTACAGCACAAGCAGTTTGGGGGTTAATGGACCCTGCCTAACGCTATCCCTGCTTCTGACGAAGCGGCAGCAACCTCTCCCTAGGCTCAGATCAGCAGCAGTAAGATGGCGGTCGGCGGGAACGCCTCTTTATAGCCCCTGTGACGCCGCAGACAGGAAGCCAATCACTGCAATGCCCTTCTCTAAGATGGTGGGGACCAGGACCTATGTCATCACGCTGCCCACACTCTGCGTCCACCTTCATTGGCTGAGAAATGGCGCTTTTCGCGTCATTGAAATGCGACTTCGGCGCGAAAGTCACGTACCGCATGGCCGACCCCACACAGGGGTCGGGTTTCATGAAACCTGACTTTGCCAAAAGTCGGCGACTTTTGCTCCTGTGTCAGTGGGGTTCAGTAATGTCAGCTGCTCCCCTGCTGTGTATTCGGCAATTGCTCCTGCTACCTCCACACTCACACTACTTCAGAAATTAAACTTGCTCCAATTAGGCCTCGGCCTACACCATGATTGATCCTGGGCTCCAACACCGCCAGTTGCTGCTCAGAAGTGCCATCTGCACAATGAACACTTGCTGCCATGCTATTGGGTTTCAGTAACCTCTGCTGATCCCCAGCTTTGTATCCGGCAATTTGTCCTGCTCCATCCACGCTCACACCACAACTGATATTAAACTAGCTCAAATTAGGCCTCTGCCTACACTCTGCTTCTCTTGGATTCCCTGGGCTCCAACACCACCAGTTGCTGCCCGGAAGTGCTGTCTGCACAGTCAACAGTTGCTCTTCTGTTATTGGGGTTCAGTAACACCAGCTGCTCCCCTGCTGTGTGTGCGGCAAGTTCTCCCCTCAGTTTCTAGCATTGACCCTGGGCTGCCAGACCACCAGTTGCTGCCCGGAAGTGCTGTCTGCACAATCAACAGTTGCTCCTCTGTTATTGGGGTTCAGTAACGCCAGCTGCTCCCCTGCTGTGTGTGGCAAGTTCTCCCCTCAGTTTCTAGCAATGACCCTGGGCTCCAACACAGCCAGTTGCTGCCCAGAAGTGCTGTCTGCATAGTCAACACCTGCTCCAGTGTATTGGGGTTCAGTAACATCAGCTGATCCCCAACTGTGAATCCAGCAATTGCTCCTGCTCCCTCTACACTCACACAACTCCAGATTAGAAACTTGCTCCAATTAGGCCTCAGCCTACACTCTGTTTCTCCTGTAATCCCTGTGCTCCAACACCGCCAGTTGCTGCTCGGAAGTGCTGTCTGCACACTCAACACTTGCTGCAGTGTTATTGGGGTTCAGTAATGTCAGCTGATCCCCTGCTGTGTATCCGGCAATTTCTCCTGCTCCCTCCACACTCACACTACTAGAGAAATTAAAGGGAACCTGTCCCCACCAGGCGTTTGTAACTAAAAGAGCCATCTTATGCAGCACTAAAGCTGCACAAGGAAAAGGTGGCTCTTTTAGTTATGTTCCTTGCACATGCTGAACTAAACACTTATAAAATGTGTCCCCTCGTACCGTGAAAGTCCCGGAGGCGGGACTTTCCTTCCTAATCAGACGGGGCACAGCTGTCATTCATACCCCTTGGCACCGTGCGCCGCCTCCTGAACATTGTTTCAATCTGTCCCAGAGCCTGCGCTGTTATGTCATCCCTTGGCCATGCGCAGTTAGAGCTGCCCATCTTCTGACATAATTTTATGTCAGGCTGACTGCACCTGTGTGGCTGCGCTGCCCGAGATCCCACCCCCAGTGTCTTCTGATTTAATTACACTGCGGGGCTGGGATTCATGGGAATGCACAGTACATATCTTTGCCTCATCTCCCTCCCCATTCTTCAGACTGTGCGGCGTCAGCTGATCAATAAGCGCATGCCACGGCGATTAGGGATCAGCTGGCGCCGCATAGTCTGATGAAGGCGGAGGGAGATCAGTGAGAGGCAAAGATATGCACTGCGCATGCCCATGAATCCCAGGCCTGCAGTGTGAATAAATCAGAAGACACTGCTGGGCGGGATCTCGGGCAGTGCGGCCACACAGGCGCAGTCAGCCTGCCAACAAATGATGTCAGTAGATGGGCAGCGCTAACTGCACATGCCCAAGGGATAACATAACAGCGCAGGCTCCAGGATTGATTCAAATAACACTGAGGAGGCGGAGCCCAGCGCCAAGGAGGTATGAATGATGGCTGTGCTGTGTTTCATTAAGAAGGAAAGTCCCACCTCCGGGGCCGGTTTCATGGTATGAGGGGGCACATTTTATAAGTGTTAACTTCAGCGTGTGCAAGGAACATAAGTAAAAGAGCCACCTTTTCCTTGTGCAGCATTAGTGCTGCACAAGTTGGCTCTTTTAGTTACAAATGCCTGGGGGGTAAAGGGTACCATTTCAACTTGCTCCAATTAGGCTTCAGCCTACACTCTGTTTCTCATGTAATCCCTGGGCTCCAACACCGCCAGTTGCTGCTCAGAAGTGTCTTTGGCACCTGTACTTCCTCCTGCCCAGCCTGGTTCCAGCACGCCAGCTATTTCCGGGTAGTGTCAAGGTCACGTAGCCTCCAATACGTTGTCCTGACGGGTTGTGGTCGGGTTAGCCAATTCTATGGTGCCTGCAGTTTAGGTGCTTCCTATGTGGGCTGCGGGAACTGGCAATCAAGGCTGGTTCCGTAGTGGCAATAGGACAAGCTCCCACTGCAGGACTGTGGGTTTTCGGTAACTATGGCTGACGCGCGGCCTAGCAATTTTTTTTTTCCTGTGGACCTTCTGCTGCCTACCTGAGTTCCAGCACCATTAGCTGGTTCTTTGGAAGACAATCTTGAATAGGTCCCCCTGGTTCAAGTACCGTCAGCTGGTTCCAGGCAGAGCCTTTGGCTTAGGTGCCGACTTCTGCATATCCGAGTTCCACCAATGTCTGCCGGTGCTTGGTAGTGTTTTCTGGCACAGATACCTCCTGCTTAGTAACCGGGTTCCAGTACCGTCAGCTGGTCCTTGGTATTTCCATTGGCTCTTGTACCTTCTGCTACCCATCTGGGTTCCAGTACCGTCAGCTGGTTATCGGCAGTGTATTTTGGTCTTGAACCTTCTGCTCTTTATCCTGGTTCCAGTACTGCCAGCTGGTTCCAGGCAGAGCCTTTGGCTTAGGTGCCTCCTTCTGGATATTCGAGTTCCACTAACGTCTGGTGGTCCTTGGTAGTGCTTTCTGGCATGAGTACCTCCTGCTTAGTAACCGGGTTCCAGTACCGTCAGCTGGTCCTCAGTAGTTCCATTGGCTCTTGTACCTTTGGCTACCCATCCGGGTTCCAGCACCGCCAACTGTTTCCCGGCAGTGTCTTTGGCACGGGTACTCCCTCCGACCCAGCCTGGTTCCAGCACGCCAGCTGTTTCCGGGTAGTGTCAAGGTCACTTTGCCTCCAATAAGTTGTCCTGTTGGGTTGCGGTCGGGAAAGCCAACTCTATGGTGCCTGCAGTTTAGGTGCTTCCTATGTAGGCTGCAGGAACTGGCAATCAAGTCTGGTTCCATAGTGCCAATAGGACAAGCTCCCCCTGTAGGACTGTGGGTTTTCAGTAACTACGGCTGACTCGTGGCCTAGCAATTTTTTTTTTCCTGTGGACCTTCTGCTGCCTACCTAAGTTCCAGCAACATTAGCTGGTTCTTTGGAAGACAATCTTGAATAGGTCCCCCTGGTTCCAGTAACGTAAGCTGGTTCCAGGCAGAGCCTTTGGCTTAGGTGCCTCCTTCTGGGTATCCGAGTTCCACCAACGTCTGGTGGTCCTTGTTAGTGTTTTCTGGCACAGGTACCTCCTGCTTAGTAACCGGGTTCCAATACCGTCAGCTGGTCCTCGGTAGTTCCATTGGCTCTAGTACCTTCTGCTACCCATCCGGGTTCCAGTACCGTCAGCTGGTTCTCGGCAGTGTCTTTTGCTCTTGTACCTTCTGCTCCCCATCCTGGTTCCAGTACCATCAGCTGGTTCCAGGCAGAGCCTTTGGCTTAGGTGCCTCCTTCTGGGTATCCGAGTTCCACCAATGTCTGTTGGTCCTTGGTAGTGCTTTTTGGTACAGGTAACTCCTGCTTAGTAACCGGGTTCCAATACCGTCAGCTGGTCCTCGGTAGTTCCATTGGCTCTTGTACCTTCGGGTAGCCATCCGGGTTCCAGTACCGTCAGCTGGTTCTCGGCAGTTCCTCAGCCTTCTTGTACCTTCTGCTACATTTCCAAGTTCAAGACCCTAAAGACGACCCTGAAGACCACCCCGAAGAAGACGACGACCCCAGAAACAATGACCCCGGAGACAACAACCCTGGAGGTGACGACCCTAAAGACCACCCCGAATAAGATGACGACCCTGGAGATGACGACCCTGGAGACGACGACCCTTGAGACGACGACGCTGAAGACCAAGAAGCAGAAGAACAAGAAGCTGCAGAACAAAAAGCAGAAGTACATTAAGCATAAGACTAGAAATCAGAGCAAAAGATATTATCTAAATTATAAGCAGAAGAAGACTAAGCAGTGTAAGGGGGTGAGTCCGTTCCTCCTCGTGGTGCCCCTGAAAAAAACCTGCTGCTGCAGGACAAAATGAACGCTCACAAATCCTGTTGTAAATCTTTTGTGACAGGCAGAATGGAAGGTGTAATCTTCAAACTTTTATAGATAACAACTACAGGAATGCTTGTCACAAATAAGAATATGATGATGAAGAAGAAGAATATGAAGAAGACGAAGAAGTAGAATATGAAGAAGAATATTAGTTGAATAAAAAGAATATGAAGAATTCAAAAAAAACAATAATAGGAAGAAGGTGAAGAAGAAGAAGATGAATAAGGTGAAGGAGAAGTTGATGAAAAAGATGCTGTTGCTTGGGATGATGAAGAAGAAAGTGTGGGAGAAGGATAAAAGAAGGTGAAGAGCATGGAAGTAGTGAAACATAAATATCTGACATAATATAAAAAATCTTAACATAGTCAATATCTTTGTAACTCCGAACGTCTTAAAAAAAATTAATTTCTGCTATTCCATTTGATAGGGCTAAACCTCTATGCCTTTAATGTCTACTCCACCTCCCCCAATACATCCTACATTATTCTTAGTTGTCTTCCCTCATGTAGAATTAACCTACAAGGAAAGAAAGGGTTTATTTTAATTCCGATATTTTTGTCCCATTGACTTGCATTGGTATTGGGTATCGGTATTGGCGGTATCCGATATTTTTGGGATATTGGCCGATCCAATCCGATACCGATATTTCCGAATATCGCTGTTAGGGCTAGCGGAACGCACCGAGTAAATAGAGATGTTTTTATTGATATTGGTGCGTTCGCAGCCCGGGGTCCACCGTGCAGGAGTACCTGCTGCTAGCAAACGGCGGAACTATATGGCAGTATAGACTAACTCAGTTAATTCACCGAGTAGCCGTGAAAGAGAAGCACTGTGCCCTGTTAGACTCCACAGAGGCACAGGCTAACTGCCCAAACAGAGAGCAGTCAGTGGTCACGCATGTACACAAAACTCCTCGCCGGAGGAGCCAGCATTCTAGGGGCTTATTTCAGCCGGGTCCCTGAATACATCCAAACACAAACTCCTCGCCGGAGGAGCCAGCATTCTCGGGGCTTATTTCAGCCGGGTCCCTGAACACACTCACATGTGACCACACTGGCGCAAAGCACATAACTATAGACAATACTAGCGCATGGCCGTGCGGCCATGCGGGCCTTAAATAGTTGCAGCACGTTTAGGACCTTTCAAAGAAGGACCAATGGAGTTGCTGCAGTACCAGAGCATGTGACCCTAGATCTCCACTGAGAGATCTTGCCCTGGGCATGCTCAGAATGTGAAAAGCAGGACTTAGCCCCAGAAGCGTCTGCTCGCCGCTGCCCAGCACTGACTTCAATGGCAGAAGCAGGAAATGCAGCAGTAACTCTTAGCACAGAGTCAGACTGAGCGAGACACTGGGATCGATGACTCCGCTGAGCAGGCTCCACTGCGGCAGGAGAAGAATGGGAGACCGCAGCGGAGATGGCCTGAGATTCCCCTGTGCAGAGGCAGGAACTCGACCCCTAACATTAACATTACCCCCCCTCCTAGGACCCCCCCTCCTTGGGCCTCGCTACGTTCGAAGGCAGCAATGAGCTGCGGAGCCCGAATGTGCTCAGCAGGCTCCCAGGATCTATCCTCAGGACCGTAAACCCTCCAATCCACCAAATAAAATTTTTTGCCACGAACCACCTTGCAACCCAAAATAGCGTTCACCTCGTAATCGTCCGTAGACGAACCCGATGTCCCGGCAGATGACTCAGAAAACCGGGACATGTATACGGGCTTAAGTAAGGACACATGAAAGGTGTCTGTGATACCTAGGCATGGAGGAAGGGCTAGACGGTAGACCACAGGATTAACCTGTTTGAGGACCTTGAAGGGACCCAAGTAGCGAGGAGCAAACTTAGTGGACTCCACACGCAGCCTGATGTTACGAGCGGAGAGCCACTCTAAGTCGCCAGGAGCAAAGGTCGGGGCAGGCCGCCGATGTGCATCAGCGGAGGACCTCATTCTCTCCTTGGAGGCCCGGATGGCATCCTGAGTGCGGTCCCAAATGTCTCGTGCCTCCACTGCCCAGTCTGCCACCCTGGAGTCAGCAGAGGACACGGGCATAGGTACAGGATCCCGCGGATGCCTGCCGTAGTTAAGGGGGAAAGAAGTCTGACCGGTGGAGTCGGCTACAGCGTTGTTAAGGGCAAACTCTGCCCATGGTAATAAGGATGCCCAGTCATCCTGCCTAGCAGAAACAAAATGTCGCAAATTAGTGACCAGAGTCTGGTTGGCTCTCTCAACCAACCCATTCGTCTCAGGATGATAAGCCGAAGAGAGATTTAACTCAATACTGAGTAGACGACAAGGCTCCCTCCAGAATTGAGACGCAAACTGGGGACCCCGGTCACTGACAATCTTGTCCGGCATACCGTGTAAGCGAAAGATGTGTTTGATGAACAAGGCTGCCAGAGCCCGTGCTGATGGTAGCCGTGGAAGAGGCACCAAATGAACCATTTTGGAAAAATGGTTGGTGATCACCCAGATAATGGTGCAACTATGAGACTTGGGTAAGCCCACCACAAATTCCATCCCAACCATCTCCCAGGGCCTGTCCGCCACCGGCAGAGGATAAAGCAAACCAGCTGGCCGTTGCAGAGGGGACTTTTCCTTGGCGTAAGAGACACACGCCTGAACATAGTCTGCGACATCACGAGCCATATGCGGCCACCAGTATGTCCTCGCCAGTAACTCAGATGTCCTTTTGGAACCAAAATGTCCAGCCACCCTGGAAAAGTGTGCCCAAGAGAGAACCTCCAGTCGCAAACTGGGTGGTACAAAAGTCTTGCCCGGAGGCACAGACTGTAGCAAAATCGGGGCCACAGTAATCAGACTCTCGGTGGGGAGATTAAGCCGAGGCTCCTCTTCCTCCTCCACAGATGACACAACGGAGCGAGAGAGAGCATAGGCACGAATGTTCTTCTCCCCAGAAAGAAAATGAAGGGTGAAATGAAACCGGGAGAAGAACAAGGACCATCTGGCCTGGCGAGAATTTAACCGCTGGGCTGTCTGCAGGTAAACCAAATTTTTATGATCTGTGAAGACCTGGAAGGGAAAACGAGCTCCCTCCAAGAGATGTCTCCACTCCGAAAAAGCCAACTTCATGGCTAGCAACTCCCTGTCCCCGATGGAATAATTCCTCTCTACTGGTGAAAAGGTCTTAGAAAAGAAGCAAGGATGCTTCTGACCTTGAGCATCCTTTTGGAAGAGCACTGCTCCAGCACCAACAGAAGAGGCATCCACCTCCATGATAAATGGCTTATCTACATCGGGGCGATGTAGGATGGGAGCGCTAGCGAAGTGTAACTTTATGTTGTGAATTCTGTTGTCGGGCTCCCTCCTGTGGTCCATGGACTTCCTCTGGTGGGTGTTTCTGAGTTTCCTTCCACAGGTGACGAGGTTAATTCGTTAGCTGGCTGCTCTATTTAACTCCACTTAGATCTTTGCTCCATGCCACCTGTCTATGTTCCAGTATTGGTCTAGTTCACTCCTGGATCGTTCTTGTGACCTGTCTTCCCAGCAGAAGCTAAGTTCCAGCTTGTATTTCTTTGATTTGCTATTTTTCTGTCCAGCTTGCTATTTTTATTGTTGTCTTGCTTGCTGGAAGCTCTGGGACGCAGAGGGAGCGCCTCCGCACCGTGAGTCGGTGCGGAGGGTCTTTTTTGCGCCCTCTGCGTGGTCTTTTTGTAGGTTTTTGTGCTGACTGCAAAGTAACCTTTTCTATCCTCGGTCTGTTCAGTAAGTCGGGCCTCACTTTGCTAAATCTATTTCATCTCTGTGTTTGTATTTTCATCTTTACTCACAGTCATTATATGTGGGGGGCTGCCTTTTCCTTTGGGGAATTTCTCTGAGGCAAGGTAGGCTTTATTTTTCTATCTTCAGGGCTAGCTAGTTCCTTAGGCTGTGCCGAGTTGCATAGGGAGCGTTAGGCGCAATCGACGGCTATTTCTGGTGTGTTTGATAGGATTATGGATTGCGGTCAGCAGAGTTCCCACGTCCCAGAGCTCGTCCTTTATTATCAGTAACTATCAGGTCATTCCGTGTGCTCTTAACCACCAGGTCCATTATTGTCCTGACCACCAGGTCATAACACTTTATGGACACAAAGGTCTTGGAGACCTCCTCAGACCACAATTTGGGATTTGCCCCCTTCTTGGTGAGAGCAACCAAGGGAGCTACCAAAGTTGAGAAGTGCGGAATGAACTGCCGATAATAATTTATGAACCCCATAAAGCGCTGTACCGCTTTGAGAGAATGGGGTTCTTGCCAGTCCATCACAGCCTGTAGTTTGGCAGGATCCATAGCCAATCCCTGGGCGGAGATGATATAGCCGAGGAAAGGTAAGGACTCCTGCTCAATCATACACTTCTCCAACTTGGCATAGAGGGAGTTTGCCCGTAGGAGGTCAAAGACTTTGCAAACATCTCTCCGGTGGGAGTCAATATCTGGAGAGTAGATGAGAATATCATCCAGATAGACTACGACCGAGGTGGAAAGCATATCCCGGAAGATGTCGTTCACAAAGTCTTGGAAAACAGCTGGGGCATTACAGAGCCCGAAGGGCATCACCAGATATTCATAGTGCCCATCCCTGGTGTTAAAAGCCGTCTTCTATTCGTCCCCCTCACGGATGCGAATCAGGTTGTAAGCACCCCGCAGATCTAGTTTAGTAAACACCCTCGCTCTCCGAAGCCTATCGAAGAGCTCAGATATCAGGGGCAAAGGATACTTATTCTTAACAGTGATGCGTTAAGACCCCTGTAGTCTATGCATGGATGCAGTTCTCCATTCTTCTTCTGCACGAAGAAGAACCCAGCCCCTGCAGGTGACACTGACTTCCTAATGAACCCTCTTGCCAAATTCTCTTGAATGTACTGAGACATTGCCTCCGTCTCCGGGAGAGATAACCGATAAACTCGACCCCGGGGAGGCTCAGCACCAGGCAAGAGATCAATAGGACAGTCATAAGGGGCGATGGGGCGGAAGGGTCTCCGCCGCCTTTTTGGAGAACACGTCTACATAAGACCAATATTGCTTGGGGAGAGAGGATAGATCTGCGGGTACCTCTGTAGTAGCAACCTGAACGCACTCCCTCTGGCACCTACCCCCACAAGATTCACCCCATCCCAGAATTCTGCCTGAGGACCACTCGATATGAGGAGAGTGTTACCGTAGCCAAGGTATCCCCAACAGGACTTCATTAATTCCCTCAGGAATGATGAGTAGAGATATAATCTCCTGATGGGATGGCGACATGGACAGAGTAAAAGGGATGGTCTGGTGTGTTATCTGTGAGGGCAGTGTCGACCCATTCACCACTCGAGTTAGCAGAACCAGGGGTATTGCATGCCGTTGGATGAAGGCAGAAGACATAAAATTGCCCTACGCCCCAAAATCCACGCAGAGCTCTACCGAGTGGGAGGATGAGCCTATAGTAATTGTCCCCTTAAAGGACAATTTGGAGGCAAACGTCACCGTGTCTAGTGTACCTCCACCAACTACCACTAGACGCTGACGTTTCCTCGACCGCTGGGAACATCTGGTGGCTAGGGTTGAGCGAAACGGGTCGTTCATTTTCAAAAGTCACCGACTTTTGGCAAAGTCGGGTTTCATGAAACCCGATCCGACCCCTGTGCGGGGTCGGCCATGCGGTACGCGACTTTCGCGCCAAAGTCGCGTTTCAATGACGCGAAAAGCGCCATTTCTCAGCCAATGTGGAGCTTACTCTTTGCACATGGGGTTTTTTTGCCTTCCTCTGGATCAACATGTTAGGGCATGTTAGGTTAGGCTATGGGTTGAACTAGATGGACATATAGTCTTCCTTCAACCTTAATAACTATGTAACTATGTAAACGCAGAGTGTGGGCAGCGTGATGACATAGGTCCTGGTCCCCACCATCTTAGAGAAGGGCATTGCAGTGATTGGCTTGCTGTCTGCGGCGTCACAGGGGCTATAAAGGGGAGTTCCCGCCGACCGCCATGTTACTGATGCTGATCTGAGCTTAGGGAGAGGTTGCTGCCGCTTCGTCAGAAGCAGGGATAGCGTTAGGCAGGGTCCATTAACCACCAAACCGCTTGTGCTGTAGCGATTTCCACTGCCCAACACCACCTTCGGTGTGCAGGGACAGTGGAAGCTACATTTTTTTTTTTTTCCCCCTCAGCGCTGTAGCTCATTGGGCTGCCCTAGAAGGCTCCCTGATAGCTGCATTGCTGTGTGTACGCCGCTGTGCAAACCAACTGCTTTTTTCAAAGCACAAATCCTCTTGTTCCTTCCTTTCTGCACAGCTATCTTTTTGGTTTGTACACACTTTTTATTTAATTTGTGCATCAGTCCACTCCTTATTGCTGCCTGCCATACCTGGCTGAGATTACTGCAGGGAGATAGTAATTGAAGGACACTCCCTGTTTTTTTTTTTTTTTGCGGGAGATTAAGATTGACATTTCTGCTAGAGTGCCATCCCTGTCTGTGTCATCTCTCACTCAGTGGGCCATAGAAAGCCTATTTATTTTTTTGCTTGATTTGGGTTATAAAATGTACCTGAAAAAATCACTACATCAATCAGTGGGAGAAAAATATTGGCCTCAGGGCTTGTGTGCCACTCTTGACTCCTGTGTGCATCATCACTCACTCAGTGGGCCATAGAAAGCCTATTTATTTTTTTAGCTTGATTTGGGTTCCAAAATCTACCTGAAAAAATCACTACATCAATCAGTGGGAGATAAGTATTGGCCTCTGGGCTTGTGTGCCACTCCTGACTCCTGTGTGCGTCATCTCTCACTGAGTGGGCCATAGAAAGCCTTTTTTTGTTTTATTTGTTTTCTAAATTCTCCCTGAAAAAATCATTTTATTTTATTTGGTTTCTAAATTCTTCCTGAAAAAATCATTTTATTCTATTTTTTTTTTTCCTAAAGTCTCCCTGAAAAAAAAAAAAAAAAAACAAATCAGTGGGAGATTAATATTGCCCTTTCTGCTTGTGTGCCAGTCTTGACTCCTGGGTGTGCCATCTCTCTCTCTCTCTCCAATTGTGGGCCATAGAAAGCCTATTATTTTTTTAGCTTGATTTGAGTTCCAAAATCTACCTGAAAAAATCACTACATCAGTCAGTGGGAGATAAATATTGGCCTCTGGGCTTGTTTGCCACTCCTGACTCCTGTGTGCGTCATCTCTCACTCAGTGGGCCATAGAAAGCCTTTTTTTGTTTTATTTGTTTTCTAAATTCTCCCTGAAAAAATCATTTTATTTTATTTGGTTTCTAAATTCTTCCTGAAAAAATCATTTTATTCTATTTTTTTTTTCCTAAAGTCTCCCTGAAAAAAAAAAAAAACAAATCAGTGGGAGATTAATATTGCCCTTTCTGCTTGTGTGCCAGTCTTGACTCCTGGGTGTGCCATCTCTCTCTCTCTCTCCAATTGTGGGCCATAGAAAGCCTATTATTTTTTTAGCTTGATTTGAGTTCCAAAATCTACCTGAAAAAATCACTAAATCAATCAGTGGGAGATTAATATTGGCCTCTGGGCTTGTGTGCCACTCCTGACTCCTGTGTGCGTCATCTCTCACTCAGTGGGCCATAGAAAGCCTTTTTTTGTTTTATTTGTTTTCTAAATTCTCCCTGAAAAAATCATTTTATTTTCTTTGGTTTCTAAATTCTTCCTGAAAAAATCATTTTATTCTATTTTTTTTTTTTCCTAAAGTCTCCCTGAAAAAAAACAAAAACAAATCAGTAGGAGATTAATATTGCCCTTTCTGCTTGTGTGCCAGTCTTGACTCCTGGGTGTGCCATCTCTCTCTCTCTCTCCAATTGTGGGCCATAGAAAGCCTATTATTTTTTTAGCTTGATTTGGGTTCCAAAATCTACCTGAAAAAATCACTACATCAATCAGTGGGAGATAAATATTGGCCTCTGGGCTTGTGTGCCACTCCTGACTCCTGTGTGCGTCATCTCTCACTCAGTGGGCCATAGAAAGCCTTTTTTTGTTTTATTTGTTTTCTAAATTCTCCCTGAAAAAAATCATTTTATTTTATTTGGTTTCTAAATTCTTCCTGAAAAAATCATTTTATTCTATTTTTTTTTTTCCTAAAGTCTCCCTGAAAAAAAAAAAAAAAAACAAATCAGTGGGAGATTAATATTGCCCTTTCTGCTTGTGTGCCAGTCTTGACTCCTGGGTGTGCCATCTCTCTCTCTCTCTCCAATTGTGGGCCATAGAATGCCTATTATTTTTTTAGCTTGATTTGGGTTCCAAAATCTACCTGAAAAAATCACTACATCAATCAGTGGGAGATAAATATTGGCCTCTGGGCTTGTGTGCCACTCCTGACTCCTGTGTGCGTCATCTCTCACTCAGTGGGCCATAGAAAGCCTTTTTTTGTTTTATTTGTTTTCTAAATTCTCCCTGAAAAAATCATTTTATTTTCTTTGGTTTCTAAATTCTTCCTGAAAAAATCATTTTATTCTATTTTTTTTTTCCTAAAGTCTCCCTGAAAAAAAAAAAAAATCAAATCAGTGGGAGATTAATATTTACATTTGTGCTTCAGTGACAGTCCTGCGTGTGTGGCATCTCTCTCATTTGTTGCCACCAACAACAGAGTGTGTAACATTGTGCCTGATTTTCGTTGTGGTCTCACTCACCTGTAAAGGGGTAGCTAAATCATACTGAAGTTATAGCTCACCGTGTAATTTGTGTGACAGCAACAAATACCGTTAGTTTGTTTACGTTTTTAAAACAATTAGGAAGTATGGTGGAAGAGGTCGTGGCCGGGGGCGTTCATTGTCAGCTGGTAATGAGGGTAGTGGTAGTGGTGGAGCATCAGCTGGTCGTGGGAAAAAAAATATTGCACCTAAGTCTGGAGCTGTGGAGCCAGGTTCGTCGTCTGGCTACACAAGGCCTCGAACGCTCCCTTTTCTGGGAGTAGGAAAACCGCTTTTAAAGCCGGAGCAGCAAGAGCAAGTTTTGGCTTATCTTGCTGACTCAGCCTCTAGCTCTTTTGCCTCCTCTCGTGAAACTGGTAAATGTCAAAGCAGCGCGTCGTTAGTGGATGTTCACGGTCAGGGACAAGTCGCTTCCTTGTCCTCTTCAGCAAAAACAACAACACAGAAGAATGCAGCAGGCGACACAACGGGTTACTCCATGGAGCTCTTTACACATACCGTCCCTGGCTTAGAAAGTGAAGCAGTTAACAGTCCATGCCCATTACAAGTTGAATCTGACATGGAGTGCACTGATGCACAGCCACAGCCAGACTACTATGCTGGTCCTTTGACTCAGACCACAACATTGCCCTCGCAGGGTGCTGATCAAGAATCAGACACTGATGAGACTATGTTGCCCCATCACGAACGCTATACCACCGACCGACACGGTGACACAGACGAAGTTGCACACGAGCTACAAGAAGAGGTAATAGATGACCCAGTTCTTGACCCCGATTGGCAGCCATTGGGGGAACAGGGTGCAGGCGGCAGCAGTTCTGAAGCGGAGGAGGAGGGGCCGCAGCAGGCATCAACATCGCAACAGGTTCCATCTGCCGGGCCCGTATCTTGCCCAAAACGCGTGGCAAAGCTAAAACCTGTTGGAGGACAGCGTGGCCATCCGGTTAAAGCTCAGTCTGCAATGCCTGAAAAGGTATCCGATGCTAGAAAGAGTGCAGTCTGGCATTTTTTTAAACAACATCCAATTGATCAGCGCAAAGTCATCTGTCAAAAATGTTCAACTACCTTAAGCAGAGGACAGAATCTGAAAAGTCTCAATACAAGTTGCATGCATAGACATTTAACCACCATGCATTTGCAAGCCTGGACTAACTACCAAACGTCCCTTAAGGTTGTAGCACCCTCGGCCAATGAAGCTAGTCAGCAACGCAACATCCCTTCCGGCAGTGTAGGGCCACCATTTTCCGCACCACCTGCAGTATCTGTGCAGGTTTCTTTGCCAGGCCAAAGCCGTCAGGGTCAGGGAATCACCAGTTTCGTAGTAGGAAACACTGCATCTAGGGCACCGGTGGCAACAATACCATCTCCCACCGTCTCTCAGTCTGCCATGTCCACCGGTACCCCCGCTAGTTCCACGATCTCCAGCTCTCCAGTCCAGCTCACCCTACATGAGACTATGGTTAGAAAAAGGAAGTACTTATCCTCGCATCCGCGTACACAGGGTTTGAACGCACACATAGCTAGACTAATCTCGTTAGAGATGATGCCCTACCGGTTAGTTGAAAGCGAAGCTTTCAAAGCCCTGATGGACTACGCTGAACCACGCTACGAGCTACCCAGTCGACACTTTTTTTCCAGAAAAGCCATCCCAGCCCTCCACCAGCATGTTAAAGAGCGCATCGTCCATGCACTCAGGCAATCTGTGAGCACAAAGGTGCACCTGACAACAGATGCATGGACCAGTAGGCATGGCCAGGGACGTTACGTGTCCATCACGGCACACTGGGTAAATGTGGTGGATGCAGGGTCCACAGGGGACAGCAAGTTTGGGACAGTTCTGCCTAGCCCACGGTCTAGGAAACAATTGGCTGTAGCCGTTCGCACCCCCTCCTCCTCCTCTTCGTCCTCCTGCAGAAGCGAGAGCTCGTCCACAGACCGCAGTCGCACAACCACTCCATCCGCAGCTGCCACTGTTGCACACCAGGTCTCCCATTATGGGGCAGCTACTGGCAAACGTCAGCAGGCTGTATTGGCTATGAAGTTTTTGGGCGACAACAGACACACCGCGGAAGTTCTGTCCGAGTTCTTGCAGAAAGAAACGCAGTCGTGGCTGGGCACTGTAGATCTTGAGGCAGGCAAGGTAGTGAGTGATAACGGAAGGAATTTCATGGCTGCCATCTCCCTTTCCCAACTGAAACACATTCCTTGCCTGGCTCACACCTTAAACCTGGTGGTGCAGTGCTTCCTGAAAAGTTATCCGGGGTTATCCGACCTGCTCCTCAAAGTGCGTGGACTTTGCTCACATATCCGCCGTTCGCCCGTACACTCCAGCCGTATTCAGACCTATCAGCATTCTTTGAACCTTCCCCAGCATCGCCTAATCATAGACGTTGCAACAAGGTGGAACTCAACACTGCACATGCTTCAGAGACTGTGTGAACAGAGGCGGGCTGTTATGTTTTTGTGGGAGGATACACATACACGGGCAGGCAGTAGGATGGCAGACATGGAGTTGTCAGGTGTGCAGTGGTCGAAGATTCAAGACATGTGTCAAGTCCTTCAGTGTTTTGAGGAATGCACACGGCTGGTTAGTGCAGACAACGCCATAATAAGCATGAGCATCCCCCTAATGCGTCTGCTGATGCAAAGTTTGACGCACATAAAGGATCAGGCGTCTGCAACTGAGGAAGAGGAAAGCCTTGATGACAGTCAGCCATTGTCTGGCCAGGGCAGTGTACAGGACGAGGTAGCGGGCGAAGAGGAGGAGGAGGACGAGGAGGATGATGGGGATGATTATATTTTTAATGAGGAAGCTTTTCCGGGGCCACTGGAAATTGGTGGCGCGGCAAGGCCGGGTTCTGGTTTTTTGAGGGACACAAGTGACGTGGATTTGCCTGAAACTGCCCCTCAACCAAGCACAACCGCAGATTTGAGAACTGGAACTTTGGCCCACATGGCGGATTATGCCTTACGTATCCTCAAAAGGGACACACGCATAACTAAAATGATGAATGATGACGATTACTGGTTGGCCTGCCTCCTTGATCCTCGCTATAAAGGCAAATTGCAAAATATAATGCCACATGAGAACTTGGAACTAATATTAGCAACCAAACAATCAACTCTTGTTGACCGTTTGCTTCTGGCATTCCCTGCACACAGCGCCCGTGATCGTTCTCACACGAGCTGCAGGGGCCAGCAGACCAGAGGAGTTAGAGGAGCAGAAATCAGAAGTGGCGTTGGCCAGAGGGGTTTTCTGACCAGGTTGTGGAGTGATTTTGCTATGACCGCAGACAGGATAGGTACTGCAGCATCAATTCAAAGTGACAGGAGACAACATTTTTCCAGTATGGTTACAAACTATTTTTCATCCCTTATCGATGTTCTCCCTCAACCGTCATTCCCATTTGATTACTGGGCATCAAAATTAGACACCTGGCCAGAATTGGCAGAATATGCATTGCAGGAGCTTGCTTGCCCGGCAGCTAGTGTCCTATCAGAAAGAGTATTCAGTGCTGCAGGTTCAATACTAACAGAAAAAAGGACTCGTCTGGCTACCCAAAATGTAGATGATCTAACCTTCATTAAAATGAACCACAACTGGATTTCGAAATCTTTTGCCCCACCTTGCCCGGCTGACACCTAGCTTTCCTATGAAAAGGTCTTGCCTGTGGACTATTCTGAATGCCTTTTCCAATCTCGTAATTTTCTGCACCTGATTGTCCAGCATACGACATGTTTACACCTCACTAAATGGCCAAACTCCCCACACGGGGCCGTGGTATCGACACTTGGCGACAGCACCCGTGAGAGTGCAGTTTGTCTGAAGAGGTGGGTGAGCCCGCTTTTGGTCGACGGCACTGCCACTGGGTCCCTCCTAGTACAATAAAGTGTCTCTGGCAGTGGTGGTGCGCACCCAACGTCAGACACACCGTTGTAATATGAGGGGCCCTGGGCCTGTACCGCCGGCCACAAGACAGTTTCCCCCCACCCCAGCTCAAACAGTGCTCTACCACTTGCAAAATTATCTCACAGCTCCACCAATGTTTAGTCTATGCGCTGACATCCTTCAATGCCTGCCACTGACAATACCATTGTATTGACATTTTTGTTATGTTAGGCCTTTGATGCCTGTCTGTGGTCACTCCTTCCACTAGGCCTCCACTGACCACACCACTGCTGCCCGTGTACCCCTGTAACCAATTTAAAATTGCCTACAGCCATGTGTTATTATTTTAGGCCTTCGATGCCTGTCTGCGGTGACTCCTTCCACTAGGCCTCCACTGACCACACCACTGCTGCCCGTGTACCCCTGGAACCAATTTAAAATTGCCTACAGCCATGTGTTATTATTTTAGGCCTTCGATGCCTGTCTGCGGTCACTCCTTCCACTAGGCCTCCACTGACCACACCACTGCTGCCCGTGTACCCCTGTAACCAATTTAAAATTGCCTACAGCCATGTGTTATTATTTTAGGCCTTCGATGCCTGTCTGCGGTGACTCCTTCCACTAGGCCTCCACTGACCACACCACTGCTGCCCGTGTACCCCTGGAACCAATTTAAAATTGCCTACAGCCATGTGTTATTATTTTAGGCCTTCGATGCCTGTCTGCGGTCACTCCTTCCACTAGGCCTCCACTGACCACACCACTGCTGCCCGTGTACCCCTGTAACCAATTTAAAATTGCCTACAGCCATGTGTTATTATTTTAGGCCTTCGATGCCTGTCTGCGGTCACTCCTTCCACTAGGCCTCCACTGACCACACCACTGCTGCCCGTGTACCCCTGGAACCAATTTAAAATTGCCTACAGCCATGTGTTATTATTTTAGGCCTTCGATGCCTGTCTGCGGTCACTCCTTCCACTAGGCCTCCACTGACCACACCACTGCTGCCCGTGTACCCCTGTAACCAATTTAAAATTGCCTACAGCCATGTGTTATTATTTTAGGCCTTCGATGCCTGTCTGCGGTGACTCCTTCCACTAGGCCTCCACTGACCACACCACTGCTGCCCGTGTACCCCTGGAACCAATTTAAAATTGCCTACAGCCATGTGTTATTATTTTAGGCCTTCGATGCCTGTCTGCGGTCACTCCTTCCACTAGGCCTCCACTGACCACACCACTGCTGCCCGTGTACCCCTGGAACCAATTTAAAATTGCCTACAGCCATGTGTTATTATTTTAGGCCTTCGATGCCTGTCTGCGGTCACTCCTTCCACTAGGCCTCCACTGACCACACCACTGCTGCCCGTGTACCCCTGTAACCAATTTAAAATTGCCTACAGCCATGTGTTATTATTTTAGGCCTTCGATGCCTGTCTGTGGTCACTCCTTCCACTAGGCCTCCACTGACCACACCACTGCTGCCCGTGTACCCCTGTAACCAATTTAAAATTGCCTACAGCCATGTGTTATTATTTTAGGCCTTCGATGCCTGTCTGTGGTCACTCCTTCCACTAGGCCTCCACTGACCACACCACTGCTGCCCGTGTACCCCTGGAACCAATTTAAAATTGCCTACAGCCATGTGTTATTATTTTAGGCCTTCGATGCCTGTCTGCGGTCACTCCTTCCACTAGGCCTCCACTAACCACACCACTGCTGCCCGTGTACCCCTGTAACCAATTTAAAATTGCCTACAGCCATGTGTTATTATTTTAGGCCTTCGATGCCTGTCTGCGGTCACTCCTTCCACTAGGCCTCCACTGACCACACCACTGCTGCCCGTGTACCCCTGGAACCAATTTAAAATTGCCTACAGCCATGTGTTATTATTTTAGGCCTTCGATGCCTGTCTGCGGTCACTCCTTCCACTAGGCCTCCACTGACCACACCACTGCTGCCCGTGTACCCCTGGAACCAATTTAAAATTGCCTACAGCCATGTGTTATTATTTTAGGCCTTCGATGCCTGTCTGCGGTCACTCCTTCCACTAGGCCTCCACTGACCACACCACTGCTGCCCGTGTACCCCTGGAACCAACATCAGAAAATATAAAAATAAGTATTTTGCTTATAAAAAAGAAAATACTGGAGAGATATCAAATGCAGACATTTTAACATTAAAAACAAACACATACAACAAAAATCTGGTACAGTACTAAAAATGGCCACCAGCTACAATAACTTTCTCCTGCAAGTAGTTAACTGAAAGGTTTTTTCAATTTTAAACACAGATAAGGCATCCACCGAGTGTTGTCCTGTCGCGTCTTCTTTATATTATTGCCAAGAAGATGCAAAACAATGAAAATAATAAAATCATTATTTACCAAAAAAATAGAGTAAGTCAAAACCACATTGCAAATAAACATTCATTACAAATAAAGAAGCAGGGCGCGTCCGAGGGTGAGTATATACCTAATAAGAATATAATCACCCTCGGACGCGCCCTGCTTCTTTCCGACAGCCTTCCTTCCTAAGAATCAGCCCTTCCGTGGTGTAGAGAGAGGGTTTGTTACACTCCAAGGTGTTCCCCAGGTTGCCTTTCCTGAGCTTCGATCTTCCGGCTCTCGTTTAGTAGTTGTTGGAAACTACGCTGCATTGGGCCTACAAATTGGGTATGGGGTGTAGAGAGATGGTGTGTTCCACTCCAAGGTGTTCCCCAGGTTGCCTTTCCTGAGCTTCGATCTTCCGGCTCTCGTTTAGTAGTTGTTGGAAACTACGCTGCATTAGGCCTACAAATTGGGTATGGGGTGTAGAGAGATGGTGTGTTCCACTGTAGAGAGATGGTGTGTTCCACTCCAAGGTGTTCCCCAGGTTTCCTCTCCATTGCTTCGATCTTCCGGCTCTCGTTTAGTAGTTGTTGGAAACTACGCTGCATTAGGCCTACAAATTGGGTATGGGGTGTAGAGAGATGGTGTGTTACACTCCAAGGTGTTCCCCAGGTTTCCTCTCCATTGCTTCGATCTTCCGGCTCTCGTTTAGTAGTTGTTGGAAACTACGCTGCATTAGGCCTACAAATTGGGTATGGGGTGTAGAGAGATGGTGTGTTACACTCCAAGGTGTTCCCCAGGTTTCCTCTCCATTGCTTCGATCTTCCGGCTCTCGTTTAGTAGTTGTTGGAAACTACGCTGCATTGGGCCTACAAATTGGGTATGGGGTGTAGAGAGATGGTGTGTTCCACTCCAAGGTGTTCTCCAGGTTGCCTTTCCTGAGCTTCGATCTTCCGGCTCTCGTTTAGTAGTTGTTGGAAACTACGCTGCATTAGGCCTACAAATTGGGTATGGGGTGTAGAGAGATGGTGTGTTACACTCCAAGGTGTTCCCCAGGTTTCCTCTCCATTGCTTCGATCTTCCGGCTCTCATTTAGTAGTTGTTGGAAACTACGCTGCATTAGGCCTACAAATTGGGTATGGGGTGTAGAGAGATGGTGTGTTCCACTGTAGAGAGATGGTGTGTTCCACTCCAAGGTGTTCCCCAGGCTTCCTCGCCAATGCTTCGATCATCATGCTCTCGTTTAATAGTTGTTGGAAACTACGCTGCATTAGGCCTACAAATTGGGTATGGGGTGTAGAGAGATGGTGTGTTCCACTCCAAGGTGTTCTCCAGGTTGCCTTTCCTGAACTTCTATCTTCAGGCTCTCATTAAATTGTCGTTAAACGGAACAACTGCATTTGGCGTACTAGTTGGTTTGGGGCCTACTATCGGTGTCTGCCGCTCCTTGCTGTTCTCCTGGTTTCCTGTCCTGAAATTCCGTTTTCAGGCGCTCGTTAAGTAGTTGTTAATGTTAGACTGCATTTGGCCTACTAGTTGGGTTGGGGCCTACTATCGGTGTCTGCCACTCCTTGCTGTTCTCCTCCACTGAACAAAGCTGTGCCGCCTGTTTACTACTGTTGCCAATTTTGAACTGCATTTCAACTACTTACTGATTTGGGCCTACTCTCTGTGTCAGCCTCTCATTCCAGTTGTCCTCCACTGCAATGCCCCCTGATTAGTCCTGTGTTACCAATTTTGAACTGCATTTAGCCCACTTTATTCTTTGGGCCTATATCTGTGTTTCCTCCTCATCCTGCCCATTGCCCAGCCAGTGATAGATGAGTCTGCTGGTACATTGACCCATAACGCAACATTTCCCGTGCACGCTACACTGCAAGATTGTGACCCTGCTGAAAGTCAGGTCCCCCTTCCCGCATACCATACCACCTTACACGGGGACAAACAGGAAGGTGCAGATGAAAGTGCAGGTTCCTTCATCAGGTGGGGGGAGGAATACTAGTTGGCGACGTCACTGGCACAGGGCCTCTCATGGTACGCAAAAGTGTTGCTGCCGGTGGGAGGCGCCCCCGCCGTGCAAACACACCGCTGTACTTTGAGGGGCCCTGTGACAGTGCCAATGCCAACGAGTGGGCCCCCCCTGCTTGCTCAGGTTCACAGCACTTGCAAAGTTGAAATACTTACCTCTCCCTGCTCCACTGCCGTGACGTGGTCCAGATTTCCTGGGCCCACTAATTACTTGAACCAGCCCTACCCACCACAACTTTAGCCAAATGACCCCCAATTTCAAATGCCTTCCAATTATTATAAGGTAAATTACGCTTGACAAGCTTCATTAAGAAGAATGGATGGTTTTGACATTAAAATGGGCACTCTAGGTGTTTTCCTGGCCCCCACTCACTGCCGACTATGCTGCCCCATTGACTTGCATTGGGTTTCGTGTTTCGGTCGATCCCGACTTTACGTCATAATCGGCCGATTTCACTCGACCCGACTTTTGAGATAGTCGGGTTTCGCGAAACCCGGCTCGACTCTAAAAAGGTCAAGGTCGCTCAACTCTACTGGTGGCAAGATGTCCTGACTGCTGGCAAACATGACAGACCTTGAGTGCACAAGCGGTCCGGGACTTAGATCCCTCTCGTGACACTTCCAAGGCCTCATGTGACTCAGGAACCTGGACCGGAGATTGCAGTGGTTTGGCGAAGGTGGGAGCCAGCCGAAACCTCTGCCTACACTGGGCTCCCTCTAACATCCACTCGTTAAAACGGAGGTCAATTCGAGTAGAGACAGTTATTAACTCCTCCAGTGTGGCAGGAATCTCCCTTGTGGCCAGAGCATCCTTAACGTGGTCAGCCAGGCCCCTCCAAAATATGGGAATAAGGGCTTTATCCGACCACTCCAGCTCAGAAGCTAAAGTACGGAAGCGGATGGAAAAATGGCTGACCAAGGACTCACCCTGAGTTAATCCCAGTAGTTGGAGCGCTGTGTCATGGGTGACTTGGGGTCCTAAAAAGACCTTTTTCAGAGTGCTCAGGAACAGAGGAGCACTCTGCACCACATGATCACCACGCTCCCACAGCGGCGTAGCCCACTCCAACGCCCTGTCCGTCTAGAGAGACACAATAAATCCCACCTTAGCCCGCTCTGTAGGAAAACGTGCAGCCAGGAGCTCGAGGTGAATAGAGCACTGACTCAGAAATCCCCTACAAGATTTGCTATCTCCAGAAAATTTTTCTGGCAGCGGGAAGCGAGATAAAGTCGGAACAAGGGTGGCAGTGGACAAGGTTGCTGCAGCCACGCTAGCAGCCTGTACAGCAACTGTGGTAACATCCACAGCTGAGGTTGAGCTCTCGAGAGCCGCCAACCTACCCTCCAGCTGCTGGATATACCGCAAAGATTGCTGAACATCCGCCATTTACTAGCCAGACCTTGGAGCTAGTATTCTGTTAGGACTAGCGGAACGCACTGAGTAAATAGAGATGTTTTTATTGATATTGGTGCGTTCGCAGCCTGGGGTCCACCGTGCAGGAGTACCTGCTGCTAGCAAACGGCGGAACTATATGGCTGTATAGACTAACTCAGTTAATTCATCGAGTAGCCATGAAAGAGAAGCACTGTGCCTTATTAGACTCCACAGAGGCACAGGCTAACTGCCCAAACAGAGAGCAGTCAGTGGTCACGCATGTACACAAAACTCCTCGCCGGAGGAGCCAGCATTCTAGGGGCTTATTTCAGCCGGGTCCCTGAACACACTCACATGTGACCACACTGGCGCAAAGCACATAACTATAGACAATACTAGCGCATGGCCGTGCGGCCATGCGGCCATGCGGGCCTTAAATAGTTGCAGCACGTTTAGGACCTTTCAAAGAAGGACCAATGGAGTTGCTGCAGTACCAGAGCATGTGACCCTAGATCTCCACTGAGAGATCTTGCCCTGTGCATGCTCAGAGTGCAAAGCAGGATTTAGTCCTAGCACCTACAAGGACCTTAGCTGCAGTATCTGATCATGTGACCCTCGATCTCCACTGAGAGATCTTACTCTGGGCATGCTCAGAATGTGAAAAGCAGGACTTAGCCCAGAAGCGTCTGCTCGCTGATGCCCAGCACTGGCTTCAATGGCAGAAGCAGGAAATGCAGCAGTAACTCTAAGCACAGAGTCAGACTGAGCAAGAGGCTGGGATCGACGTCTCCGCTGAGCAGGCTCCACTGCAGCAGGAGAAGAATGGGAGACTGCAGCGGAGATGGCCCGAGATTCCCCCTGTGCAGAGGCAGGAACTCGACCCCTAACAATCGGAAGGTATCGCTCAACACTAGTCAAGATTGATATCAACAGGTGGAAATACATCACCATCATATGTCTCCTTGAACTCCTTCCACAGTTCCTGATAGTGAATAACTCCGCTGAAGTTGGCATCAGAAAGGTGGTGGACGGGGCCCCAGGTACGGAAACCGCAGCATGAATTCGGGATAAAGCATCAGCCTTCCAGTTACAAGAACCTGGATGGTACGAGAAAACAAAATTAAATTAATTTAAAAATAGATTTCAATGAGCCTGATGAGGATAAAGACATCTAGTGGATCTAGGGAACTCTAAATTGCGGTGGTCAGTCAGCACTACGATCTGTTGTGTGGCTCCTTGCAGATGGTGTCTAAATTCCTCAAAAGCTGCAATAATAGCCAGCAGTTCCTTGTCTCCCACATCGTAGTTTTTCTCTGCTGAGGTAAGTCTACAGGAAAAGAAAGCACAAGGATGTAGCAGAGCCTTCTCACCAGTTCTTTTGGAGAGAATGGCCCCCAAAGCGTCAGAAGCGTCCACCTCCACAATGAAAGGACATGCTGGGTCTGTGTGGATCAACAGCAGTGCTGACGTGAAACAGGTCTTAAGCCAATCAAAAGGTTCTTGAGCCTGTGATAACCACTTAAAGAGCTTTTCCTTCTTTGTCAAGGAAGTAATGGGAAAGACAATGTCAGAAAAATTTTGAATAAAACGTCTATAGAAATTTGCAAAACCGATAAAACGCTGGACTTCTTTAATGTTCTTGGGTACCGGCCAGTCCAGGATAGCCTGCATCTTACCAGACTCCATGTTCAGCCCCTGAGGGAGATGACATAATAATAATAATTATCTCTGGTCTGATGGTGCTACGGCCTCTACGCGTGTTTCGGCCGCGTGTGCCTTTTTCCCCTGGAAGAAGGCACATGCAGCCAAAACACACGTAGGGGCCGTGGCACCATCAGACCAGAGGTAATTATTATTATTTTATACGTGCCATTACTATGCCATCTCTTCATTAACCCATGTGTGGCTTTCATATGGCTATTTTGTTCTCTTATGGCATTAGGTATTAATTAGTCACAGGGAGTATTTATTTTCTGGCGGTATGGTTCACATTTTTGGATATAACCTTCCTCTGCTCTGTGGTGCCTTGTTTCATTTGGTACCGTTCACCATTTGCTAATACTGTTTATGATTTTATTTGTTATTATTCAATAAAGTTCATACTTTTTAATTATTCTAGTTCTGTTGTGCAAAAGTTATTTATAGGCTTACTGTTTTATAATACTAGTATCCAAACTATTTGTGCCAGGCAGTTTTATATAGATGTATACTTACCTGTGTGATTGTTACCTGGAATTGTGTCCGCTTTTCTATTTGGTTATTTTTACCACCCCACTATATTTTTATCCTTGATCAATAAAGTTATATTTTTATTTCACATTCACCTTGGACTTTTACTGTCGCCTTTATCTCTTTTTTTGTATTTTCACGTTTGTACCGATGAGTCTCTGATTGGTTCTCTATACCCATGTTTTTGTAGTAGGGAACTTTCCCTCATATTAGTGTTATATTACCTTATATTTCTACACTACCTGCCTGTGTATTTAACTCTACTTTTGAGTTTGCTTTAATAATTGGATTATATTTTGATCTACTCAGGTTCTCATGAGGAGCATTGGATGCATGTTCGACGTGTGCTTCAAGTTGATCGTGACAATCATTTGTTTGTCAAACTAGAGAAGTGTCAGCTTGAGGTGCAGTAGATTTAGTTTTTGGGTCATTTGGCTTCTACTGGAGGTTTTCAAATGGATCCCGATAAAGGAACAGGCCGTCCTTGATTGGGTGCAAACTGCTAACCCTAAAGCTTTACAGAGGTTCTTGGGTTTCCCTAGTTATCATATTTTGACTTTAACTCTTGGTCTTCTGAGGTTGTTGATTCCATTGTTGCTCTCAAGCTAGCCTTTTCAAAAGTTGTGGTCCTCTGTCAATCAAATGTTGATTTTCCTTTTGAGATTGAGGTAGGCACCACTTCTGTAGGGATGAGTGCCTTTCTTTCACAGAATAAGGACAGTTACTTTCATCCTTTGGCTTTCTTCTCTCAAAAATTCTCTCAAGCAGAGTTCAGCTTTGATATTGGCAATTGGGAACACTTGGCGGTTACGAAAGCTTTTGAGGAATGAAGACAATAATTGGAGAGGGCTTGGCATAGGGTAACTGTCTTTACTAATCATAACAATATATTGCATGTTCACATAGCTTAGTGCCTAAATACTAGACAAATCCTGTGGGCCTGGTACTAAGAATATTAAGATGAATGTCTTATCACGTAGTTTCATTCTGGAGTTGAGAGACTGGAATCCAGTCAAATTCTTAGTGAACGGGTGGTGATAGGTGCTTTGGGTATCAATCTCAGACAGTGTATTATGTAAGCTCAGGATAGAGAAATGGGGAGGCTTGCCACCCAGCAAGTTTTTTGTGCCATCTTCGTTTTGCACTCATCTTCTTAATGAGGTACATGACTTGGTGTTGGCAGAACTTCCTGATTCCTCTAACACCTGGAGAGCTGTTTGCTAGAGATATTGGTGGCAGAGTGCTCGGAAAGATGTGGATAAGTATGTCCATAAGTGCAAGATTTGTGCTAGGTCCAAAGCTTCTCGCTGGGCCCAGCAAGGTTTCTTTTGCCTATTTTTCATCTCAACCTTGCACCCACTTGTCAATGGATTTTGTCATGGATTTACATATTTCTGGTGGTAATACTTTGGTGTGGTTGGCGGTTGACTTGGGTCCTCTGCCAAAATTGCATACTGTTAAAGGTTTAGCTAGTTTATATCACACGTCATTAAACTACATAGTGTTCCTAAAAACATTAATTCCAATAGAGGGGTTCAATTTTTAGGCTAGCTTTTGCTCTCAGTTGTGAATTAAGCTTTCAATCTCCTCAGGTTGTTACTCGGAGAATAATAGTCAGATGGAAAGAATGAACCAGGAATTAGAACAATATTTAAGATGTTTTGTCTCATCTAAACAAGAAGATTAGATGGATTTTCTTTCCCTGGCTAAGTTCACACTCAATAACCCCACCCCCACTGCTACTGGTCCCTCACATTTTTTTTAGCTATGAGGGTTTTTGGAGATTTTTCTGGTTTGCAATGTGCGGTTCCAGAAGAGGAAAAATGTTCTTATTTGGTTAAGGATTGGAGAGAGGTGAAAAGAGGTCTTTTGATAACTTGAGATTGGACCAAGAGAACTGCCAACCGCAGACATAGAGAGTTCAAGAGAGGCCTGGATGTCTTCCTGGAGCAGAACAATATTGTATCATACAATTATTAGGTTCTGTAGAAGGACGTAGATCTGGGTATTTATTATGATGGAATATAGGCTGAACTGGATGGACAAATGTCTTTTTTCGGCCTTACTAACTATGTTACTATGTTACATAGGAGGGCTCCTGTTTTTAAGGTGGGAGATTTTGTCTGGTTATCCTCTAAAAATCTTTGTCTTAAACTTACATCCATAAAATTTGCTGCTAAATTGGTTGGTCCATTTAAGATAATCAAGATAATTTATCCAGTGATGGTTAAGCTCCAAAACCTAGCTGCATGGAGGAATAATAGTTCCTTTAATGTCTCGCTTTTTAAAAAGTTTGAAGAGACGCTGGGTCCTCAGGACAGTATTGAGGAAGACGTGGAAGAGGACAAGGAGTATGAGGTGGAACAAGTCTTGAAATTCAGACATGTCAGACTGCAACTTTAGTTTTTTGTTAAATGGAAGGGTTTCAGTCGGGATGATAAGTCCTGAGTGGATGCTATAGACCTACATGCTTATTACCTAGAGTGATAATTGTATCTACTGCGTCAACAGTTGGAGATCTGAGTGGGTCCAGTGGCCCCTCCTTGAAGTTCCAATTCCTCCCATCCCCTGACAACACGTTGCCATAGATTTAATTGTGGTCCTTCCCCTCTCTGAGGGTTTCAAGACCATCTGGGTTGTGGTGGACCAGTTCTCCTAGATGGCTCACTTCATTTTATTGGTTAGTCTTCCCTCCACTCCTAAGCTAGCCATGCAGTTCTTTCAGCATGTATTTCATTTCCATGGTCTTCCACTCCACATTGTCTCTGTTTGTGTGCCTATACTCCCCATCAGAAGCTCTAGTGAAGACCAGGAAGCCTCTTAATTATGCCCCTCCAGAGTACATCTTGCTAGTGGCGAAGTCGGTCCGGTGCAATGGTTCCACACCGACCGCCATCACAGGGAGACATGCCCTAAAAATGTATTCCCTAATTGTGCAACGTTGTCTTGCTAAAAAAGAAGTTGTCTTGCTTTTATGTGCAGTTTAAAAAAATAAGCTGTATTGAACTTAAGGGCTGTATGTTCAAAATATGGAGGAAAATGTAGTCAAAAGTAATATCTCGTATAAAAGGTTGAGGAAAAAACAAAAAAACAGAGCTGCCTCATTTTTACAATTCCTACTAAAAATTATCATACTTTGTATCACGAAACACTAACATAAATGTTAAGAAAAGTTTATTGTAGCATAACAGAATCATAAAAAAGTCAAAGGAAACAAAATGGTTAGAAATTCAATTTTGTATGTAAGTGATAAAGTCCTAGAATTAATTGTTCATTGGCCTGAATTTTCAAGAACACTTGTGGAGGTCCACATTCTTCATTATACAGACGTGGGCATGTAGACAAGCATTTGTCTGAACAATAAAATTTGGTATGTGATGATCATAGCCTGTAATTAATTTGAAATTGTGTTGACCTAATAAAAACATTATTATTATTATTATTATTACAGCGCCATTTATTCCATGCCGCTTTACATGTGAGGAGGGGTATACATAATAAAAACAAGTACAATAATTTTGAACAATACAAGTCACAACTGGTACAGGAGGAGAGCGGATCCTGCCCGCGAAGGCTCACAATCTACAAGGGATGGGTGAGGATACAGTAGGTGAGGATAGAGCTGGTCGTGCAGTGGTTTTGTCGATCGGTGATTACTGCAGGTTGTAGGCTTGTCGGAAGAGGTGGGTCTTCAGGTTCTTTTTGAAGGTTTCAATGGTAGGTGAGAGTCTGATATGTTGTGGTAGAGTGTTCCAGAGTAGGGGTGATGCACAAGAGAAATCTTGTGTGCGATTGTGGGAAGAGGAGATAAGAGGGGAGTAGAAATGGAGATCTTGTGAGGATCGGAGATTGCGTGCAGGATTATATTCCTTTTCCCATAAGAATTCATCTCTGCTAGGGCCCATGAAAATCTTCTTTAAAAATGTCCTACCACACACTTTGGTGACATCCCTAAATGTTAAATTAATGTACAGGAGTAGGGTTGAGCGAAATGGATCGTTCATTTTCAAAAGTCGCCGACTTTTGGCAAAGTCGGGTTTCATGAAACCCGACCCGACCCCTGTGTGGGGTCGGCCATGCGGTACGCGACTTTCGCGCCAAAGTCGCGTTTCAATGACGCGAAAAGCGCCATTTCTCAGCCAATGAAGGTGGACGCAGAGTGTGGGCAGCGTGATGACATAGGTCCTGGTCCCCACCATCTTAGAGAAGGGCATTGCAGTGATTGGCTTGCTGTCTGCGGCGTCACAGGGGCTACAAAGAGGCGTTCCCGCCGATCGCCATCTTACTGCTGCTGATCTGAGCCTAGGGAGAGGTTGCTGCCGCTTCGTCAGAAGCAGGGATAGCGTTAGGCAGGGTCCATTAACCACCAAACCGCTTGTGCTGTAGCGATTTCCACTGTCCAACACCACCTTTTGTTTGCAGGGACAGTGAAAGCTACATTTTTTTTTCCTCAGCGCTGTAACTCATTGGGCTGCCCTAGAAGGCTCCCTGATAGCTGCATTGCTGTGTGTACGCCGCTGTGCAAACCAACTGCTTTTTTCAAAGCACAAATCCTGTTGTTCCTTCCTTTCTGCACAGCTATCTTTTTTGTTTGTCCACACTTTTTATTTAATTTGTGCATCAGTCCAATCCTTATTGCTGCCTGCCATACCTGGCTGAGATTACTGCAGGGAGATAGTAATTGTAGGACAGTCCCTTTTTTTTTTTTTTTTTAATTCTCCCTAAAAAAATTAGTTGTGGGAGATTAAGATTGGCATTTCTGCTAGAGTGCCATCCCTGTGTGTGCCATCTCTCTCTCAAATTGTGGGCCATAGAAAGCCTATTTTTTTTTTTTAAATGTGGTTTCTAAATTCTCCCTGAAAAAATAACAAAAAACCGTGGGAGATTAATATTGGCCTTTCTGCTTGTGTGCCAGTCCTGACTCCTGGGTGTGCCATCTCTCTCTCTCAAATAGTGGGCCATAGAAAGCCTATTTTTTTTTTATATTTGGTTTCTAAACTCTGCCTGAAAAAATAAAAAAAAACAGTGGGAGATTAATATTGGCCTTTCTGCTTGTGTGCCAGTCCTGACTCCTGGGTGTGCCATCTCTCTCTCTCAAATAGTGGGCCATAGAAAGCCTATTTTTTTTAATTTGGTTTCTAAATTCTCCCTGAAAAAATAAAAAAAAAACAGTGGGAGATTAATATTGGCCTTTCTGCTTGTGTGCCAGTCCTGACTCCTGGGTGTGCCATCTCTCTCTCTCAAATAGTGGGCCATAGAAAGCCTATTTTTTTTTTTATATTTGGTTTCTAAATTCTCCCTGAAAAAATAAAAAAAAAACAGTGGGAGATTAATATTGGCCTTTCTGCTTGTGTGCCAGTCCTGACTCCTGGGTGTGCCATCTCTCTCTCTCAAATAGTGCGCCATAGAAAGCCTATTTTTTTTATTTGGTTTCTAAATTCTCCCTGAAAAAATAAAAAAAAACAGTGGGAGAATAATATTGGCCTTTCTGCTTGTGTGCCAGTCCTGACTCCTGGGTGTGCCATCTCTCTCTCTCAAATTGTGGGCCATAGAAAGCCTATTTTTTTATTTGGTTTCTAAATTCTCCCTGAAAAAATAAAAAAAACAGTGGGAGATTAATATTGGCCTTTCTGCTTGTGTGCCAGTCCTGACTCCTTGGTGTGCCATCTCTCTCTCTCAAATTGTGGGCCATAGAAAGCCTATTTTTTTTAATTTGGTTTCTAAATTCTCCCTGAAAAAATAAAAAAAACAGTGGGAGATTAATATTGGCCTTTCTGCTTGTGTGCCAGTCCTGACTCCTGGGTGTGCCATCTCTCTCTCTCAAATAGTGGGCCATAGAAAGCCTATTTTTTTTTATTTGGTTTCTAAATTCGTCCTGTAAAAATAAAAAAAACAGTGGGAGATTAATATTGGCCTTTCTGCTTGTGTGCCAGTCCTGACTCCTGGGTGTGCCATCTCTCTCTCTCAAATAGTGGGCCATAGAAAGCCTATTTTTTTTTATTTGGTTTCTAAATTCTCCCTGAAAAAATAAAAAAAAAACAGTGGGAGATTAATATTGGCCTTTCTGCTTGTGTGCCAGTCCTGACTCCTGGGTGTGCCTTCTCTCTCTCTCTCAAATTGTGGGCCATAGAAAGCCTATTTTTTTTTAATTTGGTTTCTAAATTCTCCCTGAAAAAATAAAAAAAAACAGTGGGAGATTAATATTGGCCTTTCTGCTTGTGTGCCAGTCCTGACTCCTTGGTGTGCCATCTCTCTCTCTCAAATTGTGGGCCATAGAAAGCCTATTTTTTTTATTTGGTTTCTAAATTCTTCCTGAAAAAATAAAAAAAACAGTGGGAGATTAATATTGGCCTTTCTGCTTGTGTGCCAGTCCTGACTCCTGGGTGTGCCATCTCACTCTCTCAAATAGTGGGCCATAGAAAGCCTATTTTTTTTTTATTTGGTTTCTAAATTCTCCCTGAAAAAATAAAAAAAAAACAGTGGGAGATTAATATTGGCCTTTCTGCTTGTGTGCCAGTCCTGACTCCTGGGTGTGCCATCTCTCTCTCTCTCAAATTGTGGGCCATAGAAAGCCTATTTTTTTTAAATTTAGTTTCTAAATTCTCCCTGAAAAAATAAAAAAAAACAGTGGGAGATTAATATTGGCCTTTCTGCTTGTGTGCCAGTCCTGACTCCTTGGTGTGCCATCTCTCTCTCTCAAATTGTGGGCCATAGAAAGCCTATTTTTTTTATTTGGTTTCTAAATTCTTCCTGAAAAAATAAAAAAAACAGTGGGAGATTAATATTGGCCTTTCTGCTTGTGTGCCAGTCCTGACTCCTGGGTGTGCCATCTCTCTCTCTCAAATAGTGGGCCATAGAAAGCCTATTTTTTTTTTATTTGGTTTCTAAATTCTCCCTGAAAAAATAAAAAAAAAACAGTGGGAGATTAATATTGGCCTTTCTGCTTGTGTGCCAGTCCTGACTCCTGGGTGTGCCATCTCTCTCTCTCTCAAATAGTGGGCCATAGAAAGCCTTTTTTTTTTTATTTGGTTTCTAAATTCTCCCTGAAAAATAAAAAAAAACAGTGGGAGATTAATATTGACATTTGTGCTTGAGTGACAGTCCTGCGTGTGTGGCATCTCTCTCATTTGGTGCCACAGAAAACAGAGTGTGTAACATTGTGCCTGATTTTCCTTGCAGTCTCACCCACCTGTATAGGGATATCTAAATCATACTGAAGAAATAGTGAACACGGCACTCAGGGCTTCTTGGAGGTGCGCAAGTTAGGTATCCAACCCGTCATATATCAGAAATAAATTACTTGGCACTCAGGAGATTTTTGCAAGATGAAAGGTGAACAATTCGTTTATTTAGTGCATCCAGTTTAAAGATTTTAAACGTTTTCGGTCTAATCACAAGACCTTCATCAGAAACAGTTTTTTTGAGGTACTGAAATATATATGCAAAATGACATGAGAGAGTATTTAGAACAAAGCACATGATGCACAATATCAATACAAGCGTGATACATTCTGCTCAAAAAAAATACATCACTTGTTGTGTGAAAGACAACGAATGTGGCAGTCTGAACGGATCCGGCCTGGTGCTCCGTGAGTCGTGAGCCTTGAACGGGAGATGCTATGGACTGTGCATGTGTATAGGAGAACTATTGGAAAAGTTGTAAAGTGAAGGTATCAAGTCCCGCTGAAGGACTATCGGAAAAAGGATGCAGACTGACCGCCCCAAAGGATACAGAGTACAAAATGACCTCCCCAGACGTGGGGTCATAGAACTAAGGTGCAAAGGGAATGCCTAAAACATAAAACATTAAATTAAACGCATGAACATACACATTATTGCCGTTTATGGATATAATACGCAGCGTGAGGGTATATAGCCCTAAAAGCCACCATGGAATAGTAAAGCCACCCCTATGTGTTACCACCTAGTCTGTCCCAAAAAAAGAGTCACTGTAGTGTATAAGGCTAAGGCTAATGGAGTCCACCCCTTAATGCCCAGAAAGTAGTACCTGGAAGCCACAAATAACCTGTATGGATCCACACAGGTGTCAGCCAATGCCCGGGAAAGGTGAGCGCCTGGGAGACATAACAAGGGGGAGGAAAATGAGAAACCATGTGGTACGGGCCACGCTGCCCAAAACATAGATGAACCCCGTGGATAACATTACCTGAGAAAGCCTGGAGGTATAGACGAGAAGCGCTGCTGCAGGGCGATATACTCGCAGGAGAGAATGCGCTGTAAAGAAAAGTACAGGCAGAGATTAGGTGATGAGAGATCCCCGAGGGGACGAGCGCTGCTGCAAAGGGGGGGTAAGGAGGGGGGGCGCTATTAATACCTGTAGTCTCCAGAGAATGGCGCCGCACTGCTGGGGTGAACACACTCCCGGGACCGCTGAGAGATAGCGGTACTTCCGGGTTTAAGAGGCTGGAGGCGGGGCACGTGACCCGCTGCGTCATAGAGGACACCCGACTGGTGAAGCCACGCATGCGCAGAACAGGCTCCAGGACAGAGGGCAGAAGCCTCAGAGATGTCCGGAGCTTGCGGCGCCTGCGCATGGATACCGAGAGCCCCCGGAACTGCACCTGCACAAATGGGGGCCGCAAGCAGAGCGAGCCGCATGCCCAAAGCGGGCTGCCTGGTATCTGAACCATGATAAAGGAGGCTAGGACTAATCTGTGGGCGAGGATGAGGGCTAGCGCTAGAGGAACCGCAAAGTGGCATAGAAGACCAAGCAACTCTATACTGGGCCCTAACTTGTGGTCACACAGGTGTGATATAGAGATGATGTTAACCCTCTATATCAAAGGCATTGTGCAGAGATACTGTACCATATGGGGTGAAACCAGTGCTCGGTGCGGAAGGTGATATTAACGGTTCTGTGAGGGAACAAAGAGAAAACATAAAGCAATTAAAACCAAATCTACTAGTCAGTCAAAATCAATATACATCACAACATGATATTAACATGCACAGTATATTACAAAAAAGCTGAAACGTCATAGTCCCTATTTAATCCCTTTGGTTCTAGGGTCTGTAATGTGTAAATCCAGTATGCTTTTAAGCATGCTGATACGGTTTTGGCCCCTTCTAGGGATGTCTATCTGTTCTAGAACCTGGAACCGGAGTTGGGAGATGTTGTAGTTTTTCTCGGAAAAATGATATGGAAGAGGGAGGTGCGTCTTGTTGCATCGGATGGTGGATTTATGTTGGGCCACCCTATCCCTCACTGTTTGTGTAGTTTCCCCCACATAAGCCAAGCCGCAAGGGCATTTGATCAGATAGACAACAAATGTGGACTCACAGGTGTAGAAGCCCCTGATAGGAATAGACCTGCCAGTGTGCGGATGGAAAACCGAGGGGCCCTTTTGTACATTGCTGCACTGAAGGCAGTTAAGGCAGGGAAAGGTGCCTCGTCTCTGAGTTTGTAGGAAGGATTGCTTTGAGACCATTGTGCCAGGGCCAATATCTGCCCTGACCAACCTATCCTTAAGATTCTTCGCCCGCCTGAAACATGACAAGAACGGCACTTTGAATTCCGGGACTTTCGGATAACTTTTTGCCAATATGTTCCAGTGTCTCCTAATAGTAGACTGTACTAGGCCAGAGAAGGGGTGGAAAGTTGTGACGAAGGGGATTCTCTTCTGATTGTCCTTGGGTTTTCTACTCGTTAAATCCCGTTTAGCTTCCGTCAGTACCCCCTGGGGATAACCCCTGTCAGTGAATTTTTGTTCCATCTCAGTGAGTCTAACTTTTTTAATGTTCTCATCGGAGACAATCCTGTCAACCCTATGAAATTGTGATTTAGGGATTGAATTCTTAATGGAGGGAGGGTGGCAGCTGGTAAAATGCAGAAGGCCATTGCGATCCGTTGGTTTGGTAAATAGGTCAATAGCCAAAATGTCCCCCCTCTCCTTGTATATTAAGGTGTCCAAAAAGCTAATCCGATGTGTGTCATATTGTATAGAGAATTTTAGTTCAGGCCAAATGTTATTGATGTGCTGGTCAAAAGGCAAGAGTTATTCAACCGGACCATCCCAGACGCAAAAAATATCGTCGACATATCTCCGCCAAACCCTACAGTGAGCAATAAACAAGGGATGATTGTACACAAAATCATTTTCAAAAGCCGCCATGTATGCTATAGCGTAAGGGGGCGCTACGTTCGCGCCCATCGCTGTGCCTTGTTGTTGGGCATAAAAGGTGTCCTGGAACATGAAGTAGTTCTATCTGAGAACTAGGCCCAAGAGGTTGGCACAGAGATGACGGATTTTGGTGTCTACCCCATTCTCGCTCAGGAGTCTGTCAGTAGCTGCTAGGCCTTTCTCATGGACTATTGATGTGTATAAGCTGTTGACGTCCCAGGTAATTAAAAGGGAAGTTGGGGATATGGGGCCCAAAGAGCTGATAACACTAATGAAGTGATTTGTATCCAACAGAAAGGAGCGGGTGGTTTTGACTAATGGTGTTAGAATTTTCTCCAGCACCATCGATAACGGTGATAGGACAGAGTCCGTAAGGGATACGATAGGCCGTCCTGGTGGTTTGTTTAGTCTTTTATGTATTTTAGGCAATACATAAAATATGGGGGTGATAGGATCCGTTTTAATGAGAAAGTCCCTCATTTTGTTATCGATGGTGCCTGCTTGGAAGTGAAAATCTACAACAGGCTTGATTTTTTGGACCAATCGGTTTAAAGGGTTATATGGTATTACCTTGTACACCATGGTGTCACCTAATTGTCTAAACACTTCCTCAAGGTAATCAGTCCTATCCATTACTACCGTAGCCCCACCCTTATCTGCCGGTTTAATTATCAAAGACTTATCTGACGATAGTTGCTCCAACGAAAGTCTCTCAGAATGTGAGAGATTGGTGCGGAAGTGGAACTTTCCTCGATCCATCTCCCGAGTCAGTGTGTGGATATCTCTCTCAACAAGGGAAACAAAAGTTTCCACCGGTGGACTGGCCCGAGGTGGCATGTAAGAACTAGGAGTCCGTAACCCCAGTTCATGGAGTTCAAGTAGAGTCGGGTCCCGTCTTGATGGACCCAATGCAGGAGGTTGTTCAGAGAAGTGGACACGTAGTCTAAGGTTACGATAGAACCTCTGTAGGTCCATACTAAGTTCAAAACAATTGAACTTGTACATGGGGCAAAAGGATAAGCCCTTTTGAAGTACGGCCAGTTGATGTGTGTCCAAGTTTTTAGAGGAGATGTTAACTACCAGTGGGAGGTCCTTACCTGCGAGCGTGTTGCCATCTGGTTTCTGGGTTCCCCGGCGGCATTGGCCCCCCCGCCTCGTTTGCTTTTTGGACGACCGCGGTTGTTCCCTAAAAAAGAATGGGAGGAAGAAGTATTTGAGGTGCCGGGCCTGCTGTCGATGGAACCAGAAGAACTTAGAGAGCTGTGTCGCCTGGTGGAATGCCGAGTATCTCGCCACTGGTAGACCCGGTTTTGTAAATAGTCCTCTGTGTCTCTCAAAAATTTTGATCTCTTCTTTCTCTCGAGTTCTGATCTGTGTAACCGTAATAATTCTTGATTTTTGGTCTTGAGTTCCTGGAACTCCTCCTGGGGAATGGTGCTGGTCAGCTGGCTCTCGATGGCGCTTATTTGGGCGTTTACCGTATCCAGGTTCTTTTGAAGATAAGAGAGAGTTAGGGTACCGTCACACAGTGCAATTTTCATCGCTACGACGGCACGATTCATGACGTTCGAGCGATATAGTTACGATATCGCAGTGTCTGACACGCTCCTGCGATCAGGGACCCCGCTGAGAATCGTACGTCGTAGCAGATTGTTTGAAACTTTCTTTCGTCGTCTAGTGTCCCGCTGTGGCGGCATGATCGCATGGTGTAACATATATCGTATACGATGTGCGCATAGTAACCAACGGCTTCTACATCGCACATACGTCATGAAATTATCGCTCCAGCGTCGTAGATTGCAAAGTGTGACAGCAGTCTACGACGCTGGAGCGATATTGTTACGATGCTGGAGCGTCACGGATCGTACCGTTGTAGCGATGAAAATTGCACTGTGTGACAGTACCCTTAGGGTCATCAGATCTGCCGAACATTTGTTCAGAATGTGTTCAAATTTTGTGCAGTAGTCTTTATCTTCCCTGAAGAAGGTCCGTTGTAAGGGGACCCGCAAGCCCCGTGGGATTCTCTGGACTCGGAGGTATTCAGCTATTGTAATGATGTGCAGTTCTAGGTTGACTGCTCTTCTGGACTCGCGTTCCAGGTCGCGATTCTTGAGTTCTTTGGTAGGAATTTGAAGAAAGTCGCTTGGTGCGGTAACTTTAGAGAGAATTTCCGCCGCTTCTATTGCGTTAAAGGAAAAGGTCTCACTCGACATTGTCCGAGGTGCTCATGTAAGGATCAATCATGTAGAAATAGTGAACACGGCACTCAGGGCTTCTTGGAGGTGCGCAAGTTAGGTATCCAACCCGTCATATATCAGAAATAAATTACTTGGCACTCAGGAGATTTTTGCAAGATGAAAGGTGAACAATTCGTTTATTTAGTGCATCCAGTTTAAAGATTTTAAACGTTTTCGGTCTAATCACAAGACCTTCATCAGAAACAGTTATTTTGAGGTACTGAAATATATATGCAAAATGACATAAGAGAGTATTTAGAACAAAGCACATGATGCACAATATCAATACAAGCGTGATACATTCTGCTAAAAAAAAATACAATACATCACTTGTTGTGTGAAAGACAACGAATGTGGCGGTCTGAACGGATCCGGCCTGGTGCTCCGTGAGTCGTGAGCCTTGAACGGGAGATGCTATGGACTGTGCATGTGTATAGGAGAACTATTGGAAAAGTTGTAAAGTGAAGGTATCAAGTCCCGCTGAAGGACTATCGGAAAAAGGATGCAGAATGACCGACCCAAAGGATACAGAGTACAAAATGACCTCCCCAGACGTGGGGTCATAGAACTAAGGTGCAAAGGGAATGCCTAAAACATAAAACATTAAATTAAAAGCATGAACATACACATTATTGCCGTTTATGGATATAATACGCAGCGTGAGGGTATATAGCCCTAAAAGCCACCATGGAATAGTAAAGCCACCCCTATGTGTGACCACCTAGTCTGTCCCAAAAAAAGAGTCACTGTAGTGTATAAGGCTAAGGCTAATGGAGTCCACCCCTTAATGCCCAGAAAGTAGTACCTGGAAGCCACAAATAACCTGTATGGATCCACACAGGTGTCAGCCAATGCCCGGGAAAGGTGAGCGCCTGGGAGACATAACAAGGGGGAGGAAAATGAGAAACCATGTGGTACGGGACACGCTGCCCAAAACATAGATGAACCCCGTGGATAACATTACCTGAGAAAGCCTGGAGGTATAGACGAGAAGCACCGAGCACTGGTTTCACCCCATATGGTACAGTATCTCTGCACAATGCCTTTGATATAGAGGGTTAACATCATCTCTATGTCACACCTGTGTGACCACCAGTTAGGGCCCAGTATAGAGTTGCTTGGTCTTCTATGCCACTTTGCAGTTCCTGTAGCGCTAGCCCTCATCCTCGCCCACAGATTAGTCCTAGCCTCCTTTATCATGGTTCAGATACCAGGCAGCCTAGGTGGTCACACATAGGGGTGGCTTTACTATTCCATTGTGGCTTTTAGGGCTATATACCCTCACGCTGCGTATTATATCCATAAACGGCAATAATGTGTATGTTCATGCTTTTAATTTAATGTTTTATGTTTTAGGCATTCCCTTTGCACCTTAGTTCTATGACCCCACGTCTGGGGAGGTCATTTTGTACTCTGTATCCTTTGGGGCGGTCAGTCTGCATCCTTTTTCCGATAGTCCTTCAGCGGGTCTTGATACCTTCACTTTACAACTTTTCCAATAGTTCTCCTATACACATGCACAGTCCATAGCATCTCCCATTCAAGGCTCATGACTCACGGAGCACCAGGCCGGATCCGTTCAGACCGCCACATTCGTTGTCTTTCACACAAGTGATGTATTGTATTTTTTTTTAGCAGAATGTATCACGCTTGTATTGATATTGTGCATCATGTGCTTTGTTCTAAATACTCTCTTATGTCATTTTGCATATATATTTCAGTACCTCAAAAAAACTGTTTCTGATGAAGGTCTTGTGATTAGACCGAAAACGTTTAAAATCTTTAAACTGGATGCACTAAATAAACGAATTGTTCACCTTTCATCTTGCAAAAATCTCCTGAGTGCCAAGTAATTTATTTCTAAATCATACTGAAGTTATAGCTCACCGTGTAAGTTGTTTGACAGCAACAAATACCGTTACTTTGGTTACGTTTTTAAAACAATGAGAATGTCTGGTGGAAGAGGTCGTGGCCGTGGGCGTTCATTGTCAGCTGGTAATGATGGTAGTGGTAGTGGAGCATCAGGTGGTCGTGGGAAAAAAAAAATAGCACCTAATTCTGGAGCTGTGGAGCCAGGTTCATCGTCTGGCTACACAAGGCCTCGAACGCTCCCTTTTCTGGGAGTAGGAAAACCGCTTTTTAAGCCGGAGCAGCAAGAGCAAGTTTTGGCTTACTTTGCTGACTCAGCCTCTAGCTCTTTTGCCTCCTTTTTTGAAACTGGTAAATGTAAAAGTAGCGCGTCGTTAGTGGATGTTCACGGTCAGGGACAAGTCGCTTCCTTGTCCTCTTCAGCAAAAACAACAACAGAGAAGGATGCAGCAGGCGACACAACGGGTTACTTCATGTAGCTCTTTACACATACCGTCCTTGGCTTAGAAAGTGAAACAGTTAACAGGCCATGCCCATTACAAGTTGAATCTGACATGGAGTGCACTGATGCACAGCCACAGCCAGACTACTATGCTGGTCCTTTGACTCAGACCACAACATTGCCCTCACAGGGTACTGATCCAGAATCAGACCCTGATGAGACTATGCTGCCCCGTCACGAACGCTATACCACCGACTTACACGGTGACACAGACGAAGTTGCACATGAGCTAGAAGAGGAGGTTATAGATGACACAGTTGTTGACCCCGATTGGCAGCCATTGGGGGAACAGGGTGCAGGCGGCAGTAGTTCTGAAGCGGAGGAGGAGGGGCCACAGCAGGCATCAACATCGCAACAGGTTCCATCTGCCGGGCCCGTAGATGGCACAAAACGCGTGGCAAAGCCAAAACCTGTTGGAGGACAGCGTGGCCATCCGGTTAAAGCTCAGACTGCAATGCCTGAAAAGGGATCCGATGCTCGAAAGAGTGCAGTCTGGCATTTTTTTAAACAACATCCAATTGATCAGCGCAAAGTCATCTGTCAAAAATGTTCAACTACCTTAAGCAGAGGTCAGAATCTGAAAAGTCTCAATACAAGTTGCATGCATAGACATTTAACCACCATGCATTTGCAAGCCTGGACTAACTACCAAACGTCCCTTAAGGTTGTAGCACCCTCGGCCAATGAAGCTAGTCAGCAACGCTACATCCCTTCCGTCACTGTAAGGCCACCATTTTCCGCACCACCTGCAGTATCTGTGCAGGTCTCTTTGCCAGGCCAAAGCAGTCAGGGTCAGGGAATCACCAGTTTCGTAGTAGGAAACACTGCATCTAGGGCACCGGCGGAAACAATACCGTCTCCAACCGTCTCTCAGTCTGCCATGTCCACTGGCACACCCGCTAGTTCCACGATCTCCAGCTCTCCAGTCCAGCTCACCCTACATGAGACTCTGGTTAGAAAAAGGAAGTACTTATCCTCGCATCCGCGTACACAGGGTTTGAACGCCCACATAGCTAGACTAATCTCGTTAGAGATGATGCCCTACCGGTTAGTTGAAAGCGAAGCTTTCAAAGCCCTGATGGAATACGCTGAACCACGCTACGAGCTACCCAGTCGACACTTCTTTTCGAGAAAAGCCATCCCAGCCCTCCACCAGCATGTTAAAGAGCGCATCGTCCATGCACTCAGGCAATCTGTGAGTACACAGGTGCACCTGACAACAGATGCATGGACCAGTAGGCATGGCCAGGGACGTTATGTGTCCATCACGGCACATTGGGTATTCGAATGTGGTGGATGCGGGGTCCACAGGGGACATCAATTTCGGGACAGTTCTGCCTAGCCCACGGTCTAGGAAACAGTTGGCTGTAGGCGTTCACACCCCCTCCTCCTCATCCTCCTGCAGAAGCGAGAGCTCGTCCACAGACCACAGTCGCCCAACCACTCCATCCGCAGCTGCCACTGTTGCACACCAGTTGTCCCATTATGGGGCAGCTACTGGCAAGCGTCAGCAGTCTGTATTGCCTATGAAGTGTTTGGGCGACAACAGACACACCGCGGAAGTTCTGTTCGAGTTCTTGCAGAAAGAAACGCAGTCGTGGCTGGGCACAGTAGATCTTGAGGCAGGCAAGGTAGTGAGTGATAACGGAAGGAATTTCATGGCTGCCATCTCCCTTTCCCAACTGAAACACATTCCTTGCCTGGCTCACACCTTAAACCTGGTGGTGCAGTGCTTCCTGCAAAGTTATCCGGGGTTATCCGACCTGCTCCTCAAAGTGCGCGGACTTTGCTCACATATCCGCCGTTCGCCCGTACACTCCAGCCGTATGCAGACCTATCAGCGGTCTTTGAACCTTCCCCAGCATCGCCTAATCATAGACGTTGCAACAAGGTGGAACTCAACACTGCACATGCTTCAGAGACTGTGCGAACAGAGGCGGGCTGTTATGTTTTTGTGGGAGGATACACATACACGGGCAGGCAGTAGGATGGCAGACATGGAGTTGTCAGGTGTGCAGTGGTCGAAGATACAAGACATGTGTCAAGTCCTTCAGTGTTTTGAGGAATGCACACGGCTGGTTAGTGCAGACAACTGTTATGACCTGGTGGTCAGGACAATAATGGACCTGGTGGATAAGAGCACACGGAATGACCTGATAGTTACTGATAATATAGGACGAGCTCTGGGACGTGGGAACTCTGCTGACCGCAATCCCTAATCCTATCAACCACACTAGAAATAGCCGTGGATTGCGCCTAACCCTCCCGATGCAACTCGGCACAGCCTAAGGAACTAGCTAGCTCTGAAGATAGAAAAATAAAGCCTACCTTGCCTCAGAGAAATTCCCCAAAGGAAAAGGCAGCCCCTCACATATAATGACTGTGAGTAAAGATGAAAATACAAACACAGAAATGAAATAGATTTAGCAAAGTGAGGCCCGACTTACTGAACAGACCGAGGATAGGAAAAGTTACTTTGCGGTCAGCACAAAAACCTACAAAAAGACCACGCAGAGGGCGCAAAAAGACCCTCCGCACCAACTCACGGTGCGGAGGCGCTCCCTCTGCGTCCCAGAGCTTCCAGCAAGCAAGAACAATCGAAATAGCAAGCTGGACAGAAAAATAGCAAACCAGAGAAAAACAAGCACTTAGCTTCTGCTGGGAAGACAGGTCACAAGAACGATCCAGGAGTGAACTAGACCAATACTGGAACATAGACAGGTGGCCTGGAGCAAAGCTCTAAGTGGAGTTAAATAGAGCAGCCAGCTAACGAATTAACCTCGTCACCTGAAGAAGGAAACTCAGAAACACCCACAGCCACCAGAGAAAGTCCATGGACAGAACCAGCCGAAGTACCATTCATGACCACAGGAGGGAGCCCGACAACAGAACTCACAACAGACAACGCCATAATAAGCATGAGCATCCCCCTAATGCGTCTGCTGATGCAAAGTTTGACGCACATAAAGGATCAGGCGTCTGCAGCAGAGGAAGAGGAAAGCCTTGATGACAGTCAGCCATTGTCTGGTCAGGGCACTGTACAGGACGAGGTAGCGGGCGAAGAGGAGGTGGAGGACGAGGAGGATGATGGGGATGAGTATATTTTTAATGAGGAAGCTTTCCCGGGGCCACTGGAAATTGGTGACGTGGCAAGGCCGGGTTCTGGTTTTTTGAGGGACACAAGTGACGTAGATTTGCCTGAAACTGCCCCTCAACCAAGCACAACCGCAGATTTGACAACTGGAACTTTGGCCCACATGGCGGATTATGCCTTACATACCCTCAAAAGGGACACACGCATTACTAAAATGATGAACGATGATGATTACTGGTTGGCCTGCCTCCTTGATCCTCGCTATAAAGGCAAATTGCAAAATATTATGCCACATGAGAACTTGGAACTAATATTAGCAACCAAACAATCAACTCTTGTTGACCGTTTGCTTCAGGCATTCCCAGCACACAGCGCCCGTGATCGTTCTCACACGAGCTGCAGGGGGCAGCAGACCAGAAGTGTTAGAGGTGCAGAAATCAGAAGTGGCGTTGGACAGAGGGGTTTTCTGACCAGGTTGTGGAGTGATTTTGCTATGACCGCAGACAGGACAGGTACTGCTGCATCAATTCAAAGTGACAGGAGACAACATTTGTCCAGTATGGTTACTAACTATTTTTCATCCCTTATCGATGTTCTCCCTCAACAGTCATTCCCATTTGATTACTGGGCATTAGTGTTGAGCATTCCGATACCGCAAGTATCGGGTATCGGCCGATATTTGCGGTATCGGAATTCCGATACCGAATTCCGATACTTCCCGCGTATCGGATACCGGAATCGGAAGTTCACAGAATTCAAATTGAACGCAGCAGCCAATGAGGAATGAATGAAAGTGTGGGCACATCCTGTTTAGCATGGTGGGCATGTAAGTACTGGCAAGGCTGGGATTGGCTGCTGAAATGATGTCACTCTGCACTATAAAAAAGCGCTGCCGCCATTTTGCGCTCACTCTGCTGTGATTTCAGTTAGGGACAGGACGCTGTGTTCTAACTGAGGGCCAGTTGAGCTTGCTAATTGCTTTATTTTCCTTTCCAAAGGCTAATTTAGCAAAACGCTGTGTGTTCTTCACTGTTCACCTTGCTCTTGCCTTGCAGCGCTGTTTTAACAGCGTTCTGCAAGGTCTCTGTGTGTGTGTGTGTGTGCAGCTCACTCTGTAGTCTGTGTGCAGCCATATACCCGGTTGTATTCAGCTCAGGGGGGGTTCACACTGCCTCACACAGTTGTTCTTTTTTGCTCTTAGTGCAGCCTGCTGCACATTTTTTCTCAAATTTCCTATTAGTGTTTTTCCACCAGTCTCCAGCTCTATTGTGGAAAAATACTACATAGGATAACCTAGAGGGGGGTTTTTGGGCCTTGCAGCGCCGTTTACGGCTGTCTGCACGGTCTCCGTGTGAGCCCAGCTCGCCCTGTAGTCTGTGTGCAGCCATAGCCGGTTGGATTCAGCTCAGGGTTCGTTACTGGCTCATACCTTGAGAAAAATTTTCCTTTTTTTCAAATAGTGCAGCCTGTTTAAAATTTGAAAAAAAAAATTCCTATTAGTGTCTTTCCACTCGTATCCAGCTAAATAGTGGAAAAACACTATATAGGATAACCTAGAGGAGGGTTTTTTGGCCTTGCAGCGCCGTTTACGGCTGTCTGCACGGTCTCCGTGTGAGCCCAGCTCGCCCTGTAGTCTGTGTGCAGCCATAGCCGGTTGGATTCAGCTCAGGGTTCGTTACTGGCTCATACCTTGAGAAAAATTTTCCTTTTTTTGAAATAGTGCAGCCTGTTTAAAAGTTGAAAAAAAAAATTCCTATTAGTGTCTTTCCACCAGTCTCCAGCTCAATTGTGGAAAAACACTACATAGGATAACCTAGAGGGTTTTTTTTGGGCCTTGCAGCGCCGTTTACGGCTGTCTGCACGGTCTCTGTGTGAGCGCAGCTCGCCCTGTAGTCTGTGTGCAGCCATAGCCGGTTGGATTCAGCTCAGGGTGCGTTACTGCCTCATACCTTGAAAAACAATTTCCTTTTTTTTTCAAATAGTGCAGCCAGTTTAAAATTTGAAAAAAAAAATTCCTATTAGTGTCTTTCCACTTGTATCCAGCTAAATAGTGGAAAAACACTATATAGGATAACCTAGAGGAGGGTTTTTTGGCCTTGCAGCGCCGTTTACGGCTGTCTGCACGGTCTCCGTGTGATTTAAACTAGCTCTGTAGCCCGATCTGCACCAAAAAAAAAGTTAAGTTCACCAAACACAACTTAACACTTGTGTAGGCCACATTTGAAAAATAATAAAGTTTAGTCCACAATTTACAACATTAGTGTTTCTTACACCTGTTAGGAGGAGCATTACAGGAATAAGCACACTAAGGCCTTAGTACTTTTCTGCTTATCTTTATCTGTCAACCAAGATGAAGAGGGCAGGGAGTAAGGCACGTGGGCGTGGGCGCGGAGCAGGGAGAGGAGCAGGGAGAGGACGTGGTGATTCTGTGCCTGCTGCGGGCGCCGGTGACTCGTCGTCACTCAGTTTCAGCAGGGAACAGTCCTTCATGCGCAGCTTTGTCGGAGAGCGCCGTGCACCGCTGCTGCGTGAAGACCAAATTGAAGCCGTTGTCGGGTGGATGGCAGCTAACGCCTCGGCATCGACTTCAGTTAGTGCCACATCCTCTCAGGCACAGAGCACTGGAGAGCAGCCATCTGTCTCTTCACCACCTGCCAAATTGGCCAGGCAGTCAGAGAGCCCAGGACAGGAGCCGTCTCTACTTCTGTTCTCTGAATCTCTTGGCTTGGAAACAGGGGGCCAGCCAAGCAGCATTGGAGAAATGGAAGAAGAGGCAGTGTGCAGTGATGCCCAACACCTTTTTCTCTCTGACTCTGAAGAGGCAGGTGGGCCAGTGCCTCCGGTGACCACAGCGCAGTACGCATCTGATGATGAAACTCAGGTGCCGCTTTCTCGTGCGTACTGTGCTGCTGAGACTACCCAGGAGGAGCAGTTGGTGGCAGAGGGTAGTGGAGATGATGAGGTCCTTGACCCATCGTGGCGTGAGGAACAGGAAGGTGGTGGGAGCAGCTCAGAGGAAGAGCTTCCTCTTACGGGCCAAAGAGGGAGAGGGAGGGGGAAGACTGCGGAGCCTGTAGCCTCCACTTTGGCACCCGTTAGGAGCCTGTCTCTTTCCAAAGCCAAAAAGGGCGCTCCCAAGACTTGCAGTGCCTGGTCCTATTTTGACACAGTTGCAGATGACATTTGTTTTGTCAAATGCAAGCTGTGTCATCATAAAGTAAAAAGAGGGAAAAATGTCAGCAACCTCAATACCACAAATATGTGGAAACATGTGCGGACCAGGCACGCGGTGGAGTTACAGAAACACACTGAAGATGTAGGCCAACCAACAGCGGCAGCTACCACCTCTTCAGCTCGTGTTGCCTCTTCCTCCAGCTCACGCACAGCTGGTTTGGCTTCCTCCCAGAGACCTTGTGTAATTCCACCCACAGCACCACCTTCCCAGTCATCCTCACACTCCCAGTCTACTCTACAGCCATCGGTAGTACAGGCATGGGAGAAAAGGCGGGCATTCTCGGCCAACCACCCCCGAGCACAGGCTCTGAATGCAGGCATTGCCAAACTGTTGTCCCTGGAAATGCTCTCGTTCAGGCTGGTGGAGACTGACAGCTTCCGTGACTTGATGGCATTGGCAGTCCCACAGTACAAGGTGCCCAGCCGCTTTTACTTCAGCAGGCAGGCTGTCCCTGCCCTGCACAGGCATGTTGAGGCAAACATAAAACATGCGCTACTGAACGCCGTCAGTAGCAAGGTCCACCTCACCACCGATGCGTGGACCAGTCAGCATGGACAGGGGCGATATGTTTCCCTCACTGCCCATTGGGTTAATGTTGTTGAGCCAGGTACAGATCGTGCGAGTGGCGCAGGACGTGTCCTGCCCACTCCAAGGATTGCAGGAATCCAGTCTGTACGCATCGACTCCTCCTCTTACACCAGTTCCTCTGATTCCTCTCTGCAGGATCCGTCACAGTCCACCCCCACATGGACCCGTGAACGTTTACCTATGACCGACATGAGCACAGCCGTGGCCAAACGTCAGCAGGCCGTCTTGAAACTAGTTTCATTGGGGCATCGAAGCCACACAGCGCAGGAGCTCTGGAATGCCATAAAGCAGGAGAGCGATGTGTGGTTACTGCCAGCGAATCTCCAGCCAGGCATGGTAGTGTGTGACAATGGCCGAAATCTGGTGGCAGCTTTGGCCCTTGGCAACCTCACTCACATCCCATGTCTGGCACATGTGCTCAATTTGGTTGTGCAGAGTTTTCTGAGGGACTTTCCGGATCTTGATGCCCTGCTGCACAAGGTCCGCCTAGAGTGTGCTCACTTGCGGCGTTCCAGCTTGGCCAGATCCCGCATTGCTGCTCTGCAGCGCCGATTCCGCCTTCCGGAACACCGCATCATATGTGACCTACCTACCCGGTGGAATTCCACGTTACATATGTTGGAGCGGTTGTGTGAGCAGCAGCAAGCAGTTATGGAGTACCAGCTGCATCAGGCGCAAAGAAGTCGCAGTCAGCGCCGATCAGACTTCACAACCACAGAGTGGGCCACTATGAAGGACGTCTGCCAGGTTTTGCGTCCTTTTGATTATTCCACGCGGATGGCAAGTGCAGATGATGCACTAGTCAGCATGACTGTCCCCCTTATCTGCCTGCTTCAGCAAACTTTGCAAGGGTTAAGGGATGATGTGGTGGAAGAGGTGGAGGATGAGGAGTCACCTTTTCCATCAGCTTCTGGAGAGTCAGCGCCACGTGGTTCCTCACAAAGGGGTACGCAGGGGCCAATTTGTGAGGAGGATGAGGAGGAGTCAATGGAGGAGGAAGAGCTCCGTCCAGAGGAGGGAGCGACACAATTGTCCAGTGGTCAGTGTGTACAGCGAGGGTGGGGTGATGACGAGCGGGCAGAGATCATGTCTCAAGCAGGGGACAGCGTTTCTGGGCCAGTTGGCACTCTGCAGCACATGGTGGATTTCATGCTGCAGTGCCTGAGAAACGACCGCCGCATCGACCACATTCTCAACATGCCTGATTATTGGGTGTTCACCCTCCTCGATCCTCGCTACCGGGACAACGTCCAAAACCTCATCCCTGCGTTGACCCGGGAGCGTAAATTGCGGGAGTACCACGACACACTGGTGAATTCCATCATCTTCTCCTGTCCAACTGAGAGGAGTGCTGCTAGTGCTTTACAAAGCAGCTCAGTGCGTCGAGGCAGTGGGGGAGGCTCTGCCCAAAGAGGGAGCAGAAGCAGTGCCTCTGCCCAAGGCAAGCCCAGTATGGCACAACTCTGGCACACTTTTGTGTGCCCGCCCCAAATGTCTACACCATCACCGGCGGCTCCAGTCAGCAGGAGGCAACGGTTCCGTCAGATGGTGACAGACTACATGGCTTGCCCTCTTACTGTACTCCCAGACGGCTCTTCCCCGTTCAAGTTTTGGGTCTCTAAGCTGGATACATGGCCAGAGCTAAGCCAGTATGCATTGGAGGTGCTGGCTTGCCCTGCGGCTAGTGTCTTATCGGAACGTGTCTTTAGTGTCGCAGGTGGTGTACTAACAGACCGTCGCATGCGACTATCCTCCGATAACGTTGACCGGCTTACTTTCCTGAAAATGAACCAGGCCTGGATCTCGCAGGAATTTGCCACTCCTCTGCCTGATTAAGTAATTGGGTGTCATCCAGGTCTCCTGCTGTGTTCATCTTTCTACCACCTGAACTGCTATTCCTGGGCTCCAACACCGCCAGTTGCGGCTCAGAAGTGCAGGCTGCACAGTAAAAACATACGACCCAGTGTTATTGGGTTTCAGTAACGTCAGCTGATCCCCAGCTCTGTAGCCGGCAATGTGTCCTGCGACCGCCACGCTGGCACAACAACCTAAATGTAAGGGAACCTGTCCCCCCCCCCCCCCCGTCGTTTGTTACTGAAAGAGCCATCTTGTGCAGCAGTAATGCTGCACAAGGAAAAGGTAGCTCTTTTTTTTTAGCTCTTTGCACACGCAGAACTTAACACTTATAAAATGTGTTCACTGATACCGTTATACCGTCCCGGAGCTGGGACTTTCCTTCGTAATGTGACGCAGCACAGCCGTCATTCCTACCCCCTTGGTGCCATGCGCTGCCTCCTCAGCGTTGTTTTAAGCTGTCACGGAGCCTGCGCTGTTCTGTTATCCCTTGGGCATGCCCTATTTGCGCTGCCTGTCTTCTGACATAATTTGGTGTCAGGCTGGCTGCGCCTGTGCGGCCGCGGTGCCTGAGATCCCGCCTCGCAGTGTCTTCTGATTGAGTCACACTGCGGGCCTGGGATCCATGGGCATGCGCAGTGCATATCTTCCCCTCGGGCTCTCGCTCATTTCCCTCCGCCTTCTTTAGACTGTGCGCCGTCAGCTGATCCCTAGCATGCCACGGCCGTGACACCGCACAGTCTGAAGAAGAGGGAAGGAGGGGAGTGAGAGTCGAGGTTATGCACTGTGCATGCCCATGGTTCCAAGGCCCGCAGTGGGATTACGTTAGATGAGACTGCGAGGTGGGATCTGGAGCAGCGTGGACGCACAGGCACTGACAGCCTGACACCAAATTATGTCAGAAGACAGGCAGCGCTAATTGGGCATGGCCAAGGGCTAACAGAACAGCGCAGGCTCCGTGACAGCTTAAAACAACGCTGAGGAGGCAGCGCACGGCATCAAGGGGATAGGAATGACAGCTGTGCTGTGTCCCATTACGAAGGAAATTCGCACCTCCGGAACGGTTTAACGGTATAAAGGGACACATTTTTAGTGTTTACTTCGGTGTTTGCAAGGAGCATAATTAAAAGAGCAACCTTTTCCTTTTGCATCCTTAGTGCTGCACAAGATGGCTCTTTCAGCTACAAACGTCTGGGGGGGGGGGGGGTTAAAGGTTTCCTTTCAACTTGCTCCAATCAGGCTTCGGCCTACACTCTGTTCCTCTGCTCCTCCTGCTGTCCCTGGGCTCTAACACCGCCAGTTGGTGCCTGGAAGTGCTGTGTGCACAGTCAACAGTCGCTCCTCTGTTATTGGGGTCCAGTAACGTCAGCTGATCCCCAGCTGTGTGTGCGGCAATACCTCCAATCTGCTCCTCCTGCTGTCCCTGGGCTCTAACACCGCCAGTTGGTGCCTGGAAGTGCTGTGTGCACAGTCAACAGTCGCTCCTCTGTTATTGGGGTTCAGTAACGTCAGCTGATCCCCAGCTGTGTGTGCGGCAATACCTCCAATCTGCTCCTCCTGCTGTCCCTGGGCTCTAACACCGCCAGTTGGTGCCTGGAAGTGCTGTGTGCACAGTCAACAGTCGCTCCTCTGTTATTGGGGTTCAGTAACGTCAGCTGATCCCCAGCTGTGTATCCGGCAATGTGTCATGCGACCGCCACGCTGGCACAACTAAAATGTAAGGGGACCTGTCCCCCCCCCCTAGGCGTTTGTTACTGAAAGAGCCACCATGTGCAGCACTAATACTGCACAAGGGAAAGGTCGCTCTTGAAATTATGCTCCTTGCAAACGCTGAACTACACACTCATGTAATGTGTCCCCTCACACCGTCCAACCGTCCCGGAGGTGGGACTTTCCTTTGTAATGTGACGCAGCACAGCCGTCATTGCTACCCCCTTGGCACCGTGCGCTGCCTCCTTAGCGTTGTTTGATTCCGTCATGGACCCTGCGCTGTTATGTTATCCCTTGGCCATGCACAGTTTGCGCTGCCCGTCCTCTGACATCATTTGTTGTCGTCCTGGCTGCGCCTGTGCGTCCACGCTGCCCGAAATCACACCTCGCAGTGTCGTCTAATGTGATCCCACAGTGGGCCTGGTATCCATGGCCATGCGCAGTGCATATACTAGCCTCTCACTCCCCTTCTTCACGCTTCTTCAGACTAGGCGGCGTCAGCTGATCCCTAATAGCATGCCACGGCCGTGACGCCGCACAGTCTGAAGAAGCAGGAAGGAGGTGAGTGAGAGGCGATGATATGCACTGCGCATGCCCATGGATCCCTGGCCCGCAGTGGGACTACATTAGATGACACTGCAAGGTTGGATCTCGGGCAGCTTGGACGCACAGGCACTGCCAGCCTGACACCTACATGATGTCAGAAGACGGGCACCGCTAACTGTGCATGGCCAAGGGATAACATTACAGCGCGGGCTCCGTGACAGAACCAAACAACGTTGAGGAGGTGGCGCCCGGCACCAGGGGGGTTGGAATGACGGCTGTGCTGTGTCACATTACAAAGGAAAGTCCCACTTCCGGGATGGTTTGACGGTGTGAGGGGACACATTATATGAGTGTGTACTTCAGCGTTTGCAAGGAGCATAATTTTCGGAGCCACCATTTTCCATGTGCAGTATTACTGCTGTACAAGATGGCTCTTTCAGCAACAAATGCCTGGGGGGGGGGGGGTTAAAGGTTCCCTTTCAACTTGCTCCACTGCAGGCTTCGGCCTACACTCTGCTCCTCTTTGATTCCCTGGGTTTCAACACTGTCAGTTGCCACCTGGAAGTGTTGTCTACACAGAAAAAACACTAGGTGATGTGTCAGTGGGGTTCAGCACCGCCAGCTGTTCCCCTGCTGTGTAGTCGGCAACGTGTCCAGCACAAGCCACGCTGGCACAACAGAACAAAAGCTGCCACCAGTGCAGGCTTCGGCCTACACTCTGCTCCTCTCCTCCTCCTGCTGACCCTGGGCTCAAACACCGCTAGTTTTTGCCTGGAAGTGCTAGCTGCACAGAGAAAAACACCAGCCAATGTGTTAGTGGGGTTCAGCAACGCCAGCTGTTCCCCTGCTGTGTAGCCGGCAACGTGACCTGCAAACGCCATGCAGGCACAGGAACTGAAATTAAAGGGAACCTGGCCCCACCCCCCCAGGTGTTTCTATGTATAACAGCCACCTAGTACAGCAGTACTGCTGCATTTGTACAAGGTGGCTGACTTTTTCTCCTTGCCCACGTGGAACTCAACACGTACAAAATGTGTCTCATTGAGACCATTCCACTGTCCCTGAGGTGTGACTTTCCTTTGTAATGATACGCAGCACCCCCCTTGGTAGCGTTTCCCGTCTTTTGTCATCATGGTTAGCTGGCTGCGCCTGTGCATCCGCCCTGCTAGAAACAACGCCCCTCGTTGTCATATTTATTTTGTCAGCGAGGGTGTGGTTTATGGGCACGAGCAGTGCATATGTTCGCCTGTCTTAACTCATCTCCTTCCGCCTTCTTCAGACTGTGCGGCCTCCTGGCCGTGGTAGGCGATAAGGGATCAGCTGAGGCCGCCCAGTCTGGAGCAGGTGTAAGGACATGTGTAAGCGGCAAACCTATTTACTGCACAAGGCCACGAATCCCAGCCACGCAGTGTGATTTTTTGAAAACACACTGTGGGTCTGGGATTCATGTCCATCGCTAACCGCAACGGCCGACATGAAATGAGGTCAGAAGACAGGAAGCGCTCACAGCGCATGGCCAAGGGATCACAATAGCGCAGACTCCTGTACAGCAAATAACAACGCTCAGGAATCTGCGCCCAGTACCTAGGTGCAAATTTTGACACCTGTGCTGCGTCTCGTTAAAAAGACAAGTCACGCCTCCACAACTGTTTGACAGTATAATGGGCTAAATAGTGTACGTGTTTTAGTCAGCGTGTGCAAGGAGCAAAACAAATAGAGCAACCTTTTACTTGTGCAGCATTAATGCTGCACAAGGTGTGGCTCTTGTACCTTGCAACACCTGAGGGGGGTTAAAGGTAACCTTTGAAATTGGTTCAACTAGGCTTCGGCCTACACTCTGCTCCTCTCCTGCTGACCCTGGGCTCAAACACCGCTAGTTTTTGCCCGGAACTGCTAGCTGCACAGAGAAAAACACCAGCCAATGTGTTAGTGGGGTTCAGCAACGCCAGCTGTTCCCCTGCTGTGTAGTCGGCAACGTGTCCAGCACAAGCCACGCTGGCACAACAGAACAAAAGCTGCCACCAGTGCAGGCTTCGGCCTACACTTTGCTCCTCTCCTCCTCCTGCTGACCCTGGGCTCAAACAATGCCAGTTTCTGCCCGGACATGCTAGCTGCACAGAGAAAAACACCAGCCAATGTGTTAGTGGGGTTCAGCACCGCCAGCTGTTCCTCTGCTGTGTAGTCGGCATCGTGTCCAGCACAAGCCACGCTGGCACAACTGACCAAAAGCTGCCACCAGTGCAGGCTTCGGCCTACACTTTGCTCCTCTCCTCCTCCTGCTGACCCTGGGCTCAAACAACGCCAGTTTCTGCCCGGACATGCTAGCTGCACAGAGAAAAACACCAGCCAATGTGTTAGTGGGGTTCAGCACCGCCAGCTGTTCCCCTGCTGTGTAGCTGGCAACGTGTCCTGCAAACGCCACGCAGGCACATGAACTGAAATTGAAGGGAGCCTGCCCCCCACCCCCCCAGGTGTTTCTATGTATAACAGCCACCTTGTACAGCAGTACTGCTGCATTTGTACAAGGTGGCTGACTTTTTCTCCTTGCACACGTGGAACTCAACAAGTACAAAATGTGTCTCATTACAGACCATTACAATGTCCCTGAGGTGTGACTTTCCTTTTTAATGACACGCAGCACCCCCATTGTTAGCGCTGCCCGTCTCCTCACATCATTGGTTGGCTGGCTGTGCCTGTGCGTCCCCCCTGCCCGACACAACGCCCCCCGTTGTCTCATATATTTTGACTGCGAGGGTGTGATTGATGGGCACGAGCAGTGCATATGTTCCCCTGTCTTCACTCCCCTCCTTCCGCCTTCTTCTGACTGTGCGGCCTCATGGCCGCGGCATGCGATAAGGGATCAGCTGAGGCCGCCCAGTCTGAAGCAGGTGTAAGGACATGTGTGAGCGGCGAACATATTTACTGCACAAGGCCACGAATCCCAGCACCGCAGTGTGACTTTAGGAAAAGCCACTGTGGGTCTGGGATTTATGGCCATCGTTAACCGCACCGGCCAACATGAAATGAGGTCATGAGACGGCCTGCACTAACAGGGTATTGCCAAGGGATAACACAAGAGCGCAGTTTCCTGTACTGCAAATAACAACGGTAAGGAATCTGCGCACAGCACCTAGGTGTAAATATGTACACCTGTGCTGCGTCTCCTTAAAAAGACTAGTAGTCACGCCTCCACTACTGTTTGACAGTATAATGGGCTAAATAGTGTACGTGTTTAATTCGGCGTGTGCAAGGAGCAAAATTAAATAGAGCAACCTTTGACTTGTGCATCATTAATGCTGTTCAAGGTGTGGCTCTTGTACCTTGCAACACCTGAGGGGGGGGTTAAAGGTAACCTTTGAAATTGGTTCAACTAGGCTTCGGCCTACACTCTGCTCCTCTACTCCTCCTGCTGACCGTGGGCTCAAACACCGCTAGTTTTTGCCCGGAAATGCTAGCTGCACAGAGAAAAACACCAGCCAATGTGTTAGTGGGGTTCAGCACCGCCAGCTGTTCCCCCGCTGTGTAGCCGGCATCGTGTCCAGCACAAGCCACGCTGGCACAACCGACCAAAAGCTGCCACCAGTGCAGGCTTCGGCCTACACTTTGCTCCTCTCCTCCTCCTCCTGCTGACCCTGGGCTCTAACACCGCTAGTTTTTGCCCGGACATGCAATCTGCACAGAGAAAAACACCAGTCAATGTGTCAGTGGGGTTCAGCAACGCCAGCTGTTCCCCTGCTGTGTAGCTTGCAACGTGACCTGCAAACGCCACGCTGGCACAACAGAACAAAAGCTGCCACCAGTGCAGGCTTCGGCCTACACTCTGCTCCTCTCCTCCTCCTGCTGACCCTGGGCTCAAACACCGCTAGTTTTTGCCTGGAAGTGCTAGCTGCACAGAGAAAAACACCAGCCAATGTGTTAGTGGGGTTCAGCAACGCCAGCTGTTCCCCTGCTGTGTAGCCGGCAACGTGACCTGCAAACGCCATGCAGGCACAGGAACTGAAATTAAAGGGAACCTGGCCCCACCCCCCCAGGTGTTTCTATGTATAACAGCCACCTAGTACAGCAGTACTGCTGCATTTGTACAAGGTGGCTGACTTTTTCTCCTTGCCCACGTGGAACTCAACACGTACAAAATGTGTCTCATTGAGACCATTCCACTGTCCCTGAGGTGTGACTTTCCTTTGTAATGATACGCAGCACCCCCCTTGGTAGCGTTTCCCGTCTTTTGTCATCATGGTTAGCTGGCTGCGCCTGTGCATCCGCCCTGCTAGAAACAACGCCCCTCGTTGTCATATTTATTTTGTCAGCGAGGGTGTGGTTTATGGGCACGAGCAGTGCATATGTTCGCCTGTCTTAACTCATCTCCTTCCGCCTTCTTCAGACTGTGCGGCCTCCTGGCCGTGGTAGGCGATAAGGGATCAGCTGAGGCCGCCCAGTCTGGAGCAGGTGTAAGGACATGTGTAAGCGGCAAACCTATTTACTGCACAAGGCCACGAATCCCAGCCACGCAGTGTGATTTTTTGAAAACACACTGTGGGTCTGGGATTCATGTCCATCGCTAACCGCAACGGCCGACATGAAATGAGGTCAGAAGACAGGAAGCGCTCACAGCGCATGGCCAAGGGATCACAATAGCGCAGACTCCTGTACAGCAAATAACAACGCTCAGGAATCTGCGCCCAGTACCTAGGTGCAAATTTTGACACCTGTGCTGCGTCTCGTTAAAAAGACAAGTCACGCCTCCACAACTGTTTGACAGTATAATGGGCTAAATAGTGTACGTGTTTTAGTCAGCGTGTGCAAGGAGCAAAACAAATAGAGCAACCTTTTACTTGTGCAGCATTAATGCTGCACAAGGTGTGGCTCTTGTACCTTGCAACACCTGAGGGGGGTTAAAGGTAACCTTTGAAATTGGTTCAACTAGGCTTCGGCCTACACTCTGCTCCTCTCCTGCTGACCCTGGGCTCAAACACCGCTAGTTTTTGCCCGGAACTGCTAGCTGCACAGAGAAAAACACCAGCCAATGTGTTAGTGGGGTTCAGCAACGCCAGCTGTTCCCCTGCTGTGTAGTCGGCAACGTGTCCAGCACAAGCCACGCTGGCACAACAGAACAAAAGCTGCCACCAGTGCAGGCTTCGGCCTACACTTTGCTCCTCTCCTCCTCCTGCTGACCCTGGGCTCAAACAATGCCAGTTTCTGCCCGGACATGCTAGCTGCACAGAGAAAAACACCAGCCAATGTGTTAGTGGGGTTCAGCACCGCCAGCTGTTCCTCTGCTGTGTAGTCGGCATCGTGTCCAGCACAAGCCACGCTGGCACAACTGACCAAAAGCTGCCACCAGTGCAGGCTTCGGCCTACACTTTGCTCCTCTCCTCCTCCTGCTGACCCTGGGCTCAAACAACGCCAGTTTCTGCCCGGACATGCTAGCTGCACAGAGAAAAACACCAGCCAATGTGTTAGTGGGGTTCAGCACCGCCAGCTGTTCCCCTGCTGTGTAGCTGGCAACGTGTCCTGCAAACGCCACGCAGGCACATGAACTGAAATTGAAGGGAGCCTGCCCCCCACCCCCCCAGGTGTTTCTATGTATAACAGCCACCTTGTACAGCAGTACTGCTGCATTTGTACAAGGTGGCTGACTTTTTCTCCTTGCACACGTGGAACTCAACAAGTACAAAATGTGTCTCATTACAGACCATTACAATGTCCCTGAGGTGTGACTTTCCTTTTTAATGACACGCAGCACCCCCATTGTTAGCGCTGCCCGTCTCCTCACATCATTGGTTGGCTGGCTGTGCCTGTGCGTCCCCCCTGCCCGACACAACGCCCCCCGTTGTCTCATATATTTTGACTGCGAGGGTGTGATTGATGGGCACGAGCAGTGCATATGTTCCCCTGTCTTCACTCCCCTCCTTCCGCCTTCTTCTGACTGTGCGGCCTCATGGCCGCGGCATGCGATAAGGGATCAGCTGAGGCCGCCCAGTCTGAAGCAGGTGTAAGGACATGTGTGAGCGGCGAACATATTTACTGCACAAGGCCACGAATCCCAGCACCGCAGTGTGACTTTAGGAAAAGCCACTGTGGGTCTGGGATTTATGGCCATCGTTAACCGCACCGGCCAACATGAAATGAGGTCATGAGACGGCCTGCACTAACAGGGTATTGCCAAGGGATAACACAAGAGCGCAGTTTCCTGTACTGCAAATAACAACGGTAAGGAATCTGCGCACAGCACCTAGGTGTAAATTTGTACACCTGTGCTGCGTCTCCTTAAAAAGACTAGTAGTCACGCCTCCACTACTGTTTGACAGTATAATGGGCTAAATAGTGTACGTGTTTAATTCGGCGTGTGCAAGGAGCAAAATTAAATAGAGCAACCTTTGACTTGTGCATCATTAATGCTGTTCAAGGTGTGGCTCTTGTACCTTGCAACACCTGAGGGGGGGGTTAAAGGTAACCTTTGAAATTGGTTCAACTAGGCTTCGGCCTACACTCTGCTCCTCTACTCCTCCTGCTGACCGTGGGCTCAAACACCGCTAGTTTTTGCCCGGAAATGCTAGCTGCACAGAGAAAAACACCAGCCAATGTGTTAGTGGGGTTCAGCACCGCCAGCTGTTCCCCCGCTGTGTAGCCGGCATCGTGTCCAGCACAAGCCACGCTGGCACAACCGACCAAAAGCTGCCACCAGTGCAGGCTTCGGCCTACACTTTGCTCCTCTCCTCCTCCTCCTGCTGACCCTGGGCTCTAACACCGCTAGTTTTTGCCCGGACATGCAATCTGCACAGAGAAAAACACCAGTCAATGTGTCAGTGGGGTTCAGCAACGCCAGCTGTTCCCCTGCTGTGTAGCTTGCAACGTGACCTGCAAACGCCACGCAGGCACATGAACTGAAATTGAAGGGAGCCTGCCCCCCACCCACAGGTGTTTCTATGTATAACAGCCAACTTATACAGCAGTACTGCTGCATTTGTACAAGGTGGCTGACTTTTTCTCCTTGCCCACGTGGAACTCAACACGTACAAAATGTGTCTCATTAGAGACCATTACAATGTCCCTGAGGTGTGACTTTCCTTTGTAATGACACGCAGCACAACCCTTGTTAGCGCTGCCCGTCTTTTGACATCATTGGTTAGCTGGCTGCGCCTGTGCATCTCCCCTGCTCGAAACAACGCCCCTCGGTGTCTTATTTTTTTGGACAGCGAGGGTGTGATTGATGGGCATGTGCAGTGCATATGTTTGCCTGTGTTCACTCATCTCCTTCCGCCTTCTTCAGACTGGGTGTCCTCATGGCCGCGGCAGGCGATAAGGGATCAGATGAGGCCGCCCAGTCTGAAGCAGGTGTAAGGACATGTGTGAGCGGCAAACATATTTAGTGCACCAGGGCACGAATCCCAGCACCGCAGTGTGATTTTTAAAAAACACACTGTGGGTCTGGGATTCATGTCCATCGCTAACCGCAACGGCCAACATGAAATGAGGTCATAAGACAGGAAGCGCTCACAGCGCATGGCCAAAGGATCACAAGAGCACAGACTCCTGTACAGCAACTAACAACGCTCAGGAAGCTGCGCCCATGCAAAAAGGTGTTGTTTTCGACACCTGTGCTGCTTTTCTTTAAAAAGACAAGTCACGCCTCCACTACTGTTTAACAGTATAATGGGCTAAATAGTCTACGTGTTGCATTCAGCTTGTGCAAGTAGACAAATTAATAGAGCAACCTTTTACTTGTGCAGCATTAATGCTGCAGAAGGAGTGGCTCTTGTACTTTGTAACACCTGAGGGGGGGTTAAAGGTAACCTTTGAAATTGGTTCAACTAGGCTTCGGCCTACACTCTGCTCCTCTCCTCCTCCTGCTGACCCTGGGCTCTAACAACGCTAGTTTTTGCCCGGAAATGCTAGCTGCACAGAGAAAAACACCAGCCAATGTGTTAGTGGGGTTCAGCACCGCCAGCTGTTCCCCCGCTGTGTAGCCGGCATCGTGTCCAGCACAAGCCACGCTGGCACAACCGACCAAAAGCTGCCACCAGTGCAGGCTTCGGCCTACACTTTGCTCCTCTCCTCCTCCTCCTGCTGACCCTGGGCTCAAACACCGCTAGTTTTTGCCCGGAAATGCTAGCTGCACAGAGAAAAACACCAGCCAATGTGTTAGTGGGGTTCAGCACTGCCAGCTGTTCCCCTGCTGTGCAGCTTGCAACGTGACCTGCAAACGCCACGCAGGCACATGAACTGAAATTGAAGGGAGCCTGGCCCCCACCCCCAGGTGTTTCTATGTATAACAGCCACCTTGTACAGCAGTACTGCTGCATTTGTACAAGGTGGCTGATGTTTTCTCCTTGCCCACGTGGAACTCAACACGTACAAAATGTGTCTCTTTGAGACCATTCCACTGTCCCTGAGGTGTGACTTTCCTTTCTAATGATACGCAGCACCCCCCTTGGTAGCGCTTCCCGTCTTCTGACATCATTGGTTGGCTACTTGCGCCTGTTCGTCCGCCCTGCCTGAATAAAATGCTCCTCGTTGTCTTAATTATTTTGACTGCGAGGGTGTGATTGATGGGCACGAGCAGTGCATATCTTCGCCTGTCTTAACTCATCTCCTTCCGCCTTCTTCAGACTGTGCAGCCTCATGGCCGCGGCATGCAAGAAGGGATCAGCAGAGGCCGCCCAGTCTGAAGCAGGTGTAAGGACGTGTGTGAGCGGCCAAAATATTTACTGTTCAAGGCCACGAATCCCAGCACCGCAGTGTGGCTTTATGAAAAGACACTGTGGGTCTGGGATTTATGGCCATCGTTAACCGCACCGGCCAACATGAAATGATGTCATAAGATGGGCAGCGCTAACAGGGCATTGCCAAGGGATAACACAAGAGCGCAGACTCCTGTACAGCAAATAACAACGCTCAGGAAGCTGCGCCAAGCACCAAGGCGTTATTTTGGACACCTGTGCTGCGTCTCATCAAAAAACCAAGTCACGCATCCACTACAGTTTGACTGTAGAATGGGGTAAATTGTGTATGTCTTTCATTCAGCGTGTGCAAGTAGACAAATTAATAGAGCAACCTTTCACTTGTGCAGCATTAATACTGCACAAGGTGTGTCTCTTGTACTTTGTAACACCTGAGGGGGGGGTTAAAGGTTTCCTTTGAAATTGGTTCAACTAGGCTTCGGCCTACACTCTGCTCCTCTCCTCCTCCTCCTGCTTCAACACGGGCTCTAACATCGCTAGTTTTTGCCCGCAAGTGCTAGCTGCACAGAGAAAAACACACGCCATTGTGTTAGTGGGGTTCAGCAACGCCAGCTGTTCCCCCAGTGTGTAGCCGGCAAAGTGTCCTGCAAACGCAACGCAGACACAAAGCTGCCTCCAGTGCAGGCTTCGGCCTACACTCATCTCCCCCTGCTTACCCTTTGCTCCAACACCGCTAGTTGGGGCTCTAGGAAGACAATCTTTAATAGGCAAGGCAACGCATCCGGGTTCCAGCACCGCCAGCTGGTTCTCGGCAGTGTTCTTGTCACAGGTACTCCCTCGTGCCAAGCCTGGTTTCAGCACCGTCAGCTGTTTCCGGGTTGTGTCAACTTCACTGAGACGCCTATGCTTGCCCCGTCGTGTTGCGGTCGGGTTAGCCAACTCCAGGGTGCCTCCAGTTTAGGAGCTTCCTATGTGGGCTGCGTGAACTGGTAGTCAAGGCTGGTTCTGTAGTGCCAGTAGGCCCAGCTCCCCCTGTAGGACTGTTGGGGTTCGGTAACTGCGGCTGCCTCGCGGCCTAGCTGTTCTCTCCTCTCTTGTGGACCTTCGGGTCCACCACCTGGTTCCAGCACCGTCAGCTGGTTCCGGGCCGAGCCTTTGGCTTAGGTGCCTCCTCCTGGGTATCCGAGTTCCGCCAACGCCAGGCGGTCCTTGGTAGTGCTTTTAAGCGCGGGCACCTACAGCTTAGTAACCGGGTTCCAGCACCGTCAGCTGGTCCTCGGTCGTGCCATTGGCTCTTGCACACTGGGGCAACGCATCCGGGTTCCAGCACCGCCAGCTGGTTCTCGGCAGTGTTCTTGTCACAGGTACTCCCTCGTGCCAAGCCTGGTTTCAGCACCGTCAGCTGTTTCCGGGTTGTGTCAACTTCACTGAGACGCCTATGCTTGCCCCGTTGTGGTGCGGTCGAGTTAGCCAACTCCAGGGTGCCTCCAGTTTAGGAGCTTCCTATGTGGGCTGCGTGAACTGGTAGTCAAGGCTGGTTCTGTAGTGCCAGTAGGCCCAGCTCCCCCTGTAGGACTGTTGGGGTTCGGTAACTGCGGCTGCCTCGCGGCCTAGCTGTTCTCTCCTCTCCTGTGGGCCTTGGGGTCCACCACCTGGTTCCAGCACCGTCAGCTGGTTCCGGGCCGAGCCTTTGGCTTAGGTGCCTCCTCCTGGGTATCCAAGTTCCGCCAACATCAGGCGGTCCTTGGTAGTGCTTTTAAGCGCGGGCACCTACAGCTTAGTAACCGGGTTCCAGCACCGTCAGCTAGTCCTCGGTCGTGCCATTGGCTCTTGCACACTGGGGCAACGCATCCGGGTTCCAGCACCGCCAGCTGGTTCTCGGCAGTGTTTTTGTCACAGGTACTCCCTCGTGCCAAACCTGGTTTCAGCACCGTCAGCTGTTTCCGGGTTGTGTCAAGCTCACTGAGACACCTATGCTTGCCTCGTCGTGGTGCGGTCGGGTTAGCCAACTCCAGGGTGCCTCCAGTTTAGGAGCTTCCTATGTGGGCTGCGTGAACTGGTAGTCAAGGCTGGTTCTGTAGTGCCAGTAGGCCCAGCTCCCCCTGTAGGACTGTTGGGGTTCGGTAACTGCGGCTGCCTCGCGGCCTAGCTGTTCTCTCCTCTCCTGTGGACCTTCGGGTCCACCACCTGGTTCCAGCACCGTCAGCTGGTTCCGGGCCGAGCCTTTGGCTTAGGTGCCTCCTCCTGGGTATCCGAGTTCCGCCAACGCCAGGCGGTCCTTGGTAGTGCTTTTAAGCGCGGGCACCTACAGCTTAGTAACCGGGTTCCAGCACCGTCAGCTGGTCCTCGGTCGTGCCATTGGCTTTTGCACACTGGGGCAACGCATCCGGGTTCCAGCACCGCCAGCTGGTTCTCGGCAGTGTCTTTTGCTCTTGTACCTTCTGCTCCCCATCCTGATTCCAGTAACGTCAGCTGGTTCCGGGCAGAGCCTTTGGCTTAGGTGCCTCCTTCTGGGTATCCAAGTTCCACCAACGTCAGGTGGTCCTTGGTAGTGCTTTCAGGCACGGGTACCTCCTGCTTAGTAACCGGGTTCCAGTAACGTCAGCTGGTCCTCGGTAGTTCCATTGGCTCTTGGACCTTCGGCTACCCATCCGGGTTCCAGTACCGTCAGCTGGTTCTCGGCAGTGTCTTTTGCTCTTGTACCTTCTGCTCCCCATCCTGGTTCCAGTAACGTCAGCTGGTTCCGGGCAGAGCCTTTGGCTTAGGTGCCTCCTTCTGGGTATCCGAGTTCCGCCAATGTCAGGCGGTCCTTGGTAGTGCTTTTTAGCACGGGTACCTCCTGCTTAGTAACCGGGTTCCAGTAACATCAGCTGGTCCTCGGTAGTTCCATAGGCTCTTGAACCTTCGGGTAGCCATCCGAGTTCCAGTTCCATCAGCTGGTTCTTGGCATTTTCTCAGCCTTCTTGTACCTTCTGCTACATTTCCAAGTTTAAGACCCTAAAGTCGACGACCCGGAAGACCACCCCGATGACGACGACGACGACGACCCGGAAGACCACCCCGATGACGACGACGACGACGGCGGAGACGACGGCGGAGACGACGACGGAGACGACGACGGCGGAGACGACGACGGCGGAGATGACGACACTGAAGACGACGACCCTGGAGACGACGACATGGAAGACCGAGAAGCAGAAGAACAAGAGGCTGCAGAACAAAGAGCAGAAGAACATTAAGCATAACACTTAATATCAGAGCAAAAGATATTATCTAAATTATATGCAGAAGAAGACTAAGCAGTGTATGGGGGTGAGTCCGTTCCTCCTCGTGGTGCCCCTGGATAAAGCCTGATGCTGCAGGCCAAACTGAACGCGGACAAATGTAACTTTTGTGACTGGCAGAACGGAAGGTGTAATCTTCCAACTTTTATAGATAACAACTACGGGAATGCCTGTCACAAATGAGAATATGATGAAGTAGAATAGGAAGAATAATAACAGTGGAATAAAAAGAATATGTAGAATAGGAAGAATAATAATAGTTGAAGAAAATGAATATGAAGAATGTAATAAAAAAAAAAAAATAGGTAGAAGATGAAGAAGAAGATGAATAAGGTGAAGAAGTTGATGTCAAAGATGCTGATGATGATGAAGATGAAAGTGTGGGAAAAGGAAAAAAAAGAAGGGGAAGGTCGTGGAATAGTGAAACATCAATATCTGCCAAAATAAAAAAAAATTTACATAGTCAATATCTTTTTCAATCCGAACGTCTTTAAAAAAAAAAAAAATCATGCTATTCTATTTGATTGGACTAATCCTCATTGCCTTTAATGTCTCCGCCACCTCCCCCATACATCCTACATTATTCTTAGTTGTTTTCCTTCATGTAGAATGAACCTACAAGGAAAGAAAGGGTTTATTTTAATTCCGATATTTTGGTCCCATTGACTTGCATTGGGATCGGGTATCGGTATCGGCGATATCCGATATTTTTTGAATATCGGCCGATCCAAACCGATACCGATACTTTCCGATATCGGAAGGTATCGCTCAACACTACTGGGCATCCAAATTAGACACCTGGCCAGAACTGGCCGAATATGCATTGCAGGAGCTTGCTTGCCCGGCAGCTAGTGTCCTATCAGAAAGAGTATTCAGTGCTGCAGGTTCAATATTAACCAAAAAAAGGACTCGTCTGGCTACCCAAAATGTTGATGATCTAACCTTCATTAAAATGAACCACAACTGGATTTCGAATTCTTTTGCCCCACCTTGCCCGGCCGACACCTAGCTTTCCTATGAAAAGGTCTTGCCTGTGGACTACTCTGAATGACTTTACCAATCTCGTAATTTGCAGCAGCTGATTGTCCAGCATACGACATGTTTACACCTCCCTAAATGGCCAAACTCCCCACACGGGGCCATGGTATCGCCACTTGGCGCAAGCACCCGTGAGAGTGCTGTTTGTCTGAAGAGGTAGGTGCGCCCGCTTTTGGTCGACGGCACTGCCACTGGGTCCCTCATAGTACAATAAAGTGTCTCTGGCGGTGGTGGTGCGCACCCAACGTCAGACACACTGTTGTAACATGAGGGGCCCTGGGCCTGTACCGCCGGCCACAAGAGAGTTCCCCCACCCCCAGCTCAAACATTGCTCTACCACTTGCACAATTATCTCTCACAGTTCCACCAATGTTTAGTCTATGCGCTGACATCCTTAAATTCCTGCCACTGACAATACCATTGTGTTGACATGTATGATGGTACTTAACATAGTCAGGGGCAGTGTCCTATATTTACCCAAGTAAATACTTTGCGCCAAATTACTAGGTCTGAAACTACGCAGAGGAGCCCACCCCTGTACCTAGTGATTGCACCATTTTGTGTATTCGTTTTGTTGTAATGCGAGACATTAACATGTATTTATTGTTTGGGACTACTAACTGGCAGACACTCATTACAATCGGCCTCCGCTGACAACACCAATGCTGCCTGTGTACCCCTGCAAGAGAATTCCAAGTGTCTACAGCCAAATTTTATTATGTTAGGCCTACTACGCCTGTCTGCGGTCCTTCCTTCCACTAGGCCTCCACTGACCAGACCACTGTTGCCCGTGTACCCCTGGAACCAATTTTAAAGTGCCTACAGCCATATTTTATTATGTTAGGCCTTCAAAGCCTGTCTGCGGTCCCTCCTTCCACTAGGCCTCCACTGACCAGACCACTGCTGCCCGTGTACCCCTGGAACCAATTTTAAAGTGCCTACAGCCATATTTTATTATGTTAGGCCTACTACGCCTGTCTGCGGTCCCTCCTTCCACTAGTCCTCCAGTGACCTGTCTACTGCTGTCCGTGTACCCCTGGAACCAATTTTAAAGTGCCTACAGCCCAATTTTATTATGTTAGGCCTACTACGCCTGTCTGCGGTCCCTCCTTCCACTAGTCCTCCAGTGACCTGTCTGCTGCTGCCCGTGTACCCCTGGAACCAATTTTAAAGTGCCTACAGCCATATTTTATTATGTTAGGCCTACTACGCCTGTCTGCGGTCCCTACTTCCACTAGTCCTCCAGTGACCTGTCTACTGCTGCCCGTGTACCCCTGGAGCAAATTATAAAGTGCCTACAGCCCAATTTTATTATGTTAGGCCTTCGAAGCCTGTCTGCGGTCCCTCCTTCCACTAGTCCTCCACTGACCAGACCACTGCTGCCCGTGTACCCCTGGAACCAATTTTAAAGTGCCTACAGCCATATTTTATTATGTTAGGCCTACTACGCCTGTCTGCGGTCCCTCCTTCCACTAGGCCTCCACTGACCAGACCACTGCTGCCCGTGTACCCCTGGAACCAATTTTAAAGTTCCTACAGCCATATTTGATTATGTTAGGCCTACTGCGCCTGTCTGCGGTCCTTCCTTCCACTAGTCCTCCAGTGACCTGTCTTCTGCTGCCCGTGTACCGCTGGAACCAATTTTAAAGTGCCTACAGCCTAATTTTGTTATGTTAGGCCTACTACGCCTGTCTGCGGTCCCTCCTTCCAATACTCCTCCACTGACCACACCACTGCTGCCCGTGGACCCCTGGAACCTATTTTTAATTGCATAGAGCCTCCTTTTTTTAATAGTAGGCATACAAAGTCTGTCTGCGGTCCAAATTGAAATTGTCCTCCACTGACCAGACCAATGCTGCCTGTGTACCCCTGTAACCTTTTTTAAACTGCATTGAGCCACATTTTTGGTTTAATAAGTAAATAGTTAAATAAATAAGGCAGCACACTGCAGCGCTAGAACATACAAACTTGAAATACGAAATTTGAACTGCATTACTGCACTAGAAATATGAAAATGAGAGCGTTTAGCGCATAAAAATGGCCAATTTTATGTGTACCTGGTAGCCACTTTACGGCATCTCTCTAATACCAGGTCCTACGCTTGCCCTACCTCGCTGAGAATAAACGTCTCCATCTAAATGGGTACATGTGAAACCTCTTCCTAGACTAAAATTCTCTCTCTCTATGGAGATGTATTGGACCTGCTGTAATTAAAACACCTGTGGCTGTTTTTGAAATACATTTTTGGTTTAAGGCCTACTACCTGTGTCTGTCTGCGCCACTCAATACAGCTGTCCTCCTTTGAAAAAAGCTGAGCGTCAATAGTCTGGTTTTCAGCCTCTAGGAATTTGAAAACTGCATTGGGGCTACTACTTCGGTAGGGCCTACTAACGGTGTCTGCCGCTCCAAGGTGTTCCCCAGGTTTCCTCGCCATTGCTTCAATCTTCTGACTCTCGTTTAGTAGTTGTTGAAAACTACACTGCATTAGGCCTACAAATTGGGTATGGGGTGTAGAGACGGTGTGTTCCACTTCAAGGTGTTCCCCAGGTTTCCTCTCCATTGCTTCGATCTTCTGACTCTCGTTTAGTAGTTGTTGAAAACTACACTGCATTAGGCCTACAAATTGGGTATGGGGTGTAGAGACGGTGTGTTCCACTCCAAGGTGTTCCCCAGGTTTCCTCTCCATTGCTTCGATCTTCTGACTCTCGTTTAGTAGTTGTTGAAAACTACACTGCATTAGGCCTACAAATTGGGTATGGGGTGTAGAGACGGTGTGATCCACTCCAAGGTGTTCCCCAGGTTTCCTCTCCAGTCTCCATTTCTTCGATCTTCTGGCACTACTTTAGTAGTTGTTGAAAACAACACTGCATTAGGCCTACTAATTGGGTATGGGGTGTAGAGACGGTGTGTTCCACTCCAAGGTGTTCCCCAGGTTTCGTCTCCATTGCTTCGATCTTCTGGCTCTTCTTAAGTAGTTGTTGAAAACAACACTGCATTAGGCCTACTAGTTGGGTTGGGGCCTTCTATCTGTGTCTGCCGCTCCTTGCTGTTCTCCTACAGTGAACAAAGCTGTGCCGCCGGTTTACTACTGTTGCCAATTTTGAACTGCATTTAGAATACTTACTGATTTGGGCCTACTCTCTGTGTCAGCCTCTCATTCCAGTTGTCCTCCACTGAACAAAGCAATGCCCCCTGGTTAGTCCTGTTACCAATTTTGAACTGCATTTAGCCCACTTTATTCTTTGGGCCCATATCTGTTTCCCCCTCACCCTGCCCATTGCCCAGCCAGTGATAGATGAGTCTGCTGGTACATTGACCCATAACGCAACATTCCCCGTGCACGCTACACTGCAAGATTGTGACCCTGCTGAAAGTCAGGTCCCCCTTCCCGCATACCATACCACATTACACGGGGACAAAGAGGAAGGTGCAGATGAAGGTGCAGGTTCCTTCATCAGGTGGGGGGAGGAATACTCGTTGGCGACGTCACTGGCACAGGGCCTCTCATAGTACGCAAAAGTGTTGCTGCCGGTGGGAGGCGCCCCCGCCGTGCAATCACACCGCTGTACTTTGAGGGGCCCTGTGCCAGTGCCAATGCCAACGAGTGGGCCCCCCCTGCTTGCTCAGGATCACAGCACTTGCAAAGTTGAAATACTTACCTCTCCCTGCTCCACTGCCGTGACGTGGTCCAGATTTCCTGGGCCCACTAAATACTTGAACCAGCCCTACCCCCCACAACTTTAGCCAAATGACCCCCAATTTCCAATGCCTTACTATTATTATAAGATAAATTAAGATTGACAAGCTTCAGTAACAAGAATGGATGTTTTTGCCATTAAAATGGGCACTGTACATGTTTTCCTGGCCTCCACTCACTGCCGACTATGCTCCCCCATTGACTTGCATTGGGTTTCGTGTTTCGGTCGATCCCCGACTTTTCGCGATAATCGGCCGATTCCACTCGACTCGACTGTTGAGATAGTCGTGTTTCGCGAAACCCGACTCGACCCTAAATGACTAATAGTCGCTCAACCCTACTGTAGAGCTGAAAAAATGTTTTCTTTTTTTTTCTAAATTTTGCCTTTTTGATGAGGAGATATTAACAATAAAAGTATTGACAGCTAATGAATTAACTTGTGGGTGATAACAGACACATACAGGAAAAAAAAAGTACACCATCCCCCAGTGACAAGTATTTAATAATACCCACTTGGATATAAAGTTAACTCATTAGGTGCCTGATACTTTGAAATCTAATGTCTCTGCATCGGAGAAACTAAATTAAAAAAAATAAAAAAGTTTTAGCCTACTCCGCAGCCACTATTATGTTGTTTGTCCAGTTCATCATGAAAAATTTGGTGAAAGATCCTCTTTAATGAATGAAGGTCCATACTCTTTCAACAGAAAAAATAATGGATTTAAAACTTTTCTACATGAATATGACCTTTGTTTGCTCTGTATATTTTTTGGGCAAAACTTGTATTGGTATAGGAAAGAAGAAAATAATTTTTTAAATAAACAGGAACTTTGACTTCCATCTGTTGGGCCTTCTCGGTGTTGTGAAATTACAGTTATTTGAAAAAGTTTGGGCAGCCCTATTAATCTTAAGTTTAATGTTTTATAAAAATTGTTTTTTTTTGCAACAGCTATTTCAGTTTCATATATCTAATAACTGTTGGACACAGTAATGTTTCTGCCTTGAAATGAGGTTTATTATACTAACCGAAAATGTGCAATCTGATTTAAACAAAATTTGACAGGTGCATAAGTGTGGGCACCCTTATCATTTTATTGTTTTAAATACTCTTACCTACTTTTTACTGACTTACTAAAGCACTTTTTTTGGTTTTCTAACCTCATTGAGCTTTGAACTTCATAGCCAGGTGTATGCAATCATGAGAAAAGCTGCTTAAAGTGGCCACTTGCAAGTTGTTCTCCTGTTTGAATCTCCTCTGAAGAGTGGCATCATGGGCTCCTCAAAACAACTGTCTAATGATCTGAAAACAAAGATTATTCAACATAGTTGTTCAGGGGAAGGATACAAAAAGCTGTCTCAGAGATTTAACCTGTAAATTTCCACTGTGAGGAACATAGTAGGGAAATGGAAGAACACAGGTACAGTTCTTGTTAAGGCCAGAAGTGGCAGGCCAAGAAAAACATCAGAAAGTCAGAGAAGAAGAATGGTGAGATCAGTCAAGGACAATCCTCAGACCACCTCCAGAGAGCTGCAGCATCAACTTGCTGCAGATGATGTCACTGTGCATCGGTCAACAATACAACACACTTTGCACAAGGAGAAGCTGTATGGGAGAGTGATGCGAAAGAAGCCGTTTCTGCAAGCACGCCACAAACAGAGTTGGCTGAGGTATGCAAAAGCACATTTGGATAAGCCAATTTCTTTTTGGAATAAGGTCCTGTGGACTGATGAAACCAAGATTGAGTGGTTTGGTCATACAAAAAGGTGTTATGCATCGCGTCCAAAAAACACAGCATTCCAAGAAAAACACTTGCTACTCACAGTAAAATTTGGTGGAGGTTCCATCATGCTTTGGGGCTGTGTGGCCAATGCCGGCACCGGGAATCTTGTTAAAGTTGAGGGACGCATGGATTCCTCTCAGTGTCAGCAGATTCTTGACAATAATGTTCATGAATCAGTGACAAAGTTGAAGTTACGCAGGGGATGGATCTTTCAGCAAGAAAATGATCCAAAACACCGCAACAAATCTACTCAGGCATTCATGCAGAGGAAAAATTACACTGTTCTGGAATGGCCATCCCAGTCCCCAGACCTGAATATCATTGAACATCTGTGGGATCATTTGAAGAGGGCTGTCCATGCTCGGCAACCATCAAACTTAACTGAACTGGAATTGTTTTGTAAAGAGGAATGGTCAAAAATACCTTCATCCAGGATCCAGGAACTCATTAAAAGCTACAGGAAGCGACTAGAGGCTGCTATTTTTGCAAAACGAGGATCTGCTAAATATTAATGTCACTTTTCTGGTGGGGTGCCCATACTTATGCACCTGTCAAATTTAGTTTGAATGCAGATTGCACATTTTCTGTTAGTACAATAAACCTCATTTCAAGGCAGAAACATTACTGTGTCCAACAGTTATTAGATACATGAAACTGAAATAGCTGTTGCAAAAAGAAACTATTTTTATAAAACATTAAGCTTAAGATTAATAGGGGTGCCCAAACTTTTTCATATAACTGTATATGCAGAGGATATATGGCTGTACAAGCAAGCCCTTAGGCCTGTCCCACATGTCCAGATAATTCCGGTACCGGAAAAATCAGTAGTGGAGTTATCCATGTCCGTGTGCTCACGTGGCACATCAGTGTGGCACACGTGCGGCAGCTGTGTGCCATCCGTGTGCCGACTGGGTACCACATGCACCGTGCAGGAGACAGCGCTAGAGTTAAGCGCTGTCCCCTGCTTTGGGTGCTAAATCCAGAATTAATTCCTTCTTCCCAGCAGCGTTCGCTGGAGAGAAGGAATGAAAAATCATTATTTTATTTTTTTTTGTTGTTAAAATAAAGTTCCCGGTAATCTCCCCCCTCCCTCCCCCTGTGCGCCCGCCCGCTGGCATTAAAATACTTACCCAGCTCCCCCAATGCTTCCTCTCAGCGTCGCAGCTCTTCCTGTATGAGTGGTCACGTGGTGCCGCTTATTACAGTGATGAATATGCGGCTCCACCCCTATGGAGGGGTGCATTGAGGGAGCTGGGTAAGTATTTTAATGCCAGCGAGCGGACATACAGGGGGTGGGAGGGGGGAGATTACCGGGAACTTTATTTTAACAAAAAAGAAAAAAGATTTTTCATTCCTTTGCTCCAGTGAACGCTGCTGGAGAGAAGAAATGAATGGCGCTTCAGCACCACAAGCTGGGGGGACAACGCTTACTGTAGCGCTGCCTCCTGCATGGCCCATGGACTGCACACGGACAGCATCCGTGTGCGGTACGTGTTTTACACTGACCCATTGACTTTAATGGGTCCGTGTGATACGTGCGCTCCCACAAACACTGACATGTTTCCGTGTTTTTCAAACGGACACACGGTCCGTGAAAACACGCTGACATGTGCAGAGACACATTGATTTTAATGTGTCTATGTGAGTAAGTGTCTCCGGTACGTGAGGAAACTGTCACCTCACGTACCGGAGCCACTGATGTGTGAAACCGGCCTTAGATTGTATACATATCTCTCAGTATTAACTTCTTTTTTTTAAAGTTTTGTCAACCGGTCATCACATTGAAAATAAATACTGTAAAAAAATGATGTTTACTTTGAAGGCAACAAATCCATCTTTAACCCCTTAGTGACAGGGCCAATTTGGTACTTAATGACCGAGCCACTGTCATTTTATGAGGTTATAACTCTGGAACACTTTAACAGATCCTGCTGATTCTGAGAATGTTTTTTCATGACATATTACACTTCATGTTAGTGGTAACGTTTCTTATATTAATTGCGATTATTTATGAAAAAAATGGAAATATGGTGAAAATTTTTAAAATTTGCAATTTTCAAACTTTGAATTTTTATGCCCTTAAATCAGAGAGATATGTCACACAAAATAGTTAATAAATAAAATTTCCCACATGTCTACTTTACATGAGCACAATTTTGGAAACAAAATTTTTTTTTGTTAGGAAGTTATAATGCTTAAAATTGACCAGAAAGTTCTCATTTTTACAACAAAATTTACAAAACCATTTTTTTAGGGACCATCTCACATTTAAAGTCACTTTGAGGGGTGTACATAATAGAAAATACCCAAACTTAACAACATTATAAAAACTACACCCCTCAAGGTGCTCAAAACCACATTCAAGAACTTTATTAACCCTACGTGCTTCACAGGAACTTAAATAATGTGGAAGGAAAAAAATGAACATTTAACTTTTTTTGCAAACATTTTATTTCAGAACCAATTTTTTTATTTTTACAAGGGTAAAAAGAGAAAATGAACCACAAATTTATTGTGCAATTTCTCCTGAATATGTAGATACCCCATATGTGGGGGTAAACCACTGTTTAGGTGCATGGCAGGGCTTGGAAGAGAAGGAGCACCGTTTGACTTTTTCAATGCAAAATTGCCTGGAATTGAGATCGGACGTCATGTCGCGTTTGGAGAGCCCCTGATATGCCTAAACAGTGGGAACCCCCACAATTGACACCATTTTGGAAACTAGACCCCTTAAGAAACTTATCTAGATGTGTGGTGAGCACTTTGAACCCCCAAGTGCTTCACATAAGTTTATAACGTAGAACTGTGACAATAAAAAATTGTATTTCTTACACAAAAATGATCTTTTCGCCCACAAATTCTTATTTTTACAAGGGTAACAGGAGAAATTAGACCACGAAAGTTGTTGTGTAATTTGTCCTGAGTACGCCGATACCCTATATGTGGGGGTAAACCACAGTTTGGGCGCATGGCAGAGCTTGAAAGAGAAGGAGTTCCTTTTGACTTTTTCAATGCAGAATTAGCTGGAAATGAGGTCGGACGCCATGCTGCGTTTGGAGAGCCCCTGATGTGCCTAAACAGCGGAAACCCCCACAAGTGACCCCATTTTGGAAATTAGACCCATTAAGGAATTTATCTAGCTGTGTGGTGAGCACTTTGAACCCCCAAATGCTTCACAGAAATTTATAATGTAGAGTCATGAAAATAAAAAATCCTTTTTTTCCCTCAAAAATTATTTTTTAGCCTGCAATTTTTTATTTTCTCAAGGGTAACAGGAGAAATTGGACCCCAAAATTTGTTGTCCAGTTTGTCCTGAGTACGCGGATACCCCATATGTGGGGGGACCACTGTTTTTGCACACATCGGGACTCAGAAGAGAAGAAGTGACACTTTAAAATGCAGACTTTCATGGAATGGTCAGCGGGCGTCATGTAGCATTTGCAGAGCTCCTGATGTACCTAAACAGTAGAAACCCACCACAAGTGACCCCACTTTAGAAACTAGACCCCAAAGATCTTATCTAGATGTGTGGTGAGCACTTCGAACCCCCAACTGCTTCACAGAAGTTTATAATGTAGAGCCATGAAAATAAAAAAATCATATTTTTCCACAAAAATGATTTTTCACCAACAAATTTTTACTTTCACAAGGGTAACAGGAGAAATTGGACCCCCAAATTTATTGTGCTATTTATGCTGAGTACGCTGATACCCCATATGTGGGGGGGAACCACCGTTTGGGCGCATGGCAGAGCTCAGAAGGGAAGGAGCGCCATTTTGGAATGCACACTTTGATAGAATGGTCTGCGGGCGTTATGTTGCATTTGCAGAGCCCCTGATGTACCTAAACAGTAGAAAGCCCCCACAAGTGACCCCATTTTGAAAACTAGAAACCCCATGGAACTTATCTAGATTAGCGATGATCGAGTGTAATCATTACTCGAGATTTCTCGAGCATGCTCATGGGTCCTCCGAGTATTTTTTAGTGCTCGGAGTTTTAGTTTTTACCGCCGCAGCTGAATGATTTACATCTGTTGGTCAGCATAAGTATATGTGAGGATTCCCTAGCAACCAGGCAACCCCCTGGCATACTTGAGAAATCTCGAGTAATGAGTATATTCACTCATCACTAAGTGGAAACCCCCCAATTCTAACTCCAATCCTAACCCCAATACAACCCTAACCCTAATCCCAACCCAATCCATAATCCTAATCACAACCCTTATCACAATCTTAACCCCAAAACACCCCTAACCCTAATCCCAACCCTAACCATAACCCTAATCAAAACCCTAAGCCCAACACACCCCTAATCCTAATCTCAACCCTAACCTAAAACCTAATCCCAACCCTAATCCCAATACACCCCTAACCCTAATCCCAACATTAACCTTAACCCTAATCCCAACCCTAATCCAAATCTCAACTGTAACCAGAGGCGTATTTAGGGTTTCTGGCACCCGGGACAAGAATTCATTTTTGCGCCCCCCCAATGACATATGCGATTTGCACACTTAGTCATGTACCCACGAGCTCCTCTCCCTAATGCTCTCAATGTTCAGTGAAACTGAGAGAAGCAGGAAGAGAAGCTCATTGTCACAGGACTATATGTATGAAAATTGCATAGGAGTGAAGTGTCCATGTGATGACTACTGGAACCTGCAGCGCTGAATCCTGACATCGCAGCTTCTGAATTCTCACAACTAATGCACTGCACACTTTTAGGATTCTCCCTTGCCGGTTGACAGTCAAGTCAGCCCAAGCATGTGATTTGTATACTTCTGACCACATTCCGACTAGACGTGCCCAGCCTTGCTCAGTTCATTTTCACTGAGTGAGGTCACACATGTCTTGTCGGCATGTGACCGCATTAATGTAAATCACCAGCACGAGAGAATCCTGACAGCGTGCAGGGTGCACTGTGAGAAGTCTGCAGTCACAAAGAATGACTGCAGACTCATCACAAACCTGGACATCCCTTTTAATGCTCCTAACATAAATAAAAACATGAGAGTTAGTCAGTATCACAAAACCCATTTACATCCAGGTACCTTATAGATAGCATCGCCTCTTGAGCCATTCTCCTTTTCTTCATCTTGTCCAGACCCCATGATGAGTTTTCTCATCCAAAATCGTCGCTGCAGACTTCCATCTTCTCCGCTCTTTTGCAGAAAATCTCCACATGATGCCCTTAAAGATATAAGTGTCATTATAATGCTCCTGAATGAAAAATTGCCCCTCACTATATTGTCTGCATAAAATATGACCCCCACACTGTCCTTCTTATGGTACATGCCTTTTACACGGACCTCCCCTTTCCATACTGGCCCCCATTTTCACACTGTCCTCTCACACTGTGTCCCCCCTATAGGGCCTAGTATTTATACTGTACTCTCTCATCACACCCCTCTTGGCATACTATCCCCTTCTGGCTGTGCCCTTACACTGTCCCCCCATGCTACGCATGCACACATCCCAACACCCTCACTCCCCATACTCTGTACACATACGTTTTTCACATCGCTACTGATACTGTGTCTGCATACATTCCCTCATTTGTTCCCCAAACTGTCTGCACCCATCCCCAATACTGTTTCCTCATATATGCCCCCCATTCCCTGGTATTGTTTCCTCATACATGCCCCCCATCTCCCCCTTTGCTCTTCATTTTGTGTACTCAAATCTCCCCCACACATTAAATCCCCCATCCCCACTCCAAATATCACCCCACACATTAAACACCTCCATCCCCATGACAAATCTCCACCACACATTAAATCCCCCCATCCCCATGACAAATCTCCCCCCACACACATTCAATCCCCCATTTCCACTACAATTCTCCCCACACACAATAAATCCCCCATCTCCACTCACATTAAATCCCTTCCCCACAATATATCCCCCATCTCCACTCATATTAAATCTCCCCCATCCAATAATATATCCCCCCATCCCCACTCACATTAAATCCCCCCCCACAATAAATCCCCCATCTCCACTCACATTAAATCCCTTCCCCACAATAAATCCCCCCATCTTCACTCATATTAAATATCCCCATCCAATATTAAATCCCACCATCCCCATTCACATTAAATCCCCCCCATAATATGTCCCCCCCATTCCCACTCACATTAAATCCCCCCTGCACCTTCAGTGTCTTCAGCTCCACTGGAGCACTTACCACCGATCTGCATCTGAGTGCCTCTGCTCTGCAGCGCGGTCGAGTGACATCAGCAGCGTGATCACATGACCTGATCACGCTGCTGGCGTCGCTCTGACCCGGCAGTCAGAGCTTCAATTGTACTCGCATCTCAGATGCAGTACAATTGAACACTGGGAGCTGGCGTGCTGCAGCTTCTCTGTGCCGGCTGTCAGCTTGACAGTCGGCACAGAGAACAGCAGTATCCCAGTGCGGGGGGCGGCAGAACGCAGCCGCCAAGGAAGACACTGCGGACTGCCGCTTTAGGCGGCCTGACTGCGCCTCCCTGCCGGCTGTGCCCGGGGCACATGCCACGGCTGCCCCCCCTAGATACGCCACTGACTCTAACCCTAACTTTAACTCCAACCCTAACCCTAACTTTAGCCCCAACCCTAACTTTATCCCCAACCCTAACCCTAACTTTATCCCCAACCCTAACCCTAACTTTAATCCAACTCAGTTTAGCCCAACTGTAACCCTAATTGGAAAATGGAAATACATACATTTTTTTATTTTATTTTTTCCTAACTAAGGAGGTGATAATGGGGGGGTTATTTACTATTTTTTTATTTTGACCACTGTGATAGGATCTATCACAGTGACCAAAATGAAACAAGAGGAAGAATCTTCCTCTGCTGGCTGGCAAATCATGGCACTGCGCCCGCCATTTTCTTATAGGAGGAAGAAGCCGGCAGTCAGGAGGGGACGAAGGAGGACCCACGGACACCGATAAGTATGAGTGTCCCCGATCCTCCTATTTCTCTGTCCTCTGATGTGCAATCGCATAAAAGGACAGAGAAATTAAATGGCTTCTTTTTTTTTTGCGGCCGCTGGTAAACGGTTAATTACCGGCGATCGCAACCTGGGGGTCGGTAAAAACCGACCCAAATTATGTTCTCTGGGGTCTTGGCTACCTCCGGCAACCGAGACCACAGAGAAAATCCGACTCTGGGGGGCGCTATACACTTTTTCCACAGCGCCATTAATTAACGGCGCTGTGGTTTAAGTACCCTTAACTACCGCCATTAAAAGGAGTATCGGCGGTCGTTAAGGGGTTAATAAGGATCACATTTGTTATGACACTAAATATTCTTTATTCTTACATAATATTAGAGAAAGTGCAGCTGATCCAATGGCACTTGTTTTGCTTATTTTGTCATGAGTTAAACCAGTACAAATAAGTAAAGAAAAATAAATCACAATGTCTTATGATCACAAGTGAATAATTCTAGCATTTAGTAGGGGTTTTCAGTGTACATAGTGTAGAGATCTGTACTCACCCGGCTGCGGATGAGGTAGGCATGGGAAGTGGTATTGAAATGTCCCAGCAAGTTTATTAAAATGGCATAAACTGCTTTGGATAGGAAAAACAAATGAACAGCCTTTTCCGGCACAAAGTGAAAAAACAACCAGAAAAACAGTCCATATAGTACTGCGTGTCCACCCGCACAGGTCAGTGTCTTTAGCAACACACACTGAAGGTTCTCCACACCTCCACCCACAGATGCTGAATGAGATATTTGACCTTCATTTTATTAACCAAACCACGCCCCTGGGGTTGGGATATGTGAGCGGTCATTCCCACCCATCTCTTATGACCGCTCGTAAAACCTGGCTCTGGAATGGCCCAAGTAACTCTCTCAGCACTATACTTCCGAGCTCACATCACCGCAGCTAATAGCTGCGATGACACATATCACACCTCAAGGACTAGTTCGGCGGCCATCTTACAATAGCTAAACTTAAACAATTTTTCAGCAAAACACTCAAATGTGTTTTTCAGATAAGTTTCCGACTCAAGCTACAAATTTTATGTCTGGAAGATGTGTAACATGAACACAGAGTATCGTTTCCAAACCAATCCATCATCATTAGTGATGAGCGAACGTGCTCGGACATCATGTTATCCAAGCATGCTCTGGTGTTATCAGAGTATCTCGGGCGTTCTCGAGCAATATGTTTGGGTCCTCGGGACTGCATGATTCGCGGATTTTAGACAACCACAACACTTACATGGATTGCCTGTTTATTAGGCAATCCCCACATGTGTTGAGTCTGTCTAACAGCTGCAAATCATGCAGCTGCGGGGACTTGAACATATTACTCGAGCACACCCAAGATACTCGTATAACATCAGAGCATGCTCAGATAACACGATGTCCAAGCACGTTCGCTCATCACTAAACATCAAATGACAACCATATATCAAAACCTCAAATATTAATTATAACATTTCCACCACTAGATGACACTTAATGAAGACAGATTTATGAGATAACCTCTGCAGCAGTAACAAAGCCAGCTGGAAGCCCATAAAAAAATCAATAATACAATAATAAGCTTCTTTTATTAATAGCTATGGTTATATAATGACATCAAGAATATAGGAACTGAGTATCAGGAAAATACTAATGTGAAACTTATTAGCAGAAGTTTAGAAGTTTTGTATCTAAATCATAGAATTCTATTAATCATTTCTCATAAAACTCTTATAGAGAGTTATGCTTCAATGGGTATTCCAGGGAGATAAAAAGTATTCTAACGGCCACGCCTTCATAAAGCTTAAAGATAATATGTTTGGTGTTTGTAATCCTCATTGTACCTGCAATGTGGTGGTGGATCTTCTACTCAATGCTCCCTCTCTGTTCTGGGATGTGGTCTGTTCCTAGTTGTGAGTAACAGCCAGCCCCTTGATAATGTCTCTTATACAAGGTGAAATCAAGTGGTGTGGCCAGCCCTTGCCAAGTGTCTACAGTAAACCTATTTGTGTTCTGCCTACCCACACCTCTTAGTTCCACTACAGATCTCTGCCTCCACAGAAGCTGCAATACAGACTGTGATCCACTGCAGGAGAAGACATGACCTTACATAAAGAGTACCATCATGTGTCAGGCAGGGAGCAGAGGCAGATCTACACATGTCAGTACATAATGCACTGACATGGCTAATTCTGGACTGCCTTGGTCAATCCTCTCTGTCCCATATCACTCTGGTAGTGTCCTGCCCCCTGCGATTTTATTACTCTGGATTCTCACATGTCTGCTCAGCCTAAGGAAATCATTCAGACTTTTGCTGCAGCATCTGTCAGACATGGCATAGACTTCCCAAGTTCTATTATTATGCTTTTCCTTATATTATGAATCAACAATGCAGTACAAAGCTTTTTATCTATCTATTTATTTATCCATCTATCTATCTATCAGATCTATTCTATCTATCTCTGAGATTTTTACTATACGGTATATGTGTATGTATAGATAGATATGGGTCTGCACCAATACAGTCATGGTCAAAAAAGTTGGCAACGTTGACATTGTTCTGGAAATGAATCATTTATCCCAATAAATTATTGCAATTGTACATGTTTTGTTATACACATGTTTATTTCCTTTGTGTGTGTTTGAGCAACACATAAAAAAAACAGAGAAAAAGGCAAATTGGACATAATTTCAAACAAAATTCCCAAAATAGGCCCAACAAAATTGTTGACTCCTTTACAAAATTGTGGGTAAGCATCTTTGTTCCAAGCATATGATGCTCTTTCAAACTCACCTGTGGCAAGTAACAGTTGTGCATAATATGAAAATCACAACTGAAAACGGATAAAAAGGGGAGATGTTAACTCAATATTTCCACTGTGTGTGCCACACTAATCATGAAGAACAGAAAGAGAAGAGAACTGTTTGAAGACTTGAGAACCAAAATTGCTGAAACAAATTAACAATCTCAATGTCTTGATGTTCATTTGTCCATGGTGCATAACATAATTAAGAAGTTTACAACCCATTGCAGTGTAGCTAATCTCCCTAGACGTGGACAGCAGAGAAAAATTGATGAAAGGTTGCATAGTCCAGATGGTGTATAAGCAGCCCCAATTAAGTTACAAAGAATTTCAAGCTGTCCTGCAGACTCAGGGTGCATCATTGTAAGCACAAACTATCTGTCGACATTTGAATGAAATGAAACGTTATGGCAGAAGACCTAGGACGACCCCACTGCTGACAGAGACATAGAAAAGCTAGACTGCAGTTTGCCAAAGTATATGTGAGTAAGCCAAAATCCTTCTGGGAAAGCATCTTGTGGACAGATGAGACTAAGATAGAGCTTTTTGATAAAGCACATCATTCTACTGTTTACTGAAAGCAGAATGAGGCCTACAAATAAAAGAACACAGTACCTACAATCAAATATGGTGGACCCTCAAATATGTTTTGGGGTTGTTTTGCTGCCTCTTGCACTGGGTGCTCTGACTGTGTGCAACGCATCATGAAATCTGAAGACTACCAAAGGATTTTTGGTCACAATGTACTACCCAGTCTCAGAAAGCTGTGTTTGCATCCTATGTCATGGAATATAAAGATTTAGATAATTTGTACAGGGTTTCCAAAGGTAAAAATCATGTAAATAACCACATATTCTTTATTATTAAAATCAACGGCAAACCATGCCACCAACCGTGACCAACCAAAAAACCAAAACAAAAACAAGTGTTCAACCCAATTAAAAACTATGGGTAATACTAGTAGTCCCTGGATAGGAGCCTGTATGCGCCCTACCTGCCAGCGGAGGTTGGCACCCTAGGGGGGAATGTTTTGGCGCCCCCGCTCCACGATGATTAGCCCTAGGGGCCCTGATAAACCCTGCAGACTCTAATGAGACCCTCTACCCACAGACTAAAGGATCTCTATCGCTAGACAAGAGAAAACTAACCTAGGGAACAACTACCACCCAGAATAAACATAAAAACAATATGAACACATAACAGGCAATATCCGGTGTCATGGATAGTAGCTCTCAGCAGAATATGGTAACCATTCAAATAGTTGGTATCAAATATAGATTCTCGCTATACACGGGGTTATATACATCCCCAAGGATTATCTCTCTAGTGCCCTAGACCCTTACAATCAGGGGTCTATTTGGACCTTCAAGAAAACACACTTGGTGATTCAGACACCGGGTATACGGAGCGCCATACGCAGTGTTAACAGGGTACAGACCATACTCGTATAGCACGAGTTTGATATAGAGGTCATACACCTACCACAATTTGTTTCACTGCAAGTACATCCGATACTCCATCTGTCTATACACACCGGTGATGCTACCTCATATCTTAAAGCCATAAGACGTGGAAACCATTGATACTCATCTGCATTTCAAGGAGTACTATACACCATCTGCCTTTCCACTGTTAGCACCTCAACGCGTTTCGCCTACTCAGGCTCATCAGGAGGCCTGATGTACTGATGATCTGTGTCACAAAAGATATAGCTCAATGCCGACTGATACACACCTCCTTTTATGTCTCCCACATACAGTGCCGTGCATTTGCGCCTCCCATCCATTTCCTGCGGCGTGTGACGTATACCAGTGTCATGCCCGGCGCCGCACCTTGGAGCGCATGTGCACGCTGGAACGCACAATTGCCATCCACCATGCATCTCATCGGCACATATTGCTGACCGCTTCCGGTTTACTAAGGAGCTGCTTCCTGTCTGTCGCTTTCTCAAGCGCTCACCGAGTCTATGCAGACGGTTGCTAGGTCACCATGCAAATACTGACATCGCAGTCACGATCCATGTGGATTCTTTAGGTGTGGCGACTGTAGCCTCTGTAAGTGGATGAAACCTGGTAAGCAGTTTCAGAGCTCCGCCACAGGGAAAATGTTTTATCAAAGGGAGTTTTCAAACTGTAAGACTATGGGTGTAGTGTACTTGGCCTCCTGCTCCTGCCCAAAAGATTATGTGGGCAAAACAAAAAGGGAGTTCAGGAGGAGAGTGGGGGAACATATGGGAGACATCAGAAATAATAGGGATACCCCACTGGCCAAACACATGCGGAGGTACCATAGTGAGGATACTACAGGAATTAGGTTCACTATCATTGAGGTGGTCAAGGCAAACCCTAGGGGGGGTAATATGGACAGATTGATCCTACGTAGTGAATGCGAATGGATATTAAAATGGAATCCCGGGAACCACGCGGAATTAATGAACAGGTGTCATATGCCTGTTTCCTGTAGCCATATGTTATCTTGTCTGATGTGCGTTTTCCTCCTTTTATGAGTTTACAGTACTATGGGTTCATGGACTATGCTAAATGACTTCCTAGTATGCAGGAAGCACATATATTTATATGGTATATTAATAACATCGTTTCTCCTCCTTTTGTGTGTTTCTTCATGCATGTGCATTTAGTGTACACCATATGGCTATATTTATCTAAAGCATAGCGGCTGAGAAAAAGCCCCTCATCGTAAGTGCAAGAATAGTGGAGTATCTTAATGTATGTAGCGCTTTTGTATAACTCTCACTATATGGGTATTGATCTCTATGGGGGTATGTGACAACAACTATTGAGCTCCTGGTTTCTGTGCAAGTTTTGGCTTGTTAATGGGATCCAGGCAGGATGCTCTGTAGTTTGTATCTTGCGCTTAAGCATCAAGTAAGGGGGCGGAGCCATGGCTGGTGGGATGGATCGTGACTGCGATGTCAGTATTTGCATGGTGACCTAGCAACCATCTGCATAGACTCGGTGAGCACTTGAGAAAGCGACAGACAGGAAGCAGCTCCTTAGTAAACCGGAAGCAGTCAGCGATATGTGCCGATGAGATGCATGGTGGACGGCAATTGTGCGTTCCAGCGTGCACATGCGCTCCAAGGTGCGGCGCCGGGCATGACACTGGTATACGTCACACACCGCAGGAAATGGATGGGAGGCGCAAATGCACGGCACTGTATGTGGGAGACATAAAAGGAGGTGTGTATCAGTCGGCATTGAGCTATATCTTTTGTGACACAGATCATCAGTACATCAGGCCTCCTGATCAGCCTGAGTAGGCGAAACGCGTTGAGGCGCTAACAGTGGAAAGGCAGATGGTGTACAGTACTCCTTGAAATGCAGATGAGTATCAATGGTTTCCACGTCTTATGGCTTTAAGATATGAGGTAGCATCACCGGTGTGTATAGACAGATGGAGTATCGGATGTACTTGCAGTGAAACAAATTGTGGTAGGTGTATGACCTCTATATCAAACTCGTGCTATACGAGTATGGTCTGTACCCTGTTAACACTGCGTATGGCGCTCCGTATACCCGGTGTCTGAATCACCAAGTGTGTTTTCTTGAAGGTCCAAATAGACCCCTGATTGTAAGGGTCTAGGGCACTAGAGAGATAATCCTTGGGGATGTATTTAACCCCGTGTATAGCGAGAATCTATATTTGATGCCAACTATTTGAATGGTTACCATATTCTGCTGAGAGCTACTATCCATGACACCGGATATTGCCTGTTATGTGTTCATATTGTTTTTATGTTTATTCTGGGTGGTAGTTGTTCCCTAGGTTAGTTTTCCCTTGTCTAGCGATAGAGATCCTTTAGTCTGTGGGTAGAGGGTCTCATTAGAGTCTGCAGGGTTTATCAGTGCCCCTAGGGCTAGTCATCGTGGAGCGGGGGCGCCAAAACGTTCCCCCCTAGGGTGCCAACCTCCGCTGGCAGGTAGGGCGCATATAGGCTCCTATCCAGGGACAACTAGTATTACCCATAGTTTTTAATTGGGTTGAACACTTGTTTTTGTTTTGTTTTTTTGGTTGGTCACGGTTGGTGGCATCCTATGTCATGGGTCTTCCAGCAGGACAATGACCCAAAAAATACTTCAATAGGCAATAAGAAATGGATGGAAACAAAAAGCTAGATAGTTCTGAAGTGGCTAGCAATAGATCCAGGTCTAAATCCTATTGAACACCTGTGGATAGATCTTAAAATTGCTGTTGGGAGAAGACGTCCTTCAAATATGAGAGACCTGAAGCAGTTTGCAAAAGAAAAGTGGTCCAAAATTCTAATAGAGGGGTGTAAGAAGCTTGTTGATTGTTATAGGAAGTGATAAATTGCAGTTATTATTTCCAATGAGTGTGCAACCAAATATTAAGTTGAGGGTGAAAACAAATTTGTCCAGCAAATTTTTCAAGTTTTGTGTGAAATGATGTCCAATTTGCCTTTTTTTTGTCAGTTTTTTGTGTTGTTTCAATACACACAAAGGAAATCCACATGTATAACAAAAGTTTGTAATTTCAATAATTTTCTGAGAGAAATACTTCATTTTCTAAAACAATTTCAAGGGTGCCAACAGTTTCGGCCATGACTGTATATAGAGCTAATAATGTATACCTTTTTCTTTTTTAATTTAGTTTTTTTAGGGTGTGCTGTTAGGCATTCATCAAATTGCGTTCTGCAGTCTGTTAAAAAAATCCACATGAATTTTCCTAAAAAGTGATTCAGACAAACCCCTAACAGGGCCATATGGTGAGTTGACACAAATGGAGTACAAATAAACTGTTTTTTTCCTAAAAGTGTATTTATTGTCAGATGGGCACAGAAACGTAGTAGAACATATTTCTGAATAGACGGACATAAAAAACATAGTTTATTTTACTCCATTTGTGTCAATGCAGTTTATAGCCTGACAGAGGTTTTTCTGAATATGAACAGGGCCTAAAAGCACGCCTAAAAAACTTTAAACTGATATACATATTTACAAATCTATGAGAGAGAGAGAGAGATGGTGTAAAAGTAGAGAAGATGGCGTAACTGGCCTCTGAAGACCCCTGTTGTTTTATTTTGTGTAAACCATGTTTTAATGTATCTTTTATCAATATAAACGCTGCAGTTTCCTGTTATTCAGGGGTGACATGATTAACTGTACGGCCTTCCCTTAGTTGAGGATGAGCTAGTGGAGGCTAATAGTTTAGTTTTATTTTAGGACAGTTGAAGTTCAGTGACAGAAAGAAAGGCAGCTCTCAATAGCAAAGCCTGAATTGAGTGTGTGTAGGAAAAGTAGTGCAGATTTTGGCAGAAGGTAGCTTTCTCCTCATTAGAGGTGGCAGAGACCTCCATAGCAGGCAAGTTGATTACTCTCCATAAGGAGAAACCTTACCCCTTTGACCCCAGTCCAGAGCCTTTCATCTAGCCAAATTAGTTCTCATGCTTCGCACTAACGAGGGCCAACAGCCAGAAACACCATGTCTGCAAATTGAGATACTGATTTGGCTTTTATACTAAGTCATATTACATGACTCGTTAAAGGGTTGATTGTGACTTTTAGGATCGCTACTTCCAACAGGTGGCGCTATAGAGTTTAAGTCCTCTTTTTCTCTGAAGAGGCAATTTGCATTGTAAAAGACTAGTAATGCAAGTTGTCAGTGTCAGTCAGACTTGGAGATCAGCAGTGAAAGAATATGGGATCAGCCAGGCTAGAACACATCTGTATGGTGGCAGCCAGTGAGATCTCCCTTACACCATTCACAGAGTGCAGTTAGGGTGCAGTCAGCACAGCATAAATTTCATGACTCTGTAGTCAGGTGTCCAGGGACCAGGGGCTCCTTTCCTGTCCCTAATGCTAGGGGCGCCCTAGCTCGCCCTGTGCCCTGGATTACTTCTAATGATGAAGAAGTCGGAGCCATGTACCTTGCCTTAGCTCCTGAATTTTCCCTCCTTCTGTACCCTTCCCCCCACCAAGGGAAGAGGGGAGTAGTAGTGTACCGTAATTCACCAACCAGACGAACAAGATAATACAAACAGGGGTAACGAAAATTACCAAACATACAAATATACTCACACATACAACAGAGGAATGCACCGGGGAGTGGAAGATGGGGTTAAACCAAAGTAGGAAAAGAAAAGGAATTATCACACACTCAAAAACTAGCAACAGTCACAAATAAACCCACCAAACGCCTTTTCCAATAATAACCAACAACAACCTTCAGCCATGCAGCAAAAGCTAGCTGTGACAATGGGTGTAGCCAAGACCCAGATTATATACTAGATGGGAGTGGCAAACAGTGCATAGTTGAGCCTTAACACAGGAAAGCTTCCAAGAGTTTTCAACTGAGCAAATTAACCCCTGCACTTAACCCCTAAAAGAAACTTGCACTTTTAATATGAAGGTGAAATGCTTCTAATCAGTGCAGCAGTAAGAAAATTCAGATACTGTGGTCTTCTGGCTCCTCTCTGTCATGGTAAACCTGTGACAGTAACACATTGACCAGTGTGTCCCTCTACCAGGAAGATGGAATTACCCAATTTGTCATGTCATTCCCCAGCAATGTTCATCATAAGTAATTGCTGCCATCCATTCCCACTAAGAATGTGCCTCTGTATTGCTCAGAAGATAAAGAATACTTCACCTGCTACACAATGTATTTTGTTTTAACCAACAGTAAACCAGAGTTTATTTTATGAACCATGTCTGGCTCCTTCGTCATGAAAACAAAGGTTCCCTACTTGCACCAGAATATGGCAGAGTTCACTCTGAGAGTAATGGTTGCTGCAGCAAATGCAGATGCACACACTCAGGGACTCCTCTGTAATGTGCGTATGGGCATAGGAATAGATGTCAGTTTCCCCCCATTACAGTGGGACATACAGACAGATAGATAGATAGATGGAGAAACAAAAAAAGGAACAGCACAGTATAATACTTATCTTCGGGTGCAAGGCCCCTAGACAATCTGTCCAATGATTATCCAAACTTCATAGAATTCCAAGACAGAGGCAGCACTTCATTGTTTCAAGCTTGAGAAAGGCTCATTTGTAGCCGAAATGTCACCCAGACATGTGGGTTGATTGAAATCCTACACATTTTCCCACTGAAACAATGGAGTGCTGCCTTTATCTTGGAATTCTAGATAGATAGATAGATAGATAGATAGATAGATAGATAGATAGATAGATAGATAGATAGATAGATAGATAGATAGATGGAAGACAGATTATAAGCCCATGTATGTTTGGTATACAGTATAAGGAACAGGGTATAATAATGGGACTAAGGTTCTCCATACTATGTCTGGCAGATATTATAAGACCAATTGGAGGACACCATCACAGATATATTCATCACATAAATTGGGATCTACCAAGGCATGAAAAACCACTGGCACACAAACATAGAAAAGACATGCTATAATGGAAATCACCAGAGAAAAATAATAATTGAGTACAAAAAATACAAATTTTATTAGAGTATGCAGAACAATCAAAACATTAAAAACATTTAAAATGCAAAAAATGCCCACAAAAAGGGGGGAGTACCACACCACAGACCTAAAGAACTATTTTTGGCACCTGATAAAGGGTGATCAAAAATATTTTTCACTTCTCAATGGAAAAATAAATGAACAAGCAAAGATCATATCACAAGTAAGGCAATTGATACATTTCAGTCATAAGTGAATGTTTCCTCATACATGCCCTCCATTCCCCAGTACTGTTTCCTCATACATGCCCTCCATTCCCCAGTACTGTTTCCACATACATGCGCCCCATTCCCCAGTACTGTTTCCTCATACATGCCCCCCATTACCCCGTGCTGTTTCCTCATAGATGCCCTCCATTCCCCGGTACTGTTTCCTCATACATGCCCCCCATTCCCCTGTACTGTTTCCACATCTCCCCTTTGCTCTTCATTTTGTGTTCTCAAATCTCCCCCACACATTAAATCCCCCCATCCCCACTACAAATCTCCCCCACACATTAAATCCCCCATCCCCACTACAATTCTCCCCACACACAATAAATAACCCCATCCCCACTCCAATTCTCCCCACACACAATAAATCCCCCAGGCGGGCGATGACCCCGGACCTTTAAAAAAAAACCTTGCTCAGATGCCGCCCCCCACATCCTGGCACCCTAGGCACGTGCCCTCAAGTGCCTAGGGGCAAATACGGCCCTGCCTATACCTGTGTCCTGTGTCTCTCATTTCAGCCACCCAGGCAGGCTTCGTGCCTTGGTTTGAATCCTTGTTTCTGTGCCTTGTCCCACTTCTGACCCTGTCTGAATTTAGTCCTATGCCTGTGTCCATTTGTATACCTGTCTGTAGCCTTTCCTATTTCGCTGTGTGTTTCCTTGTGTTCCCTCCTTCTGCTCTTTGCTCCGCATCCTGAGGCTTTGCTCCGCTCCCTGTGGCTCAGCTCTTTGCTCCGCAACCAGCAGCTCTGCTCTTTGCTCCGGAACCTGTGGCTCTACTCTTTGCTCCACCTCCTGCAGCTCTGCTCTGTGCTCTGCCTCCTGCGGTTCTGCTTTGCTCCGCCTCCTGTGGTTCTGCTCTGCTCCGCCTCCTGCGGTTCTGCTCTGCTCCACCTCCTGCAGTTCTGCTCTACTTCCGTCTCGCCTCCTGAGGCTCTGTCCGGCTCTCCACATTGTGTGGCTTTGCTCTGCTTCTGCTCCGTGCCCTGAGTGTCCTTGTCCCTCTGGTCTGTACTGGTTCCTACCTGCTCCCTTCTCCTACTCATTCCAGCCTGTGTTCCCGTGTCTCCTGAAGCAGTTCCTGTCCCTTCAGTCTGAACTGGTTCCTATCTGTTCCCTACTTATACCTGCCTATGTTCCTGTCCTACCCAAACCAGTTCCAGCCATGCCTGCAAAGTGTGCCAGCTCTGCCTGCCTGCCAGAGTGACAGCTGTGCCCACCTGCCTGCCAGAGCGCCAGCTGTGCATGCCTGCCTGCCAGAGTGACAGCTGTGCCTGCCTGCCAGAGTACCAGTCGTGCCCATCCGTACTAGCTTGCACCGGTCACTAGTGTTTCGTCCCTCAATGGGATCAGCTGCCACAGTCAAACACCTCCCTGGAGTGGTACATGGCAGCTACCTGCCGCACAAGCCTGAACTCAACATCAGAGGCTCCAGTGAACACCAAGGTAGCTGCTTAGTCATGCCCCTTCCAGGGTAGTCTGGTTGGTGGCACAGAGGGACCACAATCCCCTCGCTCATGCCACCCTGTCAGGGCACGAGCATAACACTTCCCATATAAATGTAGGCTTTAGCATAAGAGGGGATTGACATTAGGCAGGTTCCCAGCTACGAAAATAACTTTATCATAGCTGCCAGGTACACATGAATGGCCAATTTTTGGGGCTGAGCCCACTTTTATCTTGTTATTCCTCCTGTACATTGTAATTACCCTTTCTTTCACTCTCTTGCCTCAACCCCTCTCTCTTATGCGACACCATCGCATGGTGCTCCCCACTTACTGGTTCCCTTAGTCCTGTCCCTCAGTCCGCTTCCTCTCCAACATGTTATAATTTATAAATTATGTTTTTGTATGGTCTTCTCTTAATTTTTTTATGATTCATCATGACTGGGCATTTTGTGTTTGTCTGTATTTAGCATTTTGTCAAAAATATGACCGTATTGGCCTTTTTTGCTTTTGTTTTTTTTTGAAGGAGAAATTGAATTTAGTTGAATCTGTCTATTGTTTTTTCATTTTTCCAAAACATAAATCTGAATAAGCCACCAAGTCAATAAATATAGGATGAACATTGTACACATTGTTTCAGGTAAAATCATGTTTATATTGTTTGGAAAGGGAATATGACATTCAGAACTAGGGCAAACCAACAGAAGGGTCTTGCCAGGAAGTTGTGCCCTCTGGCATTCCGAAACCACAAATATACTTTTCACATCATTTGATTGGCAAAGGCTGGGCCTGGATTGGGCACTGGACCTCCATTATCATCCACATAAACTACAGAATCGGGTATTCAGGTATAGTTAGGAAGTATTACATAGGCCTTGTTGTGCACCAAGCAGTACTCTCCATTTTATGCACAAAATGGCAAACACACATTTCACCATTCGCTGGACACGTGCAAGCCTGTAACTGAAAGTGCGATGATGGTGGACCACGTCAAAGCTCCTCCAACAGACAGTCAAACATCCAAAGGCACATGCAGCAGTATTTGTACAACGCATCAGGATGGTTGCATACAGAACATAAATCCTCATTCAGCCACAGTAAATGGACCTTTGGCCAGTGAGAGGATGGACTCAGTAGTCCCTCCTCCATGTTTCTACAGTGAGTGGGTACTTCCCACCCAATTCGCTGGCCAAGACGCAATGGAATAGGACTCGCTCAGTCTTGTTAATCACCAAAGAATAAAACAAATTAACATATGACTCCAATAAACAAACCAGCCACAACACTAATATTGTTTGGGATATCCCAACCCAGACCTTTTTTAGTTTAAAAGTATTTGACTGAAAATGCATGTTCAAAATCACATAGCATACTAATGACATATGCATGTCATGCAAGTAAAAAAAAGCACACACTTGCACTCACATTACACACGGAACACCACACAGATGTCAGTTTGTGCCATTTTCCTGGATGACAAACTGCAAAGATGAGACAGCGGAGCAAAGATTCATGTATCAAGCATCCAATGTCCATGAGTTGTTGTTTTTCTACTAGTTCTCATCTATGACTGCTAGTGCTTGCTCGCACCACTTTTCTCTTTCTATAAAAAATATTTTTTTTGCAACTTCATGCAGATTTGTCAGTACAATTGTGAGAAGATTGGACATGATGGTTGATGAGTGAAAGTGCAAGAGGGGGTTGATTACTTATCTCTGCAGAGAGTGGTAATTGTCCATACTTGAAAAGTGACGTCAAAGGAGTTCTAAACTTATAAGTTTAACACAGGCTTGTGATGAATGAAATACAGGAGTATACATAAAACATAAACATATTTCATAGGATACAGCTGTATGTATTAGAATAGCTAGTACCCTATTCTAAACCTTTTTTGTTTGCATACTGTACTGGCTAGGTGGAGGCTATAAGGACCTTGGGCATATTTTGTGTGCACATCACAAGCTTTGCTAGCATTTATGTGTAAGCAGATGGATCTGTTGCCATATTCTCCCTGTATACATCAATGCTACTGTGGTGTGGAATGTAATCAATGTTTTTTCCTGATCTGCTTCCTTGTTATAATTGTAATTTCCTTGTGGGCTGCAGTAATAACTAACGGTTACAAGATGTCACTGTCTAGAATGTAGGTGAAGATTGCCTAGTAACACAACAGGCATAGAGTTAGTTGAGGGTTAGTAAGCAGTCAACTTTGGGAGGGGGAACTGAGTGTTAGTGGAAAGTCCAGAAAGTGATCACCAGCCAGTATGTGGACAGCAGTAAGTGAAGCAGCAGGTCTAGGACCAGAGGCTGCTAGGGACAGCATGGGCCTAATACTCTGGGCAGTGGATTGACGAAAATACCCTTCCATGTGATTCTGTCTAATGACATGGGGCAACCTCGAGATGGATGTTGTGGGGCTGGGGAAAACTCAGCTTGTGTAGCTACAGGGAAAGGTGGACTCAGACTACATGGGGCGGAAGGTATTGCAATCCGAATATACTGCTAGAGGTGGAGAAGATTCCCTAGGGCTAGGAAAGCCAGAAAGAGGGACATTTTACCTATACTGAGAACCAGGGCTGAAGTTGTATCTGGTACCTGTGAGAGAGATGACAACTCGTTGAGCCTTATCATCTATATCTGCCTGTAATTACTGTAAATACTGCTATACACCAAGTAAACATTTGTACGGTGTTCATTTTAGGACATGGTCACAAATCAAAGTCAAACATCAGAAATACTCTGTCTGATACCTCATTCTGATACTTGACTCTTATACCTGACTTTCACACATGGTCACAAATCAAAGTCAAACATCAGAAATAACATCAGAAATGCTCTGTCTGATACCTCATTCTGATACTTGATTCTGATACCTGACTTTCACATATCAAAGTCACAAATCAAAGTCAAACATCAGAAATACTCTGTCTGATACCTCATTCTGATACTTGACTCTGATACTTGACTTTGATACCTGACTCTGATACTTGACTCTGATACTTGACTTTGATACCTGATTCTGATACTTGACTCTGATACTTGACTTTGATACCTGACTCTGATACTTGACTCTGATACTTGACTCTGATACTTGACTTTGATACCTGACTCTGATACCTGACTCTGATACTTGACTTTGATACCTGACTCTGATACCTGACTCTGATACTTGACTTTGATACCTGACTCTGATACTTGACTCTGATACTTGACTCTGATACTTGACTCCGATACCTGAGTCTGATACTTGATTCTGATACATGAAATTAGTAAAATTAGCTAAAATTAGTACCTGGGATCACTTGAGCTTGTGGTGCAATGGTAATGCCGACGGCTGTAGCCTCTAGACGCAGGATCCGTATTTTTTCCGCCGATCCTTTTTTTCCCGCCGGATCGGTTTTATTTTTCTGCCGGATCCGTTTTTGTCGGTCGGATCCGTTTTTTTTCCGCCAGATCCGTTTTTTTCTGCAGGATCCGTTTTTTTTCCTCAGGATCCGTTTTTTTTTTCCGGATCCGTTTTTGTCCGCCGGATCCGTTTTTGTCTGCCGGCTCCGTTTTCTTTCTGCCTGATCCTTTTTTTTACGCCGGATCCATTTTTTTTACACCGGATCCGTTTTTTTTACACCGGATCCGTTTTTTTTCGCCAGATCCTTTTTTTTTCTGCCAGATCTGTTTTTTTTTTTTGCCGGATCCGTTTTTTTTTTACGCCAGATCCATTTTTTTCTTCTGCCGGATCCGTTGTTTTTTCGCCGGATCCATTTTTTTTACGCCGGATCCGTTTTTTTTACGCCGGATCGGTTTTTCTTCCGCCGGATCCGTTTTTTTCACCGGATCCGTTTTTTTTTCACCGGATCCGTTTTTTTCTGCTGGATCCGTTTTTTTACGCCAAATCCGTTTTTTTTGCCGGATCCGTTTTTTTACGCCGAATCCGTTTTTTTCGCCGGATTCATTTTTTCTTCCGGATCCGTTTTTTTTTTTACGCCTGATCCGTTTATTTTTACGCCGAATCCATTTTTTTTACGCCGGATCCGTTTTTTTTTACGCCGAATCCGTTTTTTTTCACTGGATCCATTTTATTCTGCCGAATCTGTTTTTTTTTAACGCCATATCCATTTTTTTACGCCGGATCCGTTTTTTTTACACCGAATCCGTTTTTTTTTTCACCGGATCCGTTTTTTTTCTGCTGGATCTGTTTTTTTTACGCCAAATCCGTTTTTTTTCGCCGGATCCGTTTTTTTACGCCAAATCCGTTTTTTTCGCCGGATTCATTTTTTCTTCCGGATCCGTTTTTTTTTTACGCCTGATCCATTTATTTTTACGCCGGATCCATTTTTTTTACGCCGGATCCGTTTTTTTTTACGCCGAATCCGTTTTTTTTCGCCGGATCCGTTTTATTCTGCCGAATCTGTTTTTTTTAACGCCATATCCATTTTTTTACGCCAGATCCGTTTTTTTTTACACCGGATCCGTTTTTTTTTCGCCAGATCCGTTTTTTTTTTTTGCCGGATCCGTTTTTTTTCGCCGGATCTGTTTTTTTACGCCAAATCCGTTTTTGTTCGCCAGATCCGTTTTTTTACGCCGAATCCGTTTTTTTCGCCGGATTCATTTTTTTCTTCCGGATCCGTTTTTTTTACGCCTGATCCATTTATTTTTACGCCGGATCCGTTTTTTTCCGCCGGATCCGTTTTTTTCCGCCGGATCCGTTTTTTTCTGCCGCCGGAAAAAACGGATCCGGCGTAAAAAAAAATGTTTTTTTTCCGCCGGCAGAAGAAAATGGATCGGCGTAAAAAAACGGATATGGCGCAAAAATAAACTGATAAAGCGTAAAAAAAACGGATCTGGAAGAAAAAATGGATCAGGCGAAAAAAACGGATTCGGTGTAAAAAAAATGGATCAGGTGAAAAAAAAACGGATCTGGCAAAAAAAAAAATCCGGTGTAAAAAAAAAAACCGGATCCGGCGTAAAAAAAAAAAACGGATCCGGCATAAAAAATGGATATGGCGTAAAAAAACATCCGACAGAAAAAAACGGATCCGGCGAAAAAAACGGATTCGGCGTAAAAAAAATGGATCAGGCGAAAAAAAAACGATCCGGCGAAAAAAACGGATTCGGCGTAAAAAAACGGATCCGGTGAAGAAAACAGATCCGACGGAAGAATAAAGGATCTGGCGGGAAAAAAAACAGATCAGGCAAAAAAAAAAAACGGATCCGGCGTAAAAAAAAACGGATCCGGCGAAAAAAAATGGATCCGGCGTAAAAACACCTGGATCCGGCGTAAAAAAAACAGATCCGACGTAAAAAAAAAATCGGATCCGGCGTGAAAAAACGGAGCCGGCAGAAAAATAAAACCGATCCGGCGGAAAAAAAACGGATCCTGCGTCTAGACACTACAGCCGTTGACCTTACCATTGCACCACAAGCTCGAGTGATCCCAGGTACTAATTTTAACTAATTTTAGTAATTTTACTAATTTCATGTATCAGACTCAAGTATCAGAGTCAAGTATCAGAGTCAAGTATCAGAGTCAGGTATCAGAGTCAGGTATCAGAGTCAGGTATCAGAGTCAGATATCAGAGTCAGGTATCAGAGTCAGGTATCAGAGTCAAGTATCAGAGTCAGGTATCAAAGTCAGGTATCAGAGTCAGCTATCAGAGTCAGGTATCAGAGTCAGGTATCAGAGTCAGGTATCAGAGTCAGGTATCAGAGTCAGGTATCAGAGTCGGGTATCAGAGTCAAGTATCAGACTCAGGTATCAGACTCAGGTATCAGACTCAAGTATCAGAATGAGGTATCAGACAGAGTATTTCTGATGTTTGACTTTGATTTGTGACCATTTCCTAAAATGAACACCGTACAAAGCGAATGGGAACAGAAGCCAGTCCACAACTATCTCGCTTTGGCATCATACATATGCTAAAGGTAAAAAATAGATTTGATGTGAACAGAGCATTACTGAATAAGAAATTTTATATTTCCCACAAGTATAAGAGTATTAAAATTAAAAAGCAATAAGGTAAAAACAAAATGAAACCAATATTTTTGTGCTTGACTCCCAGTAGAAATAAAATGTTGTTTTCCTCAATTGTATGCCTTTTGATCGATATTCACTAGTTGACACAAAGTGTCAGTATTTCGTTTTTTGGTTAATTAATTTCTAGATGTTCACGTATTGTAGTTTTTCCACTCGATGATATGTGTTAAACTCCTGAAATGCTGCAGTAAGCAAACAGTAAAGACAGAGAGCTGCAGAAGCAGAAACCCACATTCTAAGTGGTGGCACATCTAGTGAAATGTGTACTTTTCATTAAAACCTAACTTACAAAATGTAATTTTGAAAAATGTGCTATTAGCTATTTTCATTTGCAAAAAAGGCAGCTTACTTACAATTACTTTCCAATTACTGATTTTAAATTATAGACTGGAAATGAGTGATTGCTTGAAGGGTGTTATTTGTGCATAAATCAAAAAATTCCATCTGAAATATGAAGTTTCAATTTGATGCTGTTATGTAATTACGAGCTCTTGTTTTCGATAAGCCTTTATCTTTCCAGTTTAGTGCTCGTTTTGGGCAATTGTTTGCTTTAGTAGTTTTGTGCTTGAAAATATAGGATTTATTTGAGGTGTATACAGTGGGGAAAATAAGTATTTGATACACTTACGAATTTCCCATTATCAAAGAATGGAAAGGTCTGTCATTGTTATCGTAGGTACACTTCAACTGTGAGAGACAGAATCTAAAAATAAATCCAGAAAATCACATTGTATGATTTTATCATAATTAATTTGCATTTTATTGCATGAAATATCTATTTGATCACCCACCAACAACAAGAATTCCTCCTATTCTGTGCTCATTATCTGTATTCAGGGGCGTAATTACCGCAGTCGCAGCGGTCGCCATTGCGACCGGGCCCATCTGGTCAGGGGCCCGGGAGGTCCAAGGCACCGGACCCGGGCGGCACAATGAGACGCGGGCCCTTTAAATCTTCGGGCGGCGACGATTGGGGGGCCCTGGTCGTGGCGCCGATTGCCGCCACGACCAGGGCCCCCCCCAGGTGCCAGCGCTGGCATTGGGCCCCCCTTCTTCTAATACTCACCTCTCCTAGTTCCTGCGGCTGCGCGGTAGCTGCAGCGTCTTCAGCGCTCTCTGACTCTGCGACGTCTCAGGGCAGAGGGTGCGATGACGTCATCACTGCGCGCTCAGCTTCTCTGTCCTGAGCATTGCAGAGCCGGAGAGACACTGAGTGCACCGGACCTGTGCTGGGAACGGGAGAGGTGAGGATTTTACTTTTTTTTTTTTCTTTATGTCTGACTCTGTCTGGGGGCAATGCTGGACACTGGGGCAGATTTCTGGACACACTGGGGCAATGCTGGAGACCCTGGGGCAGATTTCTGGACACACTGGGGCAGATTTCTGGACACAGTGGGGCAATGCTGGAGATGCTGGGGCAGATTTCTGGACAAACTGGGACAGATTTCTGGACATACTGGGGCAATGCTGGAGACCCTGGGGCAGATTTCTGGACACACTGGGGCAATGCTGGACACTGGGGCAATGCTGGACACTGGGGCAGATTTCTGGACACACTGGAGCAATGCTGGACACTGGGGCAGATTGCTGGACACACTGGGGGCAATGCTGGACACACTGGGGCAATGCTGGAGACCCTGGGGCAGATTGCTGGGCACACTAGGGCAGATTGCTGGGCACACTGGAGCAGATTGCTGGACACACTGGGGGCAATGCTGGACACACTGGGGGCAATGCTGGACACTGGGGCAGATTGCTGGACACACTGGGGGCAATGCTGGACACACTGGGGCAATGCTGGACACACTGGGGCAGATTGCTGGGCACACTGGGGCAGATTGCTGGGCACACTGGGGCAGATTGCTATGCACACTGGGGCAGATTGCTGGACACACTGGGGGCAATGCTGGACACTGGGCCAGATTGCTGGACACACTGGGGGCAATTCTGGACACACTGGGGCAATGCTGGAGACCCTGGGGCAGATTGCTGGGCACACTGGGGCAGATTGCTGGGCACACTGGGGCAGATTGCTGGACACACTGGGGCCAATGCTGGACACACTGGAGCAATGCTGGAGACCCTGGGGCAGATTTCTGGACACACTGGGGCAATGCTGGACACTGGGGCAGATTTCTGGACACACTGGGGCAATGCTGGAGACCCTGGGGCAGATTTCTGGACACACTGGGGCAATGCTGGACACTGGGGCGGATTTGTGGACATACTGGGGCAATTCTGGACACTGGGGCAGATTGCTGGACACTGGGGCAATGCTGGACACTGGGGCAGATTGCTGGACACACTGGGGCAATGCTGGACACACTGGGGCAGATTGCTGGACACACTGGGGGCAATGCTGGACACACTGGGGCAATGCTGGAGACCCTGGGGCAGATTGCTGGACACACTGGGGCAATGCTGGAGACCCTGGGGCAGATTTCTGGACACACTGGGGCAGATTTCTGGACATACTGGGGCAATGCTGGAGACCCTGGGGCAGATTTCTAGTCACTGGGGCAATGCTGGACACTGGGGCAGATTGCTGGACACGCTGGGGCAATGCTGGACACTGGAGCAGATTGCTGGACACTGGGGCAGATTGCTGGACACTGGGGCAATATGCTGGACATACTGGGGCAGGTTGCTGGACACACTGGGGGTAATATGCTGGACACACTAGGGGTAATATACTGGACACACTGGGGCAGATTGCTGGACACACTGGGGGCAGGACTGGAGGCATGGGTAGAATGTAGACATGGGGCATGATTGGAGACATGGGGCAGAATGAAAGACATGGGGCAGGATTGGATCATGGGGCAGGATGGATACGATGGAGACAGATGGGGCAGGATGGGGAGATCTTATGGGGTAAAATGGATACTCATGAGGGCAGGATGAAAGAACATATGGCTGGAGCCAGGAATCAGATAAACGGGGCCAGGGTGGGGAATATTATTACCATAAGGGCTAATTAAGGGATATTATTACTGCAGTGATGTATTTATTTTATTTTTTGAGTATACTGTTTTAAATGGGGGGGCGGTCCTGTTACTGTGCAGAGTGACACTATATCACCTTTTTTTCTTCATGTGGTGTAATGTAGAAGTTGTTAAAAATTAAGTAATGTGTTCTGCAAGCGGAGCTTGTGATAACTGTGTTATTTCCTGCAGAAACGAGCCCTGGCTGGAAGAAATGATGGCGGTCTGTGCTGGATGAAAGATGAAGGACTTCACCTAGAGACGTCACTGGTGAGTCAGTGTTACCTATACACTGACACTATACACTGTATACTATATACAGAGGTCCTGTGTATAATGTCACCAGTGATCACTGTATTACCTATACATTATATACAGAGCTCCTGTGTACAATGTCACCAGTGATCACTGTATTACCTATACATTATGTACAGAGCTCCTGGGTATAATACCACCAGTGATCTCTGTATTACCTCTACACAGACACTGCATACTAAGTACAGATCTCCTGTGAATACTGGCACTTATGGTGATAGTATTGTGTTTTTTTAATTACTGATCAGTATTGTAGTATTCAGTCACTATGTGGTGGTAATATGTGGTCTGGAAATGGTGTTGTGGTATTTGTCCCTTGTATGTGCTATTTGGTCACCAAGTGGTGGTAATATGTGATCTGTTCATGGTGTGGCGGTATTTGTCCCTTGTATATAGTATTATTCGGTCACTATGTGGTCTGGTCCTGGTGTGGTGGTGTTTCTTCCTGTATGTGATATTATTGGTCTTGGTATAGTTGATTGTGTTGTGTATGGCGGTCATTTGTTCTCTCTGATATTAATTAGGAGAAGATTCTTTATTTCCATTAGTTTTAATGCTTTGTACACAGCGGCGGAGATGCACTTACAGGGGGTTTCCTGTGGAAAAAAGTAATCACCTCTCCACAGGATAAGTGATAACGCATTGATTGGTGGGGGTCTGACTGCTTGGACCATTTTTGCATGGTTGGGGGGGCCCATTTGAAAGTTCGCATCGGTGCCCATAACTTTCTAGTTACGCCACTGTCTGTATTATATATATATATATATATAGCGCTGACAAAAATTAAGAGATCACCACATCAAAACCCTGTCATGGGCAGCCCAATCTTCAGACCTGAATCCGATTGAAAACCTCTGGAATGTAATCAAGAGGATAATGGATAGTCACAAGCCATCAAACAAAGAAGAACTGCTTTAATTTATGCACCAGGAGCAGTGTGAAAGAATTGTGGAAAGCATGTCAAGATGCATGAAAGCTGTGATTAAAAATCATGGTTATTCCACAAAATATTGATTTCTGAACTCTTCCTGAGTTACAACATTAGTATTGTTGTTTATAAATGATTATGAACTTGTTTTCTTTGCATTATTTGAGGTCTGAAAGCACTGGTTCTTTTATTTAATTTTGACAATTTCTCTTTTTTAGAAAAAAAATACAACATTTATTGCTTGGAAATTCGGAAACATGTTGTCAGTAGTTTATAGAATAAAATAACGATTTACATTTTACTCAAAAATATACCTATAACGAGAAAAATCAGACAAACTGAAAATTTTAAAGTGGTCTCTTAATTTTTGCCAGAGCTGTATATACCATGTGATGTATCATGTAACATTTTGACTGAACTCTGACATTGTGTCTCTTGGCGCCTGTTTTTTTCAAGTGTTAAACGTATATAAGTACCATCTCTGCATCCCTTGTATATATTTGGTTACTTCCTGATGAAGAAGTAATTTTAAACTTCGAAACGTGTCAAATAAACCATTCTATTTCTATTCTATATTCCCTTACACCTCGTTTGGACTGACATCTCTAGAAACTCAGCAGTGTGGAACTATTCCACAAAAATCCTTTTAACATCTGTTACTGGCAGAGCTACTTGACTGCCTTTCTTTGATAGCAGCACAGAGGTACGCCTTGTAGATGAGGCTCAGAACGAGCATGTGCTACAGTGGATGACAATAGTTGCATCAAGTGGCCTTTTCTCCTCCTCCTCCATCTTAACATCACACACAGTACAGTCCCCAGAGGTGGCACCCTAATCACCCTTATTTCAGTGGATAGCAATAGCTGCATCAAGTGGCCTCACCTCCTCTTCCTCCACCTTAATATCACACACAGTACAATCTCCAGAGGTGGCACCCCAATCACCCTTGTTTCACCCACGTCAAAAATTTCCAAATCCCCAACTGACTATGGAAAACCTCAGATGGAGCATTCTGAAGAGCTGTTCACACATTCTATTCCATAGGCATCAGAGGTCTTCAAAGAATCAGGTGAATCTGATGAGAATCAGATACCAGAGGCAAAAGCGGACAGTACTGTGGTGTCATGGCAGGAAGAGGAGGAGTGTGAAAACAGAAAGGATGACAATGAGGCTGTAGACCCCACTTGGTGTCAACCCAGAGGTACGCAGCTGAGTAACTCAGCAGAGAAGTTGGAGGAAGATGAGGAGGTTACATTGTGGCTACTCACACAGACACGAAGTGATGCAACCATGACAAGCACTGCATCCTCATCCCCAAATCTGGCAGTGACCACCACCGGTCATAAGTGTGCAATTTACAGGGGCAGCAAGGCTTGCCTAGCCTGGGCATTTTTTGAGACTGCAAAGGATAACCCAACACACGTTATCTGTCAAATTTGAAAAAAAAACATCAGTAGAGGGAAAAATTTGACAATTGCATGCATGAATCGGAGCATGCGCGATCAACATGTCTAAGTGTGGGAATCTCACTGTGCTAAACTGTGGAGTGTGCCACCATCACACCCATCCTCAAAAAAACTAACCTTGACCCAACTGCTATGCCCAGATACCGCCCCATATCACTGCTTCCGTTGCTTCAAAACTCCTTGAGCAGCATGTCCATGCTCAAATTTCCTCCCACCTCTCATCTAACTTTCTTCTTGACAACCTCCAATCTGGCTTCCGCCCCCACCACTCCACCGAAACTGCCCTGACAAAAATTACTATTGACTTACAGCCAAATCTAACAGACAGTTCTGCATCCTCCTCCTTCTTGACCTGTCCTCTGTTTTCGACACAGTCAATCACTGCCTACTGCTACAGATTCTTTCTTCCCTTGGCATCAAAGACCTTGCCGTGTCCTGGATTGCCTCATACCTTTCCGACTGCACATTTAGCGTTTCCCACTCCCACACCACCTCCTCACACCTCATCCCGCCCTTTCTCTGTTGGAGTCCCTCAAGGCTCTGTCCTAGGGCCCCTACTTTTTTCCATCTATACTCTTGGCCTAGGACAACTCATAAAGTCCCACGGCTTCCAGTACCACCTGTATGCGGACGACACTCAGATCTACCTCTCTGGCCCAGATGTCACCTCTTTGCTGTCCAGAATCCCGAAGTATCTGTCAGCCATATCCTCCTTCTTCACCTCTCACTTCCTAAAACTCAATGTAGACAAAACCAAACTCATCATCTGTCCTCCATCTCACGTATCCCCCCTACCTGACCTATCTATTATGGTAAATGGCATCACGCTCTCTCCCGCACCTGAAATCCGCTGCCTCGGGGTAACTCTCGACTCTGCCCTGTCCTTCAAACTCCACGTCCAAACTCTTGCCACCTCCTGTTGCCTCCAACTCAAAAATATTGCCAGAATCCATTCCTTCTTCAGCCCACAATCTACCAAAACTCTTGTGCATGCCCTCATCATCTCCCACCTCGACTACTGCAACACCCTCCTCTGTGGCCTCCCCGCTAATTCTCTTGCACCACTCCAGTCTGTCCACAACTCTGCTGCCCGGCTAATCCTCCTCTCTCCTCGCTACTCCCCTGCTTCTCCCCTCTGCAAATCCCTCCACTGGCTCCCAATTCCACAACTAATCCAGTTCAAACTACTAACACTGATCTACAAAGCCATCCACAACCTGTCCCTTCCCTATATCTCTGAACTAATCTCCCAATATCTTCCCTCACATAATCTCCGATCCTCCCAAGACCTCCTACTCTCCTCCACACTTATTCGTTCCTCACACAACCACCTCCAAGATTTCTCCCGAATATCCCCCATCCTCTGGAATTCCATGCCTCAACACGTCCGACTATCGACCACCCTCGGCTCCTTCAGACAGAACCTGAAAACTCATCTCTTCAAGAAAGCCTACAGCCTGCAATAACCATTCTGCTGCCTCGCCATCGCCAGAGCTGCTGCCTCGCCCCTACCTTCTGCCTCTTCCCCACTATCCCATAGAATGTAGGTCCGCAAGGACAGGGTCCTCTCCCCTCTGTACCAGTCTGTCACTGTAAATTTGTTTACTGTAAACGATATCTATAACTCTGTATGTAACCCCTTTCTCATGTACAGCACCATGGAATTAATGGTGCTATATAAATAAAATAAATAATAATAATAATAATAACAATAATAGCTGGCCTCGCCAGCCACCAGCCGTCCCATCAACCCCATATGCTGCTCCTTCCTCCTCCGTAACCATTCCAAGTCTTCACACACGTCTCCAGCTTCAGAAACTGCCATTCTTTACCCACCAAAGTCGGGGTGAGTGAGAGCCGGTCAGCTGTTATGGATGTAGACATGACTGCTGCTTTTGAGTTACCAAGCACAACAGATCTTTCTCAATCCACCATAATGTCTCCACCTGCACCTCACTCACAGTCCAGCAGTTTGTCTTGTTCCCCGTTCTCTGCCCTCTCTCAGCACAGCTGCCAGCTCTCGGTCCTTCCAGTTGTGGTCACATAAAAGAATGTTTCCTGCTTCACATGGCAAACCTAAGAGATTGAAATCCATCATCTCCAATCTGTCACGGAGTTACCGCGACAGAGCAGTGTCAGAAGTCCACGGCGTCTGATGGCTTCTGCTTCATCGCTGAGAAGAAGCACTTCTCCTGTGTATTGAAGGTGCTTTGTTTTCTTTCAGCAGGACTGGGGTTAATAGGCCATGTGCAAATTCCTGCTTTCAGCTGTGCTCGGTTAGCCACTCATCTCTCCTATAAAAGCTAGGCCTTCTGGTCAGATCCTTGTCTGAGATAGCACTTGCTTGAGAGACCTGGTGTAGTGAGGAGCTGGAGTTTGGAGAGCTGGAGGAATTTATTGTGCGACAGTTGTATGGTTTGTTCGCTTGGAAAATTCCTCATCCCTTTCCTGCTTTATTTACATTCCCCGTCCTTCACACCCTGGTGGATACCTCTGTTATTTGTGAGAGCATATTTTGTGTGAGTGGAGTTTTCTTTTTACCCCTGTCTTTGTTCCCCTGTTAGTCGGGTTGGTGTACTGTTGTACACAGTAGTGCCTCTCTTCCCCGGGTGGGGGAGGTGGACAGATGCAGGGCAGCAGTCAGGAGACAGGGCGAGGGCGGAGGCCCCGGCATCCTCGCCATCTGAGGTATGCCGGGGAGCTAGGGCCAGGAAAGGTGCCCCTGGTCCCAGTTTACTCGCCAGTCCAATCGTGACACAATCTGTTGGCCATGAAGAATGCTGCCTTTCCGCTTGGTGGATTCAGATGGTTTCCAAAAGTGGATGGCCGTCGTAGTCCCCCAGTACCAGTTGCCCAGTCACCATTACTTCTCTAAGAAAGCTGTGCCTGCGATACACCAGCATATTGCCCACTCTCTGAACAAATCTATGTCTGCCAGGGTGCATTTCACCACTGATACCTGGATGAGCAAACATGGGCAGGGAAGTAACATCTCGCTGACTGGGCAATGGGTGACTCTGGTGGCTGTGGGGACTGTTGGTCAAGGGTTGCTCCATAAGTCTTTGAATCCATAAGGCTTTCGGGGCAAACTTCGGTATCTAAGAGTTCCTCACTGCTTCTGCCTCCTCCACCTCCTTTAGGTCCTCAACCTGTGCCCTCAAACTCTACCTTAATCAGACATGTATTCCAACAGTGCAGATAGAATCTCCCCCACCTCCGTACTGTGCAGCCATGGCTCAGGCAATGTTTAAATTAATATGCCTTGAGATCACAGTCACACAGCTCAAGAGTTGTGGACAGGAATCCAGGCTGAGTTAGAGAAATGGCTGTCTCAACTAAACCTTGAGCCAGCGAAGGCCATGTAGAATAATGATGCAAACCTGGTGGCGGTCATCCTCAACCTGGTGGTACAGCAATTTCCCTGCCACTATCCTGGCATGGATGCACTGCTGCAGAAAGCACGTTCACTGTGTGCTCACTTTCGACGATGGCACCCCGCAGGTCATCGACATGCATCGCTACAGAGGTCTTTCAACCTACCGGTTAACAGTTTGATTAGTGAAGTTTCAGAACAGTTTAATTCCACTCTTCACATGTTGCAGCGGCAGTGGCAGCAGTGACGAGCCCTGGTGCAGTATGTCCTTTTGCATAGCCTAGGCCAATGCAGTCCAGACATGATGCTTGTGGAGTAGGAACAGATGAAGCACCTCTGCACAGTTTTGAAATGGCTACTATGATGGTTAGCGATGCGATGACGATACCATCATCAGCATCACTATTCTGGTCATCAGAAAGCAGAGGATGATGCGGAAGGGATAACAATATCTTAAATATTACAGCGATCAAGCAGGGCTCATGATACCAGATAAACGTATAATGAAGATACAGGAGCAGAGGAATAAATGGAGGAAGATGAGGTGATGGATGTGCAACAGTCAGGAGATGAATACGATAATGATATGCTCTCTGTTGTCCGTGGTTGGTGGAAGGGGACGGAGGAAGTAACTTTGAGTGTTACCCCGCCACCATCCCAGCATGGACTTGGACCTTATGGAAGTGCCCGACACATGAGCACCTTCTTGCTGCACTATTTTCAACACAATGCCCATATTCTTAGGGATAGAAATAGTGCTGACTACTGGGTTCCCACTCTGACTGATTTACGGTACAATAGTAAATTTAGCCAGAAGCTCAACCCCAGACATATGCTGAAGTATCGAAAAACGTTTGTAGACAATCTTAAGAGTGGGTTTTCCCCAAAACAGCAGTGAGGCACACAGTGTGCATCCCAGTTCTAGACGTCGAACCCCAGGATTGTCAAGGCATCATCACCAAACCATTAGCAGCAGCAGCAGCAGTGTAAGTGGCATAAGCAATTTCTGTGAGTCATTTTGCATATTTTTTAGACCAGCCCATGCTCAACCTCAATGCCATCAGGGGGGTTGGACCCTTTTACATTTTGGTCTTCTAAAATGGAAGAGTGGCCTGAACTAACCTGTCATGCCTTGGAGGTTTTGTCATGCCCGATAGCCAGCTTTCTCTCAGAATGTATCTTCAGCGCTGCTGGTGATGTCCGGACAGATAAGTGCATCCGGCAGTCCCTTCAAAGCATAGACCACCCAACTTTCATCAAAATGAACAAGTCATGGATCTCCCTTGACTTTTGCACCACAGTCGCAGATTTGGCAGACTGGGTGATGGAGTCATTTTCAGTGTCATGTTTTGATCTCACGTTATTGCAGTCTGTGCCATCTTTGTGGTGTCTTCTGTGCCTGATGTTGCTACTGCTGTTGATGTTACAAACTTTTTTTTAAATGTGGAGACTCCAAGTTTGGTCTCCATCTGGTGGGTTGCCTGTAGTAGAAGGTGTGTCAGAGGCCTATTATACTGTTTCTACTCTGTGGAAATTGATGCCACTTTAGTGGTGTGTTATAATTATTGTATGAAATGTGGAGACTCAAAGTTGGGTCTCCATCATGTGGGTTGCCTGTAGTAGAAGGTGCATCAGAATCATATTCTACTGTTTCTACTCTGTGGAAATTAATGCCACTTTAGTTGTTTGTGACATTTATTTTTTTGAAATGTGGAGACTCCAAGTTGGGTCTCATTCTGGTGGGTTGCCGGTGTGGTACGGCTCCCAAACAGGCAGGCATGCACTCACTTTCAGTAAACTACATGAATTACTTTCCTTACATTCTTCTACCAATAGTACTGTATGCAACTGATTTGTGTGCCATCTGAGTGTGGCTGGAATTAAAAAAAAATTGTAGGTGTTTAATGAGGTATCAGGTCTCACAGATAAAAAGGCTTACACTGCACCCTTAACCACCAGGTCCTACTTGAAGGTTCAATTCCAAGCTGTAAATGCTGGGTCAGACCCTGATACCTCATGCATGGCCCAAGGCTGATTGCTGTGGGTCATTTGCAAATTACTACTGTGGGTCAATTGCTGCAACTTTTCATGGTGTCTGCCCCTAATTTTCACTGCTTGGGAAGCTTTTTGCCAACCCTTAAGGTGTTGTTTATGCATTTGGCTTTGCCTCTCATTGAAACTAATAAGGTTCGGGTACGTTTGGTGAACATTGGTCCGTTCGGCGAAACCGAACTGAACTAAACCTTGAAACTTCTCAGTTGGCTACAGGCTCTACGCTAGGGATGGGCTGCATCTCAATTGGGAAGGTGCAGCTGTGCTGGGGGAGAAAATGGCTAGAAAGTTGGAGGAGTGTTTAAACTAGGAATTGGGGGGGAGGGTATTCATTTTATAGGAGGGGAAGATAGTGCAGATAGAGACCTGGGCACAAATAAGGAAGTTGGGGGTGGCGGTGGCATAGGGAGTGGGGTTAGAACAGTTAATAATTTAAGAAACAGAGGTACAGAGAGGAATATCAAGTGCATGTATACTAATGCCAGAAGCCTCGCCAACAAAATGGACGAATTAGAACTAATGTTGTTGGAGCATAATTATGACATGGTGGGGATATCTGAAACGTGGCTGGATGAGAGCCATGACTGGGCTGTTAACTTGCAGGGCTATAGCCTGTTCAGAAATGACCGTACAGATAAGCGAGGGGGTGGGGTGTGTCTATATGTAAAATTGTCCTTAAAACCCATCCTGCGTGATAATATAGGTGAATTTAATGAAAATGTAGAATCCCTGTGGGTGGAGATAAGGGGAGGGGGGAAAAATAATAAATTACTGATAGGGGTTTGTTATAAATCTCCAAAAATAATGGAAGCAATGGAGAATATCCTCGTAAAGCAAATAGATGAAGCTTCAAGGAGAAGTCATTATTATGGGGGACTTCAACTACCCTGAAATAGATTGGGGAACAGAAACCTGCAGTTCCAGCAAAGGTAATCGGTTTTGACAACTATGAGAGACAATTACCTTTCACAACTGGTTCAGGACGCCACAAGAAGGGGGGCACTGCTAGACCTAATATTAACCAACAGGCCAGACCGCATAGCAAATATAAGGGTTGGGGTCACTTGGGAAATAGCGATCACAAAATAATAAGTTTTCATGTATCCTTTAAAAAGATGTGTAGTAGAGGGGTTACAAGGACACTAAACTTCAGGAGGGCAAATTTCCAACGGATGAGAGGGGATCTTGGTGCAATTAACTGGGACGATATCCTGAGACACAAAAATACACAAAGAAAATGGGAGACATTTATTAGCATCCTGGATAAGACCTCTGCACAGTATATACCGTATGGGAATAAACATACTAGAAATAGGAGGAAACCAATATGGCTAAAATGTAAGGGGCGCAATAAGTGACAAAAAGAAAGCATTTAGAGAATTAAAGGAAGTAGGTAGTGAGGGGGCATTAAATAAATAAAAAAAATTAAATAAATTCTGTAAAAAGCAAATCAAGGCAGCAAAGATTGAGACAGAGTGACTCATTGCCAGAGAGAGTAAAAATAATCCCAAAATATTCTTTAACTACATAAATAGTAAGAAACTAAAAAATGATAGTGTTGGCCCCCTTAAAAATAGTCTGGGTGAAATGGTGGATGAGGATGAGGAAAAAGCCAATATGCTAAATGACTTTTTTTCATCAGTATTTACACAAGAAAATCCCATGGCAGACAAAATGACTAGTGATAAAAATTCCCAATTAAGTGTCACCTGCTTAACCCAGCAGGAAGTACGGTGGCGTCTAAAAATCACTAAAATTGACAAATCTCCGGGCCCGGATGGGATAAACCCTCGAGTACTGCAGGAATTAAGTGCAGTCATTGATAGACCATTATTTTTAATCTTTAAAGACTCCATAATAACAGAGTCTGTACCACAGGACTGGCGTATAGCAAATGTGGGGCCAATATTCAAAAAGGGGACAAAAACTGAACTCGGAAATTATAGGCCAGTAAGCTTAAAGGGAACCTGTCACTTGAATTTGGCGGGACTGGTTTTGGGTCATATGGGCGGAGTTTTGGGGTGTTTGATTCACCCTTTCCTTACCTGCTGGCTGCATGCTGGCCGAAATATTGGATTGAAGTTCATTCTCTGTCATCCGTAGTACACGCCTGCGCAAAGTAATCTTACCTTGTGCAGGCGTGTACTATGGAAGACAGAGAATGAACTTCAATCCAATATTTCGGCCAGCATGGAGCCAGCAGGTAAGGAAAGGGTGAATCAAACACCCGAAAACTCCACCCATATGACCCAAAACCAGTCCCGCCAAATTCAGGAGACAGGTTCCCTTTAACCTCTACTGTGGATAAAATCCTGGAGGGCATTCTAAGGGATGCTATGCTGGAGTATCTGAAGAGGAATAACCTCATGACCCAGTATCAGCTCGGGTTTACTAGGGACTGTTCATGTCAGACTAATTTGATGAGTTTCTATGAAGAGGTAAGTTCCGGATTGGACCAAGGGAACCCAGTGGATGTAGTGTATATGGACTTTTCAAAAGCTTTTGATACGGTGCCACACAAAAGGTTGATACATAAAATGAGAATAATGGGGATAGGGGAAAATATGTGTAAGTGGGTTGAGAGCTGGCTCAGGGATAGGAAACAAAGGGTGGTTATTAATGGAGCACACTTGGACTGGGTAGCGGTTAGCAGTGGGGTACCACAGGGGTCAGTATTGGGCCCTCTTCTTTTTAAAATATTTATTAATGACCTTGTAGGGGGCATTCAGAGTAGAATTTCAATATTTGCAGATGACACTAAACTCTGCAGGGTAATCAATACAGAGGAGGACAATTTTATACTACAGGATGATTTATGTAAACTTGAAGCTTGGGCTGATAAATGGCAAATGAGCTTTAATGGGGATAAATATAAGGTCATGCACTTGGGTAGAATTAATAAGATGTATAATTATGTGCTTAATTCTAAAACTCTGGGCAATAAAAAAGACCTGGGTGTATGGGTGGATGACAAACTCATATTCAGTGGCCAGTGTCAGGCAGCTGCTAGAAAGGCAAATAAAATAATGGGATGCATTAAAAGAGGAATAGATGCTCATGAGGAGAACATAATTTTACCTCTATACAAGTCACTAGTTCGACCACACTTAGAATACTGTGCACAGTTCTGGTCTCCGGTGTATAAGAAAGACATAGCTGAACTAGAGCGGGTGCAGAGAAGAGCGACCAAGGTTATTAGAGGACTGGGGGGTCTGCAATACCAAGATAGGTTATTACACTTGGGGCTATTTAGTTTGGAAAAACGAAGACTAAGGGGTGATCTTATTTTAATGTTTAAATATATGAGGGGACAGTACAAAGACCTTTCTGATGATCTTTTTAATCATAGACCTGAAACAGGGACAAGAGGGCATCCTCTGCGCTTGGAGGAAAAAAGGTTTAAGCATAATAACAGATGCAGATTCTTTACTGTAAGAGCAGTAAGACTATGGAACTCTCTGCCGTATGATGTTGTAATGAGTGATTCATTACTTAAATTTAAGAGGGGACTGGATACCTTTCTGGAAAAGTATAATGTTACAGGGTATATACACTAGATTCCTTGATAGGGCGTTGATCCAGGGAACTAGTCTGATTTCCGTATGTGGAGTCGGGAAGGAATTTTTTTCCCCAATGTGGAGCTTACTCTTTGCCACATGGGTTTTTTTTGCCTTCCTCTGGATCAACATGTTAGGGCATGTTAGGTTAGGCTATGGATTGAACTAGATGGACTTATAGTCTTCCTTCAACCTTAATAACTATGTAACATGGTGGCACAGTGGATAGCACAGCAGCCTTGCAGCGCTGGAGTCCTGGGTTCAAACCCCACCAAGGACAACATCTGCAAAGAGTTTGTATGTTCTCTGCGTGTTTGCGTGGGTTTCCTCCGGGCACTCCGGATTCCTCCCACATTCCAAAGACATACTGATAAGGAATTTAGATTTTGAGCCCCATCGGGGACAGTGATGATAATGTGTGCAAAATGTAAAGCGCTGCGGAATATGTTAGCGCTATATAAAAATAAAGATTATTAACTATGTAAGGTTTGCTCATCTCTAATCATAACTACAATCCAAGTAAATGACCACTTCAGCCTATCATTGGGCCAGCGAAGATGAAAAACAACTGTATGTACTCACTTTTGCCATGTATTATGCCATACATACCAGGGCAGATTATCAATCCAGTCTAATTTTTACATATCAAAAACTTAGACTGGACAGTCTAAAAATGTGTCAAATTTATGACATGCCACCACGCTAATAAATCTATAATATTTTTCTAAGCTAAGCTTATGATGAGCATCTTTAGACTTTCTAATCTAAGTTTGCACGACCTAATAATTGTATTACATTGCAGCAATAATGTGTGCTAACATTTTGGTGCATGGTATTGCAATTTAGGAGACACACACTTTTCCAGCAAGTTGCACTGCTTTCATGTTTTGCTTAGAAAACCACATTTTATCCCTTTTTAAATGAAGTGTAACAAAGATGAAAAAGGGATGAATCAGTCCTTATTGCTAAATGACTAAACATTTTATTTGCAGAAGAAATTAAGTATTAGGTGGTACTTATTCTTACTGACTTTGCAGATTTCCACTTTTAGGGATCTTTCTTTGACATCCGTATACCCTATTAATGCAATCCATATTTCCTTTTGGATAAAATGTTTTACATTATCAAATGAATTTCTTTAATAATCTTTTATAGTCCAAGCTCTGCACTTTTCCCACTCTAGTTTCAGCAAAATATTTAATTACTGTTAAGTTTCTTCTTAGTATTTCCATGAGGGTAATCCCATTGTTAAATCAATGAATTTTAGAATGATTGATTCAATGATATGGCACTGAATTAATTTTGCGTAAAGTACATGGGAGCTCAAAAGGTGACATTATCATCAATTTAATCTATTTAATACAGACAGATTTTTTCTGAATATGTATTAATAAGATACATTAATAAAATGGAAAAAAAATCCCACTTTGTTGCTAACTAGATGAAAGCAAAGATTTATAACCTTGTCTAAACTGGACAACCCAAATTCAGAATACAGATGGTCCAGTTATCAATCTATTGCTAAGACATGAACAAGGCCACATGACTGTTTGACGGAAAGCACTAAATTGTGCAAACAAGACCCCAAATCAGAAAAAATACCAACTCCATAAAAAGAATGAAATAAGGAGAAGAAAGGAATATATAGGTTAAAAGATACTTTATTAATAGGTGTACAAAAGTAAATGATAAATATAGACAATAAAAACACAGAGTAAAGTGTACAAGGATAATGCTAAAGGATCACCAATGCTGTGCACTCGCCAACAATAAACAGAGAGTGCTTATCTAATAAGATCAATAATATCAGTAATTGTAACAAAAATAGTCCAAGAGTAGTATAAATAAATACAGATAAATAGCGCTTACCAGTATATAAGTTGGAAGGTTAGCAGCACCAGACAGGACCCAAAAAAAACTCAACATACGTTTCGATTTATTGTATAAATGCTGTCATGGTTAGGACATGGTTAATGTCCTGTTCACTCAGGGTTAATACGGTGCGCCTCTCTTTCAAGATGGGAGGGGTATTTATACTCACTTCTAGCTGAGTTTCTTTGTCAGCTATATGTTCTGCTTCAGTCTGTGTGCTTGACCCTTGAAGTGTGTGCCCGGTTTGCACTGTGTTTATTTTGCTCTCCGTGAATTACTCTGTTTGCTATTCTGGATTTCTGACCTCTGGCTTTGCTTCTGATAATTCCGTTTAGTACCTTGTTATCTCCTGGCTCTGATCTTTGCTTGTTTGATAATTCTCTAGTGTTTATCCCTTCTCTATTTCCCAGCATCTGGCTCTGCCCCCTGACCTTCTCCCACTCTGTTACATGCCAAAGGTCCTGTTGGTTACGAGGTGACTCTGTCACATGTCTAAGGTCCTGTTGGTTACCAGGTTAGTAACTCAGTGTTTAGCTCAGCTCCTTTGCTACTGTGTGCGGCTCTCCCTGCAGCATTAATTCCCAGGAGCTGTGACATTATAGATGACCATACAGTCTCTTCCCTGGTTGGGGGTCTTAGTATGCTATGGATAGTACAGGCTCTCACAGGGCAGATTAATGAGCTCTCCCAGCTTTTGCAGAAGCTGTCTGCGGAGCAGCAAGCCCTGGTCCGCTCAGACAAACAGGTGCAGAGAGATGTGGCAAGTGCTTTACAGATGTCTGCTCAATTGTGATCCCGGGAGGGGGGCCCCTCTGATGTATCCCTAGCGGACCCCGAACCACTGGTAAAGTCACCAGATACTTTTTCTGGGGATAAAAGTTGTTCAGGGTCTTTAAGGAGGGATGCAAGTTGTTTTTTGAATTGCGTCCTCGGGCTTCTTGAAATGAAAGGCAGAGGGTTGGGGTAGTAATATCCTTGTTAAGGGGTTCCCCGAAAGCATTTGGCTTTCCCTCTTCTTTCCTGTGCTCCTGAACGCATGTCTGTGAACTTGTTTTTTGTGGCTCTGGGGCACATTTATGATGAGCCTGATAGAGTAATCCTGGCGGAGGATATGGTGATGAGTGTGACACAGGGGAGGCACTCCGCTGAATGGTTCTGCTAAGAGTTTAGGCGTTGGGCAGCCAAAGTTTCTTGGAAAGATGCTGCCCTGAGACGATTGTTCTGCAAGAATCTCTCTGACCGTCTGAAGGATGCTGTGGCACTTCATCCTCCTCCTGATACCCTGGAGGACCATGACACAGGCGGTTTCAATGGACCGGAGACGCTGTGCTAGAGGAGTGAGGCAACAAGAGATTTCCTTGTACTCTAAATTGTGTGACGCTGCACCTGTATCTGAGCCCATGGAGATTGGGTCAGTCTCGCTCATGGAGAAAGAGAGAAGGCACCGCAGAGACAACCAACTGTGCTTTTGCTGTGGAGCCTCTGGACATTGGAAAAGGAACTGCCCCTCCTGCCTTTCTTCTGTGAAACCATCTGTGAAACAACTGAGTCTGGTCAACAATCAAGGAGGTTGTCCAGACTCCCAGGTACATTTTTTCTCGCTTGCAAAAATTGTGCTCCAAGTGGAATTGAAACTTACTGGCGGTCCTGTGGTGACCACCACCTTTGTTGACTGTGGTTCTTCCATTAATTTGATTGATGCCCAAGTTGTTACTCATAATAAATAAGATAGGGACAGTCAGGCTGAAAGACCCTGTTAAAATTATGGCTGTTAATTCATTCCCTCTTACCCGGGATGGAATTTGTTTCAGGACTGATGTTTTTTCTCTGAAAGTGGGTTCCACTCATGTGGAAAAATTAGGTGGTTTTGTGATGAATAGTGTTGAGCGATACCTTCCGATATCAAGAAGTATTGGTATCGGATTGGATCAGCCGATATCCAAAAAATATCGGATATCGCCGATACCGATACCCGATACCAATGCAAGTCAATGGGACACAAATATTGGAATGTACATAAGCCCTTTCTGTCCTACTGCATCCTGTTCCGGAGGGGGGAAGAGTATGAGCGGTGCATGGGCGGACACTGTGTGTGTCTGTGTGTGCGGGCGGGGTCTGTGCAGGCCTGCCGGGGATCGGTACGGGCATCTCAGGGCTCTGTGCTGCCTGCCTGGGCTCTGTGCGGGCTTGCCGGGGCTCTGTGCGGCTTGCAGGGGCTCTGTGCGGGCTTGCTGGGGCTCTGTGCGGCTTGCAGGGGCTCTGTGCGGGATTGCCGGGGATCTGTGCGGCTTGAGGTGGCTCTGTGTTATGACCTGGTGGTTAGGAGCACCAGAAATGACCTGATAGTTAAAACTCACACAGGACAAGCTCTGGGATGTGGGAGCTCTGCTGACCGCAATCCCTAATCCTATCACACACACTAGAAATAGCCGTGGAGCGCTCCTGACGCTCCCTAGGCGCCTAGTCACAGCCTAAGAGCTAGCTAGCCCTAGAGAAGAAAATAAAGCCTACCTTGCCTCAGAGAAATTCCCCAAAGGAAAAGGCAGCCACCCACATATATTGACTGTGAGTAAAGATGAAAGTCACAAACGCAGAAATGAAACAGGTTTCAGCAAAGGGAGGCCAGACTTACTAAATAGACAGAGGATAGGAAAGGTAGCTTTGCGATCAGCACAAAAAAACTACAAAACACCACGCAGAGTGTGCAAAAAGACCTCCGCACCGACTAACGGTGCGGAGATGCCACTCTGCATCCCAGAGCTTCCAGCTAGCAAGACAAAATCATGATATCCAGCTGGACAAGAAAACAATGAACGAATTAGATACTATCAGGAACTTAGCTTCTGCTGGAGTAGACAGGTCACCAGAAAGATCCAAGAGCGAACTGAACCAATGCAGAAACATTGACAGCTGGCATGGAGTAACGATCTAAGTGGAGTTAAATAGAGAAGCCAACCAAAGGATAAACCACGTCACCTGTGTAAGGAACCTCAGAAGCAGCAGCTCCACTGACAGCCACCAGAGGGAGCCCACGGACAGAACTCACCGAAGTACCATTCACAACCACAGGAGGGAGCTTGACAACAGAATTCACAACAGTACCCCCCCCCCTTGAGGAGGGGTCACCCAACCCTCACCAGAGCCCCCAGGCCGATCAGGATGAGCCAAATGAAAGGCACGAACTAAATCGGCAGCATGAACATCAGAGGCAAAAACCCAGGAATTATCTTCCTGACCATAACCCTTCCACTTGACCAGGTACTGGAGTTTCCGTCTTGAAACACGAGAATCCAAAATCTTCTCCACCACATACTCCAACTCCCCCTCGACCAACACTGGGGCAGGAGGATCAACGGAGGGAACCATAGGCGCCACGTATCTCCGCAACAACGACCTATGGAACACATTATGGATGGCAAAAGAAGCTGGAAGGTCCAAACGAAATGACACAGGATTAAGAACTTCAGAAATCTTATATGGCCCAATGAAACGAGGCTTAAACTTAGGAGAGGAAACCTTTATAGGAACATGACGAGACGACAACCAAACCAAATCCCCAACTCGAAGTCGGGGACCAACACAGCGCCGGCGGTTAGCGAAACGTTGAGCCTTCTCCTGGGACAATGTCAAATTGTCCACCACATGAGTCCAAATCTGCTGCAACCTGTCCACCACAGTATCCACACCAGGACAGTCCGAAGGCTCAACCTGCCCTGAAGAGAAACGAGGATGGAAACCAGAATTGCAGAAAAAAGGAGAAACCAAAGTAGCCGAGCTGGCCCGATTATTAAGGGCGAACTCAGCCAAAGGCAAGAAGGACACCCAATCATCCTGATCAGCAGAAACAAAGCATCTCAGATATGTTTCCAAAGTCTGATTAGTTCGTTCGGTTTGGCCATTAGTCTGAGGATGGAAAGCTGAAGAAAAAGACAAATCAATGCCCATCTTAGCACAAAAGGACCGCCAAAACCTTGAAACAAACTGGGAACCTCTGTCCGAGACGATGTTCTCCGGAATGCCATGCAAACGAACCACATGTTGGAAAAACAATGGCACCAAATCAGAGGAGGAAGGCAATTTAGACAAGGGTACCAAATGGACCATCTTAGAGAAGCGATCACAAACCACACAAATGACAGACATCCTTTGAGAAACAGGGAGATCAGAAATAAAATCCATGGAAATATGCATCCAGGGCCTCTTCGGGACCGGCAAGGGCAAAAGCAACCCACTGGCACGAGAACAGCAGGGCTTAGCCCGAGCACAAGTCCCACAGGACTGCACAAAAGAACGCACATCCCGCGACAAAGACGGCCACCAAAAGGATCTAGCCACCAAATCTCTGGTACCAAAGATTCCAGGATGACCAGCCAACACCGAACAATGAACCTCAGAGATAACTCTACTAGTCCATCTATCAGGGACAAACAGTTTCTCCGCTGGACAACGGTCAGGTCTATCAGCCTGAAACTTCTGCAGCACGCGCCGCAAATCAGGGGAGATGGCAGACAAAATTACCCCCTCTTTAAGAATACCCGCCGGCTCCGGAACACCCGAAGAGTCAGGCACAAAACTCCTTGACAGGGCATCAGCCTTCACATTCTTAGATCTCGGAAGGTATGAAACCACAAAATCAAAACGGGAGAAAAAGAGCGACCATCGAGCCTGTCTAGGATTCAACCGTTTAGCAGACTCGAGATAACTCAAATTCTTCTGTTCCGTCAAGACCACCACGCGATGTTTAGCTCCTTCACGCCAATGTCGCCACTCCTCGAATGCCCACTTCATGGCCAACAACTCTCGATTGCCAACATCATAATTGCGCTCAGCAGGCGAGAATTTTCTAGAAAAGAAGGCACATGGTTTCATCACCGAACCATCAGAACTTCTTTGCGACAAAACAGCCCCTGCACCGATCTCAGAAGCATCAACCTCGACCTGAAACGGGAGCGAAACATCTGGCTGGCACAGCACAGGGGCAGAAGAAAAACGACGCTTCAACTCCTGAAAAGTCTCTACAGCCGCAGAGGACCAATTGACCACATCAGCACCTTTCTTGGTCAAATCAGTCAACGGTTTAGCAATACTAGAAAAATTAGCGATGAAGCGACGGTAAAAATTAGCAAAGCCCAGGAACTTCTGTAGGCTCTTCACAGATGTCGGCTGAGTCCAATCATAAATAGCCTGAACTTTAACAGGGTCCATCTCGATAGTAGAAGGCGAAAAAATGAAACCCAAAAATGAAACCCTCTGAACTCCAAAGAGACACTTTGACCCCTTCACAAACAAGGAATTAGCACGAAGGACCTGGAACACCATTCTGACCTGCTTCACATGAGACTCCCAATCATCCGAAAAGACCAAAATGTCATCCAAATATACAATCATGAATCTATCCAGGTACTCTCGGAAGATATCATGCATAAAGGACTGAAACACAGATGGAGCATTAGAAAGCCCGAATGGCATAACCAGGTACTCAAAATGGCCCTCGGGCGTATTAAATGCTGTTTTCCATTCATCGCCCTGTTTAATTCGCACAAGATTATACGCCCCTCGAAGATCTATCTTGGTGAACCAGCTAGCCCCCTTAATCCGAGCAAACAAATCAGACAGCAGCGGCAAAGGATACTGAAATTTGACTGTGATCTTATTAAGACGGCGGTAATCAATACAAGGTCTTAAAGAGCCATCCTTCTTGGCCACAAAAAAGAACCCTGCTCCCAATGGTGACGATGACGGGCGAATATGACCCTTCTCCAAGGATTCCTTTACATAACTCCGCATAGCAGCGTGCTCTGGCACAGATAAATTAAACAGACGGCCCTTAGGAAACAAATTAATAGCACAATCGCAATCCCTATGAGGAGGTAGGGCACCGGATTTGGGCTCCTCAAATGCATCCCGGTAATCTGATAAAAACTCAGGGACTTCAGAAGGAGTGGAAGGCGAAATTGACAGCAATGGAACATCACCATGTACCCCTTGACAACCCCAGCTAGACACAGACATAGATTTCCAATCCAATACTGGATTATGGACCTGTAGCCATGGCAACCCCAAAACGACCACATCATGCAGATTATGCAACACCAAAAAGCGAATATCCTCCTGATGTGCAGGAGCCATGCACATGGTCAATTGCGTCCAGTACTGAGGTTTATTCTTGGCCAAAGGCGTAGCATCAATTCCTCTCAATGGAATAGGATACTGCAAGGGCTCCAAGGAAAAACCACAGCGCCTGGCAAACTCCAAGTCCATCAAATTCAGGGCAGCGCCTGAATCCACAAATGCCATAACAGAATAGGACGACAGAGAGCAAATCAGAGTAACGGACAAAAGAAATTTAGACTGTACCGTACCAATGGTGGCAGACCTAGCGAACTGCTTCATGCGCTTAGGACAATCGGAGATAGCATGAGTGGATTCACCACAGTAAAAACACAGTCCATTCCAATGTCTGTGTTCTTGTCGTTCAGCTCTGGTCAAAGTCCTATCACACTGCATAGGCTCAGGCCTACTCTCAGAGAACACCGCCAAATGGTGCACAGCCTTGCGCTCACGCAAGCGCCAATCGATCTGAATGGCCAAGGACATAGACTCATTCAGACCAGCAGGCGTGGGAAATCCCACCATGACATCCTTAAGGGCTTCAGAAAGACCCTTTCTGAAAATTGCCACCAGGGCACATTCATTCCACTGAGTAAGCACAGACCACTTTCTAAACTTCTGACAGTACACCTCCACTTCATCCTGACCCTGACACAAAGCCAGCAAGATTTTCTCTGCCTGATGCACTGAATTTGGTTCATCATAAAGCAATCCAAGCACCAGAAAAAATGCATCAACATCACGCAATGCAGGATCTCCTGGCGCAAGGGAAAATGCCCAGTCTTGAGGGTCACCACGCAACAAAGAAATAATGATTTTTACTTGTTGAGCAGGGTCACCAGAGGAGCGGGGTTTCAAAGCTAGAAACAGTTCACAATTATTTTTGAAATTCAGAAACTTAGATCTATTCCCAGAAAATAAATCAGGAATAGGAATTCTAGGCTCTAACATCGGATTCTGAACCACAAAATCTTGAATGTTTTGTACCCTTGCAGTGAGATGATCCACACAAGAGGACAGACCTTGAATGTCCATATCTACACCTGTGTCCTGAACCACCCAAAGATTTAGGGGAAAAGAAAGACAAAACACAGTGCAAAGAAAAAAAAATGGTCTCAGAACTTCTCTTATCCCTCTATTGAGATGCATTAATACTTTTGGCCAGCTGTACTGTTATGACCTGGTGGTTAGGAGAACCAGAAATGACCTGATAGTTAAAACTCACACAGGACAAGCTCTGGGATGTGGGAGCTCTGCTGACCGCAATCCCTAATCCTATCACACACACTAGAAATAGCCGTGGAGCGCTCCTGACGCTCCCTAGGCGCCTAGTCACAGCCTAAGAGCTAGCTAGCCCTAGAGAAGAAAATAAAGCCTACCTTGCCTCAGAGAAATTCCCCAAAGGAAAAGGCAGCCCCCCACATATATTGACTGTGAGTAAAGATGAAAGTCACAAACGCAGAAATGAAACAGGTTTCAGCAAAGGGAGGCCAGACTTACTAAATAGACAGAGGATAGGAAAGGTAGCTTTGCGATCAGCACAAAAAAACTACAAAAGACCACGCAGAGTGTGCAAAAAGACCTCCGCACCGACTAACGGTGCGGAGATGCCACTCTGCATCCCAGAGCTTCCAGCTAGCAAGACAAAATCATGATATCCAGCTGGACAAGAAAACAATGAACGAATTAGATACTATCAGGAACTTAGCTTCTGCTGGAGTAGACAGGTCACCAGAATGATCCAAGAGCGAACTGAACCAATGCAGAAACATTGACAGCTGGCATGGAGTAATGATCTAAGTGGAGTTAAATAGAGAAGCCAACCAAAGGATAAACCACGTCACCTGTGTAAGGAACCTCAGAAGCAGCAGCTCCACTGACAGCCACCAGAGGGAGCCCACGGACAGAACTCACCAAAGTACCATTCACGACCACAGGAGGGAGCTTGACAACAGAATTCACAACAGCTCTGTGTGGCTTGCGGGGGCTCTGTGCGGGCTTTCCGGGGCTCTGTGCTGCTTGCGGAGGCTCTGTGCAGGCTTGCCGGGGCTCTGTGCGGGCTTGCCTGTGCTCTGTGAGGTTTGCGGGGGCTCTGTGCGAGCTTGCCGGGGCTCTGTGCGGGCTTGCCGGGGCTCTGTGCGGGCTTGAGGGGGCTCTGTGCGGGCTTGCCGGGGCTCTGTGCAGCTTGCGGGTGCTCTGTGCGGCTTGCGGAGGCTCTGTGCGGGCTTGCTGGGGCTCTGTGCGGCTTGCGGGGGCTCTGTGCGGGCTTGCCGGGGCTCTGTGCATGCTTGCCAGGGCTCTGTGCAGCTTGCGGGAGCTCTGTGCAGGCTTGCTGGGGATCTCTGCAGGTTGCCGGGGATCTGTGCAGCATCGTCCGATGGGACTACAAGTCCCATCGGACAATGCCTGCAACTGTGACAGTGATTGACACATTAGCCAATGATGGGAGAGTAGTAGTCCCATCATCCGGCTAATGTGTTGAATGTAAAAAAAAATACTACATGTATACTACATACATACTACATACATACTACATACAATACATTCATACATTACATACAATACATACATACAGACATACAGTACATTAAACATAGAGTTCATACTCACCATTACTTGTCACTTTGATTCACGAAGCCAGTGTCATCTGTAAAAAAGATTAAAATAACATACAACCAATATACTCCCTGTCCGCAGAAATCCACGAGTGTCCCACGACGATCTCCCATGGAGAACGGCAGCATCAGCTGTTTCGACCGCTATCTAGGGGCTCCAGGAACACAATGACGGGAGGAAGGTGTCCTTCTGCACTGTATTCCTCCACCGCTGTAAAAAAAATAGTCCCTAGTCTCACTTTTGGCATTGCTGTATGAGAAATTTTCACACGCAGCAATTGCCATAAAGTAAGACTTTGTCCTAAGGTAACCTCTCAGTGATGCACTGCAGGAGCCATTGTCTCCTGTCAGTGTGTCACTGAGGGTCCTATAGAGCAGTGACATCACCCAATGTCACTATTCTATAGGGGAGATCATCGTGGGACACTCGTTATTAATTGGACTATGGTGGACAGGTAGTATACGGTTTATTATTTTACGTTTTTTGCAGGCGCTGAAGTATGGTAAGTATGGTTAAATGAAGAATATTAAAATACTTTTTTCTAATGTGTGTGTGTTTTATTAACCCTTTATTACTATTGGATTAATAATGGAGAGGCGTCTTATTGACTCCTCTCCGTTATTAACCCGGCTTAATGTCACCTTACAATAGCAAGGTGACATTAACCCCTTATTACCCCATATCCCTCCGCTACACGGGAGTGGGAAGAGAGGGGCTAAGTGCCGGAATTGGCACATCTTACAGATGCGCCATTTCTGGGGCGGCTGCGGACTGGTATTTGTAGCCGGGGGGCCAATATCCATGGCCCCTCTCTAGGCTATGAATATCAGCCCACAGCTGTCTGTGTAGCCCTTCTGGCTATAAAATATAGGGGACCTCACGTCATTTTTTTGGGGGTCCCCCTATTTTAATAGCCAGTAAAGGCTACGCAGACAGCTGCGGGCTGATATTCATAGCAGGCTACAAATATTGGCCCCCGGCCATCGGCTTTCCCCCCTCTGGTGCAGAAAATTGGGCGGGAGCCCACACCGTTTTTTAAACTTAATGCTCATTAAGGCTACTTTCACACTTGTGTCGGTACGAGTCTGTTGCAATGTGTCGGGCCGATGTACTGACGCACGTTGTGAAATTTGTGCACGACATGGGCAGCGGATGCAGTTTTTCAATGCATCCGCTGCCTATTTCAGGACCTGGTATAAGAGAGATGCCGTAAAGTGGCTACCAGGTACACATAAAATTGGCCATTTTTATGCGCTAAACGCTCTCATTTTTCATATTTCTAGTGCAGTAATGCAGTTCAAATTTCGTATTTCAAGTTTGTATGTTCTAGCGCTGCAGTGTGCTGCCTTATTTATTTAACTATATACGAGTTGGCGACTCTAGGTTCAGCACCTGTTCACACTTAGTCTATGTTTGGATGTGCAGGTCAGGTTTTTGAAATGTATTCTCTAGCCTTCTGATCGTGCACTCCGCCTTCTAGCCACAGGTGTTTTAATTACAGCAGGTCCAATACCCCTCCATAGAGAGAGAGAATTTTAGTCTAGGAAGAGGTTTCACATGTACCCATTCAGATGGAGACGTTTATTCTCAGCGAGGTAAGGCAAGCGTAGGACCTGGTAAAAGAGAGATGCCGTAAAGTGGCTACCAGGTACACATAAAATTGGCCATTTTTATGCGCTAAACGCTCTCATTTTTCATATTTCTAGTGCAGTAATGCAGTTCAAATTTCGTATTTCAAGTTTGTATGTTCTAGCGCTGCAGTGTGCTGCCTTATTTATTTAACAGGTGTAAACATGGACATTCAAGGTCTGTCCTCTTGGATGGATAATCTCACTACAAGGGTACAAAACATTCAAGATTTTGTGGTTCAGAATCCGATGTCAGAGCCTAGGATTCCAATTCCTGATTTGTTTTTTGGTGATAGATCTAAGTTCTTGAATTTCAAAAATAATTGTAAATTGTTTCTTGCCTTGAAACCTCGCTTCTCAGGTGACCCTGTTCAACAAGTAAAGATCATTATTTCTCTGTTACGTGGTGACCCTCAAGACTGGGCATTTTCCCTTGCGCCAGGAGATCCGGCATTGCGTGATGTTGATGCGTTTTTCCTGGCGCTTGGATTGCTTTATGACGAACCTAATTCAGTGGATCAGGCAGAGAAAATCTTGCTGGCTCTGTGTCAGGGTCAGGATGAAGCGGAGATATATTGTCAGAAGTTTAGAAAGTGGTCTGTGCTCACTCAGTGGAATGAATGTGCCCTGGCAGCAATCTTCAGAAAGGGTCTCTCTGAAGCCCTTAAGGATGTCATGGTGGGATTTCCCATGCCTGCTGGTCTGAATGAGTCTATGTCTTTGGCCATTCAGATCGATCGACGCTTGCGTGAGCGTAAAGCTGTGCACCATTTGGCGGTACTATCTGACCAGGGCACTAACTTTGACCAGGGCTGAACGGCAAGAACACAGACGTCGAAATGGGCTATGTTTTTACTGTGGTGATTCCACTCATGCTATCTCCGATTGTCATAAGCGCACTAAGCGGTTCGCTGGGTCTGCCACCATTGGTACGGTACAGTCTAAATTTCTATTGTCCGTTACTCTGATTTGCTCTTTGTCATCCCATTCTGTTATGGCATTTGTGGATTCAGGCGCTGCCCTGAATTTGATGGACTTGGAGTATGCTAGGCGCTGTGGTTTTTTCTTGGAGCCCTTGCAGTATCCCATTCCATTGAGAGGAATTGATGCTATGCCTTTGGCCAAGAATAAGCCTCAGTACTGGACCCAATTGACCATGTGCATGGCTCCTGCACATCAGGAGGATATCCGCTTTCTGGTGTTGCATAATCTGCATGATGTGGTCGTTTTGGGGTTGCCATGGCTACAGGTTCATAATCCAGTATTGGACAGGAAATCTATGTCTCTGTCCAGCTGGGGTTGCCAGGGGGTACATGGTGATGTTCCATTTTTGTCTATTTCGTCTTCCACTCCTTCTGAAGTTCCAGAGTTTTTGTCGGATTACCGGGATGTATTTGATGAGCCCAAAGCCAGTGCCCTACCTCCTCATAGGGATTGCGATTGTGCAATTAATTTGATTCCTGGTAGTAAGTTTCCTAAGGGCCGATTGTTCAATTTATCTGTGCCAGAACACGCCGCTATGCGGAGTTATATAAAGGAATCCTTGGAGAAAGGCCATATTCGCCGGTCGTCATCACCGTTAGGAGCAGGGTTCTTTTTTGTGGCCAAGAAGGATGGTTCTTTGAGACCTTGTATTGATTACCGCCTTCTTAATAAAATTACAGTCAAATTTCAGTATCCTTTGCTGTTGCTGTCTGATTTGTTTGCTCGTATTAAAGGGGCTAGTTGGTTCACCAAGATAGATCTTCGAGGGGCGTATAATCTTGTGCGTATTAAACAAGGCGATGAATGGAAAACAGCATTTAATACGCCCGAGGGCCATTTTGAGTACCTGGTTATGCCATTCGGGCTTTCCAATGCTCCATCAGTATTTCAGTCCTTTATGCATGACATCTTCCGAGAGTACCTGGATAAATTCCTGATTGTGTATTTGGATGATATTTTGGTCTTTTCGGATGATTGGGAGTCTCATGTGAAGCAGGTCAGAATGGTGTTCCAGGTCCTTCGTGCGAATTCCTTGTTTGTGAAGGGGTCAAAGTGTCTCTTTGGAGTTCAGAAGGTTTCATTTTTGGGGTTCATTTTTTCCTCTTCTACTATCGAGATGGACCCTGTTAAAGTCCAGGCCATTTACGATTGGACTCAGCCGACATCTGTAAAGAGCCTGCAAAAGTTCCTGGGCTTTGCTAATTTTTATCGGCGCTTCATCGCTAATTTTTCTAGTGTTGCTAAACCGTTGACTGATTTGACCAAGAAGGGTGCTGATGTGGTCAATTGGTCTTCTGCAGCTGTAGAGGCTTTTCAGGAGTTGAAGCGTCGTTTTTCTTCTGCCCCTGTGTTGTGCCAGCCAGATGTTTCGCTCCCATTTCAGGTTGAGGTTGATGCTTCTGAGATTGGAGCAGGGGCTGTTTTGTCGCAAAGAAGTTCTGATGGCTCGGTGATGAAGCCATGTGCTTTCTTTTCTAGAAAGTTTTCGCCTGCTGAGCGTAATTATGATGTTGATAATCGAGAGTTGTTGGCCATGAAGTGGGCATTCGAGGAGTGGCGTCATTGGCTTGAAGGAGCCAAGCATCGCGTGGAGGTCTTGACAGATCACAAGAATTTGACTTATCTTGAGTCTGCCAAACGGTTGAATCCGAGACAGGCTCGATGGTTGTTATTTTTCTCCCGTTTTGATTTTGTGGTTTCGTACCTTCCGGGCTCTAAGAATGTGAAGGCTGATGCCCTGTCAAGGAGTTTTGTGCCTGAATCTCCGGGTGTTCCTGAGCCGGAGGGTATTCTCAAAGAGGGGGTAATTTTGTCTGCCATCTCCCCTGATTTGCCGCGGGTGCTGCAAAAATTTCAGGCTGATATACCTGACCGTTGCCCAGCGGAGAAACTTTTTGTCCCTGATAGATGGACTAGTAGAGTTATCTCTGAGATTCATTGTTCAGTGTTGGCTGGGCATCCTGGAATCTTTGGTACCAGAGATTCGGTGGCTAGATCCTTTTGGTGGCCGTCTTTGTCACGGGATGTGCGTTCTTTTGTGCAGTCCTGTGGGACTTGTGCTCGGGCTAAGCCCTGCTGTTCTCGTGCCAGTGGGGTTGCTTTTGCCATTGCCGGTCCCGAAGAGGCCCTGGACGCATATTTCTATGGATTTTATTTCGGATCTCCCCGTCTCTCATAAGATGTCGGTCATTTGTGTGGTTTGTGATCGCTTTTCTAAGATGGTCCATTTGGTACCTTTGTCTAAATTGCCTTCCTCCTCTGATTTGGTGCCATTGTTTTTCCAGCATGTGGTTCGTTTACATGGTATCCCGGAGAACATCGTTTCTGACAGAGGTTCCCAGTTTGTTTCGAGGTTTTGGCGATCCTTTTGTGCTAGGATGGGCATTGATTTGTCTTTTTCCTCGGCTTTCCATCCTCAGACAAACGGCCAAACCGAACGAACTAATCAAACTTTGGAAACATATCTGAGATGCTTTGTTTCTGCTGATCAGGATGATTGGGTGTCCTTTTTGCCGTTGGCTGAGTTCGCCCTTAATAATCGGGCCAGCTCGGCTACTTTGGTTTCGCCGTTTTTCTGCAATTCTGGTTTCCATCCTCGTTTCTCTTCAGGGCAGGTTGAGTCTTTGGACTGTCCTGGTGTAGATACTGTGGTGGATAGGTTGCAGCAGATTTGGACTCATGTGGTGGACAATTTGACATTGTCCCAGGAGAAGGCTCAACGTTTCGCTAACCGCCGGTGCTGTGTGGGTCCCCGACTTCGTGTTGGGGATTTGGTTTGGTTGTCGTCTCGTTATGTTCCTATGAAGGTTTCCTCTCCTAAGTTTAAGCCTCGTTTCATTGGTCCGTATAAGATTTCTGAGGTTATCAATCCTGTGTCATTTCGTTTGGCCCTTCCTGCTCCTTTTGCCATCCATAATGTGTTCCATAGGTCGTTGTTGCGGAGATACGTGGCGCCTGTGGTTCCATCCGTTGATCGTCCTGCCCCGGTGTTGGTTGAGGGGGAGTTGGAGTATGTGGTGGAGAAGATTTTGGATTCTCGTATTTCGAGACGGAAACTCCAGTACCTGGTCAAGTGGAAGGGTTATGGTCAGGAAGATAATTCCTGGGTTTTTGCCTCTGATGTTCATGCTGCCGATTTGGTTCGTGCCTTTCATTTGGCTCATCCTGGTCGGCCTGGGGGCTCTGGTGAGGGTTCGGTGACCCTTCCTCAAGGGGGGGTACTGTTGTGAATTCTGTTGTCAGGCTCCCTCCTGTGGTCATGAATGGTACTTTGGCTGGTTCTGTCCATGGACTTCCTCTGGTGGGTGTTTCTGAGTTTCCTTCCACAGGTGACGAGGTTAATTCGTTAGCTGGCTGCTCTATTTAGCTCCACTTGGATCTTTGCTCCATGCCACCTGTCAATGTTCCAGTATTGGTCTAGTTCACTCCTGGATCATTCTTCTGACCTGTCTGTTGTGAATTCTGTGGCTGAATTCACTCCTGTGGTCACAAGTGGTACTGCAGCTTCTGAGCTTCCTCCCTCAGGTGTTCTGGTGAGCTCGTTAACTGCTTCATTACTTAACTCCGCCTGAGGCTGCTATCCTTGCTCCTTGTCTATGTTTCAGTGTTGGATCTGAGCTTCTCCTGATTTTTCCTGTGACCTGCTACTCTGTATAGCTAAGTGCTTTTTGCTTTTTTGTTGCTTTTTTTCTGTCCAGCTTGTCTTTTGTTTTGCTGGAAGCTCTGAGACGCAAAGGGTGTACCGCCGTGCCGTTAGTTCGGCACGGTGGGTTATTTTTGCCCCCTTTGCGTGGTTTTGCTTTAGGGTTTTTTGTAGACTGCAAAGTTCGCTTTACTGTCCTCGCTCTGTCCTAGAATATCGGGCCCCACTTTGCTGAATCTATTTCATCCCTACGTTTTGTCTTTTCATCTTACTCACAGTCATTATATGTGGGGGGCTGCCTTTTCCTTTGGGGAATTTCTCTGGGGCAAGTCAGGCCTATTTTTCTATCTTCAGGCTAGCTAGTTTCTTAGGCTGTGCCGAGTTGCCTAGGTAGTTGTTAGGCGCAATCCACAGCCGCTTTTAGTTGTGTTTAGGATAGGATCAGGTGTGCAGTCTACAGAGTTTCCACGTCTCAGAGCTCGTTCTTGTATTTTTGGGTATTTGTCAGATCACTGTGTGCGCTCTGATCGCTAAGCACACTGTGTTTCTGGATTGCCTTCATAACACCTGTCATTAGCAAACATAACAGTACAAGGAGCCTAACTAATGATTCTCAATAGAGGGAAAGAAAAAGTTCTGACATCATTTTTTTTTTTCTCTGCTCTGTGTTCACTTTTTTTTTTTTTCCCCTAGACATTTGGGTGATTCTGGACACAGGTGTGGACATGGATATTCAGGGTCTGTGCTCTTCAATGGATAATCTCGTTATAAATGTACAAAAAATTCAAGATACTATTGATCAGAAATCTATGTTAGAACCAAGAATTCCTATTCCTGATTTGTTTTTTGGAGATAGAACTAAGTTTCTAAGTTTCAAAAATAATTGTAAGCTATTTCTGGCCTTGAAACCTCATTCTTCTGGTAATCCTATTCAACAGGTTTTGATTATTATTTCTTTTTTGCGCGGCGACCCTCAAGACTGGGCATTTTCTCTTGCGCCAGGAGACCCTGCATTGAGTAGTGTCGATGCGTTTTTCCTGGCGCTCGGATTGCTGTACGATGAGCCTAATTCAGTGGATCAGGCTGAGAAAAATTTGCTGGCTTTGTGCCAGGGTCAGGATGATATAGAAGTATATTGTCAGAAATTTAGGAAATGGTCAGTACTCACTCAGTGGAATGAATCTGCGCTGGCAGCTTTGTTCAGAAAGGGTCTCTCTGAGGCTCTTAAGGATGTCATGGTGGGATTTCCTATGCCTGCTGGTTTGAATGAGTCTTTGTCTTTGGCCATTCAGATCGGTCGACGCTTGCGCGAGCGTAAATCTGTGCACCATTTGGCGGTACTGCCTGAGGTTAAACCTGAGCCTATGCAGTGCGATAGGACTATGACCAGAGTTGAACGGCAAGAACACAGACGTCTGAATGGGCTGTGTTTCTACTGTGGTGATTCCACTCATGCTATTTCTGATTGTCCTAAGCGCACTAAGCGGTCCGCTAGGTCTGCCGTCATTGGTACTGTACAGTCCAAATTCCTTCTGTCCATTACCTTGATATGCTCTTTGTCGTCGTTTTCTGTCATGGCGTTTGTGGATTCGGGCGCTGCCCTGAATCTGATGGATTTGGATTATGCTAAACGTTGTGGGTTTTTCTTGGAGCCTTTGCGGTGTCCTATTCCATTGAGAGGAATTGATGCTACACCTTTGGCCAAGAATAAACCTCAATACTGGGCCCAGCTGACCATGTGCATGGCTCCTGCACATCAGGAAGTTATTCGCTTTCTGGTGTTGCATAATCTGCATGATGTGGTCGTGTTGGGGTTGCCATGGCTACAAACCCATAATCCAGTATTGGATTGGAATTCCATGTCGGTATCCAGCTGGGGTTGTCAGGGGGTACATGGTGATGTTCCATTTTTGTCGATTTCGTCATCCACCCCTTCTGAGGTCCCAGAGTTCTTGTCTGATTATCAGGATGTATTTGAAGAGCCCAAGTCCGATGCTCTACCTCCGCATAGGGATTGTGATTGTGTTATCAATTTGATTCCTGGTAGTAAATTCCCTAAAGGTCGATTATTTAATTTATCCGTGCCCGAACACGCCGCTATGCGCAGTTATGTGAAGGAATCCCTGGAGAAGGGACATATTCGCCCATCGTCATCACCACTGGGAGCACGGTTCTTCTTTGTAGCCAAGAAGGATGGTTCGCTGAGACCGTGTATTGATTACCGCCTTCTTAATAAGATCACTGTTAAATTTCAGTATCCCTTGCCATTGTTATCTGACTTGTTTGCTCGGATTAAGGGGGCTAGTTGGTTCACTAAGATAGATCTTCGTGGTGCGTATAATCTGGTGAGAATCAGGCAAGGAGATGAATGGAAAACTGCATTCAATACGCCCGAGGGTCATTTTGAGTATCTAGTGATGCCGTTCGGACTTGCCAATGCTCCATCTGTGTTTCAGTCTTTTATGCATGACATCTTCCGTGAGTATCTGGATAAATTCCTGATTGTTTACTTGGATGACATTTTGATCTTCTCAGATGATTGGGAGTCTCATGTGAAGCAGGTCAGAATGGTTTTTCAGGTCCTGCGTGCTAACTCTTTGTTTGTGAAGGGATCAAAGTGTCTCTTCGGTGTGCAGAAAGTTTCATTTTTGGGGTTCATCTTTACCCCTTCTACTATCGAGATGGATCCAGTTAAGGTCCAAGCCATCCAGGATTGGATTCAGCCGACATCTCTGAAAAGTCTGCAAAAGTTCCTGGGCTTTGCTAATTTTTATCGTCGCTTCATCTGTAATTTTTCTAGCATTGCCAAACCATTGACCGATTTGACCAAGAAGGGTGCTGATTTGGTTAATTGGTCTTCTGCTGCTGTGGAAGCTTTTCAGGAGTTGAAGCGTCGTTTTTGTTCTGCCCCTGTGTTGTGTCAGCCAGATGTTTCTCTTCCGTTCCAGGTCGAGGTTGATGCTTCTGAGATTGGAGCAGGGGCGGTTTTGTCACAGAGAGGTTCTGATTGCTCAGTGATGAAACCATGTGCTTTCTTTTCCAGGAAGTTTTCGCCCGCTGAGCGTAATTATGATGTGGGCAATCGAGAGTTGCTGGCCATGAAGTGGGCATTCGAGGAGTGGCGTCATTGGCTTGAAGGAGCTAAGCATCGCGTGGTGGTATTGACTGATCATAAGAACTTGACTTATCTCGAGTCTGCCAAGTGCTTGAATCCTAGACAGGCCCGTTGGTCGTTATTTTTTGCCCGCTTCGACTTTGTGATTTCGTACCTTCCGGGCTCTAAAAATGTGAAGGCGGATGCTCTGTCTAGGAGTTTTGTGCCCGACTCTCCGGGTTTATCTGAGCCAGCGGGTATCCTCAAGGAAGGAGTCATTGTGTCTGCCATCTCCCCTGATTTGCGGCGGGTGCTGCAAAAATTTCAGGCGAATAAACCTGATCGTTGTCCAGCAGAGAAACTGTTCGTCCCTGATAGGTGGACTAATAAACTTATCTCTGAACTTCATTGTTCGGTGTTGGCTGGTCATCCTGGAATCTTTGGTACCAGAGAGTTAGTGGCTAGATCCTTCTGGTGGCCATCTCTGTCACGGGATGTACGTACTTTTGTGCAGTCCTGTGGGATTTGTGCTAGGGCTAAGCCCTGCTGTTCTCGTGCCAGTGGGTTGCTTTTGCCCTTGCCGGTCCCAAAGTGGCCTTGGACACATATTTCGATGGATTTCATTTCTGACCTTCCCGTTTCTCAAAAGATGTCAGTCATTTGGGTGGTCTGTGATCGCTTTTCTAAAATGGTCCATCTGGTGCCCTTGGCTAAATTGCCTTCCTCCTCTGATTTGGTACCTTTGTTCTTTCAGCATGTGGTTCGGTTGCATGGCATTCCTGAGAATATTGTTTCTGACAGAGGTTCCCAGTTTGTTTCAAGGTTTTGGCGAGCCTTTTGTGGTAGGATGGGCATTGACCTATCCTTTTCCTCGGCTTTCCATCCTCAGACTAATGGCCAGACCGAACGAACCAATCAGACCTTGGAAACATATCTGAGATGTTTTGTTTCTGCAGACCAGGATGATTGGGTGTCCTTTTTGCCGTTGGCTGAGTTCGCCCTTAATAATCGGGCCAGCTCGGCTACCTTGGTTTCTCCATTTTTTTGCAATTCTGGGTTCCATCCTCGTTTCTCTTCAGGACAGGTTGAGTCTTCGGACTGTCCTGGTGTGGATTCTGTGGTGGATAGGTTGCAGCAGATCTGGACTCAGGTAGTGGACAATTTGATCTTGTCCCAGGAGAAAGCTCAACTTTTCGCTAATCGCAGACGCCGTGTGGGTCCCCGACTTCGTGTTGGGGATCTGGTTTGGTTATCTTCTCGTCATATTCCTATGAAGGTTTCCTCTCCTAAATTTAAACCTCGTTTTATTGGTCCGTATAGGATTTCTGATTTCTGTCTTTTCGTTTGACCCTCCCAGACTCCTTTTCCATACATAATGTATTCCATAGGTCGTTGTTGCGGAGATACGTGGCACCTATGGTTCCATCTGTTGAGCCTCCTGCCCCGGTTTTGGTGGAGGGGGAATTGGAGTATATTGTGGAGAAGATTTTGGATTCTCGTGTTTCTAGACGGAAACTCCAGTATCTGGTTAAATGGAAGGGTTATGCTCAGGAAGATAATTCCTGGGTTTTTGCCTCTGATGTTCATGCTTCCGATCTTGTTCGTGCCTTTCATGCGGCTCATCCTGGTCGGCCTGGGGGCTCTGGTGAGGGTTGGGTGACCCCTCCTCAAGGGGGGGGTACTGTTGTGAATTCTGTGGCTGAATTCACTCCTGTGGTCACAAGTGGTACTGCAGCTTCTGAGCTTCCTCCCTCAGGTGTTCTGGTGAGCTCGTTAACTGCTTCATTACTTAACTCCGCCTGATGCTGCTATCCTTGCTCCTTGTCTATGTTTCAGTGTTGGATCTGAGCTTCTCCTGATTTTTCCTGTGACTTGCTGCTCTGTATAGCTAAGTGCTTTTTGCTTTTTTGTTGCTTTTTTTCTGTCCAGCTTGTCTTTTGTTTTGCTGGAAGCTCTGAGACGCAAAGGGTGTACCGCCGTGCCGTTAGTTCGGCACGGTGGGTTTTTTTTGCCCCCTTTGCGTGGTTTTGCTTTAGGGTTTTTTGTAGACTGCAAAGTTCGCTTTACTGTCCTCGCTCTGTCCTAGAATATCGGGCCCCACTTTGCTGAATCTATTTCATCCCTACGTTTTGTCTTTTCATCTTACTCACAGTCATTATATGTGGGGGGCTGCCTTTTCCTTTGGGGAATTTCTCTGGGGCAAGTCAGGCCTATTTTTCTATCTTCAGGCTAGCTAGTTTCTTAGGCTGTGCCGAGTTGCCTAGGTAGTTGTTAGGCGCAATCCACAGCCGCTTTTAGTTGTGTTTAGGATAGGATCAGGTGTGCAGTCTACAGAGTTTCCACGTCTCAGAGCTCGTTCTTGTATTTTTGGGTATTTGTCAGATCACTGTGTGCGCTCTGATCGCTAAGCACACTGTGTTTCTGGATTGCCTTCATAACACCTGTCATTAGCAAACATAACACCTGTCTTCCCAGCAGAAGTTAAGTTCCTGCTTGTTTTTCTTTGGTTTGCAATTTTTCTGTCCAGCCTGCTATTTTTATTGTTGTCTTGCTTGCTGGAAGCTCTGGGACGCAGAGGGAGCACCTCCGCACTGTGAGTCGTTGCGGAGGGTCTTTTTGCGCCCTCTGCGTGGTCTTTTTGTAGGTTTTTGTGCTGACCACAAAGCAACCTTTCCTATCCTCAGTCTGTTCAGTTAGTCGGGCCTCACTTTGCTAAATCTATTTCATCTCTGTGTTTGTATTTTCATCTTTACTCACAGTCATTATATGTGGGGGGCTGCCTTTTCCTTTGGGGAATTTCTCTGAGGCAAGGTAGGCTTTATTTTTCTATCTTCAGGGCTAGCTAGTTCCTTAGGCTGTGCCGAGTTGCATAGGGAGCGTTAGGAGCAATCCACGGCTATTTCTAGTGTGTGATAGGATTAGGGATTGCGGTCAGCAGAGTTCCCACGTCCCAGAGCTCGTCCTTATTATCAGTAACTATCAGGTCATTCCGTGTGCTCTTAACCACCAGGTCCATTATTGTCCTGACCACCAGGTCATAACAAAAAACCACACCAAAAACCTGTATCAAAAACTGCACCAAAAACTGCACCAAAACCTGCAACAAAAACTGCAACAAAAACAGCATCAAAAACCACACCAAAAACCTGCATCAAAAACTGCACCAAGTACAGCATAAAAAAACGCATCAAAAACCACACCAAAAACCTACATCAAAAACTGTACCAAAAACAGCATCAAAAAAGCATCAAAAACCACACCAAAAACCTGCACCAAAAACTGCATCAAAAACAGCATCACAAACTACATCAAAAGCCACATAAAAAACCTGCACCAAAACCTGCATCAAAAACTACACCAAAAACAGCATCAAAAATGCATCAAAGACCACACCAAAAACCTGCATCAAAAACCTGCATCAAAAACCTGCACCAATAACTGCAACAAAAACTGCACCAAAACCTGTATCAAAAACTGCATCAAAACTGCCCCAAAAACTGCATAAAAACCACACCAAAATCCTGCATAAAAAACTGCACCAAAAATGCATCAAAACTGAACCAAAAACTGCATCAAAAACCACACCAAAAACTTCATCAAAAACCACATCAAAAACCTGCATCAAAAACTGCACCAAAAACTGCAATAAAACCTGCATCAAAAACTGCACCAAAAACTGCACCAAAACAGCATCAAAAACCACACCAAAAACCTGCATCAAAAACTGCACCAAAAACTGCACCAAAACCAGCATCAAAAAACGCATCAAAAACCACTCCAAAAACCTGCACCAAAAACAGCATCAAAAAAGCATAAAAAACCACACCAAAAACCTGCATCAAAAACTGCATCAAAAACCACACCAAAAACCTGCATCAAAAACTGCACCAAAAACTACATTAAAAACAGCATAAAGCCATGTTCACACGTTGCATCGTGTCCCTGCGGGTTTTCCCGCAGCGGATTTGATAAATCTGCAGGGCAAACCCGCTGAGGTTATCCCTGCAGATTTATCACGTTTTGTCCTGCGGGTTCCGCTGCGGGATTTTACCCCTACTATTGATGCTGCATATGCAGCAATATGCAGCATCAATAGTAATGTTAAAAATAAAAAAATCATGATATACTCACCCTCTGACGTCCCGATCTCCTCGGCGCTGCAGGCGGCGGTCCGGTTCCAAAGATGCTGTGTGAGAAGGACCTTCGTGACGTCACGGTCATGTGACCGCGACGTCACCGCAGGTCCTGGTCGCATAGCAACCCTGAGACCGGACGGCCGCGTGCAGCGCTGAGACTTCAGAGGTGAGTATAACATTATTTTTTATTTTAATTCTTTTTTTACCACAAATATGGTTCCCGGGGCCTGGAGGAGAGTCTCCTCCATCCCGGGTATAACCCGCACATTATCCACTTACTTCCCGCATGGTGTGCACAGCCCCATGCGGGAAGTAAGCGGATCAATGCATTTCTATGGGTGCAGAATCGCTGCGATTCTGCACAAAGAAGTGACATGCTGCGGGTTTTTAACCACTGCGTTTCTGCGCGGTTTTTCCCGCAGCATGTGCACAGCGGTTTGCGGTTTCCATTGGTTTACATGTAAATGTACACGCAATGGAAACTGCAGCGGACCCGCAGCGTCAAAATCGTTGCCGCAACGTGTGAACATGGCCTAAAAACACATCAAAATCTGCACCAAAAACAGCATAAAAAGCATCAAAAACCACACCAAAAACCTGCATCAAAAACTGCACCAAAACAGCATCAAAAAAGCGTCAAAAACCACACCAAAACCTGCATCAAAACTGCACCAAAACTGCATTAAAAAAAGCATAAAAAACCACACCAAAAACCTGCATCAAGAACTGCACCAAAAACTGCACCAAAAACTGCACCAAAAAATGCATAAAAAACCACACCAAAAACCTGCATCAAAAACTGCACCAAAACCTGCATCAAAAACCACACCAAAAACCTGCATCAAAAACTGCACCAAAAATGCATCAAAACTGCACCAAATACTGCATCAAAAATCGCATCAAGGGTATGTTCACACGTTCAGGATTTCCATCCTTTTTTTTTCAGGACAGTTTTTTTAAAAAACTGCAGCTCTTGGCAGAAAACGCAGGTCCTTTTTTTGGTCCTTTTTTTGTCCTTTTTTGATGCGTTTTTTGATGCGTTTTTTGATGCGTTTTTTTATCCTTTTTTTATGCAGTTTTCTATGCAGAGACTGTGTGTTTCCTAGGAAGCTTTTTAGGGCTAAAATGGCTGAAAATACCCTAACCCTACCCCTAACCCTAACCCTACCCCTAACCCTACCCCTAACCCTACCCCTAACCCTACCCCTAACCCTAACCCTACCCCTAACCCTACCCCTAACCCTAACCCTACCCCTAACCCTAACCCTAACCCTACCCCTAACCCTACCCCTAACCCTACCCCTAACCCTACCCCTAACCCTAACCCTAACCCTACCCCTACCCCTAACCCTAACCCTACCCCTAACCCTACCCCTACCCCTATTCTAACCTTAGTGAAAAAAAAAAAAATTCTTAATTTTTTTATTGTCCCTACCAATGGGGGTGACAAAGTGGGGGGGGGTGTCATTTACTATTTTTTTATTTTGATCACTGAGATAGGTTATATCTCAGTGATCAAAATGCACTTTGGAGCGAATCTGCCGGCCGGCAGATTCGGCGGGCGCACTGCGCATGCGCCCGCCATTTTGCAAGATGGCGGCGCCCAGGGAGAAGACGGCCGGACGGACACCGGGACGCCGGGTAAGTATAAGGGGGGGAGATTAGGGCACGGGGGGGCATCGGAGCACTGGGGGGGGGCATCGGAGCACGGAGGGGGGCATCGGAGCACGGGGGGGCGGGATCGGAGCACGGGGGGCAGCCACACTCCGCCCACGCACTTCCGCCCGCTCCCCCGCACTTCCTGCTGCAGCGGTTCTGCACATCAAATCGCAGTAAAACCCGCAGATATATTTTTGATCTGCGGGTTTTACTGCGATTTTGACCTCACAATGGAGGTCTATGGGTGCAGAACCGCTGCGGTTCAGGAAAAAGAAGTGACATGCTCCTTCTTTTTTGCCGCAGCTCTTCTGCGCGGCTTTTTAAACGAAATTACGGACCATGTGCACAGCAGTGACTGTTTTCCATAGGGTTACATTGTTATGTACCCTGCATGGAAAACTGCTGCGGAACCGCAGCGGCATTACCGCTGCGGTTCCGCAGTAAAAAACGCACTGTGTGAACATGGCCCAAGAACCGCATAAAAAAACGCACCAAAAACTGCATCAAAACTGCACCATTTTTTCATGATATGTTTTATGCAGTTTTTGGTGCAGTTTTTGATGCAGTTTTTGGTGCAGTTTTTGATGCAGGTTTTGATGCAGTTTTTGGTGCGGTTTTTGATGCAGTTTTTGGTACAGTTTTGATACACTTTTTGGTGCAGTTTTTGATGCAGGTTTTGATGCAGTTTTTGGTGCGGTTTTTGATGCGGTTTTTGATGCAGTTTTTGGAAATAAATAAACAGAAAATGTGCATGATTTGAATGGAAACATGCATGAAAAAACGGATTCGGAGGCCGGATTCATCATTTCACCTCTCAGTTTCATCTGTTTTTGGCCGAATCCGTCGCTTTGCGATTTTTCGCTGGACAGAAAAACCATTCCTCTGTATGTGTTTTCCGTCCGGCGGAAACATCTTTTTTGACGGATCTGGCAAAAAACGGATGAAACGTGTGGCCATCGGGTGCAATCCGGCGCTAATACAACTCTATGAGAAAAAAACGGATCCGACAGAAAAAAACGTATCCTGCAAATGTGCTCGCAGGTTGCGTTTTTTACCCATAGACTTGTATTATCATGCATTGGATCCATCGTGCTTTGGCGGACCATCGGCATGAAAAAACGTTCAAGTGAGCGTTTTTTCGTCCGTCGCATCCGCCATTTTCTACTGCGCATGCACGGCTGAAACTCCGCCCCCTCCTCCCCGGACTTCACAATGGGCAGCGGATGCATTGAAAAAACTGCATCTGCTACCCACGTCGTGCACAAATTTCACAACGTGCGTCGGTACGTCAGCCCGACGCATAGCGACGGACTCGTACCGACGCAAGTGTGAAAGTAGCCTTAATGAGCGTTGACTTAAAAAAAAAAAAGGAAAAAAACGGCGTGGGCTCCCGCGCAATTTTCTGCGCCAGAGGGGGAAAGCCGACGGCCTGGGGCCAATATTTGTAGCCTGCTATGAATATCAGCCCGCAGCCTAGAGAGGGGCCATGGATATTGCCCCCCCCCCGCTACAAATACCAGTCCGCAGCCGCCCCAGAAATGGAGCATCAGTAAGATGCGCCAATTCTGGCACTTAGCCCCTCTCTTCCCACTCCCGTGTAGCGGTGGGATATGGGGTAATAAAGGGTTAATGTCACCATGCTATTGTAAGGTGACATTAAGCCGGGTTAATAACGGAGAGGCGTCAATAAGATGCCTATCCATTATTAATCCAATAGTAATAAAGGGTTAATAAAACACACACACATTAGAAAAAAGTATTTTAATATTCTTCATTTAACCATACTTACCATACTTCAGCACCTGCAAAAAACGTAAAATAATAAACCGTATACTATCTGTCTGCCGTAGTTCAATTAATAACGAGTGTCCCACGATGATCTCCCCTATATAACAGTGACATCGGGTGATGTCACTGCTCTATAGGACCCTCAGTGACACACTGACAGGAGACAATGGCTCCTGCAGTGCATCACTGAGAGGTTACCTTAGGACAAAGTCTCATTTTATGGCAATTGCTGCGTGGGAAAATTTCTCATAAAGCAATGCCAAAAGTGAGACTAGTAGGGACTATTTTTTTACAACGGCGGAGGAATACAGTGCGGAAGGATACCTTCCTCCCGTCATTGTGTTCCTGGAGCCCCAAGAGAGTGTTCGCCACAGCTGATGCTGCCGTTCTTCACGGGAGATCGTCGAGGCACACTCGTGGATTTCTGCGGACAGGAAGTATATTGGTTGTTTGTTATTTTAATCTTTTTTATAGATGACACTGGCTTCAGGGATCAAAGTGACAAGTAATGTCACTGCATGTCTGTATGTATTGTATGTAATGTATGAATGTACTGTATGTAGTATGCATGTAGTATGTATGTAGTATTTTTTTTTTTTTACATTCAGCACATAAGCCAGATGATGGGACTACTACTCTCCCATCATTGGCTAATGTGTCAATCACTGTCACTGTTGCAGGCATCATCCAATGGGACTTGTAGTCAGAGCCCCCGCAAGATGCACAGAGCCCCGGCAAGCCTGCACAGAGCCCCGGCAAGCCACACACAGCCCCTGCAAGCCCACACACAGCCCCGGCAAGCCCGCACAGAGCCCCCGCAAGCCACACAGAGCCATGGCAAGCCCGCACAGAGCCCCTGCAAGCCGCACAGAGCCCCGGCAAGTCCACACAGAGCCTTGGCAAGCCCGCACAGAGCCCCCGCAAGCCACCCAGAGCCCCCGCAAGCCACCCAGAGCCCCGGCAAGCCCACACAGAGCCCCTGCAAGCCGCACAGAGCCCCGGCAAGTCCACACAGAGCCTTGGCAAGCCCGCACAGAGCCCCCGCAAGCCACCCAGAGCCCCCGCAAGCCACCCAGAGCCCCGGCAAGCCCACACAGAGCCCCTGCAAGCCGCACAGAGCCCCGACAGGCACGCACAGACCCCCCAAGGTCACGCACATACCCCGCCTGCACACAAACAAACACGCAGTCTCCGCCTATGCACCACCCACACTCCATTATAGTGCATCATTGCACTATGGAAACTTCCGATTCTGGCATCCGATATCGCAAAAATATCGGAACTCAGTATCGGAATTCTGATACAGCGAATATCGGCCGATACCCGATATTTGCATTATCGGAATGCTCAACACTAGTGATGAATAATCTGCCTGCAGGACTGGTACTGGGAATGCCCTGGCTGCAATGCCACAATCCTGTCATTGATTGGGTGGTGGGGGGAGATCACTCAATGGGGATGTAAGGGTAATGGTCCGTGTTGTAACCTGGGACCTTTTGTTAACCCGGTAAAGTCTGTATCTGTGTCGTCTGTCGGTCTGGAGGGTATTCCTGAAAGACTCCGAAAATGTGTTTTCCGAAAGTGAGGCTGAGGCGCTTCTACTACATTGACATGGTGATTGTGCTATTGATTTATTTGCAGGAGCCAAATTACCCAAGGTTCGTCTATACAATTTGTCTGGGACTGAGCGCCAAGCCATGAAAGAGTACATCACAGAGAGTCTCCGCAAGGGGCATATTTGGCCTTCTGTCTCACCCGTGGCAGCGTGGCTTTTCTTTGTGAAGAAAAAAGATGGTGGTTTGCGACCGTGACTCGACTTTCGGGAACTAAATAAGATTACTGTAAAAAACACGTATCCTCTTCTTCTGATTCCTGATTTATGTAATCAAATCACTGGGGCCAAATGTTTTTTTTAGCTTGACTTATGAGGGGCTTATAATCTGATAAGGATCCAAGAGGGGGATGAATGGAAAACAGCGTTTCTGTCAATCGAGGGCCTGTTTGAACATTTGGTCATGCCCTTCGGTCTCACTAACGCCCCTGCTGTTTTCCAGAGTTTCATTAATGTTGTTTTTTCTGACCTGATTGGGAGCTATGTTGTCATTTACCTGGATGACATCTTGATATACTCAGAGGACAGTCAGTCACACTTACACTATCTACATACAGTTCTTGTGAGACTCAGGGAGAACCATTTATATGCTAAGCTGGAGAAGTGTTCATTCTTTATGCAAGAACTGTCTTTTCTGGGTTTAATTGTATCAGGGGAGGGATTCCGCATGGATCCAAGGAAGGTTCAGGTGATTTCTGATTGGGTGCAACCTCATGACCTGAAGAGGTTGCAACAATTTCTGGGCTTCGCTAAGTATTATAGGAAGTTCATTAAAGGGTTTTTGCAGGTGGTGAAACCCTTAATGTACCTTACTCTCAAAGGAGCGAATATAAAAAATTGGTCCGTGGCTGCAAAACATTCCTTCCAGACACTGAAGAAATGTTTCAGTTCAGCCCCTGTGTTGCTACAACCCGATCCGTCGAGACCTTTTATCGTGGAGGTCGATGCTTCAGAAGTGGGGGTGGGAGCAGTGTTGTCTCAGGGCCCGTCCACCCTTACTAACCTTAAACCCTATGCCTTTTTCTCTAAAAAATTATCTTCGGGTGAGAGAAATTATGATGTCAGCAACAGGGAATTGTTGGCAATTAAATTGGCCTTTGAAGAATGGAGGCATTTTCTGGAGGGGGCTGTTCATCCCGTTACGGTCATCATTGATCATAAAAAGTTGGCCTATATTGAGTCTGCTAAGAGTTTGACCCCCAGACAGGCTCAGAGGGTACTTTTTTTTCTCGGTTTTATTTTACTATTACGTTCCAACAAGGGTCTAAAAATGTAAAGGCGGATGCCTTATCCTAAAGTTTTGATTCTGTGTCCCCTCCAGAACCTCCTTCCTCCATTCTTCAACCGGGAGTAGTTGTGGCAGAAGTCTCATCTGAGTTACAGAGAGATTTTGGAAGCACAAGCACAAGCTCCCAAAAATAAACCCCCAGGCAAATTGTTTGTACCCGATCATTTTTGTCTCACATTTCTGGAAGAATTTCATGATTCTGTGATGAGTGCACACCCTGGGATTGCAGCTAGGAATTTTTGTTGGCCCTCTATGGGTACTGATATAAAAAGGTTTGTGAATACTTGTTGGGTTTGTGCTCGTTCTAAGAGCTCTCTGATCTGGCGGGCCGGGGAATTGGTACCTTTGCCAATTCTGGATAAACCTTGGACACATAAGTCCATGGATTTTATCACTAATCTTCCTCCTCCCAAGGGTAACTCAGTAGTTTGGGTAGTGGTTGATAGGTTTTTGAAGCAAGCCCACTTTGTGTCATTACCTGTGTTACTTTCTGCTCAAACCTTAGCTCATTTGTTCATTCAACACATAGTTCGGTTGCATGGGGTCCCTGTGAACGTGGTGTCTGACAGGGGTGTGCAATTTGTTGCCAGATTTTGGAGGGCTTTTTGTAATAAGTTGGAGGTTACGCTGTCATTCTCCTCTGCTTATCACCCGGAATCTAACAGACTGAGTGAATGCACCAACCAGTCGTTTGAACAAATTTTGAGATGCTTGGCCTCTTCCAGACAGGAGGATTGGTGTGAGGTATTACCCACGGCAGAATCTCAATTGTCGTATTAATCAGTCTACTGGCAAATCTCCCTTTCAGGTCAATTATGGGTTTATTCCGCAGTTTGGAGACTTTTCCCGCATGGATTCTGGTTGCTTTGGTGCTGAGGGTTTGGTGCAACAGTTAAGAACCCTTTGGAGAGAGTTTCAGGGAAACATCCCAAAAGCCCAAATGATGTACAAACATTTTGCAGACAGGAGGAGGGGGTCAGCTCGTATACTTACTGAGGGGGAGAAGGTGTGGTTGTCTACCCGTAACATTAAACTTGTACCCTCTATGAAGGGTACAAGTAACTAAAGTAACTGGTTATGTGATCAGATCTGACCAATAGTATCGGTTCAAATGGCGCATGCGCAGTGGGATCGGCAGGTCCTACATTGGCACAAGAGTCAAGCACAACTACACTCGTGCGGGGAAAAGAAATTTCCAAGCCACAGAATTGTGACACTGGGTCTCTTCAGGTCAGGGGGATTGAGAGTTTGCATCTAGGTGTCAGGGGGGATGAAATTATAAAAAACTCTTGGCACAACGAAAGGCCAATTGGATAGTACAACTTGACACCCTGACACCCAGAGCCTTACACATTTTCTCCTGATAAGTCACATTTATGTCCCATCCCTGTGTCCATTTCTTTCCCCAGGGATCTAATCAGGATCCTTACAAGTGATCTTTCTAAGTTGCCCTTTGTTATTTTTTTTTATCATTTGTTCCTTTTTCATTATATTTTTTAGTTTCTTATTTACTTGCTTTCCTCGGCAACAACCTGAATATATCATCACACATTCCTCTGGATTGAATATACCCCATTGATGCTATAATATGATTGGCAATAATCTCCAGATATTTTTCTATTATTATTTATTGCAATATCTTTGTGCATGTGATGTTCTCATTCTGAATCAATGGGATTGTTCTATTTGAGAAGTGAAATTGTTTTCATTTTTTGGCATGTTCATACTTATTATTCGGTGGTGCGCATGCCCATTGGTAGTCTGCACTCTCCTCCGTTGCCGCGATGTCTCTTCAGCCTTCTGCGCATGGCTGGGAAATGTCTTTTCCCCACACATGTGCAGTTGTGCTTGATGCTTGTGCCAAAGCAGGACCTGCCGATCCCAATGCACATGCGCCATTTGAACCGATACTATTGGTCGGATCTGATCATATAACCGGTTTCCTTAGTAACCACTAATGCACAGTTGTGCCTGATACCTGTGTTAACGCAGGACCTGTCGATTTTACTGCACATGTGCCAATATAATCGATACTATTGGTTAGATTTAATCATGTGACCAGTTACCTTTGTAACCACTAATGCGCAGTTGTGTTCAATACTCGTGTGAACGCAGGACCAGTCGACTTTACTGCACATGTGCCATTTGAACTGATGTTACTGGCCAGATCCGACCATGTGAGCGTCCACTTTAGATATATAAAGGTCCTTGTCTTTCATTATTAGACATCCCCTTGAAAAAGCATCTATACAAAATAGCGACACATACGTTTTTTTGGGTCCTTTCCAGTGCTGCTAACCCTCCAACTTATATACTGGTAAGCGCTATTTATCTGTATCTATTTATACTACTCTTGGACTATTTTTGTTACAATTACTGCTATTATTGATCTTATTATATAAGCGCTCTCTATTTATTGTTGGGGTGCACAGCATCGTTGATCCTTTGTACATTTTACTATGTTTTTCTTGTCTATCGTTATTATTTACTTTTGTATACCTATTAATAAAGTATCTTTTAACCCATGTACTCCTTTCTTCTCCTTATTTCATCAATATATTGCTGCAGGTTCAGTTGATGAACCATTTAGTCATCAGCTGATATCTCAAGAGGATACAAGTTTCCACATATTTCCCTTGTAACAACAATTATATCACATATTCCCATTTCAAATGTGCATCCATACAATACTTGACTATGTGAGCCCTACCACTGCATCGTGTCTAATAGAAGGCAAAAGGTCATATAGATAATTTATTTAACCCCTTTACCCCCTAAAGCATTGGTTTGCATGTTAATGACCAGGCCAATTTTTAAAATTATAAACACTGTTACTTTCTGATTCATGTGATTGTGAGATGCTTTTTCGAGACATACTGTACTTCATGATAGTGGTAAAATTTCTTCAATATGACTTGCGTTTATTTGAAAAAAAAAGGGAAATTTAGCAAAAATGTAAAAAATTTAGCAGTTTTCAAACTTTGAATTTTCATGCCCTGAAATCACAGGAATATGTCACACAAAATAGTTAATAAGTAACATTTCCCACATGTCTACTTTACGTCAGCACAATTTTGTAAACAAAATTTGTTTTTGTTAGGAAGTTATGAGGGTTAAAAGTTGATCAGCAATTTTTCATTTTTTCCAACAAAAATTCACAAAACCATTTCTTTTAACGACCATCTGACATTTCAAGTCACTTTGAGGGGTTTATATGATATAAAATACCCAAAAGAGACACCATTCTAAAAACTGCACCCCTCACGGTGCTCAAAACCACATTCAAAAAGTTTATTAACCCTTCAGGTGCTTCACAGGAATTTTTGGAATGTGGAAAAAAATGTACATTTAACTTTTTTCACAAACAATTTACTTCAGTTCCAAATGTTTTTTATTTTGACAAGAGCAACAGGAAAAAAATGGACCCCAAAATGCGTTGTGTAATTTTTCCTAAGCATGCCAATACCTCATATGAGGGAGAAAACCACTGTTTGGGTGCACGGCAAAGCTCGGAAGGGAAGGAGCGCCATTTGATTTTTTGAATGCAAAATTTGCTGGAACAACTGGAGGACGCAATGTCACATTTGGAGAGCCTCTGATGTGACTAAACAGTGAAACTCCCCCACAATGGACACCATTTTGAAAACTAGACCCCTCAGAGAACTGATCTAAATGTTTGGACAGCACATTGATCTTTCAGGTGCTTCACAGAGTTTATGACACTGAGCCATGAAAATAAAAAAATCACATTTCCCCACAAATGTGTTTTTAGCCCCAAGTATTGCATTTTCTTAAGGGTAGCAGGAGAAATTGTGCCATATGAGGAAGAAAACTACTGTTTGGGCGCACGGCAGGGCTCGGAAGGGAAGGAGCGCAATTTGACTTTTTGAATGTTAAATTTCCTGGAATCATTAGCAGACGTCATGTCCCATTTGGAGAGCCCCTGATGTGCCTAAACAGTGGAAACCCCCCACAAATTACCCCATCTTGGAAACTAGACCCCTCAAGGAATGTATTTAGATGTGTGATGAGCACCTTGAACCACCGGGAGCTTCACAGAAGTTTATAACATTGAGTCATGAAAATAATAAAATCACATTTTCCCCTCAAAAATTTTATTTTAGCCCCAAAGTTAGCATTTCATAAGGGTAGCAGGAGAAATTGCACCTTACAATTTGTAGTGCAATTTCTCTTGAGTATGTGATACTCCATAAGAGGGAGAAAATTACTGATTGGATGCATGTCAGGGAAGGAGCGTCATTTGACTTTTTGAATGAAAAATTTCCTGGAATCATTAGTGGAAGTCATGTCCCATTGGGATAGCTCCTGATGTGCCTAAACAGTGGAACCCCCCACAAGTGACCTCATTTTGGAAACTAGACCCCTCAAGGAATGTATTTAGATGTTTGCTGAGCATCTTGAACCCCCAGGTGTTTCACAAAAGTTTATAATGCTGAGCGATGAAAACAAAAAAAATCACATTTTCCTAACAAAAATAACCTACATGTAATTGGGAAATATTTTTCAGGCACATTGCAAAGCTCACAAGGCAAGGAGTGCCAGATTTTAATGTTATGGATTGCAGGTGACATGACCCACTGGGAGAGCTCACGAGGTGCCATAACAGCAGAACCACCCCATAAGTGACCCTATTTTACAAACTACACCTCTCAATGAATTCATCTAGGGGTGCAGTGATCATAGTGACACCAACGGTGTGTCACAGAATGTTATACCATTGGGAGGTGAAGAAAAAATAACTACATTTTTAACAAAATATAGTTTTAGCCAAAGATTTTACATTTTCACACAATAAGTAGGTAAAAATGGCACTATATCACATACCATGGGACAGAAGCAGGACGAAGGCACAGCTGTATGACCTAGGGTTAATGAAGTTGCACACACACCAGGGATTACGGGTGCCACTAACAAACAAAGAAAATCTGTATGCTGTTGAAGTGCAATGTAAGCGTGAAACAATTGTCGTCTGAATTTGCTCCACTGTTTTATCTGCCTGCTGTTGGTATGATGATGCCACAATAAAGGATTTTGTTGCACGGGACGGTATGAGCCAATCCGCTTTCTTTTCTATAAAAATGGCACTATAATTTGTCCCACAATTTCTACTGAATGTGGCAATAATCTCATATGAGGCTGTACAGTACTATTTAGCCATACGGAGAGACTCAGGGGGAATGGAGAGCTATTTGCCTCTTGGAGCACAGATTTTCCTACAACAGTTTATGGACTCCATATACAGAGCCCCTAATTGCTAGAAGAGCAGAATCCCCCCTCAAGTGACCCCATTTTGTAAATTATACCCCTTTGGGAATTTATCTACAGGTGTAGTGAAGATTTTGACTCCATGGGTATTTTAAGGAAACAAACATCAATGAATGTTGCCGAGTGAAAATTGCAAACTGCTGTTGTAGTGACCAGTACACTGTATGTTGAAGTTACCAGTACATTAAGCCCAGCCCATGTTTCGGGAGACGTGCACCCATAAGTTAGGAGGCTCTCATCACTTCAGAAATGCCAAATATATGGACGCTATATGTAGTTTAGGTTCACTGTGGGGCTCAGAAGGGAAGGCGGCATTTGGATTTAGGAGCGCAGAATTTGCTGAACTACTTTTGGAAGGTGAGGAGCCATTTCACTTTTCCAGAGCTTTTGTACCACCAGTAACTTGGCATCCCCCTATATTTCCATTAACAGATGACAGACAAGAGTGGGAACATTTTACATAATGTTTGGGATCACATTTATCCGATGCTCTACACTGAGCACTTACTTTGGGGTTTCCATCTAAATCTTTGAGTGACGTGATTCAGAGGGATTCATTCACTTTAATGAGGCAGCAGAGTTACGCTGCACTCCGTCTGGCCTCTGTTCAGTGGTGTTCTTTTCAGAAGTGTACAAAACTGTGGCCGACGGCACTTTTATGCAATACTACAAAGGTCCTATGGCGTCCACTGAGCCTCCATCTGCCTCAATATAGGGAATCTTCCACCAGAGGTTCTGTCTGAACCATGTGTTTGCAGAGATTTATACAGAAACCCTGGTGCCAGCGCTCAGTGCAGAACGCAGGATAAATTTGTGCCAAGCCTTACTGCGATCTTTGGGAAGAAGAATGAAAAAATCAATAGCAGGTGAAGAATTGGTTTTATTTATTTTTTTACGCCATTCCTCATGCGGTATAGGTGATTAAGCGACTTTATTCTTCAAGTTGGTGCGATTACAGCGATACCAGATTTTTATCAGGATTTATGTCTCTCTGCTGTCACACACTAAATGACGCTTTTTATTGTAAAAAATAGTTTTTGCATCACCATATTTTGAGAGCTATAATTTTTCCATATTATCACCCATAGAGTTATGTGAGGGCTTTTTTGTTGCAGGACAAATTAATGTTTTTATTGGTACCATTTCCATTTTGGGAGTCAGAATGAACAAAAACCAGCAATTCAGGAGTTTTTTTGAGGGTGTTTATGTCCGCAATGTGGTAAAATTGATAAGGTCGTTTCATTCTTCAGGTCAGTACTATTACAGCGATACTACATTTTTTAATGTTTTGGCGCTTTTACACAATAAACACCATTTTATAGAACAAATAAGTATTTTTGCATCGCTTTATTCTGATAGCTATAACTTTTTTATTTTTCATGGTGGCTTGTTTTTTTTGTGGGACAAAATGTTGTTTTCAGCTGTAACATGTTGGTTTATATCCATCATTTTGATCGTGTTTTATTCCACTGTTTGTTTGGTGGTATGATTGTAAAGCATTGTTTTTTGCCTTTTTTTATTTTTTTATCATGTTCACTAAAGGGGTTAACTAGTGAGATAGTTTTATAGGTCAGGTCATTCCGGACGCAGTGATACGAAATATGTGTTCTTTTATTGTTTAGAATTTTTTTCATACGAATAATTATTTATGGATACAATATCTTGTGATTTTTTTTCTAATTATTATTTTGTGAAAAAAATATTTTTACAATTGTTTAAAAAAATCTTTTTTTTTAACTTATTTACTTTGTCCCATTGTGGGACTATCATTTATTGTCGGCTGATCGCTTGTATAACATGGTTATAATGTCTGTTTTATATGATTTCCAATATCTAGTAGAAAAAGATGTGATAGATTTAAAGAAAAGTCTGACAGACAATAATGGTAGTAATTCTAATTTGACATATAAAGAAAGGCTGGCTTTAACGGAACTAAGAAACAATAGGGATTTGATGATAAGGAAATCAAATAAAGGAGGCGCAATAGTCTTAATGAACACTGGATTGTATAGAAAACTAAATATGATGGATTTGGAAAATACACTGGTATATGAGGACATTTATAATAATCCGACAGAAGAATTTAATTTAATTTTGAAGAATTTGATTTCTGAAGGTTTGCATTTAGGAGTTTTTGACAAAAAAATAGCAGATTATTTATGCAATGAATATCCAGTGATATCTATATATCATTCACTCCATAAAGGTCCATAAAAATATTTTTCCACCACTTATGAGGCCGATTGTGGCAGGAATTGATTCCATAGGTGAATCTTTGGGTGCTTGGGTGGATCATCATTTGCAACCTTTAGTACAGGAAATTCCCAACTTTATTAGGGATTCTAAATATGTCACAGCGATTTTTCATAAGTTTTGTTGGGAGGATTACTATACTCGGCTTTCTTGTGATGTTATAAGCCTTTACTGTTCTATTCCTCATAATGTGGCATTGTCAAGTTTATCACACCACTTGGATACATATAGTGCATATGATAAGGTAACCAAAGACTTTCTATTATCTGCTGTGGAATTTCTATTTAACCACAATTATTTTTGCTTTGATGATGATTATTTTTTGCAGAAAATGGGTGTTAGTATAGGTGCTACATTTTCTCCATCCCTGGCAAATATAGTAATAGCTAGATGGGAGGAGTTGTATTTGTTTAATGAAGACAACCCATTCAGCCAAAATACAGTGTGACAACCTCCTCCTAAAATGGGGGGTTCCCAGGAGGGGGGTTGCTAATTTCATAAACCATATTAATAATAATAATTTTAATTTGAAATTTACACATTGTTTTGATGAAAAATCTATGAATTTCCTAGACCTAATGTTATCTGGTGATATCATAAATCATACTATAATTGATTCAACATATAGGAAACCCACTGCATGTAACTCAATACTTAAAGCAAAATCTTGTAATCCTCCACATGTAATTAGGTAGCTAGAAGGTATATAGAGCGCACATAGGGTCTTATCAGAGATAAAGGGAAAATTTGTGAGAGATAGTATAAATTCACTCATCTTTTATGGTTGTGTGAGACACCACCACTGCACTTAGCATGGGCGGCTGCTGCAAGCCCCGATGTGATGATCCTTTGTTAGGTGACGAGAATGGGGCATCAGACTGCGCTGCTCGCCTGTCAGGATAATGTACCAGAGAAGTCCAAGTAGATGTAATAGAGAATAGACTTTATTCACTGATCACCACGAAACGCGTAGAAATAAAGTCTATTCTCTATTACATCTACTTGGACTTCTCTGGTACATTATCCTGACAGGCGAGCAGCGCAGTCTGATGCCCCATTCTCTTCACCTAGCAAAGGATCTCCACATGTAATTAAATATATTCCATTTGGTGAATTAATAAGACAAACGGAATAGTTCAGAGGCAGAAGCTTTTAAAAAGGAATCTTTACATATGTGCGACAGATTATCTCAGCAAGGGTATCCTACATGGAATCTGGCGGGAGCCCTGAAGAAAGTCTCCAAACGTGATAGGAATTATTTACTCATTAACAAAAATACGAAACAATGACCGTCTGGGTTATCTGAGTCTAAAATAACCTTTACTACCCAATATAGTCTGCAATTCAATAGTATAACAGCTATTATTAAAAACATTTACCTATGCTTAATAAGGATGACAATCTTAGATCAATTTTGAAAAATGATATTAAATTTTTGGCAAAAACAGCTTTGACTTTGGGTAGCTTATTATCCCCTAGTTTATTTAGTACTAATAATAATCCACATAATTCTACTAAAAATTGGTTGAATATTAAAGGTTTTTTCAAATGTGGTGCGACAAAATGTAAGGCATGTGATTTTGCTCATAAAAGTGATTCCTTTCATTCAACATACAACATAAAATTATATAAATTGCAACACAGCTAATGTAATTTATTTAATAGAATGCACAAAATGCAGACTACAATATGTAGGCTATACTACTTGTCCACTAAAGGTTAGATTAGATCCAAACATGATTATGGCACCTGCAGCATCAAAGCACTTTTCTATTGTGCATTGAGGAAGTTTGAGTTATTTCAGATTCAGTGGCTTTGAAAAAGTGGTGAAACTGCAAAGCGTAGGTAATGTTAAGCGGAAATTTATGAACAGAGAAACCTATTGGATGTTTATGCTAGACACATGCAATCCTTGCGGTTTAAATGCAAGACGGGATCTTATAAAACAATATTAACTTGCCTTTGTATTTTTATCAACATTGTCTGAATGGCATTTTATGCCTTATGAGGATAAATATGTGAAAAGTGTATGCATTAAATTATATTAATTTATCTTTGAGAAACTCTATTATACATATACATGTTTTGAAGAATTTATTATGATACATATGTTATATTGTCCCTCTTTCTTCTTCTTTAACCAGTTGTTTTTAATTAATAATGTTATTTTTTTGTCTAATGTGATCTAGGTATTGGTGTGATGTACTATATAAGATCTTTAAACTGGAGACGATTCAGATCTTAATAAAGACTAATGTTGAAACGCGCAGATCTGTTCACATGTAGTTAAGTGCCCGACAATTAATATACGTGGATATGGAATTAATTGTAATTTTTTAGTTCACCCACGCCTATTGATGGATTTTTCTCTCTTCTTCTGTGCTATATTGGACTCCTCCTCCAAATCCATGCAAGGCGTTGGCTGATTTAGGGGAATCACCAGAAGGCTTGAAAGCTGACCCTACATTTCTTATATACCAAACTTTCAGCTCTGAACTGACAGAGAAAGTTGCAACTTTCCTAGCTCTGGTGATCCTGATGTCATCATATGCCCTTTACTTTGTTGTCAGGTCCTTGATCCTTAACTCGTCCAGTTTAAACCTAAACCTATTCCCAAGCTTGACCAGTTTAAACCTGAACTTGTTTTAAGCCATTACTGTCTGAACCTGATCTTGAGTTCTGAACCCCTCCTGTCTGGACTTGTACTTGCATCCTCATCAAGTCTGAACCAGCACCATTGACCCTCCTTTCAAGTGTTCCAGAATCCAAACTGACTGAACCAGCACCAGTGTTCATCCTATCTAGTGTTCCAGAATCCACACTACTGTGTGAACCAACACCAGTGTCCAACCTGTGTAGTGTTCCAGAACCTGTCTAGTTTAAACCCTGAGTCCGTTCCGTCTGAACAGCTGATTCTGTCCAAACCTGATTTGATACCGTCTGAACTGGCTCCAGTATTTGTTCTACCAGTTATCTAACTCCTGACCTGCCCATGTCCGGTTCTGTGGCTGCAATACTGACTCTTGGGGTCAGCTGCCGCTGTAGTGCGGACTGCTGTAGTGCCCTGGAGTGGTATCTGGCGGCTACCTGCAGCTCAAGCCTAACTCCACCATGAATTGCAAAAGAAAAATGATATTGAAATGTTCCCAAACATTTAATTGCAGATTCCCTCATGCTTGTTCCAACTGAATTACAGAGTAAATGGTAGAAGTGAGCTGCGCTATAATTCTGTGTATCAATGATCTTAGATATTGGAAAATAGATGCACTTGTGAGCAACTCAAATTTTTTTATAAAGCTATATCATTGCTTGAACAACAAAGGACTGGAAACACAAATTGTGTTGCAAAGTGAATGGCAAATTCTGCTTCTTGCAGATTCTGTATTTTTAAACAGCTAATGCATCAGAATTAAAGGAGTTGTCTGGTCTAAAAGGACAAATCTGCAGTCACTCTAGGATTGTTAACACCAGGAAAGGTGGTCATGTGACCACAAGTATACAAAATGTATACTCCCATCCAGAATCTGAATAGACTGTTTCCAGTGCAGTGAATGTAAGTATATTGCAAGAGGCTGGAAACAGTTTAGCCAGATTCTGTCTGGGAGCATGCTTAGCACGTACTTGCTGTCACATTACTGCTGTACCCGGTGGTGACACTGGAAAGTCCTCACAGCGCACTGACTGCTATGAGGATTCTCACTGCTGTTTCACAAATCTGCAGTCACATAGGATTATTCCCAGAACTGAATGTTATCCCCTATCTATAGCTATAGCTGACTGATAACTGAGAGCAGGACTTGGGTTCCTGAATAACCAGATCTGCATAGCCCCATCTTAAATGGAAACAAGGTGTGCATGCCTGACTTGCACTCCATTAGATGTCTATGGGACTGCTGGAGAAAGCTGAGTAAATTGCTCTACTTTTTCTGGCAGTTCTTTAGAAAATGTATAACGTGGAGGTCACACATGCTGCAATCAAGTAGTGGTCTGCAGTTCTCAGGACTGGTGGGTATTCAAGTGGTCAGAAATCCAGTTATCAGTAGGTTATCCTCTATTCTATCGATGGGCAATACCGTTAAATTCTGGGACTAGCCCTTTAAGTGTCTTTTCTCTGCTTCCTATACCAGTAACAGTATAACTAATTCCAGACTCATATTGTGACCTTGACCAGTTGCTTGGTCACTCTATAAACCTCCATATATATCAATACGTAAAAAGGAGAAAAACATGGAGTTTGTTTAAAAATTATACAAAAAATCTTTAATTACATATACCAAAACACTAATACAAAAAATATATATATACTAACGAACAAACATGAAAGAAGATGATGTGTAGATGCCTAAAAACATGTACAGTGAGCCACATATCCATGAAATAGTATAACACATAATATATAGCAACAGGTGCAGGAGCACCAACCCGCCTAACGACTCCCAGAGTGAATCAAAAAAGCAAAATCACCCCCTCTGATAAATTAGTCCATGCTCCATTGCCAAGAACCTAGTCCCCTCAATAAGGGATCTGTCTCCATAGACCGTATTGTGACAGCCAGAGCGGGGGAATGAGTGTGAATAGGAGAAGGAGGAAGGTATGGATGTCACCTCACCAGTGGCCACGCTGCCCGAACGTCCCCGACGCGCGTTTCGCCGCTTCTTAGCCCTGCTTTCTCAAGGGGAAGTGTGGTACAGTCTTCCTTTGAGGACCTTAAGTATCCTAGGATACCGGTCATGTGCGCATCACATGACCCGGGCTGATTCAACACTGCCTGATGACGGCGCATGCGCCCGCCGTCACTATGGAAACACCCGCACCCCCGCCGCCCGGACCTGCCCGAAGTGTAGCCGCGAGCGAGTACACAGTGTCTCAGTCGCGTGCCACACCAGGACTGCGCTGGACCGCAAGAGGCGGGCGCCTGTGATAGGCGCGCGCACGCGCACCGCAGTGTGAAGTGTGCCCTAAGTATTACCAGTACTAGGAAAAGCCATATATAAAATACAAAAACAGATCTTAAAATCCAAAACAGTGTCCGGAAATCCAAGTGACTTGTGTGCAATTTCGCTGACGCCTCCATAATATATTCAAGTCCATAATGTATGATAGCGATCCATGCATAACTTCTAACTTCTTTATGTTAATGCTTTCGTGGATTATTTCCGAAGTCCATAACGTATGTGATATAATCATCAGAGTCCATACATGACACTGTAGTCCCAAAGGGGATCTCATTTAAGAAAAATACAAAACCTGTATACAAGACAAAACAGTTAAAATCAAAAACCACACAAACAGTTAAAAGTACAAAAAACAGAGGGATTACTAAGGGGCCACCTCATAATTTCCAATCATAAGAAGGGACCAAAATTAAGTGCCTCATTAAGTCCAGCTGGTTTCATAGTGCCTAGTGTAACAATCCATTTTAATTCCCGTTGGGCGAGGAGTTTTTTTATGTCACCTCCTCTAATGCCTGTATGCACCACATCTATACCCCTCACCATAAAGTCCTTAGGGTTACAATTATGCACTAACCTAAAATGCTTAGGTATTGTTTTAAGTGTTGTCACATCATCAACTAGCCTTGCCGCACTGATGTCCCGTACGTGCTCCCTTACACGCACTCTCAATTCACGTGACGTCAGTCCTATATAGACTAGGGAACAACTGCATGTCGCGTAGTAGATCACATTAGAGGTATTGCACGAGATATATTCCCTTATCTGATATTCCCTCTTACTATCCGCTGAGCAGAAGGTTGTAGTTCTGACCATATTAACACAGGCTACGCAGTGCCCGCACTTAAAAGAGCCTTTCACTTGATGTGTCATACCGAATGGATTGGTACTTGGCGCCACATAATGGCTGGATACCAAGAGGTCTCTAAGATTTTTTGACCTACGCGGGGTCATTAAAGGCCTTTCGCTGAGAAACGGTCCCAGGGAGGGTTCAGCACTCAAAACATGCCAATATTTGGTTAGAATTGCTCTCATGCTCTCCCACTCGTGATTATATACCGAAATAAAATGGATCATATCATCCTTATCTTCCTTTTTGGCATTACCATGTATCAGTGAATCCCGATTTTTTAATTTCGCTCTATTATATCCGTTTTTAATGCATCTTTTACTATAGCCTCTGTCCTTGAATCTCTGCTTCAAGTCCAGGGCCTGTTTTTCAAATCTCTGATCCGTCGAGCAGATCCGCCTCACCCTCAAGAACTGTCCAACCGGGACGGCCCTTATAGTGGCCTGACTATGTGCCGACTTCGCATGTATTAATGCGTTAACTGATGTTGTTTTGCGAAAGACATCAGTCTGGACGGACAAAGTAGAGTCCACTTCCAGACTGATGTCCAAAAAATCAATTTTATGATAATCGTACCTATAAGTCAGTTTGATATTGAAATCATTCCTATTGAGCTCTCCCATAAATTCATCCAGCTGCTGCACCGTCCCCCGCCAAAAAAACAAAACGTCGTCTATGTAACGCAGCCAGCACAGCACATGGTCAGCGGCTCCCGCCCCCGCGTCACCAAAAACCAACCTCTCCCAGAAACCCAGAAAGAGGTTAGCGTACGCGGGGGCACAGGCCGCACCCATGGCCGCGCCACGTTTTTGCTGATAGAACTGGTCTTTAAACATAAAAAAATTGTGTGTAAGGGTAAAGTGCAGCAGCTGGATGATAAGCTCACACAAAGGGCCGCCCAGGTTGGAGGCCTCGAGGAAGAAGCGGACCGCTCTCAAACCATCTGAGTGATTAATGCATGTGTATAACGTCTCGATGTCTGCTGTTACCAGCAGCGTCCCTTCCTCAACAAAGATGCCGTCAACCCTACACAGGACATCCGTTGTGTCTTTTACATATGAGGGTAAGGTCTCAACTAAAGGTTTTAAATAATGATCTATAAATCTACAGATCGGATCACATAAGCCATCAATCCCTGACACAATCGGACGTCCCGGAGGGTTGACGGCATCTTTGTGTACCTTTGGAAGCAAATACAGAGTAGGTATTCTCGGGAATTTCACCGTTAGTCCATCCAGAACTTGTTTGTTAATTATGCCTAAATCAAACGCATTTAGTAGGATTTTTTGGAATTTAAATGGATTGTTACACTAGGCACTATGAAACCAGCTGGACTTAATGAGGCACTTAATTTTGGTCCCTTCTTATGATTGGAAATTATGAGGTGGCCCCTTAGTAATCCCTCTGTTTTTTGTACTTTTAACTGTTTGTGTGGTTTTTGATTTTAACTGTTTTGTCTTGTATACAGGTTTTGTATTTTTCTTAAATGGGATCCCCTTTGGGACTACAGTGTCATGTATGGACTCTGATGATTATATCACATACGTTATGGACTTCGGAAATAATCCACGAAAGCATTAACATAAAGAAGTTAGAAGTTATGCATGGATCGCTATCATACATTATGGACTTGAATATATTATGGAGGCGTCAGCGAAATTGCACACAAGCCACTTGGATTTCCGGACACTGTTTTGGATTTTAAGATCTGTTTTTGTATTTTATATATGGCTTTTCCTAGTACTGGTAATACTTAGGGCACACTTCATACTGCGGTGCGCGTGCGCGCGCCTGTCACAGGTGCCCGCCTCTTGCGGTCCGGCGCAGTCCTGGTGTGGCACGCGACTGAGACACTGTGTACTCGCTCGCGGCTACACTTCGGGCAGGTCCGGGCGGCGGGGGTGCGGGTGTTTCCATAGTGATGGCGGGCGCATGCGCGGTCATCAGGCAGTGTTGAATCAGCCCGGGTCATGTGATGCGCACATGACCGGTATCCTAGGATACTTAAGGTCCTCAAAGGAAGACTGTACCACACTTCCCCTTGAGAAAGCAGGGCTAAGAAGCGGCGAAACGCGCGTCGGGGACGTTCGGGCAGCGTGGCCACTGGTGAGGTGACATCCATACCTTCCTCCTTCTCCTATTCACACTCATTCCCCCGCTCTGGCTGTCACAATACGGTCTATGGAGACAGATCCCTTATTGAGGGGACTAGGTTCTTGGCAATGGAGCATGGACTAATTTATCAGAGGGGGTGATTTTGCTTTTTTGATTCACTCTGGGAGTCGTTAGGCGGGTTGGTGCTCCTGCACCTGTTGCTATATATTATGTGTTATACTATTTCATGGATATGTGGCTCGCTGTACATGTTTTTAGGCATCTACACATCATCTTCTTTCATGTTTGTTCGTTAGTATATATATATTTTTTGTATTAGTGTTTTGGTATATGTAATTAAAGATTTTTTGTATAATTTTTAAACAAACTCCATGTTTTTCTCCTTTTTACCTATACCAGTAACAGTTGTAAATTTCTAATCTTTGTTTTTCCAAAAGAAACTTTCTATAGAGTCTAAATTGGTTGTTTCAGTTGCTCCTTTACTCAATTAGTCTGACTCAGACTGCTGTAGAACGGGTGTCCAGACAGCACTATCAGCTAATTAGCGACAGAATTTCTGTCTATGATTCTGCAGGACATTTTCAGTGACAGGCCACCAGAGCTAAAAGATTGAATTTAAAGAAATAATAACAGATTTTCGAATTCTTTAGAGACACTTCCCTATCATATAAAAATGCAGATATTCATTACATTTATAAGAATTGTTTAGTTGTGGAAAAATAAATCTGCTGTGTTCACATCTTGTTATGTGAACACATTCATGGTAATCCTTATGGTAAATGTCTCCATTGACCATCTGAAGGTCAGTTGTGTGTTTACATGTTCTACCATTGCGTCTAATATTAGGCATACACCACTGTATAGCTATTCAGTGGATATATACATCAGGGAATGCTCTCAACATGTAATTCTGATAAATATATAGAACAAGATGTGGACTGAGGCGAACATGAATTTTGCTTGTTAGTCTCTGTTCACATGTTTGGATAGGTATTCTAAAGCAATAGTGAAAACAGACTTGTCCCCAAATTACAGTATCATGCATTTTATCAAAGACTATCTCTTCAGGGAGCTCACCACAAAGTTGTACTCTTTTTATTAGCTATGAGTAATAACATATCTTTAAAAGAATGTGGAATAAAAGTACAAATTCTGACATTAGAGCAGAATGGGTGCTAGATCCAACCTTTAGATGTTGTGGTCAATGGTGACGACAGCAACTTGGCAGTTAATCAAAGGTAAGGCTGTAACATGATATTTGGAAATCACAACGCCATGATGGAGTGTTAATGGGTTTCATGACAGTTGGGGACCTACTGAAGTCCTCAAGGTCTGCCATAATTTACTAATAGAATGCCTATCATTTTAAACTGACAGGCATAATACACCGTGCAATTGCAAAGTAAACATAGTGGGACTGGAAAGAAAAATAAACTAAAATAAAAATAACACAATGCCAAATTTGATTATTTTTGTCAATTCATAAAAATTAAAAAGCAATAGAAAAGTAATAAAACAGTATATTGCAACATGTCATTTATTCCATAAACACTGTAAAAACAAAAACAAAAACAAAAAATAGATTGCTGTTTCTTCCACCCGTTTCCCCCTAACATTACAATACATTATATTTAGCAATTATATTACATTAAGAAATAATTTATTTGCATAACTGTTACTCATCTGTCTCAACAAAAGTGCTGAGCCTGGCTCCCTTCTGCTATGGCCATCTCCCTCACACCATTACCCTAGATGTTTTAATTAAGGCTGGCTATGGCAGTAGCATGTTCCTGGCTTTTAGCATTGTCCTCAGTTTCCTCAAGATGGTCAGGAGTTTTGCCATTACTTTAGTTGGCACTGCTCCAGCCAGGTATTTGACATCTTCTCAGCTAGCTTTTCCACACTTCTTTACTACAACCAGAGATATTTCCAACCTCAGTCCAGTTTACTTGGCATTGACCACACCAACCTCGCAGCAAGTTACCAACTTCTCGCAACTGTTCTCATTACTGTTCACATTTTGCCTGTGTGATCAAGGTAATGCATCTTCAAGCCAATCTCCAGTTTCACCATACAATACTGCTTTCTGCGTTTAACAATTTTCTTGATAAAAGTCTCAGTTTGTTCATAAATTACTGTAATTTACCATTAGACTGTTGAAAGATACCAGACTGAATTTACTACTGTCACTCATGTGTTTAACCATTGCCCTGCTGGAAAATACAAGACTGTATCCCTGTATATAACTGCTTCCCTAGCGGAAGATACCAATTTCAGTTACTGCTCCCATGTGCATCTACATACTTGACTCTACTAGTTTTATGCTGTCAGCTCTGCTTCTTTGCCTTTCTACATAACCTGATTTTATGGTCCTTGCTGACCCACGTGTCATCCACCAAGACCCACTCCAATCTAGCTTTGTTCTATTATGTGCTGCACACCCAGAACTAAGGTTTAGATAATCCACCTCACCCAGTGAGCCCTAAGCAATCACATGCTAAAAGAAATAAACAGCCATATACAGTATTTGGTACACTGCCGATTTTGCAAGTTTTCCCACCTACAAAGAATGGAGAGGTCTGTAATATTTATCATAGGTACACTTCAATTGTGAGAGACAGAATCTTTAAAAAAATCCAGAAAATCACATTGTAGGTTTTTTCATCATTAATTTACATTTTATTGCATGAGTATTTGATAAAATAGAAAAACAGAACTTAATATTTGGTACAGAAATGATTGTTTGCAATTACAGAGATCAGATCTTTACTGTAGTTCTTGACCATGTTTGATCACAAGGCAGCAGGGATTTTGTCCCACTCCTCCACACAGATCTTCTGCAGATCTTTCAGGTTTTGGGGCTGTCACTGGGCAACATTGAGTTTCAGGTGCCTCCAAAGATTTTCTATTGGGTTCAGGTCCCTAGATTGGCTAGGCCACTTGAGGACATTGAATTGCTTCTTATGGAGCCACTCATTAGTTGCGCTGGCTGTGTGTTTTGCGTCATTGTCATGTTGGAAGACCTAGCGATCACACATCTCCAATGCTTATACTGAGAGGAGGTTGTTAGCCAAAATCTCACAATACATTACCCCATCCATCCTCTCTTCAATATGGTTCAGTTGTCATGTCCCCTTTGCAGAAGAGCACCCTCAAAGTTTGAGGTTTCCCCCACCATGCTTCTCGGTTGGGATGGTGTTCTGGGGTTGTACTCATCCTTCATCCTTCCATTTTCTAATAATTGTGTCAACAATTGTTGCCTTCTCACCAAGCTACCTGCCTATTGCTCTGCAGCACATCACAGCCTTGTGCAGGTCTACAATTTTTTCCCTGGTGTCCTTAGACAGCTCTTTGGTCTCGGCCACTGTGGAGAGGTTGGAGTGTGATTGATTGAGATGCATGGGGAGGTGCCTTTTATACAGGTAACAAGTGCAATTAATGCAGGTAGTGAGTGCAAAGTAGGAGGGCTTCTTAAAGAAAAACAACTGTCTCTCACAGTTGAAGTGTACCTACGATAAAAATTACAGTCCTCTCCATTCTGTGTAGGTGGGAAAACTTGCAAAATTGTCAGTGTATCAAACACTTATTTTCCCCACTGTAGCTATGTCAACAAACATTTAAAAAAGTAATGGCTTTTTGAATGCAGAGATAGAAAAATAGCGCCATCACAAAGGCCAAAAAAGACCACATTCTTTCAGCGTGGAAACTGGAAAACCTTAACTTTAATGTTATTTTGTCAGCTCATTTAACATCTTTTTAAATGGTGAGTAGCTATACAACTCAGTGCTTGACTTCTACATGAAGGTCTGTGAGTGATGTATTTGAATCTGTTTTTAGCAACATATTGATTGGATCATTTTTCAAAGGTAATAACCAGGGTGAGATATGCTAAAACGGAGCTTAAAAAAGGAGACTGAAAGAAAAATAAATACTCGCAGCAATGTAATCAAAGTAAAAATCCATTTGAACACTAGGAATTTGTGAGAGCAAAATGATGAGAAAATGTTTCACAATAATGTAGAAGAATTTTCATAGAATTACTTGAAGTTGTGCATTTTAGTGACCTTGCATAAATTTAAAGATCAATACAAAGTTTTGCAGCAATAAAGCTGTATAATTTATTTTATGACACATTATTATTTCTGGTTATAGTATTTTTTGCTTAGTAATCTCTAAATAGATCACAAGGAACATTTCAGTTGCAGGACTTGCATTAAGACTGCGGTGGTTGATCTACCATAAGTTGTTCAATAGCTTAAAGATTTTCAGGGTCATCATTTTTATAGTTTAACTTTATGCGTTCACTGTTCATTTTACATCATCTTGCAGAGTTTTGAAAGTTTTTATTCAGAGATAAAAGTAGAAAAAAAAATACTGATATAGCTATATTATTCTAACTCTGCTGGAGACATATTACATTTTTATTTCAGGAATAAACTGTACTAAAACTGTTAACAGTCTTATAGTTTTCTGTGAAGTTTATAACACAAAGTCCCCGGGATGTAAGAGACATATTGTAATTTAAGAATGACTGACAAAAGTGACTATGTACATTAGACTACGGTCAGCCAAACCCATCAATTTTAGTAAGACCAATAGGCCATTTAAGTGAATATTGAATGTTCTGAGGATGATTATTCAACCAATATTGTAGAAACTTGCTTGTTCCTTTTGATGTCAGAGGAGATAAGCAGCCACCAGGGTCATCTAGCTACAATTTATTCCCCTCTCCCAATTCATAATGCATACAGGCTTGGACAGACTGAGTGATCTTGTGAGAGCCAGGAAGGATAGCTACCAGATGATTGAGTGTTCAGCGAATATTTATTTCATATGTATGGAAACCTTTAGACTGAGACTACAGAAAGTCTGCACTTTAATTTCCAGTAGTGGTCCTATATAGATGTAGATATCCAAATACAATGAAAGATAGTTTATGCACTATCTTGTGTGCACACTTACTGGGTAATATAATCAGTTAAAAAATTGTGAAAATGTGCAAAAATACATGAATATTAATTGGCGATAATCTTTTAAATCATTTTAACTCCAATTTGTAGCAGCTAGTTTCAGAGTTTCTGACCAAGTTCCAGTTTGCAAATCTGACATACAGTGGTCAGCTTAAATGAATACATCCCCTTTGAAAAATAAGTTTTGAATTAATATCTCACTGAACACAAGAACAATTTCCAACATTTTGACACTACTGTGTTTCATTTCACATAATTTTAACCCAGAACATGGAAGGGTAATATAACTTTCATTACAAAATCTTCAGCTTTACTCAAAGTAATTGATACAAAAATAAATATACCCCACATCATAAACGTTTACATTTAGTATTTTGTTTGGCTCCCATGAATTTTAAGGACAGCACCAGGTCTTCTAGGTATGGAATGCACAGGTTAGTGACATATTGCAGCATATTTTTTTTTCATTCTTCAAGAACAACCTCTTTTAGAGCCTGAATGTTGGATGGAGAATGACGCTAAGGTTGTCTCTTCAGAATTCACCATAGATGTTCAATTGGGTTCAGATCAGGAGACATTCTTTGCCACCAAATCACATTCACCATGTTCTTCTTCATAAAAGGAACAGATGCGTGGTTTAGATCATTGTCATGCTAGAAAAGTGCATGTCTACCAAAGGTACAGAGTGATGACATCTTCTTCAATATAGTGCTGCATTTCCATAAATTCATGATACCATCAATGAAATGTAGCTCCTGACACCAGCAACACTCATGCAGCCCCACATAAGGGCACTGCCACCACCATGTTTCACTGTTTTCATTTTTGCATCAATAATTTGAGGATAACTGAAGATTTTGTATTGAAAGTCATATTATTAACCATTCTTTCAAGTTAAAAAAAGCTAAGCAACCCAGTCTTGTCAAAAGTTGGGAAATTCCTCTTTTGTTCAGTGAGAGATTGATTGATTAAAATCTTACTTTTTAACCCCTTTACCCCCAAGGGTGGTTTGCACGTTAATGACCGGGCCAAATTTTACAATTCTGACCACTGTCCCTTTATGAGGTTATAACTCTGGAACGCTTCAATGGATCCTGGTGATTCTGACATTGTTTTCTCGTGACATATTGTACTTCATGACAATGGTAAAAATTATTTGATAGTACCTGCGTTTATTTGTGAAAAAAAACGGAAATTTGGCGAAAAGTATGAAAATTTCGCAATTTTCCAACTTTGAATTTTTATGCAATTAAATCACAGAGATATGTCACACAAAATACTTAATAAGTAACATTTCCCACATGTCTACTTTACATCAGCACAATTTTGGAACCAAAATTTTTTTTTGTTAGGGAGTTATAAGGGTTAAAAGTTGACCAGCAATTTCTCATTTCTACAACACCATTTTATTTTAGGGACCACATCTCATTTGAAGTCATTTTGAGGGGTCTATATGATAGAAAATACCCAAGTGTGACACCATTCTAAAAACTACACCCCTCAAGGTGCTCAAAACCATATTCAAGAAGTTTATTAACCCTTCTGGTGCTTCACAGGAATTTTTTGAATGTTTAAATAAAAATGAACATTTAACTTTTTTTCACAAAAAATGTAATTCAGCTCCAATTTGTTTTATTTTACCAAGGGTAACAGGAGAAAATGGACCCCAAACATTGTTGTACAATTTGTCCTGAGTATGCCAATACCCCACATGTGGGGGTAAACCACTGTTTGGGCGCATGGCAGAGCTCGGACGCGAAGGAGTGCCATTTGACTTTTCAATGCAAAATTGACTGGAATTGAGATGGGACGCCATGTTTCGTTTGGAGAGCCCCTGATGTGGCTAAACATTGAAACCCCCCACAAGTGACACCATTTTGGAAAGTAGACCCCCTAAGGAACTTATCTAGAGGTGTGGTGAGCACTTTGACCCAACAAGTGCTTCACAGAAGTTTATAATGTAGAACCGTAAAAATAAAAAATCATATTTTTTCACAAAAATTATCTTTTCGCCCCCAATTTTTTATTTTCCCAAGGGTAAGAGAAGAAATTGGACCCCAAAAGTTGTTGTACAATTTGTCCTGAGTACGCTGATAGCCCATATGTGGGGGTAAACCACTGTTTGGGCGGATGGGAGAGCTCGGAAGGGAAGGAGCGCCGTTTGACTTTTCAATGCAAAATTGACAGGAATTGAGATGGGACGTCATGTTGCGTTTGAAGAGCCACTGATGTGCCTAAACATTGAAACCCCCCACAAGTGACACCATTTTGGAAAGTAGACCCCCTAAGGAACTTATCTAGAGGTGTGGTGAGCACTTTGACCCACCAAGTGCTTCACAGAAGTTTATAATGTAGAACCGTAAAAATAAAAAATCATATTTTTTCACAAAAATTATCTTTTTGCCCCCAATTTTTTATTTTCCCAAGGGTAAGAGAAGAAATTGGACCCCAAAAGTTGTTGTACAATTTGTCCTGAGTACGCGGATACCCCATATGTGGGGGTAAACCACTGTTTGGGTGGATGGGAGAGCTCGGAAGGGAAGGAGCGCCGTTTGACTTTTCAAAGCAAAATTGACAGGAATTGAGATGGGACGCCATGTTGCGTTTGAAGAGCCACTGATGTGCCTAAACATTGAAACCCCCCACAAATGACACCATTTTGGAAAGTAGACCCCCTAAGGAACTTATCTAGAGGTGTGGTGAGCACTTTGACCCACCAAGTGCTTCACAGAAGTTTATAATGCAGAGCCGTAAAAATAAAACAACATTTTTTTCCCACAAAAATTATTTTTTTAGCCCCCAGTTTTGTATTTTCCTGAGGGTAACAGGAGAAATTGGACCCCAAAATTTGTTGCCCAATTTGTCCTGAGTGCGATGATACACCATATGTGGGGGGAACCACTGTTTGGGCACATGGGAGGGCTCAGAAGGGAAGGAGTGCCATTTGAATGCAGACTTAGATGGAATGGTCTGCAGGTGTCACATTGCGTTTGCAGAGCCCCTAATGTACCTAAACAGTAGAAACCCCCCACAAGTGACACCATTTTGGAAAGTAGACCCCCTTAGGAACTTATCTAGATGTGTGCTGAGCGCTTTGACCCACCAAGGGCTTCACAGAAGTTTATAACGGAGAGCCGTAAAAATAAAACAAAAATTTTTTCCCACAAAAATTATTTTTTAGCCCCCAGTTTTGTATTTTCCCGAGGGTAAAAGGAGAAATTCGACCCCACAATTTGTTGTCCAATTTGTCCTGAGTGCGCTGATACCCCATATGTGGGGGGGAACCACTGTTTGGGCGCATGGGAGGGCTCGGAAGGGAAGGAGCTCCATTTGGAATGAGGACTTAGATGGAATGGTCTGCAGGTGTCACATTGCATTTGCAGAGCCCCTAATGTACCTAAACAGTAGAAACCTCCCACAAGTGACACCATTTTGGAAACTAGACCCCCTAAGGAACTCATCTAGATGTGTTGTGATAGCTTTGAACCCCCAAGTGTTTCACTACAGTTTGTAACGCAGAGCCGTGAAAATTAAAAAAAAAAATCTTTCCCCCCAAAATTATTTTTTAGCCCCCAGTTTTGTATTTTCCCGAGGGTAAGAGGAGAAATTCGACCCCAAAAGTTGTTGTCCAATTTGTCCTGAGTACGCTGATACCCCGTATGTTGGGGGAAACCAACGTTTGAGCGCATGGCAGAGCTCGGAAGGGAAGGAGCGCCATTTGGAATGCAGACTTAGATGGAATGGTCTGCAGACGTCACATTGCGTTTGCAGAACCCCTAATGTACCTAAACAGTAGAAACCCCCCACAAGTGACCCCATATTGGAAACTAGACCCCCCAGGGAACTAATCTAGATGTGTTGTGAGAACTTTGAACCCCCAAGTGTTTCACTACAGTTTATAACGCAGAGCCGTGAAAATAAAAAATCTTTTTTTTCCCCACAAAAAATATGTTTTAGCCCCGAGTTTTGTATTTTCCCAAGGGTAGCAGGAGAAATTGGACCCCAAAAGTTGTTGTCCTATTTGTCCTGAGTACGCTGATACCCCATATGTTGGGGTAAACCCCTGTTTGGGCACACGGGAGAGCTCGGAAGGGAAGAAGCACTGTTTTACTTTTTCAACGCAGAATTGGCTGGAATTGAGATCGGACGCCATGTCGCGTTTGGAGAGCCCCTGATGTGCCTAAACAGTGGAAACCCCCCAATTATAACTGAAACCCTAATCCAAACACATCCCTAACCCTAATCCCAACAGTAACCCTAACCACACCTCTAACCCTGACACACCCCTAACCCTAATCCCAACCCTATTCCCAACCGTAAATGTAATCTAAACCCTAACTGTAACTTTAGCCCCAACCCAAACTGTAGCCCTAGCCCTAACCCTAGCCCTAACCCTAATCCTAACCCTAGCCCTAACCCTAGCCCTAACCCTAGCCCTAACCCTAGCCCTAACCCTAGCCCTAACCCTAACCCTAGCCCTAACCCTAGCCCTAACCCTAGCCCTAACCCTAGCCCTAACCCTAGCCCTAACCCTAGCCCTAGCCCTAACCCTAGCCCTAACCCTAGCCCTAACCCTAGCCCTAACCCTAACCCTAGCCCTAATGGGAAAATGGAAATAAATACATTTTTTTAATTTTTCCCTAACTAAGGGGGTGATGAAGGGGGGTTTGATTTACTTTTATAGCGGGTTTTTTAGCGGATTTTTATGATTGGCAGCCGTCACACACTGAAAGACGCTTTTTATTGCAAAAAATATTTTTTGCGTTACCACATTTTGAGAGCTATAATTTTTCTATATTCTGGTCCACAGAGTCATGTGAGGTCTTGGTTTTTGCGGGACGAGTTGATGTTTTTATTGGTAACATTTTCGGGCACGTGACATTTTTTGATCGCTTTTTATTCCGATTTTTGTGAGGCAGAATGACCAAAAACCAGCTATTCATGAATTTCTTTTGGGGGAGGCGTTTATACCGTTCCGCGTTTGGTAAAATTGATGAAGCAGTTTTATTCTTCGGGTCAGTACGATTACAGCGACACCTCATTTATATCATTTTTTTATGTTTTGGCGCTTTTATACGATAAAAACTATTTTATAGAAAAAATAATTATTTTTGCATCGCTTTATTCTCAGGACTATAACTTTTTTATTTTTTTGCTGATGATGCTGTATGGCAGCTCGTTTTTTGCGGGACAAGATGACGTTTTCAGCGGTACCATGGTTAGTTATATCTGTCTTTTTCATCGCGTGTTATTCCACTTTTTGTTCGGCGGTATGATAATAAAGCGTTGTTTTTTGCCTCGTTTTTTTTTTTTTTTTCTTACGGTGTTTACTGAAGGGGTTAACTAGTGGGCCAGTTTTATAGGTCGGCCGTTACGGACGCGGCGATACTAAATATGTGTACTTTTATTGTTTTTTTTTTTTTATTTAGATAAAGAAATGTATTTATGGGAATAATATTTTTATTTTTTTTTTCATTATTTTGGAATATTTTTTTTTATTTTTTTTTACACATTTGAAATTTTTTTTTTTTACTTTTTTACTTTGTCCCAGGGGGGGACATCACAGATCAGTGATCTGACAGTTTGCACAGCACTCTGTCAGATCACTGATCTGATAGGAGTGCAGGCTGCTTCACAGTGCCTGCTCTGAGCAGGCTCAGTGAAGCCACCTCCCTCCCTGCAGGACCCGGATCCGCGGCCATCTTGGATCCGGGGCTGGAGGGAGCAGGGAGGGAGGTGAGACCCTCGCAGCAACGCGATCACATCGCGTTGCTGCGGGGGGCTCAGGGAAGCCCGCAGGGAGCCCCCTCCCTGCGCGGTGCTTCCCTGTACCGCCGGCACATCGCGATCATCTTTGATCGCGGTGTGCCGGGGGTTAATGTGCCGGGGGCAGTCCATGACCGCTCCTGGCACATAGTGCCGGATGTCAGCTGCGATAAACAGCTGACACCCGGCCGCGATCGGCGGCGCTCCCCCCGTGAGCGCTGCCGATCGCATATGACGTACTATTGCGTCCTTGGGAAGTAAAGCCCACCCCACATGGACGCAATAGTACGTCTAATGGCAGAAAGGGGTTAAAATGTGTTCTCATATATGCTGAGAACTGTGTGTTAATTTAAGTGGTTGTAACTTTTGAATGCTTCTTGCAATCCCATTAATACTGAGATTTGTTTTGTGACACATTGTACTTTTTCTGTGGGCTTTCAGCCAGAGTTTTTTTCAACTTGTATATAAGTGGCTTCCAAGCCACTTGTATAAGTGGCTTCCAAGTGGAAGAATGCTCAACTCACTTCTTTTAACCACTTTGTGTCTTAACCAATGTGAAATGGTGAAAGAAGTTCAAAACATTGAATAATCAATCCCACAGCACATTCTTTTTTTATCTTTCCTATCTTCCTTATATGTTGGAGAACTAGAAATTATAAATATTTTCCATGTCAGCATTAATACTCTATTTGCCTTAGGCTATATGCTCACGTTCAGGATTTTTCGTGGTTTTTCGCTATAAAAACGCGATAAAACCACAAAAGAAAAGCATACATTAAGCATCCTATTAATAGAATGCAATCGCAATTTTTGTGCACATGTTGCATTTTTTTCCGCAGCAGAATCGCATTCCAAAAAAAAACGCAGCATGTGTTCATTCCTTGTGCGGAATCGTGAGGATTCCGCACACATAGGAATGCATTTATCCGCTTCCTTTCCGCATGTGGCTATGCCCACCATGCAGGAAGTAAGCGGATCATATGCGGTTGGTACCCAGGGTGGAGGACAGTAGACTCTCCTCCAGGCCCTGGGAATCATATAATTGTTAAAAGAAAAGAATTAAAATAATAAATCATGATATTCTCACCTTCTGGCATTTCTCGCAGCGTTCCAGCTTCTCACGATGCTTCCGTTCCCAGTGATGCTTTACGGCAACGACCTGTGATGACGTGGGTCTCGCGAGACCGCTACGTCATCTGCGGTCATTGCCGCTAGGCATTATTGGGAACAATAATAAGACACCCTTAAGGTAATAAATCTTTCAGAGCATATTCTTAGTCCAGATGAGATATCCTTGCTTTCTAAAGGCATTACCTTCTCTCCTAGCATGCGATTTGATCATTTTGTGGCCCTCAAGGACCTACATATGTATGCAAGGTCCCTTATTTTTAAAAAATGGCATCATAGTGAGGATATTCAGCAGGCCTTTCTGTTACCTGAAGAGCAAATGGCCCTTCGAACATTGGAGGAATTGGCACAGGAGCATGTTAATCCTGCCTTGGGTAAGTTGCTGGATTCTTTGTGTCCCAGGTCAACCAAGTTCCCGCCCTTGTCACTATGCCCCAATGTGGAGATCTTTGCCAAACTTATGTTTAATGAGTTTGACAGGATCCCCACTTCAGCATATTGTAACAATCTTTCTAGAGCTGAATTTTTGGGTTTACAAAAACTTAAAAAACTAAAGGATGTAGTATTCAAAGCGGCTGACAAGGGAGGGAACATTGTGATTTCGCCGTCTAAACTTATATCTATTTGAGGCCTATCGCCTGCTCAGAGATGTTTCCTGCTATAAGAAATTGATATTTAATCCTCTCATTTCCTACAAGGCAGAATTGGTCAAGATTTTGCAGAGGGCTGTGAGTGGTGGTATTATAACTCTACAGGTACAGGATGTCCAGGTGGTCAAGGATCCATGCATATCGACACTATACCTTCTACATAAAGTCCATAAGAATTTGCACAATCCCCCAGGTAGGCCTATAATCTCTGAGGTGGGTGGGCTTACGGAGGGTATCGGCAAATATATTGACGCATTTCTCAAACCCCTGGTGGAGACTATTCCGTCCTATATAAATGATACTTCAGATTTTCTTAAAAAAATAGACTCTGTGCACATTGATGATGACATGATTTTGGTAACATGTGATGTTGAGTCATTATATACTGATTAGGGTTGAGCGAAACGGGTCAGCCATTTTCAGAAGTCGCCGACTTTTGGCAAAGTCGGGTTTCATGAAACCCGACCCGACCCCTGTGTGGGGTCGGCCATGAGGTCGGCAATCTTCTGAATCTGGTATCGGAATTCCGATACCGAGTTCCGATATGTTTGCAATATTGGAAATCGGTATTGGAATCCATATTTAAGTGTAAAATAAAGAATTAAAATAAAAAATATTGCTATACCTAATAGGAATATACTCACCCTCGGACGCGCCCTGCTTCTTTCCGGCAGCCTTCCTTCCTAAGAATCAGCGCTTGAATGACCTTCGGTGACGTCGCGGCTTGTGATTGGTCGCGTGAGCAGTCACATGGGCAGTCGCGCGACCAATCTCAAGCCGCGACGTCATCTAAGGTCCTTCACGTGCTGATTCTAAGGAAGGAAGGCTGCCGGTTAGTACCAGGGCGCGTCAGAGCGTGAGTTGTTGTGAATTCTGTGGCTGAATTCACTCCTGTGGTCACAAGTGGTACTGCAGCTTCTGAGCTTCCTCCCTCAGGTGTTCTGGTGAGCTCGTTAACTGCTTCATTACTTAACTCCGCCTGATGCTGCTATCCTTGCTCCTTGTCAATGTTTCAGTGTTGGATCTGAGCTTCTCCTGATTGTTCCTGTGACCTGCTGCTCTGTATAGCTAAGTGCTTTTTGCTTTTTTGTTGCTTTTTTTCTGTCCAGCTTGTCTTTTGTTTTGCTGGAAGCTCTGAGACGCAAAGGGTGTACCGCCGTGCCGTTAGTTCGGCACGGTGGGGTTTTTTTGCCCCCTTTGCGTGGTTTTGCTTTAGGGTTTTTTGTAGACTGCAAAGTTCGCTTTACTGTCCTCGCTCTGTCCTAGAATATCGGGCCCCACTTTGCTGAATCTATTTCATCCCTACGTTTTGTCTTTTCATCTTACTCACAGTCATTATATGTGGGGGGCTGCCTTTTCCTTTGGGGAATTTCTCTGGGGCAAGTCAGGCCTATTTTTCTATCTTCAGGCTAGCTAGTTTCTTAGGCTGTGCCGAGTTGCCTAGGTAGTTGTTAGGCGCAATCCACAGCCGCTTTTAGTTGTGTTTAGGATAGGATCAGGTGTGCAGTCTACAGAATTTCCACGTCTCAGAGCTCGTTCTTGTATTTTTGGGTATTTGTCAGATCACTGTGTGCGCTCTGATCGCTAAGCACACTGTGTTTCTGGATTGCCTTCATAACACCTGTCATTAGCAAACATAACAGTACAAGGAGCCAACTAATGATTCTCAATAGAGGGAAAGAAAAAGTTCTGACATCATTTTTTTTTTTTTTTTTCTGCTCTGTGTTCATTTTTTTTTTTTCCCCTAGACATTTGGGTGATTCTGGACACAGGTGTGGACATGGATATTCAGGGTCTGTGCTCTTCAATGGATAATCTCGTTATAAATGTACAAAAAATTCAAGATACTATTGATCAGAAATCTATGTTAGAACCAAGAATTCCTATTCCTGATTTGTTTTTTGGAGATAGAACTAAGTTTCTAAGTTTCAAAAATAATTGTAAGCTATTTCTGGCCTTGAAACCTCATTCTTCTGGTAATCCTATTCAACAGCTTTTGATTATTATTTCTTTTTTGCGCGGCGACCCTCAAGACTGGGCATTTTCTCTTGCGCCAGGAGACCCTGCATTGAGTAGTGTCGATGCGTTTTTCCTGGCGCTCGGATTGCTGTACGATGAGCCTAATTCAGTGGATCAGGCTGAGAAAAGTTTGCTGGCTTTGTGCCAGGGTCAGGATGATATAGAAGTATATTGTCAGAAATTTAGGAAATGGTCAGTACTCACTCAGTGGAATGAATCTGCGCTGGCAGCTTTGTTCAGAAAGGGTCTCTCTGAGGCTCTTAAGGATGTCATGGTGGGATTTCCTATGCCTGCTGGTTTGAATGAGTCTTTGTCTTTGGCCATTCAGATCGGTCGACGCTTGCGCGAGCGTAAATCTGTGCACCATTTGGCGGTACTGCCTGAGGTTAAACCTGAGCCTATGCAGTGCGATAGGACTATGACTAGAGTTGAACGGCAGGAATACAGACGTCTGAATGGTCTGTGTTTCTACTGTGGTGATTCCACTCATGCTATTTCTGATTGTCCTAAGCGCACTAAGCGGTCCGCTAGGTCTGCCGTCATTGGTACTGTACAGTCCAAATTCCTTCTGTCCATTACCTTGATATGCTCTTTGTCGTCGTTTTCTGTCATGGCGTTTGTGGATTCGGGCGCTGCCCTGAATCTGATGGATTTGGATTATGCTAAACGTTGTGGGTTTTTCTTGGAGCCTTTGCGGTGTCCTATTCCATTGAGAGGAATTGATGCTACACCTTTGGCCAAGAATAAACCTCAATACTGGGCCCAGCTGACCATGTGCATGGCTCCTGCACATCAGGAAGTTATTCGCTTTCTGGTGTTGCATAATCTGCATGATGTGGTCGTGTTGGGGTTGCCATGGCTACAAACCCATAATCCAGTATTGGATTGGAATTCCATGTCGGTATCCAGCTGGGGTTGTCAGGGGGTACATGGTGATGTTCCATTTTTGTCGATTTCGTCATCCACCCCTTCTGAGGTCCCAGAGTTCTTGTCTGATTATCAGGATGTATTTGAAGAGCCCAAGTCCGATGCTCTACCTCCGCATAGGGATTGTGATTGTGCTATCAATTTGATTCCTGGTAGTAAATTCCCTAAAGGTCGATTATTTAATTTATCCGTGCCCGAACACGCCGCTATGCGCAGTTATGTGAAGGAATCCCTGGAGAAGGGACATATTCGCCCATCGTCATCACCACTGGGAGCAGGGTTCTTCTTTGTAGCCAAGAAGGATGGTTCGCTGAGACCGTGTATTGATTACCGCCTTCTTAATAAGATCACTGTTAAATTTCAGTATCCCTTGCCATTGTTATCTGACTTGTTTGCTCGGATTAAGGGGGCTAGTTGGTTCACTAAGATAGATCTTCGTGGTGCGTATAATCTGGTGAGAATCAGGCAAGGAGATGAATGGAAAACTGCATTCAATACGCCCGAGGGTCATTTTGAGTATCTAGTGATGCCGTTCGGACTTGCCAATGCTCCATCTGTGTTTCAGTCTTTTATGCATGACATCTTCCGTGAGTATCTGGATAAATTCCTGATTGTTTACTTGGATGACATTTTGATCTTCTCAGATGATTGGGAGTCTCATGTGAAGCAGGTCAGAATGGTTTTTCAGGTCCTGCGTGCTAACTCTTTGTTTGTGAAGGGATCAAAGTGTCTCTTCGGTGTGCAGAAAGTTTCATTTTTGGGGTTCATCTTTACCCCTTCTACTATCGAGATGGATCCAGTTAAGGTCCAAGCCATCCAGGATTGGATTCAGCCGACATCTCTGAAAAGTCTGCAAAAGTTCCTGGGCTTTGCTAATTTTTATCGTCGCTTCATCTGTAATTTTTCTAGCATTGCCAAACCATTGACCGATTTGACCAAGAAGGGTGCTGATTTGGTTAATTGGTCTTCTGCTGCTGTGGAAGCTTTTCAGGAGTTGAAGCGTCGTTTTTGTTCTGCCCCTGTGTTGTGTCAGCCAGATGTTTCTCTTCCGTTCCAGGTCGAGGTTGATGCTTCTGAGATTGGAGCAGGGGCGGTTTTGTCACAGAGAGGTTCTGATTGCTCAGTGATGAAACCATGTGCTTTCTTTTCCAGGAAGTTTTCGCCCGCTGAGCGTAATTATGATGTGGGCAATCGAGAGTTGCTGGCCATGAAGTGGGCATTCGAGGAGTGGCCTCATTGGCTTGAAGGAGCTAAGCATCGCGTGGTGGTATTGACTGATCATAAGAACTTGACTTATCTCGAGTCTGCCAAGCGCTTGAATCCTAGACAGGCCCGTTGGTCGTTATTTTTTGCCCGCTTCGACTTTGTGATTTCGTACCTTCCGGGCTCTAAAAATGTGAAGGCGGATGCTCTGTCTAGGAGTTTTGTGCCCGACTCTCCGGGTTTATCTGAGCCAGCGGGTATCCTCAAGGAAGGAGTCATTGTGTCTGCCATCTCCCCTGATTTGCGGCGGGTGCTGCAAAAATTTCAGGCGAATAAACCTGATCGTTGTCCAGCAGAGAAACTGTTCGTCCCTGATAGGTGGACTAATAAACTTATCTCTGAACTTCATTGTTCGGTGTTGGCTGGTCATCCTGGAATCTTTGGTACCAGAGAGTTGGTGGCTAGATCCTTCTGGTGGCCATCTCTGTCACGGGATGTACGTACTTTTGTGCAGTCCTGTGGGATTTGTGCTAGGGCTAAGCCCTGCTGTTCTCGTGCCAGTGGGTTGCTTTTGCCCTTGCCGGTCCCAAAGAGGCCTTGGACACATATTTCGATGGATTTCATTTCTGACCTTCCCGTTTCTCAAAAGATGTCAGTCATTTGGGTGGTCTGTGATCGCTTTTCTAAAATGGTCCATCTGGTGCCCTTGGCTAAATTGCCTTCCTCCTCTGATTTGGTACCTTTGTTCTTTCAGCATGTGGTTCGGTTGCATGGCATTCCTGAGAATATTGTTTCTGACAGAGGTTCCCAGTTTGTTTCAAGGTTTTGGCGAGCCTTTTGTGGTAGGATGGGCATTGACCTATCCTTTTCCTCGGCTTTCCATCCTCAGACTAATGGCCAGACCGAACGAACCAATCAGACCTTGGAAACATATCTGAGATGTTTTGTTTCTGCAGACCAGGATGATTGGGTGTCCTTTTTGCCGTTGGCTGAGTTCGCCCTTAATAATCGGGCCAGCTCGGCTACCTTGGTTTCTCCATTTTTTTGCAATTCTGGGTTCCATCCTCGTTTCTCTTCAGGACAGGTTGAGTCTTCGGACTGTCCTGGTGTGGATTCTGTGGTGGATAGGTTGCAGCAGATCTGGACTCAGGTAGTGGACAATTTGATCTTGTCCCAGGAGAAAGCTCAACTTTTCGCTAATCGCAGATGCCGTGTGGGTCCCCGACTTCGTGTTGGGGATCTGGTTTGGTTATCTTCTCGTCATATTCCTATGAAGGTTTCCTCTCCTAAATTTAAACCTCGTTTTATTGGTCCATATAGGATTTCTGAGGTTCTCAATCCTGTGTCTTTTCGTTTGACCCTCCCAGACTCCTTTTCCATACATAATGTATTCCATAGGTCGTTGTTGCGGAGATACGTGGCACCTATGGTTCCATCTGTTGAGCCTCCTGCCCCGGTTTTGGTGGAGGGGGAATTGGAGTATATTGTGGAGAAGATTTTGGATTCTCGTGTTTCTAGACGGAAACTCCAGTATCTGGTTAAATGGAAGGGTTATGCTCAGGAAGATAATTCCTGGGTTTTTGCCTCTGATGTTCATGCTTCCGATCTTGTTCGTGCCTTTCATGCGGCTCATCCTGGTCGGCCTGGGGGCTCTGGTGAGGGTTCGGTGACCCCTCCTCAAGGGGGGGGTACTGTTGTGAATTCTGTGGCTGAATTCACTCCTGTGGTCACAAGTGGTACTGCAGCTTCTGAGCTTCCTCCCTCAGGTGTTCTGGTGAGCTCGTTAACTGCTTCATTACTTAACTCCGCCTGATGCTGCTATCCTTGCTCCTTGTCAATGTTTCAGTGTTGGATCTGAGCTTCTCCTGATTGTTCCTGTGACCTGCTGCTCTGTATAGCTAAGTGCTTTTTGCTTTTTTGTTGCTTTTTTTCTGTCCAGCTTGTCTTTTGTTTTGCTGGAAGCTCTGAGACGCAAAGGGTGTACCGCCGTGCCGTTAGTTCGGCACGGTGGGTTTTTTTTGCCCCCTTTGCGTGGTTTTGCTTTAGGGTTTTTTGTAGACTGCAAAGTTCGCTTTACTGTCCTCGCTCTGTCCTAGAATATCGGGCCCCACTTTGCTGAATCTATTTCATCCCTACGTTTTGTCTTTTCATCTTACTCACAGTCATTATATGTGGGGGGCTGCCTTTTCCTTTGGGGAATTTCTCTGGGGCAAGTCAGGCCTATTTTTCTATCTTCAGGCTAGCTAGTTTCTTAGGCTGTGCCGAGTTGCCTAGGTAGTTGTTAGGCGCAATCCACAGCCGCTTTTAGTTGTGTTTAGGATAGGATCAGGTGTGCAGTCTACAGAGTTTCCACGTCTCAGAGCTCGTTCTTGTATTTTTGGGTATTTGTCAGATCACTGTGTGCGCTCTGATCGCTAAGCACACTGTGTTTCTGGATTGCCTTCATAACACCTGTCATTAGCAAACATAACAGTGAGTATAGCAATATTTGTTATTTTAATTCTTTATTTTACACTTAAATATGGATCCCAGGGCCTGAAGGAGAGTTTCCACCCTTCAGACCCTGGGAACCATAGTATCCCATTGCACTGCATTGGGTTTCGTGTTTCGGCCGACCCCGACCCCGACTTTTCTATAGGATCGGCCGATTTCACTCGACCCGACTTTTGAGAAAGTCAGGTTTCGTGAAACCCGACCCGATCCTATAAAAGTAAAAGTCGCTCAACCCTAATACTGATATTTGCCATCAGGATGGTTTGAGGACGGTCTTCTATTTTTTTGTCCATGACGAGCTTCTCCTCCAGTGACAATGATTTTTTACTTGAGCTTTTGAAATTTTTGTTAACCCACAATTTCTTTTTATTTAATGGGTCCTTCTACCTGCAGCTCCAGGGGACTGCGATGGGCGCGGCCTGTGCGCCATCTTATGCAAATTTATTCCTGGGGCTGTGGGAGAAGGACCTATTCTCGTCAGATCGGGGGTCGTCAATGGAGCGGGTCATTTTTTGGGCCCGTTACACTGATGACATATTCCTGATCTGGCGAGGTACATCTTATGAGTTACAGTCTTTTTTTTCTGATTTGAATAACAATGATTTAAACATACATTTGTCATTTAAATTTAATTTAAATGTAATTGATTTTCTGGATGTCACTGTGAGGAGGGGCAAGGATGGTGTTTTGATTGCCGATGCCTTCCGTAAGGACACGGCGGTCAATACTGTACTGCATGCGTCATCTTCCCACCCTCCCCATGTGATTAACTCTGTCCCTGTTGGCCAATTTCTCCGTATCAAAAGGATCTGTTCATCCAATGAAGATTTTGATGTACAAGCTAAGGAGATGATGAAACGTTTTCTGGACAGGGGCTATAGTAGGGGGAGCCTTAAGAAAGCATACAATAGAGCTAGAAATACCGTGAGGCATCAACTCTTGTACTCTTCCGGAATAATTAAGGAAAACTCACAGGTAAGACTGGTGACCCAGTATCATTCCCAGTGGAATAAGATACAAGATGCTTTGACAAAATATTGGCCAATTCTACTCGCCGATCCAATATTGAAGCAATATTTACCGACATGACCTTCCATTATGGCTAGGAGGTCTCATAATCTGGGTGACCACTTGGTGAGGAGTTACTTTGTGCCACTCCCTCCACATCCGATCTTTCCCTCTGGGTCTGCCCCACGGGTTACTGCTTGGGGTTGCCAACCCTGTGGAAGGTGTGTGGCCTGCCCCAATATAGTTTAGGCTACTGATTTTTCGTCTGATGGCCACATTTTTGTTATCACGCAGACCATTACATGTACCACCTCAATGGTCGTTTATTATGCATTATGTCCCTGCAGCAAAATTTATGTGGGCCTTACCACACGAGCTTTGAAGGTCCGCATGCGCGAACATGTTCGTGACATTATAGCTACAGCCAAGGAAGATAATGTGGATTCTTTGAAACCTATCCCACGCCATTTTAAGAAATATCACTCTTGTGATTCATCTGGGTTGAAAGTAAGGGGGATAGATCAAGTTGTTTCTAACCTCCGCGGGGGTAATTTAAGTTGTCTATTGGCACAAAGGGCCTTAATGAGGTTTTAAGCTTTTCTCCCTTTCTTTGAATACACTGGTGCTGTGTATATGGTTTTTATTGGCATTCTTCTTGTTTTAAATTTTTATTTTGGTGTACATATTATTAACTATGTTTTTATGTTTTCAGTATGTTCCTTAGTCTACATAGATCCATTTCTTGTTGGTGATGAAATAAAAGCTGGTCGCACATCTTATGTGGATTCGTCTTGGATCAATTCTGTTCCTCATTGGATTACTCTCCTGTAGCCATCTAATTGAACTACTGTTATCTTTGTACTACTTAGCTGCATCACTCATTCCTTTACATATGGGTGTTTGTGGCCCATATATTATATTGAGTATTTTTTATCACTTTGTATAGATGCTGTCTTTTATCATTATATATCATTGCATTTTATAATCTTTTTTCATACATTCCCCATTTTTGGGGGGTTCTTTTATAATGTATTAGCACTTGATTTGTTTACACCATTGCTATTCAATTTAATATTTTACCTTGGTAAGTCACCAGGGATTAGGTGGCTCATTTGTTATTCACATTCTAATTTTATATATTGTTGGCGTGATGTGCGCCCATACTGTTTAGGTGTTCATGCACTTTTTTCTCCTCATCTTTATATCTATCACTTACTGCTGGTGCGCATGTGTGCCTGCTCCTGGTGGCTGGCCTCCAGTGATGGCATCTTTTCTGGCTTTGCTATTCCTGTGCATGGAGTACCAGTCACATGTTCTTGTGCGCGGTGCTTCATGCGCTGATTGGCTGATCCGGTGACGACCTCATCGGCCCTTGCTTCCGGGAGTGTCGGCGTCCACATGCGCCGCACATATGCAGCTATTTGATTCTTACCCTATGATAGGGTAGTCCAGTGTATATAAGGTCCTGGCTATCTTTGGATGCCATCCCCCGGAAGAAGGCATAGTGCCGAAACGCGCATTGGGGATGGTGGCACATTTGAGCTCCAGGTACAGCTCAGGTATGTTTACAGGTCATCTTTATTTATAAGCCTCTCTTTGCCTCAGTGTGGTTATTATGTTTTGGTCCTGTATGTTCTGAGACTTTACAATGATTGGCACAATGCATAAAGTGTATACATACTAGTTGGAGCACTTAGAGTTTTTTCTTATACATATCTGAGGGTATCTGTCTCTTTTTGGTCCCGCTTTTTTTGGCCCATTTTTGTCACATCCCTCTTAAGTTGTTTCTGTCTGCAATTTTTATATTATTATGAATAAAATTTAGATTCTTTTATTGGTTGTTTTTGTGCTCTTTTTCATTTATGACTTCTATGTAGTACTAGCTGAAGAGCCTGGCGTTGCCTGGGCATAGTAAATATCTGTGGTTAGTTATAGCACCTCACTTCTCTTATTTTCCCATCACGCCTCTCATTTTCCCCCTCACATCTCTCATTTTCTCCCTTACACCTCTCATTTTCCCCCTCACTCCTCTCATTCCCCCTAACACTTGTCATTTCGACCTCACATCTGGCATTTTCTGATCACTCCACTATTTTCCCTCACTCCTCTCATTTTGCACTCACACCTTTTCATTTTCACCTCACACCGCTCATTTTCACCTCACTCCTCTCATTTTCCCCTCAGTATATACCATACATGTTTGTCATCTCCCTTATATATAGTATACACCTGTATGTCATCTCCTGTATATAGTATATAACTGTATGTCATCTCCCCTGTAAATAGTATATACCTGCTGTATGTCATCTCCTCCTGTATATAGTATATACAGTGGGGCAAAAAAGTATTTAGTCAGTCAGCAATAGTGCAAGTTCCACCACTTAAAAAGATGAGAGGCGTCTGTAATTTACATCATAGGTAGACCTCAACTATGGGAGACAAACTGAGAAAAAAAAATCCAGAAAATCACATTGTCTGTTTTTTTAACATTTTATTTGCATATTATGGTGGAAAATAAGTATTTGGTCAGAAACAAAATTTCATCTCAATACTTTGTAATATATCCTTTGTTGGCAATGACAGAGGTCAAATGTTTTCTATAAGTCTTCACAAGGTTGCCACACACTGTTGTTGGTATGTTGGCCCATTCCTCCATGCAGATCTCCTCTAGAGCAGTGATGTTTTTGGCTTTTCGCTTGGCAACACGGACTTTCAACTCCCTCCAAAGGTTTTCTATAGGGTTGAGATCTGGAGACTGGCTAGGCCACTCCAGGACCTTGAAATGCTTCTTACGAAGCCACTCCTTCGTTGCCCTGGCGGTGTGCTTTCGATCATTGTCATGTTGAAAGACCCAGCCATGTTTCATCTTCAATGCCCTTGCTGATGGAAGGAGGTTTGCACTCAAAATCTCACGATACATGGCCCCATTCATTCTTTCATGTACCCGGATCAGTCGTCCTGGCCCCTTTGCAGAGAAACAGCCCCAAAGCATGATGTTTCCACCACCATGCTTTACAGTAGCTATGGTGTTTGATGGATGCAACTCACTATTCTTTTTCCTCCAAACACGACAAGTTGTGTTTCTACCAAACAGTTCCAGTTTGGTTTCATCAGACCATAGGACATTCTCCCAAAACTCCTCTGGATCATCCAAATGCTCTCTAGCAAACTTCAGACGGGCCCGGACATGTACTGGCTTAAGCAGTGGGACACGTCTGGCACTGCAGGATCTGAGTCCATGGTGGCGTAGTGTGTTACTTATGGTAGGCCTTGTTACATTGGTCCCAGCTCTCTGCAGTTCATTCACTAGGTCCCACCGCGTGGTTCTGGGATTTTTGCTCATCGTTCTTGTGATCATTCTGACCCCACAGGGTGGGATTTTGCGTGGAGCCCCAGATCGAGGGAGATTATCAGTGGTCTTGTATGTCTTCCATTTTCTAATTATTGCTCCCACTGTTGATTTCTTCACTCCAAGCTGGTTGGCTATTGCAGATTCAGTCTTCCCAGCCTGGTGCAGGGCTACAATTTTGTTTCTGGTGTCCTTTGACAGCTCTTTGGTCTTCACCATAGTGGAGTTTGGAGTCAGACTGTTTGAGGGTGTCTTTTTATACTGATAACAAGTTTAAACAGGTGCCATTACTACAGGTAATGAGTGGAGGAAAGAGGAGACTCTTAAAGAAGAAGTTACAGGTCTGTGAGAGCCAGAAATCTTGATTGTTTGTTTCTGACCAAATACTTATTTTCCACCATAATATGCAAAAAAAATGTTAAAAAAACAGACAATGTGATTTTCTGGATTTTTTTTTCTCAGTTTGTCTCCCATAGTTGAGGTCTACCTATGATGTAAATTACAGACGCCTCTCATCTTTTTAAGTGGTGGAACTTGCACTATTGCTGACTGACTAAATACTTTTTTTGCCCCACTGTACCTGTATGTCATCTCTTCTGTATATACTATATACCTGTATGTCATCTCCTCCTATATATAGTAGTTACCTGTATGTCATCTCCTGTATATAGTATATACCTCTATGTCATCGTCCCTGTATATAGAATATACCTGTGTGTCATCTCCTCCTGTATATAGTATATACCTGTGTGTCATCTGCTCCTGTATATAGTATACACCTGTATGTCATCTCCTCCTGTATATAGTATATACCTGTGTATCATCTCCTCCTGTATATAGTATATACCTGTGTGTCATCTGCTCCTGTATATAGTATATACCTGCATGTCATCTCTTCTGTATATGCTATATACCTGTATGTCATCTCCTCCTATATATAGTATATGTTAGGAGTCGAGTTTCCTCTGCTGCACAGGGGGAATCTCGATCCGTCTCCGCTGCGGTCTCCCATTCTCCTCCAGCCGCAGTGGAGTCTGCTCAGAAGGGACGTCGATCCCAGCGTCTCGCTCAGTCTGACTCTGTGCGAAGAGTTACTGCTGCTTTTCCTGCTTCTGCCATTGAAGCCAGTGCTGGGCAGCGGCGAGTGGACGTTTCTGGATCTAAGTCCTTATTTGCACACACTGAGCATGCCCAGGGCAAGATCTCCTGTTGGAGATCGAGGGTCACATGCTCAGGTACTGCAGCACATCCCATTGGTCCTTTTGGCAGGTCCTGAAAGGGCAAAACTTCTGTAGCTGTTTACTGTGCTGCAGCTATATAAACTGCGCATGACCGCACGGCCATGCGCTAGTATTGTCTTGTAAATATGTGTGTGTGTTGTGAGTGAAAGTCGCTCTTTAAATACCCTCCCTATTGAATGTCTGTTCGCGGAAGGTGTATGTTTGCTATCTAGCGCCCGACTTATCCAACAGCACGTAACACACATTACAGCTACCAGTTGCTGTGTCCGCCTGTACGGCGCCGTGCGCTTGCTCTGCGCTTTCCTGACCCAAGCCTGGGTGGTTAGTGGCGTCCGTCTGTGCGGCACCGCACGCACTCTTGTGCCTTTATATTATTATTTAGTTTCCTTACACACCCAGTTGCGGTGTTGTGCCAGCAAGTGTCTAATCGGACTTCAATCCTAGTTGGGGTTGAGTTCGCTGACTTATTGCTCGCGCTCTATGTGTGGTACCGCGGTCCTGTGACGCAACAGGATCGCTTCCTTCACGCAGGGTGCAGTTAACCCGTGCGTGTATACTTGTAGTACCGCCATATAGTCCATCTTACTAGCAGCAGGGTTTTTACCTGCACGGTGGACCTCGGACTGCGAACGCACCTAGTTCCATTTCATCTTGTACTTGGTGCGTTCCGCCAGTCCTAACAGTATATACCTGTATGTCATCTCCTGTGTATAGTATATACCTGTATGTCATCTTCCCTGTATATAGTATATACCTGTGTGTCATCTCCTCCTGTATATAGTATATACGTGTGTCATCTCCCCTGTATATAGTATATACCTGTGTGTCATCTCCTCCTGTATATAGTATATACCTGTGTCATCTCCTCCTGTATACAGTATATATCTGTTTGTCATCTTCCCTGTATATAGTATATACCTGTGTGTCATCTCCCTTGTATATAGTATGTACCTGTATGTCATCTCCCCTGTATATAGTATATACCAGTGTGTCATCTCCTCCTGAATATAGTATATACCTGTATATCATCTCCTCCTGTATATAGCATATACCTGTGTGTCATCTCCTCCTGTATATAGCATATACCGGTGTGTCATCTCCCCTGTATATAGTATATAACAGTGTGTCATCTCCTCCTGTATGTAGTATATACCTGTATGTCATCTCCTCCTGTATATAGTATATACCTGTGTGTCATCTCTCCTGTATATAGTATATATCTGTGGGTCATCACCCCTGAATATAGTATATATCTGTATGTCATCTCCTCCTGTATTAGACCGTGTTCACACGTTATTTGGTCAGTATTTTTACCTCAGTATTTGTAAGTTAAATTGGCAGCCTGATAAATCCCCAGCCAACAGGAAGCCCTCCCCTGGCAGTATATATTAGCTCACACATACACATAATAGACAGGTCATGTGACTGACAGCTGCCATATTTCCTATATGGTACATTTGTTGCTCTTGTAGTTTGTCTGCTTATAAATCAGATTTTTTTTTGAAGGATAATACCAGACTTGTGTGTGTTTTAGGGCGAGTTTCATGTGTCAAGTTGTGTTTGTGAGATGAGTTTTGTGTGGCGACATGCGTGTAGCAACTTTTTGTGTGTCGAGTTGCATGTGACAGGTTAGTGTAGCAAGTTGTGTGCAGCAAGTTTTGCGCGTGGCGAGTTTTATGTGTGGTGCGTTTTGAGTACAGTATGTGCAAGTTTTGTGTGAGGCAACTTTTGCATGTATTGCAACTTTTATGCATGTGGCAATTTTTCCGCGTGTGCAAGTTTTGCGTGTGGTGAGTTTTCCATGAGGTGAGTTTTGCACATGTGGCGAGTTTTCCATGAGCCTAGTTTTGCATGTGTCGAGTATTGCACGTGGCAAGTTTTGAGCGGCGACTTTTGTGCTTCGACTTTTATGTGGCAAGGTTGGTGTATGTGTAGTGAAATGTGTGCTGAGGGTGGTGTATGTGTTCAAGCATGTGGTAGTGTGTGGCGCATTTTGTGTGTGTGTTCATATCCCCGTGTGTGGTGAGTATCCCATGTCGGGGCCCCACCTTAGCAACTTTACAGTATATACTCTTTGACGCCATCGCTCTCAGTCTTTAAGTCCCCCTTGTTCACATCTGGCAGCTGTCAATTTGCCTCCAACACTTTTCCTTTCACTTTTTCCCCATTATGTAGATAGGGGCAAAATTGTTTGGTGAATTGGAACGCACGGGGTTAAAATTTCGCCTCACAACATAGCCTATAACGCTCTCGGGGTCCAGACGTGTGACTGTGCAAAATTTTGTGGCTGTAGCTGTGACGGTGCAGATGCCAATCCCGGACATACACACTTACACACACACACATACACATTCAGCTTTATATATTAGATTAGCGCTTACTAGTGTTGAGCATTCCGATACCGCAAGTATCGGGTATCGGCCGATATTTGCGGTATCGGAATTCCGATACCGAATTCCGATACTTCCCGCGTATCGGATACCGGAATCGGAAGTTCCCAGAATTCAAATTGAACGCAGCAGCCAATGAGGAATGAATGAAAGTGTGGGCACATCCTGTTTAGCATGGTGGGCATGTAAGTACTGGCAAGGCTGGGATTGGCTGCTGAAATGATGTCACTCTGCACTATAAAAAAGCGCTGCCGCCATTTTGCGCTCACTCTGCTGTGATTTCAGTTAGGGACAGGACGCTGTGTTCTAACTGAGGGCCAGTTGAGCTTGCTAATTGCTTTATTTTCCTTTCCAAAGGCTAATTTAGCAAAACGCTGTGTGTTCTTCACTGTGTGCAGCCATAGCCGGTTGGATTCAGCTCAGGGTTCGTTACTGGCTCATACCTTGAGAAAAATTTTCCTTTTTTTCAAATAGTGCAGCCTGTTTAAAATTTGAAAAAAAAATTCCTATTAGTGTCTTTCCACTCGTATCCAGCTAAATAGTGGAAAAACACTATATAGGATAACCTAGAGGAGGGTTTTTTGGCCTTGCAGCGCCGTTTACGGCTGTCTGCACGGTCTCCGTGTGAGCCCAGCTCGCCCTGTAGTCTGTGTGCAGCCATAGCCGGTTGGATTCAGCTCAGGGTTCGTTACTGGCTCATACCTTGCGAAAAATTTTCCTTTTTTTTCAAATAGTGCAGCCTGTTTAAAATTTGAAAAAAAAAAAATCCCATAAGTGTCTTTCCACTCGTATCCAGCTAAATAGTGGAAAAACACTATATAGGATAACCTAGAGGAGGGTTTTTTGGCCTTGCAGCGCCGTTTACGGCTGTCTGCACGGTCTCCGTGTGAGCCCAGCTCGCCCTGTAGTCTGTGTGCAGCCATAGCCGGTTGGATTCAGCTCAGGGTTCGTTACTGGCTCATACCTTGAGAAAAATTTTCCTTTTTTTGAAATAGTGCAGCCTGTTTAAAATTTGAAAAAAAAAAATTCCTATTAGTGTCTTTCCACCAGTCTCCAGCTCAATTGTGGAAAAACACTACATAGGATAACCTAGAGGGTTTTTTTGGGGCCTTGCAGCGCCGTTTATGGCTGTCTGCACGGTCTCTGTGTGAGCGCAGCTCGCCCTGTAGTCTGTGTGCAGCCATAGCCGGTTGGATTCAGCTCAGGGTGCGTTACTGCCTCATACCTTGAAAAACAATTTCCTTTTTTTCAAATAGTGCAGCCAGTTTAATATTTGAAAAAAAAAATTCCTATTAGTGTCTTTCCACTTGTATCCAGCTAAATAGTGGAAAAACACTATATAGGATAACCTAGAGGAGGGTTTTTTGGCCTTGCAGCGCCGTTTACGGCTGTCTGCACGGTCTCCGTGTGATTTAAACTAGCTCTGTAGCCCGATCTGCACCAAAAAAAAAGTTAAGTTCACCAAACACAACTTAACACTTGTGTAGGCCACATTTGAAAAATAATAAAGTTTAGTCCACAATTTACAACATTAGTGTTTCTTACACCTGTTAGGAGGAGCATTACAGGAATAAGCACACTAAGGCCTTAGTACTTTTCTGCTTATCTTTATCTGTCAACCAAGATGAAGAGGGCAGGGAGTAAGGCACGTGGGCGTGGGCGCGGAGCAGGGAGAGGAGCAGGGAGAGGACGTGGTGATTCTGTGCCTGCTGCGGGCGCCGGTGACTCGTCGTCACTCAGTTTCAGCAGGGAACAGTCCTTCATGCGCAGCTTTGTCGGAGAGCGCCGTGCACCGCTGCTGCGTGAAGACCAAATTGAAGCCGTTGTCGGGTGGATGGCAGCTAACGCCTCGGCATCGACTTCAGTTAGTGCCACATCCTCTCAGGCACAGAGCACTGGAGAGCAGCCATCTGTCTCTTCACCACCTGCCAAATTGGCCAGGCAGTCAGAGAGCCCAGGACAGGAGCCGTCTCTACTTCTGTTCTCTGAATCTCTTGGCTTGGAAACAGGGGGCCAGCCAAGCAGCATTGGAGAAATGGAAGAAGAGGCAGTGTGCAGTGATGCCCAACACCTTTTTTTCTCTGACTCTGAAGAGGCAGGTGGGCCAGTGCCTCCGGTGACCACAGCGCAGTACGCATCTGATGATGAAACTCAGGTGCCGCTTTCTCGTGCGTACTGTGCTGCTGAGACTACCCAGGAGGAGCAGTTGGTGGCAGAGGGTAGTGGAGATGATGAGGTCCTTGACCCATCGTGGCGTGAGGAACAGGAAGGTGGTGGGAGCAGCTCAGAGGAAGAGCTTCCTCTTACGGGCCAAAGAGGGAGAGGGAGGGGGAAGACTGCGGAGCCTGTAGCCTCCACTTTGGCACCCGTTAGGAGCCTGTCTCTTTCCAAAGCCAAAAAGGGCGCTCCCAAGACTTGCAGTGCCTGGTCCTTTTTTGACACAGTTGCAGATGACATTTGTTTTGTCAAATGCAAGCTGTGTCATCATAAAGTAAAAAGAGGGAAAAATGTCAGCAACCTCAATACCACAAATATGTGGAAACATGTGCGGACCAGGCACGCGGTGGAGTTACAGAAACACACTGAAGATGTAGGCCAACCAACAGCGGCAGCTACCACCTCTTCAGCTCGTGTTGCCTCTTCCTCCAGCTCACGCACAGCTGGTTTGGCTTCCTCCCAGAGACCTTGTGTAATTCCACCCACAGCACCACCTTCCCAGTCATCCTCACACTCCCAGTCTACTCTACAGCCATCGGTAGTACAGGCATGGGAGAAAAGGCGGGCATTCTCGGCCAACCACCCCCGAGCACAGGCTCTGAATGCAGGCATTGCCAAACTGTTGTCCCTGGAAATGCTCTTGTTCAGGCTGGTGGAGACTGACAGCTTCCGTGACTTGATGGCATTGGCAGTCCCACAGTACAAGGTGCCCAGCCGCTTTTACTTCAGCAGGCAGGCTGTCCCTGCCCTGCACAGGCATGTTGAGGCAAACATAAAACTTGCGCTACTGAACGCCGTCAGTAGCAAGGTCCACCTCACCACCGATGCGTGGACCAGTCAGCATGGACAGGGGCGATATGTTTCCCTCACTGCCCATTGGGTTAATGTTGTTGAGCCAGGTACAGATCGTGCGAGTGGCGCAGGACGTGTCCTGCCCACTCCAAGGATTGCAGGAATCCAGTCTGTACGCATCGACTCCTCCTCTTACACCAGTTCCTCTGATTCCTCTCTGCAGGATCCGTCACAGTCCACCCCCACATGGACCCGTGAACGTTTACCTATGACCGACATGAGCACAGCCGTGGCCAAACGTCAGCAGGCCGTCTTGAAACTAGTTTCATTGGGGCATCGAAGCCACACAGCGCAGGAGCTCTGGAATGCCATAAAGCAGGAGAGCGATGTGTGGTTACTGCCAGCGAATCTCCAGCCAGGCATGGTAGTGTGTGACAATGGCCGAAATCTGGTGGCAGCTTTGGCCCTTGGCAACCTCACTCACATCCCATGTCTGGCACATGTGCTCAATTTGGTTGTGCAGAGTTTTCTGAGGGACTATCCGGATCTTGATGCCCTGCTGCACAAGGTCCGCCTAGAGTGTGCTCACTTGCGGCGTTCCAGCTTGGCCAGATCCCGCATTGCTGCTCTGCAGCGCCGATTCCACCTTCCGGAACACCGCATCATATGTGACCTACCTACCCGGTGGAATTCCACGTTACATATGTTGGAGCGGTTGTGTGAGCAGCAGCAAGCAGTTATGGAGTACCAGCTGCATCAGGCGCAAAGAAGTCGCAGTCAGCGCCGATCAGACTTCACAACCACAGAGTGGGCCACTATGAAGGACGTCTGCCAGGTTTTGCGTCTTTTTGATTATTCCACGCGGATGGCAAGTGCAGATGATGCACTAGTCAGCATGACTGTCCCCCTTATCTGCCTGCTTCAGCAAACTTTGCAAGGGTTAAGGGATGATGTGGTGGAAGAGGTGGAGGATGAGGAGTCACCTTTTCCATCAGCTTCTGGAGAGTCAGCGCCACGTGGTTCCTCACAAAGGGGTACGCAGGGGCCAATTTGTGAGGAGGATGAGGAGGAGTCAATGGAGGAGGAAGAGCTCCGTCCAGAGGAGGGAGCGACACAATTGTCCAGTGGTCAGTGTGTACAGCGAGGGTGGGGTGATGACGAGCGGGCAGAGATCATGTCTCAAGCAGGGGACAGCGTTTCTGGGCCAGTTGGCACTCTGCAGCACATGGTGGATTTCATGCTGCAGTGCCTGAGAAACGACCGCCGCATCGACCACATTCTCAACATGCCTGATTATTGGGTGTTCACCCTCCTCGATCCTCGCTACCGGAACAACGTCCAAAACCTCATCCCTGCGTTGACCCGGGAGCGTAAATTGCGGGAGTACCACGACACACTGGTGAATTCCATCATCTTCTCCTGTCCAACTGAGAGGAGTGCTGCTAGTGCTTTACAAAGCAGCTCAGTGCGTCGAGGCAGTGGGGGAGGCTCTGCCCAAAGAGGGAGCAGAAGCAGTGCCTCTGCCCAAGGCAAGCCCAGTATGGCACAACTCTGGCACACTTTTGTGTGCCCGCCCCAAATGTCTACACCATCACCGGCGGCTCCAGTCAGCAGGAGGCAACGGTTCCGTCAGATGGTGACAGACTACATGGCTTGCCCTCTTACTGTACTCCCAGACGGCTCTTCCCCGTTCAAGTTTTGGGTCTTTAAGCTGGATACATGGCCAGAGCTAAGCCAGTATGCATTGGAGGTGCTGGCTTGCCCTGCGGCTAGTGTCTTATCGGAACGTGTCTTTAGTGCCGCAGGTGGTGTACTAACAGACCGTCGCATGCGACTATCCTCCGATAACGTTGACCGGCTTACTTTCCTGAAAATGAACCAGGCCTGGATCTCGCAGGAATTTGCCACTCCTCTGCCTGATTAAGTAATTGGGTGTCATCCAGGTCTCCTGCTGTGTTCATCTTTCTACCACCTGAACTGCTATTCCTGGGCTCCAACACCGCCAGTTGCGGCTCAGAAGTGCAGGCTGCACAGTAAAAACATACGACCCAGTGTTATTGGGTTTCAGTAACGTCAGCTGATCCCCAGCTGTGTAGCCGGCAATGTGTCCTGCGACCGCCACGCTGGCACAACAACCTAAATGTAAGGGAACCTGTCCCCCCCCCGTCGTTTGTTACTGAAAGAGCCATCTTGTGCAGCAGTAATGCTGCACAAGGAAAAGGTAGCTCTTTTTTTTTTAGCTCTTTGCACACGCAGAACTTAACACTTATAAAATGTATTCACTGATACCGTTATACCTTCCCGGAGCTGGGACTTTCCTTCGTAATGTGACGCAGCACAGCCGTCATTCCTACCCCCTTGGTGCCATGCGCTGCCTCCTCAGCGTTGTTTTAAGCTGTCACGGAGCCTGCACTGTTCTGTTATCCCTTGGGCATGCCCTATTTGCGCTGCCTGTCTTCTGACATAATTTGGTGTCAGGCTGGCTGCGCCTGTGCGGCCGCGGTGCCCGAGATCCCGCCTCGCAGTGTCTTCTGATTGAGTCACACTGCGGGCCTGGGATCCATGGGCATGCGCAGTGCATATCTTCCCCTCGGGCTCTCGCTCATTTCCCTCCGCCTTCTTTAGACTGTGCGCCGTCAGCTGATCCCTAGCATGCCACGGCCGTGACACCGCACAGTCTGAAGAAGAGGGAAGGAGGGGAGTGAGAGTCGAGGTTATGCACTGTGCATGCCCATGGTTCCAAGGCCCGCAGTGGGATTACGTTAGATGAGACTGCGAGGTGGGATCTGGAGCAGCGTGGACGCACAGGCACTGACAGCCTGACACCAAATTATGTCAGAAGACAGGCAGCGCTAATTGGGCATGGCCAAAGGCTAACAGAACAGCGCAGGCTCCGTGACAGCTTAAAACAACGCTGAGGAGGCAGCGCACGGCATCAAGGGGATAGGAATGACAGCTGTGCTGTGTCCCATTACGAAGGAAATTCGCACCTCCGGAACGGTTTAACGGTATAAAGGGACACATTTTTAGTGTTTACTTCGGTGTTTGCAAGGAGCATAATTAAAAGAGCAACCTTTTCCTTTTGCATCCTTAGTGCTGCACAAGATGGCTCTTTCAGCTACAAACGTCTTGGGGGGGGGTTAAAGGTTTCCTTTCAACTTGCTCCAATCAGGCTTCGGCCTACACTCTGTTCCTCTGCTCCTCCTGCTGTCCCTGGGCTCTAACACCGCCAGTTGGTGCCTGGAAGTGCTGTGTGCACAGTCAACAGTCGCTCCTCTGTTATTGGGGTTCAGTAACGTCAGCTGATCCCCAGCTGTGTGTGCGGCAATACCTCCAATCTGCTCCTCCTGCTGTCCCTGGGCTCTAACACCGCCAGTTGGTGCCTGGAAGTGCTGTGTGCACAGTCAACAGTCGCTCCTCTGTTATTGGGGTTCAGTAACGTCAGCTGATCCCCAGCTGTGTGTGCGGCAATACCTCCAATCTGCTCCTCCTGCTGTCCCTGGGCTCTAACACCGCCAGTTGGTGCCTGGAAGTGCTGTGTGCACAGTCAACAGTCGCTCCTCTGTTATTGGGGTTCAGTAACGTCAGCTGATCCCCAGCTGTGTATCCGGCAATGTGTCATGCGACCGCCACGCTGGCACAACTAAAATGTAAGGGGACCTGTCCCCCCCCCCCTAGGCGTTTGTTACTGAAAGAGCCACCATGTGCAGCACTAATACTGCACAAGGGAAAGGTCGCTCTTGAAATTATGCTCCTTGCAAACGCTGAACTACACACTCATGTAATGTGTCCCCTCACACCGTCCAACCGTCCCGGAGGTGGGACTTTCCTTTGTAATGTGACGCAGCACAGCCGTCATTGCTACCCCCTTGGCACCGTGCGCTGCCTCCTTAGCGTTGTTTGATTCCGTCATGGACCCTGCGCTGTTATGTTATCCCTTGGCCATGCACAGTTTGCGCTGCCCGTCCTCTGACATCATTTGTTGTCGTCCTGGCTGCGCCTGTGCGTCCACGCTGCCCGAAATCACACCTCGCAGTGTCGTCTAATGTGATCCCACAGTGGGCCTGGTATCCATGGCCATGCGCAGTGCATATACTAGCCTCTCACTCCCCTTCTTCACGCTTCTTCATAATAGGCGGCGTCAGCTGATCCCTAATAGCATGCCACGGCCGTGACGCCGCACAGTCTGAAGAAGCAGGAAGGAGGTGAGTGAGAGGCGATGATATGCACTGCGCATGCCCATGGATCCCTGGCCCGCAGTGGGACTACATTAGATGACACTGCAAGGTTGGATCTCGGGCAGCTTGGACGCACAGGCACTGCCAGCCTGACACCTACATGATGTCAGAAGACGGCCACCGCTAACTGTGCATGGCCAAGGGATAACATTACAGCGCGGGCTCCGTGACAGAACCAAACAACGTTGAGGAGGTGGCGCCCGGCACCAAGGGGGTTGGAATGACGGCTGTGCTGTGTCACATTACAAAGGAAAGTCCCACTTGCGGGATGGTTTGACGGTGTGAGGGGACACATTATATGAGTGTGTACTTCAGCGTTTGCAAGGAGCATAATTTTCGGAGCCACCATTTTCCATGTGCAGTATTACTGCTGTACAAGATGGCTCTTTCAGCAACAAATGCCTGGGGGGGGGGGTTAAAGGTTCCCTTTCAACTTGCTCCACTGCAGGCTTCGGCCTACACTCTGCTCCTCTTTGATTCCCTGGGTTTCAACACTGTCAGTTGCCACCTGGAAGTGTTGTCTACACAGAAAAAACACTAGGTGATGTGTCAGTGGGGTTCAGCACCGCCAGCTGTTCCCCTGCTGTGTAGTCGGCAACGTGTCCAGCACAAGCCACGCTGGCACAACAGAACAAAAGCTGCCACCAGTGCAGGCTTCGGCCTACACTCTGCTCCTCTCCTCCTCCTGCTGACCCTGGGCTCAAACACCGCTAGTTTTTGCCCGGAAGTGCTAGCTGCACAGAGAAAAACACCAGCCAATGTGTTAGTGGGGTTCAGCAACGCCAGCTGTTCCCCTGCTGTGTAGCCGGCAACGTGACCTGCAAACGCCATGCAGGCACAGGAACTGAAATTAAAGGGAACCTGGCCCCACCCCCCCAGGTGTTTCTATGTATAACAGCCACCTAGTACAGCAGTACTGCTGCATTTGTACAAGGTGGCTGACTTTTTCTCCTTGCCCACGTGGAACTCAACACCTACAAAATGTGTCTCATTGAGACCATTCCACTGTCCCTGAGGTGTGACTTTCCTTTGTAATGATACGCAGCACCCCCCTTGGTAGCGTTTCCCGTCTTTTGTCATCATGGTTAGCTGGCTGCGCCTGTGCATCCGCCCTGCTAGAAACAACGCCCCTCGTTGTCATATTTATGTTGTCAGCGAGGGTGTGGTTTATGGGCACGAGCAGTGCATATGTTCGCCTGTCTTAACTCATCTCCTTCCGCCTTCTTCAGACTGTGCGGCCTCCTGGCCGTGGTAGGCGATAAGGGATCAGCTGAGGCCGCCCAGTCTGGAGCAGGTGTAAGGACATGTGTAAGCGGCAAACCTATTTACTGCACAAGGCCACGAATCCCAGCCACGCAGTGTGATTTTTTGAAAACACACTGTGGGTCTGGGATTCATGTCCATCGCTAACCGCAACGGCCGACATGAAATGAGGTCAGAAGACAGGAAGCGCTCACAGCGCATGGCCAAGGGATCACAATAGCGCAGACTCCTGTACAGCAAATAACAACGCTCAGGAATCTGCGCCCAGTACCTAGGTGCAAATTTTGACACCTGTGCTGCGTCTCGTTAAAAAGACAAGTCACGCCTCCACAACTGTTTGACAGTATAATGGGCTAAATAGTGTACGTGTTTTAGTCAGCGTGTGCAAGGAGCAAAACAAATAGAGCAACCTTTTACTTGTGCAGCATTAATGCTGCACAAGGTGTGGCTCTTGTACCTTGCAACACCTGAGGGGGGTTAAAGGTAACCTTTGAAATTGGTTCAACTAGGCTTCGGCCTACACTCTGCTCCTCTCCTGCTGACCCTGGGCTCAAACACCGCTAGTTTTTGCCCGGAACTGCTAGCTGCACAGAGAAAAACACCAGCCAATGTGTTAGTGGGGTTCAGCAACGCCAGCTGTTCCCCTGCTGTGTAGTCGGCATCGTGTCCAGCACAAGCCACGCTGGCACAACTGACCAAAAGCTGCCACCAGTGCAGGCTTCGGCCTACACTTTGCTCCTCTCCTCCTCCTGCTGACCCTGGGCTCAAACAACGCCAGTTTCTGCCCGGACATGCTAGCTGCACAGAGAAAAACACCAGCCAATGTGTTAGTGGGGTTCAGCACTGCCAGCTGTTCCTCTGCTGTGTAGTCGGCATCGTGTCCAGCACAAGCCACGCTGGCACAACTGACCAAAAGCTGCCACCAGTGCAGGCTTCGGCCTACACTTTGCTCCTCTCCTCCTCCTGCTGACCCTGGGCTCAAACAACGCCAGTTTCTGCCCGGACATGCTAGCTGCACAGAGAAAAACACCAGCCAATGTGTTAGTGGGGTTCAGCACCGCCAGCTGTTCCCCTGCTGTGTAGCTGGCAACGTGTCCTGCAAACGCCACGCAGGCACATGAACTGAAATTGAAGGGAGCCTGCCCCCCACCCCCCCAGGTGTTTCTATGTATAACAGCCACCTTGTACAGCAGTACTGCTGCATTTGTACAAGGTGGCTGACTTTTTCTCCTTGCACACGTGGAACTCAACAAGTACAAAATGTGTCTCATTACAGACCATTACAATGTCCCTGAGGTGTGACTTTCCTTTTTAATGACACGCAGCACCCCCATGGTTAGCGCTGCCCATCTCCTGACATCATTGGTTGGCTGGCTGTGCCTGTGCGTCCCCCCTGCCCGACACAACGCCCCCCGTTGTCTCATATATTTTGACTGCGAGGGTGTGATTGATGGGCACGAGCAGTGCATATGTTCCCCTGTCTTCACTCCCCTCCTTCCGCCTTCTTCTGACTGTGCGGCCTCATGGCCGCGGCATGCGATAAGGGATCAGCTGAGGCCGCCCAGTCTTAAGCAGGTGTAAGGACATGTGTGAGCGGCGAACATATTTACTGCACAAGGCCACGAATCCCAGCACCGCAGTGTGACTTTAGGAAAAGCCACTGTGGGTCTGGGATTTATGGCCATCGTTAACCGCACCGGCCAACATGAAATGAGGTCATGAGACGGCCCGCACTAACAGGGTATTGCCAAGGGATAACACAAGAGCGCAGTTTCCTGTACTGCAAATAACAACTGTAAGGAATCTGCGCACAGCACCTAGGTGTAAATTTGTACACCTGTGCTGCGTCTCCTTAAAAAGACTAGTAGTCACGCCTCCACTACTGTTTGACAGTATAATGGGCTAAATAGTGTACGTGTTTAATTCAGCGTGTGCAAGGAGCAAAATTAAATAGAGCAACCATTGACTTGTGCATCATTAATGCTGTTCAAGGTGTGGCTCTTGTACCTTGCAACACCTGAGGGGGGGGGTTAAAGGTAACCTTTGAAATTGGTTCAACTAGGCTTCGGCCTACACTCTGCTCCTCTACTCCTCCTGCTGACCCTGGGCTCAAACACCGCTAGTTTTTGCCCGGAAATGCTAGCTGCACAGAGAAAAACACCAGCCAATGTGTTAGTGGGGTTCAGCAACGCCAGCTGTTCCCCTGCTGTGTAGTCGGCAACGTGTCCAGCACAAGCCACGCTGGCACAACAGAACAAAAGCTGCCACCAGTGCAGGCTTCGGCCTACACTTTGCTCCTCTCCTCCTCCTGCTGACCCTGGGCTCAAACAACGCCAGTTTCTGCCCGGACATGCTAGCTGCACAGAGAAAAACACCAGCCAATGTGTTAGTGGGGTTCAGCACCGCCAGCTGTTCCCCTGCTGTGTAGCTGGCAACGTGTCCTGCAAACGCCACGCAGGCACATGAACTGAAATTGAAGGGAGCCTGCCCCCCACCCCCCCAGGTGTTTCTATGTATAACAGCCACCTTGTACAGCAGTACTGCTGCATTTGTACAAGGTGGCTGACTTTTTCTCCTTGCACACGTGGAACTCAACAAGTACAAAATGTGTCTCATTACAGACCATTACAATGTCCCTGAGGTGTGACTTTCCTTTTTAATGACACGCAGCACCCCCATTGTTAGCGCTGCCCGTCTCCTGACATCATTGGTTGGCTGGCTGTGCCTGTGCGTCCCCCCTGCCCGACACAACGCCCCCCGTTGTCTCATATATTTTGACTGCGAGGGTGTGATTGATGGGCACGAGCAGTGCATATGTTCCCCTGTCTTCACTCCCCTCCTTCCGCCTTCTTCTGACTGTGCGGCCTCATGGCCGCGGCATGCGATAAGGGATCAGCTGAGGCCGCCCAGTCTGAAGCAGGTGTAAGGACATGTGTGAGCGGCGAACATATTTACTGCACAAGGCCACGAATCCCAGCACCGCAGTGTGACTTTAGGAAAAGCCACTGTGGGTCTGGGATTTATGGCCATCGTTAACCGCACCGGCCAACATGAAATGAGGTCATGAGACGGCCTGCACTAACAGGGTATTGCCAAGGGATAACACAAGAGCGCAGTTTCCTGTACTGCAAATAACAACGGTAAGGAATCTGCGCACAGCACCTAGGTGTAAATTTGTACACCTGTGCTGCGTCTCCTTAAAAAGACTAGTAGTCACGCCTCCACTACTGTTTGACAGTATAATGGGCTAAATAGTGTACGTGTTTAATTCAGCGTGTGCAAGGAGCAAAATTAAATAGAGCAACCTTTGACTTGTGCATCATTAATGCTGTTCAAGGTGTGGCTCTTGTACCTTGCAACACCTGAGGGGGGGGGTTAAAGGTAACCTTTGAAATTGGTTCAACTAGGCTTCGGCCTACACTCTGCTCCTCTACTCCTCCTGCTGACCCTGGGCTCAAACACCGCTAGTTTTTGCCCGGAAATGCTAGCTGCACAGAGAAAAACACCAGCCAATGTGTTAGTGGGGTTCAGCAACGCCAGCTGTTCCCCTGCTGTGTAGTCGGCAACGTGTCCAGCACAAGCCACGCTGGCACAACAGAACAAAAGCTGCCACCAGTGCAGGCTTCGGCCTACACTTTGCTCCTCTCCTCCTCCTGCTGACCCTGGGCTCAAACAACGCCAGTTTCTGCCCGGACATGCTAGCTGCACAGAGAAAAACACCAGCCAATGTGTTAGTGGGGTTCAGCACCGCCAGCTGTTCCCCTGCTGTGTAGCTGGCAACGTGTCCTGCAAACGCCACGCAGGCACATGAACTGAAATTGAAGGGAGCCTGCCCCCCACCCCCCCAGGTGTTTCTATGTATAACAGCCACCTTGTACAGCAGTACTGCTGCATTTGTACAAGGTGGCTGACTTTTTCTCCTTGCACACGTGGAACTCAACAAGTACAAAATGTGTCTCATTACAGACCATTACAATGTCCCTGAGGTGTGACTTTCCTTTTTAATGACACGCAGCACCCCCATTGTTAGCGCTGCCCGTCTCCTGACATCATTGGTTGGCTGGCTGTGCCTGTGCGTCCCCCCTGCCCGACACAACGCCCCCCGTTGTCTCATATATTTTGACTGCGAGGGTGTGATTGATGGGCACGAGCAGTGCATATGTTCCCCTGTCTTCACTCCCCTCCTTCCGCCTTCTTCTGACTGTGCGGCCTCATGGCCGCGGCATGCGATAAGGGATCAGCTGAGGCCGCCCAGTCTGAAGCAGGTGTAAGGACATGTGTGAGCGGCGAACATATTTACTGCACAAGGCCACGAATCCCAGCACCGCAGTGTGACTTTAGGAAAAGCCACTGTGGGTCTGGGATTTATGGCCATCGTTAACCGCACCGGCCAACATGAAATGAGGTCATGAGACGGCCTGCACTAACAGGGTATTGCCAAGGGATAACACAAGAGCGCAGTTTCCTGTACTGCAAATAACAACGGTAAGGAATCTGCGCACAGCACCTAGGTGTAAATTTGTACACCTGTGCTGCGTCTCCTTAAAAAGACTAGTAGTCACGCCTCCACTACTGTTTGACAGTATAATGGGCTAAATAGTGTACGTGTTTAATTCAGCGTGTGCAAGGAGCAAAATTAAATAGAGCAACCTTTGACTTGTGCATCATTAATGCTGTTCAAGGTGTGGCTCTTGTACCTTGCAACACCTGAGGGGGGGGGTTAAAGGTAACCTTTGAAATTGGTTCAACTAGGCTTCGGCCTACACTCTGCTCCTCTACTCCTCCTGCTGACCCTGGGCTCAAACACCGCTAGTTTTTGCCCGGAAATGCTAGCTGCACAGAGAAAAACACCAGCCAATGTGTTAGTGGGGTTCAGCAACGCCAGCTGTTCCCCTGCTGTGTAGTCGGCATCGTGTCCAGCACAAGCCACGCTGGCACAACTGACCAAAAGCTGCCACCAGTGCAGGCTTCGGCCTACACTTTGCTCCTCTCCTCCTCCTCCTGCTGACCCTGGGCTCAAACAACGCCAGTTTCTGCCCGGACATGCTAGCTGCACAGAGAAAAACACCAGCCAATGTGTTAGTGGGGTTCAGCACTGCCAGCTGTTCCTCTGCTGTGTAGTCGGCATCGTGTCCAGCACAAGCCACGCTGGCACAACTGACCAAAAGCTGCCACCAGTGCAGGCTTCGGCCTACACTTTGCTCCTCTCCTCCTCCTGCTGACCCTGGGCTCAAACAACGCCAGTTTCTGCCCGGACATGCTAGCTGCACAGAGAAAAACACCAGCCAATGTGTTAGTGGGGTTCAGCACCGCCAGCTGTTCCCCTGCTGTGTAGCTGGCAACGTGTCCTGCAAACGCCACGCAGGCACATGAACTGAAATTGAAGGGAGCCTGCCCCCCACCCCCCCAGGTGTTTCTATGTATAACAGCCACCTTGTACAGCAGTACTGCTGCATTTGTACAAGGTGGCTGACTATTTCTCCTTGCACACGTGGAACTCAACAAGTACAAAATGTGTCTCATTACAGACCATTACAATGTCCCTGAGGTGTGACTTTCCTTTTTAATGACACGCAGCACCCCCATTGTTAGCGCTGCCCGTCTCCTGACATCATTGGTTGGCTGGCTGTGCCTGTGCGTCCCCCCTGCCCGACACAACGCCCCCCGTTGTCTCATATATTTTGACTGCGAGGGTGTGATTGATGGGCACGAGCAGTGCATATGTTCCCCTGTCTTCACTCCCCTCCTTCCGCCTTCTTCTGACTGTGCGGCCTCATGGCCGCGGCATGCGATAAGGGATCAGCTGAGGCCGCCCAGTCTGAAGCAGGTGTAAGGACATGTGTGAGCGGCGAACATATTTACTGCACAAGGCCACGAATCCCAGCACCGCAGTGTGACTTTAGGAAAAGCCACTGTGGGTCTGGGATTTATGGCCATCGTTAACCGCACCGGCCAACATGAAATGAGGTCATGAGACGGCCTGCACTAACAGGGTATTGCCAAGGGATAACACAAGAGCGCAGTTTCCTGTACTGCAAATAACAACGGTAAGGAATCTGCGCACAGCACCTAGGTGTAAATTTGTACACCTGTGCTGCGTCACCTTAAAAAGACTAGTAGTCACGCCTCCACTACTGTTTGACAGTATAATGGGCTAAATAGTGTACGTGTTTAATTCAGCGTGTGCAAGGAGCAAAATTAAATAGAGCAACCTTTGACTTGTGCATCATTAATGCTGTTCAAGGTGTGGCTCTTGTACCTTGCAACACCTGAGGGGGGGGTTAAAGGTAACCTTTGAAATTGGTTCAACTAGGCTTCGGCCTACACTCTGCTCCTCTACTCCTCCTGCTGACCCTGGGCTCAAACACCGCTAGTTTTTGCCCGGAAATGCTAGCTGCACAGAGAAAAACACCAGCCAATGTGTTAGTGCGGTTCAGCACCGCCAGCTGTTCCCCCGCTGTGTAGCCGGCATCGTGTCCAGCACAAGCCACGCTGGCACAACCGACCAAAAGCTGCCACCAGTGCAGGCTTCGGCCTACACTTTGCTCCTCTCCTCCTCCTCCTGCTGACCCTGGGCTCTAACACCGCTAGTTTTTGCCCGGACATGCAATCTGCACAGAGAAAAACACCAGTCAATGTGTCAGTGGGGTTCAGCAACGCCAGCTGTTCCCCTGCTGTGTAGCTTGCAACGTGACCTGCAAACGCCACGCAGGCACATGAACTGAAATTGAAGGGAGCCTGCCCTCCACCCACAGGTGTTTCTATGTATAACAGCCACCTTGTACAGCAGTACTGCTGCATTTGTACAAGGTGGCTGACTTTTTCTCCTTGCCCACGTGGAACTCAACACGTACAAAATGTGTCTCATTAGAGACCATTACAATGTCCCTGAGGTGTGACTTTCCTTTGTAATGACACGCAGCACCACCCTTGTTAGCGCTGCCCGTCTTTTGACATCATTGGTTAGCTGGCTGCGCCTGTGCATCTCCCCTGCTCGAAACAACGCCCCTCGGTGTCTTATTTTTTTGGACAGCGAGGGTGTGATTGATGGGCATGTGCAGTGCATATGTTTGCCTGTGTTCACTCATCTCCTTCCGCCTTCTTCAGACTGGGAGTCCTCATGGCCGCGGCAGGCGATAAGGGATCAGATGAGGCCGCCCAGTCTGAAGCAGGTGTAAGGACATGTGTGAGCGGCAAACATATTTAGTGCACCAGGGCACGAATCCCAGCACCGCAGTGTGATTTTTTAAAAACACACTGTGGGTCTGGGATTCATGTCCATCGCTAACCGCAACGGCCAACATGAAATGAGGTCATAAGACAGGAAGCGCTCACAGCGCATGGCCAAAGGATCACAAGAGCACAGACTCCTGTACAGCAACTAACAACGCTCAGGAAGCTGCGCCCATGCAAAAAGGTGTTGTTTTCGACACCTGTGCTGCTTTTCTTTAAAAAGACAAGTCACGCCTCCACTACTGTTTAACAGTATAATGGGCTAAATAGTCTACGTGTTGCATTCAGCTTGTGCAAGTAGACAAATTAATAGAGCAACCTTTTACTTGTGCAGCATTAATGCTGCAGAAGGAGTGGCTCTTGTACTTTGTAACACCTGAGGGGGGGTTAAAGGTAACCTTTGAAATTGGTTCAACTAGGCTTCGGCCTACACTCTGCTCCTCTCCTCCTCCTGCTGACCCTGGGCTCTAACAACGCTAGTTTTTGCCCGGAAATGCTAGCTGCACAGAGAAAAACACCAGCCAATGTGTTAGTGGGGTTCAGCACCGCCAGCTGTTCCCCCGCTGTGTAGCCGGCATCGTGTCCAGCACAAGACACGCTGGCACAACCGACCAAAAGCTGCCACCAGTGCAGGCTTTGGCCTACACTTTGCTCCTCTCCTCCTCCTCCTGCTGACCCTGGGCTCAAACACCGCTAGTTTTTGCCCGGAAATGCTAGCTGCACAGAGAAAAACACCAGCCAATGTGTTAGTGGGGTTCAGCACCGTCAGCTGTTCCCCTGCTGTGCAGCTTGCAATGTGACCTGCAAACGCCACGCAGGCACATGAACTGAAATTGAAGGGAGCCTGGCCCCCACCCCCAGGTGTTTCTATGTATAACAGCCACCTTGTACAGCAGTACTGCTGCATTTGTACAAGGTGGCTGATGTTTTCTCCTTGCCCACGTGGAACTCAACACGTACAAAATGTGTCTCTTTGAGACCATTCCACTGTCCCGGAGGTGTGACTTTCCTTTCTAATGATACGCAGCACCCCCCTTGGTAGCGCTTCCCGTCTTCTGACATCATTGGTTGGCTACTTGCGCCTGTTCGTCCGCCCTGCCTGAATAAAATGCTCCTCGTTGTCTTAATTATTTTGACTGCGAGGGTGTGATTGATGGGCACGAGCAGTGCATATCTTCGCCTGTCTTAACTCATCTCCTTCCGCCTTCTTCAGACTGTGCAGCCTCATGGCCGCGGCATGCGAGAAGGGATCAGCAGAGGCCGCCCAGTCTGAAGCAGGTGTAAGGACGTGTGTGAGCGGCCAAAATATTTACTGTTCAAGGCCACGAATCCCAGCACCGCAGTGTGGCTTTATGAAAAGACACTGTGGGTCTGGGATTTATGGCCATCGTTAACCGCACCGGCCAACATGAAATGATGTCATAAGATGGGCAGCGCTAACAGGGCATTGCCAAGGGATAACACAAGAGCGCAGACTCCTGTACAGCAAATAACAACGCTCAGGAAGCTGCGCCAAGCACCAAGGCGTTATTTTGGACACCTGTGCTGCGTCTCATCAAAAAACCAAGTCACGCATCCACTACAGTTTGACTGTAGAATGGGGTAAATTGTGTATGTCTTTCATTCAGCGTGTGCAAGTAGACAAATTAATAGAGCAACCTTTCACTTGTGCAGCATTAATACTGCACAAGGTGTGTCTCTTGTACTTTGTAACACCTGAGGGGGGGTTAAAGGTTTCCTTTGAAATTGGTTCAACTAGGCTTCGGCCTACACTCTGCTCCTCTCCTCCTCCTCCTGCTTCAACACGGGCTCTAACATCGCTAGTTTTTGCCCGCAAGTGCTAGCTGCACAGAGAAAAACACACGCCATTGTGTTAGTGGGGTTCAGCAACGCCAGCTGTTCCCCCAGTGTGTAGCCGGCAAAGTGTCCTGCAAACGCAACGCAGACACAAAGCTGCCTCCAGTGCAGGCTTCGGCCTACACTCATCTCCCCCTGCTTACCCTTTGCTCCAACACCGCTAGTTGGGGCTCTAGGAAGACAATCTTTAATAGGCAAGGCAACGCATCCGGGTTCCAGCACCGCCAGCTGGTTCTCGGCAGTGTTCTTGTCACAGGTACTCCCTCGTGCCAAGCCTGGTTTCAGCACCGTCAGCTGTTTCCGGGTTGTGTCAACTTCACTGAGACGCCTATGCTTGCCCCGTCGTGTTGCGGTCGGGTTAGCCAACTCCAGGGTGCCTCCAGTTTAGGAGCTTCCTATGTGGGCTGCGTGAACTGGTAGTCAAGGCTGGTTCTGTAGTGCCAGTAGGCCCAGCTCCCCCTGTAGGACTGTTGGGGTTCGGTAACTGCGGCTGCCTCGCGGCCTAGCTGTTCTCTCCTCTCCTGTGGACCTTCGGGTCCACCACCTGGTTCCAGCACCGTCAGCTGGTTCCGGGCCGAGCCTTTGGCTTAGGTGCCTCCTCCTGGGTATCCGAGTTCCGCCAACGCCAGGCGGTCCTTGGTAGTGCTTTTAAGCGCGGGCACCTACAGCTTAGTAACCGGGTTCCAGCACCGTCAGCTAGTCCTCGGTCGTGCCATTGGCTCTTGCACACTGGGGCAACGCATCCGGGTTCCAGCACCGCCAGCTGGTTCTCGGCAGTGTTTTTGTCACAGGTACTCCCTCGTGCCAAACCTGGTTTCAGCACCGTCAGCTGTTTCCGGGTTGTGTCAAGCTCACTGAGACACCTATGCTTGCCTCGTCGTGGTGCGGTCGGGTTAGCCATCTTCAGGGTGCCTCCAGTTTAGGAGCTTCCTATGTGGGCTGCGTGAACTGGTAGTCAAGGCTGGTTCTGTAGTGCCAGTAGGCCCAGCTCCCCCTGTAGGACTGTTGGGGTTCGGTAACTGCGGCTGCCTCGCGGCCTAGCTGTTCTCTCCTCTCCTGTGGACCTTCGGGTCCACCACCTGGTTCCAGCACCGTCAGCTGGTTCCGGGCCGAGCCTTTGGCTTAGGTGCCTCCTCCTGGGTATCCGAGTTCCGCCAACGCCAGGCGGTCCTTGGTAGTGCTTTTAAGCGCGGGCACCTACAGCTTAGTAACCGGGTTCCAGCACCGTCAGCTAGTCCTCGGTCGTGCCATTGGCTCTTGCACACTGGGGCAACGCATCCGGGTTCCAGCACCGCCAGCTGGTTCTCGGCAGTGTTTTTGTCACAGGTACTCCCTCGTGCCAAACCTGGTTTCAGCACCGTCAGCTGTTTCCGGGTTGTGTCAAGCTCACTGAGACACCTATGCTTGCCTCGTCGTGGTGCGGTCGGGTTAGCCATCTTCAGGGTGCCTCCAGTTTAGGAGCTTCCTATGTGGGCTGCGTGAACTGGTAGTCAAGGCTGGTTCTGTAGTGCCAGTAGGCCCAGCTCCCCCTGTAGGACTGTTGGGGTTCGGTAACTGCGGCTGCCTCGCGGCCTAGCTGTTCTCTCCTCTCCTGTGGACCTTCGGGTCCACCACCTGGTTCCAGCACCGTCAGCTGGTTCCGGGCCGAGCCTTTGGCTTAGGTGCCTCCTCCTGGGTATCCGAGTTCCGCCAACGCCAGGCGGTCCTTGGTAGTGCTTTTAAGCGCGGGCACCTACAGCTTAGTAACCGGGTTCCAGCACCGTCAGCTGGTCCTCGGTCGTGCCATTGGCTCTTGCACACTGGGGCAACGCATCCGGGTTCCAGCACTGCCAGCTGGTTCTCGGCAGTGTTCTTGTCACAGGTACTCCCTCGTGCCAAGCCTGGTTTCAGCACCGTCAGCTGTTTCCGGGTTGTGTCAACTTCACTGAGACGCCTATGCTTGCCCCGTCGTGGTGCGGTCGAGTTAGCCAACTCCAGGGTGCCTCCAGTTTAGGAGCTTCCTATGTGGGCTGCGTGAACTGGTAGTCAAGGCTGGTTCTGTAGTGCCAGTAGGCCCAGCTCCCCCTGTAGGACTGTTGGGGTTCGGTAACTGCGGCTGCCTCGCGGCCTAGCTGTTCTCTCCTCTCCTGTGGGCCTTGGGGTCCACCACCTGGTTCCAGCACCGTCAGCTGGTTCCGGGCCGAGCCTTTGGCTTAGGTGCCTCCTCCTGGGTATCCGAGTTCCGCCAACATCAGGCGGTCCTTGGTAGTGCTTTTAAGCGCGGGCACCTACAGCTTAGTAACCGGGTTCCAGCACCGTCAGCTAGTCCTCGGTCGTGCCATTGGCTCTTGCACACTGGGGCAACGCATCCGGGTTCCAGCACCGCCAGCTGGTTCTCGGCAGTGTTCTTGTCACAGGTACTCCCTCGTGCCAAGCCTGGTTTCAGCACCGTCAGCTGTTTCCGGGTTGTGTCAACTTCACTGAGACGCCTATGCTTGCCCCGTCGTGTTGCGGTCGGGTTAGCCAACTCCAGGGTGCCTCCAGTTTAGGAGCTTCCTATGTGGGCTGCGTGAACTGGTAGTCAAGGCTGGTTCTGTAGTGCCAGTAGGCCCAGCTCCCCCTGTAGGACTGTTGGGGTTCGGTAACTGCGGCTGCCTCGCGGCCTAGCTGTTCTCTCCTCTCCTGTGGACCTTCGGGTCCACCACCTGGTTCCAGCACCGTCAGCTGGTTCCGGGCCGAGCCTTTGGCTTAGGTGCCTCCTCCTGGGTATCCGAGTTCCGCCAACGCCAGGCGGTCCTTGGTAGTGCTTTTAAGCGCGGGCACCTACAGCTTAGTAACCGGGTTCCAGCACCGTCAGCTGGTCCTCGGTCGTGCCATTGGCTCTTGCACACTGGGGCAACGCATCCGGGTTCCAGCACCGCCAGCTGGTTCTCGGCAGTGTTCTTGTCACAGGTACTCCCTCGTGCCAAGCCTGGTTTCAGCACCGTCAGCTGTTTCCGGGTTGTGTCAACTTCACTGAGACGCCTATGCTTGCCCCGTCGTGGTGCGGTCGAGTTAGCCAACTCCAGGGTGCCTCCAGTTTAGGAGCTTCCTATGTGGGCTGCGTGAACTGGTAGTCAAGGCTGGTTCTGTAGTGCCAGTAGGCCCAGCTCCCCCTGTAGGACTGTTGGGGTTTGGTAACTGCGGCTGCCTCGCGGCCTAGCTGTTCTCTCCTCTCCTGTGGGCCTTGGGGTCCACCACCTGGTTCCAGCACCGTCAGCTGGTTCCGGGCCGAGCCTTTGGCTTAGGTGCCTCCTCCTGGGTATCCGAGTTCCGCCAACGCCAGGCGGTCCTTGGTAGTGCTTTTAAGCGCGGGCACCTACAGCTTATTAACCGGGTTCCAGCACCGTCAGCTGGTCCTCGGTCGTGCCATTGGCTCTTGCACACTGGGGCAACGCATCCGGGTTCCAGCACCGCCAGCTGGTTCTCGGCAGTGTTCTTGTCACAGGTACTCCCTCGTGCCAAGCCTGGTTTCAGCACCGTCAGCTGTTTCCGGGTTGTGTCAACTTCACTGAGACGCCTATGCTTGCCCCGTCGTGTTGCGGTCGGGTTAGCCAACTCCAGGGTGCCTCCAGTTTAGGAGCTTCCTATGTGGGCTGCGTGAACTGGTAGTCAAGGCTGGTTCTGTAGTGCCAGTAGGCCCAGCTCCCCCTGTAGGACTGTTGGGGTTCGGTAACTGCGGCTGCCTCGCGGCCTAGCTGTTCTCTCCTCTCCTGTGGACCTTCGGGTCCACCACCTGGTTCCAGCACCGTCAGCTGGTTCCGGGCCGAGCCTTTGGCTTAGGTGCCTCCTCCTGGGCATCCGAGTTCCGCCAACGCCAGGCGGTCCTTGGTAGTGCTTTTAAGCGCGGGCACCTACAGCTTAGTAACCGGGTTCCAGCACCGTCAGCTGGTCCTCGGTCGTGCCATTGGCTCTTGCACACTGGGGCAACGCATCCGGGTTCCAGCACCGCCAGCTGGTTCTCGGCAGTGTTCTTGTCACAGGTACTCCCTCGTGCCAAGCCTGGTTTCAGCACCGTCAGCTGTTTCCGGGTTGTGTCAACTTCACTGAGACGCCTATGCTTGCCCCGTCGTGGTGCGGTCGAGTTAGCCAACTCCAGGGTGCCTCCAGTTTAGGAGCTTCCTATGTGGGCTGCGTGAACTGGTAGTCAAGGCTGGTTCTGTAGTGCCAGTAGGCCCAGCTCCCCCTGTAGGACTGTTGGGGTTCGGTAACTGCGGCTGCCTCGCGGCCTAGCTGTTCTCTCCTCTCCTGTGGGCCTTCGGGTCCACCACCTTGTTCCAGCACCGTCAGCTGGTTCTAGGCAGTGTCTTTTGCTCTTGTACCTTCTGCTCCCCATCCTGATTCCAGTAACGTCAGCTGGTTCCGGGCAGAGCCTTTGGCTTAGGTGCCTCCTTCTGGGTATCCAAGTTCCACCAACGTCAGGTGGTCCTTGGTAGTGCTTTCAGGCACGGGTACCTCCTGCTTAGTAACCGGGTTCCAGTAACGTCAGCTGGTCCTCGGTAGTTCCATTGGCTCTTGGACCTTCGGCTACCCATCCGGGTTCCAGTACCGTCAGCTGGTTCTCGGCAGTGTCTTTTGCTCTTGTACCTTCTGCTCCCCATCCTGGTTCCAGTAACGTCAGCTGGTTCCGGGCAGAGCCTTTGGCTTAGGTGCCTCCTTCTGGGTATCCGAGTTCCGCCAACGTCAGGCGGTCCTTGGTAGTGCTTTTTAGCACGGGTACCTCCTGCTTAGTAACCGGGTTCCAGTAACATCAGCTGGTCCTCGGTAGTTCCATAGGCTCTTGAACCTTCGGGTAGCCATCCGAGTTCCAGTTCCATCAGCTGGTTCTTGGCATTTTCTCAGCCTTCTTGTACCTTCTGCTACATTTCCAAGTTGAAGACCCTAAAGTCGACGACCCGGAAGACCACCCCGATGACGACGACGACGACGACGACCCGGAAGACCACCCCGATGACGACGACGACGACGGCGGAGACGACGACGGAGACGACGACGGCGGAGACGACGACGGCGGAAATGACGACACTGAAGACGACGACCCTGGAGACGACGACATGGAAGACCGAGAAGCAGAAGAACAAGAGGCTGCAGAACAAAGAGCAGAAGAACATTAAGCATAAGACTTAATATCAGAGCAAAAGATATTATCTAAATTATATGCAGAAGAAGACTAAGCAGTGTATGGGGGTGAGTCCGTTCCTCCTCGTGGTGCCCCTGGATAAAGCCTGATGCTGCAGGCCAAACTGAACGCGGACAAATGTAACTTTTGTGACTGGCAGAACGGAAGGTGTAATCTTCCAACTTTTATAGATAACAACTACGGGAATGCCTGTCACAAATGAGAATATGATGAAGAAGTAGAATAGGAAGAATAATAACAGTGGAATAAAAAGAATATGTAGAATAGGAAGAATAATAATAGTTGAAGAAAATGAATATGAAGAATGTAATAAAAAAAAAAATAGGTAGAAGATGAAGAAGAAGATGAATAAGGTGAAGAAGTTGATGTCAAAGATGCTGATGATGATGAAGATGAAAGTGTGGGAAAAGGAAAAAAAAGAAGGGGAAGGTCGTGGAATAGTGAAACATCAATATCTGACAAAATAAAAAAAATTTTACATAGTCAATATCTTTTTCAATCCGAACGTCTTTAAAAAAAAAAAAATCATGCTATTCTATTTGATTGGACTAATCCTCATTGCCTTTAATGTCTCCGCCACCTCCCCCATACATCCTACATTATTCTTAGTTGTTTTCCTTCATGTAGAATGAACCTACAAGGAAAGAAAGGGTTTATTTTAATTCCGATATTTTGGTCCCATTGACTTGCATTGGGATCGGGTATCGGTATCGGCGATATCCGATATTTTTTGAATATCGGCCGATCCAAACCGATACCGATACTTTCCGATATCGGAAGGTATCGCTCAACACTAGCGCTTACCTGTTTGATTTGCTTTACACACCCTCCTTTTTGGGTAGTAGGTGTGAGCCTTTTATTATTGGTTTTGATTATTGGGAACGGGAGCATCGCGAGGAGCGGAAAGACTGCCAGGAACGCCGGAAGGTGAGAATATCACGATTTATTATTATTTTATTATTTTTAACATTAGATCTTTTTAGTATTGATGCTGCATAGGCAGCATCAATAGTAAAAAGTTGGTCACACTTGTCAAACACTATGTTTGACAAGTGTGACCAACCTGTTAATCAGAAAACGCTAGCATTCTTCAAGCTAATTACGCTTGCAAAACGCTAGTGTTTAGCGGGAATACGCATGCCAATTCCGCAAGCGTTTTACCCGCGGCAATTCTGGACGTGTGCACATAGCCTTAATGCTATGTTGTTTCTACTTCAGGATGTGAACATTGCTAATCATGGCTTCATATCGTTACACAATATTCTCCCAATTGTAATGTGGTAGGCTTTGGCAGACTGGTAGAATAAGAACTCGCTGGCTAAATTTGATAGACAAGCCTTTAACATGTTCTCATATTCAAAGCATTTTGTTAATAATGATTAAACAATGCCTTTCAAAGCTTTCCATTGTAGTTCGTTAATGTTTTGCATGTCTCATTGGATTTGTAATTTAGGCTTAGGTCTAATTGTTAATGCTGAGTGGCAAGTGGAAGCATGCAGAACTGAATTCTGATCAGTCACATTTTATCCAAATTAAATCCTCATATAATGCCAACAAGTAAAAAGCCAGTGCTATAGGATCAGTTTGCATTTTGATGGGATTTCAAATTACCTGTACACCAAACAAAATGTTTAACTTCCACAATAGATTAACCCCAACTGAACACATTATTTGCATAACATTTTTAAAACAATATACAATAATTGACTGAAGAGGGTATAAAATAAATTATAGCGATGAGTTATAAGTAGTTATAAAAAGCAAAATTTGGGAGATTAGTGATCAGTGAATATGTGTGATGGAAATTGTATCACAAGGCAGAGCACAGCTAATCAGGAGTGACTGTCATAGACAGTATAAAAGTAAAAGCAAGATTATGGCCGGCAGGTCACCAAATTGCTGAATCATAGAGCACTGGACAGGTATCTCTGCTGCATGATCTCTTCTGTAGGTTCTTGCCACCATTTTTGACCAAGCTGAACCCCAGGGCTAGGCTGGGACGTCAGGATGTGAGGCATGGCCATGTGAAGGGTACTCTGGCTGGGACTTCTGCCATAACCAGGTGACTAAACCTGAGTTGTTCCTGCACCTAGTTTCATCCATAAGCCATGGCCTATCGTGTAGGTGCCTAGGGTTTCAGAACATGGCAGTGTTAAGAAGATCCACCAAGGAAAGTACAGAGGACAATGGGCAGTGGAGGTGAGTGGTGAGCATTGGGTTTTCTTTTCTATATCTTGTGTATATTATGCTTTGGAGTCTCTCAAGTCAACAGAACATAACAAAGGATATTCAATATGAAGAATAAATTAGCAGCAAATTGAATTTTTCTGATAAAATCAGGCATGTTTTTAGTGCCAATAAAGTCTTGTCAAAGCAAAATAGCAGGAATTATCAAAAACAAAGCAGGTTTTTTCAAACATAATATATGAAGAGATAAAAAACGCAGTCAAATATGTGAAAAAAAACCGACATGTAAAAACGCACTAATTTACTTAATATGTTAGGAAAATCTGCAACATCAAAAACTCACCAAAACCCATTGGGAGAATGTAACCTTATATTGCGGAAGATCGCATTAGCTACAGAAGTTTGACACAACCTTAGGCATGAATGCATGAGCTTCCTCATGATATCTTGTAGTTATCACAATAACGGGTATTGCACAGCCAATCAAGAGAGATTGTAGAAAATGCTGGGGAACAAAAAAGCGCAATAGGGTTTTATCTGATAGTAGGAGGCAAAAGGGTGCAGAGAGGTGCTCACCTGATGTTGTTGTGTATCATACAACAAAGGGCAAGCTTGAAATTATCAGCTGCTGCAATGCACAGGCTGAAAAAACACAAATATGCCAGACTATCCTCATTTTCTTTAGTGCTGCAGATAGCTATGTGCAATAGCCATCCTTTTATGGTTGATTCTACTTGGAATTCACCTGAAAAGGCAGCACTAAACACTATTCCCAACACAGACTATTATTCATTCATAGCGATGTAAAAATAATTATTTTCTATAAAATTGTCTTTATTGTGTAAAAGTACCAAAACATAAAAAACAATATAAATGTGGTATCCCTGTAATAGTACTGACCCGAAGAAAAAAGCTGCCTTATCAATTTTACCACACACAGAATAGTATAACAAAAACAAACAATTCCTGAATTCCTGGTTTTGTTCATTCTGCTTGTCGTAGCTGTTTTTCGTTCTGACCCAAATGTCAGCTGACAGATCACCAGTGAGACCAAATTGTGGAGTTACGCCCGTCATTTTACAAGCGCGCTTAGAGGCAAAAAGACACCTCACACATATCCTGTGAGCAAGTCACTTTTATCTGAAGTAATAGAGCAAGAAGCAATATTTTATACCATTTACGCATAATGCATTTCAATGTAACTCATGTAGCCCCCACCATCACCCAGGGTCATACTTTATTTACCATAAATAAATATAAATATAAATGGGAAATGTTTAAGAACATCCTAAATAGGCAGTGTAAGCGGTTTATACCTTGTGGGAATAAAAGGACTAGAAATAGGAAAAACCCAATGTGGCTAAACAAAGAAGTAAGACAGGCAATTAACAGTAAAAAGAAAGCATTTGCACTACTAAAGCAGGATGGCACCATTGAAGCTCTAAAAAACTATAGGGAGAAAAATACTTTATCTAAAAAACTAATTAAAGCTGCCAAAAAGGAAACAGAGAAGCACATTGCTAAGGAGAGTAAAACTAATCCCAAACTGTTCTTCAAGTATATCAATAGTAAAAGAATAAAAACTGAAAATGTAGGCCCCTTAAAAAATAGTGAGGAAAGAATGGTTGTAGATGACGAGGAAAAAGCTAACATATTAAACACCTTCTTCTCCACGGTATTCACGGTGGAAAATGAAATGCTAGGTGAAATCCCAAGAAACAATGAAAACCCTATATTAAGGGTCACCAATCTAACCCAAGAAGAAGTGCAAAACCGGCTAAATAAGATTAAAATAGATAAATCTCCGGGTCCGGATGGCATACACCCACGAGTACTAAGAAAACTAAGTAATGTAATAGATAAACCATTATTTCTTATTTTTAGGGACTCTATAGCGACAGGGTCTGTTCCGCAGGACTGGCGCATAGCAAATGTGGTGCCAATATTCAAAAAGGGCTCTAAAAGTGAACCTGGAAATTATAGGCCAGTAAGTCTAACCTCTATTGTTGGTAAAATATTTGAAGGGTTTCTGAGGGATGTTATTCTGGATTATCTCAATGAGAATAACTGTTTAACTCCATATCAGCATGGGTTTATGAGAAATCGCTCCTGTCAAACCAATCTAATCAGTTTTTATGAAGAGGTAAGCTATAGGCTGGATCACGGTGAGTCATTGGACGTGGTATATCTCGATTTTTCCAAAGCGTTTGATACCGTGCCGCACAAGAGGTTGGTACACAAAATGAGAATGCTTGGTCTGGGGGAAAATGTGTGTAAATGGGTTAGTAACTGGCTAAGTGATAGAAAGCAGAGGGTGGTTATAAATGGTATAGTCTCTAACTGGGTCGCTGTGACCAGTGGGGTACCGCAGGGATCAGTATTGGGACCTGTTCTCTTCAACATATTCATTAATGATCTGGTAGAAGGTTTACACAGTAAAATATCGATATTTGCAGATGATACAAAACTATGTAAAGCAGTTAATACAAGAGAAGATAGTATTCTGCTACAGATGGATCTGGATAAGTTGGAAACTTGGGCTGAAAGGTGGCAGATGAGGTTTAACAATGATAAATGTAAGGTTATACACATGGGAAGAAGGAATCAATATCACCATTACACACTGAATGGGAAACCACTGGGTAAATCTGACAGGGAGAAGGACTTGGGGATCCTAGTTAATGATAAACTTACCTGGAGCAGCCAGTTCCAGGCAGCAGCTGCCAAGGCAAACAGGATCATGGGGTGCATTAAAAGAGGTCTAGATACACATGATGAGAGCATTATACTGCCTCTGTACAAATCCCTAGTTAGACCACACATGGAGTACTGTGTCCAGTTTTGGGCACCGGTGCTCAGGAAGGATATAATGGAACTAGAGGGAGTACAAAGGAGGGCAACAAAATTAATAAAGGGGATGGGAGAACTACAATACCCAGATAGATTAGTGAAATTAGGATTATTTAGTCTAGAAAAAAGACGACTGAGGGGCGATCTAATAACCATGTATAAGTATATAAGGGGACAATACAAATATCTCGCTGAGGATCTGTTTATACCAAGGAAGGTGACGGGCACAAGGGGGCATTCTTTGCGTCTGGAGGAGAGAAGGTTTTTCCACCAACATAGAAGAGGATTCTTTACTGTTAGGGCAGTGAGAATCTGGAATTGCTTGCCTGAGGAGGTGGTGATGGCGAACTCAGTCGAGGGGTTCAAGAGAGGCCTGGATGTCTTCCTGGAGCAGAACAATATTGTTTCATACAATTATTAGGTTCTGTAGAAGGACGTAGATCTGGGGATTTATGATGGAATATAGGCTGAACTGGATGGACAAATGTCTTTTTTCGGCCTTACTAACTATGTTACTATGTTACCATAACCCAGAATATGTTGTACTGACTCTTGAGAACATACATGATAAGAAGTACAGTCTCCTTGAAGAGGAGACCGTCAGACTACTGAGTCAACAGATTCTAGTAATTCTAACACTTAAAGGCAAAAGGCACTTAAAGGCAAACTATTAACCCTTCTATATCAATTTCCCCCTTTTGTAAATGGTATAACCTCTGCTACGGGGTCAGATGATGTCCACAAAGGAGCTACTGTCTCATGGGTCTAATACCCACAAGGGGACTTCCTACCTGCTTCACCCATCCACCCTCAGTGTGGACACTCACCTCCCCAGTCAACAGTGGCCATACGGGGCCTATGATATACTACAGAAGGTTCAGCCTTAGGGTTTTTTTTCTACACATACATTATTCCATAGGTTAGGTAATACATATATTAGCGCTTTTACGGCTACATAAAAGAATAAGCAAAGCAACAAAATTTGCATACAAGTCTGTAAAACACCAAAAATAATCCATCCCGCTAGGCCGCTAAGCCAATTGGCTGGAAAAAAAAAAGGAGTCTATATATTGTATTAGTCTCATTAAGAGCCTTAAGGAACCACGAAAATCTGAGTCCAAGTCTCACTTGTGCATGCAGTGTGGTGTTAATACCTTCCTTGGGTCCTGGGGTAAGGCTAAGTACAGCATAGTCCTTGCAGATACTGGGCTGTGTGCACAGATCCAACAGTCCAGCAGTTTTTGTCCTTCCGCGTCTTTTATAAGAAAAGCAAGATGTTGAATAAGTTTGTTTATCCAGTGTCTCTGTAAGGTGCAAACATCCTACCACTGCCAGCAAGGTGATTAGGAGAACTGTCATTCTGCTGGTGAAAAGATCTTTTTGCAGTGACTGGCAAGGATCCAGGTGGGCTTTCCCTCAAGTTTCCCTGAGGTGAATGTGGTAAGCTGGACTTTAAAACGGGCCGTCAAACCGTGGGTCTAGGCTCCTTCTCACATGTCTGTGTATGACCACCAATCACCTGGATTCAGCTGATGTACATCTGCACTGGCAATAGGATCTGGAATGGATGAAAACACATGTTTATGCACCACATTAAGTCTTTTCTGTAAGGCCTGGACATGGGCTGTCATAGCACCGTGTTGCTTTTGTAGCACCTGTGGGAAGTACAGACCAGCCTCTGGCAAACTACTAAACAGGACTTCAAAAGGACACAAGCCTGTCTTTCTATTTGGAGTGTGTGTGACTGAAAAGAGTGCAAGAGACAAACACTCTACCCTGCTCTTTCCTTTGTCTGCCATGGCCTTTGATTTTCCAGTTTAAGTGTCCCTTTTAGTCTCATCACTTTCCCACTACTTTGTGGTCTATATGGTGCATGATATGCTTGCTGTACTCCCAGGACCTGCATGACTTCCCTCATTATTTCTCCTGTGAAGTGTGTGTCCCTATCGCTGTCTATGGTTTCTAGGACACCATACCTGCAGATCATTTTTTTTTTATCAGTTTGTCTGTAGTTGCTTTAGTATTTGCACATTTTACCAGATAGGCTTCCAGCCAACCAGAGAAGAGATCTACACATACTAGGATATTTTTCACACACTCCTACCTTGGGTAGCTGTATGTAGCCAGTCTGCAGTCTCTGAAACGGGTAGAGAGGCCTGGGTGTCGCTTTCTTAGGGATTTTTACAGTTTTTTTACCTGGGTTGTGCTGTGCACAGATGAGGCATGACTGTACGAGCTTTGCGGCTGCGTAACTGAAACCAGGAGCGATCCAGAAGGCATCTTGTGTTGCTTGCGCCATGATTGGGAGCAGGGATCTTGGTATATACGATTTATCCTGATTCTCCCATACTCTTTCTGAGTTCAGCTCAGCTCCCATTATCCCAGTGTTCCTTCTCTGTTTGGGCAGCTGGAGGGATTTCAGGACATCTAGGCTCAGTGTGGCTGGAATACGCTGACTCCCCGCCACCGTCCACTGCTCCCTAGGCCGCCTTGCTGCTACTTTAGCAGCCTCGTCTGTCCTTCTGTTGCCCTTTTCCTCCACAGAGTCACCGTCCGTGTGTGCTTTTACCTTGACGATGCCAACCTGGACTGATAACGTCAATGCCTCCACTAATTGTTTCACCAGCTCTGCATTTTTAATGGGCTTACTGGCTGATGTAAGAAACGTTCTGCTTCTTCAGATAGGGCAATAATCATGGGATAGTCCCCATGCAAAAAATCGAATCTGTGTAACTGTTAGCGACTTTACCTGCAGCAGCTCTACATGCTTCAGTGAGTGCCTTCAACTCTGCCTCCTGCACCGACATGTGAGGATGGAGTGGCTCAGCTCGGATTACCTCATGTGAGGATACTACTGCATATCCAATGTAGAGTCGCCCATTCTGGTGGTATCTGGAGCCATCTACAAAAATAAAAACCTCAAAATATGCATTAGGAACAGGTTTTTTTCTTCCCACGAACATATGTAAAACTCACTGTCTCCTGACTCATCAGTTCCTATGCAGTCATGTTCGTGCGTCATGTCAACGTCATGTCATGTTCTCTTTCCCACCTGCCAATGCTGTCACCAATTCCCCCTTTTCTGAATCCACAGGCAGATGAGTGGCTGGATTCAGAACATTACGTCTTTTGAGGGTGACATATTCAGGGATTAGTATTAGAGCACATTCAAGTCTGATCTGTCTGTCCATAGACAGGTGTTTTGGTTGAACTTGTACAAGTATGGCATTAATGTCACGTGGGGAACAAATTGTCAAAAAGAAAAAGTCAGTGTGATTTCACATGCCTTTCAGTAACACAGCAGCTCCTACAGCACAGACTCATGTAGGATACCCTCTAATCACGGGGTCTAATTGTGCTAAGTAGTAAGCTATCGGTCTCTGTTTCTTTCCATGTTGTAGTGTCAGTACTGCGGTAGCATGTCCACCCTGCTCTGTGAAAAATAAGAAAAATGGCTGATCATAGTTTGGAATGTCTGACACAATGAGCAGCTTGAGAGAGTGGAAGGAATCAATTGCTTCTTGAGTGAGATTGTAGGGGTCTGATGGCAAACAGTCATAGAGTGGGTGCATCATTTGTGAAGCAGACCTTATCCAAGGCCTACAGTAGGTCACCAAACCTAGAAAAGTGCGTAGATGCTGGTGTGACCTGGGTAAAGGGAGATTTGTATTGCCTGTTTTCTGTCTTCAGTCAGGTGTCTTGTACCTTCAGCAATACAATGTCCTAAAAATGTCACCTTTTGTTTGCAATCACGTGAGACTCTGCAACCCTTTTCTGCCAAAAAACACAGCAAGGAAACTGTAGCTTCCTTGCAGGACATCTGGTCCGGGCAGCAGAGCAAGAGGTCATCCACGTACTGTAATAGTACAATCTGTGGATGAGGTGGTTGCCACTGCTCAAGAATCCCTGCCATCGCTGTTGAATAGATGGTTGGGGAGTTCTTTCCCCCTTTGTGGGAGGACCGTCCAACAGTATTGTGAAAGAAAAAAGATACTGACAGTCAGAGTGCAGTGGTACAGAGAAGAATGCATTTGTCAAATCAATAACTGTGAAACATTTTGACATCGCGGGGATCTGTGACCGTACGGTGTGTGGGTTAGGGACAGTTGAGGTCACACTCACTGTAACATCATTAATAGCTTGTTAGTCATGAACTATTCTGTAAGTGTCAGGGGAACCCTTGGGTCCTTTTTATTTTTTTCTTAATGGGATACAAAGGGGTGTTGCAGGGGGAATATCTCTGCACTAGAACCCCTGCCTTAACATACTCTTTAATATCCCTGCTCAGGGCCATTGATTTGACTAGACTTAAGGGGTATTGCCTTAACCAAAGAGGAGTGATTACTTCTCTTGATTTATCATGACAGGGGGAATGGGCAGCCGACCCATATCAGATTTTCCCCTTGCCCAAACGGTGTCTTTTACCTGACTCTTTTCCCTGTCCTCAGACATTCTGGTGTCAGGTGTTACTTTCACTACTCTTGCCATATACACCATTTCTGCAATATTACACAAGTGTTTATATAAGTCACACATTAATGTCCGAATATTTATACCCGTATTTGATTGGGTAGAGTATCCCTTAAAAAAACTAAATTTGATTCACAAAATGTTACCAAAAGAAAATTATATATATGAATATATATATATATATATAATTACGAAAGATACTGAGTCATAAAATGGGGGAACACAATGCCATAGGCCACAGCAAAGCACAAGCTTATTCTAAGAAAGTAGCAGCCCTATATAAATCCATAACTAACAGTTCCAAATACAAAAAGAAGGGATTTGAAAAATATCAAATATCAATGCCAGTTGCTTGCGATAAGGTATAAGAACTGGAAAAGACAAATAAACAGTGACTATGGTTTGAGCCAATATAATGAATGGCTAAAAAAACTATATATCATATGAAGACAACCTAAAAATACACAGTAACTATACCATCTTGTGTGAGGAAAACTACTAAACTGGCAAATGAATGGAATTAAGTGTAACTACAATAGGGCATGATTTACCTGTGGTATAATGTGCACGTGGAAGACCCTGGCGTCCCTCTGCCCCAAGTGTTTATATGAAAAGGGGACTTGTGACTGTAATACTCTCAGGAGAGCACTGTATAGTGCCTAGACAGCACTCAACTCTGCTCCCAGCAAATTCATAGGGGTATTGTCACTAACAATAAGTTTGTAAGCACCTCTTGGCTGTCTCGTGACTCTAGTCTTTTCTTGTTTAGTCATAGGGGCTTCAGTCGCTTGTCCCCCTACCCTCACGTATTCCACAGTCTCGTCAGTAATCATGTCTGGCAGTATCAAGTCTTTGTGTACTAGTCCCAGCTGCCTCAGTGTCGGTCAAGAATTCTGTCTATTTCCCTCCCAGCATTGGTATGGTGGTCATCAAGGCAGGACCAGGTCCGGAGGTGACAAGAACAGGGCACACATTTGTCACTGGGTTGTCAGTTTCCTAGTCTGAAGGTGAAGGAGGTGGAAGATTGGTCTGAGTGTCCATTTTCTCCACAATTCCAGCACTTCACTGTTTCTAAGTCCTTAGGTCCCTTACTACGTCTCTACTGTTTTCCTTGTGCTCCAACATACATGACACGTCGTCTTATTGTCCTAGTTTCTTCAACTCCTTTAGCAACCTTCAGGAGGTCTTTGGATCTACATTTCTCCATTTAGGTCTGCCTGTCTGTACTGCGTCTCGTAAGCCTTTTGTCATACCGTCAATGAATGTATTTACCAATATTTTAACATCAAGTGGGTTTACTGGACTGTACCCCATGTCTGCCCATTTCAGCTGTAACCGTCCAGAATACATCTCTACTCTCTCTCCTTTAGTCACATCTGTAAAAGTCTTAATTTGCGTCCTAGTACATCACCTGCTTTGGTGCTCACCAACTCTCTAGGTCTGCTCAGGTGCACTTATACGTCCAGCATATTGTCTTTGTCTGTAAAATGGGAAAGGTTTGTTCTCAGGGTCAGCCAATTATTTTAGCGTAGCTAGCTAGTCAGAGGGCTTCCAGGGATAATACTTCTGTATCTGTCTTACACTACCTGATATGGTTGGTTCAATGGTGGTGGGGGTGACTAGATGACCGGTTGGCGGTGACATGACATGCTGGTCTACAGCTCCTTCCCAAAAGGATTACTGTCAGCTTACTCCCTAAAGATAATGTCCCCACTACCCACACTCCTGTGTCAGCTTCTTATGTCACTACATGTGATCTTGTCTAGAGAGGATTCAGTGTAATTCACTTAGGTTGGGTTACATCACCGATCATACAAGTATTTCTCCAGTCTGGATTTGTCTGACCTCAATGTTTACAAGTCCATCTGTCTTGTCTTGGTCTCTGGTTATACAAAGGTATGACCGTAGCAGTAATGTGTCGGTCATAGTCGGACTTTTAAGCATCAAAACATTCATAATACACCTTACTTCCGTCCTGCTGCACTCTCTCAGATGCCATTTATTCACATGCTATTTTCCTCATTTGTCTGTGCCTTTTTGAACATCCAAACATCCATCCACTCACTGGCATTTTTGCCTGTTTCAATATTGATCTCACATCTTTCACTGCTTCCTTTTTCCAATCTGTACAGTGGTTTTTGGATCCCATTGGGGGCCCTGACTGCACACAGAATAAGTTGCCCATGGCTTCAACTTATCCGCTCAACAACACCGAGCAGGTTCCCTACCTACCACTCGGTGGCACCGAGCAGGTGCACTACCTACCACTCGGTGGACTTATAGGATTTTACCAAGCAGGTTCACTACCTACCACTCGGTAAATCAGCTGGCTAGCACAGCTCCATGGACGGCAAGGTTACACCACCTAATGCCGTAGACTGACTGTAGCAGGTCACTCCGTACACTACATCAGCCATGCAGCTGGCTACCTCCTCTGCTGATCCTCAATTCGCTATATCAATCACTCAACTTGAAGCAGGAGAATCTTTTCAATCACTTACAAATTTTCCTCTATACTAGGCACAATTCTACCTTTTTCACTTTCAATTTCCAACTTCAATTGTACAACATTCCCTTTTTCTTCAATACCTACAGTACTTATTGCTTTAAACACAAATCTCTCAGCGCGTACTGAACCGAGGACAGAATATGCACAGCTCTATATTCTTCAGCAGCTATATGGCCCCCCTTTCTCTGGCCCGCAGCGCAGAGAGGAGAAATGAAAAACAATTCACGCAGGGGTTCGACTCCCTCCTCCCATCAGGTATTCAGTAGAGATAAGGAAGTCACAAACAATTTGCGGCTTAATTCCAGCTTCAATCAGAATTTCAGAATTTTAGTGTCCCTTCACTTCTTAGATTTTAATCAGAATCTGAATCTGTTTCCTCAAAACCCTCATCCTCCTGTGGAGCTGGAAACCACGGAACTTCACTGTAAGGGCAAATAACTGTATAATGTGAGAAGCCGCGCCTTGCCCTTTTCTGGCCAAATTCTTCCAGGAAACTTTCCAATGTCAAACCACACATAACACGGGTTTCACTGAATCTCAGATGTAAATTAAATGTACATTAAAATATCCACAACTCATTCATCCTGGACAATTAACAACAGTTAGATAAGTAATTATACTTATGTGATCACTCATACATACATGCTCATTCAGGGATTGTTGTTTCTTTTCCTTTCACTTTCAGTTGATTTTTACAAGAAGAAAATCCCTTATCTCAATCACTCCACCTAATTCAGCTCAAACTGAGTTGAATAATGTCTTCTGCCACATACAGAGGACCACACCTAACGGAACCCCTCATCAATCAGGGATTTATGTTTATTCTTTATACTCATTTACTCACCTCTTAGCTCATTCAGAGTTCTCATAGACATACAAGGCTCACACAGCCTGCCTATTTTGCACTTTGGAATTAACACAACTCTATATAACAAAAACTGCAGCAGTGTCCACTGACACTCTGAAAGCACTTTAAGGCCAAACAACAAAAACCACGGCCTTATACAAAATACAGCTTCATATAATGTACTGCCAATCCAAAATGACCAAAATAACAACACTGCACAGAGTCTATCCCAGCTCTGTATTACACACTATGCAAATACACAACCAATTGGGATACTGACAAATGATACAGATAACAATTATCATCTTATAACTCTATTATTCAACTCTCATACGGACATAAATAGACAAAACACAAAACTCACTGGTGATGTGGATTCTTTGAACCATGCTCGCAGCCTTTTACCCAGAGGTATGGAGAGATCCAGATGAGAGATTGCAGGTGCAAAACAGGTTTGTAAGAATAATATTTCTCACCTTGCTGCAGCTGGTGTTTTGCATGTCCATTCTCCCAGAAGCTCCCCCATACGGACTCCAAATAGGCTGGATACACGGCCCCACGTTGGGCGCCAAAACTGTCGTAGCTGTTTTTCGTTCTGACCCAAATGTCAGCTGACAGATCACCAGTGAGACCAAATTGTGGCGTTACGCCCGTCATTTTACAAGCGCGCTTGGAGACAAAAAGACACCTCACACATATCCTGTGAGCAAGTCACTTTTATCTGAAGTAATAGAGCAAGAAGCAATATTTTATACCATTTACGCATAATGCATTTCAATGTAACTCATGCAGCCCCCACCATCACCCAGGGTCATACTTTATTTACCATAACCCAGAATATGTTATACTGACTCTTGAGAACATACATGATAAGAAGTACAGTCTCCTTGAAGAGGAGACCGTCAGACTACTGAATCAACAGATTCTAGTAATTCTAACACTTAAAGGCAAAAGGCACTTAAAGGCAAACTATTAACCCTTCTATATCAATGTGGTATCCCTGTAATAGTACTGACCCGAAGAAAAAAGCTGCCTTATCAATTTTACCACACACAGAATAGTATAACAAAAACAAACAATTCCTGAATTCCTGGTTTTGTTCATTCTGCTTCCCAAAAATCAGTATATAAACGATCAGAAAATGCCATTTGTCCTAAAATGGTACCAATAAAAAAGTCAACTTGTCCTGCAAATAACAACTTAAATATGGGGATGCAAAACTAGTTTTTGCAATAAAGAGTGTATTTTGGTGTGTGACAGCAGCCAAACATAAAAAACTATATAAATCTGGTATTGCTGTAATCACACCGGCCCAAAGAATAAAGGTGTCTAATCACTTATACAGCATGAGGAACGTCATAAAAAATAAATAAAACCAATTACCTACTGTTATTTTTTTTTCATTCTGCATTCCAAAGATTACAGTATGGCTTGCCTCACATTTATACTGCGCTTTACGCTGAGCACTTAGAACAGGGTTTCCATATAAATCTCTGAAATAAGTGATTCATATGGAATCACGGCAGAAGAGTCCCTGTAATGAGCCAGATGGAGTCACTGTGGATGTTGTCTGATCTGTGATCCAGTGGTGTCCGTCGATTTAGTCATGCATAAAAGCACAGTCTGCCACAGTTTGTGCACTTCATAACAGAAGAACAACACGGAACAGAGGCCATATGGAGTCCAGAGTAACTCTACTGCCTCATTATAGTGAGTGACTTCTCAGGGATTCCATCTGAATCACGTCACATGGAGATTTAGATGGAAACCCCGATAAAAGTGCTGGATAAATGTAATCCCAAACGTTATGTAAAATGTTCCCAATAAAATCTTCAACTCAATCCACAAAAAAACAAGTGCCCACTCAAGTCCGTCATCTGTTAACAGATAGGGGGCTTCCGTGCTACTGGTAGTACAAAAGCTCTAGAAAAGCACTATGGCTCATTGTTACCCAAAAGAAATTCAGCAATGATCCCTCTCTTCTGAGTCCTGCAGTGTGCCTAAATCACATTTAGCATCCACATCTTTGGCTTTTCTGTAACAATGACAGCTTGCCTAATTTACAGGTGAAATGCTGGTCACTACAATGTACTGGTCACTACAACATACTGGTGCTAACCACACATTTAGATAAATTCCTTCAAGGGTTTAGTTTTGAAAGTTGGATTACGTGTGGGGGTTTACCATTGTTTAGGCACATCAGTGGCTCTCCATACACAACATGCAGATCATTCCATCAAAATCTGGGTACCAAAACTTCATTTCTTACTTTCTGAGCCCCGTCGTGCACCCAAAATGTAGTTTTCCCCCACATATGGTTACCAGCGTACTCAGGAGAAATTGCACAACAAATTCTACGGTGCATTTTCTTCATTTATTATTGTGAAACAAAAATAGGGGCTAAAAGCTAAAAAACAGTTTTGTGGGAAAAGTGTGATTTTCTATTTTTACGGCTTTCTAAACTTGACATTGCATCCACTAATGATTCTAGCATATTTTGCATTCAAAAATTCAAATGGTACTCCTTCTTTTCTGAGCCCTGCTGTGCACCCAAACAATAGTTTTCTTCACACATATGGGGTACAAGCATGCTCAGAAAAAATTACCCAAATTTTGCAGTCCATTTTCTCCTCTTACCCTTGTGAAAATAAAATAATAAAATGGGTCTAAAGTTAAATTTTTGTGAAAAAAGGTTAAATGTTAATTTTTTCCTTCCACATTGTTTCAGATCCTGTGAAGCACCTGAAGGGTTAATACACTTCTTGAATGTGGTTTTGACTACTTTGAGGTGTGCAGTTTCTAGAATGTTCACTTTGGGGTATTTTCTGTCACATATGACCCTCAAAGTAACTTTAAATATAATGTGGTCCTTAAAAAATATGGTTTTGTAAATTTTGTTGTAAAAATGAGAAATCACTGGTCAACTTTTAACCATTCTACCTTCCTAACAAAAAATTATGTTTCAAAAATTGAGCTGATGTAAAGTATGTGGGAAATGTTATTCAATAATAATAATAATAATCTTTATTTATATAGCGCCAACATATTCTGCAGCACTTGACAGTTTAACAGTATCAAACACAACAGACATAAGTAACAACGTTAACAATACAATAATTAAAGCAAAATAAAACGACCCTGCTCTTGAGAGCTTACAATCTACAATGAGGTGGGGGAGATACAAAGCACAGGTGTGTTTTTACAATGATGCATTTACAATGATAGTCCAGCCATCTTCAGAGGGTGGGGGATAGATGGGGATAGTGAATGGGCTACACACACACAAACAAAAAATGAGCTTGATTAGTGACCGTGGTAGGCCGCTCTGAACAAATGTGTTTTGAGCGAGCGCCTAAAACTATGCAAATTGTGGATGGTCCTAATATCTTGGGGTAGAGCATTCCAGAGGATTGGTGCAGCATGGGAGAAGTCTTGGAGTCGGGAGTGGGAGGTATGGATTAGCGCAGAGGTTAGTCGAAAGTCATTTGCAGAGCACAGCGGTTGGTTAGGCCGATAAACAGAAATGAGGGAGGAGATGTAAGGGGGTGCTGCACTGTGGAGAGCTTTGTGGGTGAGAACAAGTACTTTGAATTGTATCCTGTAATGAATGGGCAGCCAGTGTAATGACTGGCGAAGAGTGGACGTTTCCGAGTAACGATTAGCCAGATGGACAACCCTGGCTGCTGCATTAAGGATGGACTGGAGAGGGGAAAGTCGCGTGAGGGGGAGGCCAATTAATAGAGCATTACAGTAGTCCAGACGGGAGTGGATCAGGGTAACAGTGAGGGTTTTTGTTGTTTCCATGGTGAGAAAAGGGCGGATTCTAGAGATGTTCTTTAGGTGTAAGCGGCACGAGCGGGCAAGAGATTGCATATGGGATGTTAATGAGAGATCGGAGTCAAACATAACACCCAGACAGCGCGCCTGCTGCCGGGGTGTTATTATGGTGCCACCCACAGATAGGGAAATGTCAGATTTAGGGAGGTTAGTAGATGGCGGTAGCAGAAGAAGTTCAGTTTTGGAGAGATTGAGTGGACATGATGTTGGAGACTGCAGACAGACAGTCAGTGGCGTTCTGTAGTTATTTATTAACTATTTTGTGGGACATATCTCTGTGATTTAAGGGAATAAAAATTCAAATTTTAAAAAGTGCTAAATTTAAAAAAATTGCCAGATTTTCGATTTTATTTCACAAATAAATAAATGTATAATTTTTTTAACACCATCATGAAGTACAATATGTCACAAAAAACAGTTATTACCACATATGGTGATTAGGGTTGAGCGAAACGGGTCGTTCATTTTCAAAAGTCGCCGACTTTTGGCAAAGTCGGGTTTCATGAAACCCGATCCGACCCCTGTGCGGGGTCGGCCATGCGGTACGCGACTTTCGCGCCAAAGTCGCGTTTCAATGACGCGAAAAGCGCCATTTCTCAGCCAATGAAGGTAAACGCAGAGTGTGGGCAGCGTGATGACATAGGTCCTGGTCCCCACCATCTTAGAGAAGGGCATTGCAGTGATTGGCTTGCTGTCTGTGGCGTCACAGGGGCTATAAAGGGGCGTTCCCGCCGACCGCCATGTTACTGCTGCTGATCTGAGCTTAGGGAGAGGTTGCTGCCGCTTCGTCAGAAGCAGGGATAGCGTTAGGCAGGGTCCATTAACCACCAAACCGCTTGTGCTGTAGCGATTTCCACTGCCAAACACCACCTTCGGTGTGCAGGGACAGTGGAAGCTACATTTTTTTTTTTCCCCTCAGCGCTGTAGCTCATTGGGCTGCCCTAGAAGGCTCCCTGATAGCTGCATTGCTGTGTGTACGCCGCTGTGCAAACCAACTGCTTTTTTCAAAGCACAAATCCTCTTGTTCCTTCCTTTCTGCACAGCTATCTTTTTTGTTTGTCCACACTTTTTATTTAATTTGTGCATCAGTCCACTCCTTATTGCTGCCTGCCATACCTGGCTGAGATTACTGCAGGGAGATAGTAATTGTTGGACACTCCCTGTTTTTTTTTTTTTTTTGTGGGAGATTAAGATTGACATTTCTGCTAGAGTGCCATCCCTGTGTGTGCCATCTCTCACTCAGTGGGCCATAGAAAGCCTATTTATTTTTTTGCTTGATTTGGGTTATAAAATCTACCTGAAAAAATCACTACATCAATCAGTGGGAGAAAAATATTGGCCTCAGGGCTTGTGTGCCTCTTGACTCCTGTGTGTGCCATCTCTCAGTCAGTGGGCCATAGAAAGCATATTTATTTTTTTGCTTGATTTGGGTTCTAAAATCTACCTGAAAAAATCACTACATCAATCAGTGGGAGAAAAATATTGGCCTCAGGGCTTGTGTGCCACTCTTGACTCCTGTGTGTGCCATCTCTCAGTCAGTGGGCCATAGAAAGCCTATTTATTTTTTTGCTTGATTTGGGTTCTAAAATCTACCTGAAAAAATCACTACATCAATCAGTGGGAGAAAAATATTGGCCTCAGGGCTTGTGTGCCACTCCTGACTCCTGTGTGCATCATCACTCATTCAGTGGGCCATAGAAAGCCTACTTTTTTTTTTTGCTTTATTTGGGTTCTAAATTCTACCTGAAAAAATCAATAAATCAATCAGTGGGAGATTAATATTGGCCTTTGGGCTTGTGTGCCAGTCCTAAGCGTGCCATCTCTCTCTCTCAGATAGTGGGCCATAGAAAGCCTATTTATTATTTTTTTTATTGGGTTTATAAATTTTCCCTGGAACAAAAAAAAAAAAGTGGGAGATTAATATTGGCCTCTGGGCTTGTGTGCCAGTCCTGAGCGTGCCATCTCTCTCACAAATAGTGGGCCATAGAAAGCCTATTTATTTATTTTTTTTTAGTTTTATAAATTCTCCCTGAAAAAAAAAAGGGAGATTAATATTGGCCTTTGGGCTTGTGTGCCAGTCCTAAGCGTGCCATCTCTCTCTCTCAGATAGTGGGCCATAGAAAGCCTATTTATTATTTTTTTTATTGGGTTTATAAATTTTCCCTGGAACGAAAAAAAAAAGTGGGAGATTAATATTGGCCTCTGGGCTTGTGTGCCAGTCCTGAGCGTGCCATCTCTCTCACAAATAGTGGGCCATAGAAAGCCTATTTATTTTTTTTTTTTTTGGTTTTATAAATTCTCCCTGAAAAAAAAAAGGGAGATTAATATTGGCCTTTGGGCTTGTGTGCCAGTCCTAAGCGTGCCATCTCTCTCTCTCAGATAGTGGGCCATAGAAAGCCTATTTATTATTTTTTTTATTGGGTTTATAAATTTTTCCTGGAACAAAAAAAAAAAGTGGGAGATTAATATTGGCCTCTGGGCTTGTGTGCCAGTCCTGAGCGTGCCATCTCTCTCACAAATAGTGGGCCATAGAAAGCCTATTTATTTATTTTTTTTTGGTTTTATAAATTCTCCCTGAAAAAAAAAAGGGAGATTAATATTGGCCTTTGGGCTTGTGTGCCAGTCCTAAGCGTGCCATCTCTCTCTCTCAGATAGTGGGCCATAGAAAGCCTATTTATTATTTTTTTTATTGGGTTTATAAATTTTCCCTGAAAAAAAAAAAAATGGGAGATTAATATTGGCCTCTGGGCTTGTGTGCCAGTCCTGAGCGTGCCATCTCTCTCACAAATAGTGGGCCATAGAAAGCCTATTTATGTTTTTGGTTGATTTGGGTTCTAAATTCTACCTGAAAAAATCAATAAATCAATCAGTGGGAGATAAATATTGGCCTCTGGGCTTGTGTGCCACTCCTGACTCCTGTGTGCGTCATCTCTCACTCAGTGGGCCATAGAAAGCCTATTTTTTGTTTTATTTGTTTTATAAATTCTCCCTGAAAAAATCATTTTTATTTTATTTGGTTTCTAAATTCTTCCTGAAAAAATCATTTTATTTTTAATTATTTTTTTTTTCTAAAGTCTCCCTGGAAAAAAAAAAAAATCAAATCAGTGGGAGATTAATATTGCCCTTTCTGCTTGTGTGCCAGTCTTGACTCCTGGGTGTGCCATCTCTCTCTCTCTCTCCAATTGTGGGCCATAGAAAGCCTATTATTTTTTTAGCTTGATTTGGGTTCCAAAATCTAGCTGAAATAATCACTACATCAATCAGTGGGAGATAAATATTGGCCTCTGGGCTTGTGTGCCACTCCTAAATCCTGTGTGCGTCATCTCTCACTCAGTGGGCCATAGAAAGCCTTTTTTTGTTTTATTTGTTTTCTAAATTCTCCCTGAAAAAATCATTTTATTTTATTTGGTTTCTAAATTCTTCCTGAAAAAATCATTTTATTCTATTTTTTTTTTTCCTAAAGTCTCCCTGAAAAAAAAAAAAAAATCAAATCAGTGGGAGATTAATATTTACATTTGTGCTTCAGTGACAGTCCTGCGTGTGTGGCATCTCTCTCATTTGTTGCCACCCACAACAGAGTGTGTAACATTGTGCCTGATTTTCGTTGTGGTCTCACTCACCTGTAAAGGGGTAGCTAAATCATACTGAAGTTATAGCTCACCGTGTAAGTTGTGTGACAGCAACAAATACCGTTAGTTTGGTTACGTTTTTAAAACAATGAGGAAGTCTGGTGGAAGAGGTCGTGGCCGGGGGCGTTCATTGTCAGCTGGTAATGAGGGTAGTGGTGGAGCATCAGCTGGTCGTGGGAAAAAAAATATTGCACCTAAGTCTGGAGCTGTGGAGCCAGGTTCGTCGTCTGGCTACACAAGGCCTCGAACGCTCCCTTTTCTGGGAGTAGGAAAACCGCTTTTAAAGCCGGAGCAGCAAGAGCAAGTTTTGGCTTATCTTGCTGACTCAGCCTCTAGCTCTTTTGCCTCCTCTCGTGAAACTGGTAAATATCAAAGCAGCGCGTCGTTAGTGGATGTTCACGGTCAGGGACAAGTCGCTTCCTTGTCCTCTTCAGCAAAAACAACAACAGAGAAGAATGCAGCAGGCGACACAACGGGTTACTCCATGGAGCTCTTTACACATACCGTCCCTGGCTTAGAAAGTGAAGCAGTTAACAGTCCATGCCCATTACAAGTTGAATCTGACATGGAGTGCACTGATGCACAGCCACAGCCAGACTACTATGCTGGTCCTTTGACTCAGACCACAACATTGCCCTCGCAGGGTAATGATCAAGAATCAGACCCTGATGAGACTATGTTGCCCCATCACGAACGCTATACCACCGACCGACATGGTGACACAGACGAAGTTGCACACGAGCTACAAGAAGAGGTAATAGATGACCCAGTTCTTGACCCCGATTGGCAGCCATTGGGGGAACAGGGTGCAGGCGGCAGCAGTTCTGAAGCGGAGGAGGAGGGGCCGCAGCAGGCATCAACATCGCAACAGGTTCCATCTGCCGGGCCTGTATCTTGCCCAAAACGCGTGGCAAAGCCAAAACCTGTTGGAGGACAGCGTGGCCATCCGGTTAAAGCTCAGTCTGCAATGCCTGAAAAGGTATCCGATGCTAGAAAGAGTGCAGTCTGGCATTTTTTTTAAACAACATCCAATTGATCAGCGCAAAGTCATCTGTCAAAAATGTTCAACTACCTTAAGCAGAGGACAGAATCTGAAAAGTCTCAATACATTTGCATGCATAGACATTTAACCACCATGCATTTGCAAGCCTGGACTAACTACCAAACGTCCCTTAAGGTTGTAGCACCCTCGGCCAATGAAGCTAGTCAGCAACGCAACATCCCTTCCGGCAGTGTAGGGCCACCATTTTCCGCACCACCTGCAGTATCTGTGCAGGTTTCTTTGCCAGGCCAAAGCAGTCAGGGTCAGGGAATCACCAGTTTCGTAGTAGGAAACAATGCATCTAGGGCACCGGCGGCAACAATACCATCTCCCACCGTCTCTCAGTCTGCCATGTCCACCGGCACCCCCGCTAGTTCCACGATCTCCAGCTCTCCAGTCCAGCTCACCCTACATGAGACTATGGTTAGAAAAAGGAAGTACTTAGCCTCGCATCCGCGTACACAGGGTTTGAACGCCCACATAGCTAGACTAATCTCGTTAGAGATGATGCCCTACCGGTTAGTTGAAAGCGAAGCTTTCAAAGTCCTGATGGACTACGCTGTACCACGCTACGAGCTACCCAGTCGACACTTTTTTTCCAGAAAAGCCATCCCAGCCCTCCACCAGCATGTTAAAGAGCGCATCGTCCATGCACTCAGGCAATCTGTGAGCACAAAGGTGCACCTGACAACAGATGCATGGACCAGTAGGCATGGCCAGGGACGTTACGTGTCCATCACGGCACACTGGGTGAATGTTGTGGATGCAGGGTCCACAAGGGACAGCAAGTTTGGGACAGTTCTGCCTAGCCCACGGTCTAGGAAACAGTTGGCTGTAGCCGTTCGCACCCCCTCCTCCTCCTCTTCGTCCTCCTGCAGAAGCGAGAGCTTGTCCACAGACCGCAGTCGCACAACCACTCCATCCGCAGCTGCCACTGTTGCACACCAGGTCTCCCATTATGGGGCAGCTACTGGCAAACGTCAGCAGGCTGTATTGGCTATGAAGTGTTTGGGCGACAACAGACACACCGCGGAAGTTCTGTCCGAGTTCTTGCAGAAAGAAACGCAGTCGTGGCTGGGCACTGTAGATCTTGAGGCAGGCAAGGTAGTGAGTGATAACGGAAGGAATTTCATGGCTGCCATCTCCCTTTCCCAACTGAAACACATTCCTTGCCTGGCTCACACCTTAAACCTGGTGGTGCAGTGCTTCCTGAAAAGTTATCCGGGGTTATCCGACCTGCTCCTCAAAGTGCGTGGACTTTGCTCACATATCCGCCGTTCGCCCGTACACTCCAGCCGTATGCAGACCTATCAGCGTTCTTTGAACCTTCCCCAGCATCGCCTAATCATAGACGTTGCAACAAGGTGGAACTCAACACTGCACATGCTTCAGAGACTGTGCGAACAGAGGCGGGCTGTTATGTTTTTGTGGGAGGATACACATACACGGGCAGGCAGTAGGATGGCAGACATGGAGTTGTCAGGTGTGCAGTGGTCGAAGATTCAAGACATGTGTCAAGTCCTTCAGTGTTTTTAGGAATGCACACGGCTGGTTAGTGCAGACAACGCCATAATAAGCATGAGCATCCCCCTAATGTGTCTGCTGATGCAAAGTTTGACGCACATAAAGGATCAGGCGTCTGCAGCTGAGGAAGAGGAAAGCCTTGATGACAGTCAGCCATTGTCTGGCCAGGGCAGTGTACAGGACGAGTTAGTGGGCAAAGAGGAGGAGGAGGACGAGGAGGATGATGGGGATGATTATATTTTTAATGAGGAAGCTTTTCCGGGGCCACTGGAAATTGGTGGCGCGGCAAGGCCGGGTTCTGGTTTTTGGAGGGACACAAGTGACGTGGATTCGCCTGAAACTGCCCCTCAACCAAGCACAACCGCAGATTTGAGAACTGGAACTTTGGCCCACATGGCGGATTATGCCTTACGTATCCTCAAAAGGGACACACGCATAACTAAAATGATGAACGATGACGATTACTGGTTGGCCTGCCTCCTTGATCCTCGCTATAAAGGCAAATTGCAAAATATAATGCCACATGAGAACTTGGAACTAATATTAGCAACCAAACAATCAACTCTTGTTGACCGTTTGCTTCTGGCATTCCCTGCACACAGCGCCCGTGATCGTTCTCACACGAGCTGCAGGGGCCAGCAGACCAGAGGAGTTAGAGGGGCAGAAATCAGAAGTGGCGTTGGCCAGAGGGGTTTTCTGACCAAATTGTGGAGTGATTTTGCTATGACCGCAGACAGGACAGGTACTGCAGCATCAATTCAAAGTGACAGGAGACAACATTTGTCCAGTATGGTTACAAACTATTTTTCATCCCTTATCGATGTTCTCCCTCAACCGTCATTCCCATTTGATTACTGGGCATCAAAATTAGACACCTGGCCAGAATTGGCAGAATATGCATTGCAGGAACTTGCTTGCCCGGCAGCTAGTGTCCTATCAGAAAGAGTATTCAGTGCTGCAGGTTCAATACTAACAGAAAAAAGGACTCGTCTGGCTACCCAAAATGTAGATTATCTAACCTTCATTAAAATGAACCACAACTGGATTTCGAAATCTTTTGCCCCACCTTGCCCGGCTGACACCTAGCTTTCCTATGAAAAGGTCTTGCCTGTGGACTATTCTGAATGCCTTTTCCAATCTCGTAATTTTCTGCACCTGATTGTCCAGCATACGACATGTTTACACCTCACTAAATGGCCAAACTCCCCACACGGGGCCGTGGTATCGACACTTGGCGACAGCACCCGTGAGAGTGCTGTTTGTCTGAAGAGGTGGGTGTGCCCGCTTTTGGTCGACGGCACTGCCACTGGGTCCCTCCTAGTACAATAAAGTGTCTCTGGCGGTGGTGGTGCGCACCCAACGTCAGACACACCGTTGTAATATGAGGGGCCCTGGGCCTGTACCGCCGGCCACAAGACAGTTCCCCCCCAGCTCAAACAGTGCTCTACCACTTGCAAAATTATCTCACAGCTCCACCAATGTTTAGTCTATGCGCTGACATCCTTCAATGCCTGCCACTGACAATACCATTGTATTGACATTTTTGTTATGTTAGGCCTTCGAAGCCTGTCTGCGGTCACTCCTTCCACTATGCCTCCACTGACCACACCACTGCTGCCCGTGTACCCCTGGAACAAATTTAAAATTGCCTACAGCCAGCCCAATTTTTTTATTTTAGGCCTTCGATGCCTGTCTGCGGTCCGTTCTTTCTACTACTACTACACTGACCAGGCCACTGCTGCCCGTGTACCCCTGGAACCAATTTAAAATTGCCTACAGCCATGTGTTATTATTTTAGGCCTTCGATGCCTGTCTGCGGTCACTCCTTCCACTAGGCCTCCACTGACCACACCACTGCTGCCCGTGTACCCCTGGAACCAATTTAAAATTGCCTACAGCCAGCCCAATTTTTTTATTTTAGGCCTTCGATGCCTGTCTGCGGTCACTCCTTCCACTAGGCCTCCACTGACCTCACCACTGCTGCCCGTGTACCCCTGGAACCAATTTAAAATTGCCTACAGCCATGTGTTATTATTTTAGGCCTTCGATGCCTGTCTGCGGTCACTCCTTACAATATGCCTCCACTGACCACACCACTGCTGCCCGTGTACCCCTGGAACCAATTTAAAATTGCCTACAGCCAGCCCAATTTTTTTATTTTAGGCCTTCGATGCCTGTCTGCGGTCCGTTCTTTCTACTACTACTACACTGACCAGGCCACTGCTGCCCGTGTACCCCTGGAACCTATTTAAAATTGCCTACAGCCATGTGTTATTATTTTAGGCCTTCGATGCCTGTCTGCGGTCACTCCTTCCACTAGGGCTCCACTGACCACACCACTGCTGCCCGTGTACCCCTGGAACCAATTTAAAATTGCCTACAGCCAGCCCAATTTTTTTATTTCAGGCCTTCGATGCCTGTCTGCGGTCACTCCTTCCACTAGGCCTCCACTGACCACACCACTGCTGCCCGTGTACCCCTGGAACCAATTTAAAATTGCCTACAGCCATGTGTTATTATTTTAGGCCTTCGATGCCTGTCTGCGGTCACTCCTTACAATATGCCTCCACTGACCACACCACTGCTGCCCGTGTACCCCTGGAACCAATTTAAAATTGCCTACAGCCAGCCCAATTTTTTTATTTTAGGCCTTCGATGCCTGTCTGCGGTCCGTTCTTTCTACTACTACTACACTGACCAGGCCACTGCTGCCCGTGTACCCCTGGAACCAATTTTAAATTGCCTACAGCCATGTGTTATTATTTTAGGCCTTCGATGCCTGTCTGCGGTCACTCCTTCCACTAGGCCTCCAATGACCACACCACTGCTGCCCGTGTACCCCTAGAACCTATTTATAATTTCATAGAGCATCCTTTTTTTAATAGTAGGCGTACAAAGTCTGTCTGCGGTTCACTATTGAAATTGTCCTCCACTGCCCAGAGCACTGCAGCTTGTGTACCCCTGTAACTTTTTTCTGCTGCAGTGAGCCACATTTTTGGTTTGAGTCCTACTACCTGTGTCTGTCTGCGCCACTCAATTCAGCTGTGTTCCTTTGAAAAAAGCTGAGCGTCAATAGTCTTGTTTTCAGCCTCTAGGAATTTTAAAACTGCATTGGGTGTACAACTTTGGTAGGACCTACTAACGGTGTCTGCCTCCCCAAGGTGTTCCCCAGGTTTCCTCTCCATTGCTTCAATCTTCATGCTCTCGTTTAGTAGTTGTTGGAAACTACGCTGCATTAGGCCTACAAATTGGGTATGGGGTGTAGAGAGATGGTGTGTTCCACTCCAAGGTGTTCTCCAGGTTGCCTTTCCTGAGCTTCAATCTTCATGCTCTCGTTTAGTAGTTGTTGGAAACTACGCTGCATTAGGCCTACAAATTGGGTATGGGGTGTAGAGAGATGGTGTGTTCCACTCCAAGGTGTTCTCCAGGTTGCCTTTCCTGAGCTTCAATCTTCATGCTCTCGTTTAGTAGTTGTTGGAAACTACGCTGCATTAGGCCTACAAATTGGGTATGGGGTGTAGAGAGATGGTGTGTTCCACTCCAAGGTGTTCTCCAGGTTGCCTTTCCTGAGCTTCAATCTTCATGCTCTCGTTTAGTAGTTGTTGGAAACTACGCTGCATTAGGCCTACAAATTGGGTATGGGGTGTAGAGAGATGGTGTGTTCCACTCCAAGGTGTTCTCCAGGTTGCCTTTCCTGAGCTTCAATCTTCATGCTCTCATTTAGTAGTTGTTGGAAACTACGCTGCATTAGGCCTACAAATTGGGTATGGGGTGTAGAGAGATGGTGTGTTCCACTCCAAGGTGTTCCCCAGGTTTCGTCCACATTGCTTCGGTCTTCCGACTCTCGTTTAGTAGTTGTAGAAAACTACACTGCATTAGGCCTACAAATTGGGTATGGGGTGTAGAGAGACGGTGTGTTACACTCCAAGGTGTTCCCCAGGTTTCGTCCACATTGCTTCGATCTTCCGACTCTCGTTTAGTAGTTGTTGAAAACTACACTGCATTAGGCCTACAAATTGGGTATGGGGTGTAGAGAGATGGTGTGTTCCACTCCAAGGTGTTCTCCAGGTTGCCTTTCCTGAACTTCTATCTTCAGGCTCTCATTAAATTGTAGTTAAATGGAACAACTGCATTTGGCGTACTAATTGGTTTGGGGCCTACTATCGGTGTCTGCCACTCCTTGCTGTTCTCCTGGTTTCCTGTCCTGAAATTCCATTTTCAGGCTCTTGTTAAGTAGTTGTTAATGTTAGACTGCATTTGGCCTACTAGTTGGGTTGGGGCCTACTATCGGTGTCTGCCACTCCTTGCTGTTCTCCTCAACTGAACAAAGCTGGGCCGCCTGTTTACTACGGTTGCCAATTTTGAACTGCATGTCGACTACTTACTGATTTGGGCCTACTCTCTGTGTCAGCCTCTCATTCCAGTTGTCCTCCACTGCAATGCCCCCTGGTTAATCCTGTGTTACCAATTTTGAACTGCATTTAGCCCACTTTATTCTTTGAGCCTATATCTGTGTTTCCTCCTCATCCTGCCCATTGCCCAGCCAGTGATAGATGAGTCTGCTGGTACATTGACCCATAACGCAAAATTCCCTGTGCACGCTACACAGCAAGATTGTGACCCTGCTGAAAGTCAGGTTCCTCTTCCCGCATACCATACCACCTTACACGGGGACAAAGAGGAAGGTGCAGATGAAAGTGCAGGTTCCTTCATCAGGTGGGGGGAGGAATACTAGTTGGCGACATCACTGGCACAGGGCCTCTCATAGTACGCAAAAGTGTTGCTGCCGGTGGGAGGCGCCCCCGCCGTGCAAACACACCGCTGTACTTTGAGGGGCCCTGTGCCAGTGCCAATGCCAACGAGTGGGCCCCCCCTGCTTGCTCAGGATCACAGCACTTGCAAAGTTGAAATACTTACCTCTCCCTGCTCCACTGCCGTGACGTGGTCCAGATTTACTGGGCCCACTAATTACTTGAACCAGCCCTACCCCCCACAACTTTAGCCCAATGACCCCCAATTTCAAATGCCTTCCAATTATTATAAGGTAAATTACGATTGACAAGCTTCTTTAACAAGAATGGATGTTTTTGCCATTAAAATGGGCAGTGTAGGTGTTTTCCTGGCCTCCACTCACTGCCGACTATGCTCCCCCATTGACTTGCATTGGGTTTCGTGTTTCGGGCGATACCCGACTTTTCGCGATAATCGGCCGATTCCACTCGACTCGACTTCTAAGATAGTCGGGTTTCGCGAAACACGGCTCGACTCTAAAAAGGTCAAGGTCGCTCAACCCTAATGGTGATACTGGTCAGAATTCTAAAATTTGGCCTGGTGATGAGGGTGAAAACAGGTTTGTGGGTGAAGGGGATAAAGCTATCGATATGGAGTAGGCAATAAAAAACTAAAATTTAAAAACTTCAGCTTCTACAAACCAAACAATCCACCTTGGAAATATCACTTAAAAACAAAGTTATTAATATCAAAGAGGCTGTCCACTACATTCTATGCTATCGCTGACCACTCACTCGGCATCACATGACCCCGGCTGGAGCCTCTGCTGATGTCACATCAAGTTCTGGATCTCCTGTATTCCCCCGGGCATGAACCAGTTGCGCACACCCCTTTGGATTGACCGGGTTATGGGCAGTGTTTCACCGCACATCACAGGCCAGAATGCAGCAGATCCAAAACTTGATGTGACATCAGCAGATGTCAGCAGAGGCTGCAGCCAGGGTTACGTGATGCTGAGTGAGCAGTCAGCGATAGCGGCGATGGGGACATTATGGGTGTCAGGTCTGAGTATTCCTACATGAACAGTATCTTGGAAAGTGGATTGGTCATCGTTGGCCAGTTGAATGACCACCAAGGTCTCTCGATGTTTCACATGACCATATTCGCATTGGAAAAAATAAAGTTGGATCCATAATGGCCAACTTCAAAATGGCCGCCATGGTCACCACCCATCTTAAAAACTTTCCCATATACTGATGTGCCACAAACAGGAAGTTGATATCACCAACCATTCCCATTTTATTTAGGTGTATCCATATAAATGGCCCACCTTGTATATATTGAGGGCAACTGGAGTACTTTTGATTTGTGAAAAATGTATTCTTATATCTTGGAAACAATTTGCCGAAGCTGACAAATACAAGTTTCAAAAGATTCCATCATTTCCAACCATCAAATTTCAAATACTTCATAAAAGCCATTAACAATTCTACACTTAGTTGATAATAAGTTGGCAATTTTTCATCTTCATTCTAAATATTACCTCCAAAATTTATATAGAAACCTAATATCTTGAGTGATAGGGCTAGCAGAACACTACAGATAGGTAGCTACAAGGTGCGTTCGCAGCCCGGGATCCACCGTGCAGAGATATCTGCTGCAAAGTAATGGCGGATAAACTCAAAGCTCACACGTGGGTTAAGATTCACCCCGTGTGAACTGGAAGCAATCTCTATTGCCTCACAGAGTCGCTCTGTACACAAAACTATTACCCTAACTAGGGTTGTGCTTGCTCTGGAACTATGTGCTAACTGCACACATGAAGGAACCAGATGCTAAGCCAAGGCAAAATGCCCCCACTGACGCTAGCTGCCTGCCTGAGTGTACAGTCCCAAAGCTACAGCCTCACACCACATAAGTATACAGTGGTATAGTATCCACTGGCATAAGCCAAACACATTTGATAAAAGAGCATGGCCATGCGGCCATGCCAACCTTTTATAGTTGCAGCTCTTCAGGACCTTCCTTGTGGACCAACAGGAGCTGCTACAGGGCCAGAGTGTGTGACCCCCGACCTCCAATGAGAGGTCCTCCCGTGGGCATGCTCAGTGCGTGAAAAGCAGGACTTTCCCAGAAAAGCCTGCTCACTGCTGACCAGTGCTGGCTACAAAGGCAGAGCTTGGAAAGGCAGCAGTAACCAGTCGCACAGTATCAGGCTGAGCCAGACGGTGGGACCGACATCTCCACTGAGCAGATTCCACTGCGGCTGGAGGAGAATGGGAGACTACAGCAGACAAGGTTCAAGATTCCCCCTGTGCAGCAGCAGAAACTCTACACCTATAATTGAGTTATCCTGTTCTAGCAAGTAGTTGAAGTGAACCTTTTAGATTCAGTATGTTGCTCTCTCCCACAGCAGCAAGGCATGACAGAAATAATGGGGCCAATTCATCATTTCACACTCATGCTATGTCATTCTTGGTGGGATAGAAGAGGCAGAAAATATATTAAGAGGCACATGCCCCTTATTGAATTGGGTGCTTCTGAGTGGAGTGTGCCTTTCTGCACCGTGCCAGAAATGCTACCCTGAAGCAGCATTTCTGGCGTATGACACATTGGCACTTTTTATGAATAGGACAGGCGGGCATGACAATGCCTTGTCTTACCTAGCTCCTGCCCATCTCCGCTAATTTAGGAGGAGCTGATCCAAAGTGGCATGAATATGCCAAAAGTTGCAAAACTTTTGCGCAACTAGCGACTTTTCAAAACTTTAAAAGTGATGTAAAAGTTTTGATGATTTTGCTCCAATGTGTTACACTTTGTGGGTTATTTATGATTATTGTGTGATTAGGTTAAACTGCCGATTTAATACTAGCAGTGCACCGCCAGCTCTGTGAAGCAGAGAACCATTAAAATGAATGTAAACAGATATATTTGTGACACCAGCGTATGTGACATGAATTTTAGATGACTGTTGCACCTGTGGCATTTGTCCACCATAAGTAGTGCGCGTGCAGTGTGTGTTCAGTTTGTGAGTTGTGCATGTGCAGAATCTTTTCATTGAAAGTGGTGCATGTGTGTTATGTGTTCAGCATAAGTAATTTGTGTGGCATGGGTACCGAGTGTAAGCGGCACGCGTCAGCGTGTGTACAGTGAGTGTTAGCACGCGTGGCATGGGTTAACTATGTGAGTCTGAATCCAGCATGAATTGTGCGTGTGTAGCACTCGTCATGAGTGTGAAGAGCACATGATTTCAATGTATTCAGTACAGTAAATTAACCAAAACAAAGGATAACAATGGACATCTCTCTATTTCAAAGAATTTAAAATATACATGTGCATGGACCAAAACTGGGATCCAGGACACCAGCATATGGTGTGTATACAGGCAGAGAACCGGGTGTGCTGGTCATATAGGGCTCTAGTCATACTGATGAGGTTCTCTGCTTAGACATTTTATCTGGATTAAATATAGGTGAAGATTGTTATTGGATTCCATCTGCTGTGCCGTCAGTGACTGCCTCTAGGCATCATGTTACAATAGTGAATAGTCTTGTTCTGGCTTCAAGCTGCACACAGCTTACAATGCCCATCCATAGAAGACGTGATTAACTGGAAGATCCAGCCAATCTGCCTGGGCTTAGCACTGGTAAAACACCTGGGAATAATTACATCACATTACAGCAAATTAACAGGCGCCGTATTACTAAAGTGCATTGATCAACTATGGGTAACACCTCCCCGAGTTACAGTACATCTACCTGTAGTATTTTTCCCTCATTACTCTTTTTATTTTGTAAATTCTTTCTTAAAGATTGTTGGAATGAATGACAACATAATCGTACACAAAAAGAGAAAAAGCAAGTGTGTACATTGAGTATATATCACCATTCGTTTTATACAGCTCTGGCAACAATTAAGAGACCACTGCAAAATGTCCAGTTTGTCTGATTTTTCTCTTTATACGTATACTAGTTGGCCCATGTGAAATTTTCGCACATTGGTTGTCGGGGTGCAGGTAATTTCAGGAAAATCAAGCTGGTCACATGTAAGTGAATTTAATGAGACAATGAACACAGAGAGATATGTGTCTCATTGATATATACAGTACAGACCAAAAGTTTGGACACACCTTCTCATTTAAACATTTTTCTGTATTTTCATGACTATGAAAATTGTACATTCACACGGAAGACATCAAAACTATGAATTAACACATGTGGAATTATATACTTAACAAAAAAGTGTGAAACAACTGAAATTATGTCTTATATTCTAGGTTCTTCAAAGTAGCCACTTTTTGCTTTGATGACTGCTTTGCACACTCTTGGCATTCTCTTAATGTGCTTCAAGAGGTAGTCACTGGGAATGGTCTTCCAACAATCTTGAAGGAGTTCCCAGACATGCTTAGCACTTGTTGGCCCTTTTGCCTTCACTCTGCAGTCCAGCTCACCCCAAACCATCTCGATTGGGTTCAGGTCTGGTGACTGTGGAGGCCAGGTCATCTGGCATAGCACCCCATCACTCTCCTTCTTGGTCAAATAGCCCTGGAGGTGTGTTTGGGGTCATTGTCCTGTTGAAAAATAAATGATGGTCCAACTAAACGCAAACCGGATGGAATAGCATGCCACTGCAAGATACTGTGGTAGACATGCTGGTTCAGTATGCCTTCAATTTTGAATAAATCCCCAACAGTGCAAGCAGCAAAGCACCCCCACACCATCACACCTCCTCCTCCATGCTTCACGGTGGGAACCAGGCATGTAGAGTCCATCCGTTGACCTTTTCTGCATCGCACAAAGACACGATGGTTGGAACCAAAGATCTCAAAGATGGACTCATCAGACCAAAACACAGATTTCCACTGGTCTAATGTTCATTCCTTGTGTTCTTTAGCCCAAACAAGTCTCTTCTGCTTGTTGCCTGTCCTTAGCAGTGGTTTCCTAGCAGCTATTTTACCATGAAGGCCTGCTGCACAAAGTCTCCTCTTAACAGTTGTGTAGAGATGTGTCTGCTGCTAGAACTCTGTGTGGCATTGACTACGTCTCTAATCTGAGCTGCTGTTAACCTGCTATTTCTGAGGCTGGTGACTCAGATAAACTTATCCTCAGAATCAGAGGTGACTCTTGGTCTTCTTTTCCTGGGGCGGTCGTCATGTGAGCGAGTTTCTTTGTAGCACTTGATGGTTTTTGCCACTGCACTTGGGGACACTTTCAAAGTTTTCCCAATTTTTTGGACTGACTGACCTTAATTTCTTAAAGTAATGATGGCCACTAGTTTTTCCTTACATAGCTGCTTTTTTCTTGCCATAATACAAATTCTAACAGTCTATTCAGTAGGACTATCAGCTGTGTATCCACCAGACTTCTGCACAACACAACTGATGGTCCCAACCCCATTTATAAGGCAAGAAATTCCATTGTTAAACCTGACAGGGCACACCTGTGAATTGAAAACCATTCCCGGTGACTACCTCTTGAAGCTTTTCAAGAGAATGCCAAGAGTGTGCAAAGCAGTCATCAAAGCAAAAGGTGGCTACTTTGAAGAACCTAGAATATAAGACATAATTTCAGTTGTTTTACACTTTTTTGTTAAGTAGATAATTCCACATATGTTATTTCATAGTTTTGATGCCTTCAGTGTGAATGTACAATTTTTACAGTCATGAAAATACAGAAAAATCTTTAAATGAGAAGGTGTGTCCAAACTTTAGGTCTGTACTGTATATATATATATATATAGTACAGACCAAATGTTTGGACACACCTTCTCATTGAAAGATTTTTCTGTATATTCATGACTATGAAAATTGTACATTCACACTGAAGGCATCAAAACTATGAATTAACACATGTGGAATTATTTACTTAACAAAAAAGTGTGAAACAACTGAAATTATGTCTTATATTCTAGGTTCTTCAAAGTAGCCACCTTTTGCTTTGATGACTGCTTTGCACACTCTTGGCATTCTTTTGATGAGCTTCAAGAGGTAGTCGCCGGAAACGGTCTTCCAACAATCTTGAAGGAGTTCCCAGACATGCTTGGCACTTGTTGGCCCTTTTGCCTTCACTCTGCAGTCCAGCTCACCCCCAACCATCTCAATTGGGTTCAGGTCTGGTGACTGTGGAGGCCAGGTCATCTGGCGTAGCACCCCATCACTCTCCTTCTTGGTCAAATAGCCCTTACACATCCTGGAGGTGTGTTTGGGGTCATTGTCCTGCTTGATGGTTTTTGCCACTGCACTTGAGGACACTTTCAAAGTTTGCCCAATTTTTTGGGCTGACTGAACTTCATCTCTTAAAGTAATGATGGCCACTCGTTTTCTTTACTTAGCTGCTTTTTTCTTTCCATAATACAAATTCTAACAGTCTATTCAGTAGGACTATCAGCTGTGTATCCACCAGACTTCTGCTCAACACAACTGATGGTCCCAACCCCATTTATAAGGCAAGAAATCCCACTTATTAAACCTGACAGGGCACACCTGTGAAGTGAAAACCATTTCCGGTGACTACCTCTTGAAGCTCATCAATAGAATGCCAAGAATGTGCAAAGCAGTCATCAAAGCAAAAGGTGGCTACTTTGAAGAACCTAGAATATAAGACATATTTTCAGTTGTTTCACACTTTTTTGTTAAGTATATAATTTCACATGTGTTAATTCATAGTTTTGATGCCTTCAGTGTGAATGTACAATTTTCATAGTCATAAAAATAAAGAAAAATCTTTAAATGAGATGTGTCCAAATTTTTGGTTTGTACTGCATATATATACATATATATATATATATATATATATATATAAAACCGCAACAGAAAAAAATGCGAGCGGCACAGTCCCACATCCACTGATGCCCCGAGACCGTCACACACAGGGTCTGCCACTAGACGAAACTAATCCACATGCCGCTGACCCTGAATTTCGGGTGCTCCTTCAGGAAAAGAAAGACTTCAATCCATATATCCTCGTTAGAAAAAAGCTGAGGGCACTCACCAGTCTTCAAAGTCACTTCTTTATTAATCACAATTCCAGATAAAATTAATGGCCGGGGGAGAGGGAGCCGAAGCTCGTGTGAGCAGGGGAGGACGACGGCCGTTTCGCGCTGTGCCTGCGCTTCTACGGGTCGATTTGTGCTCAGGACAAGCAGCGGATATAGTGTACCGGCCATGACACACCCACCACTAAATCCCTCCCACAAACCAAAGATACATACATAAAAAGCACAATTAAAAACAAAGTTAAGCATTAGCAATGGCTACATGAACGAACTCTTGATTACCTTCCGCAGACTGTCACAAAAAATCATATTAGAGTCACAAAATCAAAATCAACTATCAAAATGAACGCTCAAAAAGCCGGGACAGCATCACCTAACATTCTACTCTTACGCCACCTACAGGAATATAGACATATCGACTCTGTCATTGAAGCCAAGCGGACCCATAGCATTATTGCGCATGATCTACCTGGCTTCACATCTCAGGAGCAGATTATTCAGATCGCCTCCCTGCGGGGGCAAGCCAACTTTTTCAATTCCAGCGAAGGTAAGACACTCTATATTACCATCATGTTTCTCCCTCATATGTGAGACTAACCGCGGGACCCTCTTTCCTGACGCTACGGATCTGCAGTGTTCCCGAAAACGGACATACATAGGCCGAATAGTCTTCCCTATATAATATAGCCTGCAAGGGCAAAACACTATGTATGCTACATGATCCATCCTACAGGTAATGAAATCCTTAACCGTGTGTACTACCGCCCCCATCCGAAGTGTTCGGTCTGTCAGGTGCTGTTTACAACACGGGCAATGCCCGCATTTAAAATTGCCTTTGGGGATCGCTGTATCCAACCAGCTCGTGTTCAACTTGGTTATTCGATTTCTGACCAATCTGTCTCTTAACCTCACACTTCTCCTATTGGTTACCAAAGGGCCCCTCGCTACAACCTCAGATAGTTCCTTGTCACGTCCCAACAAATGCCAATTCTTTTTTATGGCTAACCTAATTTGCTGGTCCATATTACTATACTTGAAACAAAAAGTGAATCTTTTTCCTACTCCTTGTCTCTGCACTGGTGATTGCCTCCTACTTTCATCTTTCCGTTCATTTTTTACTCTATCCAATGTGGACGTGACCAACCTCTCTGGGTAACCTCTTTGCTTCAACCTCATCTCCATCTCTTTCGATTGCTGACAAAAACCTTCTTCAGTATTGTTCACTCTACTGACTCTCAGGAGTTGGTCATATGGTAAGGCGCGTTTTGTATGCATGGGGTGAAAACTGTTGAAATGCATCAACGTATTAGCTGCCACAGGTTTCCGAAACAGCGAAGTACAGATGTTTCCCTCTCTGATCTCTACCACAACGTCTAAAAATTCCAGCCGTTTGCCCCCGAACACTGATGTAAATACCATGTTCATATCATTAATCTGATTTAAATGTACCACAAATGCATTGAACGCCTCCTCCGTACCGTCCCAGATTATCACTATATCATCGATATATATTTGATAATACTTAATATGCTGCAGGAAAACATTGCTGCTTGAATACACATACTTCTCCTCGAAGACACCCAAAAACAAATTCGCAAAAGTACAAGCTGCCGGAGTCCCCATCGCAGTCCCCACCTCTTGCAGGTACCAGTCATCCAAAAAGGTGAACACATTGTGAGTCAAAATAAAATTTAACCTTTCACAAATAAACCCAATGAAATCCCGGCTTTTATCTGTGATACTTAGAATAGACTCAATAGTATCTACCCCTATTTTTTGGGGGATCGTGGTGTACAAACTCTCGACATCTATTGATGCCAGAGAAAAACTGTCCTGCCAATCAAACCCTCGTATACTCTTTAAAAAAGAGTTAGTGTCTTTCAAATAAGAAGGAATATCTTTCAACATGGGGCGTAACAACCAATATATGTACTGGGACAGGGGCTCAGTGAGCGACCCTATCCCAGACACAATCGGTCGTCCGGGAGGACAATCAATAGACTTGTGCACCTTCGGGATGTGATACCAGTGGGGTCTGGTGGGGAACTCTGGCAGCAACCTTTCTGCCTTCCTTTGCGACACAATTCCTAATTCAACATATTTTTTTAGGTACGATCTCAACTCATTCTTATACCTCTGTAATGGGTTACTGGGGAGCAATTTGTAAACTGCACTATCCGACAATTGTCTCTTAGCTTCGCTAATATAGTAAGACCTGGGCAACAGAACTATTTTGCCCCCTTTATCGGCAGCCCGTACTACCATGTCATCCCAAGAGCAAATCTCCTGCAAAGCCTTTCTTTCTTCTACCGTGATATTATCAGGGGCTTTATGATAAAGTAGCGCTTCCACATCCTTTATCACCTGCGCTTCAAATAAATCGATCAGATTACCGGGAGACACAACTGACATAAATCTAGAGGGAACTCCTCCCCTAAACGGGGCCACATTCACTTCATCCCCATTACTTAATATCAGGGTAAAAGAAAGTTCTACTTCCGCACTGCCACGATTAACTAACCCCAATGTGCACAACACCTGAAACCACGTATAATGGGCGTATATGGCTGATGATTTCCTTTTCATTACCAACGGGGTGCTGCATCCAACAAAAGCATACAAAGTTCATGAAGGAAAAAACAAGAAAAAGATAGGAGCGCACTTACCCAGGTAAAATAGTCACCACTTTATTAGGACTTTGTACAAAAAGCAGGGAAGGGGGTGGACAAAAATCGGACGACGGCCGTTTCGGGCAGAGCGGCACTTCAACGGGTCCTACAGCTGAATGAATACCGGGAGGATTTTGTAGACAAATCGAGCCCCAAACTCCTCCCCTCATGCAGCATATGGGTGGGAGTAACCACCAATGATAGAAACATGAACGATAGTGCAATAAAAACAACAAACACAATTAAAATCAAACTCTGTGAACTAAACTCGAAACAAAGTTAAACATTACCTACAGTGAGATTAATGATCTACAAGAAAACAGACATGTCGAGCTTTTCATTCATACCAAGCGGTCCCGCTGCGTCTGTGCGAAGAATCCATCTGGCCTCTCTGCGTAGAAGGAGGCGGTGCAAATCTCCTCCCCCCTCTGGCAGAGAAACCTGTTCTAGTCCAGCGAACCGCAACAACTGCACATTACCTGTATGGTGAGTTTTGACCATTTATGTGTGTAAATGGGTTAGTAACTGGCTTAGTGATAGAAAGCAGAGGGTGGTTATAAATGGTATAGTCTCTAACTGGGTCGCTGTGACCAGTGGGGTACCGCAGGGGTCAGTATTGGGACCTGTTCTCTTCAACATATTCATTAATGATCTGGTAGAAGGTTTACACAGTAAAATATCGATATTTGCAGATGATACAAAACTATGTAAAGCAGTTAATACAAGAGAAGATAGTATTCTGCTACAGATGGATCTGGATAAGTTGGAAACTTGGGCTGAAAGGTGGCAGATGAGGTTTAACAATGATAAATGTAAGGTTATACACATGGGAAGAAGGAATCAATATCACCATTACACACTGAACGGGAAACCACTGCGTAAATCTGACAGGGAGAAGGACTTGGGGATCCTAGTTAATGATAAACTTACCTGGAGCAGCCAGTGCCAGGCAGCAGCTGCCAAGGCAAACAGGATCATGGGGTGCATTAAAAGAGGTCTGGATACACATGATGAGAGCATTATACTGCCTCTGTACAAATCCCTAGTTAGACCGCACATGGAGTACTGTGTCCAGTTTTGGGCACCGGTGCTCAGGAAGGATATAATGGAACTAGAGAGAGTACAAAGGAGGGCAACAAAATTAATAAAGAGGATGGGAGAACTACAATACCCAGATAGATTAGCGAAATTAGGATTATTTAGTCTAGAAAAAAGACGACTGAGGGGCGATCTAATAACCATGTATAAGTATATAAGGGGACAATACAAATATCTCGCTGAGGATCTGTTTATACCAAGGAAGGTGACGGGCACAAGGGGCATTCTTTGCGTCTGGAGGAGAGAAGGTTTTTCCACCAACATAGAAGAGGATTCTTTACTGTTAGGGCAGTGAGAATCTGGAATTGCTTGCCTGAGGTGTGATGGCGAACTCAGTCGAGGGGTTCAAGAGAGGCCTGGATGTCTTCCTGGAGCAGAACAATATTGTATCATACAATTAGGTTCTGTAGAAGGACGTAGATCTGGGGATTTATTATGATGGAATATAGGCTGAACTGGATGGACAAATGTCTTTTTTCGGCCTTACTAACTATGCTACTATGTTACTATGTTACTATGACATGGTCTATTAGTCTTGGAGCCCCCTTGCCGGTCCTCACAGAGTTAAAATGCTCTCTGACCCGTACAAACAAAGGCCGGACTAGAACAGGTTTCTCGGCCGTCGTCCGATTTTTGTCCACCCCCTTCCCTGCTTTTTGTATAAAGTCCTAATAAAGTGGTGACTATTTTACCTGGGTAAGTGCGCTCCTATCTTTTTCTTGTTTATCCCCATTACTTAGGTTGCTCACTTCTTCTGTCAACCCTAATAATAAATATGCATCCAGGTGGATTTTCCTAATCGACTTAAATAAGTCGGTTTTGAATTCAGTCAAATCGAAGTCTTGCGGTATACTATAACCTAGGCCCTTAGATAGAAGGGACAAATGAGCTGGAGACAGAACTTGATCAGTCAGGTTGATTACAGTCTCCTCAACTGGGACGGCTAATATTTCTGTGTCCAAGCAACGTGCCTCCGCTTCCGCTGTTTTCCTACACCGGCCCTTTCTTCTGCCCCTCCGGATCTTTCTCCTAAAGGGGTGGACACCCCCGGGGCTTCTGTTTCATTAGTAGATAAAGGATCTATAGAGCCGGCGGAAGCGCCCGCACCGTCACATAGGCTCGACTCTGACTCAATAGTCAAATAGTCTCTTTTTCGAAACCTATTCCTGTTGGTATTCCTTCTTCTCCAATTTGCGGTATTTCCGTTTTTACCACTGCCATCACTGGATACATTCCAGGAGAAAACTTGGCCTGTGTCGAAATCCGCTTTGTCGCGTATATATATTTATCTATTTTCCTCTGTTTAATATTAACTTGAATAGGCGTCAATTTATTATCTAGTTTCTTATGAAAAACGTCCCACTGGTTCCCTGTGAACCTAGACTTCAATTCCTCTTGCGTCTTATTTAATTCTGCATTCACTGTGTTCTGTAAATTAGTTTTTAAGACCAGTGCCAATAGTTCCTGTGAGCATTTTAACATGATGCTCTCCCACTCTCTACGGAAGACCACATCATCATTGTGTTGCGAGATCTGTTTCCAGACTCTCAGTCCCCGTGGGACTCTCCCACTATCACAATAGAACTTCAATGACTTGTTCGTCCAAAATAATTTAATTTCTCTTTCGGCCAAATTGGTCATCTTGTGTTCCAAGGCTTTAGTGCTTAATGAACGTATCTCATCCACCTGCTCACATTCTTTAAAATAACTCTCAACATCCACCCGGCCTGTTGTAATCCCAGTCTGGGTAGTGCGGCCGTGAGTTCCATCTGCTCCATGATACAAAAATCAGTCCAACACTAGCTAAACACCTGCTGGTCTCACCTGGGACGTGCTCAGCTCTCCAGAAAGTAAATACTACCGCAACAGAAAAAAATGCGAGCGGCACAGTCCCACATATATATATATGTTTTCACGAATATTTGAGCCCATGGATCCAAGATATGTCCATTTTGCAAGCCGGCGAGAGAATCTCATCATTCGGATGTCATGCAGATGTCCCACGGATGCTTACATGTGGGAAAATTGCATCCTCGCACTACACACAGATGACATATGGATCACTGTTCAGGGAACATTTCTGCGATTCTCGACAGTGAAAAACGGACTGATTTTTTTATACATTGTGTGTGACTCCAGCCTAAAGGAGATTCCCCAACATTAAACATAATGGCATTTTACTTACTGATCAGAAGGGGTCTGATTGTCAGGACCTTGCAAAAGAATAGGGGTAGAAGCATTTTTTTCACCTCCACAGCAGCACTGCCATTTATCTGCAGTGTAGAGAAGTGCAACACAGCCCTATATATGTGAAAGGAGCAGCTTCCTGTACAGCAGTGCTACTTTGACAGCAAAAATGATGAAGGAGAATTGACCCCATAACTGAGCGCATTTACACCATTGTATAATAATTGGGAATATCCCTTTAAAAAAAAGTAATTTCTGCAGAGTATTTTACCTTTTTTCCTCTATGGTTGGATTTTGTTTTTCATTTTTTGCAAGGTTGTTTCCACCAATCTCTCCCATCGGGAAGCAATGTACAGTCTGAGTTATGTCAACGCTGCAGTTTTTTACTTGGAACCAGAGGTGACTCCAGGTCACCAATAAGCTGCAACCTTAGAAGGAAGATAGGCTTTTCAATGACTGTCCAATAATACAGAAAATCTGGTGGTTCAGAACCTGTCTGGTCCCTTTTAGGCTGCATTCATTTATATCTTCAGTTTTAAATCTGAAATCTTAAACAGGTAACGATTTACTTTTATTTTACTTCCACATATGTAGCAAATATTTTATGTACCTGCCTGAAATCGGTTGGGCAAAGAAATCGGCAAGCTGGAAAGCCCCAAAGGCAAATGTTAGAATTTGTTTCAGCCTAGTGGTATTGTGCTTTGGGGTAGTGTGGTGCCACCTGCAGGTCATTTTTCCTTACAGCAGTTTTATGAAAATGAATGTTTAAAATGTATTTTCTGATAAAATCGTGGATGTGTGGTTTGTTTGCCTATTTTCATGCTGAAGGGGGCAAGTTTACCTTTCAAATGGTGTATCATTTATGTGTGTGGGTGCAGTATGAACGGAGATACAAAGTAATCACCGAAAAAGAGTGTTTTGAAATAATATGGAAGGATTTTTGAGTAAAATGTAAATTGTTTTTTTAGTCTATAAACTTCTGACATGTCAGGTTGATTACAGTCTCCTCAACTGGGACGGCTAATATTTCTGTGTCCAAGCAACGTGCCTCCGCTTCCGCTGTTTTCCTACACCGGCCCTTTCTTCTGCCCCTCCGGATCTTTCTCCTAAAGGGGTGGACACCCCCGGGGCTTCTGTTTCATTAGTAGATAAAGGATCTATAGAGCCGGCGGAAGCGCCCGCACCGTCACATAGGCTCGACTCTGACTCAATAGTCAAATAGTCTCTTTTTCGAAACCTATTCCTGTTGGTATTCCTTCTTCTCCAATTTGCGGTATTTCCGTTTTTACCACTGCCATCACTGGATACATTCCAGGAGAAAACTTGGCCTGTGTCGAAATCCGCTTTGTCGCGTATATATATTTATCTATTTTCCTCTGTTTAATATTAACTTGAATAGGCGTCAATTTATTATCTAGTTTCTTATGAAAAACGTCCCACTGGTTCCCTGTGAACCTAGACTTCAATTCCTCTTGCGTCTTATTTAATTCTGCATTCACTGTGTTCTGTAAATTAGTTTTTAAGACCAGTGCCAATAGTTCCTGTGAGCATTTTAACATGATGCTCTCCCACTCTCTACGGAAGACCACATCATCATTGTGTTGCGAGATCTGTTTCCAGACTCTCAGTCCCCGTGGGACTCTCCCACTTTCACAATAGAACTTCAATGACTTGTTCGTCCAAAATAATTTAATTTCTCTTTCGGCCAAATTGGTCATCTTGTGTTCCAAGGCTTTAGTGCTTAATGAACGTATCTCATCCACCTGCTCACATTCTTTAAAATAACTCTCAACATCCACCCGGCCTGTTGTAATCCCAGTCTGGGTAGTGCGGCCGTGAGTTCCATCTGCTCCATGATACAAAAATCAGTCCAACACTAGCTAAACACCTGCTGGTCTCACCTGGGACGTGCTCAGCTCTCCAGAAAGTAAATACTACCGCAACAGAAAAAAATGCGAGCGGCACAGTCCCACATATATATATATATGTTTTCACGAATATTTGAGCCCATGGATCCAAGATATGTCCATTTTGCAAGCCGGCGAGAGAATCTCATCATTCGGATGTCATGCAGATGTCCCACGGATGCTTACATGTGGGAAAATTGCATCCTCGCACTACACACAGATGACATATGGATCACTGTTCAGGGAACATTTCTGCGATTCTCGACAGTGAAAAACGGACTGATTTTTTTATACATTGTGTGTGACTCCAGCCTAAAGGAGATTCCCCAACATTAAACATAATGGCATTTTACTTACTGATCAGAAGGGGTCTGATTGTCAGGACCTTGCAAAAGAATAGGGGTAGAAGCATTTTTTTCACCTCCACAGCAGCACTGCCATTTATCTGCAGTGTAGAGAAGTGCAACACAGCCCTATATATGTGAAAGGAGCAGCTTCCTGTACAGCAGTGCTACTTTGACAGCAAAAATGATGAAGGAGAATTGACCCCATAACTGAGCGCATTTACACCATTGTATAATAATTGGGAATATCCCTTTAAAAAAAAGTAATTTCTGCAGAGTATTTTACCTTTTTTCCTCTATGGTTGGATTTTGTTTTTCATTTTTTGCAAGGTTGTTTCCACCAATCTCTCCCATCGGGAAGCAATGTACAGTCTGAGTTATGTCAACGCTGCAGTTTTTTACTTGGAACCAGAGGTGACTCCAGGTCACCAATAAGCTGCAACCTTAGAAGGAAGATAGGCTTTTCAATGACTGTCCAATAATACAGAAAATCTGGTGGTTCAGAACCTGTCTGGTCCCTTTTAGGCTGCATTCATTTATATCTTCAGTTTTAAATCTGAAATCTTAAACAGGTAACGATTTACTTTTATTTTACTTCCACATATGTAGCAAATATTTTATGTACCTGCCTGAAATCGGTTGGGCAAAGAAATCGGCAAGCTGGAAAGCCCCAAAGGCAAATGTTAGAATTTGTTTCAGCCTAGTGGTATTGTGCTTTGGGGTAGTGTGGTGCCACCTGCAGGTCATTTTTCCTTACAGCAGTTTTATGAAAATGAATGTTTAAAATGTATTTTCTGATAAAATCGTGGATGTGTGGTTTGTTTGCCTATTTTCATGCTGAAGGGGGCAAGTTTACCTTTCAAATGGTGTATCATTTATGTGTGTGGGTGCAGTATGAACGGAGATACAAAGTAATCACCGAAAAAGAGTGTTTTGAAATAATATGGAAGGATTTTTGAGTAAAATGTAAATTGTTTTTTTAGTCTATAAACTTCTGACATGTCTCAGAATTTCCAAGAAATAAATTTTGTATTTTTTTCCTGAAAAAGAGAAATGGACAAAACTAAAAACAAACATTGCTTTCTGACCTCAACTAATGCAAAGAAAACAAGTTCATAATCATTTAGAAACAACAATACTAATGTTTTATCTCAAGAAGAGTTCAGAAATCAATATTTTGTGGAATAACCATGATTTTTAATCACAGCTTTCATGCATCTTGGCATGCTTTCCTCCAGTCTTTTACACTGCTTCTGGCGCAAAAATGTAAGCAGTTCTTCTTTGTTTGATGACTTGTGATTATCCATCATCCTCTTGATTACATTCCAGAGGTTGTCAATGGGGCTCAGGTCTGGAGATTGGGCTGCCGATGACAAGGTTTTGATGTGGTGGTCTCTTAATTTTTTCCAGAGCTGTACATGAGGTACAAACTTAGAGATTCTGGGAGCAGAAGAGAAAAGATAAGAGGGGTACCAAACAGGGAAGGGAGGGGTAGGGGAGTGGGTGGGTAGGGGAGTGGGTGGGGGGGAAGTCCTGTTGAGAACTAGCAAATATTTTCCTTTATAATGGAGAGACTTAAAACAAGTTTAATTAGTAGCATAAACATAGTTGGTTACTTTTATACTTAATTAAGATTTATAGTATTATCTTATTCTGATATTCATGCCATTGGTGCCAAATTTCACAGAGCTTGTCATTCTTGCTATGAGTTAAGCAATTTTTTTTTCAAATGAATATATACTTTTAGATTAGTTCATCCATTCGAAAGGGAAGGGGGTCAGTGTCCTTCCCATGTCTTGCTATGAGACATTTAGCCGCCTTAATTAGATGGGATATTATTATATAGGTATTAATATGTTGATGTTGAGAATGAAAGTTAAGAAGGATTAATTGGAGTGTTAAAGGGAATGATATTTTCAGAGTTTTCTTTATGTTTATGTATAGTTTTCCAAAAAGATGTGATTTTAGAACAATTAAACCACATATGGGAGGGTGTTCCAGGTATCATATTGCATCTCTAGCAGTTAAGTGAGTAGGAATTAGTGATTTTGTTGAGAATATCTAGGGTTTTAAACCATCTCGATATGATTTTGTAGTTTAACTCTTGATTTTTAATTAAGGGAGCAATGAAGTGTATATATTTTTGCAGTTTTGACACTTCTTCTGATTTTAGGGTCTTTAGGGTCTTTTAGGGTATTTAAGTCTTTCTCCCATTTGCTGATAAATTGGGGAATTTCTCTTGAATCGCAAAGGATTTTGTATATTTTAGAGATTACTCCTCTGTTTTCGTTCATTTAAAAAACACAGTTTGCATTAGGTTATCCATTGGTTTGTTAGAGATATCTGGCAGATGTATTCTAGCTGTTAGAATTTCAAATTCAGGGTCCGTTAATTTGATGCTATTAAATAAAATTTTAAGTTTGCTCGTGGAAAGAATATTATATTTCTGAATTAGTTGGCCAATTTGTATAGTAGAAAAATTTTCTGAGGATTCACTTTTGTTTTAACAAATTTATACTGTTTCTATTTGGGATCAAATCTAATAATGGAGTACCCTCATTACTCTTTACATGTGCCATGTGGAACTTTTTCTTTAGGCATCAGATGACAGTGCCTCCATTTTTACTGTGCTTTATGTATTCAATGCAACACCTTGAAAAAGGACCTGGCCTCAAAGTAGTATCTCCAAATTTCAGTCTTAGGAATTTGCTTTATGCAACTTTTTTCCCTATTCTTAATGTTACAATTTTTTAAGATGTGTTTTTATCCTAATATATTATTTGTTTTTCATTTTCCCCAGACAACATATTAGGTATTCCAATTTGGTAAAGACTGAAATAACAAGTTATTCAGAACATTCAAACTTATAGACTAATTAGTAATTAGCTTTCATAAGAAAACAATGTTTGCATCTTTTTTGTCTGCTGAATAGTTTTAATCATTACATTAGTTTGGTGGATTGTAAAAGATGCCACTTATGCCTAGTAAATAAAAAGATTATAAGACTCATATGTAATTATATAGATATTAAAAGAATAAAACCTAAGCTGAGAAAATGTTACAAGTATGTGGTAAACATCTTCTCTTTAAAGATGCATTGCTAGTCATGTACATGGTCATTTGGCCTTTTTATTTTTTTTATTTATTAGCTCTTTTACCTTTAACAAGCCAGCTTTATTTTTGCTGAGTTTCAAAGCTTGAAATAGGCTTTTGGTTGTTACAATAAACTTGTGATAGTACAACTTTTCACTTATTCATGCAACTGAAAAAAACGCTCACATATTTATGCAGTTGGAAAAAATGCACATACGTAAATTATATAAAAACTCTTTTAGCAAATAGGAGCAAAATGGGTGCAATGCGAAAAGTATTTTAGTGCCAACTAAGCTAAAATAGTTTTTCTAATGAATAAATTTGTAAGGGAATAGATTGGTCGATTATTACATCTGCATCCCTAAACACTCTGTACAGGTGTCCTCAGGTGTGTGCACATGTGTGCTTATTGAATTGCTGTCTTGGAACTACAGTAAATGCACAATTGGTGGAGAAATGTTGAACTTGATGGACCTAGGTCTTTTTTAACCTATGTAACTATGTACAATAGGTAGTAGGTAAAACACTTGAATTCCTTATCTACTTTACAAGTTAGAGGCACAAACATTTTGGTTGTGAACGTTACTGAAGAAGAACAGGTTAAGTTAAGGACCTCCATCTTCCCAGTACAGGGCCACACGGGTCAATATGTTTTGATGTGACCACTGCACCAAGCACTACATTTTGAAGACTATATAATGGAGCTCTTCCAGCTTCTATACCATATGGACGTTTCCCAGCCCAGCTGACCTCCTGCACTAAGACCTCCAGGTTTGGCTAACTCTACGAATCATGCTTAAAAGTCTCTTTCTGTAGGTGCCCCAACTTGCCTGCTAGAGGAGTAACTGCCATCACTGTTGCTTGATAAATGTAGGATTTTACTAGCTTCTTTTGAACATGTTCTTCTTTGCACACAACCAATATGTATAACAATGCTGAGAGAACTCTTCTTTTCTCTGTAGCTGAACTTAGACTAACTGAATACACAGAAGCTAACTCCTAGTGTTCACTTACTGCACCACAAACCATGGGATGTCCTTGCAGTTAAGCCAGTTCACCCTTTACACTCTAAGGCTGCCGTCACACTAGCAGTATTTGGTCAGTATTTTACATCAGTATTTGTAAGCCAAAACCAGGAGTGGAACAATTAGAGGAAAAGTATAATTGGCTGAGAAATACTGATGTAAAATACTGACCAAATACTGCTAGTGTGACGGCAGCCTAAAACTGCAGCTTACATGAGGAATAGTCACATAATAAAAAGCAAGTCACTTAATAAAACACATTAGGACTCTTAAGAGAGGATGTTTAACATCTTCTCCACCTTTACAAATTCACATCAGAAGATTTGTTCTACTTTAGGTAATCTATTTTAAAACCAATAATACAGCAAACTTTAGCAAATAATTTCTAAAAAGGAAATTATAGGTACGTCATAGGTCGCCTCCCTTTTTTTTATGTGGGCTCTGGCTCTGAGTCCGCATATTTACAACATACAGCTGTCATGTGCCCCTTACATCCGCAGGTGGAATCACAATCCACCCATGGCTTTTAACATGTTGAATGCTGCTGTCAATCTATCTCTTCACAAACCCGGCCTATCGGCACTCTGTTGCATGATCATGAAGTGATCGGATGATTTTAGCTTGAAGTCTCCTAAGGAGAGTTAGTCAAAAAGTAAAAGAAAAAAATTAAATAAAATGAAAAATGTAAAAGTTCAAATCACCCCCTTTTTGCCACATTTAAAATAAAACAATAATAAAAAATACACATATTTGGTATCACTGCATTCAGAAACGCCTGATCTACCAAAATATAAACTAACTTACTTTTTTTGGTTGCTACAACATTGCAATAAAAAGCAATACTAGACGACCAAAACACCGTATCTACTCCTAAAAAATACAAAGATGTTAGGCTAGTTTCACACTAGCGTTCGGCAGGGCTGCGGAGGGCTGCTCACTTCCTCCGTGAAGCCCCGCCAACTGCCTACGGCTGCATGCACCTGCGTACCCTATCTTTAACATTAGGTACGCAGGCAAGAAGCACGGCAGTGGGCGGGGCTTACCGGAGGAAGTCTGCAGCCCCCCTGCCGAACGCTAGTGTGAAACTAGCCTTAGCTTGGCGTGCAAAAAATAAGCCCTCGCTCAGCCCCAGTTCCCCCCAAAAAATGGAGATGCCGTGGGTCTTGGAAAATAGTGTAATTTTTTTTTTTTTTACAAACTTTGGTTTTTTTTTCACCACTTGAATAAAAAAGAATCTCTACATGTTTAGTATGTATGAACTCATAATGTCTTGGATAATCATAATGGAAGGTCAGTTTGAGTATTTATTGCACATGTTAAAAAAAAAAAACAACATTGTGGAATTTGACTTATTTTTGCAATTTCACAGTACTTGGAATTTGTTTCCATTTTCCTGTACACTATATGGGAAAATCAATGGTGTCATTCTAAAGTACAACTCATCCCACTAAAAACAAGCCCTCACATGGTGGTTTTGACTGAAAAATAAAAAGTTACGGCTCTGGGAAGAAGGAGAGCAAAAAATGAAAATGCAAAAATGAAAAAAAAACAAGGTTGTGAAGGGGTTAAAGGAAATTTGTCTGTAGGATCATCCCTCCTAAGCTGTCTATATGGGCATGTAGGTCAGAGGGAGTTTAATACAATGATATCTGGATATCTGTAGAATGTAAGCTCGCAAGGGCAGGGTCCTCGCCCCTCTGTATCAGTCTGTAATTGTTAGTTTGCTTACTGTAAGTGATATCTGTAATTTGCATGTAACCCCTTCTCATGTACAGCACCATGGAATCAATGGTGCTATATAAATAAATAATATTTACAAATGGATATCGTATTCCAGAGAAATCCACATTACACTTAATATGTAGTTGAGCTGTTCAGGACTATGGGCCGGACACTGATCTCTGTGAATGCTTATGTAATACTATTGTAGGAACTCGAAGATTCTGGTAGCGTGGGACAATGAACAGACAGAGACGGGTTTCTTTAGTGCAAATAGTTTATTTGAACCACAGCAATAACATCCAAAACAATATACTGATAACCCGCAATGAAACAAGTCCCTTAACCATATATAGCAAATCGGCAGAGTTCTTAGGGCAGAGTCCTCGGCAAGGTGAGTGTGACAGGTGACGTGGTACAGATCCAAAACACTGTTGGTGCAGAAAGAGTCAAATAGAGGGATGTAGTAAACACAGGGAAGTCCAGAACAAGTCCTCAGGTTAATCCCAGGTGTGGCATGAACATGGGTAAGTCCAGAAACAAGTTCTCAAGTTGATCTCAGTTGTGGTATAAACACGGGTAAGTCTAGAACAAGTTCACATTAAAGTATTATACTGGTGTAGATTCCAGTAGCTCCCATCCGAGTAAATGAAGGATTAAGTAGCAAAAACACAGTCCAGCAACATAGTTCCAAAACACAGTTCAAAAACAGAGTACTCACCAGGAAGAGTGAACCAAGGGTTAAGTTCCAAAGCCAACAGACTAAAGATAACTGAGAGTGTAGCTTACATAGGCAGAGCATGTCCAGAGCCACAGGTAGAAGCACAGTAGAACAAGCAGCTGAGCTGAAGGGGAAACGGAAGCAGAATACTCCAGCAAGGAGGCTGACACCTGAGCCAGGTTTTAAACTAATGAACAGGAAGTAGGCCAGACAAAAACAGCAAACTCCATCTTAACAAATGGCAAGATCATTCACAAAGTGACTTGGAAAACCCGGAATACTGACAGCTTATTTTATGTGAAAGGAGGCATTGTGTGAGACTTGTAACTAATACAGATCAGTAGAACTTAACTTTGTATCATTATAAAACATGTTGGAAGCTGCAGCTCTCACAGCTCTGCTGCATTGCAACAATATTACTACACTGCTTGTGAGTTGGAAGCTGAAGCGTTGAGATTAACCCGCAAATGTGTCAAGAATTAGCACATACAGTACTTCTGCAGTGAGATCAAGAGAGCAGACTGTCAGTGATTACAACTCTCAAACTGGTAATGACCCCTCTAATCTAAAATAAACTCTGGAGGCAGATTCTCAGGGAGATCTTTGTCTCACCTATAGGTTGGAACTCATATACATATAAGAAAAAAGTGAATTTCTCTGGGATCAGAGTGCATATCATTTTATTCAACATTCTATGACCTACATGCTGATATAGATGGCTTAGGAGGCAGGATCCTATTGACAGCTTTCCTTTAAGCCCTTAGAGACCCTGCCCTTTTTCGTTTTTGCATTTCTGTTTTTTGCTCCCCTCCTTCCCAGAGCCATAACTTTTTTATTTTTCCATCAATATGGCCATGTGAGGGCTTGTTTTTGTAGGACGAGTTGTACTTTTGAACGACACCATTGGTTTTATCATATCTTGTACTCAAAAACAGGAAAAAAATTCCAAGTGTGGTGAAATTGTAAAAATAGTGCAATTCCACAACATTTTTTAAAACTTGTTTTACCATGTTCACCAAATGCTACAAATGCCCTATACTTATGATTCTCCAGGTCATTACGAGTTCATAGCCACCAAACATGTCTAGGTTATTTTTTATTTAAGAGGTGAATAAAAAATCCAAAGTTTGTTAAAGAAAAAAAAAATTGCACCATTTTCTAAGACTCAAAGCGTCTCCATTTGATGAAATTTTTAATGATACCACTTTAGTGCAGATACAATCTTTTATCATTTTAATGCAATATTGCGGTGACCAAAAAATTATAATTCTGGCCTTTTGACTTTTTTTCTCGCTACGCCGTTTAGTTATCAGGTTAATCCTTTTTTTATTGACAGATCGGGTGATTCTGAACATGGTGATACCAAATATGTGTATGTTTGATTTTTTTTAGTTGTTTTATTTTTAATGGGGCAAAAGGGGGTGATTTAAACTTTTATATATTTTTTTATATTTAAAATTTTTTTTTTTTTTACTTTTGGCATGCGTCAATAGTCTCCATGGGAGACTAGAAGCTGTCATCACCCATCAGCTGTACTACATACAGACGATTATCAGATCACTTGTATGCAGCAGAATTGCTGACTTGCTATGAGCGCTGACCACCGGGCGGCGCTCATTGCAATCTGGCACTGACAACCATAGATGTCTCCAGGAGACCTCCGGTTGTCATGCCAACTCACCAGTGACCAGCGGTCACGGCGGTCACCGGCGGGAGGATTTCCGGCCTGATGACCGGAGTTAAATACTGCTGTCAGAGTTTGACAGCGGCATTTAATGAGTTAATAGCCATGGGTGGATCACTGACAAGTATCAAGAAGGATGTGGGAGCACCGCCGGATCCCATATCAAAGGGCGGGAAGCGACCAGCGCTGTACTAGTACGGCAGAGGTCGCAAAGGTGTTAAAGAGCTATGGTATTCTAAATAATACTTTAAGAATACACTGAGTACTTTAACCCCTTCCCGACCTTTGACGCATATGCTGCGTCATGAAAGTCGGTGCCAATCCGACCTGTGACGCAGCATATGCGTCATGGAGGAATCGCGTTCCTGCACTCCGGGTGAAAGGGTTAACTCCAATTTCACCCGGCCTGCAGGGACAGGAGGAGTTGTACTTTAGCCCAGGGGGGGTGGCTTCACCCATCCCCCCCCCCCCCCGTGGCTACAATCGGTCTGATTGGCTGTTGAAAGTGAAACTGCCATTCAGAGCGATTTGTAATATTTCGCCAAAAAAACTGGTGAAATATTACAATCCAGCCATGGCCGATGCTGCAATAACATCGGCCATGGCTGGAAACACTTATGTGCCCCCACCCCACCGATCGCCCCCCGATCTGTGGTCCGCTCCCCTCCGTCCTGTGCTCCGCTCCTCCGTCCTCCTGCCCGCTCCCCTTGTGCTCCAATCCACCCCCCTGCACTCCGATCCACCCCCCCCGCACTGTGATCCACCCCCCCGTTCTCCGATCCACCCCCCCGTTCTCCGATCCACCCCCCCGTGTTACGATCCACCCCCCCGTGCTCCGACGCCCCCCCGTGCCCTGATCTCCCCCCCCTTATACTTACCTAGCCTCCCGGGGTCCGTCCGTCTTCTTTCCTGGGCGCCGCCATCTTCCAAAATGGCAGGCGCATGCACAGTGCGCCCGCCGAATCGGCCGGCAGATTCGTTCCAGAGTGAATTTTGATCACTGTGATAGGTTTTATCACAGTGATCAAAATAAAAAAACAGTAATTGACACCCCCCCCTTTGTCACCCCCATAGGTAGGGACAAAAATAAAATAAATAATTTTTTTTTTCCCCCCACTAAGGTTGGGGTAAGAACTAGGGTTAGGGGTAGGGTTAGGGGTAGGGTTAGGGGTAGGGTTAGGGTTAGGGTTAGGGTACGGTATGTGTACACGTATTCTGGTCCTCTGCGGATTTTTCCGCAGCGGATTTCATAAATCCGCAGGGCTAAACCGCTGTGGATTTATCGCGGATTTACCGCGGTTTTTCTGCGCATTTCACTGCAGTTTTACAACTGCGATTTTCTATTGGAGCAGTTGTAAAACCGCTGTGGAATCCGCAGAAAGAAGTGACATGCTGCGGAATGTAAACCGCTGCGTTTCCGTGCAGTTTTTCTGCAGCATGTGTACAGCGATTTTTGTTTCCCATAGGTTTACATTGAACTGTAAACTCATGGGAAACTGCTGCGGATCCGCAGCGTTTTCCGCAGCGTGTGCACATACCTTTAGAATTAGGCTATGTGCACACGGTGCGGATTTGGCTGCGGATCCGCAGCAGTGTTCCATCAGGTTTACAGTACCATGTAAACATATGGAAAACCAAATCCGCTGTGCCCATGGTGCGGAAAATACCGCGCGGGAACGCTGCGTTGTATTTTCCGCAGCATGTCAATTCTTTGTGCGGATTCCGCAGCGTTTTACACCTGTTCCTCAATAGGAATCCGCAGGTGAAATCCGGACAAAAAACACTGGAAATCCGCGGTAAATCCGCAGGTAAAACGCAGTGCCTTTTACCCGCGGATTTTTCAAAAATGGTGCTGAAAAATCTCTTACGAATCCGCAACGTTGGCACATAGCCTTAGGGTTAGGGTTGGGTTGGAATTAGGGTTGTGGTTAGGGTTAGGGGTGTGTTGGGGTTAGGGTTGTGATTAGGGTTATGGCTACAGTTGGAATTAGGGTTGTGGTTAGGGGTGTGTTGGGGTTAGGGTTGTGGTTAGGGGTGTGTTGGGGTTAGGGTTGTGATTAGGGTTATGGCTACAGTTGGGATTAGGGTTAGGGGTGTGTTGGGGTTAGTGTTGGAGTTAGAATTGAGGGGTTTCCACTGTTTAGGCACATCAGGAGGTCTCCAAATGCAACATGGCGCCACCATTGATTCCAGCCAATCTTGTATTCAAAAAGTCAAATGGTGCTCCCTCAATTCCGAGCCCTGACGTGTGCCCAAACAGTGGTTTACCCCCACATATGGGGTACCAGCATACTCAGGACAAACTGCGCAACAATTACTGGGGTCCAATTTTCCTGTTGCCCTTGAGAAAATAAAAAATTGCTTGCTAAAACATCATTTTTGAGGAAAGAAAAATGATTTTTTATTTTCACGGCTCTGCGTTGTAAACGTCTGTGAAGCACTTGGGGGTTCAAAGTGCTCACCACATATCTAGATAAGTTCCTTGGGGGGTCTAGTTTACAAAATGGGGTCACTTGTGGGGGGTTTCTACTGTTTAGGCACACCAGGGGCTCTGCAAACGCAACGTGATGTCCGCAGACCATTCCATCAAAGTCTGCATTTCAAAAGTCACTACTTCCCTTCTGAGCCCTGACATGTGCCCAAACAGTGGTTTACCTCCACACATGGGGTATCAGCATACTCAGGAGAAACTGAACAACAACTTTTGGGGTCCAATTTCTCCTGTAACCCTTGGGAAAATAAAAAATTCTGGACTAAAAAATTATTTTTGAGGAAAGAAAACGTATTTATTATTTTCACGGCTCTGCGTTATAAACTTCTGTGAAGCACTTGAGGGTTGAAAGTGCTCACCACACATCTAGATAAGTTCCTTTCGGGGTCTAGTTTCCAAAATGGGGTCACTTGTGTGGGGTTTCTACTGTTCAGCCACATGAGGGGCTCTGCAAACGCAACGTGACGCCCGCAGAGCATTCCATCAAAGTCTGCATTTCAAAACGTCACTACTTCACTTCCGAGCCCCGGCATGTGCCCAAACAGTGGTTTACCCCCACATATGGGGTATCACCGTACTCAGGAGAAACTGGACAACAACTTTTGGGGTCAAATTTCTCCTGTTACCCTTGGGAAAATAAAAAATTTCAGGCTAAAAAATCATTTTTGAGAAAAGAAAAATTATTTTTTATTTTCATGGCTCTGCGTTATAAACTTCTGTGAAGCACTTGAGGGTTCAAAGTGCTCACCACACATCTAGATTAGTTCCTTTGGGGGTCTAGTTTCCAAAATGGGGTCATTTGTGGGGGATCTCTAATGTTTAGGCACATAGGAGCTCTCCAAAAGCGACATGGTGTCCGCTAACGATTGGAGCTAATTTTCCATTTAAAATGCCAAATGGCGTGCCTTCCCTTCTGAGCCCTGCCGTGCGCCCAAACAGTGGTTTACCCCCACATATGAGGTATCGGCGTACTCGGGAGAAATTGTCCAACAAATTTTAGGATCCATTTTATCCTGTTGCACATGTGAAAATGAAAAAATTGAGGCTAAAAGAATTTTTTTGTGAAAAAAAAGTACTTTTTCATTTTTACGGATCAATTTGTGAAGCACCTGGGGGTTCAAAGTGCTCACTATGCATCTAGATAAGTTCCTTGGGGCATCTAGTTTCCAAAATGGGGTCACTTGTTGGGGAGCTCCAATGTTTAGGCACACAGGGTCTCTCCAAACGCGACATGGTGTCCGCTAAAGAGTGGAGCCAATTTTTCATTCAAAAAGTCAAATGGCGCTCCTTCCCTTCCAAGCCCTGCCGTGCGCCCAAACAGTGGTTTACCCCCACATATGAGGTATCAGCATACTCAGGACAAATTGGATAACAACTTTCGTGGTTCAGTTTCTCCTTTTACCATTGGGAAAATAAAAAAATTGTTGCTGAAAGATCATTTTTGTGACTAAAAAGTTAAATGTTCATTTTTTCCTTCCATGTTGCTTCTGCTGCTGTGAAGCACCTGAAGGGTTAATAAACTACTGGAATGTGGTTTTGAGCACCTTGAGGGGTGCAGTTTTTAGAATGGTGTCACTTTTGGGTATTTTCAGCCATATAGACCCCTCAAACTGACTTCAAATGTGAGGTGGTCCCTAAAAAAATGGTTTTGTAAATTTCGTTGTAAAAATGAGAAATCGCTGGTCAAATTTTAACCCTTATAACTTCCTAGCAAAAAAAAATTTTGTTTCCAAAATTGTGCTGATGTAAAGTAAACATGTGGGAAATGTTATTTATTAACTATTTTGTGTCACATATCTCTCTGGTTTAACAGAATAAAAATTCAAAATGTGAAAATTGCGAAATTTTCAAAATTTTCGCCAAATTTCCATTTTTATCACAAATAAACGCAGAATTTATTGACCTAAATTTACCAATAACATGAAGCCCAATATGTCACGAAAAAACAATCTCAGAACCGCTAGGATCCTTTGAAGCGTTCCTGAGTTATTACCTCATAAAGGGACACTGGTCAGAATTGCAAAAATCGGCCAGGTCTTTAAGGTCAAAATAGGCTGGGTCATGAAGGGGTTAAAGATCTTTGTGCCTGGAATGTTTAAGAATGTCTGTGCCAATTATTACCTCTCAAGTTCTGCACTAAGCATTGAATCTGGTATATATTTTTTTTCAAGAAGCATTTCTTAAGCATTGTTCACAGCTTTTAGTTGACTCTGAGAAAAGTATTATTTATGGTAATGATTTTTTCTTTAGAATGTCTTAGGGTGCTCCCAATATTTGCATTTTTAGTGACCAATAAAAGGATTGGAGTACTCTATAGTTGTAGGTCCAAATGTTCATACTATATGGAAGACATATCAAAAGATCACTTTTAGATGATTTTATTCCATGAAATCAAAAGTAAACATGTACATCTTTGAAGAGCTTGCCCTGTGAGTTTGTCATTTGGCCTGATATACCGTGATATGACAATGTCAGTGTATTGGAACTAATTAAGTTATCACGGACAGTTAGGTTCTGTTAGGATTAAAAGGTGCAAGTATAATAAAAATCAATGCAGGATACAATGTGCATGAAGCTTAGTGGAAGTAAATGTCTTCTTTGTTGGAAAACGTGCTGAACTGGCCCATTCATAAGGTCATGTACATTTTAAAAATTTTAATAGTAGTAGCATTTCATTTTTCAAGGATAAGGTGAAATTTTTTTTGTAGGGGAAATTTTGGAATTGCTTATATGGAGTCCATTATTGCAGTACAATACTAAGAAAAATATATATTTCAGCCCTTTGTGAAAAAAAACTAGCAAATATTTTCGAGCTATAGGGTATGGCTCTAAAAAGTGTGTGTGTGATTACATTAACATATACTTACAGTAACCTCCTTTGGCTTCTATACTTAGAAGACAAATAATTATTTGTGAATGTGGAAATATATGTCAACATCTATACAAAATCAGTAAATGTGAGATTATATGCTACTTAGAGGGCATTTATAATACCAGTCATCTATACCTAATTTGGTGTAATGATTTATACTACTTTTTCTACTACTAGCTTTCTGGAAGACAATATTGGTTTTCCACACCACGCTTTTGCTATGCCTTTCCTACTTACATTAGAAAATTAGCAGGTCTGGCACAAATATGCCAAAATAAGCTTTGCTTCAAACTTTGCTGCTTCTACATTAGAAGTGATATGTATATGATATGTTTATAATATATAATTAATATTCAGTGAAGAAGTTTCTGTTAACCAGCAAGTAGAGATGAGCGAATCTTTTGAAATTCAATTTGGCAACTTTGCAGAATTTTCACTAAAAATTGGATTGGTGAAGAATAAAATTGTGCAAATTTCACTGGAAATCTTGTAACTGCTGGTAAAATACACTTGGGTCAGGAGAGAAAATATCTACACATTAGAAGAGAGGAAGGACCCCTCTGATCATAATAGCTTACAAGCCAGCTCACCGATAGATGCAAGAGGCATGGAACTTCGTCCTGACACGACGTAGTAGAATTCCAAGAAAAGAAGAAAGTGTTCCAGCTTCTTGATAAAATGTATAAACTTTAATCCAGCATATTAAAAATAGAGAGGACAAACTCCTGGGACAGTGCCATAGCACGTGTGAAGTGAGCTACGCGTTTCGACCTGACGGTCTTTGTCACAGCTGTGACAAAGACCATCAGGTCGAAACGCATAGCTCACTTCACACGTGCTATGGCACTGTCCCAGGAGTTTGTCCTCTCTATTTTTAATATGCTGGATTAAAGTTTATACATTTTATCAAGAAGCTGGAACACTTTCTTCTTTTCTTGGAATTCCACTAGGAACCACTGATTTCAAATGGCCCAGGTACTGACCACCACTGAGGTTTGATAATCCGTAAGATGTCATAGTTACAGGACAGTATGGCGAGGCCCACGAGGTAACACGAAAAATGACTTTAGCCCGCTGTCTGATGAAACAGCAGTTCGAATTCATGTGAAACAGCTAATATTAGGGAATTGTAGTCAAACTCTATCCTCTGTGAATTGATCCACTCATCTTTCCAGCAGGCATCTAAATCTATTTTATTTAGCTAACTACAAAGTACAGTGGGTTAGACTCCTATAAATCATAGATGATAGTCTATTCTGGAAAGCCAATTAAGTCACCCTCCAAAAAAATCATCCATGGACACTTTAACAGGTAATCAAGGTAGTGTCACAATTCTGTTGTCGGGTGTCCTGGTACCATGGGCTCCTTAACTGTTCCTAATGCTAGGGAGCACCCTGTACCATAATACACCAACCAGACTAACAAGATAATACGAACAGGCATAACAAAAAATACCAAACATACAAATAGACTCACACATACAAATAGGAATGCACTGGGGAGTGGAGGATGGGGTTAAACCAAACTAGAAGAAAGGGAATTATCACACACTCAAAATCTAGCAACAGTCACAGATAAATCCACAAAACACCTTCTCCAATAATAACCAGCAACAACCTCCAGCCTTGCAGCAAAGTTTGCTCTGACAATGAGTGCTAACCAGGACCCAGATTATATAGGTAATAGGAGTAGGTGCACAGCTGAGAACCTTAACACTCCAGGAGCTCTCAACTGAGCAGATTAACCCCATCACTGTCAAAATAAATTTACACCATTTAATATGAAGGTGAAGTGCTACTAACCAGGGCAGGAGTAGGAAAAATCATGCGCTGCATTCTTCTGGGTCTTCACTGTCGAAGTAAACCGGTGACAGGTAGAGAGAAACATCAAATATTATTTCGATAAATATTACAAAGCACATAAACAAGTAAAATGAATGTACGAATGTGTTTTAATTACGAAATGTCTTGTCTATTAGATCGCTATTTTATTGGTAATTCTTTTAGTGTGAATGTTTTATACATTTTTTATGAACGCAAACCAGAAAGCATAATCAAAGCCTTTAGGGAAAATACAATTTTAGCAATGTTTATAAAAGTTTTAAATTCTTTATAGTGTGTGAGAAATGTATTGTTTCTGTACATGAATAATTGATAGCATTAAAGAAAACATTTGTAGCCACTAGGTTAAATACATACAGCATAGAAGATGCATATAGAATACATTGATACCTTGGGAATTTTGGAAAACGAAATTAGTGAATTACTACTTAAGCTAATTTTAGAGTTACTGAAGAGAATTGATCTACACTGCAACTTACGTATTCCAAGATAAAGTTACATTCTCATGGCAAACCATATACCGTACTGCATGTCTGTAGCATGTGCATACAGGGGTAATCTATACAGTATACTAAAGCTAAGGGAGATTTACTTTGACTTTCTGATACAGAGAAATAGATATATCTATAAGACTATACAATCTAGTAAAAAATACATGTGTAAACACCAAAGAACATATGGAAGGCAAAGACAGTAGTCAGCTTATAAAATATTTAATAGAGTATTTCTTTTTATTTCTTATTTGCTCTCAGAGAATTCATGTACTGTACTACATAAGTTATCATTAGGTTTGCAAACCTCTACTAAAAACAAAAAATAACTGTCATTTTCAGGAGACATCCAACTGCATGTTCATAATGCTGACCCTTAAAATTGTATAAATTAATAAAGCCATATCTGGTGTTTATGTAGCACTTTTGACCATAAACCCCATCATTGAAGTATAATGTCTTGTGACCTTGGGACGATAATTTAGTTTCTGTGTGGTTGCTTTTTCTTAAAGGAACATTAAATCTATAGTCAGCAGCTAATAAAAATGAAGATTATAGAAATAGATGTTAACCCCTTAATCCCATATGGCATACTATCCCGTCGAGGTGACCTGGGACTTAATTCCCAGGGAAGGGATAGTACGTCATAGGTGATCGGCCGCGCTCACGGGGGGAGCGTCACCGATCGCCGCTGGGTGTCAGCTGATTATTACAGCTGACATCCAGCACTATGTGCCAGGAGTGGTCACGGACCGCTCCTGGCACATTAACCCCGCAACACTGCGATCAAACATGATCGCAGCATCCGGCGGCATAGGGAAGCATCGCGCATGGAGGGGGCTTCCTGCATGCTTCCCTGAGACCCTCGGAACAAGGCGATGTGATCCCGTTGTTCCGAGCTTCTCTTCCCTGCAGGCCCCAGATCCAAAATGGCCACGGGGCTCCTTCCAGGTCCTGCAGGACAGTGGCTTGCAAGCGCCTGCTAAGAGCAGGCTCCTGGAAGCCTCCTGCACTGCTTGTAAGATCGCTGATCTGACACAGTGCTTTGCAAAGTGTCAGATCAGTTATCTGACACTATAGCATGATGTCCGACCCTGGGACAAAGTAAAAAAATATATATTTAGATGTGTAAAAAAAATAAAATAAAAAATTCCTAAATAAAGAAAAAAATATATTGTTCCAATAAATACATTTCTTAATCTAAATAAAAAAACAAACAATAAAAGTACACATATTTAGTATCGCCACGTCCGTAATTACCCGACCTATAAAACTGTTCTACTAGTTAACCCCTTCTGTGTACACCGTAAAAAAAGCAAAAAACTATGCTTTATTATCATACCGCCAAACAAAAAGTCGAATAGCACGCAATCAAAAAGATAGATATAAATAACCATGGTACCGATGAAAATGTCATCTTGTCCCGAAAAAAACAAGCCACGATACAACATCATCAATGAAAAACTAAAAAAGTTATAGTCCTCAGAATAAAGCGATGCCAAAATAATTATTTTTTATATAAAATAGCTTTTATCATATAAAAGCACCAAAACATAAAAAAATATAAATGAGGTATCGCAGTAATCGTTCTGACCTGAAGAATTAAATTGCTTTATCAATTTTACCAAACGTGGAACAGTATAAGCGCCCCCCAAAAAGAAATTCATGAATAGCTGGTTTTTGTTTATTCTACCTCACAAAAATCAGAATAAAAAGCGATCAAAAAATGTTACATACACCAAAATGATACCAATAAAAACACCAACTCGTCCAACAAAAAACAAGACCTCACATGATTCTGTGGACCAAAATATGGAAAAATTATAGCTCTCAAAATGTGGAGACGCAAAAACTATTTTTTGCAATAAATAGCATCTTTTAGTGTGTGACGGCTGCCAATCATAAAAATCCGCCAAAAAACCTGCTACAAAGGTAAATCAATCCCCCTTCATCATCCCCTTAGTTAGGGAAAATAATACAATTTTTAAAAATGTATTTATTTCCATTTTCCCATTAGGGTTAGGGTTGGGGCTAAAGTTAGGGTTAGGGCTACAGTTAGGGTTGGGGTTAGGGTTAGGGACTAAAGTTAGGGTTAGGGTTGGGGATGAAGTTAGGGTTGGGGCAAAAGTTAGGGTTAGGGTTGGGGCTAAAGTTAGGGTTGGGGCTAAAGTTAGGGTTAGGGTTGGGGCTAAAGTTAGGGTTTGGATTACATTTACGGTTGGGATTAGGGTTAGGGGTGTGGTTAGGGTTATGGTTTCAGTTAGAATTGGGGCGTTTACAGTGTTTAGGCACATCAGGGGCTCTCCAAACGCGACATGTCATCCGACCTCAATTCCAGCCAATTCTGCATTGAAAAAGTAAAACAGTGCTCCTTCCCTTTCGAGCTCTCCCGTGCGCCCAAACAGGGGTTTACCCCAACATATGGGGTATGAGCGTACTCAGGACAAATTGGACAACTTTTGGGGTCCAATTTCCCCTGTTACCCTTGGGAAAATAGAAAACTGGGGGCTAAAAAATAATTTTTGTGGAAAAAATATTTTTTATTTTTCACGGCTCTGCGTTATAAACTGTAGTAAAACACTTGGGGGTTCAAAGTTCTCACAACACATCTAGATAAGTTCCTTGGGGGGTCTAGTTTCCAATATGGGGGGTCACTTGTGGGGGGTTTCTACTGTCTAGGCACATCAGGGGCTCTCAAACCGTGACATGGTGTCCTACCTCAATTCCAGTCAATTTTGCATTGAAAAGTCAATTGGCGCTCCTTCCCCTCCGAGCTCTGCTATGCGCCCAAACAGTGGTTTACCCCCACATATGGGGTATCAGCATACTCAGGACAAATTGCACAACAAATTTTGGTGTCCAATTTCTTCTGTTACCCTTGGGAAAATAAAAAATTGGGGGCAAAAAATCATTTTTGTGAAAAAATATGATATTTTAGTTTTACGGCTCTGCATTATAAACTTTTGTTAAGCTCTTGGTGGGTCAAAGTGCTCACCACATATCTAGATAAGTTCCTTAGGAGGTCTAATTTCCAAAATGGTGTCACTTGTTGGGGGTTTTAATGTTTAGGCACATCAGGGGCTCTCCAAACGCGACATGGCATCCAATCTCAATTCCAGTCAATTTTGCATTGCAAAGTCAAACAGCGCTCCTTCTCTTCCTAGCTCTGCCATGCAGCCAAACAGTAGTTTACCCTCACATATGGGGTATCGGCGTACTCAGGACAAATTGTACAACTTTTGGGGTCCAATTTCTTCTGTTACCCTTGGTAAAATAAAACTAAGTGGAGCTGAAGTAAATTTTTTGTGAAAAAAAAGTTAAATGTTCATTTTTTAAAACTTTCCAAAAATTCCTGTGAAACACCTGAAGGGTTAATAAACTTCTTGAATGTGGTTTTAAACACCTTGAGGGGTGCGGTTTTTATAATGGTGTCACACTTGACTTGCTGGTCACCTTTCAACCCTTATAACTCTCTAAGGCTAGTTTCACATTTGCGTTTAAAAACGCAGCATTTTAAACGCAAACACATTTGGTGAAAAAACGCGTTTAAACGCGTTTAAATGCTGCGTTTTTTAGACGCATGCGTTTTTGCATGTTTTAATACAAACACGGCGTTTTGACGCATTTACATGCGGTTTTTCCTCCGTTTACGTTTTTGAAATGCATGATGAGAAGTGTGTAACAGCTGCCAATCATCAAAATCAACAAGAAAACCCACTATAAACAGAAATAGCTAGGGTTAGGGTTAGGATCCCTAGTAACCCTAAGGGATCCTAACCCTAACCCTAACCCAAACCCTAATCCTAAGGGATCCTAACCCTAACCCTAAACCAAACCCAAACCCTAACCCTAAGGGATCCTAACCCTAACCCTAACCCAAACCCTAACCCTAAGGGATCCTAAGCCTAACCCTAACCCAAATCCAAGCCCTAACCCTAAAGGATCCTCACCCTAACCCTAACCCAAACCCTAACCCTAAGGGATCCTAACCGTAAGCCTAACCCAAACCCTAACCCTAAGGGATCCTAACCCTAAACCTAACCCAAACCCTAACCCTAAGGGATCCTAACCCTAACCCTAAGGGATCCTAACCCTAACCCAAACCCTAGGGATCCTAACCCTAACCCAAACCCTAGGGATCCTAACCCTAACCCTAACCCAAACCCTAACCCTAAGGGATCCTAACCCTAACCCAAACCCAAACCCTAACCCTAAGGGATCCTAACCCTAACCCAAACCCTAACCCTAAGGGATCCTAACCCTAACCCAAAACCTAATCCTAAGGGATCCTAACCTAACCCTAACCCAAACCCTAGGGATCCTAACCCTAACCCTAACCCAAACCCTAACCCTAAGGGATCCTAACCCTAACCCAAACCCTAACCCTAAGGGATCCTAACCCTATCCCTAACCCTAACCCTAAGGGATCCTAACCCTAACCCTAACCCAAACCCTAACCCTAAGGGATCCTAACCCTAACCCAAACCCTAACCCTAAGAAATCCTAACCCTAACCCAAACCCTAACCCAAACCCTAACCCTAAGGGATCCTAACCCTAACCCAAACCCTAGGGATCCTAACCCTAACCCTAACCCAAACCCTAGAGATCCTAACCCTAACCCTAACCTTAACCCAAACCCTAACCCTAAGGGATCCTAACCCTAACCCAAACCCTAACCCTAAGGGATTCTAACCCTAACCCAAACCCAAACCCTAAACATAAGGGATCCTAACCCTAACCCTAAACCAAAACCCCTAACCCTAAGGGATCCTAACCCTAACCCAAACCCTAAGGGATCCTAACCCTAACCCTAACCCTAGGGATCCTAACCCTAACCTAAGGGTTAGGGTTAGGATCCCTAGGGTTTGGGTTAGGGTTGGGGGTTGGCTTATCAGTGTGTATTCTTGTGTTTTTCTATTAAAACGCATGCAAACGCATGTGCTTAAAAACGCATGCGTTTACATAGACAGCAATACGTTTTCTTGCCGCAAAAAACGCATGCGTTTTTTTGCGGCAAAAAAACGACGCTAGAAATTACTACATGTTGCATTTCTGCAACCAAACTCATGCATAGAAATGACGCATGCGTTGTCAAAACGCGGCAAAACACATGCAAAAAAACGCATGCGTTTTTAATGCTAAGTATAGGGAAAAAACGCATTCGGTAAAAAACGCAAATGTGAAACCAGCCTAACAAAAAAAAATTTGGTTCCAAAATTGTGCTGATGTAAAGTAGACATGTGGGAAATGTTACTTATTAAGTATTTTGTTGACATATCTCTGTGATTTAAGGGCATAAAAATTCAAAGTTGGAAAATTGCGAAATTTTCAACATTTTCGCCAAATTTCAGTTTTTTTCACAAATAAACACAAGTAATATCAAAGAAATTTTACCACTGTCACGAAGTACAATATGTCACGAGAAAGCATTGCCAGGATATGTTGAAGCGTTATAGGGCTATGATCTCACAAAGGGACAGAGGTAAGAATTGTAAAAAATGGGGGTTAAGGGGTCAAAAATAGGGTTGAGTGACTTTTACTTTTTTAGGGTCGAGTCGGGTTTCGCGAAACCCGACTATCTCAAAAGTCGAGTCGAGTGAAATCGGCCGATTATCGCAAAAAGTCGGGGATCGACCGAAACACGAAACCCAATGCCAGTCAATGGGGAAGCATAGTCGGCAGTGAGTGGAGGCCAGGAAAACACCTACAGTGCCCATTTTAATGGCAAAAACATCCATTCTTGTTACTGAAGCTTGTCAATCTTAATTTACCTTATAATAATAGTTAGGCATTGGAAATTGGGGGTCATTTGGCTAAAGTTGTGGGGGGTAGGGCTCGTTCAAGTATTTAGTGGGCCCAGGAAATGTGGACCACATCACGGCAGTGGAGCAGGGAGAGGTAAGTATTTCAACTTTGCAAGTGCTGTGATCCTGAGCAAGCAGGGGGGCCCACTAATTCGCATTGGCACTGGCACAGGGCCCCTCAAAGTACGGCGGTGTGTTTGCACGGCGGGGGCGCCTCCCACCGGCAGCAACGCTTTTGCGTACTATGAGGGGCCCTGTGCCAGTGACGTCGCCAACGAGTATTCCCCCCCCTACCTGATGAAGGAACCTGCACTTTCATCTGCACCTTCCTCTTTGTCCCCGTGTAAGGTGGTATAGTATGCGGGAAGGGGAACCTGACTTTCAGCAGGGTCACATTCTGGCTGTGTAGCGTGCACGGGAAATGTAGCATTCTGGGTCAATGTACCAGCAGACTCATCTATCACTGGCTGGGCAATGGGCTGGATGAGGAGGAAACACAGATATAGGCCCAAATAATAAAGTGGGCTAAATGCAATTCAAAATTGGTAACAGGACTAACCAGGGGGCATTGCAGTGGCGTACAACTGTAATGAGAGGCTGACACAGTGAGTAGGCCCAAATCAGTAAGTAGTCTAAATGCAGTTCCAAATTGTTAACAGAAGTGAACAGGCGGCACTGGTTTGTTCAGTGGAGGAGAACATCAAGGAGCGGCAGACACCGTTAGTAGGGCCAACAAAACAAGTAGGCCAAATGCAGTGTTATATTAAAAACAATTTAACGAGAGCCTGAAGATAGAAGCTAGGGAAAGGCAACCTGGAGAACACCTTGGAGTGGCAGACACCGTCTCTACAACCCAGACCCAACTTGTAGGCCTAATGCAGTGTTGCTTCAACAACTACTTAACAAGAGCTTGAAGATAGAAGCTAGGGAGAGGCACCATGGAGAACACCTTGGAGAGGCAGACACCGTCCCTACAACCCAGACCCAACTTGTAGGCCAAATCCAGTGTAATATTAACAACTACTTAATGAGAGCCTGAAAATGGAAGTTCAGGACAGGAAACCAGGAGAACAGCAAGGAGCGGCATACACCGTTAATAGGCCCCAACCACACTAGTAGGCCAAATGCAGTGTAATATTAACAACTACTTCACGAGAGCCTGAAAATGGAAGTTCAGGACAGTAAACCTGGAGAACAGCAAGGAGCGGCAGACACCGTTAGTAGGCCCCAACCACACTAGTAGGCCAAATGCAGTGTAACATTAACAACTACTTCACGAGAGCCTGAAAATGGAAGTTCAGGACAGGAAACCAGGAGAACAGCAAGGAGCGGCAGACACCGTTAGTAGGCCCCAACCACACTAGTAGGCCAAATGCAGTGTAATATTAACAACTACTTAACAAGAGCCTGAAAATGGAAGTTCAGGACAGCAAACCAGGAGAACAGCAAGGAGCGGCATACACCGTTAATAGGCCCCAACCGCACTAGTAGGCCAAATGCAGTGTAATATTAACAACTACTTCGCGAGAGCCTGAAAATGGAAGTTCAGGACAGGAAACCAGGAGAACAGCAAGGAGCGGCATACACCGTTAGTAGGCCCCAACCAAACTAGTAGCCCCACTGCAGTTTTAAAATTCCGATAGGCTGAAAACCTGACAATTGCAGGTCATTTTTTTAAGAGGACAGCTGTATAGAGTGGCACAGACAGACACTGCTAGTAGGCCTTACACCACAAATTTGGCTCAACGCAGGTTTAAAAAAGGTTATATGGGTACACGGTCAGCATTGGTGTGGTCAGTGGAGGACAATTGGAAGGAGGGACCGCAGACAGACTTATTAGGCCTAAAATAAAAAAAGGAGGCTCTATGCACTTTTAATTAGGTTCCAGGGGTACACAGGCAGCATTGGTGTGGTCAGCATAGGACTATTGGAAGGAGGGACCGCAGACAGACTTAGTAGTTTCAGACATAGTAATTTGGCGCTAAGTATCTACTGGTGTCAATATAGGACACTGACCCTGACTATTTTAACTAGCATCATACATGTCAACAAATTGGTATTGCCAGTGCCAGGCATTGAAGGATGTCAGCGCATAGACTAAACATTGGTGGAGCTGTGAGAGATAATTTTGCAAGTGGTAGAGCACTGTTTGAGCTGGGGGGGAAACTCTCTTGTGGCCAGCGGTACAGGCCCAGGGCCCCTCATGTTACAACGGTGTGTCTGACGTTGGGTGCGCGCCACCACCGCCAGAGACACTTTATTGTACTATGACGGACCCAGTGGCAGTGCCATCGACCAAAAGCGGGCACACCCACCTCTTCAGACAAATGGCACTCTCACGGGTGCTTGCGCCAAGTGGCGAGACCACGGCCCCGTGGGGGAAGTTAGCCCATTTAGGGAGGTGTAAACATGTTGTATGCTGGACAAACAGCTGCTGCAAATTAAGAGATTGGAACAGTCAGTAAGACCAGTCCACAAGCAAGACCTTTTCATAGGAAAGCTAGGTGTCAGCCGGGAAAGGTGGGGCAAAATAATTCGAAATCCATGAGTGGTTCATTTTATTGAAGGTTAGATCATAAACATTTTGGGTAGCCAGACGAGTCCTTTTTTCGGTCAATATTGAACCAGCAGCACTGAATACTCTTTCTGATAGCACACTAGCTGCTTGGCAAGCAAGCTCCTGCAATGCATATTCTGCCAATTCAGGCCAGGTGTCTATTTTGGATGCCCAGTAATCAAATGGGAATGACGGTTGAGGGAGAACATCGATAAGGGATGAAAAATAGTTAGTAACCATACTGGACAAATGTTGTCTCCTGTCACTTTGAATTGATGCTGCAGTACCTGTCCTGTCTGCGGTCATTGCGAAATCACTCCACAACCTGGTCAGAAAACCCCTCTGTCCAACGCCACTTCTGATTTGTGCACCTCTAAGACCTCTGCCCTGTTGCCCCCTGCAGCTCGTGTGAGAACCATCACCGGCGCTGTGTGCTGGGAATGCCTGAATCAAACGGTCTACAAGAGTTGCTTGTTTGGTTGCTAATATTTGCTCGAGGTTCTCATGTGGCATGATATTTTGCAATTTGCCTTTATAGCGAGGATCAAGGAGGCAGGCCAACCAGTAATCGTCATCGGTAATCATTTTAATAATGCATGGGTCCCTTTTGAGAATACGTAAGGCATAATCCGCCATGTGGGCCAAAGTTCCAGTTGTCAAATCTGCGCTTGTGCTGGGTTGAGGGGCAGTTTCTGGCAAATCTATGTCACTTGTCACCCTCAAAAAGCCTGAACCCGGCCTTGCAAAGCCACCAGTTTCTATTGGCCCCGGAGAAGCTTCCTCATTCAAAAAATACTCATCCCCATCATCCTCCTCGTCCTCCTCTTCGCCCGCTACCTCGTCCTGTAGACTGCCCTGACCAGACAATGGCTGACTGTCATCAAGGCTTCCCTCTTCCTCGGCTGCAGACGTTTGCTCCTTTATGTGCGTCAAACTTTGCATCAGCAGACGCATTAGGGGGATGCTCATGCTTATTATGGCGTTGTCTGCACTAACCAGCCGTGTGCATTCCTCAAAACACTGAAGGACTTGACAAAGGTCTTGTACCTTCGACCACTGCACACCTGACAACTCCATGTCTGCCATCCAACTGCCTGCCCGTGTATGTGTATCCTCCTACAAATACATAACAGCACGCCTCTGTTCGCACAGTCTCTGAAGCATGTACAGTGTGGAGTTCCACCTTGTTGCAATGTTGATGATTAAGCGATGCTGTGGAAGGTTCAAAGACCGCTGATGGTTCTGCATACGGCTGGAGTGCACGGGCGAACGGCGGATATGCGAGCAAAGTCTGCGCACTTTGAGGAGCAGGTCGGGTAACCCCGGATAACTTTTCAGGAAGCACTGCACCACCAGGTTTAAGGTGTGAGCCAGGCAAGGAATGTGTTTCAGTTGTGAAAGGGCTATGGCAGCCATAAAATTCCTTCCGTTATCACTCACTACCTTGCCTGCCTCAATATGTACAGTGCCCAGCCATGACTGAGTTTCTTGCTGCAAGAACTCGGACAGAACTTCCGCGGTGTGTCTGTTGTTGCCCAAACACTTCATTGCCAATACAGCCTGCTGACACTTGCTACTAGCTGTCCAATAATGGGACACCTCGTGTGCAACAGTGGCAGCTGCGGATGGAGTGCTCGTGCGACTGCGGTCTGTGGACGAGCTCTCGCTTCTGCAGGAGGATGAGGAGGAGGAGGAGGAGGGGGGGCGAATGCCTACAGCCAACTGTTTCCTAGACCGTGGGCTAGGCAGAACTGTCCCAATATTGCTGTCCCCTGTGGACCCTGCATCCACCACATTAACACAGTGTGCCATGATGGACACGTAACGTCCCTGGCCATGCCTGATGGTCCATGCATCTGTTGTTAGGTGCACCTTTGTACTCACAGATTGCCTGAGTGCATGGACGATGTGGTCTTTTACATGCTGGTGGAGGGCTGGGATGGCTTTTCTCGAAAAGAAGTGTCGACTGGGTAGCTCGTAATGTGGTACAGCGTAGTCCATCAGGGCTTTGAAAGCTTCGCTTTCAACTAACCAGTAGGGCATCATCTCTAACAAGATTAGCCTAGCAATGTGGGCGTTCAAACCCTGTGTACGCTGATGCGAGGATGAGTACTTCCTTTTCCTATCGAGAGTCTCATGTAGGGTGAGCTGGACTGGAGAGCTGCAGATCATGGAACTAGCGGGGGTGCTGGTGGACATGGCAGACTTAGAGAGGGTTGGAGATGGTATTATTGCTGGTGCCCAACATGCAGTGTTTCCTACCACGAACCTGGTGATTTCCTGACTGACTGCTTTGGCCTGGCGACGAAACCTGCACATTTACTGCAGGTGGTGCGAGAAATGGTGGTCTTACAGTGAGGGGAAGGGATGTAGCGTTGCTGACTAGCTTCATTGGCCGAGGGTGCTACAACTTGTTCTTGCTGCTCTGGCTTTAAAAGCGGTTTTCCTACTCCCAGAAAAGGGAGCGTTCGAGGCCTTGTGTAGCCAGACGATGAATCTGGCTCAACAACTCGAGACTTAGGTGCTATATTGCTTTTCCCACAACCACCTGATGCTCCACCACTACCATCATTACCAGCTGGCAATGACCGCCCACGGCCACGACCTCTTCCACCAGACTTACTCATTGTTTGAAAAACGTAACCAAACTAACGGTATTTGTTACTGTAAAACCAGTTACAAGGTGAACTCAAACTTCTGTTGGATTTATATATCCCTTTATAGGTGGGTGAGACTGCAGGGAAAATCAGGCCCAATGCATAACTGTACACAGCTTCAGTGGCTGACAGATATGCCACTAACAGGACTGACGCAGATGCACACACTACCAATAAAAATCTCCCCCTTTTTATTTTTTCAGGGAGAACATAAAAGAAATGTGGCCCACTCTTATACAGTATATGTTCTGTGGCATAAAATGAAAGACAGATGCCACAGACATGACAGGCACTGAGGCAGAAATGCCAATCTTAACCCCTTCACGACATGCGCCGTACTAGTACAGCGCATGCCGTGTCACCCCCTTTGATGTGGGCTCTGGCGGTGAGCCCACATCAAAGTCGCGACATGTCAGCTGTTTTGTACAGCTGACATGTGCGCGCAATAGCGGCGGGTGAAATCGCTATTCACCCGCCGCTATTAACCTGTTAAATGCCGCTGTCAAACGCAGACAGCGGCATTTAACCGGCGCTTCCGGCCGGGCGGCCGGAAATGATGTCATCGCCGACCCCCGTCACATGATCGGGGGTCGGCGATGCATCAGGAAGGTAACCATAGAGGTCCTTGAGACCTCTATGGTTACTGATGCCGGCCTGCTGTGAGCGCCCCCTGTGGTCGGCGCTCACAGCATACCTGCATTTCAGCTACATAGCAGCGATCTGATATCGCTGCTATGTAGCAGAGCCGATCAGGCTATGCCAGCTTTTAGCCTCCCATGGAGGCTATTGAAGCATGGCACAAGTAAAAAAAAAATGTTTTTAAAAATATGAATAAAATATAAAAAATATAAAAGTTTAAATCACCCCCTTTCGCCCCATCCTAAATAAAACAATAATAAAAAAAACCTACACGTATTTGGTATCGCCGCGTTCAGAATCGCCTGATCTATCAAAAAAAAGCATTAACCTGATCGCTAAACAGCGTAGCAAGAACAAAATCCGAAACGACAGAATTACGGTTTTTTGGTCGCCATGACATTGCATTAAAATGCAATAACGGGCGATCAAAAAAACATATCTGCACCGAAATGGTATAATTAAAAACGTCAGCTCGGCACGCAAAAAATAAGCCCTCACCCAACCCCAGATCACGAAAAATGGAGACGCTTCGGGTATCGGAATATGGCACTTTTTTTTTTTTTTTTAAGCAAAGTTTTGAATTTTTTTTCACCACTTGGATAAAAAATAACTTAGACATGTCAGATGTCTAGGAACTCGTAATGACCTAGAGAATCACAATAGCAGGTTAGTTTTAGCATTTAATGAACCTAGCAAAAAAGCCAAGCAAAAAACAAGTGTGGGATTGCACTTTTTTTGCAATTTCACCGCACTTGGAATTTTTTCCTGTTTTCTAGTAAAAGACATGGTAAAACCAATGGTGTCGTTCAAAAGTACAACTCGTCCCACAAAAAATAAGCCCTCCCATGACCATATTGACGGAAAAATAAAAAAGTTATGATTCTGGGAAGGAGGGAAGTGAAAAATGAAAACGCAAAAACGAAAAAGGGCCGCGACTTGAAGGGGTTAATCTCCCACTATTTTTTTTTCCTGGGAGAATTGTCAAAAATCTGGCCCAGTGTTACACACTAGGTTTTCTGTGGCACAAAATGAGAGACAGATGCCACACACACGACTGGCACAGAGGCAGAATGGCCAATCTTAATCTCCCACTTTTTTTTTTCTGGGAGAATTGTCAAAAAATCTGGCACCGTGTTACACTCTAGGTTTTATGTGGCACAAAATGAGAGACAGATGCCACACACACGACTGGCACAGAGCCAGAATGGCCAATCTTAATCTCCCACTATTTTTTTTTCTGGGAGAATTGTCAAAAAATCTGGCACCGTGTTACACTCTAGGTTTTATGTGGCACAAAATGAGAGACAGATGCCACACACACGACTGGCACAGAGCCAGAATGGCCAATCTTAATCTCCCACTATTTTTTTTTCTGGGAGAATTGTCAAAAAATCTGGCCCAGTGTCACACACTAGGTTTTATGTGGCACAAAATGAGAGACAGATGTCACACACGACTGGCACAGAGGCAGAATGGCCAATCTTAATCTCCCACTTGTTTTACTTTATTGTGGGAGAAGTGTCAAAAAATCTGGCACCGTGTTACACACTAGATTTTATGTGGCACAAAATGAGAGACAGATGTCACACACGACTGGCACAGAGGCAGAATGGCCAATCTTAATCTCCCACTTGTTTTACTTTATTGTGGGAGAATTGTCAAAAAATCTGGCACCGTGTTACACACTAGGTTTTATGTGGCACAAAATGAGAGACAGATGCCACACACACGACTGGCACAGAGGCAGAATGGCCAATCTTAATCTCCCACTTTTTTTTTCTGGGAGAATTGTCAAAAAATCTGGCACCATGTTACACTCTAGGTTTTATGTGGCACAAAATGAGAGACAGATGCCACACACACGACTGGCACAGAGCCAGAATGGCCAATCTTAATCTCCCACTTGTTTTACTTTATTGTGGGAGAATTGTCAAAAAATCTGGCACCGTGTTACACACTAGGTTTTATGTGGCACAAAATGAGAGACAGATGCCACACACACGACTGGCACAGAGGCAGAATGGCCAATCTTAATCTCTCGCTTGTTTTACTTTATTGTGGGAGAATTGTCAAAAAATCTGGCACCGTGTTACACACTAGGTTTTATGTGGCACAAAATGAGACAGATGCCACACACACGACTGGCACAGAGGCAGAATGGCCAATCTTAATCTCCCACTTGTTTTACTTTATTGTGGGAGAATTGTCAAAAAATCTGGCACCGTGTTGCACACTAGGTTTTATGTGGCACAAAATGAGAGACAGATGCCACACACACGACTGGCAGAGAGGCAGAATGGCCAATCTTAATCTCCCACTATTTTTTTTTCTGGGAGAATTGTCAAAAAATCTGGCCCAGTGTCACACACTAGGTTTTATGTGGCACAAAATGAGAGACAGATGCCACACACACGACTGGCACAGAGGCAGAATGGCCAATCTTAATCACCCACTTGTTTTACTTTATTGTGGGAGAATTGTCAAAAAATCTGGCACCGTGTTACACACTAGGTTTTATGTGGCACAAAATGAGAGACAGATGCCACACACACGACTGGCACAGAGGCAGAATGGCCAATCTTAATCTCCCACTTGTTTTACTTTATTGTGGGAGAATTATCAAAAAATCTGGCACCGTGTTACACACTAGGTTTTATGTGGCACAAAATGAGAGACAGATGCCACACACACGACTGGCAGAGAGGCAGAATGGCCAATCTTAATCTCCCACTTTTTTTTTCTGGGAGAATTGTCAAAAAATCTGGCACCGTGTTACACTCTAGGTTTTATGTGGCACAAAATGAGAGACAGATGCCACACACACGACTGGCACAGAGCCAGAATGGCCAATCTTAATCTTCCACTTGTTTTACTTTATTGTGGGAGAATTGTCAAAAAATCTGGCACCGTGTTACACACTAGGTTTTATGTGGCACAAAATGAGAGACAGATGCCACACACACGACTGGCACAGAGGCAGAATGGCCAATCTTAATCTCCCGCTTGTTTTACTTTATTGTGGGAGAATTGTCAAAAAATCTGGCACCGTGTTACACACTAGGTTTTATGTGGCACAAAATGAGAGACAGATGCCACACACACGACTGGCAGAGAGGCAGAATGGCCAATCTTAATCTCCCACTATTTTTTTTTTCTGGGAGAATTGTCAAAAAATCTGGCCCAGTGTCACACACTAGGTTTTATGTGGCACAAAATGAGAGACAGATGCCACACACACGACTGGCACAGAGGCAGAATGGCCAATCTTAATCTCCCACTTGTTTTACTTTATTGTGGGAGAATTGTCAAAAAATCTGGCACCGTGTTACACACTAGGTTTTATGTGGCACAAAATGAGAGACAGATGCCACTCACATGACTGGCACAGAGGCAGAATGGCCAATCTTAATCTCCCACTATTTTTTTTTCTGGGAGAATTGTCAAAAAATCTGGCCCAGTGTTACCCACTAGGTTTTATGTGGCACAAAATGAGAGACAGATGGCACACACAGGACTGGCACTGAGGCAGAAATGCCAATCTTAATCTCCCACTATTTTTTTTGGGGGGGAGAATTGTCAAAAAATCTGGCCCAGTGTTACACACTAGGTTTTATGTGGCACAAAATGAGAGACATATGGCACACACAGGACTGGCACTGAGGCAGAAATGCCAATCTTAATCTCCCACTATTTTTTCGGGGGAGAATTGTCAAAAAATCTGGCCCAGTGTTACTAGGTTTTATGTGGCACAAAATGAGAGACAGATGGCACACACAGGACTGGCACTGAGGCAGAAATGCCAATCTTAATCTCCCACTATTTTTTTGGGGGGGGAGAATTGTCAAAAAATCTGGCACCGTGTTACACACTAGGTTTTATGTGGCACAAAATGAGAGACAGATGCCACACACACGACTGGCACAGAGGCAGAATGGCCAATCTTAATTTCCCTTTTTTTTTCTGGGAAAATTGTCAAAAAATCTGGCCCAGTGTTAAACACTAGGTTTTCTGTGGCACAAAATGAGAGACAGATGCCACACACAGCACTGGCACTGAGGCAGAATTGCCAATCTTAATCTCCCACTATTTTTTTTTATTTTTGGGAGAATTGGCAAGAAATCAGGCCCACTGTTAGACTGTATGTTTTCTGTGCCAGAAAATGAGACACAGATGCCTCACACAGGACTGCCACTGACGCAGATTTGCCAATTTTAATCTGCACCCTTTTTTTTTTCTTCAGGGAGACTAGTGAATAAATCTGGGCCACTGTATTAGAGTATATTTTCTGTGGCAGAAAGTGGCTTGAAGCGATATAACGGAAAAAAAAAGGGACTGTACTACAATTACTATCTCCCTGCAGTAATCTCAGCAAAGTATGGCAGGCAGCAATAACAAGGAGTGGACTGCTGCACAAAAAAAGTCAAAAGTGTGGACAAACAAACAAGATAGCTGTGCAGAAAGGAAGGAGCAACAGGATTTGTGCTTTGAAAAAAGCAGTTGGTTGGCACAGCGGCGTACAAACAGCAATGGAGCTATCAGGGAGCCTTCTAGGGCAGCCCAATGAGCTACAGCGCTGAGGAAAAAAAAAAATTTACCCTCCACTGTCCCTGCAAACAAAAGGTGGTGTTGGACAGTGGAAATCGCTACAGCACAAGCGGTTTGGGGGTTAATGTACCCTGCCTAACGCTATCCCTGCTTCCGATGAAGCGGCAGCAACCTCTCCCTATGCTCAGATCAGCAGCAGTAAGATGGCGGTCGGTGGGAACGCCCCTTTATAGCCCCTGTGACACCGCAGAAATCAAGCCAATCACTGCCATGCCCTTCTCTAAGATGGTGGGGACCAGGAACTATGTAATCACGCTGCCCACACTCTGCGTCCACCTTCATTGGCTTAGAAATGGTGCTGAACGCGTCATCGAAACGCGACTTTGGCGAGAAAGTCGCGTACCACGTGGCCGATCCCACACAGGGATCGGGTCGGGTTTCATGAAACCCGACTTTGCCAGAAGTTGGCGACTTATGAAAATGACCGATCCGTTTCGCTCAACCCTAGTTAAAAATATATGTTCCTAGAATTTCTTAGGCTTAGAGATATGGGACATTAAAAGCCTGCTTTATTCCAAAAAATAGCACCACACTTACCCATTACCCACCTGTGTATGGTGTGTTAGCTTAGCAAAGAACTAAGCTGCAACATCAGGTACAGTCCATAGACAGATGTGGTGCTGCTTATGGATGGAGAAGAGCAGCCACGTTTGTTAATCCTGTACCTTTAAGTGGGGACTACAGGAGACAATATTTTCCCATCTTTCAGTAATCCCATAATTACTGAGCCAATATACTGTATATGACCTATCATCAAAACCAATAGATATATTTCAGCTTCTCAATAAATAGAGATAAAATAGAAGGATAGTTATAGGTCAATGTAGACAAAACATTTGTCATACGACATACCAGTACCATGCCAAGTGCAAGTGTATGCAGAGGGTTCAGGAGTTGAGCCCAGTTCTTAGACAGTGGGTGCAGGCTGTGTTATTCAGCTGCCATTTGCTTCTAAGAGCAGCAATCAGAGATAGCTAACTCCCATCGCTACCATCTTTGTACTTCTAGGGAGGCAAGACTAGTTTCATAGGATAGCATCAATTTTACTAATACCAAAGTGTTTCAGTATATAGAACAAGTGATCAGATTATGGCAGGTTCTAGTCCCCTACAAAAAATAAGTCAAAGTGAATGAACAAAAAAAAAAGTATTATACAGTGGGTATGGAAAGTATTCAGACCCCTTTACATTTTTCACTCTTTGTTTCATTGCAGCCATTTGGTAAATTCAAAAAAGTTCATTTTTTCTCATTAATGTACACTCTGCACCCCATTTTGACTGAAAAAACAGAAATGTAGAATTTTTTGTACATAGATGAGAAAAAATGAACTTTTTTGAATTTACCAAATGGTTACAATGAAACAAAAAGTGAAAAATTTAAAGGGGTCTAAATACTTTCCGCACCCACTGTACATACACAAGTCGACCAGTGTTGAAAGCCAGAGGGGGATATATAAAATAATAACAGATTAATAAAAATAAAAATTTAGATTTTTAGGGGCAAAACAATAACAATGCAGTAACATGACAAGAATCCTGTTTCTTGTCAGTGTAATTTCTTCTGCAATTTCTCATGATACGCTGATACACCAAATGTAATGGAAAACAACTGTGTGGGCGCATGTCAATACAAGAAAGTTCAAAAAACCTCATAATAAATGTTAGGCTGGGGATAAATAGTACAAAGTCCCCCCTAAATCAGTAAACCAAGTAGGTAGTGGAGTACTCCCACAAAGCGAATCTAGACCAAAAAAGCAAAAAGAACAAATGGAGTAAACAGAAACCATTATAGAAAGAATAGAATAAAATAACATTTTTATTGATCAAATAGTTCAAAAATAATGACCTAGTATTCATTTTGATAAGGTTAATCAAGGAGGAAAAACAGGTAGGGCAAAACATCAACGTTTAACACATAACGTATAAGAGCATATACTGGCAAATTATCATTATAGGAAACTTTCCATACAAATGTATAGGAAAAGATAAAGTGCTGTCAGAAAAATATCAGGATTAAAGTGACAACGCATACAAAGGTGCCAGCTCATTACTCGGTATAAAGTGCTTTCACATAGTGGGGACACATGGCAGGACTTGGAAGGGAAGGAGCACCATATGAGTTTTGGAGACCAAATTTGGCTGGAATCGATAGTGGATGCCATGTCACATTTAGAGAGCCCCTGATGTGCCTAAACAGTGGAAACCCCCAACAATTGACCTCATTTTGGAAACTAGACCCTTCAAATAATTTATCTAGATGTGCAGTGAGCATGTAGAACCCCAGATGCTCCACAGATTTTTATAACATTGAGCCGTGAAAATAATAAATCACATTTTTCCAAAAAAATGTTGTTTTAGCCACATTTTTGCATTTTCACAAGATAAGCAAGAGAAAATTGACTCCAAAATGAGTTGTTCAATTTCTTTTGAGTTCGCGAATACCTCATATGTAGTGGGAAACTACTGTTTGGGCGCACTGTCGAGCTCCAAAAGGAAGGAGTGAAATCTTAAAGTGCAGATTTTAATGGAATGGTCTGCATTCGCCATGTCGTGTTTGCACAGCCCTCAATGTACCTAAACAGTGAAAACCCAAGTGACCCCATTTTTGTCATCCACACCCTGTAAGTAATTATCTAGAGGCATGTTATAGTAACGATAATAATGCTTTTGGTTTTACTAGTTTATGAATTTATAATGTGGTGGTATGTGTAAATTGTTCGGATTACATCAGATTATAAAAGTGTGATGTGTTAACAGGGTAAAACCAAATTTTATCAATATGTGGATGTGTAACACGGTTTCAAGCAATCCTTAAAGCAAATGCCAGGTTTCACAATTATAAATTGTGTGCTTTAGTATTCCTGTCTTAGAAAATACTCAGCACCTTTTTTGTTTTCTTCCCTTCCTCCCAGTTATGAGAATCTCACCGGGAACATATTGACTTTTATAACAATATAAACACCATCAGTTTCAGAAATACTGAGACCCTCACCTTCCTGACTGCCAAACATTAGGGCCTTGATGAATACCTCCTGAAACACTAAAGGAAGCTCCCCGTATCGCCTGCACATCGAAACAGCAGAAAATCATTGTACAGTGCCATCTGTACAATGTGCATGGTCAAATTTTTGTACCACATTTTTGCTTTTTCACATGGCTCTATAGGGTTTGAAGATCTGATCTGAGAGAGCTACACCCCCATGAATGTATTATAATCCAGGATACAATCTGGCTTTGGGACTTCTGTTGTGGTACATCAGACAGTGATAAGGGATCTGCTGTAATGGTTTATGGTGGTGAATATAAGGACATCCCTCCTTTCCTCACACTTGACCACCAGCATGTTGTCACTGCATTGCGCACTGCTGTGGGCTTTTCTAAGCAGTTACCCAATCAGTTTCTTAGGGAGGCCTCTCTTATTTCTCCGCATGGTGCCGCATGTAACTGTACCTCTGGCAGAGAGAGTCTTAAAGAGTGGGATGTCCATGGAAAAGTTATCTATGGTGATAACACTTTTCCAGCAGTGGGAGCACTAATTCACACACAATTTTCCCACTCAACCCCAGGACAGAGGACATTGAGTGGCGTCAATCCAGATGTCCCTCCCTTTATAGACCCTAAATCTGTGGGTGTACCCTGAGGTACTCAGGCATAGCTTGCACAGTTTAATTCTTTACTTTGTCCTCTTACTGGGCAAGCATTGTCAGAATTTTAGCCTCCCTTTGAAATGAACCAAGGATTCTTCAATACCGATGTCACTTTGGGCATTGTACGCCTTAGCAAATTTTCTGCTGAAGTGTTCAAATACTGGCCGAATTTTATATAGATGATCAAAGTTGGGATCGTCTTGGGGAGGGGGCACTGTGCATTATCACAATAATGCAAACATTTTTGGATTGCTTCAAATCGTGTCCTTTATATAGCTACACGGAATACTGGTATTTTGTATAGTGTATCAGTACTCCAGTATTGCCAAAGCTCTGTTTCTTTCACTATGCAGAACAATGAATTTGTTCAAAAGAAAAACAGACATACACTCCCCTAATGCGCTACCACCCTACCTATAAAGCTACTGTGACTGACAGCTGGATCAGCATTAGAGTCGGCTGTCAGTCAGTCCCAGGGCACGAGTTCAACCTTCGTTCTCTATACACAGAGCGATGCTGAACCTGTGCCGTCACCACCCCTGTGACTGAACACAGAACACTGCAGGGAGTAATAAAGTTAATTTCCTACCGGCAGCGGGGCTCAAAGTGTGGTCGCTGGGCTGGTTCAGAACACCATTAACTTGCAGATTAATCCCATACCTGCAAGTTATTAGAGTTTTTTTTAACATGAAAGGTTCCCTTTTAAAATATTCTGAACTTATTATAAAATAAATATGGTTTGTGTTGCCATTTTCCAAGACTTGTAACTTTTCTGTTTATGCACCTATATGAGGGCTTATTTTTACTGGTAGATTTGTTTTTACTATTTTGGGGTACATGTGTATTGATTGCTTTTTATTGCATTTTTTTTTTCTGGGTGGTTCGTTGATAAAAAAATATATGACAATTTTGGTGCTTCAGCTTTTTTTATGACATTTCTCATACAGGTTAAAAAAATGTATACTTTGATAGATAAGCATTTTAAGGATGCGGCAACACCAAATATGTTGATTTTTTTAAATTTTTAACAGGAGATTAACATTTTTATTGTTTTTTTTATATATTATTTTCCATTTTACTTTTCATTTACTTTAATCCCCAAAGGGGAGTTAAAACTGTGACAGTTTGATTACTTGCATTATGCAGTACAATATCAATACTGCAAAACTATATACTGCACTACTTCACCATATTTTTCTGACAGAATAGAATAGGTAGAATAAATGTGTACACATAGTATAGGTGTATATATATATATATATATATATATATATATATATATAGTCAGTGAGACACACATATATATATATAATTCAGCGCTAGATAGCAGAAAAGCCGGTAATTCAATTGCCGGCTTTTCCTATCTCCTTCACAAACCCGACATGATATGAGACATGGTTTACATACAGTTAACCATCTCATATCCCTTCTTTTATTACATATTCCTCTTTAGTAATGTAAGAAGTGTCTTTGTGTCAAATTTGGGGTCTCTAGCTATTAAATTAAAGGGTTAAAACCCAGAAAAAAATTGGAGTGGGCTCCCGCGCAATTTTCTCCGCCAGAGTGGGAAAGCCAGTGACTGAGGGCAGATATTAAAGGGAACCTATCACCCCCCTCAGGCGTTTGTAACTAAAAGAGCCACCTTGTGCAGCACAAATGCTGCATTCTGACAAGGTGGCTCTTTAGTTACAAATACCTGCACACGCTGAAATAAACACTTATAAAATTTGCCCCCACATACCCTGAATCCATCCGGGAGGCGGGACTTTCCTTTTTACTGAGACGCAGCACAGCCATCATTCCTGGCCTGTGCGCACTGGGCGCCACCTCCTCTTCCTGCATTATAGTTCCTGGCGCCTGCGCTGTAAGTACGAAGGGCAGCGCAACTGCGAATGCCCGGAAAAAAACTTCCAGAGCGCCAGGAATGATAATGCAGAAAGAGGAGGCGGCGCCCGGCGCACACAAGCCAGGAGTGACGGCTGTGCTGCGTCTCATTAGAAAGGAAAGTCCCGCCTCCCGGATGGATTCAGATTATGTGGGGGCAAATTTTATAAAGGGTTTATTTCAGCGTGTGCAGGTGTTTGTAACTAAAGAGCCACCTTGTCAGAATGCAGCATTAGTGCTGCACAAGATGGCTCTTTTAGTTACAAATGCCTGAGGGGGGTGACAGGTTCCCTTTAATAGCCTAGAGAGGGACCATGGTTATAGGACCCCCCCTGGCTAAAAACATCTGCCCTCAGCCACCCCAGAAAAGGTACATCTGTAAGATGCGCCTATTCTGTCACTTAGCCTCTCTCTTCCCACTCCCCTGTAGCGGTGTGATATGGGGTAATGAAGGGTTAATGTCACCTTGCTATTGTAAGGTGACATTAAGCCAGCTTGATAATGGAGAGGCGTCAATTATGACATCTATCCATTATTAATCAAATAGTATGAAATGGATAATAAAACACACACATTATTAAAAAGAATTTTAATGAAAAAGACACAGGGTGTTTTAATATTTTATTATACTCTTAATCCACCTGAAGACCCTTGTCACCTGAAACAAAGTTAAAAAAACAAACAACAATGTTCCATACCTTCCGTCGTTACAGTCTTGTCTCATATGAACTTTTCAGAATATTTTCCCACACATGAGTTCATATGAGTTCATCCAGCAGAGGGCGCATCACCGCGACTTGAGGTAACTACAGTGCATTCCATTCATTCACCAAGTTTTACAGGCAGGGGCGGCTGCATTAGCAGAGCTCCTGGGTGTAAAATGATTTAACCCCTTCAGTTGGATTTACAGCGTGGGACAATCGTACTATTGGATTAATAATGGATAGGTGTCATAATTGACGCCCCTCTACATTATTAACCTGGCTTAATGTCACCTTACAATAGCAAGGTGACATTAACCCTTCATTACCCCATATCCCACCACTACACGGGAATGGGAAGAGAGTGGACAAGTGCCAGAATAGGCGCATCTTACAGATGTGCCTTTTCTGGGGTGGCTGGGGGCAGATGTTTTTAGCCAGGGAGGCCAACAACCATGGTCCCTCTCTAGGCTATTAATATCTGCCCTCAGTCACTGGCTTTCCCACACTGGCGGAGAAAATTGCACGGGAGACCACGCCAATTTTTTTCCGGGATTTAACCCTTTAATTTAATAGCTAGAGACCCCAAATTTGACACAAAGACACTTCTTACATTACTAAAGAGGAATATCTAATAAGGGATATGAGATGGTTTACTGTATGTAAACCATGTCTCATATTCTGTCAAGTTTGTGAAGGAGATAGGAAAAGCCGGCAATTGAATTACCGGCTTTTCTGCTATCTAGTGTTGAATTAAATAAATATATATATATTTATATATATATATTTATATATATTTTCGCTCACTATAGACTGTATATATGTTTTTAAGAATATTTGAGCCGATGGATCCTTGATATGTCCATATTGCAAGCCTGAGAGAAAAAAAAAAAAAAAAAAAAAATCGCCATACGGATGCCATACGAATGACACACAGATAAATTTGTGCGTAAAAATCGCATCCTCGCATTGAATACGGAACAGTGTTTTGGAACAATTACTGCGTATTACGGACGTAAAAAATGGACCGTATTTACTTACGCCTAGTGTGATGCTGGCCTTATACTTTTAACACTACATTTTTCACATGATATCTAATTTATGGGACCTAAGTATTATTTCTCATTATTATTTCCCTAAGCAATAGAGGTTTTTCATGTGATACTATATTAAACCCTTAGCGACCGCCGATACGCCTTTTAACGGCGACCGCTAAGGGTACTTAAAGTGAATAGCGCCCACCAGAGTCGGATTTTCTGTGGGGTCTCGGCTGCTGGGGGTAACCGAGACCCCAGAGAACATGATTCGGGGGTTTTTTTTACCGACCCCGCATTAGCGATCGCCGGTAATTAACCGTTTACCGGCGATCGCAAAAAAAAACCGCAATCTCTTTTTAATTTCTCTGTCCTCCGATGTGATCGCACATCAGAGGACAGAGAAAGGGGGTCCCAGATAGCCCCCTGATACTCACCTATATCCCCCGGTGCTCCTCGTGGCTCCCGGTGGGCGCCACCATCTTCAAAATGGCGGGCGCATGCGCATTGCGCCCGCCGGCCGGCCCTGGGAGAATCTTTGGGGTCTCGGGGCCCCCCAGAGTCGGATTTTCCCTGGGGTCTCGGCTGCCGGGGGTAGCCGAGACCCCGAAGAGCATGATCGGGGGTCGATTTTAGGGTTAGGGCTAGGGTTAGGGCTAGGGTCAGGGCTAGGGTTAGGGCTAGGGTTGGGGCTAGGGTTGGGGCTAGGGTTAGGGCTAGGGTTAGGGATAAATTTAGGGTTAGGGTTGGGGCTAAATTTAGGGTTAGGGTTAGGGCTAAATTTAGGGTTGGAGCTAAATTTAGGGTTAGGGTTGGGGCTAAATTTAGGGTTAGGGTTGGCGCTAAATTTAGGGTTAGGCTTCTTTCACACTAACGTCGGTACGGGGCCGTCGCAATGCATCGGCCCGACATACCGACGCACATTGTGAAAATTGTGCACAACGTGGGCAGCGAATGTAGTTTTTCAACGCATCCGCTGCCCAATCTATGTCCTGGGGAGGAGGGGGCGGAGTTACGGCCACGCATGCACGGTCAGAAATGGCGGATGCGACGTACAAAAATATGTTACATTGAACTTTTTTTGTGCTGACGGTACGCCAAAACACTGCTCCAGTGCACGACGGACGCGACGTGTGGCCATCCGTCACGATCCGTCGGCAATACAAGTCTATGGGCAAAAAACGCATCCTGCGGGCACATTTGCAGGATCCGTTTCTTGTCCAAAACGGCGGATTGCGACGGATGCCAAACGACGCAAGTGTGAAAGTAGCCTTAGGGCTAGGGTTAGGGTTGGGGCTAAAGTTAGGGCTAGGGTTGGGGCTAAGGTTAGGGTTAGAGTTGGGATTAGGGTTTGGATTAGGGTTGGTATTAGGGTTAGGGTTGGCATTAGGGTTACGCTTGGGATTAGGGTTAGGTTTGGGATTAGGGTTAAGGTTAGGGTTGTGATTGGGGGTGTATTGGGATTAGGGTTAGGTTTGAGGTTAGGGTTGAGATTAGGATTAGGGGTGTGTTGGATTTAGGCTTTTGATTAGGGTTATGGTTAGGGTTGACATTAGGGTTGTTTTGGGGTAAGGGTTGTGATTATCGTTAGGGTTAGTGATTAGGATTATTGTTGTGAATTCTGTTTTCGAACTCCCTCCTGTGGTCATGAATGGTACTTTGGCGAGTTCTGTCCATGGACTCCCTCTGGTGGCTGTGAGTGGAGCTGCTGCTTCTGAGGTTCCTTCCACAGGTGACGTAGTTTATTCTTTGGCTGGCTGCTCTATTTAACTCCACTCAGATCGTTACTCCATGCCAGCTGTCAATGTTCTTGTACTGGTTCAGTTCGCTCTTGGATCTTTTTGGTGACCTGTCTACTCCAGCAGAAGCTAAGTCCCTGCTAGTTATTATTTGTTCATTGTTTCCTTGTCCAGTTGGCTATCATGATTTTGCCTTGCTAGCTGGAAGCTCTGGGATGCAGAGTGGCACCTCCGCACCGTGAGTCGGTGCGGAGGTCGTTTTGCACACTCTGCGTGGTCTTTTGTAGTTTTTTGTGCTGACCGCAAAGATACCTTTCCTATCCTCAGTCTGTTTAGTAAGTCTGGCCTCCCTTTGCTGAAACCTGTTTCATTTCTGTGTTTGTGACTTTCATCTTCACTCACAGTCAATGTGTGTGGGGGGCTGCCTTTTCCTTTGGGGAATTTCTCTGAGGCAAGGTAGACTTTATTTTCTATCTTTAGGGCTAGTTAGCTCTTAGGCTGTGAAGAGGCGTCTAGGTCATGTTAGGTACGCTCCACAGCTATTTCTAGTTGTGTGATAGGATTAGGGGTTGCGGTCAGCAGAGCTCCCACTTCCCAGAGCTTGTCCTGTGTGAGTTTAACCATCAGGTCGTTCCGGGTGCTCCTAACAACCAGTTCCATAATAGATTATGGATCAGGTTGGGATTAGGGTTAGGGGTGTGTTGGGGTTAGGGTTGGAGCTAGAATTGGGGGGTTTCCACTGTTTAGGTACATCAGGGGGTCTCCAAACACGACAGCCAATTTTGCGCTCAAAAAGTCAAATGGTGCTCCCACCCTTCTGAGTGGGTTACCCCCACATATGGGGCATCAGCGTACTCAGGATAAATTGGACAACAACTTCTGGGGTCTAATTTCTCCTGTTACCCTTGTGAAAATAAAAACTTGGGGGCTACAAAATCTTTTTTGTGGAAAAAAAAATATTTTTTATTTTTATGACTCTGCATTATAAACTTCTGTGAAGCACTTGGGCATTCAAAGTTCTCACCACACATCTATATAAGTTCCTTGGGGGGTCTAGTTTCCAAAACGGGGTCACTTGTGGGGGGTTACTACTGTTTAGGTACATCAGGGGCTCTGCAAACGCAACATAACGCCCACAGGCCATTCTATCTAAGTCTGCATTCCAAAACGGCGCTCCTTCCCTTCCGAGCTCTGCCGTGCGCCCAAACAGTGGTTTACCCCCACATATGGCGCATCAGCGTACTCGGGATAAATTGGACAACAACTATTGCAGTCCAATTTCTCCTGTTACCCTTGTGAAAATAAAAACTTGGGGGCTACAATATGTTTTTTGTGGAAAAAAATATTTTTTATTTTCACAACTCTGCATTCTAAACTTCTGTGAAGCACTTGGGCATTCAAAGTTCTCACCACACATCTAGGTAAGTTCCTTAAGGGGTCTAGTTTCCAAAATGGTGTCACTTGTGGGGGTTTCCACTGTTTAGGTACATCAGGGGCTCTCCAAACGTGACATGGCGTCCAATCTCAATTCCAGCCAATTCTGCATTGAAAAAGTCAAACGGCGCTCCTTCACTTCCAAGTTCTGCGGTGCGCCTAAAAAGTGGTTTACCCCCACATATGGGGTATTGGCGTATTCAGGAGAAATTGCATAACAAAATTTATGGTTACATTTCTGTTTTTACACATGTGAAAATAAAAAAAAATGGTTCTGAATTAAGATGTTTGCAAAAAAAAGTTAAATGTTCATTTTTTCCTTCCACATTGTTTCAGTTCCTGTGAAGCACGTAAAGGGTTAATAAACTTCTTGAATGTGGTTTTGAGAACCTTGAGGGGTGTAGTTTTTAGAATGGTGTCACATTTTGTTATTTTCTATCATATAGACCCCTCAAAATGACTTCAAATGTGATGTGGTCCCTAAAAAAAAATGGTGTTGTAAAAATGAGAAATTGCTGGTCAACTTTTAACCCTTATAACTCCCTAACAAAAAAAAATTTTGTTTAAAAAATTGTGCTGATGTAAAGTAGACATGTGGGAAATGTTATTTATTAACTATTTTTCGTGACATATCTCTCTGATTTAAGGGCATAAAAATACAAAATTTGAAAATTGCAAAATTTTAAAAATTTTCGCCATATTTCCGTTTTTTTCATAAATAATCGCAAGTAATAACGAAGAAATGTTACCACTAACACGAAGTACAATATGTCACAAAAAAACAATCTCAGAATCAGCGCGATCCGTTGAAGCGTTCCAGAGTTATAACCTCATAAAGTGACAGTGTTCAGAATTGTAAAAATTGGCTCGGTCATTAAGTACCAAATTGGCAAATTGTCACTAAGGGGTTAAGGGTATTACCGAGATGTTTTTGTTTGTTCTTGCTCCTTTGATATTACCCGCCATGGGTTTGGTGAGTCTATGCTCCTCAATCTAGTATGCATAACATCTATTTTATAACATCTTTTGTGTGGTCCCCAATTTGTTTACATCAAGTTTATGTTGCATCTAGTTGTTTCTTTTTATTGTTCTTTGCATTTTATCTTCTATTAGTGCGGGCACTTACGCACATGGGCAGCACGGTGGCGCAGTGGTTAGCACAGCAGCCTTGCAGCGCTGGAGTCCTGGGTTCTAATCCCACCCAGAACAACATCTGCAAAGAGTATGTTCTCTCCGTGTTTGCATGGGTTTCCTCCGGGCACTCCGGTTTCCTCCCACATTCTAAAGACATACTGATAGGGAATTTAGATTGTGAGCCCCATCGGGGACAGCGATGATAATGTGTGCAAAACTGTAAAGCGCTGCGGAATATGTTAGCGCTATATAAAAATAAAGATTATTATTAAAAGATTATTACATGTGCTAACTTTTGCCATTCATTGTTCCATAAAGGCATTTTTATACCATCTATATTACTGTCCCTATACTTATAGTGTTTTTTTCGGCTTCCAGTATTAGTCTTTGTACAGTGGCATATACAGTTGTGTGAAAAAGTGTTTGCTTCCTTCATGATTTCCTATTCTATTGCATGTTCGTCACACTTAAATGTTTCAGATCACCGAGCAAATTTACATATTAGACAAACGCAATTCAAGTAAACACAAAATGCAGTTTTTAAATGGAGGTATTTTTTACTAAGGGAAAATTAAAATCAAACCTACAGGGTCCTGTGTGAAAAAGTGATTGAATGCTAAACCTATTAAATGGTTGGGCCACTCTTAGCAGCAACAATTGCAATGAAATGTTTGCAAAAACTGGCAATGAGTTTTTAATAACGCTCTGAATGAATTTTGGCCCACTCATCTTGGCAGAATTGTTGTAATTCAGTCACACTGGATTGTTTCCGAGCATGAACCGTCTTTTGCCACAGCATCTCAATTGGATTAAGGTAAGGACTTTGACTAAGCCCCCTCCCCAAAAGTTGTAATTTTGTTTTTCCTAAGCCATTCAGAGGTGGACTTGCACTACAAGTGCACTACAGCTTGAGGTCACGAACATATGGCCGGACATTCTCCTTCAGAATTTTTTGGTAGACAGCAGAATTCATGGTTCCATTTATGACAGCAAGTCATCCATGTTTCAGCAAAAAAGCCCCAAAACATCACAGCACCACCACCATATTTTACAGTTGGTATGATGTTCTTTTCTGAAATGCTGTGTTACTTCTATGCCAGATGTAATGGGACATATATCTTTCAAAAAGTTCAACTTTTATCTTGTCAGTCCACAGAGTATTCTCCCAAGTATCTTGGGAATCATCAAGATGTTTTCTGGCAAAACTAGTACGAGCCTTTATGTTCTTATTGCTCAGCAGTGGTTTTTATTTTGGAATTCTGCCATGTGGACCATTTTAGCCCAGTCTCTTTCTTATGGTGGAGTCATAAATACTGAGGCAAGTGAGGCCTGCAGTTCTTTGGATCTTGTTGTGGGATCTTTTGTGACCTCTTGGATGAGTTGTCACTGTGTTCTTGGGTAATTTTGGTCAGCCAGCCACTCAACGGGAAGGTACACCACTATTCTATGTTTTCACCATTTGTGCATAATGGCTATCACTATGATTTGCAGGTGTCCCAAAAGCTTTAGAAATTACTTTAAAACCATTCCACACTGATAGTTCTCAATTACTTTGTTTCTCATTTGCTCCAGAATTTACTTGGATCGCTGCATCATGTCTAGCTTTTGAGGCTCTTTTACTCTATTTCACTTTGTCAGGTAAGGCCTATTTAAGTGATTTTTTAATTGAGAACAGGTGTGGCAGTAATCAGGCCTGGGTGTGGCTAGGAAATCTGAACTCAGCTTCCAAAACATGTGATAAATCACAGTTAATTTATGTTTTAAGGAGGGCAATCACTTTTTCACACATGGCCTTGTAGATTTGGATTTCTTTTTCACTTATTAATAAAAACCTTATTTAAAAACTGCATTTTGTGTTTACTTGTTCTATCCTTGACATTTACATTTGTTTGGTGATCTGAAACATTTAAGTGCCATAAACATGCAAAAGAATAGGAAATCAGAAAGTGGGCAAACACTTTTTCATGCAACTGTAAACGCTTGGGCACCCCGGTCAAAATTACTGTTAATATGAACAGTTAAGCAAGTTGAATATTAAATTATCTCTAACAGGGCTGAAGGTAAACATGACACATTTCCTTTGTATTTTAGGGAGAAAAAATAAATAAATTATATATATATATATATATATATATATATATATATATACAGTGGGGCAAAAAAGTATTTAGTCAGTCAGCAATAGTGCAAGTTCCACCACTTAAAAAGATGAGAGGCGTCTGTAATTTACATCATAGGTAGACCTCAACTATGGGAGACAAACTGAGAAAAAAAAATCCAGAAAATCACATTGTCTGTTTTTTTAACATTTTATTTGCATATTATGGTGGAAAATAAGTATTTGGTCAGAAACAAAATTTCATCTCAATACTTTGTAATATATCCTTTGTTGGCAATGACAGAGGTCAAATGTTTTCTGTAAGTCTTCACAAGGTTGCCACACACTGTTGTTGGTATGTTGGCCCATTCCTCCATGCAGATCTCCTCTAGAGCAGTGATGTTTTTGGCTTTTCGCTTGGCAACACGGACTTTCAACTCCCTCCAAAGGTTTTCTATAGGGTTGAGATCTGGAGACTGGCTAGGCCACTCCAGGACCTTGAAATGCTTCTTACGAAGCCACTCCTTCGTTGCCCTGGCGGTGTGCTTTCAATCATTGTCATGTTGAAAGACCCAGCCATGTTTCATCTTCAATGCCCTTGCTGATGGAAGGAGGTTTGCACTCAAAATCTCACGATACATGGCCCCATTCATTCTTTCATGTACCCGGATCAGTCGTCCTGGCCCCTTTGCAGAGAAACAGCCCCAAAGCATGATGTTTCCACCACCATGCTTTACAGTAGCTATGGTGTTTGATGGATGCAACTCACTATTCTTTTTCCTCCAAACACGACAAGTTGTGTTTCTACCAAACAGTTCCAGTTTGGTTTCATCAGACCATAGGACATTCTCCCAAAACTCCTCTGGATCATCCAAATGCTCTCTAGCAAACTTCAGACGGGCCCGGACATGTACTGGCTTAAGCAGTGGGACACGTCTGGCACTGCAGGATCTGAGTCCATGGTGGCGTAGTGTGTTACTTATGGTAGGCCTTGTTACATTGGTCCCAGCTCTCTGCAGTTCATTCACTAGGTCCCACCGCGTGGTTCTGGGATTTTTGCTCATCGTTCTTGTGATCATTCTGACCCCACAGGGTGGGATTTTGCGTGGAGCCCCAGATCGAGGGAGATTATCAGTGGTCTTGTATGTCTTCCATTTTCTAATTATTGCTCCCACTGTTGATTTCTTCACTCCAAGCTGGTTGGCTATTGCAGATTCAGTCTTCCCAGCCTGGTGCAGGGCTACAATTTTGTTTCTGGTGTCCTTTGACAGCTCTTTGGTCTTCACCATAGTGGAGTTTGGAGTCAGACTGTTTGAGGGTGTCTTTTTATACTGATAACAAGTTTAAACAGGTGCCATTACTACAGGTAATGAGTGGAGGAAAGAGGAGACTCTTAAAGAAGAAGTTACAGGTCTGTGAGAGCCAGAAATCTTGATTGTTTGTTTCTGACCAAATACTTATTTTCCACCATAATATGCAAAAAAAATGTTAAAAAAACAGACAATGTGATTTTCTGGATTTTTTTTTCTCAGTTTGTCTCCCATAGTTGAGGTCTACCTATGATGTAAATTACAGACGCCTCTCATCTTTTTAAGTGGTGGAACTTGCACTATTGCTGACTGACTAAATACTTTTTTGCCCCACTGTATATATATATATATATATATATATATATATATATATATTATATATATTCATTTTTTACATCATAAACGTGATAAGAAAAATGGGCCAATGCAAATGTTTGGGCACCCTGCATAGTCAGTTCCTAGAAGCACCCACTTTTGCTAGTATCACAGCCTGAAAATGCTTTTTGAAGCCAGGCAAGATTCTTTAAATTCTTGTTTGAGGAATTTTCATCCATTCTTCCTTTAAAAATTCTTCCAGTTCTGTGAGATTCCTGGGTCGCCTTACATGCACTGCTATTTTGAGGTCTAGCCACAGATTTTCAATGATGTTCAGATCAGGGGACTGTGAGGACCAATGTAAAATGTTCAGCTTGCTCCTTATGAGGTAGTCTATTGTGGATTTTGACGTGTGTTTAGGATAATTTTCAACTTCAGCTTTTTTACAGATAGTGTTATGTTTACATCAAGAATTTGTTGAAATCTCATTGAATCCCCTCTTCTCTCTACCTGTAAAATGTTTGTAGTGCCATTGGATGCAACAAAACCCCAAAGTATGATTGATTCACCCCCATACTTTATGGTTGGCGAGATGTTCTTTTCCTGAAAATCTGTGCCCTTTTTTCTCCACATATACCATTGATCATTGTGGCCAAATAATTCTATTTTAACCTCATTAGTCCACAAGACTTGTTTCAACAATGCATCAGAGTTGCATTTGCAGCGTTAGATGTTCTTTTGCATACTTCTGATGCTGAATTTTATGGTGAGGATGCAGGAGAAATTTTCTTCAGATGACTCTTCCATGGAGGCTATATTTGTGCAGGTGTCTCTGAACAGTAGAACAATGTAATGCAACACAAGAGTCTGCTAAATCTTTCTGAAGGTCTTTTGCAATCAAGCGGGGGTTCTGATTTAAATCTTTAGCAATCCGACGAGCAGCTTTCACTGAAATTTTGCTTGCTCTTCCAGACATTATCTTGACCTCCACTGTTCCTTTTAACTGCCATTTCTTAATTAAATTTCGAACTGAGGAAAGGGCAACTTGAAAACACGTCTTTATCTTCTTACAGCCTTCTCCTGCTTTGTGGGTCTCCACCATTTTCATAGTGCTAGGCAACTGCTTAGAAGAACTCATGGCTGCAGTTTTTCTTAACTATGAAAGTCATAACCTTAACAGGCTAAATAAGGCCTGAAACCTTGGTCAAAGTCAAGGTTATCTAAGCACTCAAATATTCTTGGGTGTTCAAACTTTTGCACTGACCCATTTTCCTTTTTGTAATTTTTAAAATGTAAAATCTACTATATAATTGTCTAAGGGTCACTTCCATCTTTCTGTCTTTCCTTCTTTCTGTCACGGATATTCATTGGTCGCGGTCTCTGTCTGTCATGGAAATCCAAGTCGCTGATTGGTGGCGGCAAAACAGTCACGACTAGGGTTGAGCGACCTTGACCTTTTTAGAGTCGAGCCGTGTTTCGCGAAACCCGACTATCTTAGAAGTCGAGACGAGTGGAATCGGCCGATTATCGCGAAAAGTCGGGTATCGCCCGAAACACGAAACCCAATGCAAGTCAATGGGGGAGCATAGTCGGCAGTGAGTGGAGGCCAGGAAAACACCTACACTGCCCATTTTAATGGCAAAAACATTCATTCTTGTTACAGAAGCTTGTCAATCGTAATTTACCTTATAATAATTGGAAGGCATTTGAAATTGGGGGTCATTTGGCTAAAGTTGTGGGGGGTAGGGCTGGTTCAAGTAATTAGTGGGCCCAGGAAATCTGGAACACGTCACGGCAGTGGAGCAGGGAGAGGTAAGTATTTCAACTTTGCAAGTGCTGTGATCCTGAGCAAGCAGGGGGGGCCCACTAGTTGGCATTGGCACTGGCACAGGGCCCCTCAAAGTACAGCAGTGTGTTTGCACGGCGGGGGCGCCTCCCACCGGCAGCAACACTTTTGCGTACTATGAGAGGCCCTGTGCCAGTGACGTCGCCAACTAGTATTCCTCCCCCCACCTGATGAAGGAACCTACACTTTCATCTGCACCTTCCTCTTTGTCCCCGTGTAAGGTGGTATGGTATGCGGGAAGAGGAACCTGACTTTCAGCAGGGTCACAATCTTGCTGTGTAGCGTGCACGGGGAATTTTGCGTTATGGGTCAATGTACCAGGAGGAAACACAGATATAGGCCCAAAGAATAAAGTTGGCTAAATGCAGTTCAAAATTGGTAACACAGGACTAACCAGGGGGCATTGCAGTGGAGGACAACTGGAATGAGAGGCTGACACAGAGAGTAGGCCCAAATCAGTAAGTAGTCGAAATGCAGTTCAAAATTGGCAACAGTAGTAAACAGGCGGCACAGCTTTGTTCAGTGGAGGAGAACAGCAAGGAGTGGCAGACACCGATAGTAGGCCCCAACCCAACTAGTAGGCCAAATGCAGTCTAACATTAACAACTACTTAACGAGAGCCTGAAAATGGAATTTCAGGACAGGAAACCAGGAGAACAGCAAGGAGCGGCAGACACTGTTAGTAGTCCCCAAACCAACTAGTACGCCAAATGCAGTTGTTCCATTTAACCACTATTTAACAAGAGCCTGAAGATAGAAGCTCAGGAAAGGCAACCTGGAGAACACCTTGGAGTGGAACACACCGTCTCTACACCCCATACCCAATTTGTAGGCCTAATGCAGTGTAGTTTCCAACAACTACTAAACGAGAGCATTAAGATCGAAGCAATGGCGAGGAAACCTGGGGAACACCTTGGAGTGGAACACACCGTCTCTACACCCCATACCCAATTTGTAGGCCTAATGCAGTGTAGTTTCCAACAACTACTAAACGAGAGCATTAAGATCGAAGCAATGGCGAGGAAACCTGGGGAACACCTTGGAGTGGAACACACCATCTCTCTACACCCCATACCCAATTTGTAGGCCTAATGCAGTGTAGTTTTCTACAACTACTAAACGAGAGTCAGAAGACCGAAGCAATGTGGACGAAACCTGGGGAACACCTTGGAGTGTAACACACCATCTCTCTACACCCCATACCCAATTTGTAGGCCTAATGCAGTGTAGTTTCCAACAACTACTAAACGAGAGCCAGAAGATCGAAGCAATGGAGAGGAAACCTGGGGAACACCTTGGAGTGGAACACACCGTCTCTACACCCCATACCCAATTTGTAGGCCTAATGCAGTGTAGTTTTCAACAACTACTAAACGAGAGTCGGAAGACCGAAGCAATGTGGACGAAACCTGGGGCACACCTTGGGGCGGCAGACACCGTTAGTAGGCCCTACCAAAGTTGTACCCCAATGCAGTTTTAAAATTCCTAGAGGCTGAAAACAAGACTATTGACGCTCAGCTTTTTTAAAAGGAACACAGCTGAATTGAGTGGCGCAGACAGACACAGGTAGTAGGCCTTAAACCAAAAATGTGGCTCACTGCAGCTTAAAAAAGGTTACAGGGGTACACAGGCAGCATTGCTCTGGGCAGTGGAGGACAATTTCAATAGTGGACCGCAGACAGACTTTGTACGCCTACTATTAAAAAAAGGATGCTCTATGCAATAAAAAATAGGTTCCAGGGGTACACGGGCAGCAGTGATCTGGTCAGTGTAGTAGTAGTAGAAAGAACGGGCCGCAGACAGGCTTCGAAGGCCTAACATAAAAACATATTGGACTGTAGGCACTTTAACATTGGTTCCAGGGGTACACGGGCAGCAGTAGTCTGGTCAGTGTAGTAGTAGTAGAAAGAACGGGCCGCATACAGGCTTCGAAGGCCTAACATAATAAAATGGGCTGGCTGTAGGCAATTTAAAATTGGTTCCAGGGGTACACGGGCAGCAGTGGTCTGGTCAGTGGAGGCCTAGTGGAAGGAGGGACCGCAGACAGGCTTCGAAGGCCTAACATAATAAAATGGGCTGGCTGTAGGCAATTTAAAATTGGTTCTAGGGGTACACGGGCAGCAGTAGACAGGTCAGTGGAGGCCTAGTGGAAGGAGGGACCGCAGACAGGCTTCAAAGGCCTAACATAATAAAATTGGACAGGCTGTAGGCACTTTATAATTGGTTCCAGGAGTACACAGGCAGCAGTAGACTGGTCAGTGTAGTAGTAGTAGAAAGAACGGGCCGCAGACAGGCTTCGAAGGCCTAACATAAAAAAAATTGGACTGTAGGCACTTTAACATTGGTTCCAGGGGTACACGGGCAGCAGTAGACTGGTCAGTGTAGTAGTAGTAGAAAGAACGGGCCGCAGACAGGCTTCGAAGGCTTAACATAAAAAAATATTGGGCTGTAAGCACTTTTAAATAGGTTCCAGGGGTACACAGGCAGCAGTAGACTGGTCAGTGTAGTAGTAGTAGAAAGAACGGGCCGCAGACAGGCTTCGAAGGCCTAACATAATAAAATGGGCTGGCTGTAGGCAATTTAAAATTGGTTCCAGGGGTACACGGGCAGCAGTGGTCTGGTCAGTGGAGGCCTAGTGGAAGGAGGGACCGCAGACAGGCTTCGAAGGCCTAACATAATAAAATGGGCTGGCTGTAGGCAAATTAAAATTGGTTCTAGGCGTACACGGGCAGCAGTAGACTGGTCAGTGTAGTAGTAGTAGAAAGAACGGGCCGCAGACAGGCTTCGAAGGCCTAACATAATAAAATGGGCTGGCTGTAGGCAATTTATGATTGTTTCCAGGGGTAAACGGGCAGCAGTAGACAGGTCAGTGGAGGCCTAGTGGAAGGAGGGACCGCAGACAGGCTTCGAAGGCCTAACATAAAAAAATGGGACAGGCTGTAGGCACTTTATAATTGGTTCCTAGTAGAAAGAACGGGCCGCAGACAGGCTTCGAAGGCCTAACATAAAAAAATATTGGGCTGTAGGCACTTTTAAATAGGTTCCAGGGGTACACAGGCAGCAGTAGACTGGTCAGTGTAGTAGTAGTAGAAAGAACGGGCCGCAGACAGGCTTTGAAGGCCTAACATAATAAAATGTGCTGGCTGTAGGCAATTTAAAATTGGTTCCAGGAGTACACGGGCAGAAAAAACCAAATACCAATAACCAAGGTCTACTAATAAACAAGAAAAAAACAAAAAAACTGACGCAAGACCTAAAACAATAAATTTTAATATAATAATTAAAAAAGACCAAAAAGCAAAAATATCATAAAGACCAGTAGGAGGGATCCTACGGGAAAAAGGGGCTCTGGTATGCAGGACAATACCAGACAAAAAATAATACCAATGTACAGGAAAGGGCTAGGGAAGATAGAAGTGCCTAGCCCTACTCAATTCCCTTCCTGACAGCGGAGGTTGGCACCCTGGGATACGATATGGCGCCCCCGCTCAACGTAGACTGTCCCTAAAGTCCCTAAAAAGGATTCCCTCAAAAAAAGCCACCACCAACAATAACACCACAAAAAAGAAAAAGAAGAAAAAGTGAATAAAATCTAAATGCTGCTAGATGCTGGCTATAGAAAACAATGATAGCTAGAATCAGCTAATATTAATAGACTCTGGCATATAGTGTGAGCTAGAGAGTGTGCGGACAAAACTATGGCAAGTATAGTAACACGTATTTGAAGATGTTAGACACCACACCACCTTTTATAGTGCGTAGTTAGAGCTGTTAGACACCACAAAACCTCATATTGTTTATGATAGTGGTACTGAAAACGCAAAATAACTGGTACATCATAGGTATACGTGAGTTATAGTACCCTAATAGAAACACCACAATATAGAGGCGTAAATAACGAGGTTGGTATTGTTGTCGTACTTTCAAAACTTATATGGTACTTAGATAGATCAGTAATCAGTAGACAATAGAGGTCTGGTGGGATCACCACCAGGCAGAATATAAAGAGATTGGTGTACTTTCCACGTTTACCGTAAATACCTCTCGTAGTACCATAGCTCTAATACAACTCAGACCACTTGTGCTGAGGGTTTAAGTAGACGTCCACGAACATGAGTAATAAGTATATGTCAGATAACTTGTTGGCGTAGCCGCCAGACAGAGACACGGGTATCAAGAGGTATTATTGCCGGACTCTCAAAGCTCCATTATAGGCGTACCTCTCATTGATGAGTTACCGGTGCAGGTTGGTAACAATACCGTCAAAAAGAAAATACAGAAAAAAACATCCTTGCCAGAGTATATAACATGGACAAGGGCATAACGCCAGAAACATATGCACAGAGTATCAATCACTTGATCATATGGGCTAGATAAGGTGTACACTAAAAGGTATCCCTGCCGAACAAGACAAGATACAGGATATTCTTTCTGATAAATACTTATATGGCAACTACGCCTAGAAAAAATAATAAATCATGGCCCACTCAAAAAGACCCATTGGCATCACGCCAAACACAGACCATATTTCCTTCAATAAAGGGTGTCCTTAAAAGAATAGGGCCCTGGTCAAGGTCAATAGTCTTGCCGGTACAGATATCACAGAGTAATAAATCAATCAGGTGTGATTAAGGCATTCACGTTGTGCCTAGTAGCCCATATCATGTCCATATATTGACACTAGCCAAGCAGCATAAATGCATCAGATAAAAAAAAAAAACACTTATCTCAGAGAGACAGATGTCTCGTCCCTACGCGTTTCGCCCCATCAGACTGTCCAGAGGGGCTCATCAGGGGATTGCCATTAATAGGCACAAAAGCAGCAGACGATGTAAACGCTGCACGCGGTCCGGAGAAAGCTGTGGTAAAGCCAGCGTTCCCGCAGTCTATATGCCGAAGACCCGGAAGTAGAAAGACCGCTTCCGGGGTATCACTAACGTGCACTAGTGCGCATATGCAGAGAATTTCTTGCGCAGAAAGACACTGCGCAGATGGAAACAACTCAACAGTGCGCATGACTAGCATAAACAGGGCTGTCAATTACAGACAAAGGTAACAGATTGAACGCTCGTACCGGGTGCGTGGCAATGCGCATGCGCACGGACAAACTTCTAGTGCGCATGCCCAGATTTTTACAATGTCAAGTAAAGGTGCCCTTATGTAGTAGGTAGCGATCAGAAAATACCAGCGTTGCTATATCTGACAGGAGTACACGGGCAGCAGTAGACAGGTCAGTGGAGGCCTAGTGGAAGGAGGGACCGCAGACAGGCTTCGAAGGCCTAACATAATAAAATGTGCTGGCTGTAGGCAATTTAAAATTGGTTCCAGGAGTACACGGGCAGCAGTAGACAGGTCAGTGGAGGCCTAGTGGAAGGAGGGACCGCAGACAGGCTTCGAAGGCCTAACATAATAAAATGGGCTGGCTGTAGGCAATTTAAAATTGGTTCCAGGGGTAGACGGGCAGCAGTGGTCTGGTCAGCGGAGGCCGATTGTAATGAGTGTCTGCCAGTTAGTAGTCCAAAACAATAAATAAATGTGAATGTCTCACATTAAAACAAAACAAAAACACTAAAGGGTGCAATCATTAGGTTCAGGGGTGGGATCCTCTGCGTAGTTTCAGACCTACTAATTTAGCGCAAAGTAGTTACTGTGGTAAATAGAGGACACTGCCCCTGACTATGTTAAGTACCATCATACATGTCAACACAATGGTATTGTCAGTGGCAGGAATGGAAGGATGTCAGCGCATAGACTAAACATTGGTGGAAGTGTGAGAGATAACTGTGGAAGTGGTAGAGCAATGTTTGACCTGGGGTTGGGTGAACTCTCTTGTGGCCGGTGGTACAGGCCCAGGGCCCCTCATGTTACAACAGTGTGTCTGACGTTGGGTGCGCACCACCACCGCCAGAGACACTTTATTGTACTATGAGGGACCCAGTGGCAGTGCCGTCGACCAAAAGCGGGCACACCCACCTCTTCAGACAAACAGCACTCTCACGGGTGCTTGCGCCAAGTCGCGATACCACGGCCCCGTGTGGGGAGTTTGGCCATTTAGGGAGGTGTAAACATGTCGTATGCTGGACAATCAGCTGCAGCAAATTAGACATTCGAAAAGTAATTCACAGTAGTCCACAGGCAAGAGCTTTTCATAGGAAAGCTAGGTGTCTGCCGGGCAAGGTGGGGCAAAAGAATTCGAAATCCAGTTGTGGTTCATTTTAATGAATGTTAGATCATCAACATTTTTGGTAGCCAGACGAGTCCTTTTTTCGGTTAATATTGAACCTGCAGCACTGAATACTCTTTCTGATAGGACACTAGCTGCCAGGCAAGCAAGCTCCTGCAATGCATATTCTGCCAATTCTGGCCAGGTGTCTAATTTTGATGCCCAGTAATCAAATGGGAATGACGGTTGAGGGAGAACATCGATAAGGGATGAAAAATAGTTAGTAACCATACTGGACAAATGTTGTCTCCTGTCACTTTCAATTGATGCAGCAGTACCTGTCCTGTCTGCGGTCATAGCAAAATCACTCCACAACCTGGTCAGAAAACCCCTCTGTCCAACGCCACTTCTGATGTGTGCACCCCTAACACTCCTGGTCTGCTGCCCCCTGGAGCTCGTGTGAGAACGATCACGTGCGCTGTGTGCTGGGAATGCCTGAAGCAAACGGTCAACAAGAGTTGATTGTTTGGTTGCTAATATTAGTTCCAAGTTCTCATGTGGCATAATATTTTGCAATTTGCCTTTATAACGTGGATCAAGGATCCACCAGGCCAACCAGTAATCGTCATCGTTCATCATTTTAGTAATGCGTGTGTCCCTTTTGAGGATACGTAAGGCATAATCCGCCATGTGGGCCAAAGTTCCAGTTGTCAAATCTGCGGTTGTGATTGGTTGAGGGGCAGTTTCAGGCAAATCTACGTCACTTGTGTCCCTCAAAAAACCAGAACCCGGCCTTGTCACGCAACCAATTTCCAGTGCCCCCGGGAAAGCTTCCTCATTAAAAATATACTCATCCCCATCATCCTCCTCGTCCTCCACCTCCTCTTCGCCCGCTACCTCGTCCTGTACACTGCCCTGACCAGACAATGGCTGACTGTCATCAAGGCTTACCTCTTCCGCTGGTGCAGACGCCTGATCCTCTATGTGCGTCAAACTTTGCATCAGCAGACACATTAGGGGGATGCTCATGCTTATTATGGCGTTGTCTGCACTAACCAGCCGTGTGCATTCCTCAAAACACTGAAGGACTTGACACATGTCTTGTATCTTCAACCACTGCACACCTGACAACTCCATGTCTGCCATCCTACTGCCTGCCCGTGTATGTGTATCCTCCCACAAAAACATAACAGCCCGCCTCTGTTGGCACAGTCTCTGAAGCATGTGCAGTGTTGAGTTCCACCTTGTTGCAACGTCTATGATTAGGCGATGCTGGGGAAGGTTCAAAGACCGCTGATAGGTCTGCATACGGCTGGAGTGTACAGGCGAACGTCGGATATGTGAGCAAAGTCCACGCACGTTGAGGAGCAGGTCGGAGAACCCAGGATAAGTTTTCAATAAGCACTGCACCACCAGGTTTAAGGTGTGAGCCAGGCAAGGAATGTGTTTCAGTTGGGAAAGGGAGATGGCAGCCATGAAATTCCTTCCGTTATCACTCACTACCTTGCCTGCCACAAGATCTACTGTGCCCAGCCACGACTGCGTTTCTTGTTGCAAGAACTCGGACAGAACTTCCGCGGTGTGTCTGTTGTCGCCCAAACACTTCATAGCCAATACAGCCTGCTGACGCTTGCCAGTAGCTGGCCCATAATGGGACAACTGGTGTGCAACAGTGTCAGCTGCCGATGGAGTGGTTGGCCGACTGCGGTCTGTGGAAGAGCTGTCGCTTCTGCAGGAGGACGAGGAGGAGGAGGAGGGCGTGCGAACGCCTACAGCCAACTGTTTCCTAGACCGTGGGCTAGGCACAACTGTCCCGAAATTGATGTCCCCTGTGGACCCTGCATCCACCACATTCACCCAGTGTGCCGTGATAGACACGTAACGTCCCTGGCCATGCCTACTGGTCCATGCATCTGTAGTCAGGTGCACCTTTGTACTCACAGATTGCCTGAGTGCATGGACGATGCGCTGTTTAACATGCTGGTGCAGGGCTGGGATGGCTTTTCTGGAAAAAAGTGTCGACTGGGTAGCTCGTAGCGTGGTTCAGCGTACTCCATCAGGGCTTTGAAAGCTTCGCTTTCAACTAACCGGTAGGGCATCATTTCTAACGAGATTAGTCTAGCTATGTGGGCGTTAAAACCCTGTGTACGCGGATGCGAGGATAAGTACTTCCTTTTTCTAACCAGAGTCTCATGTAGGGTGAGCTGGACTGGAGAGCTGGAGATCGTGGAACTTGCGGGTGTGCCGGTGGACATGGCAGACTGAGAGACGGTTGGAGACGGTATTGTTTCCGCCGGTGCCCTAGATGCAATATTTCCTCCTACAAAACTGGCGATTCCCTGACCCTGACTGCTTTTGGCTGGCAAAGAAACCTGCATAGATACTGCCGTTGGTGCGGAAAATGGTGGCCTTACAGTGACGGAAGGGATGTTGCGTTGCTGACTAGCTTCATTGGCCGAGGGTGCTACAACCTTAATGGACGTTTGGTAGTTAGTCCAGGCTTGAAAATGCATGGTGGTTAAATGTCTATGCATGCAACTTGTATTGAGACTTTTCAGATTCTGACCTCTGCTTAAGCTAGTTGAACATTTTTGACAGATGACTTTGCGCTGATCAATTGGATGTTGTTTAAAAAAATGCCAGACTGCACTCTTCCTAGCATCGGATCCCTTTTCAGGGATTGCAGACTGAGCTTTAACCGGATGGCCACGCTGTCCTCCAACAGGTTTTGGCTTTGACACGCGTTTTGGGCCAGATACGGGCCCGGCAGATGGAACCTGTTGCGATGTTGATGCCTGCTGCGGCCCCTCCTCCACCTCTGCTTCTGAACTACTGCCGCCTGCACCCTGTTCCCCCAATGGCTGCCAATCAGGGTCAACAACTGGGTCATCTATTACCTCCTCTTCTAGCTCGTGTGCAACTTCGTCTGTGTCACCGTGTCGGTCGGTGGTATAGCGTTTGTGACAGGGCAACATAGTCTCATCAGGGTCTGATTGTGGATCAGTACCCTGAGAGGGCAATGTTGTGGTCTGAGTCAAAGGACCAGCATAGTAGTCTGGCTGTGGCTGTGCATCAGTGCACTCCATGTCAGAATCTACTTGTAATGGGCATGGCCTGTTAAGTGTTTCACTTTCTAAGCCAGGGACGGTATGTGTAAAGAGCTCCATGGAGTAACCCGTTGTGTCGCCTGCTGCATCCTTCTCTCTTGTTGTTGTTTTTGCTGAAGAGGACAAGGAAGCGACTTGTCCCTGACCGTGAACATCCACAAGTGACGCGCTGCTTTTACATTTACCAGTTTCAGAAGAGGAGGCAAAAGAGCTAGAGGCTGAGTCTGCAAGGTAAGCCAAAACTTGCTGTTGCTGCTCCGGCTTTAAAAGCGGTTTTCCTACTCCCAGAAAAGAGCGCGTTCGAGGCCTTGTGTAGCCAGACGATGAACCTGGCTCCACAGCTCCAGACTTAGGTGCAATATTTTTTTTCCCACGACCACCTGATGCTCCACTACCACTACCATCATTACCAGCTGACAATGAAAGCCCACGGCCACGACCTCTTGCACCAGACTTCGTCATTGTTTTAAAAACTTAACCAAAGTAACTTTATTTGTTGCTGTCAAACAACTTACACGGTGACCTATAACTTCAGTATGATTTCAATATCCCTTTACAGGTTGGTGAGACCACAAGAAAAATCAGGCACAATGTTACACACTCTGTTTTCTGTGGCACCAAATCACAGAGATGCCACACACGCAGGACTGTCACTCAAGCACAAATGTCAATATTAATCTCCCACCTATTTTTTTTTTTTTTCAGGAAGAATTTAGAAACCAAATAAAATAAAATGATTTTTTCAGGGACAATTTAGAAACCAAATAAAAAATAAAAAAGGCTTTCTGTGGCCCACTGAGTGAGAGATGGCACACACAGGAGTCAGGAGTGGCACACAAGCCCTGAGGCCAATATTTTTCTCCCACTGATTGATGTAGTGATTTTTTCAGGTAGATTTTAGAACCCAAATCATGCAAAAAAATAAATAGGCTTTCTATGGCCCACTGAGTGAGAGATGGCACACACAGGAGTCAGGAGTGGCACACAAGCCCAGAGGCCAATATTTTTCTCCCACTGATTGATTTATTGATTTTTTCAGGTAGGATTTAGAACCCAAATCAAGCAAAAAAATAAATAGGCTTTCTATGGCCCACTGAGTGAGAGATGGCACACACAGGGATGGCACTCTAGCAGAAATGCCAATCTTAATCTCCCACAAAAAAAAAAAAAAAAAACAGGGACTGTCCTACAATTACTATCTCCCTGCAGTAATCTCAGCCAGGTATGGCAGGCAGCAATAAGGAGTGGACTGATGCACAAATTAAATAAAAAGTGTGGACAAACAAAAAAGATAGCTGTGCAGAACGGAAGGAACAACAGGATTTGTGCTTTGAAAAAAGCAGTTGGTTTGCACAGCGGCGTACACACAGCAATGCAGCTATCAGGGAGCCTTCAAGGGCAGCCCAATGAGCTACAGCGCTGAGAAAAAAAATAAAATGTAGCTTCCACTGTCCCTGCACACCGAAGGTGGTGTTGGACAGTCGAAATCGCTACAGCACAAGCGGTTTGGTGGTTAATGGACCCTGCCTAACGCTATCCCTGCTTCTGACGAAGCGGCAGCAACCTCTCCCTAAGCTCAGATCAGCAGCAGTAAGATGGCGGTCGGCGGGAACGCCCCTTTATAGCCCCTGTGACGCCGCAGACAGCAAGCCAATCACTGCAATGCCCTTCTCTAAGATGGTGGGGACCAGGACCTATGTCATCACGCTGCCCACACTCTGCGTTCACCTTCATTGGCTGAGAAATGGCACTTTTCACGTCATTGAAACGCGACTTTGGCGCGAAAGTCGCATACTGCATGGCCGACCCCGCACAGGGGTCGGATCGGGTTTCATGAAACCCGACTTTGCCAAAAGTCGGCGACTTTTGAAAATTAACGACCCGTTTCGCTCAACCCTAGTCACGACCAATTAGCGACGGGCACAGTCCGTAAGAAAATGGCCGCTCCTTACTCCCCACAGTCAGTGCCCGGCGCCCGCATACTCCCCTCCAGTCACCACTCACACAGGATTAATGTCGGCGGTAACGGACCGCGTTATGCCGCGGGTAACGCACTCCGTAACCACTGCTATTAACCCTTTGTGTCCCCAACTTTTTACTATTGATGCTGCCTATGCTGCATCAATAGTAAAAAGATCTAATGTTAAAAATAATAAAAAATCAACAAACCTGCTATTCTCACCCTCCATCGTCCAACGATGCGCTCGCTCCTGCCACCATCTTCTGTTCCCGGCGATGCATTGAGAAATTACCCAGAAGACTTAGCGGTCTTGTGAGACCGCTAAGTCATCTGGGTAATTTTGCAATGCATCCTGGGAACGGAAGATGGTGGCAGCCGCGCGCGCATCGCCAGAGGTTTGCTGGATCTACGCTGGATCCCCGCGAGTGAGTATATAACTATTTTATATTTTAATTATTTTTTTAACAGGGATATGGTGCCCACACTGCTGTATACTACGTGGGCTGTGTTAGATACCGCGTGGCTGCTATATACTACATAGGCAATGTTATATAGTATGTGGGCTGTGTTCTTTACTACATGGGCTGTGCTATATATTACGTGGCCACTGTTATATACTGCGTGGGCAGTGTTATATACTACGTGGCTGCTATATACTGCGTGGGCAAGGTTATATACTACGTGGCTGCTATATACTGCATGGGCTGTGCTATATACTACGTGCCCTGTGTGATATACTGCGTGGCCTGTGTTATATACTACGTCGCCTGTGTTATATACTGCGTGGCTGCTATATACTGTGTGGGCTGTGTTATATACTGCATGGCCACTGTTATATATTGCGGGGCCTGTATTAACGCATCGGGTATTCTACAATATGTATGTATATAGCAGCCACATAGTATATAGCGCAGGCCACGTAGTATTTGTCCGCTATATACTACATGGCTCCTATATACTACGTGGCCTGTGCTATATACTATGTGGCTGCTATGTACATACATAAATACATATTCTAAAATACCTGATGCGTTAGTATCAGGCCACCACCTAGTATGACTATATATATATATATATATAGTCATACTAGGTGGTGGCCTGATACTAACGCATCAGGTATTCTAGAATATGCATGTCCACTTAGTATATTGCCCAGCCACGTAGTATATTGCCCAGCCACGTAGTATATTGCCCAGTCATGTAGTATAGTGCCCAGTCACGTAGTATATTGCCCAGCCTCATAGTATATTGCCCAGCCTCGTAGTATATTGCCCAGCCACATAGTATATTGCCCAGCCACGTAGTATATTGCCTAGCCACGTAGTATATTGCCCAGTGACGGAGTATACAGCACATGTATACATGTAGTATACAGACCCTCTGTCATATACTCACCCTCCGTTGAAGTCCTGGCCCTGTGTGTGGTGCATGCGGCAGCTTCCGGTCCCAGCTTTGGTATGGACACAGGACCTGTGATGATGTCGCGGTCACATGACCATGACGTCATGGCAGTTCTTTCTCGCAGGACCTGTGATGATGTCGCGGTCACATGACCATGACGTCATGGCAGTTCTTTCTTGCAGGACCTGTGATGATGTCGCGGTCACATGACCATGACGTCATGGCAGTTCTTTCTCGCAGGACCTGTGATGATGTCACGGTCACATGACCGTGATGTCATGGCAAGCCCTTGTCGCATACCATCCTTGCCATCGGAACCTGCCGCTTGCATGGAGCGGTCACCAGAGCGTTGCGAGGAGCGGGAAAGGCGTCGGAATGTGAGTATATGATGATTTTTTTTTTTTTATTATTTTTAACATTAGATCTTTTTACTATTGAGGCTGCATAGGCAGCATCAATAGTAAAAAAGTTGGTCACACCAGGTTAATAGCAGCGTTAATGGAGTGCGTTACACCGTGGCATAACGCGGTCCATTAGCGCTGCCATTAACCCTGTGTGAGCGCTGACTAGAGGGGAATACGGAGCGGGCACTGACTGCGGGGAGGAATGAGTGGCCATGTTGCCGCCGGACTGCACCCGTCGCTGATTGGTCGTGGCAATGGTCGTGGGCGTTTTGCCACGACCAATCAGCGACTTGGATTCCATGACAAACAGAGGCTGCGACCAATGAATATCCGTGACAGAAAGACAGAAGGACAGACAGACAGAAAGACGGAAGTGACCCATAGACAATTATATAGTAGATATACAGTACAGAGCAAAAGTTTGGACACACTTTCTGATTTAAAGATTTTTCTGTATTTTCATGACTAAGAAAATTGCAAATTCACACTGAAGGCATCAAAACTATGAATTAACACATGTGGAATTATATACTTAACAAAAAAGTGTGAAACAACTGAAAATATGTCTTATATTCTAGGTTCTTCAAAGTAGCCAAGTAGCCACCTTTTGCTTTGATGACTGCTTTGCACATTCTTGGCATTCTCTTGATGAGCTTCAAGAGGTAGTCACCGGAAATGGTCTTCCAACAATCTTGAAGGAGTTCCCAGAGATGCTTAGCACTTGTTGGCCTTTTTGCTTTCACTCTGCGGTCCAGCTCTCCCCAAACCATCTCGATAGGGTACAGGTCTGGTGACTTTGGAGGCCAGGTCATCTGGCGTAGCACCACATCACTCTCCTTCTTGGTCAAATAGCCCTTACACAGCCTGGAGGTGTGTTTGGGGTCACTGTCCTGTTGAAAACTAAATGATGGTCCAACTAAACGCAAAACGGATGGAATAGCATGCCGCTGCAAGATGCTGTGGTAGCCATGCTGGTTCAGTATGCCTTCAATTTTGAATAAATCCCCAACAGTGTCACCAGCAAAGCACCCCCACACCATCACACCTCCTCCTCCATGCTTCACGGTGGGAACCAGGCATGTAGAGTCCATCTGTTCACTTTTTCAGCGCCGCACAAAGACACGGTGGTTGGAACCAAAGATCTCAAATTTGGACTCATCAGACCAAAGCACAGATTTCCACTGGTCTAGTGTCCATTCCTTGTGTTCTTTAGCCCAAACAAGTCTCTTCTGCTTGTTGCCTGTCCTTAGCAGTGGTTTCCTAGCATCTATTTTATCATGAAGGTCTGCTGCACAAAGTCTCCTCTTAATAGTTGTTGTAGAGATGTGTCTGCTGCTAGAATTCTGTGTGGCACTGACCTGGTCTCTAATCTGAGCTGCTGTTAACCTGCGACTTCTGAGGCTGGTGACTCGGATAAACTTATCCTCAGAAGCAGAGGTGACTCTTGGTCTTTCTTTCCTGGGGCGGTCCTCGTGTGAGCTAGTTTCTTTGTAGCGCTTGATGGTTTTTGCAACTGCACTTGGGGACACTTTCAAAGTTTTCCCAATTTTTCGGTCTGACTGACCTTCATTTCTTAAAGCACTTTCTAAAGAGCAGGAAGGCGGGCACCGCACAAAAAAATATATATTTGAGAGGATCAACCACGTGCATATGTAAGATCCATAGAATAAAAAAAGAGAAAAAAGACTATGCACACAGTGGGATCAACTGCATATAATAAATTTTATTGTACAAAACACCTCACTCCGCACAAAAGCACAGTAAGGAAAAACACACATTAAAAACAATTAAAACAGAGACAACCTATCCACATCCCCCTCAAAAATAATCCCAAGGATCCACATAATCATATATAAATCATATAACAGACATTCAAAGGTTTAGGCAGAATAACATCAGCATAAATGATTATTAAATTCCTAATACTGCCCACTAAACAAGTCTGAATAAAGAGAATATCTCAGTTAAATCCTGCATGCGACCAGTATGACCTAGTCACACCACTGGCCCATGATGAGTGTATAATATTGTCCAAAGGGACGTCAAACACTGGACCAGAAAAACTCACTGACATGACCCATAAATACCATGCCCCTAATCTGGCACCCCATCCAATACATTACCAAGTCTGGCAGAGCCTGTTACGGAAGAGTAAATCCCTCATGAATGTCCAGGGGGAGAAAAGGAGTGAATGTGCCTTAAAGAAAAATATGGGCACAACAGACTGGCACTGACTGGTGCTATCCAATAAAGCTGGGTGATCCAGAAAGCGGAGCTGGAATGAGAGGAGTCCAGAACATATATATATGGGAAGAGGGGGGGGGGGATAGGAACCCAACGCGTATCGACGCTACTAAGGCGTCTTCGTCAGGGGAAGATATTGAACCTGACCTCCAAACAGGCCTTTTATGCGCGGTGTATAATACAAATAATCTACATCACCTGTGTGGCTGCTGGCGATGTCCCAGAGACCGGCAGTTCTATGGCGCTGAGTAAACACTACCGGGCCTGCGCACTTCAAGCGCAACCCATAACCTCCAGCGTGGCAGCCAATCGGCTCTAGCGTACCATGCCGTATTACCAGAGGGCTAAGCACCAATAGGAGGTATGCTACCGTGGGATGAGTGCGCACGCGCACTGATCCCGCACATAGGGGATAGTGGCATCCATCTGCGCACGCTCGGCTACCCAAACCGGAAAACCCTGACCTGCGCAATGGCAGTGGCACGCAGATGCATTAACAGTGCGCACGCACACCAATGTGCTATCTCGCATAAGGTCTGCGTCCTACAAGTGCCATCCAATCACGGATAAGTGTGCCATGCTTAAATAAGTCCATACATGTCCGATAGTAAGAGTATTAATGCACACTCGCCTGAGGCAATATATAGCGAACGCTAAGAAAAAAGCAGCAGAAATGTATAACAGAAATATAATGGAGGTAAACATTTAATGCTCATCCAAAAGTGTCCATATAGGAATTAACCCTATGCGTGTACACATAGCTTGAAGAAAAGAGCCCAGAAAAGTATCAAGAACCTATATGCAAGAGCCAGTACCCATTTTGTATACGGTAATAGTATTGCTTATGCACACACATATTTGTTGCACTATTTTTCTTTTAAAAAGTGTAAGCAAGAAGCGTACATGTATGTCCATACTGGGGGTACAAAGTGTGGAATAACATTTGTTACGCAGGCAGTCTGGTACCACAATCATGCCACGCATACCCGTCATACTTCCAAAAAATCTCATACTTCGTACATTGACATCCAGATACCTCTGGAAGCAGTGACAGGCCCCAGAGCATAGGCCAATATACCATTGAAGGGGTGCGTATACGTAAACAAGTAGGTAAAAAGATAATCCGAAGTGGGCACATACGATGAAAGAGGCCCATATGGGGCGAGGCGATCTATGTAGGTGAAAAGATGATCCGAAGTGGGCACATACGATGAAAGAGGCCCATATGGGGCGAGGCGATCTATGTAGGTAAAAAGATGATACGAAGCGGGCACATGCAAAGAACAAGGCCCATATGGGGCGAGATGATCTATGTATGGAGTGTTGATGATCAAACGAGACCATCAACATGATGTGCTATAGTGGGTAAGTATATTACCACCTGAACTGGCAACATAAGCTTCACCAGTCTCAACACTTCGGGGCTAGACCTGTTTGTAAAAACCGGTAAACAAAAGTTCCTCGTTGATCCCTACAGGAGCCCGACTATTCAGATTGTAGATCCACTTGGACTCTCTCCTAAGTAGGTCCAACACAATGTTACCACCCCGAATATCCATTTTAATTCCCTCCAACCCCATAACCTTCAAGCTCGCCGCAGAACCACCATGTATCTGCAGGAAGTGTCCTGCCACTGATGAGAGCTGTTTACCTTTCTCCCGATCTCTTTTAGCAGTGTTAATGCTAGACAAATGCTGTTGCACCCGACGCCTAAGCTCCTGTGTCGTATACCCCACATAAGATTTTGGGCACCCACACACCAGGGCATACACCAGATTCCTGGTACGGCAGTTGAAATACGCCAAGGGTTCAATCCTTTTTGATAAATGTGGAAGCGATATACCCGTATCTGATATCATAAAGCCGCATATGTTACATCCACCACATGGATAGGACCCAAAGATACGACCACAGCTGCCACTCCTAGCAGATGCCCGTTTAAAATGGATAGATACCAGCTCGTCCTTGAGGTTCCGTGACCTTCTGGCCACCATTCTTGGTGCAGGAGCAAGCCAGGGGTGAAGTTTAGGTTCTGTAAGTAGGATATTCCAATTTTTCTTAAGAATCCTATACACATCCCCCCATTGGTTATGGTACACAGTAATCAGGTCTATTGTCCGTGCATCCTTCTTCTGTTTAGGTTTAAGTATCTCCTCCCGCTCACACTGCCGAGAGTGCTGGAATGCTCGCGAGATCACTTTTCGCGGATACCCCCTGGCTTGGAACCTGTCAGTAAGTTTCTTAGATTCTGCCCGAAAGTCATCCTCAGTTGAGCAGTTCCTTTTGACCCTCAGAAATTGTCCCTTGGGTATGCTGTTACGGAGGTGAATCGGGTGTGCACTGTCGTAGTGGAGTAGGCTGTTGGTGGCCGTCTCCTTTCTATGTAGATTCGTGATGATCTGGTTGTCCTTCATGATGATATTTAAATCCAGGAAATCCACCCTATCAGGGGATATCTTAGATGTGAGTCTAATGTTCCATGGATTCCTGTTGAGCAGATCAATAAAGTCATTACATGTCTCCAGGGTCCCAACCCAAAAGAAGAGAACATCATCGATGAACCTGTACCATTCCAGCACATGTTCACGATACTGTTGGAGCTCATACACATATGTCTCCTCCCACCACCCCATGTAGAGGTTTGCATAAGAAGGCGCGCACCTGGCACCCATAGCGGTGCCAGACGCCTGTCTATAGAAGACACGATCGAAAATAAAATAATTTTTCTCCAGAACTATTTTAAGCAAATCCAATACAAAGCGGTCATGGTCCCTGTCCCTACTCGACTTCTTATCCAAGAAATATGCAACAGCCTCCAGTCCCAGCCCATGGTCAATACTGGTGTACAATGACTCTACGTCAAGCGTAACAATGAGGGTGTCCTTCGGAGTCTCCAACCTACCAATGCTTTCTATTAGGTGCATAGAGTCCCGAATATACGACCCCAGGGCAAAGACTAGAGGCTGCAGGAAGTAGTCCAGGTATATACAAGGTTTCTCGAACAATCCCCCGATCCCCGATATAATGGGCCTACCTGGAGGGTTGTCCAAGCTTTTGTGCACCTTAGGGAGCATATAGTATGTGGGTACTCTGGGTGTCTCCAAAGTTAGGAAGTCCTTCTCTCTCTTGTTGATAATTCCCAAACCATAGGCGGTCAAGATCAATCCATCGAGGTGTTTTTTGAAAATCTCCGTGGGGTCCGATGGTAAAACCTGATAATGAGAGGTATTTAATAACTGCCTTTTAGCCTCAGTCATGTACATATCCTTAGGCCAGATGACAATGTTGCCCCCTTTGTCGGCCTCCTTGATCACGAATGAATCTTGTTTTTTCAGATTTTTCAAAGACTGTGCCTCCTCCCGAGTAAGATTCCTAGTACCCCAATCCCTTATTTTAAGATCATAAATGTCCCTGCTAACAGTTTCAAAGAAAATCTGTATTACAGGGAAAAGGGAGAAGGGGGGTGAGGCCTGGGACGGAATACGCCCTGCAAACCTGCGAGACTTACCAGCATCCCCTTCGTTTTCATCAAGGAGCTCCAACAAGTCACGGAATACTTGTCTATCCTCATCCGGCATGTTGTCGATCACCGATGGTTTGTGATAAAGTAATTTGAACATAAGTTGCCTACAAAATAGGTACAGATCTTTGGTGAGTTCAAATTTATTAAGTGAATTTGTAGGTGAGAAGGACAATCCCTTGGAAAGTAAAGAGATCTCTCCCGGTGACAGAGAGTACGTTGACAAGTTGACAATTTGCAACTTACCCGGCCCATTTCCCCGTGCTCCGTCCTATGTTAGAACCTCCGATTTTTTATCTTCGGATATAAGCGACCAGGAAGGAGGAGCAGGAGGGGGAGACGTAGGCGTCCCCAATCTAAGATCGAGGAGGGGACCCCTCCAGGATTGGACAGTAGGCCGCAAGAGGACCACGAGGAGGAACAATCGGAGGTTCTAACACAGGACGGAGCACGGGGAAATGGGCCGGGTAAGTTGCAAATTGTCAACTTGTCAACGTACTCTCTGTCACCGGGAGAGATCTCTTTACTTTCCAAGGGATTGTCCTTCTCACCTACAAATTCACTTAATAAATTTGAACTCACCAAAGATCTGTACCTATTTTGTAGGCAACTTATGTTCAAATTACTTTATCACAAACCATCGGTGATCGACAACATGCCGGATGAGGATAGACAAGTATTCCGTGACTTGTTGGAGCTCCTTGATGAAAACGAAGGGGATGCTGGTAAGTCTCGCAGGTTTGCAGGGCGTATTCCGTCCCAGGCCTCACCCCCCTTCTCCCTTTTCCCTGTAATACAGATTTTCTTTGAAACTGTTAGCAGGGACATTTATGATCTTAAAATAAGGGATTGGGGTACTAGGAATCTTACTCGGGAGGAGGCACAGTCTTTGAAAAATCTGAAAAAACAAGATTCATTCGTGATCAAGGAGGCCGACAAAGGGGGCAACATTGTCATCTGGCCTAAGGATATGTACATGACTGAGGCTAAAAGGCAGTTATTAAATACCTCTCATTATCAGGTTTTACCATCGGACCCCACGGAGATTTTCAAAAAACACCTCGATGGATTGATCTTGACCGCCTATGGTTTGGGAATTATCAACAAGAGAGAGAAGGACTTCCTAACTTTGGAGACGCCCAGAGTACCCACATACTATATGCTCCCTAAGGTGCACAAAAGCTTGGACAACCCTCCAGGTAGGCCCATTATATCGGGGATCGGGGGATTGTTCGAGAAACCTTGTATATACCTGGACTACTTCCTGCAGCCTCTAGTCTTTGCCCTGGGGTCGTATATTCGGGACTCTATGCACCTAATAGAAAGCATTGGTAGGTTGGAGACTCCGAAGGACACCCTCATTGTTACGCTTGACGTAGAGTCATTGTACACCAGTATTGACCATGGGCTGGGACTGGAGGCTGTTGCATATTTCTTGGATAAGAAGTCGAGTAGGGACAGGGACCATGACCGCTTTGTATTGGATTTGCTTAAAATAGTTCTGGAGAAAAATTATTTTATTTTCGATCGTGTCTTCTATAGACAGGCGTCTGGCACCGCTATGGGTGCCAGGTGCGCGCCTTCTTATGCAAACCTCTACATGGGGTGGTGGAAGGAGACATATGTGTATGAGCTCCAACAGTATCGTGAACATGTGCTGGAATGGCACAGGTTCATCGATGATGTTCTCTTCTTTTGGGTTGGGACCCTGGAGACATGTAATGACTTTATTGATCTGCTCAACAGGAATCCATGGAACATTAGACTCACATCTAAGATATCCCCTGATAGGGTGGATTTCCTGGATTTAAATATCATCATGAAGGACAACCAGATCATCACGAATCTACATAGAAAGGAGACGGCCACCAACAGCCTACTCCACTACGACAGTGCACACCCGATTCACCTCCGTAACAGCATACCCAAGGGACAATTTCTGAGGGTCAAAAGGAACTGCTCAACTGAGGATGACTTTCGGGCAGAATCTAAGAAACTTACTGACAGGTTCCAAGCCAGGGGGTATCCGCGAAAAGTGATCTCGCGAGCATTCCAGCACTCTCGGCAGTGTGAGCGGGAGGAGATACTTAAACCTAAACAGAAGAAGGATGCACGGACAATAGACCTGATTACTGTGTACCATAACCAATGGGGGGATGTGTATAGGATTCTTAAGAAAAATTGGAATATCCTACTTACAGAACCTAAACTTCACCCCTGGCTTGCTCCTGCACCAAGAATGGTGGCCAGAAGGTCACGGAACCTCAAGGACGAGCTGGTATCTAGCCATTTTAAACGGGCATCTGCTAGGAGTGGCAGCTGTGGTCGTATCTTTGGGTCCTATCCATGTGGTGGATGTAACATATGCGGCTTTATGATATCAGATACGGGTATATCGCTTCCACATTTATCAAAAAGGATTGAACCCTTGGCGTATTTCAACTGCCGTACCAGGAATCTGGTGTATGCCCTGGTGTGTGGGTGCCCAAAATCTTATGTGGGGTATACGACACAGGAGCTTAGGCGTCGGGTGCAACAGCATTTGTCTAGCATTAACACTGCTAAAAGAAATCGGGAGAAAGGTAAACAGCTCTCATCAGTGGCAGGACACTTCCTGCAGATACATGGTGGTTCTGCGGCGAGCTTGAAGGTTATGGGGTTGGAGGGAATTAAAATGGATATTCGGGGTGGTAACATTGTGTTGGACCTACTTAGGAGAGAGTCCAAGTGGATCTACAATCTGAATAGTCGGGCTCCTGTAGGGATCAACGAGGAACTTTTGTTTACCGGTTTTTACAAACAGGTCTAGCCCCGAAGTGTTGAGACTGGTGAAGCTTATGTTGCCAGTTCAGGTGGTAATATACTTACCCACTATAGCACATCATGTTGATGGTCTCGTTTGATCATCAACACTCCATACATAGATCATCTCGCCCCATATGGGCCTTGTTCTTTGCATGTGCCCGCTTCGTATCATCTTTTTACCTACATAGATCGCCTCGCCCCATATGGGCCTCTTTCATCGTATGTGCCCACTTCGGATCATCTTTTCACCTACATAGATCGCCTCGCCCCATATGGGCCTCTTTCATCGTATGTGCCCACTTCGGATTATCTTTTTACCTACTTGTTTACGTATACGCACCCCTTCAATGGTATATTGGCCTATGCTCTGGGGCCTGTCACTGCTTCCAGAGGTATCTGGATGTCAATGTACGAAGTATGAGATTTTTTGGAAGTATGACGGGTATGCGTGGCATGATTGTGGTACCAGACTGCCTGCGTAACAAATGTTATTCCACACTTTGTACCCCCAGTATGGACATACATGTACGCTTCTTGCTTACACTTTTTAAAAGAAAAATAGTGCAACAAGTATGTGTGTGCATAAGCAATACTATTACCGTATACAAAATGGGTACTGGCTCTTGCATATAGGTTCTTGATACTTTTCTGGACTCTTTTCTTCAAGCTATGTGTACACGCATAGGGTTAATTCCTATATGGACACTTTTGGATGAGCATTAAATGTTTACCTCCATTATATTTCTGTTATACATTTCTGCTGCTTTTTTCTTAGCGTTCGCTATATATTGCCTCAGGCGAGTGTGCATTAATACTCTTACTATCGGACATGTATGGACTTATTTAAGCATGGCACACTTATCCGTGATTGGATGGCACTTGTAGGACGCAGACCTTATGCGAGATAGCACATTGGTGTGCGTGCGCACTGTTAATGCATCTGCGTGCCACTGCCATTGCGCAGGTCAGGGTTTTCCGGTTTGGGTAGCCGAGCGTGCGCAGATGGATGCCACTATCCCCTATGTGCAGGATCAGTGCGCGTGCGCACTCATCCCACGGTAGCATACCTCCTATTGGTGCTTAGCCCTCTGGTAATACGGCATGGTACGCTAGAGCCGATTGGCTGCCACGCTGGAGGTTATGGGTTGCGCTTGAAGTGCGCAGGCCCGGTAGTGTTTACTCAGCGCCATAGAACTGCCGGTCTCTGGGACATCGCCAGCAGCCACACAGGTGATGTAGATTATTTGTATTATACACCGCGCATAAAAGGCCTGTTTGGAGGTCAGGTTCAATATCTTCCCCTGACGAAGACGCCTTAGTAGCGTCGATACGCGTTGGGTTCCTATCCCCCCCCCCTCTTCCCATATATATATGTTCTGGACTCCTCTCATTCCAGCTCCGCTTTCTGGATCACCCAGCTTTATTGGATAGCACCAGTCAGTGCCAGTCTGTTGTGCCCATATTTTTCTTTAAGGCACATTCACTCCTTTTCTCCCCCTGGACATTCATGAGGGATTTACTCTTCCGTAACAGGCTCTGCCAGACTTGGTAATGTATTGGATGGGGTGCCAGATTAGGGGCATGGTATTTATGGGTCATGTCAGTGAGTTTTTCTGGTCCAGTGTTTGACGTCCCTTTGGACAATATTATACACTCATCATGGGCCAGTGGTGTGACTAGGTCATACTGGTCGCATGCAGGATTTAACTGAGATATTCTCTTTATTCAGACTTGTTTAGTGGGCAGTATTAGGAATTTAATAATCATTTATGCTGATGTTATTCTGCCTAAACCTTTGAATGTCTGTTATATGATTTATATATGATTATGTGGATCCTTGGGATTATTTTTGAGGGGGATGTGGATAGGTTGTCTCTGTTTTAATTGTTTTTAATGTGTGTTTTTCCTTACTGTGCTTTTGTGCGGAGTGAGGTGTTTTGTACAATAAAATTTATTATATGCAGTTGATCCCACTGTGTGCATAGTCTTTTTTCTCTTTTTTTGTTCATTTCTTAAAGCAATGATGGCCACTCGTTTTTCTTTACTTAGCTGCTTTTTTCTTGCCATAATACAAATTCTAACAGTCTATTCAGTAGGACTATTAGCTGTGTATCCACCAGACGTCTGCACAACACAACTGATAGTCCCAACCCCATTTATAAGGCAAGAAATCCCACTTATTAAACCTGACAGGGCACACCTGTGAAGTGAAAACCATTCCCGGTGTCTACCTCTTGAAGCTCATCAAGAGAATGCCAAGAGTGTGCAAAGCAGTCATCAAAGCAAAAGGTGGTTACTTTGAAGAAACTAGAATAAAAGACATATTTTCAGTTGTTCCACACTTTTTTGTTAAGTATATAATTACACATGTGTTAATTTATAGTTTTGATGCCTTCAGTGTGAATGTACAATTTTCATAGTCATGAAAATACAGAAAAATCTTTAAATGAGAAAGTGTGTCCAAACTTTTGCTCTGTACTGTATATATATATATATATATATATATATATATATATACAGTGTATATATTGTAGGGAATTCACTCACTCAGGTGCGACGGCTGAGACTCAGGAGGCACGTTCCTTGAAAAGTTCACAGGGTTTATTGCATCATAAACCACATGGCAAAATAACAGAAAGGAAATAGCCTTTGGCTCAGGGAAAGAAAAACAAGTGTCCAGTCCTTCCAGCTCAGTCCTGGAGCCTTGACACACTCAGGAGGGTTCCACCTCCACACATATCTGCTGTATAAAGCATTAGCCAGTCTTATATAGAGCTAACCACACCCAGTAACCCATCACATGATTAGCCATGTGGTCTGACATCACCACAGGTCCTGAAACACATATATATACAAGGTTATGTGCAAGAAAGAAATACTCCGGGCTACATTACAGCAACAAGGCACTTATGTGGCACATACCGCCCGTCGACTACACACCCTTTAGCCATGCTACATACCTCCCCCCTCTGCCTAAAGCCGTGGGGCTTGGCACTTTCTCCCACTAAACAAGGGATTCTTGATAGGGCATCCGCATTACCGTGCAGCTTTCCGGCCCTATGTTCCACATGGAAACTGAAGTCCTGCAGGGCTAAGAACCAACAGGTGACTCTAGCATTTCTACCCTTCGTTTCCCTCATCCACCTAAGTGGGGCATGGTCGGATATCAGTCTAAATTTACGTCCCAGCAGAAGGTACCGTAATGTGTCCACTGCCCATTTTATGGCCAAGCACTCCTTCTCAACGACTGAGTAGTTCTTTTCAGACGAGGACAGCTTCCTACTCAGATAGAGAACAGGATGCTCCTCCCCATGTAGTTCTTGGGAAAGGACTGCTCCCACCCCAACATCTGAGGCATCTGTCTGAAGAATAAACTCTTTCTTGAAGTTTGGGGCCATCAGAAGGGGTTGCTTACACAAAGAAAAAACAAAATGGTGAAAAACCAGCTCACCTATAAGGCATTAGTTGTGGGGAAGCCCGGATACCGTGCAGTGATCACGTAGAACGATGAAGTGAACAAGAAGAAAAATCCAGCTTCCAAAAATATCAAAATTTATTGAAGATAAAATCAAAAGTCCAAAGACATAATCCACAGGAAAATGAGTAGCAGCAAGCTACGCGTTTCGAACAGTGAGTTCTTTTTCAAAGCTGCTCACTATGCATCATGGTATGGTTAAATAGCAGCTGTGACAAATCACAGTAAGTGAAAACATCACCTGACACATAAGTGAAAATATACAATAAAAACATCAAAATAACAAGAAAACAGGAAAATATACATACAAGTGCATCAAACATTACATACAAATGTTGATATCTTAATAGTGGAACATAATTTCTTTGCGAGCATTCAAGCCTGCAGGATAACAAGTGTTGAGACAGAACATCCAATAAGCTTCACGCGTCATTAAGCGTCTTCTGAAGTCTCCTCCTCTGGCTGACATCGCAAGTTTCTCAATGCCGACAACCCGAAGAAATGCTGTGCTCCTCTGGTGACAGGTAATAAAATGCTTAGAAGCATAGGACATGGAGCGATTACTATCAGTGGAGACAACAATGTCAGTAATGTGCTCAGAAATGCGGATCTTAAGCGTACGAGTCGTGCAGCCTATATAACTCAATTTACACTTAGTACATATTATCATATATACCACATTTTTGCTGTTGCAGTTAATAAATTGCTGAATCTTATATTCCTGTTTGTAATTGCTGTCATGAAAAGAATGTGCAACAACAGAGTGAGCACAAGTTCGGCATCTGGGTGCACCGCAGCGGTAAAAAAATTGTGATGTAACCAGGTGCGAGAGACATTACCAGAGTTGAAAAAACTCGGAGAAAGAATGTCAGATAAAGTAGTGGCCTTCTTAGCAACCACTTGAATCCCTGACGACAAAATGTTAGAAAGAATTTCATCCTCATATAGGATAGGAATATTTTTTAAAATAAGAGATTTAATACTGTCATACTGGGGACTATATTTGATGGAGCAAAAAAACTTTTGATCTTGATTAGAATTCCTCTCTTTATCTTTTGGCAAGAGCATATCGCTCCGCTTTTTCTTTTTTACTATGTTTTTAGCTCTATCAAGCGACCAATTAGTATAACCTCTCTTTTTCAATTTCCTGCAGCACGAGTCAATTTCTTGTCTAAGAATACCATCATCATTGCAGTTTCCAGTTATCCTAGTTAGTTCACCTACTGGTATAGACTTGATGGTGTGTCCAGGATGACTACTAGATGCATGCAAGATGCTGTTGCCCGACAATGGTTTGCAATATGTGGAAGTGGTGATAACATTACCTACAATACCATGCAGCGTCAGATCCAAAAAAGAAATTACATTTGAGTCACTGTTACAAGTGAAACGAAGATTGAAATCATAAGCCTCTTTCATTTCTTGGAAGGCTGACTCTGTTTCTTCGGACCACTTAACCATTACGGATTTTGTCCCTTTTAGCAGGTCAGTCAGAGGCGCAGCCATCGTGGCGAAGTTTGGGATGAACCTCCTGTAATATCCTACGATTCCCAGGAAGGCTTTAACTTGCTTCTTGGAAACTGGTTTTGGCCATGTTTGAATTGCCTCCACTTTACTGATTTGGGGTTTTATTTCTCCATGACCCACTATGTATCCAAGGTACATAGCTTCTTCTTTACCCAAGGCACACTTCTTTGGGTTTATTGGAAATCCAGCCTCTCTTATAGCATCAAACACCGCTTGGACTTTCTCCAGATGACTCTCCCAGTCCGGGCTAAAGATGACGATATCATCTAGGTACGCAGCAGCGTAGGCCTTATGGGGTGCAAGGACTCTATCCATAGCCCACTGGAAGGTCGCTGGAGCTCCCTGTAGGACAAACGGCATCCGGACATACTGGAAGCATCCATCAGGTGTCGAAAAGGCCGTCTTCTCCTTGGCTTCCTGTGCCATGGGGATCTGCCAATACCCCTTTGTCAAATCCAAGGTGGATATATATCTGGCGTGCCCAAGCCTTTCGATTAGCTCATCAACGCGGGGCATGGGATAGGCGTCAAACTTGGAGACCTCATTCAACTTCCGATAGTCGTTGCAAAACCTCCACTCTCCATCAGGTTTTGGGACCAGGACAATTGGGCTCGACCAACCGCTCTTGGATTCCTCAATGACTCCAAGCCTCAACATACGCTCCACTTCCTTGGAGATAACTTCTCGACGAGCCTCAGGAATACGATAAGGTTTCACATTCACCCGCACATATGGCTCTGTTAAGACCTCGTGCTCTATGACCTTCGTGTATCCTGGCAATTCTGAAAACAGGTCCCTGTTTTTTCTGGAGTAACTCCCGGCACTGCTGTTTCTGGGTCTTCGATAGCGTCTCTGCTATAGTAACCGCTCCAACCTCACCTTCTGGGTTGCTTAACAATGACGGAGTTACTGTCGGCTCTCTATCTTGCCATGGCTTGATGAGGTTGACATGGTAAACTTGGAATGGCTTTCGTCTTCCTGGTTGGTGAATTTTATAATTTACCTCACCAAGTTTCTCGACAACCTCATATGGCCCTTGCCATTTGGCCAAGAACTTGCTTTCCACCGTTGGAACTAACACAAGAACTCAGTCTCCCGGATTGAACTGCCTCACTCTTGCAGACCGGTTGTAGACCCTGGCCTGAGCTTCTTGTGCTTGGAGAAGGTGTTCTTTCACGATAGGCATCACCTTTGCAATCCTCTGCTGCATCAGGGCCACATGCTCAATGACGCTTCTGTGGGGCGTGACTTCGGCTTCCCAGGTTTCCTTGGCTATATCCAGGAGTCCTCGTGGATGTCGGCCATATAGAAGCTCAAACGGTGAGAACCCTGTGGAGGCCTGTGGAACTTCACGAATGGAAAGCATCAAATAGGGTAAGAGACAATCCCAGTCTCTACCGTCTTTCTGTATAGCTTTTCTCAGCATGCTCTTCAGTGTCTTGTTAAATCTCTCAACAAGGCCATCTGACTGGGGATGGTACACCGAGGTCTTCAACTGGGAGATTTTCAGGGCTTTGCATAACTCTCTCATCACTTTGCTCATGAAAGGTGTCCCCTGGTCAGTCAGGATCTCCTTCGGCAGACCTGTCCGGGAAAAGACATGGACCAACTCGCGGGCTATACTCTTCGAGGAAGAATTTCTCAAGGGAATTGCCTCAGGATAGCGTGTGGCATAGTCCAGGATGACTAATATATACTGATGGCCCCGCGCTGATTTAACTAAGGGACCGACCAAGTCCATGGCAATTCCCTCGAACGGTACCTCAATAATGGGCAGTGGCACAAGGGGGTTCCGGAAATGAGGAGTAGGAGCAGTTAGCTGACATGTAGGGCAGGACCTGCAATAGTTCACTATTTCCCGGTGACACCCAGGCCAATAGAACCTCTGCACAACCCATTCCTGTGTTTTTTCCACCCCTAGGTGTCCACCCAAGATGTGTGAATGGGCCATGTCCAACACTTTCCGTCTATACGGACCCGGCACTACCAACTGCTCTACCAACTCCTCCCTTATTTTCGTGACCCGGTACAACAACTCCCCACTCATCAGAAAATGGGGAAATCTTGTGTCTGCCCCCGGCTCCTGTACCACCCCATCAATAACTGTGACATTATTAAAGGCTTCCCTCAGAGTGGGGTTCCTATGTTGGGCAGTCCCAAAATTTTCACCGGTAACCTCTAACTCCAGAATGTCAGATGTAGGGGATACTTCCTCCTCATCCCCAACCAGAACACAAAAAGGAAACCTGTCTGCCTCTGGGTGTGGCGATACCCTTCCAGGGTTCACTGGTTCCCTGCTAGGGAGCTCAGAACCTTTTCCCCACAAATCCCAAAACAAACAGAAATCCCGGCCAATAATTATAGGGTGCAACAAGTCCTGAACGACGCCGACTATGTGGGGCTCAGTGCCACATGCCGTTTCAATGTCCACCCTGGCCATAGGGTAGTCCTTTGCATCACCATGTATGCACCGCACTCCGACCTTCTTTCCCGGGAGCAGGTGGAGAGGAAAAGTGGCCCTCACCAGGGTCACTAGGCTCCCCGAGTCTAACAGTGCCGTTACTGCTCGACCGTTCACCTTTACGGGACATGCTTGAGGTCCCTCGTTGGGCGGAGATTTCACACTGCAGGCTGGATACGCATAATATGAACAACGTGCTCAGTGGTCTGGGAACAACGGGCAGCTATATGTCCTGGCCCGTGGCACTTCCAACAAACAATATCACCCGTAGGGACCTTGGGCACCACCTCCCCCGCCCTTTGTGACCTTGGACGCACCACCCCTTTTTGGGACTCAGCTCCCTTCTGGGACCCCAGTACGGCATGGGCTGCCTCCCGAAGGAGCCTTCCAACCCTTGGTATCTCTCAACCAGTCCGATCAGCTCGTCGGCATTCTGGGGATCACCCTGGGCAACCCAAGACTGTATAGGCCTCGGGAGGGAATGGACAAACCGATCCATCATCACCCGTTCTACCATCTGTGCAGGTGTAGATGACTCTGGCTGCAGCCATTTCTGCAACAGGTGCAACAGATCAAACATTTGGGAACGAGGTGGTTTGTCCCGGTGATAGGCCCAGCAGTGAACTCGCTGTGCCCTGACAGTCAGTGTCACTCCCAAACGTGCGAGAATCTCAACTTTCAATTTCTGATACTCTTTGGCATCCTGCAAGGTCAAATCATAGTACGCCTTCTGGGGTTCTCCCATCAGGTATGGCGCCAGTACCTCTGCCCACTGTTCTGGCGGAAGTTTTTCCCTCTCAGCGACCCTCTCAAACACCGTCAGGAAGGCCTCAACATCATCCCCGGGAGTCATTTTCTGCAATGCACGTCTTACCGTCTTCCGGACGTGGGTGTCATCAGCCAGACCTGGGGTTGGGGCGCTCGCCTTGCCCTGGATGGCGGTTGCCAGAAGCTGCATCTGCTGCTGATGCTCCTGCTGGCTCTGCCGTATCTGCTGCATCAACAGCCTGTTGGTCTCTTGCTGCCTTTGCTCCTGCTGTGACTGCATCTGGACCAAGTGTTTCAGCAGGTCCTCCATTTTCTCCGGCAATGCTTGCTGGCTTGCAACAGACTTGACCCAGGACATTCAAAATAGACTTTCACTCACTCAGGTGCGACGGCTTAGACTCAGGAGGCACGTTCCTTGAAAAGTTCACAGGGTTTATTGCATCATAAACCACATGGCAAAATAACAGAAAGGAAATAGCTTTGGCTCAGGGAAAGAAAAACAAGTGTCCAGTCCTTCCGGCTCAGTCCTGGAGCCTTGACACACTCAGGAGGGTTCCACCTCCACACATATCTGCTGTGTAAAGCATTACCCAGTCTTATATAGAGCTAACCACACCCAGTAACCCATCACATGATTAGCCATGTGGTCTGACATCACCACAGGTCCTGAAACACATATACATACAAGGTTATGTGCAAGAAAGAAATACTCCGGGCTACATTACAGCGACAAGGCACTTATGTGCCCGTCGACTACACACCCATTAGCCATGCTACAATATATATATATATATATATATACACTAGATGGTGGCCCGATTGTAATGCATCGGGTATTCTAGAATATGCATGTCCACGTAATATATTGCACAGCCCACATAGTATATTGCCCAGCTACGTAGTATATTGCCCAACCACATAGTATATTGCCCAGTCACGTATTATATTGTCCAGTCACGTAGAATAGTGCCCAGCCACATAGTATATTGCCCAGCCACGTACTATATTGCCCAGCCACATAGTACATTGCCCAGTCACGTACTATATTGCCCAGCCACATAGTATATTGCCCAGTCACGTACTATATTGCCCAGCCACATAGTATATTGCCCAGCCACATAGTATATTGCCCAGTCACGTACTATATTGCCCAGCCACATAGTATATTGCCCAGCCACGTAGTATATTGCCCAGTCACATAGTATATTGCCGAGCCACATAGTATATTGCCCAGCCACTTAGTATATTGCCCAGTCATGTAGTATATTGCCCAGTCACGTAGTATATTGCCCAGTCACGTAGTATATTGCACAGCCCGCTTAGTATATTGCACAGCCCGCGTAGTACATTGCACAGCCCGCGTAGTACATTGCCCAGCACGCGTAGTATATTGCCCAGCGCACGTAGTATATTGCCCAGCCCACGTAGTACATTGCCCAGCCCGTGTAGTACATTGTTCAGCCTGCGTAGTACATTGCCTAGCCCGCGTAGTACATTGCCCAGCCCGCGTAGTGCATTGCCCAGCCCGCGTAGTACATTGCCCAGCCCGCGTAGTACATTGCCCAGGCCGTGTAGTATATTGCACAGCCCATGTAGTATATAGCAATGTGGGCATCATATCCCTGTTAAAAAAAAGAATTCAAATAAAAAATAGTTATATACTCACCTTCTGTGGATCCAGGAAGCATTTACCGACGCTCCTCGCGCGCTCCGGTCTCAAGAGTACATTGCGGTCTCGCGAGATGATGACGTAGCGGTCTCGCGAGACTGCTACGTCATCATCTCACGAGATCGCAATGCATGGACTGGTCACTGGAGCGTCGCGAGAAGCGGAAAAGGCGCCGGAAGGTGAGTATATGATGATTTTTTATTTTTTTTATTATTTTTAACATTAGATCTTTTTACTAGTGATGCTGCATAGGCAGCATCAATAGTAAAAAAGTTGGTCACACAGGGTTAATAGCAGTGTTAATGGAGTGCATTACACTGCGGCATAACGCGGTCCATTAACACTGCCATTAACCCTGTGTGAGCGCTGAGTGGAGGGGAGTATGGAGCGGGCACTGACTGCGGGGAGGAAGGAGCGGCCATGTTGCCGCCGGACTGCGCCTGTCGCTGATCGTGGTCGTGGGCGTTTTGCCACGACCAATCATCGACTTGGATTTCCATGACAGATAGAGGTCGCGACCAATGAATATCCGTGACAGACCGACAGAAAGACAGACAGACAGAAAGACGGAAGTGAGCCTTAGACAATTACCGTATATAGTAGATTCATTTAGTGATAAGCCATTAGATAATAATATATGATGATCTTAGAGTTTGAGGTTGACGTTATTTTAGGCACAAATATATATATATTTGTGCCTAAAATAACGTCAACCTCAAACTCTAAGATCATCATATATTATTATCTAATGGCTTATCACTAAATGAATTACACAAAGTCTTCTTTCACCAACAAATGGAAAAAATATGGTTGTATTTGTCCATTATTAGGTCAAGATTTTAATTCAGTCAAACCGCAGATTTGGAATATATAATCAGGACCAAAATAATCCATGAAAAGCAGCAACTGTTTTACTCCCCAGTCAACTTGTGACGCCATGGGGCAGCTGGATTATTGTAACCAACAAAAGCACTGGATAAAAGCTTCTGTATGAAAAAGTCTGACAACTGGTTTACTCACATGAATCACTGCCATTGCAACAGTTTCATAGCATTCGGTCATAACTGACACTTGACATGATGCATAAAGTCCCGCCACCTTCAGTGATCAAGAGACCATTTACTCAGATCAGTAAAAATAAATGGGTCACAGAACACACGATAAAACATTTAGCGGTATTATTAATTGTTGGCTATTGCATAAAACTTTCTTTCGTTTGGGAAGATCTTATTTGATACATGACTGTGCCTGACAAGCGACACCTGTCTACTGTGATTAATATTCTCCTAGAGTGGTAGAAAGTGTGTCATGGAGATACAACCAACATTACCATTTAGAAACCATGCTACAAAAATACAAAATGAATACAGGGTGCACAAAGCTGGCATATTGAACATAAAAATGGCACTTCAGAAGGGGACTTTTGATCGGATGTTGAGTAATGGCTACAACATATTTTTCTAATGTCCTGTGAGTCATAATATGTTCCATTTCCTCCTAGTACTAATAACAGGAAACACACAAACTCCATGTTTCTAAGATATTATTTCAAATTCCATGATTCTATTGCCATAACTCATTGATAAGTCTGTTGCATATGTCGCATTCGTTTTACAGATGGCGCACAATATCATAGAAGAAATGTTGTAAAGAGAATCTGTAACCTGGTCAAAAGTTGGCATTTTATGCTCTTATTTTATTTCTGCTGCTCCCCTAAGTATTCGAGTTTTTTTTAATAAATCCGCCAAATAGTTCCAGGGATATGAGTCTTTTTGATTAGTTTTAAGTTGTATGGTCTTTTCAGGGGCATGTAGCTTATAGGATTCTCTGGGGTGCAAGTATTTAGTCTGCTCTATGTAATTACCTTTCGACGAATTTGTTCTACAGACGGTGATTTTGAAAAGCAAGCAATTGAAATGAAGAAACGATTTTGTGAGCGAGGATATAGTAAACGCTCTATAAAATATGCATATAATAGAGCTAGAAATACAAACCGTCATGATATACTGTATTCTAAAATGGAGAAATCAAAAATGGACTCCACAAGGATGATAACTCAGTACCACTCCCAATGGCCAAAAATGTATGAAGTTATGAAAAAACATTGGCCTATTTTAATGGCAGATAAGACCTTGAGGCAATATATACCCCCCCCCCCCCCCCCCCGCCACCTGCCATTACAGCAAGACTATGCGATAATCTGCGAGACCATTTGGTGAGAAGTTTCTACACGCCCACCAATCAATCACAGATTTTCACAGGTAAAAAAGTAATTAAAACTTGGGGGTGCAAGACATGTGGGAAGTGTATTGCGTGCCCAAACATAGAGGAGGCGAAGGAAATTTATCATTACTCATGCCATCAACTGTTCTACTCAGACAGTTGTATACTATGCAAAGTGCCCTTGCTCACTGGTGTATGTGGGACTTACAACACAGGCCCTTAAAGTTAGAGTGAGAGAACATGTTCGTGGGTTCATTGCGGCTGCTAATGAAAGTGACTTGGAGCAGTTGAAAACGATTCCAAGGCACGTTAAAGAATATCACTCTTGCGATCCGTCAGGCCTAAAAGTAAGGGGGATTGATCATATTAGGACTAATCTTAGAGGTGGCAATCTTGGCCGCAGCTTGGCCCAAAAAGAGGCCAAGTGGATCTGGACCCTCAAAACGGTGCAACCAGATGGTCTGAACGAAACTTTAAGTTTTGCTCCCTTTATTTAAACTCCCACTCCGTGCAATGTTGTGTTTTATCTTTGTGGTATCTGTGTATATAATGTGCACATGTTTTTATGTTCTGGTTTTTTAAATTTGATATTAATATCTGTTAACCTTTCATGCTCCTTAGTGGATCGATTACCAATGAAGGGTCAAATGTACATCTGGTCTATATCTGGCGGCTTGATCTGGGTTCGTCCGTCCTGGTTGACTTGAGTGCCACGGCATGAAGAATGAAGGATGTCTGTAATACGGAAAGCCATATTATCTATATACCAAGTGACTTATCAAGGACTAAGATTATGGACTTTACCAATGGGGTTATATCTATACCCACTGTTTATATAGTTATACATAACGCATATAATATTGTGGGGATAGAAAAAAAAATTACACTCAGCAAAAGGTCCATGCGCAGTATCATGTATTACAAATGCATATAATACTGTAGGGTAAAATAATTAAAAAAAAGTAACTTCATCAAAATGGCACCGCCGTTGGCGGCGCATGCGCAGTAGCATCTATCGCTTTTCAATAGATTCTACTGCGCAAGCGCCGCCGCCATTTTACTGGGGGAAAACAAATGTAGCTGCAGGAAAATGCCACCGGCGGTGGCGCTTGTGTAGTAGCATCTGTTGGAAGTTAATTATTTTTTTTAGCTTACCCGACAATATTATATGCATTTTGCAATACATGATACTGCGCAAAATGTAATTTTTTTTTCTACGTTCTCAATATTCTATGCAGTATGTAAAATAGGGGGCAGGTCAGTGAAGGATCAGTGACCTGTCATAAGCCCATACATATGAATACCTAAGCAAAGCACCCTATGAAGCCCTGCCCACAGGCTGCCCCGAAGCTCAAGAATCTCATTAACTGAAAACTGCGAATACAGATTAAATAACAACCACAAGATGGATTTCATCACCAGGTATCATTGTAATCAGTATAACGGCGCCAACCTGACACTGTCTGTAGGTTACTGTGCACAATCCTGCTGACAGGTTCGCTTTAAATGAGGTGTCCAGTCTAAAACTACAAGCCTGCAGTCACTCTATGTGACTGTAGACTTGTGAATCCTGACATCGAACAATGAGCGCTCTGAGGGTTCTTCAGTGCTTGCACTGGCAGTGAGCGATCATGGGACCCCAAATATGCAATTTGCATAATCCTGGCCACATCCAACTAATCTGTATCAATGCACTTGCAATGGGTGAGGTCAGATACAGTCTGGTCGGTACATGATCACATGTATGCAAATCACATACTTGCGATCACACCTCATCCTTACCCGGGGCAGGCACTAAAGAATTCTCACAGCACGCGGTGCACGCAATATGAGGAACTACAAGTCTGCAGTCACATAGAGTGATTACAGACTTGTAGCTTTAGACTGGAAAAATCCATGTAAAAATCATATAAAAATCAATGTTGCAAAAACTTTCAATTACTGCCAAGACTCCCACTCTTTCCTGGAATATCTGCTTTAAGAATCTTCTAAAGACACAGCAGGCAAGTCTCTAGCGAGGCTGTAAAACCACCATTATACATTAGACCGAGCATTTATGTTTTCAATGGGAAGAAATATGTAATTCTCCGCCATAAAGTTCTCTAGCTGCAGCATGTTTCCTGAGAAAACATTTTTTTCTAGCACATCCCTCAGATGATTGAGTTTATACAAAGCTAGGGATTTTAAGACAGACCCTTAGACACTTTGAATTAATTAATGCGAAGCAGGGGTGTAACGACCGTGGCCGCAGAGGTTGCAACTGCGACCCGGCGCATGCCGGTGCGGGCCCGCTGACACTAGCAGAAATATTCAACTGGATTTGCACATCCAGTTGAAATGTATTGCTGCGCATAGACCCATCGGGGTGCATTATACTATATAGATGACTATGGGTTGTGTATTATACTATATGGAGGACTACAGGGGGTGTATTATACTCTATGAAGGATAAGGGCTGTTTATTATACTATATGGAGGACTATGGGCTGTGCATTATAATGTATGGAGGACTGTGGGCTGTGCATTATATTATATGGAGGGCTCTGCATTACACTACATAAATGACTATGGGCTGTGCATTATACTGTATGGAGGACTTTGGGCTGTAATTTATATTATATGAAGGATATGGGCTGTGTATTATAATAATATGGAGGTGCATTATACTATATGGAGGTCTATGGGCTGTGCATTATAAAATATGTAGTACTATTGACTGTCCATTATACTTTATGGAGGAATATGGGCTGTGCATTATACCATATGGAGTACTACGGGCTGGGCATTATACTTTATGGAGGACTATGGGCTGTGCATTATACTACATGTATGAGTATTGGCTGTGTATTATACTGATATGGAGGTGCATTTTACTATATGGAGGACTATGGGGGTGTATTATACTATAGGGAGGACTATGGTCTGTGTGTTAAACTATATGGAGGACAATGGAATGTGCATTACACTACTACAGGAATTAAGTACAGTCATTGATAGACCATTATTTTTAATCTTTAAAGACTCCATAATAACAGGGTCTGTACCACAGGACTGGCGTATAGCACATGTGGTGCCAATATTCAAAAAGGGGACAAAAACTGAACTTGGAAATTATAGGCCAGTAACTTCTACTGTGGGTAAAATCCTGGAGGGCATTCTAAGGGATGCTATACTGGAGTATCTGAAGAGGAATAACCTCATGACCCAGTATCAGCACGGGTTTACTAGGGACCGTTCATGTCAGACTAATTTGATCAATTTCTATGAAGAGGTAAGTTTCGGACTGGACCAAGGGAACCCAGTGGATATAGTGTATATGGACTTTTCAAAAGCTTTTGATACAGTGCCACACAAAAAGTTGATACATAAAATGAGAATAATGGGGCTAGGGGAAAATATGTGTAAGTGGGTTAAGAGCTGGCTCAGGGGTAGTAAACAAAGGGTGGTTATTAATGGAGCACACTCGGACTGGGTCGCGGTTAGCAGTGGGGGTACCACAGGGGTCAGTATTGGGCCCTCTTCTTTTTAACATATTTATTAATGACCGTGTAGAGGGCATACAGAGCAGAATTTTAATATTTGTAGATGACACTAAACTCTGCAGGGTAATCAATACAGAGGAGGACAATTTTATATTACAGGATGATTTATGTAAACTAGAAGCTTGGGCTGATAAATGTCAAATGAGCTTTAATGGGGATAAATGTAACGTCATGCACTTGGGTAGATGTAATAAGATGTATAACTATGTGCTTAATTCTAAAACTCTGGGCAAAACCGTCAATGAAAAAGACCTGGGTGTATGGGTGGATGACAAACTCATGTTCAGTGGCCAGTGTCAGGCAGCTGCTACAAAGGCAAATAAAATAATGGGATGCATTAAAAGAGGAATAGATGCTCATGAGGAGAACATAATTTTACCTCTATACAAGTCACTAGTTCGACCACACTTAGAATACTGTGCACAGTTCTGGTCTCCGGTGTATAAGAAAGACATAGCTGAACTGGAGCGGGTGCAGAGAAGAGCGACCAAGGTTATTAGAGGACTGGGGGGTCTGCAATACCAAGATAGGTTATTACACTTGGGGCTATTTAGTTTGGAAAAACGAAGGCTAAGGGGTGATCTTATTTTAATGTATAAATATATGAGGGGACAGTACAAAGACCTTTCTGATGATCTTTTTAATCATAGACCTGAAACAGGGACAAGGGGGCATCCTCTGCGGTTGGAGGAAAAAAGGTTTAAGCATAATAACAGACGCGGATTCTTTACTGTAAGAGCAGTGAGACTATGGAACTCTCTGCCGTATGATGTTGTAATGAGTGATTCATTACTTAAATTTAAGAGGGGACTGGATACCTTTCTTGAAAAGTATAATGTTACAGGTTATATATATTAGATTCCTTGATAGGGCGTTGATCCAGGGAACTAGTCTGATTGCTGTATGTGGAGTCGGGAAGGAATTTTTTTCCCCAATGTGGAGCTTACTCTTTGCCACATGGTTTTTTTTTTGCCTTCCTCTGGATCAACATGTTAGGGCATGTTAGGTTAGGCTATGGGTTGAACTAGATGGACTTAAAGTCTTCCTTCAATCTTCATAACTAAGTTACTATGTTACATGTATGTCTATGGGCTGTGTATTATACCATATGGAGTACTACGGGCTGGGCATTATACTTTATGGAGGATTATGGACTGTGCATTATACTACATGTGTGAGTATTGGCTGTGTATTATACTGATATGGAGGTGCATTTTACTATATGGAGGACTGTGGGGCTGCATTATACTATAGGGAGGACTATGGGGAGTGCATTATGCTATAGGGAGGACTATTGGGAGTGCATTATACACTCCCTGACAGAAGTTATGTCGCTTATTCATGTTATGTAAATAAAAGCTTATAGCCTGCCGTTAAATTCATCCATTCATCCATTGGTTGTATAAATTATTCTTTGGAAAGCTGAAACCCTCCGAAATGTGGTTTAGGTTAAGAAAATAAATTGGCATCAATGCAGAAATATTGATCAGAATGGTCAGATTTTGGCAAGACAAAAGTTTTGTCGCCTGGTCATATAATGCACCGAATCCTAGTTCACATCCTCACCTGTGCTCAATAAATGATCGGTTAATTAGTGTGTGTATAAAAAGAAACTCAGCATTCCAGACCCTAATATTAGCTACCTCTTATATTCCAAATCACAAAAGGGGTCAAGTTCTGCAGCAGGATGGTGCTCCATCTCATACATCCATCACTACAACAAAGTTCCTCCAGGCAAAAAAGATCAAGGTTCTCAAGGACTGCACAGCCCAGTCACAAGACATGAACATCATTGAGCATGTTTGGGGTAGGATGAAAGAGGAAGCTTGGAAGACAAAACCAAAGAATCTAGATGAACTCTGGGAGGCATGTAAGACTGCATTCTTTGCTATTCCTGATGACTTCATTAATAAATTGTATGAATCATTGTTGAACCGCATGGATGCAGTCCTTCAAGCTCATGGAAGTCACACAAAATATTAAATATGACTCTAATAGCACCACAACTTCATTCACCAATGTTATGCAACATATACTTGTATTTTAAGTTATTTGTTTGAATATCACATTACTTTCTGTGGGCGACAAAACTTTTGTCTTGCCAAAATCTGACCATTCTGTGTACATTAACTCATCAATATATTTCTGCATTGATGTCAATTTATTTTCTTAACCTAAACCACATTTTGGAGGGTTTCAGCTTTCAAAAGAATAATTTATACAACCAATGGATGAATTTAACGTCAGGTTATAAGCTTTTATTTACATAACATGGATAAGCGACATAACTTCTGTCAGGGAGTGCACTTCTGCTCTGAGGCCCCATGACTTCTATGTATGTCCCTGGGGAGTATAATGGTATATTTTTTTCTATACATTAAAGGGAACCTGTCACCCCCCAGTGCCTATTAAGGTAAAAGAGCCACGTTCTGCAGCACTAAGGCCGGCGTCACACTTGCGAGTTTTACGGACGTAAGAGCGCAGAAACTACGTCCGTAAAACTCGCAAAAAATACGGCACAATTATTCTCTATGCCCCTTCTCCTATCTGCCGTATTTTACTGATCAGTATTATACGGCTTTCTACGGCCGTAGAAAATCGCAGCATGCTGCGTTTGTCACCGTATTGCGCAAATAAAACGCCAATGAACGTCTATGGAAGCCCCAAAAATACGGATTACACACGGACCAGCAGTGTGACTTGCGAGAAATACGCAGCGCTGTTACAGATAAAAGCCGGTAATTCAGTGCGGTGTACAGTAAAATCACACTGACAGCTTACAGTAGAATAGGTAGAATAAATATGTACACATAGAATAGGTATATATATATATATATATATATGTCAGTGAGACACATATATGTATATATATTCTTACTTCATACAGCCGCGATATAGCAAAAGGCCGGTAATTCAATTACCGGCTTTTGCTTTCTCCTTCCTAAAACCCGACATGATATGAGACCTGGTTTACATACAGTAAACCATCTCATATCACCATTTTTTTTTGCATAATCCACACTACTAATGTTAGTAGTGTGTATATGCAAAATTTGGCCGTTCTAGCTCTTAAAATAAAGGGTTAAATGGCGGAAAAAATTGGCGTGGGCTCCCGCGCAATTTTCTCCGCCAGAGTAGTAAAGCCAGTGACTGAGGGCAGATATTAATAGCCTGGAGAGGGTCCACGGTTACTGGCCCCCCCCTGGCTAAAAACACCTGCCCCCAGCCACCCCAGAAAAGGCACATCTGGAAGATGCGCCTATTCTGGCACTTGGCCACTCTCTTCCCATTCCCGTGTAGCGGTGGGATATGGGGTAATGAAGGGTTAATGCCACCTTGCTATTGTAAGGTGACATTAAGCCTAATTAATAATGGAGAGGCGTCAATTATGACACCTATCCATTATTAATCCAATTGAATGAAAGGGTTAAAAAAAACACACACACATTATTAAAAATTATTTTAATGAAATAAAAACAAAGTTTGTTGTAATATTTTATTTAACGCCCAATCCAATCACTGAAGACCCTCGTTCTGTAAAAGAAAAAACATAATAAACCAACAATATACTTACCATCCGCAGATCTGTAAAGTCCAACGATGTAAATCCTTCTGAAGGGGTTAAAACATTGCCCAGTCACGTAGTATATTACCCAGTCACGTAGTATATTGCACAGTCACGTAGTATATTGCACAGCCCACGTAGTATATTGCCCAGCGACGTAGTATATTGCCCAGCCACGTAGTATATTGCCCAGCCACGTAGTATATTGCCCAGCCACGTAGTATATTGCCCAGTCACATAGTATATTGCCCAGCCACGTAGTATATTGCCCAGCCACGTAGTATATTACCCAGTCACGTAGTATATTGCACAGTCACGTAGTATATTGCACAGCCCACGTAGTATATTGCCCAGCGACGTAGTATATTGCCCAGCGACGTAGTATATTGCCCAGCCACGTAGTATATTGCCCAGCCACGTAGTATATTGCCCAGTCACGTAGTATATTGCACAGCCCACGTAGTATATTGCCCAGCGACGTAGTATATTGCCCAGCCACGTAGTATATTGCCCAGTCATGTAGTATATTGCCCAGTCACGTAGTATATTGCACAGTCCACGTAGTATATTGCCCAGCGATGTAGTATATTGCCCAGCCACGTAGTATATTGCCCAGCCACGTAGTATATTGCCCAGCCACATAGTATATTACCCAGCCACATAGTATATTGCACAGCGACGGAGTATGCAGCACAGAGACACGTAGCATAGAGACTTAAAAAAAATAAACATATACTCACCTTCCGAAGGCCCGTTGAAGTCCTGCTAAACTCACCATCCGCCGCCTTTCCAGCTCCTCGGGACGCTCCGGTGACTGCTCCATTGCAAACGGCAGCTTCCGGTCCCAGGGCTGGTATGAGCAGGACCTGTGATGACGTTGCGGTCACATGACCGTGACTTCACGGCAGGTCCTTGTCGCACACCAGCCCTGGCACCGGAAGCTGCCGCTTGCAATGGAGCCGTTACTGAAGCTTCCCGAGGAGCAGCAAAGGCGGCGGAGGGTGAGTATAGCAGGTTTTTTTTTTTTTATTATTTTTAACATGACATATTTTTACTATTGATGCTGCATAGGCAGCATCAATAGTAAATAGTTGGGGACACACAGGGTTAATAGCAGCGGTAAAGGAGTGCGTTACACCGCGGGCCGTTACCGCTGCCATTAACCCTGTGTGAGCGGTGAGTCGAGGGGATTACCAAGCTGGCGCCGGGCAGTGAGTGCAGGGGAGTAGGGGAGGGACTAATCGGACTGTGCCTGTCGCTGATTGGTCGCGGCAGCCATGACAGGCAGCTGCCGAGACCAATCAGAGAATGAATAACCGTGACAGAAGGACAGACGGAAGTACCCCTTAGGGTATGTTTCCACTTTCAGGATGGCCGGCGGTATCGCCGGAGCGGCTTAGCCGCTCTGCGCTAAGCTCCGCCCCCTTCTGGGACGCGATGATGCCGGATGTGTTCATAGCACACATCCGGGATCATCGCTCCCCACCATAGGGCCCTGTGCTATATCTTGCGGCGACGCAGCGTCGCCGCAAGATATACGGACATGCTGCGATCTGAAAAGACGCGCAGCATGTCCGGAGTCGCAGGGCCGCCGCGTGCGTGTTACCACGCATAGTGGAGACGGGATTTCATTAAATCCCCTCCACTATGCTGTAACATCTGGACGCTGCGTGTCTGACGCTGCAGCTCTATGCGTTTCCTGATCGTGGAAACAGACCCTTAGACAATTATATAGTGTATATATATATATATATATATATATATATATATATATATATATATATATATATATATATCTAGCATATTCAGTATGGGGTGGGCCCGGTCCTTATCTTGCAGCAGGGCCCATCAGACTCTAGTTAGGCACGGTTGCCAGGACGTATGGCTTTCCTGCAGAACATTAGCCAGGGCAGCACACTGACTCTGCAGCTACCCCCTTACCAGTGTACCCCCACGTGCCAGCATTGCAGTTCAGTTTGGGGCTGCAGGCAGCAGACTGGGGTCAGCACGGGCAATGTTGCACCTAGGGCCTGCCAAAGGGTATCTTTCTTACTCAGGTGGAATTTTGGAATGGTTTTCGGTACATTATACAGTAATCTCATATGTCTGTCAGGGAGGGGGGAATAACGTTATGACTCTTCTGGCTTCATAAGTGGTAAGGGTTAATGAAGCCATAAAATCCATACAAGTAAGAAGGTACTGCCCCGTGCAGGCGCCATACACGGAGCTCGGTGCCGGGCGGGCAGGGACCTTTGTCTCCAGCAGTGACAGTGCTGCCGATCACGGCTGCTGCCAGTAACGCGACTCTCCCTTGTTGCCGTGGTCACGGGGACGCTTCCGAGTGCCGCCCTGGCTCCGCCCCCAGGTCCCCAGCACAGGAAGGAGGCGGGCCGAGCCCCGGGATTGGACGCTATTCCCGCACCGCTACGGGCAGGAGCAGCTGTCACGGGGTTTGCGGGGGAAACAGGAAGCGGAGCGATGGCGGCTGACCTGGTGATCGGCTGGAGCATCTTCGGGCTGGTGCTGCTGGTAGGCGCCGGTGCAGGAGTGGGGGGACTGTGTGGCATCAGGGGGCGTACGGTGCCCGCCCATCCAGGAAGTGCCATAGTGCAGCCTGTGCCCGGGGGTACACAAGCCTCACACATCCACGTGCTGCTGGTTCCATGGCACGCAGTGTAGCTGTGCTAGGGCGACCACCCGATCTGTGGGAGATGGGCACTGGGGAGTACTGCGGTGTATGGGGCTGTCTGCAGACCTCCAGTGTGCTTGTATGGACGATCCTCGCTGTACACTGTGCCAGGGGGCGACATGGGGTTAATAGGGTGCCTTGTGGGATCAGGGATGGCTTCAGGCTGCCTGTGACCTGCAGTGTGGGGGAAGTTGCCCATATACTTATCACAAACCATCGAGACACATGGTATAACATCGGGCCTCCTGATGAGCCGGAGAGGCGAAACGCGTTGAGGCCAAACCGACATTAGGCTGACGGCACCTCACCTGGCGATGGGTATCATGTTCCTTGAGTGTTTTCACCTATGTGACATTGTCCCCACGAATAATTATCATGAGGGGGATATTGATCGTTGATATAAGGGTGACACTTGAAAGGAACGGCATCTAACTCGGACATGAGCTTGATCCTGATTTGGAGCATATATATATTAGGGGTTGTTGGGAGTGTCTAACAGCTGTGACCTATAGCAACATCATATATACCAACGGTCATGAATTATAGCTATATTTTGTGGTTCAGGTGCATTGCAATAATATATGAGAAAGATAAGTTTCTTTATAAATCAGCGATTGTGCAAATTGCATTTGATTTTCGTCAAAAATCCTTCTACATGTTCTCTAATGTTTTTATTGCATGTGTGGGGTACAGGGTTCCCTATTTATAGGTGTGATCTATGTCTAGATTTATAAGGGCACCTTTAGTTCATTTTTGTGTGGGCAGAGGGACCCATTTGGATCGTTGGGGTCGATTAGGGACCCTAGGGTCAGCTGCCACTGAGCGGGGGCGCCAGAATCGTATCCCTTAGGGCGCCAACCCCCGCAGATAGGTGGACACCAGCATAGGTATCTTGTAGGGATTTTCCATTTCCCACACTAGTATTTTCACGGTGGTGTTTGTTTTGTGTTCTGTGTGGTGTAGCCACAGGTTGGTGGCATTTTAATGATATTTAATAAAATGTTATTTTTGGGGCAACTTCCGGAGAAAAATCATATAATGCCCATGTGCAGCGATGACTGGTCCACTGTGCACACCGCCCAGAGCCCGGTCCTTCGGTTGTGTTGTCCGCAGCGCCGTGTGCTCCAGTATACTATATGTTGTCTGAGCCGTGGACCCGACCACTGCAGGAGCCACCTGATTCCTACGGACCCTCAGTCCGGGTGATACATCACTGGTGTGCTTGGGTTAGTAGTGGAATAAAAAAACTGACCGGCTGCTCCAAACACAATAACACAAGTGTGAACAGGTGCAAGCAGTCAGCGTAGCCAAGAAAACACAGCTGCCATCTGAAACACTATAATGTGCAAACATTGAAAGTATGAAATTGGAACCACATTACTTTACAGAAACTAGGTTAACAATGAAGGTACTTGGTGCACAAATTGGCCAATTCAGGAGCCCATCAGCCACTGCAGGGCGTACCGTATTATTGGGTCTGAGCACTCAGACTGCACGCTGATCTGCTATGTGCCTGTTTGATGAGACCCCTAAAAAATAAAATTAGGTTTGTAAAATTCTCTGAAAAAGACAAAAATTGTTCCTAATTTTAGGCCAAATGAAGACATTCAGGCATCGCACTTGGAGTGCAGACTGCACGGGCAGGCCGCAGAAACGCAGAAGGCTGCTCCGACTGATATACAGCTGGCTGGATGCATGAATCACAATGAATAAATCCCTTCTCCATGTCTGCCTTTAGACATGTTTGTTTGAGCTGTGTAGTTCTTGGGGATTGGGAGGGTTCAACGCTCGATAGGGGGTCCCAGAAACTGGACCCTGATGAATCTGCCTGGAATCAAGAGCAGTAAAGTACACGTATATACAATTAGATTTTACAATATTTCAAAATTTTCATAAAATCCGATATTTTTATAAATGAGTGTAACACAAATCGACCTAAATGTGCTACTACTGTAAAATACAATGTGTCACAAAAAACAACTCAGTCACTGGGAAATGTAGAAGCATTCCAAAATTACCACGAAAGGTTACAGGTGTCAAACTTGAAAAACGTTGCTTGGTCATGAAGACCAAAACTGTCGCTAAGGGGTTAACCTTCTCAACGTTGGACCTACTGGTATGTTTAGTGTCGGGTATAACGCAGACGCAGGAACTGAGCCGACAGCATGCCCAGGAGAGGCAGTGAGCAGGTCTGATCTCCAGCTGCTGCTTCTAACCTCTGAAATCACATTGCCGTAGTATGGGGGTCGTGATGTTTCTCCTGCTTACCAAACCTTCCCTCTGTGCGCATGCTGAAGGCCCTAACACCTGTCTTGGCGGTGGCCTTGTGAAGGACCGGCCTGTTTATGGGCTTCAAAGAAGAGCAGCGTTTTTCTCTATACTCCCATAGTATGTCAGACAATGGCAGGTTCATGTCTTCCAAGCGGTCTAAAAAAATTTTTTTTTAATGTAAACATTGTAAGAATCTACCTCCTTCTACAATATAAAAATCTCGTAGAGCTGCGTCTGGAAATGTACGATGAATGAACATGTATGGTAATCGCTGTAAAGACAGAAAAAATACCCCCAAATAATGGTAAATTCTTTCATTAGGCTATATTGACGGAGCAATAAAAAAAAAAAAATAGATCAGGTCCTGGTAAGAAGGGGAGAAAAAACCAGAAGCACAGTAAAATAACATGCCCAGTCATGAATGTGTTAAAATAGAAACGCAAAGCACAAGGAATGTACAGAAGAATGACAGGCATGGGGTAAAGGAGGACATTGTAAGTGTGTGCTTGCCTGGTGACCGGATGAGCAACACAATTGTGTCACTCTGAAATTGGGCAAAACTGCCAAACTCTCGTGCTCCAGAAAGCCGACTGTAGGGCAAAGATTGCTGTCTGCAAGGAGTCTGGGAACCATAAACCTAGTCAGTCTGAGGACGGTATGAAATAGACTAGTTACAGCAGCGTGTACCAGGCCCATTGCTGTAGTTTTGATAAAATCACTATTTGATCTTCTGCAGCTCTGCTAGTCTTCTCAATTCTGAGCTCAGTCTGACGCTGCCTCCAACATCGAATGACCAGGTTCTGTCTGCATTGTGCAGAGAATGAAAGCTGCCAATCATTAGTGGTGGGGGGCTGGGATAGCCAGTTTTGTCAAAAATACAGCAAGAAGCCCAGTAAGGGTGTGTTCACATGTATTTTTTTTTCTTTTTTGTGTAAGCACTATTTTTTCTGGGAACAGGAAGGGGCTGGGGCATGAAACACATCAATAATTTGACATGATGCTGCTATTTCCATATTGAATAAAACCCAAAACAGAACCTTGTGAATTGTGTGTTTACCATTGAAATGAATTGAAGACATATTAGAGTATTTGAACCAGTTTACCATGTGAATTTTGGAGTAGAACATGCTGGAAAATCCAAATAAAAAATCCATGATGAACATACTGACTATCACACAGACTTTTTTTTTAATTCTCCCTTGATTTTAGAGATTTGCTTCAAAATTCACATCATTAGAAGTGTTTTTAAAATGTCGATTTTTGAAGCAATTCCACCTGAACATCCATGTACACCAAAGCTCCATAGGCAACACTCAGTCACCTAGTGCTGGAATCGGGTTCTTTTTCCTCTTCCTATTTTATGCTGCTTTCATATGTAACATAGTAACATAGTTAGTAAGGCCGAAATAAGACATTTGTCCATCCAGTTCAGCCTATATTCCATCATAATAAATACCCAGATCTACGTCCTTCTACAGAACCTAATAATTGTATGATACAATATTGTTCTGCTCCAGGAAGACATCCAGGCCTCTCTTGAACCCCTCGACTGAGTTCGCCATCACCACCTCCTCAGGCAAGCAATTCCAGATTCTCACTGCCCTAACAGTAAAGAATCCTCTTCTATGTTGGTGGAAAAACCTTCTCTCCTCCAGACGCAAAGAATGCCCCCTTGTGCCCATCACCTTCCTTGGTATAAACAGATCCTCAGCGAGATATTTGTATTGTCCCCTTATATACTTATACATGGTTATTAGATCACCCCTCAGTCGTCTTTTTTCTAGACTAAATAATCCTAATTTCGCTAATCTATCTGGGTATTGTAGTTCTCCCATCCCCTTTATTAATTTTGTTGCCCTCCTTTGTACTCTCTCTAGTTCCATTATATCCTTCCTGAGCACCGGTGCCCAAAACTGGACACAGTACTCCATGTGCGGTCTAACTAGGGATTTGTACAGAGGCAGTATAATGCTCTCATCATGTGTATCCAGACCTCTTTTAATGCACCCCATGATCCTGTTTGCCTTGGCAGCTGCTGCCTGGCACTGGCTGCTCCAGGTAAGTTTATCATTAACTAGGATCCCCAAGTCCTTCTCCCTGTCAGATTTACCCAGTGGTTTCCCGTTCAGTGTGTAATGGTGATATTGATTCCCTCTTCCCATGTGTATAACCTTACATTTATCATTGTTAAACCTCATCTGCCACCTTTCAGCCCAAGTTTCCAACTTATCCAGATCCATCTGTAGCAGAATACTATCTTCTCTTGTATTAACTGCTTTACATAGTTTTGTATCATCTGCAAATATCGATATTTTACTGTGTAAACCTTCTACCAGATCATTAATGAATATGTTGAAGAGAACAGGTCCCAATACTGACCCCTGCGGTACCCCACTGGTCACAGCGACCCAGTTAGAGACTATACCATTTATAACCACCCTCTGCTTTCTATCACTAAGCCAGTTACTAACCCATTTACACACATTTTCCCCCAGACCAAGCATTCTCATTTTGTGTACCAACCTCTTGTGCGGCACGGTATCAAACGCTTTGGAAAAATCGAGATATACCACGTCCAATGACTCACCGTGGTCCAGCCTATAGCTTACCTCTTCATAAAAACTGATTAGATTGGTTTGACAGGAGCGATTTCTCATAAACCCATGCTGATATGGAGTTAAACAGTTATTCTCATTGAGATAATCCAGAATAACATCCCTCAGAAACCCTTCAAATATTTTACCAACAATAGAGGTTAGACTTACTGGCCTATAATTTCCAGGTTCACTTTTAGAGCCCTTTTTGAATATTGGCACCACATTTGCTATGCTGTGTTAGCTGAGTGTTTCCCAAACCCCGTCCTCATGGCCACCAACACATCATGTCTCCCGGAATGCCTTAGTATTGGATATTTCCATATGAAAATCCATGAACACATGCCCTAAGTGAAAATAACATGAATGAGGACATATAAGGCTAGGTTCCCATTGCGTTAATGGGACCGCGCTAACGGACAGCGTTGCACGGCGAAATTAACGCCGTGCAACGCGTCCGTTAGCGCGCCCATTAACAGCAATGGGGACGCGCATCACTAGCGCGTGCCATTTTCGGCATGCGCTAGCGATGTGCCGGTGTTTTGTGGCGTGCCGCGGACGCTGCTTGCAGCGTCCGAGGCGCGCCCGCGGTCCGTTCTCCGCTCTCGCAGATCTGAGATCTGCGAGAGCGGGGACGTTTAACGCGACCCCTTTACAACACATTGCGTTGGCGCAATCCGCTAGCGCTAGGCGCTAAACGGATTGCACTAACACAATCTGAACCTAGCCTAAGGCTATGTTCATTGTGCTGTTGGCCTTAGTTTAAGGCCGGCGTCACACTAGGCGTACGAAAATTCGGTCCGTTTTTTACGGCCGTAATACGCATAAAATGTTCCCAAAATAGTGATCCGTATGTCCTCTGTAGGCAGGGTGTGTCAGCGTATTTTGCCCATGTCATCCTCCGTATGTAATCCGTATGGCATCCGTACTACGAGATTTTCTCGCCGGCTTGCAAAACGGACATACAATGGATCCATGGGCTAAAATATTCGTTAAAACATACATACAGTGTGTATGTATGTGTATATATATATATATATATATATATATATATATATATATATATATATGTATGTATGTATGTATGTATGTATGTATGTATGTATGTGTATATATATATATATATATATATATATATTTCATATAGCGCTAGATAGCAGAAAAGCCGGTAATTCAATTGCCGGCTTTTGCTATCTCCTTCCCAAAACCAACTTGATATGAGACATGGTTTACATACAGTAAGGCCATGTTCACACAGTGCGTTTTTTTTCTGCGGAACCGCAGCGTTTTTGCCGCTGCGGTTCCGCAGCTGTTTTCCATGCAGGGTACAGTACACTGTACCCTATGGAAAACAGGAACCACTGTGCACATGATGCGGGAATCGGGAAAAAAAAGCCGCGCTGAATAGCCGCGGTAAAAAAGAAGTACCATGTCACTTCTTTTTTCGGAGCCGCAGCGGTTCTGCACCCATAGACCTCCATTGTGAGGTCAAACCCGCAGTAAAACCCGCAGATCAAAAATATATCTGCGGGTTTTATTGCGGTTTGTGGTGCCGAACCGCTGCAGCAGGAAGTGCGGGGAAGCGGGCGGAAGTGCGTGGGCGGAGTGTGGCTGCCCCGATCCCACCCCCCATGCTCCGATGCCCCACCCCGTACTCCGATGCCCCCCCCCGTGCTCCGATGCCCCCCCCGTGCCGTAATCTCCCCCCCTTATACTTACCCGGCCTCCCGGTGTCCATCCGGCCGTCTTCTCCCTGGGCGCCGCCATCTTGCAAAATGGCGGGCGCATGCGCAGTGCGCCCGCCGAATCTGCCGGCCGGCAGATTCGTTCCAAAGTGCATTTTGATCACTGAGATAGGTTATATCTCAGTGATCAAAATAAAAAAATAGTAAATGACACCCCCCCCCTTTGTCACCCCCATAGGTAGGGACAATAAAAAAATTAAGAATTTTTTTTTTTTTTCCACTAAGGTTAGAATAGGGTTAGGGTTAGGGTATTTTCAGCCATTTTAACCCTAAAAAAACTTCCTAGAAAACACACAGACTCTGCATAGAAAACTGCATAAAAAAAAGGATCAAAAAACGCACCAAAAACTACAAAAAAAGGACCAAAAAAAGGATCTGCGTTTTCTGCCAAGAGCTGCGGTTTCAGTCCTGAAAAAAAAAGGATGGAAATCAGGAACGTGTGAACATACCCTAAACCTTTTCATATCCCTTTTTTTTTTGCATGTTCCTCACTACTAATGTTAGTAGTATGTATGTGCAAAATTTGGGCGCTCTAGCTGGTAAAATAAAGGGTTAAATCGCGGAAAAAAAGTGGCGTGGATTCCCGCGCAATTTTCTCCGCCGGAGTGGTAAAGCCAGTGACTGAGGGCAGATATTAATATCTGCATTAGCAGGCCTCTGCTTGTAAAATTATTTAACCCCTTCAGATGGATTTACAGCATGGGACAAGACTGAACAACGGAAGGTATGGGATATTGTTGGTTTTTTGTTTTTTTTTTAACTTTGTTTCAGGTGACAAGGGTCTTCAATTGGATTGAGAGTATAATAAACTATTACAACACCCTGTGTCTTTATTTCATTAAAATACTTTTTTCATAATGTGTGTGTATTATTAACCCTTTATTACTATAGGATTAATAATGAATAGATGTCTTCTTGACACCTCTCCATTATTAACCTGGCTTATTGTCACCTTACAATAGCAAGGTGACATTAACCCTTTATTACCCCATATCCCACTGCTACACAGGAGTGGGAAGAGAGTGGCCAAGTGCCAGAATAGGCGCATCTTCCAGAGATGCCTTTTCTGGGGTGGCTAGGGGCAGATGTTTTTAGCCAGGGGGGGGGGCAATAACCATGGTCCCTCTCTAGGCTATTAATATCTGCCCTCAGTCACTGGCTTTACCACTCTGGCGTAGAAAATTGCACGGGAGCCCACACCAGTTTTTTCCGCGATTTAACCCTTTATTTTACCAGCTAGAGCGCCCAAATTTTGCACATACACACTACTAACATTAGTAGTGAGGAATATGCAAAAAAAAAGGGATATGAAAAGGTTTACTGTATATAAACCATGTCTTATATCCTGTCGGGTTTGGGAAGGAGATGGCAAAAGCCGGCAATTGAATTACCGGCTTTTCTTCTCCCTCTCCCTCTGCCATCCTGCGCCCCTGTTCTGTCATGTGCTGCTGCCATCCTGCGCCCCCGTTCTGTCATGTGCTGCTGCCATCCTGCGTCACCACTCTGTAATTTGCTGCTCCCATCCATATGGCCCATACGCTAAAGGTTTAAAGGTTTATGGTCCCCATAAGATGCTCCATAGTATATGCCCCCGTACACTGCTCCATTATGGTTGATGGCCCCATAAGATGCTCCATAGTATGTGCCCCGTATGCTGCTGCGATATATATAAAAAAAAATACCATACTCTCCTATCGTCGCTGGGCGCCGAATGCTGGGGGGCCTGAGCAGGCGGGGACACCGGCTCGCTGTGGGGGGTCAGGTGCCGGAGTCACCGCTAGATCAGGCCCCCGACAATTGCTATATTCACCTGGCCCTGATCCAGCGTTGCGTGCCGCTCTGTGTTCCGGTTCCTCTGGCTGTGACTGTTCAGTCAGAGGGCGGCGCGCATTAAGCGCGTCATCGCACCCTCTGAACTGTGACCATCACAGGCAGAGGACCCGGAGGACAGAGCGGCCGGTAGCGCTGGAATGGGACAGGTGAATATAGCTTATACGCACCCTCCTGGCGCGTCCCTCCTATCCGTTGGAGATCGCGGTGTGCATTCAGTACTTACGCATACCGCGATCTCCTGGGAGCGTCACTCTGTGGGGTCCAGACTGCGCCGGCGCTTGCGCAGTCTATAAAGGCTTCGGACAGAGTGACGCTCCCAGCCTTATATTATAGATGTGTGTCATCTCCTCCTGTATTAGACCGCGTTCACACGTTATTTGCTCAGTATTTTTACCTTAGTATTTGTAAGCTAAATTGACAGCCTGATAAATCCCCAGCCAACAGGAAGCCCTTCCCCCCTGGCAGTATATATTAGCTCACACATACACATGATAGACAGGTCATGTGACTGACAGCTGCCAGATTTCCTATATGGTACATTTGTTGCTCTTGTTGTTTGTCTGCTTATTAATCAGATTTTTATTTTTGAAGGATAATACCAGACTTGTGTGTGTTTTAGGGTGAGTTTCATGTGTCAAGTTGTGTGTGTTGAGTTTTGTGTGGTGACATGCGTGTAGCAACTTTTTGAGTTAAGTTGCATGTGACAGGTTAGTGTAGCAAGTTGTGTGCAGCAAGTTTTGCGCATGGCGAGTTTTGCGCGTGGCGACTTTTATGTTTGGTGCGTTTTGAGTATGCAAGTTTTGTGTGAGGCAACTTTTGCATGTGTTGCAACTTTTGTGCATGTGGCAATTTTTTTGCTTGTACAAGTTTTGCGTGTGGCGAGTTTTGCGCGTGGCGAGTTTTGAGCGGCGACTTTTGTGTTTTTAACTTTTATGTGGCGAAGTTGGTGCATGTGTGGTGAAATTTGTGCTGAGGGTTGTATATGTGTTCAAGCACGTGGTAGTGTGTGGCGCATTTTGTGTGTGTTCATATCCCCGTGTGTGATGAGTATCCCATGTCAGGGCCCCACCTTAGCAACTGTACGGTATATACTCTTTGGCGCCATCGCTCTCACTCTTTAAGCCCCCCTTGTTCACATCTGGCAGCTGTCAATTTGCCTCCAACACTTTTCCTTTCGGTTTTTCCCCATTATGTAGATAAGGGCAAAATTGTTTGGTGAATTGGAACGCGCGGGGTTAAAATTTCGCCTCACAACATAGCCTACGACGCTCTCGGGGTCCAGACGTGTGACTGTGCAAAATTTTGTGGCTGTAGCTGCGACGGTGCAGATGCCAATCCCGGACATACATACATACACACACACATACACACACACACACACACACACACACACACACACACACACACACACACACACACACACACACACACACACACACACACACACACACATTCAGCTTTATATATTAGACATATATTTGTCTAAGGGCCACTTCCGTCTGTCCTTCTTTCTGTCACGGATATTCATTGGTCGCGGCCTCTGTCTGGCATGGAAATCCAAGTCGCTGATTGGTCGCTGCAAAACAGCCACGACCAATCAGCGACTGGCATAATCCAGAAGAAAATGGCCACTCCTTCCTCCCCGCAGTCAGTCCCCCGCTCCATACTCCCCTCCAGTCAGCCCTCACACAGGGTTAATGGCAGCGCTAATGGACCGCGTTATGCTGCGGTGTAACGCACTCCATTAACGCTGCTATTAACCCTGTGTGACCAACTTTTTTACTATTGATGCTGCCTATGCAGCCTCAATAGTAAAAAGATCTAATGTTAACCCCTTCCCGACCCATGACGCCACGTAGGCGTCATGAAAGTCGGTGCCAATCCGACCCATGACGCCTATGTGGCGTCATGGAAAGATCGCGTCCCTGCAGATCCGGTGAAAGGGTTAACTCCCATTTCACCCGATCTGCAGGGACAGGGGGAGTGGTAGTTTAGCCCAGGGGGGGTGGCTTCACCCCCTCGTGGCTACGATCGCTCTGATTGGCTGTTGAAAGTGAAACTGCCAATCAGAGCGATTTGTAATATTTCACCTATTATAACTGGTGAAATATTACAATCCAGCCATGGCCGATGCTGCAATATCATCGGCCATGGCTGGAAATACTAGTGTGCCCCCACCCACCCCCCCAGCCCCCCGATCTGGCCGGTACACTGCTCCGGCTCCCCTCCGTCCTGTGCTCCGCTCCCCCCCGTGCTCTTGTCCGCTCCCCCCGTGCTCCGCTCCCCCCCGTGCTCTTGTCCGCTCCCCCCGTGCTCCAATCACCCCCCCTGCACTCCGATCCACCCCCCGTGCTCCGTTCCACCCCCCGTGCTCCGTTCCACCCCCCGTGCTCCGTTCCACCCCCCGTGCTCCGTTCCACCCCCCGTGCTCCGTTCCAGCCCCCCCGTGCTCCGTTCCAGCCCCCCGTGCTCCGTTCCACGCCTGCCGCGCTCCGATTCCCCCCCCCCGTGCTCCGATTCCCCCCCCCCCCCCGTGGTCCCCCCCCCACCCCATCATACTTACCGATCCTGCCGGGGTCCCGTCCGTCTTCTCCCTGGGCGCCGCCATCTTCCAAAATGGCGGGCGCAGCCGGCAGATTCGTTCCAAAGTGCATTTTGATCACTGTGATAGATTATATCTCAGTGATCAAAATAAAAAAAATAATAAATGACCCCCCCCCTTTGTCACCCCCATAGGTAGGGACAATAAAAAAATAAATAATTTTTTTTTTTCCACTAATGTTAGAATAGGGGTAGGGGTAGGGTTAGGGGTAGGGTTAGGGCTAGGGTTAGGGTTTTGGTATGTGCACACGTATTCTGGTCCTCTGTGGATTTTTCCGCTGCGGATTTGATAAATCCGCAGTGCTAAACCGCTGCGGATTTATGGCGGATTTACTGCGTTTTTTCTGCACATTTCACTGCGGTTTTACAATTGCGATTTTCTATTGGAGCAGTTGTAAAACCGCTGCGGAATCCGCACCATGAAGTGACATGCTGCGGAATGTAAACCGCTGCGTTTCCGTGCAGTTTTTCCGCAGCATGTGTGCAGCGATTTTTGTTTCCCGTAGGTTTACATTGAACTGTAAGCTCATGGGAAACTGCTGCGGATCCGCAGCGTTTTCCGCAGCATGTGCACATACCTTTAGAATTAGGCCATGTGCACACGGTGCGGATTTGGCTGCGGATTGGCCGCTGCGGATTCGCAGCAGTGTTCCATCAGGTTTACAGTACCATGTAAACCTATGGAAAACCAAATCCGCTGTGCCCATGGTGTGGAAAATACCGCGCGGAAACGCTGCGTTGTATTTTCCGCAGCATGTCAATTCTTTGTGCGGATTCCGCAGCATTTTACACCTGTTCCTCAATAGGAATCCGCAGGTGAAATCCGCACAAAAAACACTGGAAATCCGCGGAAAATCGGCAGGTAAAACGCAGTGCCTTTTACCCGCGGATTTTTCAAAAATGGTGCGGAAATATCTCACACGAATCCGCAACGTGGGCACATAGCCTTAGGGTTAGGGTTGGAATTAGGGTTGTGGTTAGGGTTGTGATTAGGGTTATGGCTACAGTTGGGATTAGGGTTAGGGGTGTGGGGGGGTTAGTGTTGGAGGTAGAATTGAGGGGTTACCACTGTTTAGGCACATCAGGGGTCTCCAAACGCAACATGGCGCCACCATTGATTCCAGCCAATCTCATATTCAAAAAGTCAAATGGTGCTCCCTCACTTCCGAGCCCTGACGTGTGCCCAAACAGTGGTTTACCCCCACATATGGGGTACCAGCATACTCAGGATAAACTGCGCAACAATTACTGGGGTCCAATTTCTCCTGTTACCCTTGTGAATCTAAAAAAATGCTTGCTAAAACATAATTTTTGAGGAAAGAAAAATGATTTTTTATTTTCACGGCTCTGCGTTGTAAACGTCTGTGAAGCACTTGGGGGTTCAAAGTGCTCACCACATATCTAGATAAGTTCCTTGGGGGGGTCTAGTTTCTAAAATGGGGTCACTTGTGGGGGGTTTCTACTGTTTAGGCACACCAGGGGCTCTGCAAACGCAATGTGACGCCCGCAGACCATTCCATCAAAGTCTGCATTTCAAAAGTCACTACTTCCCTTCTGAGCCCCGACGTGTGCCCAAACAGTGGTTTACCCCCACACATGGGGTATCAGCGTACTCAGGAGAAACTGGACAACAACTTTTGGGGTCCAATTTCTCCTGTAACTCTTGGGAAAATAAAAAATTCTGGGCTAAATAATTATTTTTGAGGTAAGAAAATGTATTTATTATTTTCACGGCTCTGCACTATAAACTTCTATGAAGCACTTGGGGGTTCAAAGTGGTCACCACACATCTAGATAAGTTCCTTTCGGGGTCTAGTTTCCAAAATGGGGTCACTTGTGGGGGGTTTCTACTGTTTAGGCACCTCAGGGGCTCTGCAAACGCAACGTGACGCCCGCAGAGCATTCCATCAAAGTCTGCATTTCAAAACGTCACTACTTCAATTCCGAGCCCCGGCATGTGCCCAAACAGTAGTTTACCCCCACATATGGGGTATCACCATACTCAGGAGAAACTGGACAACAAATATTGGGGTCAAATTTCTACTGTTACCCTTGGGAAAATTAAAAAATTCTGGGCTAAATAATTATTTTTGAGGAAAGAAAACGTATTTATTATTTTCACGGCTCTGCATTATAAACTTCTATGAAGCACTTGGGGGTTCAAAGTGCTCACCACACATCTAGATAAGTTCCTTTGGGGGTCTAGTTTCCAAAATGGGGTCACTTGTGGGGGGTTTCTACTGTTAAGCCACATCAGGGGCTCTGCAAACGCAACGTGACGCCCACAGAGCATTCCATCAAAGTCTGCATTTCAAAACGTCACTACTTCACTTCCGAGCCCCGGCATGTGCCCAAACAGTGATTTACCCCCACATATGGGGTATCAGCGTACTCAGGAGAAACTGGACAACAACTTTTGGGGTCAAATTTCTCCTGTTACCCTTGGGAAAATAAAAAATTGCAGGCTAAAAGATCATTTTTGAGGAAATAATTTTTATTTTTTATTTTCATGGCTCTGCGTTATAAACTTCTGTGAAGCACTTGGGGGTTCAAAGTCCTCACCACACATCTAGATTAGTTCCTTTGGGGGTCTAGTTTCCAAAATGGGGTCATTTCTGAAGGATCTCCAATGTTTAGGCACACAGGGGCTCTCCAAACGTGACATGGTGTCCGCTAATGATTGGAGCTAATTTTCCATTTAAAAAGCCAAATGGCGTGCCATCCCTTCCGAGCCCTGCCGTGCGCCCAAACAGTGGTTTACCCCCACATATGGGGTATCAGCGTACTCAGGACAAACTGGACAACAATATTTGGGGTCCAATTTCTCCTATTATCCTTGGCAAAATAGGAAATTCCAGGCTAAAAAATCATTTTTGAGGAAAGAAAAATTATTTTTTATTTTCATGGCTCTGCGTTATAAACTTCTGTGAAGCACCTGGGGGTTTAAAGTGCTCAATATGCATTTAGATAAGTTCCTTGGGGGGTCTAGTTTCCAAAATGGGGTCACTTGTGGGGGAGCTCCAATGTTTAGGCACACAGGGGCTCTCCAAACGCGACATGGTGTCCGCTAACAATTGGAGCTAATTTTCCATTCAAAAAGTGAAATGGCGCGCCTTCCCTTCCGAGCCCTGCCGAGTGCCCAAACAGTGGTTTACCCCCACATATGAGGTATCGGCGTACTCGGGAGAAATTGCCCAACAAAAAATTGAGGCGAAAAGAATTTTTTTGTGAAAAAAAAGTACTTTTTCATTTTTACGGATCAATTTGTGAAGCACCTGGGGGTTCAAAGTGCTCACTATGCATCTAGATAAGTTCCTTGGGGCGTCTTGTTTCCAAAATGGGGTCACTTGTGGGGGAGCTCCAATTTTTAGGCACACGGGGGCTCTCCAAACGTGACATGGTGTCCGCTAAAGAGTGGAGCCAATTTTTGATTCAAAAAGTCAAATGGCGCTCCTTCCCTTCCAAGCCCTGCCGTGCGCCCAAACAGTGGTTTACCCCCACATATGAGGTATCAGCGTACTCAGGACAAATTGGACAACAACTTTCATGGTTCAGTTTCTCCTTTTACCATTGGAAAATAAAAAAAATTGATGCTAAAAGATAATTTTTGTGACTAAAAAGTTAAATGTTCATTTTTTCCTTCCATGTTGCTTCTGCTGCTGTGAAGCACCCGAAGGGTTAATAAACTTCTTGAATGTGGTTTTGAGTACCTTGAGGGGTGCAGTTTTTAGAATGGTGTAACTTTTGGGTATTTTCAGCCATATAGACCCCTCAAACTGACTTCAAATGTGAGGTGGTCCCTAAAAAAAATGGTTTTGTAAATTTCGTTGTAAAAATGACAAATCGCTGGTCAAATTTTAACCCTTATAACTTCCTAACAAAAAAAAATTTTGTTTCCAAAATTGTGCTGATGTAAAGTAGACATGTGGGAAATGTTATTTATTAACTATTTTGTGTCACATATCTCTCTGGTTTAACAGAATAAAAATTCAAAATGTGAAAATTGCGAAATTTTCAAAATTTTCGCCAAATTTCCGTTTTTATCACAAATAAACGCAGAATTTATTGACCTAAATTTACCACTAACATGAAGCCCAATATGTCACGAAAAAACAATCTCAGAACCGCTAGGATCCGTCGAAGCGTTCCTGAGTTATTACCTCATAAAGGGACACTGGTCAGAATTGCAAAAAACGGCAAGGTCTTTAAGGTCAAAATAGGCTGGGTCATGAAGGGGTTAAAAATAATAAAAAAAAAAATCATCATATACTCACATTCCGGCGCCTTTCCCGCTCCTCGTGATTCTCCGGTGACCGCTCCATGCAAGCGGCAGGTTCCGGTGGCAAGGATGGTATGCGACAAGGACTTGCCATGATGTCACGGTCATGTGACCGCGACATCATCACAGGTCCTGCGCCCATACAAACCCTGGGACCAGAAGGTGCTGCGTGCACCGCACACAGGGACAGGACTTCAACGGAGGGTGAGTATATGTTTTTTTTTTTATTTTAAGTCTGTATACTACATGGCTCTGTGCTGTATACTCCGTGGCTGGGCAATATACTATGCGGCTGGGTAATCTACTACGTGGACATGCATATTCTAGAATACCCTATGCGTTAGAATCGGGCCACCATCTAGTGTGTGTGTGTATGTATGTATTTATGTATATACGTGTGTGTGTATAATATATATATATATATATATATATATATATATATATATATATATATATATATATATATATATATATATATATATATATATATATATTACACCTATACTATGTGTACAGGAAAGAAGTATATCTTGGTACCGTGTTATACCAGAATATACTATGTGTAGACATTAATTTTATCTGTTCTATTCTAACCCGTCAGTGTGATTTTACTGTACACCACACTAAATTGCCGGCTTTTCTATCGAACGCCGCTGCGTATTTCTCGCAAGTCACACTGTTGGTCCGTGTGTAATCCGTATTTTTCTCGCCCCCATTGACTGCCCATTAGTGTGCTTGTTTGGAGAGTTTTCAGCTTTAATGCGGCGTAAAGTGGGATCCGAATATGGCCTGAGATCTAGGATATGAGCAAAGAACTATTTAATAAAGTAGAAATAAAAGTAGAAATACTAAGTTAGAATGGGTTTATTGCTAGAGTACGTGTAAAAGCAGAACAAATGACAGAAGAAGCTAATGGTCTTTATTTCGTTAACTGTTGTGATTTTAAAATTGAGATTTCAGGCATCTGGTAATGTATCTTTTAGTGATTTCGTTAATTATATTGCGTGTTGTAAAATGCAATTTATTTTGTCATAAGCTTCTATTCATCTTGTTTGGTACTGATGCGGCCATTTACAATGCTGTAATTATCATTGCTTATGATTTAAAAATATTGAGGTTGTACATTTAGTTTCAGCATCGTGTGAAACTGAACAACTAAAAATACAATTTGGCTTTTAATCTTCCATTAAAGTCAACATCGCTTACGAGTTTTGTAGGGAAAGTTGCAAGTGTGTCGACTACACCTTTTATCTATACAGTATAATACATACTGTATATATATTATGTATTATAAATTACCACAGTGATACTATGTATAGCAGAAATCTCGGTCTTCTGTGAACGCCAGACAGAAGCTGGCATTCACAGGAGTATGATCATGACGGGCACAGTGGTCTTCAGTAGACGCTGGATGTCAAAGCCACCCCTCTGCACCCTGTGATCGGGATTGCCGAAGGGTGGTTAGAATAGCACTCCCCCTGGGATGCGCACTGTAAATGCCACTGTCAGAGAATGACATCAACATTTAATAGGTTAACAGAGCACAGCTCCACTTACTGCTGCCAGAGCCAGATGATGGCTGAATGACACGGCTCCTGAGCCCCCTCCAATCTTCCGCTGCCTATTGGTTGGTCGTTAAGGAGTAATTCTATTTAATTTTTATTTCGTAAATCAATAATTCACATGAAAACACTAAACTTTGTAATATCAGAGAAATCTTTTATTTTTTATTTTTTTCTGGATGGTGAAAAAACGCTGCAAATACGCAGGTCGACTTTTATACAGAAAAGTCAAGGAGAGCCGGATTTGACGTCACTCGGCTCTGCTACATTTAGATGGCAGGCTGCATGATGCGTCCATGCAGCCTGTCATCCAGCAGAGCGAACCCGAACCCCATTCACTTGAATGGGGGTCCGACAATTCAGTGTTTGACACGCTGTCATATGCATGACAGCGCTGCAAACATTGCTTCTGATCGGTGGGGAAATCATCCCCGCCGGTCAGAGAGCCGCGGCTCCCACGTTGTCAGAAGACGGCGGGATCGCTCAGCTAGATCAGAGGTATAAACTTCACCTTCGGTCACTGGTATTATTATTTATTATTATTATTATTATTTATTGTTATAGCGCCATTTGTTCCATGGCGCTTTACATGTGAGGAGGGGTATACATAATAAAAACAAGTACAATAATCTTAAACAATACAAGTCATAACTGGTACAGGAGGAATGAGGACCCTGCCCGCGAAGGCTCACAATCTACAAGGGATGGGTGATGATACAGTAGGTGAGGATAGAGCTAGTCGTGCAGTTGTTTGGTCAATCGGTGGTTACTGCAGGTTGTAGGCTTGTCGGAAGAGGTGGGTCTTCAGGTTCTTTTTGAAGGTTTCGATGGTAGGTGAGAGTCTGATATGTTGTGGTAGAGAGTTCCAGAGTAGGGGTGATACGCGAGAGAAATCTTGTATACGATTGTGGGAAGAGGAGATAAGAGGGGAATAGAGAAGGAGATCTTGTGAGGATCGGAGGTTGCGTGTAGGTAAGTACCGGGAGACGAGGTCACAGATGTATGGAGGAGACAGGTTGTGGATGGCTTTGTGTGTCATGGTTAGGGTTTTGTAGTGGAGTCTCTGGGCAATGGGGAGCCAGTGAAGGGATTGACAGAGGGGAGAGGCCGGGGAATAGCGGGGGGGACAGGTGGATTAGTCGGGCAGCAGAGTTTAGAATAGATTGGAGGGGTGCGAGAGTGTTAGAGGGGAGGCCACAGAGCAGGAGGTTGCAGTAGTCAGCTGATGGGACTACTGATCCCATTATCTGACACCTACAGCCGCTAATTACAGTGAGAGCAGGAGCGGCGGATGGGAGTTTTCATCTGCCGCTCCTGCGCTATAAATAAATAAATAATTAAAAAAAAATCTGTGTGGGTTCCCCCCTATTTTTGATAACCAGCTAGACAAAACTCACAGCTCACAGCTGCAAACCTCAGCTGTCAGCTTCAGCAAGGCTAGTCTTCAAGAATAGAGGGGTCCTCACGCTTTTTTTTTTTTTTCAATTATTTAAATAAATAATTTAAAAAATGGCGTTGGGTCCCCCCCCATTTTTGACAACCAGCCTTGCTAAAGCTCACAGGTGGGGGCTGGTATTCTGTCTGGTAAGGGGCCATTGATATAGGGCGTCCCCCAGCCTAATAATAGCAGCCCGCAGCTGACCAGAAAAGGCGCATCTATTAGAGTAGGGTTAAGATGACAGCGCATTACACAAGCCTAAGGTGCTTGTTAACCCCTTTCTGACATGTGACGTACAGGTGGGGTGGGCACGTATGACCACCGTCAGGATAGTACGTCATATGCGATCGACCGCGCTCACGGGGGAAGCGCGGCTGATCGCGGCCGGGTGTCAGCTGACTTTCACAGCTGACATCTGGCACTATGTGCCAGGAGCGGTCACGGACCTCCCCCGGCACATTAATTCCCGGAACACCGCGATCAAACATGATCGCAGTGTTCCGGCGGTATAGGGAAGCATCGTGCAGGAAGGGGCTCCCTGCGTGCTTCCCTGAGACCCTCGGAGCAACGCGATGTGCTCGCGGTGCTCCGAGGGTCTCCTACCTCCTTCTCCCTGCAGGCCCCGGATCCAAAATGGCCGCGTGGTGGCTTACCAGCGCCTGCTCAGAGCAAGCGCTGGTAAGCCTGCATCCCTGCATGTCAGATCGCTGAGTGCTGTGCAAAGTGTCAGATCAATGAACTGACCCTATAAAATGATGTCCCCCCTGCGGCAATGTTATAGTGTTTAAAAAAAAATAAAAATCCCTAAATAAAGAAAAAATATATATATATTGTTCCCATAAATACATTTCTTTATTTAAATAAAAAAAAAACAAAAGTACACATATTTAGTATCGCCGCGTCCGTAACAACCCAACCTATAAAACTGTCCCACTAGTTAACCCCTTCAGTGAAGACCGTAAAAAAAGAGGCAAAAAACTCTTTATCATACCACCGAACAAAAAATGGAATAACACGCAATCAAAAATACGGGTATAAATAACCATGATACCGCTGAAAACGTCATCTTGTCCCGCAAAAAATGAGCCGCCATACAGCATCATCAGCGAAAAAATAAAAGTTATAGTCCTCAGAATAAAGCGATGCAAAAATAATTATTTTTTATATAAAATAGTTTTTATCGTATAAAAGCGTCAAAACATAAAAAAATGATATAAATGAGGTATCACTGTAATCGTTCTGACCCGAAGAATTAAACTGCTTTATCAATTTTTCGAAACGCGGAATGGTATAAACGACCCGCCCAAAGAAATTCTTCAATAGCTGGTTTTTGGTCATTCTGCCTCACAAAAATCGGAATAAAAAGCAATCAAAAAATGTCACATGCCCAAAAATGGTACCAATAAAAATGTCAACTCGTCCCGCAAAAAACAAGACCTCACATGACTCTGTGGACCAAAATATGGAAAAATTATAGCTCTCAAAATGGAGACGCAAAAACTATTTTTTGCAATAAAAAGCGTCTTTTAGTGTGTGACGGCTGCCAATCATAAAAATCAGCTAAAAAACCCGCTATAAAAGTAAATCGAACCCCCCTTCATAACCCCTTTAATTAGGGAAAAAATAATAAAATTTAAAAAATGTATATATTTCCATTTTCCCATTAGGGTTAGGTGTAGGGTTGGGGCTAGGGCTACAGTTAGTGTTAGGGCTAAAGTTGGGGTTAGGGTTGGGGCTAAAGTTAGGGTTAGGGTTTGGATTACATTTACGGTTGGGATTAGGGTTACGGGTGTGTCAGGGTTAGGGGTGTGATTAGGGTTATGGTTGGGATTAGTGTTAGGGGTGTGGTTGGTGTTGGGATTAGGGTTACGGGTGTGTCAGGGTTAGGGGTGTGATTAGGGTTATGGTTGGGATTAGTGTTAGGGGTGTGGTTGGTGTTGGGATTAGGGTTAGGGGTGTTGTTGGATTAGGGTTTCAGTTATAATTGGGGGGTTTCCACTGTTTAGGCACATCAAGGGCTCTCCAAACGTGTCATGGCGTCCGATCTCAATTCCAGCCAATTCTGCATTGAAAATGTAAAACATTGCTACTTCCCTTCCGAGCTCTCCCGTGCGCACAAGCAGGGGTTTACCCCAACATATGGGGTATCGGCGTACTCAGGACAAACTGGACAACAACTTTTGGGGTCCAGTTTCTCTTGTTACGCTTAGGAAAATACAAGTTTGGGGGGCTAAAAACCCTTTTTGTGGGAAAAAAATTATTTTTTATTTTCATGGCTCTGCGTTATAAACTGTAGTGAAACACTTGGGGGCTCAAAGTTCTCACAACACATCTAGATAAGTTCCTTGGGGGGTCTAGTTTCCAATATGGGGTCACTTGTGGGGGGTTTCTACTGTTTAGGTATATAAGGGGCTCTGCAAATGCAATGTGAAGCCTGCAGACCAATCCATCTAAGTCTGCATTCCAAACGGCGCTCCTTCCCTTCCGAGCTCTGCCATGCGCCCAAACGGTGGTTCCCCCCCACATATGGGGTATCAGCGTACTCAGGACAAATTGGACAACAACTTTTGGGGTCCAATTTATCCAGTTACCCTTACCCTTGGGGAAAATGCAAAACTGGGGGCTAAAAACAATTTTTGTGAAAAAAAAAATATTAAATTTTATTTTCACGGCTCTGCGTTATAAACTGTAGTGAAACACTTGGGGGTTGAAAGCTCTCACAACACATCTAGATAAGTTCCTTAGAGGGTCTTCTTTCCAAAATGGTGTCACTTGTGGGGGGTTTCAATGTTTAGGCTCATAAGGGGCTCTCCAAACGCAACATGGCGTCCCATCTCAATTGCAGCCAATTTTGCGTTGAAAAGTCAAACTGCGCTCCTTCCCTACCGAGCTCTGCCCAAACTGTGGTTTACCCCCACATATGGGGTATAGGCGTACTCAGGACAAATTGTGCAACAATTTTGGGCTCGATTTTCTCCTGTTAACCTTGGTAGAATAAAACAAATCGGAGCTGAAGTAAATTCTTTGTGAAAAAAGGTTAAATGTTCATTTTCTTTTAAACATTCCAAAAATTCCTGTGAAACCCCTGAAGGGTTAATAAACTTCTTGAATGTGATTTTGAGCACCTTGAGGGGTGCAGTTTTTAGAAAGTAACCAAGTGTGACACCATTCTATCATATAGACCCATCAAAGTGACTTCAAATGTGATGTGGTCCCTAAAAAAAAATGGTGTTGTGAAAACGAGAAAGTGCTGGTCAAATTTTAACCCTTATAACTCCCTAACAAAAAAAATTTTTGGTTCCAAAATTGTGCTGATGTAAAGTAAACATGTGGGAAATGTTACTTATTAAGTATTTTATGTGACATATCTCTGATTTAAGGGCCTAAAAATTGGAAAATTGCAAATTTTCTAAATTTTTGCCAAATTTCCGTTTTTTCACCAATAAACTCAGGTAATATCAATGAAATTTTACCACTATCATAAAGTTCAATATGTCACGAGAAAACAATGTCAGAATCATCAGGATGCGTTGAAGCGTTCCAGCGTTATAACCTCATAAAGGGACAATGGTCAGAGTTGTAAAAATTGGCCCGGTCATTAACGTGCAAACCACCCTTGGGGGTAAAGAGGTTAAAGGGTTTTTCCGGCCTAAGATGAAAAGACCGAGTGTAGTCATGTGACCGCAAGTAAGCGATTTGCATAGTTTGTCATGTGCCAACTATACTCTCCTCCACTTCTCAGCCCAAAAAAACCCTTTACAGTTCTATACAAGCTGAGCTAATGATGATTTATTTTTATTTCAGGCGATTTTGGCTTTTTGTTGGGTTTACATCCGAAAATATCAGAGCTGTCAGGAGAGTGAAGCGGTGTCCACCATCACAGCAATATTTTCCCTGGCTATTGCTCTCATCACATCTGCACTTTCACCTGTGGACATTTTTCTGGTGTCTTTTATGAAGAATGACAATGGCACATTTAAGGTAATTGTGTAATGAGCTATTCTGTATATTACACCTGTGTAGCAGATGATCCATTAAAGGGAACCTGTCATCTGCTTCAAGCTGTCCAAAGCAGGGCAGCTGTGGTGGTTTCAGAGAAACTATACTTTAAACCTTCACAACCTTGGACATATAGGTACGTCTCACTGCCTTTGATGCAGGTGAGTTGCCCACTCCTGGGCCGTGGGGTACCCGATACCGGGTCCTGCGGTTCACAGGGGGATGTTACGGTGGCTGTGACCCGGTCCATGGCCCTGGGTGCCCATGGAAAAGGGAAAGGTCTTTAAAGGGATAAAGTGTATGTTCGTGACGCCACCTGTGGTATTCGGTCAGGGTGTCCGACGCTGCTTTAAGAGGTCCGCTGGGGTGATGTTATGGCAGCTAGATGGTATAACTTCCCACAGGTCAAGTGTATCCCCAGGGCTTCCCAGTATGTAGATCGGGTATGGTGAGAGGTGCGGAGAAGAATGAGGACACAGGATTATAGTCTCTTTACCTTGTTTACTGTTGGTTTCAGCAGCCACAGTCCAGGGCACCAGATCACAGGGCCGGTAGGGTCCGGCCGGCTCGGAGGCAAGTCCAGAGTCCCCTTATCCAGGTGGAGAATAGAAGCTTTCCTCTGCGCTGTAGTGGTGTAGTCCCTTACTGCTAAGCTTCACATAAGGTCCTCACAGATGTTATCTCTCTCTATCTCTATCTCTTTTCCCCCCCTCCCTTGGATGGGATAGGACAAAACCCGTATGACTGGTGACTTGAGCCTGTTTATAGGATCTCTTTGATGATCCGGCTCTGCGGGGTGTCACGGTGCCTCCTGGGTGTGGGTGCGGACAGGTAACGTGCAATTAGCTGTCCTGCCGGTCTCTGATGTAAGGCGTGGAGGTCCTCATAACCTCGGTATTCCAGCTACCGGTGTTTATGCGCCTCAGAAGGAGGCAGCGTGCTCGGGGCTGGTCCCCTTCTAGTTTCCTCTCCTGTGCTTTTCCTGCACGCTCGCTGCAATCAATTCTGCTCTCAAAATGTCTCTTTCCGGGAGCTGCAGCTCTGGGGGCATGCACAACTCCGTAAACCCTCTGTCCTCCTCAGACGGATGTCTGAAACTTTCTAACTTTCCCTCCAGACTACCAGTTATATATACATATACCTCGTAGATGGGATCAAAAGCTCCCCCTGGTGGCCTCGAGTGTGAATGTGTTTCATATTTGTGGTACCTGGTTACAGTTATCCTTTCTTGCCTCCGAATGTAGTATCACTCTCCCCGAGAGGAAAGCAATGCCACTGTGACGACTTGCTAAGTCCATATCTTTCCCTGCACATGATGGCTGATCTGATCTGCTGTCATGTGCCTCTGACATCTGTGGGTGGATTTGTGATACACCAGCGACTGTTAACAAGTTAAATGCCGCTGTCAATCTCTTAACAGCAGCATTTAACACATGCTAACTGTAAACGCGTCACGTCATAGCGGAGCGCTGATGGGTTGTCTGGACAGCCGGGGGTCCGCAGAAGATCTCCGTGCCTGTCATTGTAAATCTTCTATAGCCACCGGCCCATGAATTAAAAATTATACTATGAGGCAGTAATCATCTGTGAGATCTTCCACACCTGGAATTGGAATGAGGATAAAATTGCAGCATTCTGCATATGAACATGTAAAATGGCCGAGACTCTCTAATGCAAGTCAATGTATGTGAGGAAAAAAATCGTATGATAAAAAGACCATGCGTGTGCCGTCCGATATATATATATATATATATATATATATATATATATATATATATATATATATATATATATATATTTTTTTTTTTTTTTGCACACATTTCATTAGCCGAGTGCAGTAAATTCAGATTGCACACGGTCAGAATAGAGAGAATAGATACGATGTCAGTGAGATTTATAATCATGGCTTTGCGTGTGTATTTTTGTGTACTTGTATTTAGCTAATAAATAATTTGAAAAAAAAAAAAAATGAAGTGGGGGTCCCCCCTATTTTTAATAACCAGCAAAGGCTAAGGAGACAGCTGGGGGCTGGTATTAATAGTCTGAGAAAACTGAAAATTGCCCTTTCGCAGAATATAAAGACTAAACACCCTTTAGTGCCACATGAGTGGTGCTAATTTATTATATGTAGGGGGCTTGTGATTATTTATCCATCATTGATTGCTTTATTAGTTTGTAAACTAGCTTTAAATGACATAGAAAATTACAGTATGTAAAAGCTGATGTTAAAAATGCATTTTGTACAGATTGCATATGCATGTCATATGGATGGTAAGTGAGGAAAAAGTGCACACTCGCATGACATACTAACGCTATGTCTCTTTCCTCATGTGCAGGACCTTAGGTATCCATGGTTGTGACCACTGATATAATGACGCTTAGCTAGTTGCTAGTGGTCGTAGCCATGGATACCTAAGGTCCTGCAATGCCTGCACATGAGTAAAGAGATATAACAAATCAGAATAACTATACTACATTTCTAATTGGAGCTATTTGCTAATATTATTTAATAATAAACAATAATATTATTATTATTATTCCTACTACATATTGGGATAGGATCTTGGAGATGGGACTACCCCTTTAAATCCTTTTTGCCGCATTTAATGGAGCACCGGGATAAAATGAAGTTATTTCCTATACCAATGATGGCGAACCTTTTTACAGACCAAGTGCCCAAACACCACTTATTTATGGCAAACTGCTAACACGGCAATTTAACTTGAATGCTGAGGTTTTAGTTTAGAAAAAAACAACTTGTGTAGAACGCAGGAAGGGGCTGCTGAGAGCAGTCACAGACAGGAGCAGGGGAACCAGACTACAGATGGAAAGGAATATGCTCCCCCATTCCATGCATATGCTCTCCCGTCCTTGTGGTATATGCACCCCAAATCTATTGATATGCTCCCCCTAATCTAGTTTATTCTCCTCCATTCCATGCATATGATCCCCGATCCTTGTATATGTTGCCCCGTCCTTTTGTTATATGTTCCCCTATTCCATACATATTTCCCCCATCCTTGTATATGCGCACCCATTGCTTGTACATGTGCCCCCATCCTGCCGACGCCACTGTTGTTCAGTGCACAGCGAAAAACCCACAATTAACACTCCAACTCGCCTTCCTTCAGTGTCCAAGCGACGGGTGCCCATGGCGTCACTGCCATGTGCCCAGTCACGTCTACTCTGACGTTAGTTGCTGGCTTTTAATTGGCCAGCAGCATGTATTGCTGGCTACAGACCTGGCAATCTTGTGCGCTGCAATACACTTCAGCTGGATGTGTGTCCGCCGGGTGTTCTGCCGGATGACTACGTAGCCAATGTCTGTGCATTGTAACATTCCCTCCACACTGCAGCACTCTATGGACTCTTTTTCCAGGGTTTCCGCACTCTTGGGTCATTCTGTCTTTAGCCCTGCTGTGGAACCATGAAAAAAATCATCATATTTCATTAAAATGACCATGCGGGCTGTTCAGAATAATCACGTTTTATTCCGTCATCATTTCAGAACAGCTATGAAATCAAACGTAACTTTGAAGTGATTTATTTCATCAAACACAAACTGAAATTTTATACCAAAATTCTTTACTAATAATTGAAAGTATTCAAATTCAATAAAAAAATGCACAATAACTGCAACTGTGTGGATTTTAGTAAAAACATAATGACAACGAATGATCTGGCAATAAATGTAGCCCTTCATTCACTGCACGTCATAGTGCCATGTTCTTCACAAATGAACTTCTTGCCTTCATTGCAAACAAATCTCGTCTTTTTGTCCTTCGATCGAGGACAAACATGGCACCGTCTGCGCTGTCCTGTAACACTGCTGGGGTCACTTGGAAGTGACCAGCCATTATTTATAATTACGGTATATTACAAAACCTGTGAATAAACAGAAAATATATTTAAAAAAATGTCAGACAATAAAGGTACTATGGGGTCAGGAGAGTCCCAAATACAGAAAATAGAAAATAACTTTGAAACAAAGTTGAAAAACAAATTCAAAATATCATCAACATAAGCAGAAATATGTTACTTGAAAATACATAGAAGGCCAATGTCGGAGATTGACCAGTTTTAGAAATGTTTCAATTTATTCAGCGCTGGGGTCTACATGACCCCATGGTTCCACAGCAGGGTTAATCTGAACTTATAGGCTTTAGTTGCTCGGTATTTGCCTCTACTTTTAGAACGACTTTTCTTTTGGAATAGCTTAAGGGTCATACCGGTCTGTACTTAATGAAGCTAAATAGCTTTCCTTGGCCTGGTTTGGCCTGTCTCTCCTGGTAATGTTTTGTGCCACTTAATAGGGAATACAATAAGTGTTCCCCATCTGCATAAAACAGACTATGGTCAACAATCAAACTCCTTTAAGACTGTGTTCGCACATTGCAGCAAAAACCCTGCAACTTGTGAACGCGATGAAACCCATAAAAATAATATAACCACTACTGCTAAATACAAATTGTATCCTGTTATAAAAAATATGAGGAGCTACACAGAAAATTGTAATGAGAATGACATCCGAAAAGAGGCCACATCTATAGGTAGGGCAATGCTACATAACATTGTATTTAACATAGTAAAAAATGATTGCACAGCATATAATGGAGTATAACCAAGATATTAGTGCGAACAGTGTTCACACTAAGTAAATCCCTTTGTTATACTCCATTATATGCTGTGCAATTGTTTTACTGTGTTAATCACAATGTTTTGTAGCATTGCCCTACCTATAGATGTGGCCCCATATCGGATGTTATTCTTATTAGGATATATATATATATATATATATATATATATATATATATATATATATATATATATATATATATATATATATATATATATATATATATATATAATATCCATAAAATTTCTATTTATCAGTAGTGATGATATTCTTTTTATAGGTTTCATTGTTTTGCTATACATTGAAAAATATACCGTATATACTCGTGTATAAGCTAAGGCACCTAATTTTGCAACATAAAAACTGGGAAAACGTATTGACTCAAATATAAGCCAGGTATGCATTGTCCACTCATCCCATCCTTGTCTGCGTGGCTCCTTATTCCCCTCCTTGTCTGCATGGCTCCTTATTCCCATCCTTGTCTGCATGGCTCCTTATTCCCGGTCCTTGTCTGCATGGCTCCTTATTCCCATCCTTGTCTGCATGGCTCCTTATTCCCATCCTTGTCTGCATGGCTCTTTATTCCCTTCCTTGTCTGCATGGCTCCTTATTCCCCTCCTTGTCTGCATGGCTCCTTATTCCCATCCTTGTCTGCATGGCTCCTTATTCCCATCCTTGTCTGCATGGCTCCTTATTCCCATCCTTGTCTGCATGGCTCCTTATTCCCGGTCCTTGTCTGCGTGGCTCCTCATTCCCATCCTTGTCTGCGTGGCTCCTCATTACCATCCTTGTCTGCGTGGCTCCTTAATCCCCTCCTTGTCTGCATGGCTCCTTAATCCCCGTCCTGATCTGCATGGCTCTTTATTCCCCTCCTTGTCTGCATGGCTCCTTATTCCCATCCTTGTCTGCATGGCTCCTTATTCCCATCCTTGTCTGCATGGCTACTTATTCCCGGTCCTTGTCTGCGTGGCTCCTCATTCCCATCCTTGTCTGCGTGGCTCCTCATTACCATCCTTGTCTGCATGGCTCCTTAATCCCCTCCTTGTCTGCATGGCTCCTTAATCCCCGTCCTGATCTGCATGGCTCCTTATTCCCATCCTTGTCTGCATGGCTCCTTATTCCAGTCCTTGTCTGCATGCCTCCTTATTCCCGTCCTTGTCTGCATGGCTCCTTATCCCCGTCCTGATCTGCATGGCTCCTTATCCCCGTCCTGATCTGCATGGCTCCTTATTCCCCTCCTTGTGTGCATGGCTCCTTATTCCCATTCTTGTCTGCATGGCTCCTTATTCCCATCCTTGTCTGCATGGCTCCTTATCCCCGTCCTGATCTGCATGGCTCCTTATTCCCCTCCTTGTGTGCATGGCTCCTTATTCCCCTCCTTGTCTGCATGGCTCCTTATTCCCCTCCTTGTCTGCATGGCTCCTTATTCCCCTCCTTGTGTGCATGGCTACTTATTCCCATCCTTGTCTGCATGGCTCCTTATTCCCGTCCTTGTCTGCATGGATCCTTATCCCCGTCCTGATCTGCATGGCTCCTTATTCCCCTCCTTGTCTGCATGGCTCCTTATTCCCCTCCTTGTGTGCATGGCTCCTTATTCCCCTCGTGTGCATGGCTCCTTAATTCCCATCCTTGTGTGCATGGCTCCTTAATCCCCTCCTTGTCTGCATGGCTCCTTATTCCCATCCTTGTCTGCATGGCTCCTTATTCCCGTCCTTGTCTGCATGGCTCCTTATCCCCGTCCTGATCTGCATGGCTCCTTATTCCCCTCCTTGTCTGCATGGCTCCTTATTCCCCTCCTTGTTTGCATGGCTCCTTATTCCCCTTCTTGTCTGCATGGCTCCTTATTCCCCTTCTTGTCTGCATGGCTCCTTATTCCCCTTCTTGTCTGCATGGCTCCTTATTCCCCTCCTTGTCTGCATGGCTCCTTATTCCCCTCCTTGTCTGCGTGGCTCCTTAATCCCCTCCTTGTGTGCATGGCTCCTTATTCCCATCCTTGTCTGCATGGCTCCTTATTCCCGTCCTTGTCTGCATGGCTCCTTATCCCCGTCCTGATCTGCATGGCTCCTTATTCCCCTCCTTGCATGCGTGGCTCCTTATTCCCATCCTTGTGTGCATGGCTCCTTAATCCCCTCCTTGCCTGCATGGCTCCTTATTCCCCTCCTTGTGTGCATGGCTCCTTATTCCCGTCCTTGTGTGCATGATTCCTTATTCCCCTCCTTGTGTGCATGACTCCTTATTCCCCTCCTTGTGTGCATGGCTACTTATTCCCATCCTTGTCTGCATGGCTCCTTATTCCCGTCCTTGTCTGCATGGATCCTTATCCCCGTCCTGATCTGCATGGCTCCTTAATCCCCGTCCTGATCTGCATGGCTCCTTATTCCCATCCTTGTCTGCATGGCTCCTTATTCCAGTCCTTGTCTGCATGCCTCCTTATTCCCGTCCTTGTCTGCATGGCTCCTTATCCCCGTCCTGATCTGCATGGCTCCTTATCCCCGTCCTGATCTGCATGGCTCCTTATTCCCCTCCTTGTGTGCATGGCTCCTTATTCCCATTCTTGTCTGCATGGCTCCTTATTCCCATCCTTGTCTGCATGGCTCCTTATCCCCGTCCTGATCTGCATGGCTCCTTATTCCCCTCCTTGTGTGCATGGCTCCTTATTCCCCTCCTTGTCTGCATGGCTCCTTATTCCCCTCCTTGTCTGCATGGCTCCTTATTCCCCTCCTTGTGTGCATGGCTACTTATTCCCATCCTTGTCTGCATGGCTCCTTATTCCCGTCCTTGTCTGCATGGATCCTTATCCCCGTCCTGATCTGCATGGCTCCTTATTCCCCTCCTTGTCTGCATGGCTCCTTATTCCCCTCCTTGTGTGCATGGCTCCTTAATTCCCATCCTTGTGTGCATGGCTCCTTAATCCCCTCCTTGTCTGCATGGCTCCTTATTCCCATCCTTGTCTGCATGGCTCCTTATTCCCGTCCTTGTCTGCATGGCTCCTTATCCCCGTCCTGATCTGCATGGCTCCTTATTCCCCTCCTTGTCTGCATGGCTCCTTATTCCCCTCCTTGTGTGCATGGCTCCTTATTCCCCTCGTGTGCATGGCTCCTTAATTCCCATCCTTGTGTGCATGGCTCCTTAATCCCCTCCTTGTCTGCATGGCTCCTTATTCCCATCCTTGTCTGCATGGCTCCTTATTCCCGTCCTTGTCTGCATGGCTCCTTATCCCCGTCCTGATCTGCATGGCTCCTTATTCCCCTCCTTGTCTGCATGGCTCCTTATTCCCCTCCTTGTTTGCATGGCTCCTTATTCCCCTTCTTGTCTGCATGGCTCCTTATTCCCCTTCTTGTCTGCATGGCTCCTTATTCCCCTTCTTGTCTGCATGGCTCCTTATTCCCCTCCTTGTCTGCATGGCTCCTTATTCCCCTCCTTGTCTGCGTGGCTCCTTAATCCCCTCCTTGTGTGCGTGGCTCCTTATTCCCATCCTTGTCTGCATGGCTCCTTATTCCCGTCCTTGTCTGCATGGCTCCTTATCCCCGTCCTGATCTGCATGGCTCCTTATTCCCCTCCTTGCATGCGTGGCTCCTTATTCCCATCCTTGTGTGCATGGCTCCTTAATCCCCTCCTTGCCTGCATGGCTCCTTATTCCCCTCCTTGTGTGCATGGCTCCTTATTCCCGTCCTTGTGTGCATGATTCCTTATTCCCCTCCTTGTGTGCATGACTCCTTATTCCCCTCCTTGTGTGCATGGCTACTTATTCCCATCCTTGTCTGCATGGCTCCTTATTCCCGTCCTTGTCTGCATGGATCCTTATCCCCGTCCTGATCTGCATGGCTCCTTAATCCCCGTCCTGATCTGCATGGCTCCTTATTCCCATCCTTGTCTGCATGGCTCCTTATTCCAGTCCTTGTCTGCATGCCTCCTTATTCCCGTCCTTGTCTGCATGGCTCCTTATCCCCGTCCTGATCTGCATGGCTCCTTATCCCCGTCCTGATCTGCATGGCTCCTTATTCCCCTCCTTGTGTGCATGGCTCCTTATTCCCATTCTTGTCTGCATGGCTCCTTATTCCCATCCTTGTCTGCATGGCTCCTTATCCCCGTCCTGATCTGCATGGCTCCTTATTCCCCTCCTTGTGTGCATGGCTCCTTATTCCCCTCCTTGTCTGCATGGCTCCTTATTCCCCTCCTTGTCTGCATGGCTCCTTATTCCCCTCCTTGTGTGCATGGCTACTTATTCCCATCCTTGTCTGCATGGCTCCTTATTCCCGTCCTTGTCTGCATGGATCCTTATCCCCGTCCTGATCTGCATGGCTCCTTATTCCCCTCCTTGTCTGCATGGCTCCTTATTCCCCTCCTTGTGTGCATGGCTCCTTATTCCCCTCGTGTGCATGGCTCCTTAATTCCCATCCTTGTGTGCATGGCTCCTTAATCCCCTCCTTGTCTGCATGGCTCCTTATTCCCATCCTTGTCTGCATGGCTCCTTATTCCCGTCCTTGTCTGCATGGCTCCTTATCCCCGTCCTGATCTGCATGGCTCCTTATTCCCCTCCTTGTCTGCATGGCTCCTTATTCCCCTCCTTGTGTGCATGGCTCCTTATTCCCCTCGTGTGCATGGCTCCTTAATTCCCATCCTTGTGTGCATGGCTCCTTAATCCCCTCCTTGTCTGCATGGCTCCTTATTCCCATCCTTGTCTGCATGGCTCCTTATTCCCGTCCTTGTCTGCATGGCTCCTTATCCCCGTCCTGATCTGCATGGCTCCTTATTCCCCTCCTTGTCTGCATGGCTCCTTATTCCCCTCCTTGTTTGCATGGCTCCTTATTCCCCTTCTTGTCTGCATGGCTCCTTATTCCCCTTCTTGTCTGCATGGCTCCTTATTCCCCTTCTTGTCTGCATGGCTCCTTATTCCCCTCCTTGTCTGCATGGCTCCTTATTCCCCTCCTTGTCTGCGTGGCTCCTTAATCCCCTCCTTGTGTGCGTGGCTCCTTATTCCCATCCTTGTCTGCATGGCTCCTTATTCCCGTCCTTGTCTGCATGGCTCCTTATCCCCGTCCTGATCTGCATGGCTCCTTATTCCCCTCCTTGCATGCGTGGCTCCTTATTCCCATCCTTGTGTGCATGGCTCCTTAATCCCCTCCTTGCCTGCATGGCTCCTTATTCCCCTCCTTGTGTGCATGGCTCCTTATTCCCGTCCTTGTGTGCATGATTCCTTATTCCCCTCCTTGTGTGCATGACTCCTTATTCCCCTCCTTGTGTGCATGGCTACTTATTCCCATCCTTGTCTGCATGGCTCCTTATTCCCGTCCTTGTCTGCATGGATCCTTATCCCCGTCCTGATCTGCATGGCTCCTTAATCCCCGTCCTGATCTGCATGGCTCCTTATTCCCATCCTTGTCTGCATGGCTCCTTATTCCAGTCCTTGTCTGCATGCCTCCTTATTCCCGTCCTTGTCTGCATGGCTCCTTATCCCCGTCCTGATCTGCATGGCTCCTTATTCCCCTTCTTGTCTGCATGGCTCCTTATTCCCCTTCTTGTCTGCATGGCTCCTTATTCCCCTTCTTGTCTGCATGGCTCCTTATTCCCCTCCTTGTCTGCATGGCTCCTTATTCCCCTCCTTGTCTGCGTGGCTCCTTAATCCCCTCCTTGTGTGCATGGCTCCTTATTCCCATCCTTGTCTGCATGGCTCCTTATTCCCGTCCTTGTCTGCATGGCTCCTTATCCCCGTCCTGATCTGCATGGCTCCTTATTCCCCTCCTTGCATGCGTGGCTCCTTATTCCCATCCTTGTGTGCATGGCTCCTTAATCCCCTCCTTGCCTGCATGGCTCCTTATTCCCCTCCTTGTGTGCATGGCTCCTTATTCCCGTCCTTGTGTGCATGATTCCTTATTCCCCTCCTTGTGTGCATGACTCCTTATTCCCCTCCTTGTCTGCATGCCCTTTCACATGTACATGTTTTTTTTTTTTTTCTCTTTTCTCATGGATGCCACTCATACCTGTTATAACCTATGCTGCTGTGTACATGTCTAAGTCTTTACACTGACTGTGCGTCCATGTAAACCACACAGAGACATTTCCGTTTTTTTTTCACCGGCAACACAGATCACAAGGGCCAATACAAATTTCTGGGTCAGTGTAAAATGCGTACAGCACACGGATGGCATCCGTGTGCGGTCTGTGTTTAACATTGCGAAGTATAGGAGAAGCTTTCTGATACTGCCATACTGGAAGAACACTTATCCGACACACTGACATCGCTACTGGCTTTTCTGGTACCAGTATTCTACACAGTGGGAGATCTTTTAGCCTCTCAAGCTACCTCACAAAATAATTTACATAGCTTGGATTGCATTTTCTTGAGTTATTGATCTCAGAAATAATGTGGTTTTAGTTATACAGTAAAGAGAACCTGAGAGCTGATACATGCTGCCCGATCCAAGGCTTGTATGATCTCAGCCAGGCTCTGAAACAGGGCTGAGGAGTCGGTAAGCCAAATCTCCGACCCCTCCATTTCCATGACACAGACTCAAATGTCACAGCCCTGGGCTCCAGTGCGGCTTTGTCTCCGGCAGCTGTTAAAAGTATGTTTGTTTTTCTCTGAAACGCCGCAGACATAAATGCTGTCCGTGGATCAGGCAGTATATTTGTATATCAGCTGTTGAGGTTCCCTTTAAGGATTGTAGGCAGTTGGCCATTTTTGAACTCCCGCAGTAAAGTGGTCGCATAATTTTATTTATTTTTGCTTCTTAAAGTGTTTCATCCATTATTTGTGCAATATTCTAATGAGGTTCTCACCTTTACTGCGCAGCTGTCGAGTTAATGTTGCAGGGGTCAGAGTGGGTTTTCATAGAATCTCTAAAATCAATCTTGGATAATTTATGTAGTTTGATTTCATAATTTAATAATCACAAAATATGAAGTTGTGCAGTTTATATGTGAGTGGAGTTGCAAATAGCAAGGCAAGCAGCAGTCTACTAATCCCCTTTATTCCCTCTATTTAGGGCTGGGCGGAGAATAATGCCACGCGGGCTCAGATTGAGAACACCGTTTTAATTGGATATTACAGTAAGTATTAGGTGCAAATGTGAGTTCACATGGAAGAGCATTCTGTAAAAAAAATACTGTTCGGTCATTTTTGCATCCAATTGCCATAGCCTCTGTACAGTAATATCTGTGTTCACATGCCTGTAACTGCAGTGATCAGAGCTAGTTCGATTGCTACAGTTTAACCCCTTAGCGGTTGCAGGTAAGGATTCGTACTGTTGGTATCTATGTATTTATGCAAGCTACTAATCTTTTGACCAGAAACTTAAATTTACTTTTAATAAGAACAAGTGATTGTACAGCAACCCTTTTATATGTAGAAGATGGCATTTAATAGACCTTGGATGAGACCACTCGTTCCGTTGACCCTAACATGTCAAACTGCCCTAAAATCTGCTTGACGGGACATTGGTCACCAGATTTTAACACTTGATGACTTCTGTATCGAGTGCTTCAGCCATTATGTTAGAAAAAGTAGAAACAACACTCAAAAGGGCACAAGTATAAATCACTTATATTATATATACATTTATATATGCATCTTTTATATGTAATTATATCCCTTACTGTGCCAGTGAGAGGAGGAAAAGTGGAACCCACTCAACATGTGTATATATAATACCAAAAATCTGAGCAATGGACAAACAAGGGACCCAGTCAAGGAGATAGGTAATTCTAAAGATTAAATTTTATTATAAAGAAAATATGGTACACAATAATCCACAAGAAAGATAAAAAATACGTAAAAGATACAAAAAACGCACGTATGCTGGACCAAAAAATGCGTGTCAATCAAATAAATATATATAGATAGCAAAATATAATACTAAACCCCTCAAGGTAACAAAAGAAATATTATAGTAAAAAATATATATATAATAATATACTGTGTTAAAAGCGGAAGGTGGAGGGGAGAAAAAAATAAAACTATAAATACGAGGGAAATAAATTCCAAATATAAGATAATGAGGACTAAAAAAATCCTTAGCCTCATGAAAGTGCACAGTGCCAATTGATCAATGAATAGTGCAATAACAGAGGGGGTCCACTGGCCCAAAACTAGATCATTATACTAATAACACACAAAGTGACCAAGTGCATGTGATCAAAGGAAGCAAAAATCGCTCAACACAGTACATCAATATATACCTTAAGGGGTTAATCTGGTCCAGTAGTACGTGCGCCCCGATGCGTGTTTCGGAACAAGTCCTTCGTCAGGGGAACGTACACTGTCCTAAATGGCCATATATATACTAAGGTTAATTAGCGCCAATGTACGGCGTCCGGGTATCTGCGGCGCATGCGCTGCCAGGAGGTCCCGGAAGGAATTCACATTTTTTATTTCATTTATTATTTACTATTATTCAGTATTTACTTTCTTATTATCTCTCATCATTATTATTTATTTCTTTTTTATTTTCTATTTTTGCTATTTTTCATTATTTATTTTTACTTCTGAGTCTTTATTATGTACTTTTTATCTTTTATTATTTATTATTTTTTATTTTTTGTTTTTTATTTCTTATTATTTCTTATTTATTTATTTAATTTTTTTATTTTCTGGTCTTATTTTCTTATTCATTTATATTCTCATTTTTATTTAATTTTATATTTAGTTTCATTATAATTATTTGGTGTTAACCAAATTATTTTCTTTATTTTTTCTTTATTTTGCCTCTTTTTTTTCTATATTTATTTCTTCTATATTTATTATTATTTATTTCTTATTTTTGTACTGATATTCACTTTTGCATTAATATTTTTTACTAAGTCTGCTACTTTATTCATATTCATTTATTACTAATCTATATAATTACATTACATGTGTAGAGAGATATAAAATATGCCGTTAATTATGTTTATATAAAATATATATATATATATATATATATATATATATATATATATATATATATATATATATATATATATATATATATATATATATATATATATATATTTGTGTAATTATTATTTATTCTATACTACTTTGATATTATTAAGTTATTATTCATTATTTATTATTTATTTTTTACATATATATGAACATATATTTTATATCTTTATTTTTGTCTTCAACCTTCAGTGCATATATACATATGTATATATATTCTCTTCTACCATGTATGGCTCAGATTGTACGTGTATTTCAGTTGCTCCTGTACGATTATTTGCTTCCCATACCCTTTGATCAGGTTCTTGTTTGAGATTATCCGATGTCCCTCTGCATATGTACTTGCTGCTTTCCGCTGTATGTCGGGTCCTTGGTTGTGCGCATGCGCCACTTGTGTCTCGCAGTCCTCACTCACCGCGTCTGTGACCTAGGCAACGCCGTACCATCATGCCGTGCGTCCGGTCACATGGCGTGGACGTCACGGACCTCCGGGACCTCCTGGCGGCGCATGCGCCGCAGATACCCGGACGCCGTACATTGGCGCTAATTAACCTTAGTATATATATGGCCATTTAGGACAGTGTACGTACCCCCTGACAAAGGACTTGTTCCGAAACGCGCGTCGGGAGGCACGTACTACTGGACCGGATTAACCCCTTAAGGTATATATTGATGTACTGTGTTGAGCTATTTTTGCTTCCTTTGATCACATGCACTTGGTCACTTTGTGTGTTATTAGTATAATGATCTAGTTTTGGGCCAGTGGACCCCCTCTGTTATTGCACTATTCATTGATCAATTGGCACTGTGCACTTTCATGAGGCTAAGGATTTTTTTAGTCCTCATTATCTTATATATGGAATTTATTTCCCTTGTATTTATAGTTTTATTTTTCTCTCCCCCCACCTTCCGCTTTTAACACAGTATATTATTATATATATATTTTTTACTATAATATTTCTTTTGTTACCTTGAGGGGTTTAGTATTATATTTTGCTATCTATATATATTTATTTGATTGACACGCATTTTTTTGGTCCAGCATACGTGCGTTTTTTGTATCTTTTACTTTTTTTTTATCTTTCTTGTGGATTATTGTGTACCATATTTTCTTTATAATAAAATTTAATCTTTAGAATTACCTATCTCCTTGACTGGGTCCCTTGTTTGTCCATTGCTCAGATTTTTGGTATTATATGTTAGAAAAAGTGTAGCTTCCCTTTAAATATCATTACACTTACATAGGCCTTAATGTCCTGCAAATCGGTGTGACGGGTCCAGTTCCCACGACCCCCACTATGCTCTGAAAGGAGAAGGAAAACCGGCACTAACCAAACTTGCGTATCTCCAAGCGAGCGTCGGATGCAGATTGTTCCTCACACCGAAGACTGACCTGTGCTGTGGACACCCCTGGAAGATAAGCTCCTTCAGAAGATGAAGGGTGGCACTCCGTGGGCTTTGAGCAGTGAAAAAAATGTCTTTATTAGTTACCGTATTTTCCGGCGTATAAGACAACTGGGCATATAAGACGACCCCCAACTTTTCCAGTTAAAATATAAAGTCTTCTCAAAAGTCGGGGGTTGTCTTATATGCCGGGTGTCGTCTTATAGGGTGGGTGCGGAGCAATCTGCGGTCGAAGTATATAGTGGGGGGGAGTGGTCCCGATGACGAGGTGAGGGAGCGCCTCACCAGGAAGGTGTAAGTGAAGCAAACTGTCAGCGTCTGGGATGCCAGGGTTATGCAAATAAGAGAGAGAGAGCGCGGTGCTGTGCCTAGAAAAACACTCCTCTTTCACTAATCTGGCTCACCCTTGTATCCTATTATTTCCTTCTCTGCCTCTGCTTCACTAACACCTTCCCGGTGAGGTGCCCCCTCACCTCGTCATTGGGGTCGCTCCCCCCACAATATGCGGCGACCGCAGATTACTCCGCACTTGGCGTATAAGACGATACCCGACTTTTGAGAAGATTTTCAAGGGTTAAAAAGTAGTCTTATACGCCAGAAAATACAGTACATAAAAAAAGATATGGAGGCGGGGGAGCACGGGTGACCATGTGGACAACGGCCATTCCATGTACACACTACGGGTCTTGGAATGAGAGGGGGAAACTTATATACCAGCAACACCCCCCTTCAAATTAACCCATGATGTGTCTACAGAAAAGTAACAGAGCAATATAAAAAGGAAAATGCCAACAATAAATGACAATGATAAAAAACTGCCATGTCAAAACCTACAGGACCCTGGGCATTAGAACGCATTATTCACTTGGCTTCTCTCCTTAATAACAATTTGTTTAGGCTGCCACCTTAAGCTGGCAAAGATACCCTCTCAGAGCCTCGGGGTTTGCCTGATGGGCCCCTCAGATATGTTCTATCAGTCTTGTGGAACCTTTACCAGAAAATTTAGAGTTAAATATACGTTATTTTCTGCCCATGCAGGAGATTCTATATAAGGAATAACCATCAGCCCACTGTATGTACGGTTCACAGAGCGTTTTAGCTCTATTTTCAGGAAAGGCTCCACAAGACCGATGGAGCATATCTGAGGGGCCATGGTTACTTTCATGTGGTTCCTAAGTTGTTTTGTCCAATTGATACCATTGTGACATCTCAGATAATACTGTGATACCATGACTGTTTTTGCTCCTCTCACCCGAGTATAAGTTGTGCCTTCTGCAGCCAATAACCGCTGCCACTCGACTGTGCCAAAAATGCATTTAAACCTAAATAGCTAAATGTATCATATTAGTAAATTATTGAGATAACATGTGTTTTTGCCATGTTACAGAAGTTGCTAAACCTGTAATATGTAGAAGAAGCTTTCCTTTTATGGTGCATTCTTCTAAGCTGCTGATCTGGAGAACTGCTCACAATAAACCTTGCTGTATTTGTTATGAAGCATTGTCCTTTGCTAGAAATGTGTTGCTTATCCTATACAACGTATGAGCTTTATTTTAACCTTTTTTCACCTAGTGTCACTGTGTATGCCAGGATTATTAGAAAGTAAAGCCTACTATTATGCCCTTTGTGCACAATTGATTCTCTGGACAAAGAGTAATGAAATCCTGTTCCAGGATTCTGTTGTGGTGTTGTACCTTATTATGACATTTTTGACACCCTTGGATTTTTGCTTTTTTTTAAAGTTTTGAGAGTATTTTAGATAGTGATACATTTAAATATATACTTTATATGTTTATATAACCAGTGGCCAATTATAACCACTTGCTACTCATTTCTGGCACATTGTGACTAGTTGGACTATGTAAATTCAATCAGGTCATTGTTTAATATTGAACTTTGTCAATTTGAAAAATTATCATCTGCTGCACAAGCAAATGCCCCTTCTTTCTGCATTTATCTAGAGGGAAGTAGAAAGGTCTGTTATAGGCGGCATGCACACATCCGTGTGTCGTGGGTCCGAGCAGGGCCGGTTCCTGTGGACGCTGGGTAAAAGAATCTCATTGGGCCCCTTTAACACATACCATGATGCATGATGCACAGATACGGCAGAGAAATATAGGTATAGTACAATGCCATAGATTTCACTTAGTTCTTACATTACATGAGTATATATATATTTACACACACACACACACACACACACACACACACACACACACACACACACACACACACACACATACAGTTAGGTCCATATATATTTGGACAGAGACAACATTTTTCTAATTTTGGTTATAGACATCACCACAATGAATTTTAAACAAAACAATTCAGATGCAGTTGAAGTTCAGACTTTCAGCTTTCATTTGAGGGTATCCACATTAAAATTGAATGAAGGATTTAGGAGTTTCAGCTCCTTAACATGTGCCACCCTGTTTTTAAAGGGACCAAAAGTAATTGGACAGATTCAATAATTTTAAATAAAATGTTCATTTCTAGTACTTGGTTGAAAACCCTTTGTTGGCAATGACTGCCTGAAATCTTGAACACAAGGACATCACCAGACGCTGTGTTTCCTCATTTTTCCCGTCTCCCATGACAGCACACCTGAGAGAGAGGGATCCGCCCAGTCGGGACAGGAAACCTACCGAAACAAAAGGGGGTTACCTCTCCCTCGCTTCAGTTGGGTTTCCTGTCCTGACGGGAACCCTTGTACTGAACCACGGCGGTACTTTTTTGTTTTTATTTTTTCGTTGATAGAAGATCCTCTTACCCACTCCCGTCCCGGCACTTGAAGAGCAGGCAGGACGCCTGTATGTCGACCTTCGGGACGCTGGTAGCGCCGTCCGCAGATCCTTCGGGCTCTTGCGCACGTGCGGGCGTCGGTCCAGCGCAGTCCGGATCTCTGGAGCCATTCTGCGGCTGCCACGCCGCTCTCTCCCCCTCTGCTGGAGCGACTTCCGGGTGCGCGGCTGGCGTTCAGTGCAGAGCACGCTGGGTATGGGCGTGCCTGCGTGACGTCAGAGAGCGGATTCCTCTGCAGACTCTGTAAGACTGGCAGCTAGGGCTGCAAGTTTATCCAATGCAGCTAAACGTGCTCTCTGGTTGAAGGGATGCCCGGGGGATCTACCTTCAAAAAATAGACTTTGTTCTATACCATGTGACGGCCATTTCCTCTTCGGTCAAAAATTGGAAGACATTTTAGAGAAAGCAGGAGATAGGAAAAAGGGATTCCCTCGTTTTCCTGTGGACTTTAGAAGGCCTTATTTTCGGAGGGGCAAATTTAGTAGAGGCCGCCCCCCGGGAGATAGAAGGAATTGGGACTCCAGAGACAGAAGGGGATCTGGATACATGTTTAAAGGTCCCTCAACATCGGCGAAAAAGCCCTCCCAATGACGCCAGGCCAGTGGGGGGAAGGCTTTCATCTTTTCTCCCAGCCTGGGTAGACATCTCCCCCAGTCATTGGACTCTAAAGGTCATCGAACACGGCCTAAGAATAGATTTTGTTTTTCCACCGCGACAAACTTTTGTTTTAACGCCCCAAAGAAAGACTCCAGAGGAGCAGCTAGCCTTGGAGGCAGAGGTACTGGAGCTCGTATCAAAACGGGTTCTTGTGGAGGTCCCGGGGGAAGAGCAGGGAAAAGGTTTTTACTCTCCTCTTTTTCTCATACGAAAACCAGACGGGTCCCTGAGAACTATTATCAATTTAAAAAATCTAAATCGGTCAATAGTAAACTGCTCCTTCAAAATGGAGTCAGTAAATACGGCCATAAAACTCTTATTCCCAGGTTGCTTCATGGCAGCCATAGACCTGAAGGACGCCTATTACCACGTCCCAATTCATCAAGACCACGAAAAATACCTAAGGGTGGCGGTTTATGTGCAAGGCTGTCTCAGGCACTATCAGTATGCTGCCCTGCCATTCGGCCTATCAATAGCACCGAGAATTTTTACAAAATTAATGTCAGAGGTCATGTCCTTCCTCCGCTCTCAGAATGTAGTTATAGTTCCGTATCTGGACGACTTCCTCATAATAGGGAACTCATCAACACATTGCCAAACACAAATAGAACAAGTCATATCAACGCTACAGCGGTTGGGGTGGAAAATAAATCTTGCCAAGTCAAGGTTGACGCCGGAGCTAGTGCAATCTTTTCTGGGTTTAGTCCTGGATTCCAGGCGTCAGCTTTGTCTTTTGCCAGAAAACAAGCTGATCAAAATTCAAAATCTTGTAGAGTCAGCAATTCATCACCCCGCAATGACATTGAGAAGGGCAATGTCCCTGTTGGGATCTCTGACGTCCTGTATACCCGCAGTAAGATGGGCACAGTTCCATCTAAGACAATTACAATGGGAGGTCCTGTCAGCGCAGAGGTGGTTAAAAGGGCATTTAGAGGGAAAGCTACGCCTTTCATTAGAGGTAACAGATTCCCTAAAATGGTGGACCATAAGAGACCATTTGACATCAGGGGTCCAGTGGATAACTCCAATAGACCAGGTCATCACCACAGATGCAAGCGGTTCAGGATGGGGAGCTCATTTGGGGACACTCTCAGTTCAGGGATCTTGGTCCCATTTAGAATCACAACAAGCGTCAAACCTAAGAGAGTTGTGGGCTGTAGAAAAAGCTGTAAAACATTTCCTTCCCATCCTCCAGGGTCATCATACCAGGGTCATGTCGGACAATCACGCAGTAGTGGCATATATCAACCACCAAGGGGGGACGAGATCCCCTTCCCTGTTGAAGTCAGCATCTGTCCTCCTACAACTAGCGGAGCGCCACCTACTATCCCTCTCGGCTCTCCATATAAAAGGGGTCGAGAATATAAAGGCAGACTACCTAAGTCGCAAAACACTGAGGCAAGGAGAGTGGTCTTTGAATCCCCGGGTGTTTCAACAGATAGTGCAGGCTTGGGGCTTACCTGTGATAGATTTATTTGCCACCCTAAGCAACAGGAAGGTAGAGAGCTTCTGTTCACTAGATCCAAGAGAAAAACCTTTCGCGGTAGATGCTCTCCAAATACAATGGAATTTCAGCCTCGCATATGTGTTTCCACCAATAGCGATGATTCCGACGGTAGTAAGAAAAATCAGAATGGAGCAGGCGAGAGTAATTTTGATTGCTCCATTCTGGCCAAAAAGACCTTGGTTCTCCCTCCTGAGACAAATGTCAGTGACCGATCCATGGATCCTGCCAGAAATTCCGGACCTGCTTACTCAGGGTCCAATATGCCATTCTCAAGTGAAGGGCTTCCATCTTGCAGCCTGGAATTTGAGAGGGCATTACTGAGTAGGCAGGGGTTTTCACCAGGGTTAGTTTCCACCTTGTTAAAAAGTAGAAAGCCAGTAACATCAAGGATATATGGCAGAACATGGAAAAGGTTTCTGGAATTTTCGGGGCAACCTGTGGGGGACAGGGCTCCTGTGGGTACTATTTTAGAATTCCTACAGGCGGGGTTGCAACTAGGGTTAGCAACTAATACGCTCAAGGTGCAAGTGTCGGCATTAGGAGCCTTGTATAATTGTAATCTGGCCTCCAATAGATGGGTGTCCCGCTTTATAAAATCATGTAGTAGGTCTAGACCAGTGGTAATTCAGAGGGTTCCTCCATGGGATTTGAATCTGGTGTTAGAGGCTCTGACTGGTGATCCATTTGAACCCTTGCAGGAGTCATCAATAAAAATACTTACTCTTAAGACTGTACTTCTGGTAGCATTGACATCAGCCCGTAGGGTGAGTGACTTGCAAGCCCTGTCTATCTCCCCTCCTTACACGCAGATATTTGATGACAGAGTAGTGCTCAGACCGGATCCGGCATATCTGCCGAAAGTAGTACTTAAATTCCATAGGAGTCAAGAAATTGTGTTGCCCTCTTTCTGTAATAATCCTAAGAACCCAGGGGAATAGAAATTTCATACGCTTGACGTAAGAAGAGCTATTTTACAGTATATATCTCTGACTAGTCAGTGGAGGAAGGATCAATCACTATTTATAGCTTTCCAGGGTAGCAGGAAGGGATATGGGGTATCCAAGGGTACTATTGCCAGGTGGATTAGGGAGGCCATTTCCTTATCTTATGTTTCTCGTGGTGCCCCGATCCCTGAAGGCATCAAGGCTCACTCCACCAGAGCCGTGGCTACTTCCTGGGCAGAAAAAGCAGAGGTATCGATTGATCAAATCTGTAAGGCCGCTACCTGGTCCTCACCGTCTACCTTCTTTAGACACTACCGGCTAGATCTATCCTCCTCAACTGACCTTACCTTTGGTGGAAGGGTGCTGCAAGCGGTGGTCCCTCCCTAAGGTGTTCCTTTCTCCAAAAATCTCTCAGGTGTGCTGTCATGGGAGACGGGAAAACACCAAGGTTACTTACTGGTAGCCGGTTTTTCCGGAGCCCATGACAGCACCTGTATATTCCCTTCCTTCTTTTGTCACCCTTTGGTGCGCACTTTTAGTTGGGTGTTTTTTGTTATTATTATAATGTGGTGATGGATTACCATGTGTACTAACCAAGGAGGCCTCTCATGCTCTGAAAACCAACTGAAGCGAGGGAGAGGTACCACCCTTTTGTTTCGGTAGGTTTCCTGTCCCGACTGGGCGGATCCCTCTCTCTCAGGTGTGCTGTCATGGGCTCCGGAAAAACCGGCTACCAGTAAGTAACCTTGGTGTTTTGACGCTCTGCCAGGCCTTCACTGCGGTGGTTTTCAGTTGCTGTTTGTTTCTGGGCCTTTCTGTCTGAAGTTTAGTCTTTAACAAGTGAAATGCATGCTCAATTGGGTGGAGATCAGGTGACTGACTTGGCCAATCAAGAATATTGCACTTCTTTGCTTTAATAAACTCCTGGGTTGCTTTGGCTTTATGTTTTGGGTCATTGTCCATCTGTAGTATGAAACGACGACCAATCAGTTTGGCTGCATTTGGCTGGATCTGAGCACACAGTATGTCTCTGAATACCTCAGAATTCATTCGGTTGCTTCTGTCCTGTGTCACGCCATCAATAAACACTAATGACCCAGTGCCACCGGCAGCCATGCATGCCCAAGCCATCACACTGCCTCCGCTATGTTTTACAGATGATGTGGTATGCTTTGGATCATGAGCTGTACCACGCCTTCTCCATACTTTTCTCTTTCCATCATTCTGGTAGAGGTTGATCTTGGTTTCATCTGTCCAAAGAATGTTCTTCCAGAACTGTGCTGGCTTTTTTAGATGTTTTTTTAGCAAAGTTCAGTCTAGCCTTTTTATTCTTGATGCTTATGAGTGGCTACACCGTTCAGTGAACCCTCTGTATTTACTTTCAGGCAGTCTTCCCTTTATGGTAGATTTGGATATTGATACGCCGACCTCCTGGAGAGTGTTGGTCACTTGGTTGGCTGTTGTGAAGGGATTTCTCTTCACCATGGAGATTATTCTGTGATCATCCACCACTGTTGCCTTCCGTGGGCGTCCAGGTCTTTTTGCATTGATGAGTTCCCCAGTGCTTTCTTTCTTTCTCAGGATGTATCAAACTGTAGATTTTGCCACTCCTAATATTGTAGCAATTTCTCGGATGGGTGTTTTCTGCTTTCGCAGCTTAAGGATGGCTTGTTTCACCTGCATGGAGAGCTCCTTTGACCGCATGTATACTTCACAGCAAAACCTTCCAAATGCAAGCACCACACCTCAAATCAACTCCAAACCTTTTATCTGCTTAATTGAGAATGAAATAACGAAGGGATTGCCCACACGTGTCCATGAAATAGCCTTGGAGTCAATTGTCCAATTACTTTTGGTCCCTTTAAAAACAGGGTGGCACATGTTAAGGAGCTGATACTCCTAAACCCTCCATCCAATTTTAATGTGGATACCCTCAAATGAAAGCTGAACGTCTGAACTTCAACTGCATCTGAGTTGTTTTGTTTAAAATTCATTGTGGTAATGTCTATAACCAAAATTAGAAAAATGTTGTCTCTGTCCAAATATATATGGACCTAACTGTATATATACACATTACATGCAGTACAGACCAAAAGTTTGGACACATCTCATTTAGAGATTTTTCTGTGTTTTCATGACTATGAAAATTGTAAATTCACACTGAAGGCATCAAAAATATGAATTAACACATGTGGAATTACATACTTAACAAAAAAGTATGAAACAACTGAAATTATGTCTTATATTCTAGGTTCTACGAAGTAGCCACCTTTTGCTTTGATAACAAAGTAAACAAGAAAAAAGAATGGACTATAAAAAGGCCCGCACAACAAAATATAGAAAAATAACAAAATAATGTTTATTCAAACACCACAACAACAAACATGATAAAAACATCTAAAATACAGAACCATACAGTAACACCCCTATACAGTAATAACTAAGGTATAGGATACCTGTGGCCATAGAATATGTGGATACATGAGAATGGTTAAACAGTAGGTGTAGAATAACAAAGCTAGACACTGCCAAAGAAATAATATACAGTGACAATATCACATAAGGCCAGAGTCTCCTGAATAGGAGCCCTGGTCAAAAGATAGGGTGAAATAGAATACCTACTGACATCCAATACAAGAACAGCTATATAAATAACCAGCTGTATCAACAAAGTTGGGGGAGCTGAAGCCCATACCCAGTCCGGCCATAGGATACCAACCCAGGTCCTTGCCTAAGAATCCGGCATCAGGACACACGATGGGGTGAGCAGAGAAAGCCCCACGCGTATCGCCGCCGCTGCGGCTTCGTCAGGGGAAGTGTGTGCAGTGGTGACGAGTCTACATATATATACTAACCATGATTGGCAGGTGTGTAGGCAGCTGGAAACGCCTGGGCGCCGATGGCGGGAGTGCAAAGGAAGCGCACCGGCTGTGTAAGGTAAGCGCTAAGCCGGAAGTGTAGGTGGGCTCCATGGAGATATACGGCGGCTGCGCAAAGACGACTCACAATTGAGTCGCATTGCGCAAGTGCCAGAAACAGAGCTACGGCGCGCTAACATGATAGTCAGGAGATGAGTACAAGAGGAAGGAAGAGGAGGGGGAAAGAAGGGGAGGGAAGTTGTGGAAAGGGGGGATAGATGGAGCTGGCCAAATAGAAAGAAGTGTATCGCACAGCTCATAATCGTGGCAAGACTGTACCTAAAGGGATTAAATAAGGGGAACAAATGCATGTTAATGTGAACATACAGAAAAAATAAACAAATGGGCAGAACATCCACAAATGCTCATAAAAGTGTATAGAGCAAATCGGTGTACTGGTGATAAATACACCGAAAGCTTATACCAGCCACAGTACCCCCAAAGAACACAACAATGATCATCCCCAGTGCCTGGCTGTCCAGCAGAGACAGTAAATACAGAAGAATATTCGCAGTATCCCCCGAACTTATATGTAAAACGGTTCCTCTCTGCTGGGCATGCACACAACAGGATGACGTATAGATACATATTCACCAATACCATGGTGGTCAACGCATCCCGTCACAGGAGATATTGCATCCAGATAGCCGATAAGCATAATTGCAATCAAGTCCCGCACACAAAAAGCCAGGAGAATCCAATGGCTGGTCCTACTTCAGGCAACGCAGTGTCCAAGTCCATAGAAAGAATGGGTCCTCATCATGTAGTGGAGAGAAAGCATATCCGGTCCTACGAAGTACCCCAAATAGTGTGCCGAAGAGCTCAAGTGTCCCTAGAGCTCAAGGAATACCGCCAGGTCATGTACAAAAGATGCCGATAGAGCCCTGTGTACGGCCCCGCCCAGGTGCCAGAATATCCAAAGGGAGAGAATAAATCCCCATAATGAGGTAAAGGAAAGAAATATCCAGTTATCTGATAATCCTGCTTCCATCGCCACAAGTTCACAAACAATGAGGAGTCCAATAGCCAGAATACGGTGGAGTAGATGAATTAATTTCATAAGCGGCTCCGAAACCCACGAAGACTATAAGAACAATATGTGGAAAGAATGTTAAGTCCTAATGTTGTAAAAATTATTACGGTGGACATCACATAAGGAAAACATATGTATGGAAATAAGTCCAAAGACTATCCTCAAAATGTCAGCCTAAAAACCCCGTGAAGAGGAGCTCCTCATTCAATCCAAGAGGAGCCACTGATTGCAACTGGAAAATCCACCTAGATTCCACTTGTAACAAGATCCTGCACCTGTCTCCTCCTCTTTCATTGTAAGCAAGTTTTTGTAGGCCCACTACCCGTAGACCAGTTGAAGTACCGCCATGATGTGTCAAAAAATGCTCCGACACTGGAGTGAGGGTCTTGCCCTTTTTGGAGTCTGAAGCCGCTAGATGTATCGTAGAAATATGCTTCTGGACCCGCTTCCTCAACTCCTGAGATGTCTGTCCTACATATAATAGTTTACATGTACAGATGAGGGCATAAATCACATCCTTAGACTTACAATTAATGTAAGCCCTAAGCCGATGTCTGCTGGAGCGGATGGGGTGGAGAAAGAAATCCCGTGTGACCTCCATGTGGGGACAGATGTTACAATCCCCACATGGAAAAGACCCCCTGAGAATTACACCCCTGTTCAACCTAGTCGTGGGTCTATTAAAGTGACTCTTTGTGAGCAGATCTCTTAAATTGGGAGCTCGCCGGGCCACCATGAGTGGTCTCTCACTAATAATGTCTGCTGTTTGTAGGTCAACTTGAAGAATCTGCCAATGTTTGGACAGGATCTCACTAACCTGTCTCCAGCCATTATTGAAGTCCGTGATAAAGCGAGTCTGTGTCTCCTGGCACTGTCTCCTCGAGGACAACAAAGATCTCTGGTCCTGACTTCTCGCTCTCTGATAGGCTGTAGAAATAATGCGTTTCGGGTAACCCCTCTGATGGAAACGGTCCGTGAGATCACGAGCCTGGGTCAAAAAATCACAATCACGCGTACAGTTACGCCTTACGCGCAGAAACTGTCCTGTGGGGACACCCACCTTTGTATGCCATGGATGGAAGCTTGTAAAATCCAGAAGCGAATTAGTTGCTGTTGGCTTGCGGTATAAATCAGTTGCTAAGCTCCTCCCTTGAGGGAAAATCCTCAGGTCCAAAAAAGTAATCTCACTGGCAGAAAAAGAATAGGTGAGGTAGATGTTATATGGATTAGAGTTAAGAGTATTAAAAAACTCAACACACTCTTCGGCCGGCTTCACACTCAGCGTATGAAAATACGGTCCGTATATTACGGCCGTAATACGCTGAAATGTCCCGAAAATAGTGGTCCGTAGCTCCTCCGTAGGCAGGGTGTGTCAGCGTTTTTTGCGCATGGCATCCTCCGTATGTAATCCGTATGGCATCCGTACTGCGTGGTTTTCTCGCAGGCTTGCAAAATCAACATACCGCTATAGAAATGATTCATGTGTCCCAAAATATATATTACTATTTTTTCCAGCACTATACAGCTTGAAAGCCGGTAATTCAATTACCGGCTTTTTCTTTCTCCTTCCTAAAACCCGACATGATATGAGACCTGGTTTACATACAGTAAACCATGTCTTCTCTCCATTTTTTTTGCAGATTCCACACTACTAATGTCAGTAGTGTGTATCTGCAAAATTTGGCCGTTCTAGCTCTTAAAATAAAGGGTTAAATGGCGGAAAAAATTGGCGTGGGCTCCCGCGCAATTTTCTCCGCCAGAGTAGTAAAGCCAGTGACTGAGGGCAGATATTAATAGCCTGGAGAGGGTCCATGGTTTTTGCCCCCCCCCCTGGCTAAAAATATCTGCCCCCAGCCACCCCAGAAAAGGCACATCTGGAAGATGCGCCTATTCTGGCACTTGGCCACTCTCTTCCCATTCCCGTGTAGCGGTGGGATATGGGGTAATGAAGGGTTAATGCCACCTTGCTATTGTAAGGTGACATTAAGCCTGATTAATAATGGAGAGGCGTCAATTATGACACCTATCCATTATTAATCCAATTGTAGTAAAGGGTTAAATAAAACACAAACACATTTTTTAAAATTATTTTAATGAAATAAAAACAATGGTTGTTGGAGTATTTTATTCTACGCCCAATCCAGTCACTGAAGACCCTCGTTCTGTGAAAGAAAAAACATAATAAACCAACAATATACTTACCCTCCGCAGATCTGTAACGTCCTACGATGTAAATCCTTCATAATTGACGCCTCTCTATTATTAATTAGGCTTAATGTCGCCTTACAATAGCAAGGTGGCATTAACCCTTCATTACCCCATATCCCACCGCTACACGGGAATGGGAAGAGAGTGGCCAAGTGCCAGAATAGGCGCATCTTCCAGATGTGCCTTTTCTGGGGTGGCTGGGGGCAGATATTTTTAGCCAGGGGGGGCCAATAACCATGGAGCCTCTCCAGGCTATTAATATCTGCCCTCAGTCACTGGCTTTACTACTCTGGCGGAGAAAATTGCGCGGGAGCCCACGCCAATTTTTTCCGCCATTTAACCCTTTATTTTAAGAGCTAGAACGGCCAAATTTTGCAGATACACTCTACTGACAGTAGTGTGGAATCTGCAAAAAAAATGGAGAGAAGACATGGTTTACTGTATGTAAACCATGTCTCAAATCATGTCGGGTTTTAGGAAGGAGAAAGAAAAAGCCGGTAATTGAATTACCGGCTTTCAAGCTGTATAGCGCTGGAATAAATATTAATATATATACATATATGTGTCTCACTGACATATATATATATATATATATGTGTACACATTTATTCTACCTATTCTACTGTAAGCTGGCAGTGTGATTTTACTGTACACCGCACTGAATTGCCAGCTTTTCTCTCTAACAGCGCTGCGTATTTCTTGCAAGTCACACTGCTTGTCCTTGTGTAATCCGTATTTTTCACGCTTCCATAGACTTTCATTGGCGTATTTCTTGCGCAGTACGGTGACAAACGCAGCATGCTGCGATTTTGTACCGCCGTAGAAAGCCGTATAATACTGATCAGTAAAATACGGCAGATAGGAGCAGAGGCATAGAGAATAATTGTGCCATATTTTTTGCGAGTTTTACGGACGTAGTTTCTGCGCTCTTACGTCCGTAAAACTCGCAAGTGTGAAGCCGGCCTTCCTCAGTCCCTTTCCACAGGATGAAAACATCATCTATAAAGCGAAACCAGGCGTGGACGTGGGCAGCGAAGGATGGAAGAGGATAAACAAATACCTCCTCCCACCAGCCAAGAAAGATGTTCGCGTAGGCTGGTGCACACTTCGCGCCCATCGCCACGCCTGATCGCTGTAGATAATACACCCTATCAAAAAGAAAAAAGTTGTGGTGGAGAACAAAAGTTAACAAATCAAGCAGAAAAGAATCATGACCTCTATCCATGGAACTGTTCTTATTCAAAAAATAAGCCACCGCCTCAACCCCCTCTTTATGACCGATATTATTTTTTCAACATTAGGACTTAACATTCTTTCCATATTGTTCTTATAGTCTTCGTGGGTTTCGGAGCCGCTTATGGAATTAATTCATCTACTCCACCGTATTCTGGCTATTGGACTCCTCATTGTTTGTGAACTTGTGGCGATGGAAGCAGGATTATCAGATAACTGGATATTTCTTTCCTTTACCTCATTATGGGGATTTATTCTCTCCCTTTGGACATTCTGGCACCTGGGCGGGGCCGGACACAGGGCTCTATCGGCATCTTTTGTACATGACCTGGCGGTATTCCTTGAGCTCTAGGGACACTTGAGCTCTTCGGCACACTATTTGGGGTACTTCGTAGGACCGGATATTCTTTCTCTCCACTACATGATGAGGACCCATTCTTTCTATGGACTTGGACACTGCGTTGCCTGAAGTAGGACCAGCCATTGGATTCTCCTGGCTTTTTGTGTGCGGGACTTGATTGCAATTATGCTTATCGGCTATCTGGATGCAATATCTCCTGTGACGGGATGCGTTGACCACCATAGTATTGGTGGATATGTATCTATACGTCATCCTGTTGTGTGGATGCCCAGCAGAGAGGAACCGTTTTACATATAAGTTCGGGGGATACTGCGAATATTCTTCTGTATTTACTGTCTCTGCTGGACAGCCAGGCACTGGGGATGATCATTGTTGTGTTCTTTGGGGTACTGTGGCTGGTGTAAGCTTTCGGTGTATTTATCACCAGTACACCGATTTGCTCTATACACTTTTATGAGCATTTGGGGATGTTCTGCCTATTTGTTTATTTTTTCTGTATGTTCACATTAACATGCATTTGTTCCCCTTATTTAATCCCTTTAGGTACAGTCTTGCCACGATTATGAGCTGTGCGATACACTTCTTTCTATTTGGCCAGCTCCATCTATCCCCCCTTTCCACAACTTCCCTCCCCTTCTTTCCCCCTCCTCTTCCTTCCTCTTGTACTCATCTCCTGACTATCATGTTAGCGCGCCGTAGCTCTGTTTCTGGCACTTGCGCAATGCGACTCAATTGTGAGTCGTCTTTGCGCAGCCGCCGTATATCTCCATGGAGCCCACCTACACTTCCGGCTTAGCGCTTACCTTACACAGCCGGTGCGCTTCCTCTGCACTCCCGCCATCGGCGCCCAGGCGTTTCCAGCTGCCTACACACCTGTCAATCATGGTTAGTATATACAGTGGGGCAAAAAAGTATTTAGTCAGTCAGCAATAGTGCAAGTTCCACCACTTAAAAAGATGAGAGGCGTCTGTAATTTACATCATAGGTAGACCTCAACTATGGGAGACAAACTGAGAAAAAAAAATCCAGAAAATCACATTGTCTGTTTTTTTTAACAATTTATTTGCATATTATGGTGGAAAATAAGTATTTGGTCAGAAACAAACAATCAAGATTTCTGGCTCTCACAGACCTGTAACTTCTTCTTTAAGAGTCTCCTCTTTCCTCCACTCATTACCTGTAGTAATGGCACCTGTTTAAACTTGTTATCAGTATAAAAAGACACCTGTGCACACCCTCAAACAGTCTGACTCCAAACTCCACTATGGTGAAGACCAAAGAGCTGTCAAAGGACACCAGAAACAAAATTGTAGCCCTGCACCAGGCTGGGAAGACTGAATATGCAATAGCCAACCAGCTTCGAGTGAAGAAATCAACAGTGGGAGCAATAATTAGAAAATGGAAGACATACAAGACCACTGATAATCTCCCTCGATCTGGGGCTCCACGCAAAATTCCACCCCATGGGGTCAGAATGATCACAAGAACGGTGAGCAAAAATCCCAGAACCACGCGGGGGGACCTAGTGAATGAACTGCAGAGAGCTGGGACCAATGTAACAAGGCCTACCATAAGTAACACACTACGCCACCATGGACTCAGATCCTGCAGTGCCAGACGTGTCCCACTGCTTAAGCCAGTACATGTCCGGGCCCGTCTGAAGTTTGCTAGAGAGCATTTGGATGATCCAGAGGAGTTTTGGGAGAATGTCCTATGGTCTGATGAAACCAAACTGTAACTGTTTGGTAGAAACACAACTTGTCGTATTTGGAGGAAAAAGAATACGAGTTGCATCCATCAAACACCATACCTACTGTAAAGCATGGTGGTGGAAACATCATGCTTTGGGGCTGTTTCTTTGCAAAGGGGCCAGGACGACTGATCCGGGTACATGAAAGAATGAATGGGGCCATGTATCGTGAGATTTTGAGTGCAAACCTCCTTCCATCAGCAAGGGCATTGAAGATGAAACGTGGCTGGGTCTTTCAACATGACAATGATCCAAAGCACACCGCCAAGGCAACGAAGGAGTGGCTTCGTAAGAAGCATTTCAAGGTCCTGGAGTGGCCTAGCCAGTCTCCAGATCTCAACCCTATAGAAAACCTTTGGAGGGAGTTGAAAGTCCGTGTTGCTGAGCAAAAAGCCAAAAACATCACTGCTCTAGAGGAGATCTGCATGGAGGAATGGGCCAACATACCAACAACAGTGTGTGGCAACCTTGTGAAGACTTACAGAAAACGTTTGACCTCTGTCATTGCCAACAAAGGATATATTACAAAGTATTGAGATGAAATTTTGTTTCTGACCAAATACTTATTTTCCACCATAATATGCAAATAAATTGTTAAAAAAACGGACAATGTGATTTTCTGGATTTTTTTTTCTCAGTTTGTCTCCCATAGTTGAGGTCTACCTATGATGTAAATTACAGACGCCTCTCATCTTTTTAAGTGGTGGAACTTGCACTATTGCTGACTGACTAAATACTTTTTTGCCCCACTGTATATGTAGACTCGTCACCACTGCACACACTTCCCCTGACGAAGCCGCAGCGGCGGCGATACGCGTGGGGCTTTCTCTGCTCACCCCATCGTGTGTCCTGATGCCGGATTCTTAGGCAAGGACCTGGGTTGGTATCCTATGGCCGGACTGGGTATGGGCTTCAGCTCGACCTTGGTTGATACAGCTGGTTATTTATATAGCTGTTCTTGTATTGGATGTCAGTAGGTATTCTATTTCACCCTATCTTTTGACCAGGGCTCCTATTCAGGAGACTCTGGCCTTATGTGATATTGTCACTGTATATTATTTCTTTGGCAGTGTCTAGCTTTGTTATTCTACACCTACTGTTTAACCATTCTCATGTATCCACATATTCTATGGCCACAGGTATCCTATACCTTAGTTATTACTGTATAGGGGTGTTACTGTATGGTTCTGTATTTTAGATGTTTTTATCATGTTTATTGTTGTGGTGTTTGAATAAACATTATTTTGTTATTTTTCTATATTTTGTTGTGCGGGCCTTTTTATAGTCCATTCTTTTTTCTTGTTTAGTTTGTTATCCATTACATTGGACTTGGCTCTGCATACTTTGGATTCTCTTTACAGCTAGAGTGCACCCTTTCTTTATATACTATTTACCTTTTGCTTTGATGACTGCTTTACACACTCTTGGCATTCTTTTGATGAGCTTCAAGGGGTAGTCACCGGGAATGGTTTTCACTTCACAGGTGTGCCCTGTCAGGTTTAATAAGTGGAATTTTTTGCCTTATAAATGGGGTTGGGACCGTCAGTTGTGTTGTGCAGAAGTCTGGTGAATACACAGCTGATAGTCCTACTGAATAGACTGTTAGAATTTGTATTATGGCAAGAGAGAACGAGTGGCCATCATTACTTTAAGAAATGAAGGTCAGTCAGTCCAAAAAATTGGGAAAACTTTGAAAGTGTCCCCAAGTGCAGTGGCAAAAACCATCAAGTGCTACAAAGAAACTGGCTCACATGAAGACCGCCCCAGGAAAGGAAGACCAAGAGTCACCTCTGCTTCTGAGGATAAGTTTATCTGAGTCACCAGGCTCAGAAATCGCAGGTTAACAGCAGCTCTGATTAGATATCAGGTCAATGCCACACAGAGTTGTAGCAGCAGACACATCTCAACAACCACTGTTAAGAGGAGACTTTGTGCAGTAGGCCTTCATGGTAAAATAGCTGCTAGGAAACCACTGCTAAAGACAGGCAACAAGCAGAAGAGACTTGTTTGGACTAAAGAACACAAGGAATGGACATTAGACCAGTGGAAATCTGTGTTTTGGTCTGATGTGTCCAAATTTGAGATCTTTGGTTCCAACCACCGTGTCTTTGTGCGACGCAAAAAAAAAAGTGAACGGATGGACTCTACATGCCTGGTTCCCACCGTGAAGCATGGACGGGGAGGTTTGATGGTGTGGGGTTGCTTTGTTGGTGACACTGTTGGGGATTTATTCAAAATTGAAGGCATACTGAACCAGCATGGCTACCACAGCATCTTGCAGCGGCATGCTATTCCATCCGGCTTGCATTTAGTTTGACCATCATTTATTTTTCAACAGGACAATGACCCCAAACACACCTCCAGGCTGTGTAAGGCCTATTTGACCAAGGAGAGTGATGGGGTGCTACGTCAGATGAACCCAATCGAGATGGTTTGGGGTGAGCTGGCCGCAGAGTGAAGGCAAAAGGGCCAACAAGTGCTAAGCATCTCTGGGAACTCCTTCAAGATTGTTGGAAGACCATTCCTGGTGACTACCTCTTGAAGCTCCTCAAGAGAATGCCAAGAGTGTGCAAAGCAGTCATCAAAGCAAAAAGTGGCTACTTTGAAGAACCTAGAATATAAGACATATTTTCAGTTGTTTAACACTTTTTTGTTGAGTATACAATTCCACATGTGTAATTCATAGTTTTGATGCCTTCAGTGTGAATGTACAATCTTCATAGTCATGAAAATACAGAAAAATCTTTAAATGAGGTGTGTCCAAACTTTTGGTCTGTAATATATATATATATATATATATATATATATATATATATATATATATATATATATATATATACATACACACATATATATATATATACATATATATACATACACACATATATATATATATATATATATATATATATATATATACATACATATACATATATATATATATATATATATATATATATATATATATATATATATATATATATATATATATATACATACATATTATGTATCTCTATATCTCCATATCCAGGAAGATAGGTGTTTCTGGCCCTATATAATAGAACGTGAATTCGTATAAATACAGGTGTAAACCCATTTCATCCACCATCATTCTAATCCATAGCTGCAGAAATGTATGGATAAGGTTTCCAAAACAAGCTTTAGGCCCCAAGATATCCTTGCCAATTCACATACTTGATCAACAGAATAAACTAAGAAAAGATAAAAAATATTTATTAAATTGAATAAGAAAGACAAAGATCACAGCGTTAAAAAATACAAGTCCGAAACTACATACTTATTACTCTATAGAAATGAACTAAAACTTAACTGCTCATTGAGTCCTAATGGTGCCACAATATTTAATACCGTGATCCACCAGCATTCCCTTTGGGCCAAAATACCATGACCATTAAGCAGCAGACAACAGTAACCAAACAACACCATGAAGATCTCCAAAAAAGTTGGGGACAAATTTGTTGAGAAGTACAAGTCAAGGTTGCGTTTAAAAACAAACACACACAAAAAAAACAAACTAATCTTTGATGTTCACCAGAGGAGCACCATCAATTCCATTATCATAAAATGAAAAGAACATGGTAGCACAACAAACATGCCAAGAGAGGGTAGCCCACCAAAACTTTTACCCGAGCATGGAGGACACTAATCAGAGAAGCAGCACAGAGACCAAAGGAAACCCTGAAGGAGCTGAGAGGTTTAGAGAGTACACCTGAAATAAGCAAACTATGTTCTACTAGATGGTGGCCCGATTCTAACGCATCGGGTATTCTAGAATATGCATGTCCACGTAGTATATTGCCCAGCCATGCAGTATATTGCCCAGCCATGCAGTATATTGCCCAGTCATGTAGTATATTGCCCAGTTACGTAGTATATTGCCCATCCCACGTAGTATATTGCCCAGTCACATAGTATATTGCCCTGCCACATAGTATTTTGCCCGGCCACATAGTATATTGCACTGTGACGTAGTATACAGCACAGAACCACGTAGTATACAGCACAGATGCGTAGTATATTGCCCAGCCACGTATGCTAGAGGTTAAAAAAGACTTAAAATAAAAAAATAAACCTACTCACCTTCTGAAGGGCTCTTGTAGTCCTGGCGCCTGTGTGCGGTGCACGCGGCAGCTTCCGGTCCCAGGGTTGGAGCGCAGGACCTGTGATGACGTCGTGGTCACATGACCGTGACGTCATGGCAGGTCCTTCTCCCATAGCATCCTTGGCACCGGAACCTGCCGCTTGCATGGAGTGGTTACTGCTGAGAACACCGTGCACGTCGGAGGGTGAGAATAACCTTTTTTTTTATTATAATTATTTATAACATTAGATCGTTTTACTATTGATGCTGCATACGCAGCATCAATAGTAAAAAGTTGGTCAGACAGGGTTAATAGCTGCGTTAATGGAGTGCGTGACACCGCGGCATAACGCGGTCCATTAACGCTGCTATAAACCCTGTGTGAGGGCTGACTGGAGGGGAGTATGGAGCGGGCACTGACTGCAGGGAGGAAGGAGCGGCTGTGTTGCCGCCGGACTGTGCCCGTCGCTGATTGGTCGTGGCAACGGTCTTGGGCGTTTTGCCACGACTAGTGTTGAGCGATACCTTCCGATATCGGAAAGTATCGGTATCGGTTTGGATCGGCCGATATTCAAAAAATATCGGATATCGCCGATACCGATACCCGATCCCAATGCAAGTCAATGGGACCAAAATATCGGAATTAAAATAAACCCTTTCTTTCCTTGTAGGTTCATTCTACCTGAAGGAAAACAACTAAGAATAATGTAGGATGTATGGGGGAGGTGGCGGAGACATTAAAGGCAATGAGGATTAGTCCAATCAAATAGAATAGCATTTTTTTTTTTTTTTTTAAAGACGTTCGGATTGAAAAAGATATTGAGTATGTAAATTTTTTTTATTTTGTCAGATATTGATGTTTCACTATTCCACGCCCTTCCCCTTCTTTTTTTTCTTTTTTTTTTTTCTTTTCCCACACTTTCATCTTCATCATCATCAGCATCCTTGACATCAACTTCTTCACCTTATTCATCTTCTTCTTCATCTTCTACCTATTTTTTTTTTTTATTACATTCTTCATATTCATTTTCTTCAACTATTATTATTCTTCCTATTCTACATATTCTTTTTATTCCACTGTTATTATTCTTCCTATTCTACTTCTTCATCATATTCTCATTTGTGACAGGCATTCCCGTAGTTGTTATCTATAAAAGTTGGAAGATTACACCTTCCGTTCTGCCAGTCACAAAAGTTACATTTGTCCGCGTTCAGTTTGGCCTGCAGCATCAGGCTTTATCCAGGGGCACCACGAGGAGGAACGGACTCACCCCCATACACTGCTTAGTCTTCTTCTGCATATAATTTAGATAATATCTTTTGCTCTGATATTAAGTCTTATGCTTAATGTTCTTCTGCTCTTTGTTCTGCAGCCTCTTGTTCTTCTGCTTCTCGGTCTTCCATGTTGTCGTCTCCAGGGTCTTCGTCTCCAGTGTCGTCATCTCCGCCGTCGTCGTCTCAGCCGTCGTCGTCTCCGCCGTCGTCGTCGTCGTCGTCATCGGGGTGGTCTTCCGGGTCGTCGTCATCGGGGTGGTCTTCCGGGTTGTCGACGTTAGGGTCTTCAACTTGGAAATGTAGCAGAAGGTACAAGAAGGCTGAGAAAATGCCAAGAACCAGCTGATGGAACTGGAACTCGGATGGCTACCCGAAGGTTCAAGAGCCTATGGAACTACCGAGGACCAGCTGACGTTACTGGAACCCGGATGGGTAGCCGAATGTCCAAGAGCCAATGGAACTACCAAGGACCAGCTGACGTTACTGGAACCCGGTTACTAAGCAGGAGGTACCCGTGCCTGAAAGCACTACCAAGGACCACCTGACATTGGTGGAACTTGGATACCCAGAAGGAGGCACCTAAGCCAAAGGCTCTGCCCGGAACCAGCTGACGGTACTGGAACCAGGATGGGGAGCAGAAGGTACAAGAGCAAAAGACACTGCCGAGAACCAGCTGACGGTGCTGGAACCAGGTGGTGGACCCCAAGGCCCACAGGAGAGGAGAGAACAGCTAGGCCGCGAGGCAGCCGCAGTTACCGAACCCCAACAGTCCTACAGGGGGAGCTGGGCCTACTGGCACTACAGAACCAGCCTTGACTACCAGTTCACGCAGCCCACATAGGAAGCTCCTAAACTGGAGGCACCCTGGAGTTGGCTAACTCGACCGCCCCACGACGGGGCAAGCATAGGCGTCTCAGTGAAGTTGACACAACCCGGAAACAGCTGACGGTGCTGAAACCAGGCTTGGCACGAGGGAGTACCTGTGACAAGAACACTGCCGAGAACCAGCTGGCGGTGCTGGAACCCGGATGCGTTGCCCCAGTGTGCAAGAGCCAATGGCACGACCGAGGACCAGCTGACGGTGCTGGAACCCGGTTGCTAAGCTGTAGGTGCCCGCGCTTAAAAGCACTACCAAGGACCGCCTGGCGTTGGCGGAACTCGGATACCCAGGAGGAGGCACCTAAGCCAAAGGCTCGGCCCGGAACCAGCTGACGGTGCTGGAACCAGGTGGTGGACCCCAAGGCCCACAGGAGAGGAGAGAACAGCTAGGCCGCGAGGCAGCCGCAGTTACCGAACCCCAACAGTCCTACAGGGGGAGCTGGGCCTACTGGCACTACAGAACCAGCCTTGACTACCAGTTCACGCAGCCCACATAGGAAGCTCCTAAACTGGAGGCACCCTGGAGTTGGCTAACTCGACCGCCCCACGACGGGGCAAGCATAGGCGTCTCAGTGAAGTTGACACAACCCGGAAACAGCTGACGGTGCTGAAACCAGGCTTGGCACGAGGGAGTACCTGTGACAAGAACACTGCCGAGAACCAGCTGGCGGTGCTGGAACCCGGATGCGTTGCCCCAGTGTGCAAGAGCCAATGGCACGACCGAGGACCAGCTGACGGTGCTGGAACCCGGTTGCTAAGCTGTAGGTGCCCGCGCTTAAAAGCACTACCAAGGACCGCCTGGCGTTGGCGGAACTCGGATACCCAGGAGGAGGCACCTAAGCCAAAGGCTCGGCCCGGAACCAGCTGACGGTGCTGGAACCAGGTGGTGGACCCCAAGGCCCACAGGAGAGGAGAGAACAGCTAGGCCGCGAGGCAGCCGCAGTTACCGAACCCCAACAGTCCTACAGGGGGAGCTGGGCCTACTGGCACTACAGAACCAGCCTTGACTACCAGTTCACGCAGCCCACATAGGAAGCTCCTAAACTGGAGGCACCCTGGAGTTGGCTAACTCGACCGCCCCACGACGGGGCAAGCATAGGCGTCTCAGTGAAGTTGACACAACCCGGAAACAGCTGACGGTGCTGAAACCAGGCTTGGCACGAGGGAGTACCTGTGACAAGAACACTGCCGAGAACCAGCTGGCGGTGCTGGAACCCGGATGCGTTGCCCCAGTGTGCAAGAGCCAATGGCACGACCGAGGACCAGCTGACGGTGCTGGAACCCGGTTGCTAAGCTGTAGGTGCCCGCGCTTAAAAGCACTACCAAGGACCGCCTGGCGTTGGCGGAACTCGGATACCCAGGAGGAGGCACCTAAGCCAAAGGCTCGGCCCGGAACCAGCTGACGGTGCTGGAACCAGGTGGTGGACCCCAAGGCCCACAGGAGAGGAGAGAACAGCTAGGCCGCGAGGCAGCCGCAGTTACCGAACCCCAACAGTCCTACAGGGGGAGCTGGGCCTACTGGCACTACAGAACCAGCCTTGACTACCAGTTCACGCAGCCCACATAGGAAGCTCCTAAACTGGAGGCACCCTGGAGTTGGCTAACTCGACCGCCCCACGACGGGGCAAGCATAGGCGTCTCAGTGAAGTTGACACAACCCGGAAACAGCTGACGGTGCTGAAACCAGGCTTGGCACGAGGGAGTACCTGTGACAAGAACACTGCCGAGAACCAGCTGGCGGTGCTGGAACCCGGATGCGTTGCCCCAGTGTGCAAGAGCCAATGGCACGACCGAGGACCAGCTGACGGTGCTGGAACCCGGTTGCTAAGCTGTAGGTGCCCGCGCTTAAAAGCACTACCAAGGACCGCCTGGCGTTGGCGGAACTCGGATACCCAGGAGGAGGCACCTAAGCCAAAGGCTCGGCCCGGAACCAGCTGACGGTGCTGGAACCAGGTGGTGGACCCCAAGGCCCACAGGAGAGGAGAGAACAGCTAGGCCGCGAGGCAGCCGCAGTTACCGAACCCCAACAGTCCTACAGGGGGAGCTGGGCCTACTGGCACTACAGAACCAGCCTTGACTACCAGTTCACGCAGCCCACATAGGAAGCTCCTAAACTGGAGGCACCCTGGAGTTGGCTAACTCGACCGCCCCACGACGGGGCAAGCATAGGCGTCTCAGTGAAGTTGACACAACCCGGAAACAGCTGACGGTGCTGAAACCAGGCTTGGCACGAGGGAGTACCTGTGACAAGAACACTGCCGAGAACCAGCTGGCGGTGCTGGAACCCGGATGCGTTGCCCCAGTGTGCAAGAGCCAATGGCACGACCGAGGACCAGCTGACGGTGCTGGAACCCGGTTGCTAAGCTGTAGGTGCCCGCGCTTAAAAGCACTACCAAGGACCGCCTGGCGTTGGCGGAACTCGGATACCCAGGAGGAGGCACCTAAGCCAAAGGCTCGGCCCGGAACCAGCTGACGGTGCTGGAACCAGGTGGTGGACCCCAAGGCCCACAGGAGAGGAGAGAACAGCTAGGCCGCGAGGCAGCCGCAGTTACCGAACCCCAACAGTCCTACAGGGGGAGCTGGGCCTACTGGCACTACAGAACCAGCCTTGACTACCAGTTCACGCAGCCCACATAGGAAGCTCCTAAACTGGAGGCACCCTGGAGTTGGCTAACTCGACCGCCCCACGACGGGGCAAGCATAGGCGTCTCAGTGAAGTTGACACAACCCGGAAACAGCTGACGGTGCTGAAACCAGGCTTGGCACGAGGGAGTACCTGTGACAAGAACACTGCCGAGAACCAGCTGGCGGTGCTGGAACCCGGATGCGTTGCCCCAGTGTGCAAGAGCCAATGGCACGACCGAGGACCAGCTGACGGTGCTGGAACCCGGTTGCTAAGCTGTAGGTGCCCGCGCTTAAAAGCACTACCAAGGACCGCCTGGCGTTGGCGGAACTCGGATACCCAGGAGGAGGCACCTAAGCCAAAGGCTCGGCCCGGAACCAGCTGACGGTGCTGGAACCAGGTGGTGGACCCCAAGGCCCACAGGAGAGGAGAGAACAGCTAGGCCGCGAGGCAGCCGCAGTTACCGAACCCCAACAGTCCTACAGGGGGAGCTGGGCCTACTGGCACTACAGAACCAGCCTTGACTACCAGTTCACGCAGCCCACATAGGAAGCTCCTAAACTGGAGGCACCCTGGAGTTGGCTAACTCGACCGCCCCACGACGGGGCAAGCATAGGCGTCTCAGTGAAGTTGACACAACCCGGAAACAGCTGACGGTGCTGAAACCAGGCTTGGCACGAGGGAGTACCTGTGACAAGAACACTGCCGAGAACCAGCTGGCGGTGCTGGAACCCGGATGCGTTGCCCCAGTGTGCAAGAGCCAATGGCACGACCGAGGACCAGCTGACGGTGCTGGAACCCGGTTGCTAAGCTGTAGGTGCCCGCGCTTAAAAGCACTACCAAGGACCGCCTGGCGTTGGCGGAACTCGGATACCCAGGAGGAGGCACCTAAGCCAAAGGCTCGGCCCGGAACCAGCTGACGGTGCTGGAACCAGGTGGTGGACCCCAAGGCCCACAGGAGAGGAGAGAACAGCTAGGCCGCGAGGCAGCCGCAGTTACCGAACCCCAACAGTCCTACAGGGGGAGCTGGGCCTACTGGCACTACAGAACCAGCCTTGACTACCAGTTCACGCAGCCCACATAGGAAGCTCCTAAACTGGAGGCACCCTGGAGTTGGCTAACTCGACCGCCCCACGACGGGGCAAGCATAGGCGTCTCAGTGAAGTTGACACAACCCGGAAACAGCTGACGGTGCTGAAACCAGGCTTGGCACGAGGGAGTACCTGTGACAAGAACACTGCCGAGAACCAGCTGGCGGTGCTGGAACCCGGATGCGTTGCCTTGCCTATTAAAGATTGTCTTCCTAGAGCCCCAACTAGCGGTGTTGGAGCAAAGGGTAAGCAGGGGGAGATGAGTGTAGGCCGAAGCCTGCACTGGAGGCAGCTTTGTGTCTGCGTTGCGTTTGCAGGACACTTTGCCGGCTACACACTGGGGGAACAGCTGGCGTTGCTGAACCCCACTAACACAATGGCGTGTGTTTTTATCTGTGCAGCTAGCACTTGCGGGCAAAAACTAGCGATGTTAGAGCCCGTGTTGAAGCAGGAGGAGGAGGAGAGGAGCAGAGTGTAGGCCGAAGCCTAGTTGAACCAATTTCAAAGGAAACCTTTAACCCCCCCTCAGGTGTTACAAAGTACAAGAGACACACCTTGTGCAGTATTAATGCTGCACAAGTGAAAGGTTGCTCTATTAATTTGTCTACTTGCACACGCTGAATGAAAGACATACACAATTTACCCCATTCTACAGTCAAACTGTAGTGGATGCGTGACTTGGTTTTTTGATGAGACGCAGCACAGGTGTCCAAAATAACGCCTTGGTGCTTGGCGCAGCTTCCTGAGCGTTGTTATTTGCTGTACAGGAGTCTGCGCTCTTGTGTTATCCCTTGGCAATGCCCTGTTAGCGCTGCCCATCTTATGACCTCATTTCATGTTGGCCGGTGCGGTTAACGATGGCCATAAATCCCAGACCCACAGTGTCTTTTCATAAAGCCACACTGCGGTGCTGGGATTCGTGGCCTTGAGCAGTAAATATTTTGGCCGCTCACACACGTCCTTACACCTGCTTCAGACTGGGCGGCCTCTGCTGATCCCTTCTCGCATGCCGCGGCCATGAGGCTGCACAGTCTGAAGAAGGCGGAAGGAGATGAGTTAAGACAGGCGAAGATATGCACTGCTCGTGCCCATCAATCACACCCTCGCAGTCAAAATAATTAAGACAACGAGGAGCATTTTATTCAGGCAGGGCGGACGAACAGGCGCAAGTAGCCAACCAATGATGTCAGAAGACGGGAAGCGCTACCAAGGGGGGTGCTGCGTATCATTAGAAAGGAAAGTCACACCTCAGGGACAGTGGAATGGTCTCAAAGAGACACATTTTGTACGTGTTGAGTTCCACGTGGGCAAGGAGAAAACATCAGCCACCTTGTACAAATGCAGCAGTACTGCTGTACAAGGTGGCTGTTATACATAGAAACACCTGGGGGTGGGGGCCAGGCTCCCTTCAATTTCAGTTCATGTGCCTGCGTGGCGTTTGCAGGTCACGTTGCAAGCTGCACAGCAGGGGAACAGCTGGCGGTGCTGAACCCCACTAACACATTGGCTGGTGTTTTTCTCTGTGCAGCTAGCATGTCCGGGCAGAAACTGGCGTTGTTTGAGCCCAGGGTCAGCAGGAGGAGGAGAGGAGCAAAGTGTAGGCCGAAGCCTGCACTGGTGGCAGCTTTTGTTCTGTTGTGCCAGCGTGGCTTGTGCTGGACACGTTGCCGACTACACAGCAGGGGAACAGCTGGCGGTGCTGAACCCCACTAACACATTGGCTGGTGTTTTTCTCTGTGCAGCTAGCATTTCCGGGCAAAAACTAGCGGTGTTTGAGCCCAGGGTCAGCAGGAGGAGTAGAGGAGCAGAGTGTAGGCCGAAGCCTAGTTGAACCAATTTCAAAGGTTACCTTTAACCCCCCCCTCAGGTGTTGCAAGGTACAAGAGCCACACCTTGAACAGCATTAATGATGCACAAGTCAAAGGTTGCTCTATTTAATTTTGCTCCTTGCACACGCTGAATTAAACACGTACACTATTTAGCCCATTATACTGTCAAACAGTAGTGGAGGCGTGACTACTAGTCTTTTTAAGGAGACGCAGCACAGGTGTACAAATTTACACCTAGGTGCTGTGCGCAGATTCCTTACCGTTGTTATTTGCAGTACAGGAAACTGCGCTCTTGTGTTATCCCTTGGCAATACCCTGTTAGTGCAGGCCGTCTCATGACCTCATTTCATGTTGGCCGGTGCGGTTAACGATGGCCATAAATCCCAGACCCACAGTGGCTTTTCCTAAAGTCACACTGCGGTGCTGGGATTCGTGGCCTTGTGCAGTAAATATGTTCGCCGCTCACACATGTCCTTACACCTGCTTCAGACTGGGCGGCCTCAGCTGATCCCTTATCGCATGCCGCGGCCATGAGGCCGCACAGTCAGAAGAAGGCGGAAGGAGGGGAGTGAAAACAGGGGAACATATGCACTGCTCGTGCCCATCAATCACACCCTCGCAGTCAAAATATATGAGACAACGGGGGGCGTTGTGTCGGGCAGGGGGGACGCACAGGCACAGCCAGCCAACCAATGATGTCAGGAGACGGGCAGCGCTAACAATGGGGGTGCTGCGTGTCATTAAAAAGGAAAGTCACACCTCAGGGACATTGTAATGGTCTGTAATGAGACACATTTTGTACTTGTTGAGTTCCACGTGTGCAAGGAGAAAAAGTCAGCCACCTTGTACAAATGCAGCAGTACTGCTGTACAAGGTGGCTGTTATACATAGAAACACCTGGGGGGGTGGGGGGCAGGCTCCCTTCAATTTCAGTTCATGTGCCTGCGTGGCGTTTGCAGGTCACGTTGCAAGCTACACAGCAGGGGAACAGCTGGCGTTGCTGAACCTCACTGACACATTGACTGGTGTTTTTCTCTGTGCAGATTGCATGTCCGGGCAAAAACTAGCGGTGTTAGAGCCCAGGGTCAGCAGGAGGAGGAGGAGAGGAGCAAAGTGTAGGCCGAAGCCTGCACTGGTGGCAGCTTTTGGTCGGTTGTGCCAGCGTGGCTTGTGCTGGACACGATGCCGGCTACACAGCGGGGGAACAGCAGGCGGTGCTGAACCCCACTAACACATTGGCTGGTGTTTTTCTCTGTGCAGCTAGCATGTCCGGGCAGAAACTGGCGTTGTTTGAGCCCAGGGTCAGCAGGAGGAGGAGAGGAGCAAAGTGTAGGCCGAAGCCTGCACTGGTGGCAGCTTTTGTTCTGTTGTGCCAGCGTGGCTTGTGCTGGACACGTTGCCGACTACACAGCAGGGGAACAGCTGGCGGTGCTGAACCCCACTAACACATTGGCTGGTGTTTTTCTCTGTGCAGCTAGCATTTCCGGGCAAAAACTAGCGGTGTTTGAGCCCAGGGTCAGCAGGAGGAGTAGAGGAGCAGAGTGTAGGCCGAAGCCTAGTTGAACCAATTTCAAAGGTTACCTTTAACCCCCCCCTCAGGTGTAGCAAGGTACAAGAGCCACACCTTGTGCAGCATTAATGCTGCACAAGTAAAAGGTTGCTCTATTTGTTTTGCTCCTTGCACACGCTGACTAAAACACGTACACTATTTAGCCCATTATACTGTCAAACAGTTGTGGAGGCGTGACTTGTCTTTTTAACGAGACGCAGCACAGGTGTCAAAATTTGCACCTAGGTACTGGGCGCAGATTCCTGAGCGTTGTTATTTGCTGTACAGGAGTCTGCGCTATTGTGATCCCTTGGCCATGCGCTGTGAGCGCTTCCTGTCTTCTGACCTCATTTCATGTCGGCCGTTGCGGTTAGCGATGGACATGAATCCCAGACCCACAGTGTGTTTTTAAAAAATCACACTGCGGTGCTGGGATTCGTGCCCTGGTGCACTAAATATGTTTGCCGCTCACACATGTCCTTACACCTGCTTCAGACTGGGCGGCCTCATCTGATCCCTTATCGCCTGCCGCGGCCATGAGGACACCCAGTCTGAAGAAGGCGGAAGGAGATGAGTGAACACAGGCAAACATATGCACTGCACATGCCCATCAATCACACCCTCGCTGTCCAAAAAAATAAGACACCGAGGGCCGTTGTTTCGAGCAGGGGAGATGCACAGGCGCAGCCAGCTAACCAATGATGTCAAAAGACGGGCAGCGCTAACAAGGGTGGTGCTGCGTGTCATTACAAAGGAAAGTCACACCTCAGGGACATTGTAATGGTCTCTAATGAGACACATTTTGTACGTGTTGAGTTCCACGTGGGCAAGGAGAAAAAGTCAGCCACCTTGTACAAATGCAGCAGTACTGCTGTACAAGGTGGCTGATATACATAGAAACACCTGTGGGTGGGGGGCAGGCTCCCTTCAATTTCAGTTCATGTGCCTGCGTGGCGTTTGCAGGTCACGTTGCAAGCTACACAGCAGGGGAACAGCTGGCGTTGCTGAACCCCACTGACACATTGACTGGTGTTTTTCTCTGTGCAGATTGCATGTCCGGGCAAAAACTAGCGGTGTTAGAGCCCAGGGTCAGCAGGAGGAGGAGAGGAGCAAAGTGTAGGCCGAAGCCTGCACTGGTGGCAGCTTTTGTTCTGTTGTGCCAGCGTGGCTTGTGCTGGACACGTTGCCGACTACACAGCAGGGGAACAGCTGGCGGTGCTGAACCCCACTAACACATTGGCTGGTGTTTTTCTCTGTGCAGCTAGCATTTCCGGGCAAAAACTAGCGGTGTTTGAGCCCAGGGTCAGCAGGAGGAGTAGAGGAGCAGAGTGTAGGCCGAAGCCTAGTTGAACCAATTTCAAAGGTTACCTTTAACCCCCCCCTCAGGTGTTGCAAGGTACAAGAGCCACACCTTGTGCAGCATTAATGCTGCACAAGTAAAAGGTTGCTCTATTTGTTTTGCTCCTTGCACACGCTGACTAAAACACGTACACTATTTAGCCCATTATACTGTCAAACAGTTGTGGAGGCGTGACTTGTCTTTTTAACGAGACGCAGCACAGGTGTCAAAATTTGCACCTAGGTACTGGGCGCAGATTCCTGAGCGTTGTTATTTGCTGTACAGGAGTCTGCGCTATTGTGATCCCTTGGCCATGCGCTGTGAGCGCTTCCTGTCTTCTGACCTCATTTCATGTCGGCCGTTGCGGTTAGCGATGGACATGAATCCCAGACCCACAGTGTGTTTTCAAAAAATCACACTGCGTGGCTGGGATTCGTGGCCTTGTGCAGTAAATAGGTTTGCCGCTTACACATGTCCTTACACCTGCTCCAGACTGGGCGGCCTCAGCTGATCCCTTATCGCCTACCACGGCCAGGAGGCCGCACAGTCTGAAGAAGGCGGAAGGAGATGAGTTAAGACAGGCGAACATATGCACTGCTCGTGCCCATAAACCACACCCTCGCTGACAAAATAAATATGACAACGAGGGGCGTTGTTTCTAGCAGGGCGGATGCACAGGCGCAGCCAGCTAACCATGATGACAAAAGACGGGAAACGCTACCAAGGGGGGTGCTGCGTATCATTACAAAGGAAAGTCACACCTCAGGGACAGTGGAATGGTCTCAATGAGACACATTTTGTACGTGTTGAGTTCCACGTGGGCAAGGAGAAAAAGTCAGCCACCTTGTACAAATGCAGCAGTACTGCTGTACTAGGTGGCTGTTATACATAGAAACACCTGGGGGGGTGGGGCCAGGTTCCCTTTTAATTTCAGTTCCTGTGCCTGCATGGCGTTTGCAGGTCACGTTGCCGGCTACACAGCAGGGGAACAGCTGGCGTTGCTGAACCCCACTAACACATTGGCTGGTGTTTTTCTCTGTGCAGCTAGCACTTCCGGGCAAAAACTAGCGGTGTTTGAGCCCAGGGTCAGCAGGAGGAGGAGAGGAGCAGAGTGTAGGCCGAAGCCTGCACTGGTGGCAGCTTTTGTTCTGTTGTGCCAGCGTGGCTTGTGCTGGACACGTTGCCGACTACACAGCAGGGGAACAGCTGGCGGTGCTGAACCCCACTGACACATCACCTAGTGTTTTTTTCTGTGTAGACAACACTTCCAGGTGGCAACTGACAGTGTTGAAACCCAGGGAATCAAAGAGGAGCAGAGTGTAGGCCGAAGCCTGCAGTGGAGCAAGTTGAAAGGGAACCTTTAACCCCCCCCCCCCAGGCATTTGTTGCTGAAAGAGCCATCTTGTACAGCAGTAATACTGCACATGGAAAATGGTGGCTCCGAAAATTATGCTCCTTGCAAACGCTGAAGTACACACTCATATAATGTGTCCCCTCACACCGTCAAACCATCCCGGAAGTGGGACTTTCCTTTGTAATGTGACACAGCACAGCCGTCATTCCAACCCCCTTGGTGCCGGGCACCACCTCCTCAACGTTGTTTGGTTCTGTCACGGAGCCCGCACTGTAATGTTATCCCTTGGCCATGCACAGTTAGCGGTGCCCGTCTTCTGACATCATGTAGGTGTCAGGCTGGCAGTGCCTGTGCGTCCAAGCTGCCCGAGATCCAACCTTGCAGTGTCATCTAATGTAGTCCCACTGCGGGCCAGGGATCCATGGGCATGCGCAGTGCATATCATCGCCTCTCACTCACCTCCTTCCTGCTTCTTCAGACTGTGCGGCGTCACGGCCGTGGCATGCTATTAGGGATCAGCTGACGCCGCCTAGTCTGAAGAAGCGTGAAGAAGGGGAGTGAGAGGCTAGTATATGCACTGCGCATGGCCATGGATACCAGGCCCACTGTGGGATCACATTAGACGACACTGCGAGGTGTGATTTCGGGCAGCGTGGACGCACAGGCGCAGCCAGGACGACAACAAATGATGTCAGAGGACGGGCAGCGCAAACTGTGCATGGCCAAGGGATAACATAACAGCGCAGGGTCCATGACGGAATCAAACAACGCTAAGGAGGCAGCGCACGGTGCCAAGGGGGTAGCAATGACGGCTGTGCTGCGTCACATTACAAAGGAAAGTCCCACCTCCGGGACGGTTGGACGGTGTGAGGGGACACATTACATGAGTGTGTAGTTCAGCGTTTGCAAGGAGCATAATTTCAAGAGCGACCTTTCCCTTGTGCAGTATTAGTGCTGCACATGGTGGCTCTTTCAGTAACAAACGCCTAGGGGGGGGGGGGACAGGTCCCCTTACATTTTAGTTGTGCCAGCGTGGCGGTCGCATGACACGTTGCCGGATACACAGCTGGGGATCAGCTGACGTTACTGAACCCCAATAACAGAGGAGCGACTGTTGACTGTGCACACAGCACTTCCAGGCACCAACTGGCGGTGTTAGAGCCCAGGGACAGCAGGAGGAGCAGATTGGAGGTATTGCCGCACACACAGCTGGGGATCAGCTGACGTTACTGAACCCCAATAACAGAGGAGCGACTGTTGACTGTGCACACAGCACTTCCAGGCACCAACTGGCGGTGTTAGAGCCCAGGGACAGCAGGAGGAGCAGATTGGAGGTATTGCCGCACACACAGCTGGGGATCAGCTGACGTTACTGAACCCCAATAACAGAGGAGCGACTGTTGACTGTGCACACAGCACTTCCAGGCACCAACTGGCGGTGTTAGAGCCCAGGGACAGCAGGAGGAGCAGAGGAACAGAGTGTAGGCCGAAGCCTGATTGGAGCAAGTTGAAAGGAAACCTTTAACCCCCCCCCCCAAGACGTTTGTAGCTGAAAGAGCCATGTTGTGCAGCACTAAGGATGCAAAAGGAAAAGGTTGCTCTTTTAATTATGCTCCTTGCAAACACCGAAGTAAACACTAAAAATGTGTCCCTTTATACCGTTAAACCGTTCCGGAGGTGCGAATTTCCTTCGTAATGGGACACAGCACAGCTGTCATTCCTATCCCCTTGATGCCGTGCGCTGCCTCCTCAGCGTTGTTTTAAGCTGCCACGGAGCCTGCGCTGTTCTGTTAGCCCTTGGCCATGCCCAATTAGCGCTGCCTGTCTTCTGACATAATTTGGTGTCAGGCTGTCAGTGCCTGTGCGTCCACGCTGCTCCAGATCCCACCTCGCAGTCTCATCTAACGTAATCCCACTGCGGGCCTTGGAACCATGGGCATGCACAGTGCATAACCTCGACTCTCACTCCCCTCCTTCCCTCTTCTTCAGACTGTGCGGTGTCACGGCCGTGGCATGCTAGGGATCAGCTGACGGCGCACAGTCTAAAGAAGGCGGAGGGAAATGAGCGAGAGCCCGAGGGGAAGATATGCACTGCGCATGCCCATGGATCCCAGGCCCGCAGTGTGACTCAATCAGAAGACACTGCGAGGCGGGATCTCGGGCACCGCGGCCGCACAGGCGCAGCCAGCCTGACACCAAATTATGTCAGAAGACAGGCAGCGCAAATAGGGCATGCCCAAGGGATAACAGAACAGCGCAGGCTCCGTGACAGCTTAAAACAACGCTGAGGAGGCAGCGCATGGCACCAAGGGGGTAGGAATGACGGCTGTGCTGCGTCACATTACGAAGGAAAGTCCCAGCTCCCGGACGGTATAACGGTATCAGTGAACACATTTTATAAGTGTTAAGTTCTGCGTGTGCAAAGAGCTAAAAACAAAGAGCTACCTTTTCCTTGTGCAGCATTACTGCTGCACAAGATGGCTCTTTCAGTAACAAACGACGGGGGGTGGGGGGGGGGACAGGTTCCCTTACATTTAGGTTGTTGTGCCAGCGTGGCGGTCGCAGGACACATTGCCGGCTACACAGCTGGGGATCAGCTGACGTTACTGAAACCCAATAACACTGGGTCGTATGTTTTTACTGTGCAGCCTGCACTTCTGAGCCGCAACTGGCGGTGTTGGAGCCCAGGAATAGCAGTTCAGGTGGTAGAAAGATGAACACAGCAGGAGACCTGGATGACACCCAATTACTTAATCAGGCAGAGGAGTGGCAAATTCCTGCGAGATCCAGGCCTGGTTCATTTTCAGGAAAGTAAGCCGGTCAACGTTATCGGAGGATAGTCGCATGCGACGGTCTGTTAGTACACCACCTGCGGCACTAAAGACACGTTCCGATAAGACACTAGCCGCAGGGCAAGCCAGCACCTCCAATGCATACTGGCTTAGCTCTGGCCATGTATCCAGCTTAGAGACCCAAAACTTGAACGGGGAAGAGCCGTCTGGGAGTACAGTAAGAGGGCAAGCCATGTAGTCTGTCACCATCTGACGGAACCGTTGCCTCCTGCTGACTGGAGCCGCCGGTGATGGTGTAGACATTTGGGGCGGGCACACAAAAGTGTGCCAGAGTTGTGCCATACTGGGCTTGCCTTGGGCAGAGGCACTGCTTCTGCTCCCTCTTTGGGCAGAGCCTCCCCCACTGCCTCGACGCACTGAGCTGCTTTGTAAAGCACTAGCAGCACTCCTCTCAGTTGGACAGGAGAAGATGATGGAATTCACCAGTGTGTCGTGGTACTCCCGCAATTTACGCTCCCGGGTCAACGCAGGGATGAGGTTTTGGACGTTGTCCCGGTAGCGAGGATCGAGGAGGGTGAACACCCAATAATCAGGCATGTTGAGAATGTGGTCGATGCGGCGGTCGTTTCTCAGGCACTGCAGCATGAAATCCACCATGTGCTGCAGAGTGCCAACCGGCCCAGAAACGCTGTCCCCTGCTTGAGACATGATCTCTACCCGCTCGTCATCACCCCACCCTCGCTGTACACACTGACCACTGGACAATTGTGTCGCTCCCTCCTCTGGACGGAGCTCTTCCTCCTCCATTGACTCCTCCTCATCCTCCTCACAAATTGGCCCCTGCGTACCCCTTTGTGAGGAACCACGTGGCGCTGACTCTCCAGAAGCTGATGGAAAAGGTGACTCCTCATCCTCCACCTCTTCCACCACATCATCCCTTAACCCTTGCAAAGTTTGCTGAAGCAGGCAGATAAGGGGGACAGTCATGCTGACTAGTGCATCATCTGCACTTGCCATCCGCGTGGAATAATCAAAAGGACGCAAAACCTGGCAGACGTCCTTCATAGTGGCCCACTCTGTGGTTGTGAAGTCTGATCGGCGCTGACTGCGACTTCTTTGCGCCTGATGCAGCTGGTACTCCATAACTGCTTGCTGCTGCTCACACAACCGCTCCAACATATGTAACGTGGAATTCCACCGGGTAGGTAGGTCACATATGATGCGGTGTTCCGGAAGGCGGAATCGGCGCTGCAGAGCAGCAATGCGGGATCTGGCCAAGCTGGAACGCCGCAAGTGAGCACACTCTAGGCGGACCTTGTGCAGCAGGGCATCAAGATCCGGATAGTCCCTCAGAAAACTCTGCACAACCAAATTGAGCACATGTGCCAGACATGGGATGTGAGTGAGGTTGCCAAGGGCCAAAGCTGCCACCAGATTTTGGCCATTGTCACACACTACCATGCCTGGCTGGAGATTCGCTGGCAGTAACCACACATCGCTCTCCTGCTTTATGGCATTCCAGAGCTCCTGCGCTGTGTGGCTTCGATGCCCCAATGAAACTAGTTTCAAGACGGCCTGCTGACGTTTGGCCACGGCTGTGCTCATGTCGGTCATAGGTAAACGTTCACGGGTCCATGTGGGGGTGGACTGTGACGGATCCTGCAGAGAGGAATCAGAGGAACTGGTGTAAGAGGAGGAGTCGATGCGTACAGACTGGATTCCTGCAATCCTTGGAGTGGGCAGGACACGTCCTGCGCCACTCGCACGATCTGTACCTGGCTCAACAACATTAACCCAATGGGCAGTGAGGGAAACATATCGCCCCTGTCCATGCTGACTGGTCCACGCATCGGTGGTGAGGTGGACCTTGCTACTGACGGCGTTCAGTAGCGCATGTTTTATGTTTGCCTCAACATGCCTGTGCAGGGCAGGGACAGCCTGCCTGCTGAAGTAAAAGCGGCTGGGCACCTTGTACTGTGGGACTGCCAATGCCATCAAGTCACGGAAGCTGTCAGTCTCCACCAGCCTGAACGAGAGCATTTCCAGGGACAACAGTTTGGCAATGCCTGCATTCAGAGCCTGTGCTCGGGGGTGGTTGGCCGAGAATGCCCGCCTTTTCTCCCATGCCTGTACTACCGATGGCTGTAGAGTAGACTGGGAGTGTGAGGATGACTGGGAAGGTGGTGCTGTGGGTGGAATTACACAAGGTCTCTGGGAGGAAGCCAAACCAGCTGTGCGTGAGCTGGAGGAAGAGGCAACACGAGCTGAAGAGGTGGTAGCTGCCGCTGTTGGTTGGCCTACATCTTCAGTGTGTTTCTGTAACTCCACCGCGTGCCTGGTCCGCACATGTTTCCACATATTTGTGGTATTGAGGTTGCTGACATTTTTCCCTCTTTTTACTTTATGATGACACAGCTTGCATTTGACAAAACAAATGTCATCTGCAACTGTGTCAAAAAAGGACCAGGCACTGCAAGTCTTGGGAGCGCCCTTTTTGGCTTTGGAAAGAGACAGGCTCCTAACGGGTGCCAAAGTGGAGGCTACAGGCTCCGCAGTCTTCCCCCTCCCTCTCCCTCTTTGGCCCGTAAGAGGAAGCTCTTCCTCTGAGCTGCTCCCACCACCTTCCTGTTCCTCACGCCACGATGGGTCAAGGACCTCATCATCTCCACTACCCTCTGCCACCAACTGCTCCTCCTGGGTAGTCTCAGCAGCACAGTACGCACGAGAAAGCGGCACCTGAGTTTCATCATCAGATGCGTACTGCGCTGTGGTCACCGGAGGCACTGGCCCACCTGCCTCTTCAGAGGCAGAGAGAAAAAGGTGTTGGGCATCACTGCACACTGCCTCTTCTTCCATTTCTCCAATGCTGCTTGGCTGGCCCCCTGTTTCCAAGCCAAGAGATTCAGAGAACAGAAGTAGAGACGGCTCCTGTCCTGGGCTCTCTGACTGCCTGGCCAATTTGGCAGGTGGTGAAGAGACAGATGGCTGCTCTCCAGTGCTCTGTGCCTGAGAGGATGTGGCACTAACTGAAGTCGATGCCGAGGCGTTAGCTGCCATCCACCCGACAACGGCTTCAATTTGGTCTTCACGCAGCAGCGGTGCACGGCGCTCTCCGACAAAGCTGCGCATGAAGGACTGTTCCCTGCTGAAACTGAGTGACGACGAGTCACCGGCGCCCGCAGCAGGCACAGAATCACCACGTCCTCTCCCTGCTCCTCTCCCTGCTCCGCGCCCACGCCCACGTGCCTTACTCCCTGCCCTCTTCATCTTGGTTGACAGATAAAGATAAGCAGAAAAGTACTAAGGCCTTAGTGTGCTTATTCCTGTAATGCTCCTCCTAACAGGTGTAAGAAACACTAATGTTGTAAATTGTGGACTAAACTTTATTATTTTTCAAATGTGGCCTACACAAGTGTAAGTTGTGTTTGGTGAACTTAACCTTTTTTTTGGTGCAGATCGGGCTACAGAGCTAGTTTAAATCACACGGAGACCGTGCAGACAGCCGTAAACGGCGCTGCAAGGCCAAGAAACCCTCCTCTAGGTTATCCTATATAGTGTTTTTCCACTATTTAGCTGGATACAAGTGGAAAGACACTAATAGGAATTTTTTTTTTCAAATTTTAAACTGGCTGCACTATTTGAAAAAAAGGAAATTGTTTTTCAAGGTATGAGGCAGTAACGCACCCTGAGCTGAATCCAACCGGCTATGGCTGCACACAGACTACAGGGCGAGCTGCGCTCACACAGAGACCGTGCAGACAGCCGTAAATGGCGCTGCAAGGCCCCCCAAAAAACCTCTAGGTTATCCTATGTAGTGTTTTTCCACAATTGAGCTGGAGACTGGTGGAAAGACACTAATAGGAATTTTTTTTTTTTTCAAATTTTAAACAGGCTGCACTATTTGAAAAAAAGGAAAATTTTTCTCAAGGTATGAGCCAGTAACGAACCCTGAGCTGAATCCAACCGGCTATGGCTGCACACAGACTACAGGGCGAGCTGGGCTCACACGGAGACCGTGCAGACAGCCGTAAACGGCGCTGCAAGGCCAAAAAACCCTCCTCTAGGTTATCCTATATAGTGTTTTTCCACTATTTAGCTGGATACGAGTGGAAAGACACTAATAGGAATTTTTTTTTTCAAATTTTAAACAGGCTGCACTATTTGAAAAAAAGGAAAATTTTTCTCAAGGTATGAGCCAGTAACGAACCCTGAGCTGAATCCAACCGGCTATGGCTGCACACAGACTACAGGGCGAGCTGGGCTCACACGGAGACCGTGCAGACAGCCGTAAACGGCGCTGCAAGGCCCAAAAACCCCCCTCTAGGTTATCCTATGTAGTGTTTTTCCACAATAGAGCTGGAGACTGGTGGAAAAACACTAATAGGAAATTTGAGAAAAAATGTGCAGCAGGCTGCACTAAGAGCAAAAAAGAACAACTGTGTGAGGCAGTGTGAACCCCCCCTGAGCTGAATACAACCGGGTATATGGCTGCACACAGACTACAGAGTGAGCTGCACACACACACACACACACACAGAGACCTTGCAGAACGCTGTTAAAACAGCGCTGCAAGGCAAGAGCAAGGTGAACAGTGAAGAACACACAGCGTTTTGCTAAATTAGCCTTTGGAAAGGAAAATAAAGCAATTAGCTAGCTCAACTGGCCCTCAGTTAGAACACAGCGTCCTGTCCCTAACTGAAATCACAGCAGAGTGAGCGCAAAATGGCGGCAGCGCTTTTTTATAGTGCAGAGTGACATCATTTCAGCAGCCAATCCAAGCCTTGCCAGTACTTGCATGCCCACCATGCTAAACAGGATGTGCCCACACTTTCATTCATTCCTCATTGGCTGCTGCGTTCAATTTGAATTCTGGGAACTTCCGATTCCGGTATCCGATACGCGGGAAGTATCGGAATTCAGTATCGGAATTCCGATACCGCAAATATCGGCCGATACCCGATACTTGCGGTATCGGAATGCTCAACACTAGCCACGACCAATCAGCGACTTGGATTTCCATGATAGACAGAGGCCGCGACCAATGAATATCCGCGACAGAAAGAAGGACAGACTGAAGTGACCCTTAGACAATTATATAGTAGATATCCCTACTGACGTCAGCAGTGTTCTTTTTATTTCATCTAGTATATCTGCTCATATACCCGTAATAAGTATTACTTGCGAGGCTAAGTCTGATTGTAGACTACAACTGTTCATTGTCAATCACAGTTCATATTCTGTCACACAGAACGGACATGCAGTGTGCTGTGTGAGCAAAACTTCACTCTGTCCTTTGAGGAAGATCAATTCACCTTGGCATGACTCACGCTAGCTTTATCCATCTCCTTTTTTATATATATATATACTTGAGCACAGATATCTTATCTCCTGAATCATGTCATTACTTTTCATCTACGCTGCACAAAACTCCAAATGTTGGAAACCTCATTTAATTTTAAATGTGAGTATTTTAAAATATAACTAAGTTCCAAGTGTTAGACATACGAGTAATATAGAATTTCCTCAATTCTTCTTGCGGGATTTCGCAGTGTATTACTAGGAAGTAACGCTAGCTGCCGGGAGCATCGGTGACGCTGCGCAGGAACGCCAGTAGGTGAAAATATTGCGTTTTTTTTTTTTATATTTTAACATTAGCCTGATCGGGAAATTCTTCCACGCATGCTCAGTTTGAAAAGACGAGACCCGTCGCTGGATTCCTGCTTTTCACAGGCAGCGACACATCCTGCGCCCATAGGCATCCATTATAGCCAACGACGGGCAGCGCAGGATGCGTCGCTGACCGATTTTCCGACGTGCAGAAAAAACATTCCTCTGAACGTTTTCTCTGCCCGACGGACCGTTTTTTTTACACAGGATCCAGTGCACGACGGATGAAATGGATGGCCATCCGTCACAATCCGTCGCTAATACAAGTCTATGAGAAAATGCATTCTCAAAAATCGACGGATTGTGATGGGAGCTGAAAGACAGAAGTTAGAAAGAAGCCTTAGGGGTCACTGCTCCAAGTGCTCCTATCACCACTGGAATCACTGTTGCCTTCACCTTCCACATCTTCTCCAGTTTTCTCTAGTCACCTTCCACGATGGCATACGGAGGTTGCCTCTTCGCCCTAATGGGGAACAGGAAATGGAGAGGTTAAAAGGCCCTCCCACCTCCCTCTCACCAGTGTCTTTCCTGTTCTCCATGGGACAGGAGAGGTTTACTTCGTGTGCAGTGGTGGCCGGTAACTACTGCATCCACTAGGCTCTGACCTATATAAAACCGGGCAGCATGGGGTCGTATCTTACCTCCTCCTTATGCTACTCCCGTCGCGCCGCGCTGAGCTGAGGTGTCCTCGGGACCTGTTCCTAGCCTTCCTGCGCCCCTGTGAGGGCAAAGCAGGCTAGCGTTCCTGACCGGAGTCCTCCTGGAGCTCTCCGGTCTCCTCTCCTCCACATGCTGCTGGCGACCCGGAAGTGATCGCGCGCGTCACTTCCAGTCTTTTCTGCGCTCCCTGGAGGCACTTCCGCCGGCGGTGTCTCATGCAGGACGGCGTCCTCCACCCTGGACCATGGAGGGGAGGAGGATTTTCGCAATCGCTGGGGGCAGGGACATGCCGCAGAGCATAAAACCTGCCAGAAAACGTCGCAGGTAAGACTATCCTGTCATGGAGAGCAGTACCTGCCCTGCGCCTGCAGAACCCAGCGCTGCCCCTGCCACAGTAAGTGCTGCAGGGACAGGGATCCTTAGCTAGTGACTTGGGGGTATTATTAGTCATGACTCTCTCTCCCCTCTCATTGCAGGGAGAAAAGTCTGCCCCAAAACTACAACTAAAAAGTGTGCCATCTGTAACATTAAGCTGCCACCATTATGGGAGAAAAAACTCTGCAGGACCTGTACTGACAAGATTGTCAGGGCAGAACAACCTTCTTTACTAGAAGAAATCCGCTCTTGATCCGGTCAAGCAAGAGGTGCAATCTTCCCTAGCGGCCTTTACCCCCCCACCCCCTCCGCTACTTTCTCCAGCTAAGAAAAGGAAAATCCATGAGGAAGAATCTGAATCGGACCTCTCCTATGCCTCATCCTCGGGTCGACGAGAGGAACCTACGTCCCCCATAACCTCTGAAGCTAGGAAATATCTTTTCTCTTCAGAATGGGTTGAGGATTTAGTGGCTGCCATACGCAGGACTATGGGGCTGGAGGAAGAGCCAGAACCACAGTCCATACAGGACCAGATGTTTGGTGGTGTAACCAAGGGTAAACGGGTGGTGTTCCCAAATCCACTCGAATATATCTGATATGATTCATCAAAAGTGGGAACTACCTGAAAAACGTCTCAGTACCCCATCCGAGATGAATCATAGATTTCCCTTAGAAGGGGATTTGGCCAAATGGGATGTCCCTAAGGTTGATTCACAAGTGGCAAGAGTGGCTAAGAGAACGGCTCTTCCGTTCGAAGACTCGTCACAAAAGATCCAATGGACAGGAAAATAGAAAGTCTGTTGAAAAAATCGTGGGAGACCTCCACGGTAGCCCTCAAAGCCAATATTGCTTCAACATTTGTGGCTAGAGCACTTTTCCGCTGGATAGGTGAACTGGAATCCCACATATCCCAGGGCACGTCTAGAGCTGAATTGTTGGACTCTCTACCCAGCCTCCTTAGAGCCACGGGTTTCCTAGCGGATTCTTTTATGGAAACTATCAGAATTGCCGCTAGGTCATTAGTACAGACTAATTCGGCTAGAAGGGCGCTTTGGTTAAAAATGTGGTCTGGTGATATCACCTCCAAGGCCAAATTGTGCGCCATACCGTTTAAATGTAACTATGTCTTCGGGCCTTCCCTGGATGACATCTTGGAAAAGGCAACCGATAAAAAGAAAGCCCTCCCAGAACAAAAACCTCCCAAAAAGAAGTTTTTTCGTCCCTTTCAGGCCCAAACCTCTCAGAGAGGGAAAGGCAAGTCCCGGAGGTGGAGTTACCCGAAGGGAGGGGGGAGAAACATCCTTAGCACTCAGCAACAGCAGCAGCAGTCTCAACAGGAGAAGCGGTGACTTCGACCCGGTGGGGGGGGGGGGAGACTCTCAAATTTTGTACTCCAGTGGCAAAACATCACCAATTGCCCCTGGGTCCTCAACGTCATCAAATAGGGTCTTCTAATAGAGTTCATTTCCTCCCCCCCACGGGTCTAAAGATTACCTTCCTTCCCTCCTTGAAAGACCAGTCCATTCTAGAGTCGGGTCTCAGAGCCCTAAATATGTCAAATGCGATATCTCCGGTTCCGGAATCAGAGATGGATCGGGGGAATTACTCTCGTCTATTTCTGGTTCCCAAACCATCGGGCGAGTCCCGTATTATTATAAATCTAAAGGGCCTCAACCGGCATGTCAAGTACCGAAGATTCAAGATGTAATCAGTGAAAAATGCCATTCCCTTGATAAGTCCGCACTCCTTCATGGCCACTATCGATCTGAAAGATGCATACATTCACCAGAGACATCGCCAGTATCTCAAATTTGCAGTACAGAAGGAACGTCTGATAGAGCACTATCAGTTCAACATCTTTCCGATTGGAATCTCCTCTGCTCCAAGAGTATTTTCCAAAATAATGGGGGAAGTAGTCTCCTTTATCCGGAGGCAAGGCGTCTGTATAGTGCCGTATCTAGACGACCTTTTGTTAGTGGCTCCCACCAAACAAACCCTGGAGTCTCATGTATCAAAGATTCTCGATATTCTGACATCTCTTGGATGGGTGACGAATTTGGAAAAATCTCACCTACGACCCTCCAAATGCAGGAAATTCCTGGGAGTTCTTCTGGACTCTGCAAGATAAATGTCCTTCCTCCCATTGGAACATCGTCTAACCCTACTATTAAAGGGCAAGACGTTCAGAGACACCAGATCCCCTACAATCAGAGAAGGCATGTCTCTTCTAGGATCGATGACAGCCTGCATCCAATCACTACCATGGGCCCAAGCCCATTCCAGAATTCTTCTGGCACATATCCTGCAGAATTGGAACGGTCATCCCAGTTCTTTGAACAAGAGGTTGTACACACCAGGTCGTGTCAAGGCCTCCCTGGCGTGGTAGATAACCCCAAAAAATTTACAAAAGGGAGTCAGTTGGACACAAGTCCCACTGACTACGGTTACAACAGATGCCAGCAATAGAGGCTGGGGGGCCATGATAAATCACACCCCTTTCCAAGGTCTCTTGGACCAGTCAACAAGCAGGAAGTCATCCAACTACAGAGAACTAAAAGCTGTAGAGGAAGCCCTGCTAGTAGGGGGTCATCATATCAAGGGACATCACGTTCGAATATATTCGGACAATGAGACCACGGTGGCTCACATCAGACATCAGGGCAGTTCAAAGAACAACAACCTGAAGAACATATATGCCCGACTATGCTCCTGGGCAGAAAGACATATGTTATCCTTGACGGCAATTCACCTGAAAGGCTCGTCCAACACTCAGGCAGACTATCTAAGTCGCCAGGACATACATCCAGGGGAAAGGTGTTTGAGCAACCGAAGTTTCGAGATGCTGGTGAACAAATAGGGTCTTCCAGAAATCGACCTCTTTGCATCCCGCCAAAACGCGAAAGTCGAGGCCTTCTTCTCCCTAAACCCCAGAGACGGCTCCAGAGGAGTGGATGCACTGGCCCAGGAATGGAATTTTCAGCTGGCCTATGCGTTTCCATTAATTCAGATATTAGCAAAAGTCTTGCAGAAAGTTCGGAAAGAACAGACCCCAACCATATTAGTAGCCCCGTTGTGGCCAAAGAGGAATTGGTACAACCTGATAGTGGATTTACAGGTGGATGGCCCGTTCCAGTTTCCGATGGAAGAAATCCTTTCTCAAGGACCAATACATCTCCTAGATGCCCAAAAATGGAATCCGGCGGCATGGCTACTGAAGCCCAGGTATTGAGAGCCAAAGGACTATCAGAGGCAGTGGTTTCCACACTTCAAAAATCAAGGAAACCGGTAACCATTGCTATATACAATAAGATCTGGAAGAAATTCTTATCATTTTGTCTTCCTGAAGTACCAGATCCCTTCAATCCGAATTTATCGCAAATTCTAGACTTTCTGCAAAAAGGCTTAGAAATAGGCCTCAGGCCTAGCACTCTAAAAGTCCAAGTTTCCGCCCTCAGTTCAATCAGGATCTGGCAAATAATCGCTGGATTAAGAGGTTCATGATATCGGCTTCTAGGATGAACCCTAAAAAACAAATAACAGTACCATTATGAGACCTGAATCTGGTATTACAAGGGCTTACAGGTCCACCCTTTGAACCATTATCCTCCTGCTCTCAGAAAAATCTGATTTATAAAACAATTTTTCTAGTGGCCGTTACCTCAGTAAGGAGGGTGGGAGAATTACAGGCCCTCTCAATGAGAGAACCATACTTGTCCATTCGAGATGACTCTATAATACTGTGCCTTGACTCTTCCTTTCTTCCAAAGGTTGTATCAGATTTCCACCACTCTCAGGAAATTGTTCTACCTTCTTTTTGCCAAAATCCAACAAATCCAAAAGAAGAGAGATTTCATACGCTGGATGTCAGACGCATTGTATTATTTTACCTAGAGCAAACCAGCTCTTACAGAATTGATCAGAATCTATTTGTCCATCCATCAGGACAAAATAAAGGAAAGAAAGTAGCAAAAAGTACTATTGCCAACTGGATCAAGAAAGCGATAGCAGAAGCATATCTTGCTCAAGATAAAACCCCTCCAGTGGGAATCAAGGCTCATTCGACTAGATCAACCTCAGTCTCCTGGGCAGAAAGAGCAGGTGCATCAGCAGAGCAAATCTGCAGGGCAGCTACACGGTCTTCGTTGCATACTTTCTCCAGACATTACAGATTAGACGTAATGCCCAACAAGGATTTAGCCTTTGGCCGGAAAGTACTCCAGGCCGTTGTCCCTCCCTAGCGCCAAATTAGTTGGTATTCCTCCGTATGCCGTCGTGGAAGGTGACTAGAGAAAATAGAATTATTCTTATCGTTAATTCGGTTTCTAGGAACCTTCCACGACGGCGCTAGTTCCCTCCCTATACTCCTGGATTTAAACCTGGGATTCAAGGTAAACCGGTGCTATGGTTTTAATTTATAAGTCACTGGTGAGAGGGAGGTGGGAGGGCCTTTTAACCTCTCCATTTCCTGTTCCCCATTAGGGCAAAGAGGCAACCTCCGTATGCCGTCGTGGAAGGTTCCTAGAAACCGAATTAACGGTAAGAATAATTCTATTTTTCTTTTGAGGCCCTGGTATTACTCCAGCTTCTCATATTCCTTCTTTCTGATGTTGCTGTCATTTGGCACTGCCACATCTATTATCATTGCTGTCTTCTGATTCTTGTCTACTATCACAATGTATATAATATACACTTATACATCTCTGGCAAAAATTGAGACCACCACATCAAAATCCTGTCATCGGCAGCCCAATCTCCAGACCTGAACCCCATTGAAAACCTCTGGAATGTAATCAAGAGGATGATGGATAGTCACAAGCCATCAAACAAAGAAGAACTGCTTACATTTTTGCTCCAGGAGCAGTGTGAAAGACTGGTGGAAAGCATGCCAAGACGCATGAAAGCTGTGATTAAAAATCATGGTTATTCCATAAAATATTGATCTCTGAACTCTTCCTGAGTTAAAAACATTAGTATTGTTGTTTCTAAACGATTATGAACCTGTTTTCTTTGCATTATTTGAGGTCTGAAAGCAATGTTTTTTTTTTTTTTTATTTTGACCATTTTTCTTTTTCAGAATAAAAAATGCAAAATATATTGCTTGGAATTTCAGAGACATTTTGTCAGTTGTTTATAGAATAAAACAACAATTTATATTTTACTCAAATATACCTATAAAGAGAAAAATCAGACAAACTGAACATTTTGCAGTGGTCTCTTAATTTTTGACAGCTATACAGTGGGGCAAAAAAGTATTTAGTCAGTCAGCAATAGTGCAAGTTCCACCACTTAAAAAGATGAGAGGCGTCTGTAATTTACATCATAGGTAGACCTCAACTATGGGAGACAAACTGAGAAAAAAAAATCCAGAAAATCACATTGTCTGTTGTTTTAACAATTTATTTGCATATTATGGTGGAAAATAAGTATTTGGTCAGAAACAAAATTTCATCTCAATACTTTGTAATATATCCTTTGTTGGCAATGACAGAGGTCAAACGTTTTCTGTAAGTCTTCACAAGGTTGCCACACACTGTTGTTGGTATGTTGGCCCATTCCTCCATGCAGATCTCCTCTAGAGCAGTGATGTTTTTGGCTTTTCGCTTGGCAACACGGACTTTCAACTCCCTCCAAAGGTTTTCTATAGGGTTGAGATCTGGAGACTGGCTAGGCCACTCCAGGACTTTGAAATGCTTCTTACGAATCCTTCGTTGCCCTGGCGGTGTGCTTTGGATCATTGTCATGTTGAAAGACCCAGCCACGTTTCATCTTCAATGCCCTTGCTGATGGAAGGAGGTTTGCACTCAAAATCTCACGATACATGGCCCCATTCATTCTTTCATGTACCCGGATCAGTCGTCCTTGCCCCTTTGCAGAGAAACAGCCCCAAAGCATGATGTTTCCACCACCATGCTTTACAGTAGGTATGGTGTTTGATGGATGCAACTCAGTATTCTTTTTCCTCCAAACACGACAAGTTGTGTTTCTACCAAACAGTTCCAGTTTGGTTTCATCAGACCATAGGACATTCTCCCAAAACTCCTCTGGATCATCCAAATGCTCTCTAGCAAACTTCAGACGGGCCCGGACATGTACTGGCTTAAGCAGTGGGACACGTCTGGCACTGCAGGATCTGAGTCCATGGTGGCGTAGTGTGTTACTTATGGTAGGCCTTGTTACATTGGTCCCAGCTCTCTGCAGTTCATTCACTAGGTCCCCCCGCGTGGTTCTGGGATTTTTGCTCAGCGTTCTTGTGATCATTCTGACCCCACGGGGTGGGATTTTGCGTGGAGCCCCAGATCGAGGGAGATTATCAGTGGTCTTGTATGTTTTCCATTTTCTAATTATTGCTCCCGCTGTTGATTTCTTCACTCCAAGCTGGTTGGCTATTGCAGATTCAGTCTTCCCAGCCTGGTGCAGGGCTACAATTTGGTTTCTGGTGTCCTTTGACAGCTCTTTGGTCTTCACCATAGTGGAGTTTGGAGTCAGACTGTTTGAGGGTGTGAACAGGTGTCTTTTTATACTGATAACAAGTTTAAACAGGTGCCATTACTACAGGTAATGAGTGGAGGAAAGAGGAGACTCTTAAAGAAGAAGTTACAGGTCTGTGAGAGCCAGAAATCTTGATTGTTTGTTTCTGACCAAATACTTATTTTCCACCATAATATGCAAATAAATTGTTAAAAAAACAGACAATGTGATTTTCTGGATTTTTTTTTCTCAGTTTGTCTCCCATAGTTGAGGTCTACTTATGATGTAAATTACAGACGCCTCTCATCTTTTTAAGTGGTGGAACTTGCACTATTGCTGACTGACTAAATACTTTTTTGCCCCACTGTATATTGTGACAGTGTCTCTGGCACGGTATGTAAGGGGAGATATGTGTCACTTCCTTCTGTGATCTAAAAGCACATACTTTTCTCTCCGGCATGCTTTGTGCTGAATGGGTTAACCAGCCATAAGGGACCGTGTTTTTTATTTGAGTAGATCAGAGATGGGCGGGAAGCATATTCACCATGTTTCCACCTCAAGGGTGTGACTGGGAAGATAAATGTCAGCCACTGTTTCTTTTTCTCTTTGTGGTTTGGAGAGGAAAGTCTCCTGACGTGGCTCCAGGAGGAGTTGACGACATATGCTGGTCTGAGGGGGCGAACCCCTCAGATGTAAGGACTTTGCTGTGATTTGTCTTTTGTTTACTGAACCCTTCTATGGTTTATGCTGTTCCATAATAAACCAGCAGGTGAGCTACCTAAGAATCATTCCGGTGTCTACTTCTGAAAGCAGTTGAGTGGGTCTATCTCTCTATGTTCATTTTGATCACTGTGATAGACCCTAAAAAAGTAGCAAATCAATCCCCCCTTTGTCACCCTCTCCGTAAGATAAAAGTAATAAAATATATATATATATATATATATATATATATATATATATATATATATTTTTATACCGTATATACTTGAGTATAAGCCGAGATTTTCAGCCCATTTTTTTGGGCTGAACGTCCCCCTCTCGGCTTATACTCGAGTCATACCCAGGGGTCGGCTGGGGAGGGGGAGCGGGGGCAGTGTAATTATTCTTACCTGCTCCTGGCGTGGTCCCTGCAGTCCCTGCTTCTTCCAGCGCTGCATCTTCTTCCTTTATTGAGCGGTCACATGGTACCGCTCATTAGTCATGAATATGCGGCTTCACCTCCCATAGAGGTGGAGCCACATATTCATGACTGTAATGATCGGTAACTGTGACCTCTCAATGCAGGAAGAAGATGCAGCGGTGGAAGAAGCAAGGACTGCAGGGACCGCGCCGGGAGCAGGTAAGTATACGGGGAGGGGAGCGCTGCGCGATATTTACCTGCTCCTCGCTCCGGTGCGGCTCCGTCTCCAGCATCCTCTGGCAGTGACGCTCAGGTTAGAGCGCGCGGTGACGTAGTCAGTGCGCGCCCTCTGCTGAGCGTTAGTGCTGGAGACGGAGCCGCACGAGGAGCAGGTAAATATTGAAAGCGCCGGCGTCCTGAACGATGAGAGGTGAGTGTGATTTTTTTTTTTTTTTTTTTTAATTGCAGCAGCATTCTATATGGCACAGCTTTATAAGGAGCATCTATGGGGCCATAATGAACGATGCAGAGCATTCTATATGGCACAGCTTTATATGGAGCATCTATGGGGCCATAATGAACGGTGCAGAGCATTACATATTGCACAGCTTTATAAGGAGCATCTATGGGGCCATAATGAACGGTGCAGAGCATTATATATGGCACAGCTTTATATGGAGCATCTATGGGGCAATAATGAACGGTATGGAGCATCTATTTTTATTTTTGAAATTCACCGGTAGCTGCTGCATTTCCTACCCTAGGCTTATACTCGAGTCAACAAGTTTTCCCAGTTTTTTGTGGCAAAATTAGGGGGTCGGCTTATACTCGGGTCGGCTTATACTCGAATATATACGGTGTGTGTATATATATGTATATATGTGTATATATATATATATGTATATATATATATATATATATATATATATATATATATATATATATATATATATATATAATATATTGTGTTTTTTTTCCATTCTGTGCAGTTAGGGGTGGGTTTAAGGCTAGGATAGGGTTGGAGTTAGAATTGGGAGGTTTCCACTGTTTACGTACATCAGGGGGTCTTCAATTCCAACATGGTGCCCACCATCGATTCCAGACAATTTTTGCATTCAAAAAAGTCAAACGGTGCTCCCTCCTTTCTGAGCCCGGCCATGTGCCCAACTAGTGGATTTCCCCCACATATGGGGTATCTGCATACTCGGGAGAAATTATACAACAAATTTTGTGGTCTATTCTCTCCTGTTACCCTTGTGAAATAAAAAGTTAAAAAGTTTAAGTCTAAAGTACATTTTTTGTGAAAAAAGTTAAATGTTAATTTTTTCCTTCCACATCGCTTTAGTTCTCTTAAAGCACCTTAAGTGTTAATAAACTTCTTGAATGTGGTTTTTAGAATGATGTCACTTTTGGGTATATTCTGTCACACAGACCCCTCAAAGTCACTTCAAATGTGATGTGGTCCCTAAAAAAAAAAAAAAAAAAAAAAAAAAAGTTTTGTAAATTTTATTGGAAAAATGAGAAATCGTTGGTCAACTTTTAGCCCTTAACTTCATAACAAAAAAAAGTTTCGAAAATTGTGCTGATGTAAAGTAGACATGTGGTAACTGTTATAGATTAACAATTTTGTGTAACATGACTGATTTAAGGGCACAAAAATTAAGTTTGAAAGTTGAAATTTTTTTTTTTAATTTTTGCTGAATTTCAGTTTTTTTTCATACATAAACTCGAGTCTTATCGAAAAATTTTTACCACTATCATGGAGTACAAAATGTCACGAAAAAAACATTCTCCGAATCAGTGGGATCATGCAAAAGAATAAGAAATCATAAAGGGGGCAAACACTTTTTCACATAACCATAAACATTTGGGCACCCCTGTTCAAAATTAATAATAATAATAATTTTATTTATATAGCGCCAACATATTCCGCAGCGCTTTACAAATTATAGAGGGGACTTGTACAGACAATAGACCTTACAGCATAACAGAAATACAGTTCAAAACAGATACCAGGAGGAGTGAGGGCCCTGTTTGCAAGCTTACAAACTATGGGGAAAAGGGGAGACACGAGAGGTGGATGGTAACAATTGCTTTAGTTATTCGGAATATTCGGAAAAGTTATTCGGAAAATTACTGTTCTTATGAACAGTTAAGCGAGTTGAAGATTAAATGATCTCTAAGGGTACTTTCACACATCAGGCTTTTTGTTTCAGGCACAATCCGGCAATTTTTGTAAAAAAAACGGATCCGTTTTTTCCCATAGAGTTGTATTAGCGCCGAATTGTGCCTGATGGCCAGATGTTTCATCCGTTTTTTTCCGGAACGGTCCAAATAGTCGTTTCCGGCGGACGGAGAAAACGTCTACTGCAACATTTTTTTTGTCCAGCGGAAAAAAATCCACAGTGACGGAATCGGCCAAAAATACATGAAACGGAGGTGTGAAACAATGAATTTGGCGCCTGGATCCGGTTTTCAAAGCATTTTCCATACAAATCCTGCAGATGTTCTGTTCTCTCTCTCTCTCTCTCTTCAATTCAAATGAGCTTTATTGGCAGGACTAAGTACACGTTAGCATTGCCAAAGCATATGGTAACAATATGGGGGTGGGGGAGGGAGGCATATAGAGGTCCAGGATATATCAGACTCCTATTAGAGGATAGGGGCTGTTTCCAGGGTGGGGTATAGGAGTCCTCTTTAGTCAGGGGATAGGGATTTGTCCAGTGTTGCGGTAAAGGAGTCCATGACATATCATGCTCCTCTTAGTCTGTGGCAGGCACTGACATATTCCGCTGCTACGGCAACTGCACTTTCCTCTTCCCCCAGTATTATCGGCAGTTTCTCTTCCTCCTCCATGGAGGTGAAGTCTGGGAGAAGATCAAACAGTCTCTTGAAGTGAGTGTCCCTCACTGCGGAGTATTTGGGGCACCTCATTAGGAAGTGGGCCTCATCCTCCACGGCCTCCTGGGGTCACTGCTGGCAGAGTCTGCTCTTTCGGGGCTTGTAGTTCTGTCGGTTCCTGCCCAGATTCGATGAGTAGGTTGTGGGCGCTCAGTCTGTACCGGCTCAGGATCTGTCGATCTTTGGGGTTTTCTAGTTTCTCTAGATATGGGGCCAGTTTGTACACCCTCTCTAGATTCTGGTATATTGTCAGTTTCTTGGATTTGTTTGTCGTTCCTCCAGATGCTGAGATATTCATCTTTGACTTTTGTGTACCATCTTCTGGATTTCACCTTTTGTCAGGCCATGTAAGTTGATGGCTTGGTCAGACTGCCTTTGGGTACTTTTTCTTGGGAGCCTTCCTGGGGCTTCCTGGTGTAGGAAGGCTTTGTGATGGTAGGAGCTGGGACTGCTACTTTGTAGATGAGCCTTGAATGACAGCGCCTTCTTCTTTATTGCGATGTGTAGTGGGAATCTGCCCAGCTCTGCTCGGCAGGCGCTATTTGATGTGCTCCGATGGACTTGGACAAGATGCTTGCAGAACTCTAGGTGGAATATTTCTGTCGGCCCAGAGTCCCACTTTGACCAGTTTGGGTATGAGACTGGGCCCCAGACCTCACTACCGAGGTCTGGGGCCCTCTCTCTCAAATCATGCAGATGTTCTCGTTCTCTCTCTCTCTCTCTCTCTCTCTCTCTCTCTAAAGAAGGACTGATCCGGCGCATCAGTTTTTCACCCCTCTTTTTTTGAGCTGTGCGCACAGGAGCCGTTCTGTCCAGCGTGTCCACATGGACATTCCTTTTCTGAATCCTGCTCATACAGGTATTGTACATATGACCAGGTTTTAAATACATCAGATAGGGATTACATACATTAGCTAGGACTGCTCTGATACGGGTATACCTTGACGTTTGGTAGAGCGGCTTAATATACATTTTTTGCAAAAAACGTATCAACCAAATACCCTGTTTTTTCCATCTTTTTACCAGCACTTGCTGTCCACTGTGATTTTTTTGCAACAGAGTGTTTTTGGTTTTACTGTGCTTTTTTGTGTTTTCAAGTCTCTTGGTGGTGTGAACATGTCTCTACGGGCTTGTTCACTGTGCGCGCAGCTCATGTGTTCTGGTTTTACATTATTGTTTTCTTGTGTCCACAAGACTGGGGAGGCCTCCACCCCTCTTTTTTTGAGCTGTGCGCACAGGAGCCGTTCTGTCCAGCGTGTCCACATGGACATTCCTTTTCTGAATCCTGCTCATACAGTTATTGTACATATGACCAGGTTTTAAATACATCAGATAGGGATTACATACATTAGCTAGGACTGCTCTGATACGGGTATACCTTGACGTTTGGTAGAGCGGCTTAATATACATTTTTTGCAAAAAACGTATCAACCAAATACCCTGTTTTTTTCCATCTTTTTACCAGCACTTGCTGTCCACTGTGATTTTTTTGCAACAGAGTGTTTTTGGTTTTACTGTGCTTTTTTGTGTTTTCAAGTTTTTCACAATTTGCGGCGGATCCGTTTTTTGACAAATTGGCCGGATTTAGCCTGAAAACAAAAAGCTGATGTGTGAAAGTAGCCTAACAGGGCAAAAGTTAAAGTTATCCTTTGTATTTTAGGTGAAAAAATATATATACACAGTGGAGAAAATAAGTATTTGATCCCTTTCTGATTTTGTAAGTTTGCCCACTGACAAAGACATGAACAGTCTATAATTTTAAGGGTAGGTTAATTTTAACATTGAGAGATAGAACACCAAAAATAAAATCCAGAAAATCACATTGTATAAATTATATAAATTTATTTGCATTTTGCAGTGAGAAATAAGTATTTGATCCCTCTGGCAAACAAGACTTATTACTTGGTGACAAAACCCTTGTTGTCAAACACAGCAGTCAGATGCTTTTTGTATTTGATGAGGTTTACGCACATGTCAGGAGGAATTTTGCTCCACTCCTCTTTGCAGATCATCTCTAAATCATTAAGTTTTTGAGGCTGTTACTTGGCAACTCGGAGCTTCAACTCCCTCCATAAGTTTACTATGGGATTAAGGTCTGCAGACTGGCTAGGCCACTCCATGACCTTAATTTTCTTCTTTTTGAGCTACTCCTTTGTTGCCTTGGCTGTAAATTTTAGGTAATTTTCTTGGTGGAAGACCCAGCCACGACCCATTTTTCAATGTCCTGGCTGAGGGAAGGAGGTTGTCACTCAGGATTTTACGGTACATGGCTCCATCCATTCTCCCATTGATGCAGTGAAGTAGTCCTCTGCCCTTAGCAGAGAAACACCCCCAAAACATAACGTTTCCACCTCCGTGGGGACAGTGTTCTTTGGGTCATAGGCAGCATTTCTCTTCCTCCAAACACGTTGAGTGTTTGCCAAAGAGCTCAATTTTTTTCTCATCTGACCACAGCACCTTCTCCCAATCACTCACAGAATCATCCAGGTGTTCATTGGCAAACTTCAGCCGGGCCTGCATATGTGCCTCCTTGAGCAGGGGGACCTTGCGGGCGCTGCAAAGTTTTAAACCTTTATGGCGTAATGTTGGCAATGGTTTTCTTGACGACTGTGGTCCCAGCTCCATTGAGATCATTAACAAGTTACCCCCATGTAATTTTGGCCTGATCTCTCACCTTCGTCATGATCAGGGATACCCCATGAGGTGAGATTCCCGTCCCATTGTTGTATGCATGGCTCACTCTCCTCGCGCCATCGCTGTATCTCCACTGTCCTGGTGCGGCAACTCTCCCGTGCTGAGCGGTCACCTGGTACTGCTCATTAAGGTAATGAATATGCGCTCCACGCCTAATGGCATGGAGACACATGCATATTCAATACCTTAATGAGCTGTACCACATGCCCACTTAGCACAGGAAGAGCTGCCGGCACTGGACAATGGAGATGCAGGGACAGAGATGTAGCAACGGCGCGAGGAGGGTGAGTATGATGTTTTCTGGATGCTGGTGTCTGCATCTGCAGCTGTCACTGTGCCACAGCTGCCGGCTCTTGACGCTGCTCCGCCGCTCCCCCTGGACAACGACTCGTGTATAAGCCGAGGGGACGTTTTCAGCACAAAAAAAAGTGCTGAAAATCGTGGCTTATACATGAGTATACGCAGTATATATAAAAAAAGAGAAAACTGAGCCAGAGTATGACTTGAAAATATGCATGATGTAAAGGCATGTTTACACTGGCCATGGAAACAAGCAAAAGCAAAAGAAAGACAATGTGTGCATATGCTCTAATGAAAATAAATAAGTAAAAAAAGCAAGTGCATTAAATAATTAACATTGGGTATTTACTATGCACTGTTTTTGATTAAAAATAACAAAAAAAAACCCCATAAAGCTGTCCCACCACGACAAGGTATACCCAATTGGGACAGTAACTATACTCTCTATTTTTAAAACCTACCTAGTGTGAACAGTGGCAGAGAGTTACCGGGTCCCAATCAGACACCCAGCTTTGGAGGCAGGGGCAGACACTGACAGCTTGGGGCCCCTGTGCAAGAAATGTGTCTGGGCCCCCCTCCTTTCATGGCGACAAATATATACAGTACAGACCAAAAGTTTGAACACACCTTCTCCATTAAAGATTTTTCTGTGTTTTCATGACTATGAAAATTGTACTTTCACACTGAAGGCATCAAAACTATGAATTAACACATGTGGAATTATATACTTAACTTGTGAAACAACTGAAATTATGTCTTGTATTCTAGGTTCTTCAAAGTAGCCACCTTTTGCTTTGATGACTGCTTTGCACACTCTTGGCATTCTCTTGTTGAGCTTCAAGAGATAGTCCAGAGACATATCTAGGGTTTCTGGCACCCGGGGCAAGAATTTATTCCCCCCCCCCCCAGGACATATGCGATTTGCACAATTAGTCATGTACCGACGAGCTCCTCTCCCTAATGCTCTCAATATTCCGTGAAAAACTGAGAGAAGCAGAAGAGATGCTCGTTGTCACAGGACCATAACTATGAAAGTCACATGTGAGTGAAGTGTCCAATGATGAGTACTGGAACCTGCAGAGCTGATTCCTGACATCACAGCTTCTGAATTCTTACAACTGCACACTTTTAGGATTCTCCCTTGCCGTTGGACAGTCATGTCAGCACAAGTATGTGATTTGTATACTTCTGACCACATTCCGACTAGACTCTATCAGTTCATTTTCATTGACTGAGGTCACACATATCTAGTCAGCATTTGAGCGCATTAATGTAAATCGCCAGCACAAGAGAATCCTGACAGTGTGCAGTGTGCGCACAAAGAATGACTGCAGACTCATCACAAACCTGGACATTCCCTTTAATGCCCCTAACATAAATAAAAACATGAGTTAGTTAGTATCACAAATAACATTTACATCCAGGTACCTCATAGATGACGTCGTCTCTGGAGCCGTTCTTCTTTTCTTCATCTTGTCCAGACCCCATGATGAGTTTTCTCATCCACAGCCGTCTCTGCAGACTTCCATCTTCGAGTGGGGGGGAGGGGGGCGCCAAAATGAATTCTTGCCCCGGGTGCCAGAAACCCTAAATACGCCTCTGATTCTAGAATATGCATGTCCACATAGTATATTGCACAGCCCACATAGTATATTGCCTAGCCACGTAGTATATTGCCTAGCCACGTAGTATATTGCCTAGCCACGTAGTATATTCCCCAGCCACGTAGTATATTGCCCAGCCACGTAGTATATTCCCCAGCCACGTAGTATATTGCCCAGTTACATAGTATATTGCCCAGTGACGCAGTATACAGCACAGAGCCACGTAGTATATTGCCCAGCCACGTAGTATATTGCCCAGCCACGTAGCATATTGCCCAGCCACGTAGTATATTGCCCAGTTATGTAGTATATTGCCCAGTGACGCAGTATACAGCACAGAGCCACATAGTATATTGCCCAGCCACGTAGTATATTGGCCAGTCACGTATGTCACAGGTTAAAAAACAAAATATAAACGTATACTCGCCTTCCGAGGGAGGCCTTGTAGTCATGTTGCCTGTGTGCGGTGCACTCGGCAACTTCCGGTCCCAGGGTTGGTAGCGCAGGACCCGTGATAACGTCGCGGTCACATGACCGTGATGTCATGGCAGGTCCTTCTCGCGCAGGACCTGTGATGAGGTCGCGGTCACATGACCGTGACGTCATGGCAGGTCCTTGTCGCATACCATCCTTGCCACCGGAACCTGCCGCTTGCATGGAGTGGTTACCAGAGCATCGCAAGGAGCGGGAAAGGCGGCGGAAGGTGAGTATATAATGATTTTTTTTTAAATTATTTTGAACATTAGATCTTTTTTCTATTGACGCTGCATAGGCAGCATCAATAGTAAAAACTTGGTCACACAGGGTTAATAGCGGCAGTAACGGAGTGAGTTACCCGCGGCATAGCGCGGTCCATTACCGCTGCCATTAACCCTGTGTGAGCGGTGACTGTGGGGAGTATGGAGCTGGCGCCGGGCACTGACTGCAGGGGAGTAGGGAGGGACTAATCGGACTGTGGCCGTCGCTGATTGGGTGCGGCAGCCATGACAGGCAGCTGGCAAGACCAATCAGCGACTTGGATTCCATGACAAACAGAGGGCGCGACCAATGAATATCCATGACAGAAAGAAGGACAGACAGACCGAAGTGACCCTTAGACAATTATATAGCAGATATATATAATATAGAACATATAATATATAATGTGTGTGTTCAGGTCAGGAGACCTGCGGCCAGTCAGTGCCTTGCGGTTGAGCTTGTCCTTAAAGGAAGGACAGGTGCGGAATATGGGGACAATTTTGTAATCGCCCAGTACGAATTCAGGTGTGCGGTGTATATATATTTTTTAAAATTGGTTTTTATCTCAATAAAATACTGGCAGGACGGGTTTCAGATGATTTCCTCTTGTTTTTATTGATCCAAAGGGAGAAACTAACTAAAAACAATTCATCAATTGAGGCTAAAATAATTTCTTTAAGACTTCAGTAAATGGCAGATCTTGCCTGGAGTGAAAGGCAATCTTGAAGGCAATTCTGTTTACTCTCATATAAGGTTTATTTTCTGAATGCTTCTTTCCACTCTCTAAGATCAAATGTCAAATCTTTACAACTGTTAATGTGAAAAGCCATTTCCTTCAATGATTCTTCGTTTCTAATCTCAACAGGTTCCTTTGTATTTTGTATCCTCTAACTCTGATATCACTAACTGTCGAGACAATTAGCAACGCTTCTTTCGAAATCTTTATTTTTTGTTCACAGCTTTTGTCTTAGGTTTTAAGCTCCCGCATATATGAGAAGACCAAAAAGTCTATAATTTACAGTTTTTTTTTTTTTTGTTCCCGCCTCACCCCTTTGGATCTGATTGTACCTTTACACAGAACAGAAATGCTGCTTTTTACCTGTAAATAACCTGCAGCCGAGTGCAAATTACATTTTTTTTTCAATGTGTTAAACTGTTTCTGGTGTGTTTTACTTGGTGAGATCCAGATTTCAAAACATTCTTCCATGGGAAAAGCTAGCTTTTCCTTTTTCTTCTCTATATGCTGTTTCTCACCTTAATTCCTGTAGCTTTTATTTTTTTACTTTAGCATGCTTAACCCCTTAAGGACCAGGGGTATTTCCGTTTTTGCTTTTCCAACTTTTGCTCCCCTTTTCCCACAGCAAAACTTTTTTTTTCTTCATCAATATGGCCATGTGAGGGCTTGTTTTTTGCAGGACGAGTTGTACTTTTGAATAGCACCATTGATTTTACCATATTGTGTACTGCAAAACATGAAAATGTGAGTCGTTTTCTACTGGATGCTATGTGCTTCTTCCCATGGCCAACTTTCCATAGATTTGGCTGGTCTCCCACGTGGACGTGGCACACTTCAGTTCTTCAGAGGCTTTTCCTCTTAATTTCTCCCTGTTCGGAGCAGGGCGGTTACTATTGTGCCTTCCAATGCCCATCTTGACAACTATTTCCATAGTTCCTTATGACCATCCTCATCCTATTACGCTTGAGTTTAGCTTCCTGATTGATCCGACTCTGTGGAGTTGTCCATGAGTTTGCGTTATACCTACTTAGACAGGCAAGGGGTTGTCTCTTCAAATGGTTCTTTTTTATTTGCCGCTCGTTGATGAAACAGATCCTGCATCGCTCTGAAGAGATCCTGAGTACTTCATGAGATTTCCCTTAGTACGGACTCAGTGTTTTTGCTCTCCAGTATGTTCACAGTAGCCTAATTTCAAGTTATTTCCTTGTTATTTCAATCTAACTGTCCCCGTCCTTCTAACTGTTCCTTTCCTTTTTATGGCCTGCTAGTGAAACCACAGCATCCAAACTCCGGGTCCTCCAGTGAAGGCGTAAATACAATCTATGCAGGGAATGCCCCTTTCTCTCCTCTCGGGGTCGGTTCCGGAGCCTAGTTGTCACTCAACCCCCTTGGGGCTGCTTCTCTGTTTTCTTTTCAGGGAAACAAGTTTCTCTTTTCATTGGTTCATTTTTTTCCTGTTTGAGTGCACGATTCCTTGATTTCTAGTGGCTTCCTGGGTGTCTTTGGGATAGCCCACCTCTGGTGATGGTCATTTTCTTGCTTTCCTTCTTGTTTTTCTAGCAATTTCCCTGATTCCTTAGTAACTGGACATGGGTGTCTATGCGTTCCTTCTATGGAGAACAGTTTCTTTGGATGCTCAGATTCCCTGTTTATGTCTGGACAGTCATCTTTTGTCTTCCCTACTTTTTTCATCATCTGGACAAACTGCCTCCTGCAACATTCTTTCTTGGGTTCCTAATAACAGCTCTCTAAGCTGTTGTTCTCAGTTATGTTTTTGCCTTTCCTTCTGCTTTCCTGGCATTTTTCGTCTGGGTAGTAAGGTCTTCTCCATATTACAGAGGCCAGTCTCCATCCTGCGATTCTCGCCTCTGCTCGTGTTTTTGACTAGTTCTTGTAGTCTTCCCACCCTTGGGTACTGCTTTGGGACATCCCATGGTTTCCTGCGTCCCCCAATGAAGTGATAGAGAAAAGTAGATTTTGGGTACTTACCGTAAAATCTTTCTCGGAGCCTTCATTGAGGGGGACAGCACCCACCCTTTTTTCTAATGATTCAGCTTAGGTTGCTTCTCCTACTGCTTTGACACTAACTGATCAGCGTGGCCCCGATCGGTGGGGTGTACACTGCGGAGGAGCTAACATTTTTATTTTGCATAGCCTCCTAGTGGCCGCAGCATACACCCCATGGTTTCCTGTGCCCCCCCAATGAAGGATCCAAGAATTATATTTTAAGGTAAGAACCCAAAATTTACTTTAGGGATATGGGGCTGGGTAAGGGCTTATTTTTTGCGTGCCAATCTGATGTTTTTATTGATACCGTCTTGGTGGAGATGCGATCTTTTGATCGCCCGTTATTGCATTTTATTGCATTGTTGCGGTGACCAAATAAAGTAATTCTGACATTTTGATTTTTTTTTTTCTTGCTATGCTGTTTGCCAATCAGATTAATTCTTTTTATATATTGATAGATCTGGTGATTCTGAATGTGGCGATACCAAATATGTGTGTATTTGTTTTTTTTTTTGTTTTATTTTGAGCGGGGCGAATGGGGTGTGATTTGAACTTTTTATATATCTACTATATAATTGTCTAAGGGTCACTTCCGTCTTTCAGTCTGTCCTTCTGTCTGTCTTTCTTTCTGTCACGGATATTCATTGGTCGCGGCCTCTGTCATGGAATCCAAGTCGCTGATTGGTCGTGGCAAAACGTCCACGACCATTGCCACGACCAATCAGCGACGGGCGCAGTCCGGCGGCAACATGGCCTCTCCTTCCTCCCGCAGTCAGTGCCCGCTCCGTACTCCCCTCCAGTCAGCTCTCACATAGGGTTAATGGCAGCGCTAATGGACCACGTTATGCCGTGGTGTAACGCACTCCATTAACGCTGCTATTAACCCTGTATGACCAACTTTTTTACTATGCAGCCTCAATAGTAAAAAGATCTAATGTTAAAAATAATAAAAAAAATTAAAAATCATCATATACTCACATTCCGGCGCCTTTCCCGCTCCTCACGATGCTCCGGTGAACGCTCCATGCAAGCGGCCATGCAAGGACCTGCCATGATGTCATGGCCATGTGACCGCGACATCACAGGTCCTGCGAGAAAGACCTGCCATGACGTCACGGTCATGTGACCTCGACATCATCACAGGTCCTGCGCCCATACCAACCCTGGGACCGGAAGCTGCCACATGCACCGCGCACAGGGCCAGGACTTCAACGGAGGGTGAGTATATGTTTATTTATTTTTTTTAAGTCTGTATACTACATGGCTCTGTGCTGTATACTCCGTCGCTGTGCAATATACTACGTGGCTGGGCAATATACTACATGGCTCTGTGCTGTATACTCTGTCGCTGTGCAATATACTACGCGGGCTGTGCAATATACTACGCGGGCTGTGCAATATACTACGTGGACATGCATATTCTAGAATCCCCGATGCGTTAGAATCGGGTCACCATCTAGTGTGTATATGTATATATATGTATGTGTATGTGTACGAGTAAGGTTTAATTTAGATTCAATAAAGGAATCTGTGTCTTTATTTCAAATGAATGACTTTATTTTGTGTATTTTTTTTTAAATATAATATCACTTTGAAGTTAGTAATGGGGACGTCTTATAGACGCCTGTAAATTACCAACCTCTGGGCTTGATGTCCCCTGACAGTACAAAGGTGACATCAACCCCCCAACTATCACCCCACTAGCCACCACACCAAGGCAAGTGGGAACAGCGAGGCTAAGTGCAAGAAGAGCCTCATCTTATGGATGGGCCATTTCTGGGGTGACTGAGAGCTGCTTTTTTAAAATCTTTTTGTAGTCTGGCAGGGGCCAATATCCATGGCCCCTTCCTTGGCTATTAATATCATCCCACAGGTGTCTGTCTAGCCTTTACTGGTTAGATTTTATAGGGGACACTCAAGTCAATTTTTTTCTTCTTGGTCCCCCTGTAAACTAGCCAGTAAAGGCTAAGCAAACAGCTGTGAACTGATATTAATAGCCTGGGAAACTTTATGGCTATTGGCTCCTTCTCAGAATATTAACACCAGTCTTCTGCTTTCCCTCTGCTGGTTTTGAAAATTACTTGGGAGCCTGCATAATTTTTTATTTTTCATTTTTTGTAATCATAGTTGCTGTGTTTGTTTGTGTGTGTGTGTGTGTGTTTACTTAACCAGTAAGTGAAGAGTTACCATAAATGAGGGTTTCTGGATGACGCCTCTTCATTACTAAACCTAGGGCTTGGTGTCATGGACAGCTGCTGACCCCAAGCCCTTATCCCATTACCCTGATACCACAGCATCAGAATGGAAAAAAGAAAAAGTGTTGAACCAAGAAATTACCGTACATGACAAAACAAAACTTTATTTAGCTCAAAAAATCATTCATTGCTGTACAAAAACAAATGCAAAAAACGCTTAAAAAAAATGCGTTTTTGCTGCCAAAAGATGCAGAAATATAAATGCTCAACATGCGCATATGTATCCCCAAGTAAATGTTCGATGAGGGTGGGAGGACGTTCACATAACAGCAGCTTTGGTAGGCAATTCTGGTATCCTGGGAAAAAAGTTCACGCAGAAACTATCCAAAAACTCACAAGTTGATTGGATGCAAGAATTATGAATTTGTCCTATGTTACCATGTAACTTGGACGGTTAAGGCTACTTTCACACTAGCGTTAACTGCAAACCGTCACAAAAACGTCTTTTTTCCGAAAAAACGGATGCGTCAAAAAAGTGGAAAACGTATGCAACGCATACAGCATTTCGACGGATCCGTCGCAAATCCGATAAACGGTTGCGTTGAAATGCTGCATGCGTTGCATACGTTGCATCAGTTTTTACCATCCGTTGCATCCGTTTTTACGACGGATCCGTTGTTAAAATGGGAGGCACCAAAATTTGATTGGCTACTGGAAAATAAGGGAAATCTATATACTGACTGTATTTACAGCCCATCTTTGAGGGTTTTAGTTTAGTGGCAAGGATGGATGGTGTACTTGGGAGGATTGCAAGTTTGGTTACTGACGTTATATTTGAGACGAATCGCCTGGATATCATAGTGCGGGAGAAGGAGGCAGCAGCAGAAAGACGGAGGATGCAACGGAGAGTGAGACGATTCTGGATACATCCGATCAATGAGCTGCGGATGACCAGGGGTGTCCAGTCCACTCTCTATCTGGAGTTGCGGTGCAACCCACAGAAATTCTTCAATTATATACGGATGAGGATGGAACATTTCGATTATTTGGTTGGAAAACTAGAGGATGTCATCCAAAGGCAGGACACAATTATGAGGCTTGCCATCACACCGGCGGTGCAGCTCCTGGTGACACTGCGGTAAGCATCTTTTTTTTATGTGATTGCTCATATTGAATGTTATTACATGCTGCAGACAAAACTGCGCTGACACATTGCGCAGCATTTTCTGCAGCATGTAATTTTTTGGTTTGTTTGAGGCCATTCCACTGGTTTTTTTTGTTGATGGTATGTGCAATTTTTTTTTTTTACATTTTTTTTTTTCTGCAGCTTCCTAGCTACGGGTGAGTCTCTGACTTCGCTCCATTACCAATTCCAGCTGGGGATTTCCACTATTGGCGGAATAGTGAAGGACACATGTCGGGCTATTTGGGACACTTTTCAGCCGGAGTATATCCCACAACCATCAATGGAGATCTGGTTGAGAAGTGCAGAACAATTTGAGAGAATTTGCAATTTCCCAAATTGTGTTGGTGCCGTGGACGGCAAACACATAAGGATTGCAAAACCGGCAGGAACAGGATCCGAGTACTATAACTATAAAAAATATTTCTCCATTGTACTCATGGCTATTGCAGACGCCAACTGCCGATTCCTTGCTGTGGACATAGGAGCGTATGGCCGTTCCAACGACTCCCAAGTGTTCAAAAACTCTCCGATGGGTCGCTGCCTATATGGAGATACATACAATTTCCCGCCAGCAAGACCGCTCCCAGGAACAAGTGAACCAGCCATGCAATATGTTTGTGTAGGTGATGAAGCCTTTCAACTGTCGCCGCACCTACTGAAACCATACAGCAGCCGTGAATTAAACCGTACCAAGCGGGTATTTAATTACCGTCTTACTAGAGCAAGAAGAGTAGTAGAGTGCTCTTTTGGTATATTGACGGCAAAGTGGAGAGTTCTGCTGACGGCAATAAAACTGGAAACCAAAACTGTAGACGATGTTGTGAAGGCATGTGTGGTGCTCCATAACTTTGTCATTTCAAAGGAGCCCGTTACCTTGGATGACGAAGAATTGGAGACAACCTTGTGGGATTACCGCAGTGCCTCTGTTCACTCCACCCGTTCTGTTACTAGGATGAGGGACCAGTTTGCGGATTATTTTTTGTCACCTGTTGGGCGGATTCCATGGCAAGACATCATTGTGCGACATGTTTTTCATGGCTTTTGTTGTTTATGTAAAAATTGTGTTTCTAGCAAAAAAAAAAAAATCCCAAAGCGTGGTTTGCTTGGTAATATAAAACCATTTTGTTATACCTTTCAAACGTCTGGTGTTTCTTTTCACTTAACCTTTAATATTTACCCTATTACCTTAATGAATCAACACACAGAGTAGATTTTAAATCAGAAAGATTTTTATTTTAAACCTTGTTTTTTTTTTATCATTTTCAAAAAACATTTTGTTTTTCTTTTCAAAATAACTTTTTTTTTTTTTAACATTTACAAACTTATAATTTTTGGACTACAAGTCTTGGTAGTGTCGGGTGGAGTAACTATGGGAGGAGGGGCTGGAATGTTGGACCACGTCGGTAGGTGGGATTGGGGAAACCCTACTTGTTTGGTCTGCAGTGGAAGGGTGGTGAAAAGCAGGAGGCTGATCAGAGGAGGGTGTGTTGGTGTATTTTTATAACTGAATGGGGAAGGAAAGCTGGGCAAGGAAGAAGAAAACACTGGGGAATACATTTGGGTTGGGGGCCTGGTTTGGTATTGGGACTGACGTTGATATTGGGGGGCATGATGTTGAAATGGTGACTGGGATGTGTGGGGAGGTGTGGGGGTAGATTGGGGTTCGTGGAGGACCTTGAGTAGAGCGTTATGGCAGCTATTCATTACCCGCATCTGCTGATCAAAAGAAAGCTTCTCCATGCTCCTGAGCATGGATTGAAAAAAAAAGATTTGCCGGAGCTTGACTTACATCTAAATGCAGCCTATCCAAGCGACTGCTGGTTTCATGGTGGGTTTCACTGTTGCGTGATTGCACCATGTTGAAACCAGCAGTCACTTGTTCTCCCAAAGTTTTAAAAGAACTTTGGAAGCCTGCATTTAGATGTAAGAACTCAGGAGCATAGCTCCTTTCCTGACCCCTCTGTCGCTGCCGCCATGAACCTAACGGTGGTGTAGAGGTGGCAGGGTCAGAGGGGTGGGGTAAAGGGAACGCTATCTGTTGACCATTAGATGTGAGTAACGAAGGCTGCGCTCCATTGCCTGAGGTGGATGAAGTGGAGGGGTCAGCGGTGTGGGGCCTACCGACGTGGTCCCCGGTGGCGGACTCAGGAGGGATCGCTCCAGAGGGCGCAGAGGAAGATGCAGGCGCACGGTGGCTAGAGAAGGTGCTGTGAAAGAAAAAAAAAAAAATTAATATATTGATATGAAAAAGCCCGGACTGAAACAAAAGTTTTGTGATTAGACAGGTTAACATGGTTATTACTGGGATGCTGAATACTTACACTCTACTCAGCATGGTTCGCCTCATGAAGGAGAGGGCAGGGGCGTATCTGTAGCTCCTCTTCTTCCTTCCTGCTGAGCCACTCGGGGCCTGCATCTCATCGTTGAATTCCCTCTTAAAGCGATCCCTCAGTGACCGCCACCGATTCCTAACCTTGCCACCTGTGAAGACAGGAATGAAGAAAAAAAAAAGGTAAATGCAAGACATTACATTCCGCTCTAAACATCACTGAAAAGTGAATACTTACATAGTTTGCTCTGCTGCTGTGGAAGAAGGTTCTCCCACCTTGGAAAGATGTTATGGCATACTTCCAACCAGAGCCGACGGGTGACACTGGTATCAGCATGCCTGCGGTCAGCCATGTTCCACAGCGGCTCCCGCTCGCGAACCTCCTCGATTAGTGCTTCGATTTCGATATCAGAATCTTCTGCGGGAGCACACTGTGAAGCCTGTGAGAAAAAAAAATAAAAAAATAAAAATTAGTAGACTGAAAAGCAAAATTACCAATCGAAGCCCCCCAAAAAACCAACTCACTGATGGCCGACCGCGGCGTCGATTCCGCCGACTCTGGGAGCGCCTGGGAGAACCTTCCCGCTGTGCTGGAAGTTCAGCAGCAGCAGCAGCAGGAGACTGAAATAAAGGATAACAAAAATTAGCTTTAATGTATGTATATGTTTTCTGTGTTACGTTATATATGAAATTCTGTTTTGTGTATGGTGCAGTGTGATGTGTGAAGCAAGTGTTTCGCCACTACTTACACTTGGTTCCTCCTCCACTTGGATGTCTCCACCCGTCTCGGTCCCTTCTGACAGCTCCTCATCGGATTCTGATTCCTGTTTAAACATAATAAATGCATGTAGTGAATAAAAATGATGTAAATTTAAAAAAAAAAAAAAAAAATTGTTTACTTACCGATACGCGCTGTTGCTGTGGAGGAGGGCTGTCAGAAGACGACATTGTGTTCCTGGTGTTAAGGCCGGTGGCTTTGGTCCTGGTGGCTACGCCCGGTGGCTGTGGTCCTGGTGGCTACGGCCGGTGGCTGTGGTCCTGGTGGGTCTGTAAGTTAAAAGACACTTGCAATCTGCTCTACACATTGAAGTAGCAGATTTGGGGTCTTCAAAACTTACTTTGAAAAATTTGAGGATGTGGTCCTGGTGGCTACGGCCGGTGGCTGTGGTCCTGGTGGTTACGGCCTGTGGCTGTGGTCCTGGTGGCTACGGCCGGTGGCTGTGGTCCTGGTGGCTACGGCCGGCGGCTGTGGTCCTGGTGGCTACGGCCGGTGGCTGTGGTCCTGGTGGCTACGGCCGGTGGCTGTGGTCCTGGTGGGTCTGTAAGTTAAAAAGACACTTGCAATCTGCTCTACACATTGAAGTAGCAGATTTGGGGTCTTCAAAACTTACTTTTAAGAATTTGAGGATGTGGTCCTGGTGGCTACGGCCGGTGGCTGTGGTCCCTAGTGTATCTGTAATATAATAAGTATAATGGATTTATAGTTAGACCACCGCAGAACTAGGTAATGTTTAACAATAAACACCCTGTTTTAAAATGTGAGAAATAGCTGAAAACCAAAACCCAAAAACAGGTGCACGTTATACCATTCATTTCCATGTCCCAAAAAAAAAAAAAAAAATTAAAATGAGACACGATGGAAAAATATTTTTACCACATTTAAAAAAAAAAAAAAAAATAAAAAAATAACCTCCCCCAAAAAACCTTCCAAGGATAACCTTTAGTAAAAAATGAGCCCTCAACCAACTCTGTATTGCATGTGTAACCATTGGTACATACACCAGTTTTAAATTTACCTTTATGAAATTATACTACGGACAATTTTTTAACCCCTTAAGCCCCGAGGGTGGTTTGCACGTTAATGACCGGGCTAATTTTTACAATTCTGACCACTGTCCGTTTAGGAGGTTATAACTCTGGAACGCTTCAACGGATCTTGGCGATTCTGACATTGTTTTCTCGTGACATATTGTACTTCATTTTAGTAGTAACATTTATTCGATATAACTTGCGTTTATTTGTGAAAAAAACGGAAATTTGGCGAAAATTTTGAAAATTTCGCAATTTTCCAACTTTAAATTTTTATGCCCTTAAATCACAGAGATATGTCACGCAAAATACTTAATAAGTAACATTTCCCACATGTCTCCTTTACATCAGCACAATTTTGGAACCAAAATTTTTTTTTGTTAGGGAGTTATAAGGGTTCAAAGTTGACCAGCAATTTCTCATTTTTACAACACCATTTTTTTTTAGGGACCACATCTCATTTGATGTCATTTTGAGGGGTCTATATGATAGAAAATACCCAAGTGTGACACCATTCTAAAAACTGCACCCCTCAAGGTGCTCAAAACCACATTCAAGAAGTTTATTAACCCTTCAGGGGTTTCACAGGAATTTTTGGAATGTTTAAATAAAAATGAATATTTAACTTTTTTTCACACAAAATTTATTTCAGCTCCAATTTGTTTTATTTTACCAAGGGTAACAGGATAAAATGGATGCCAAACATTGTTGTACAATCTGTACTGAGTACGCTGATACCCCATATGTGGGGGTAAACCACTGTTTGGGCGCATGGCAGAGCTCGGAAGGGAAGGAGCGCCATTTGACTTTTAAATGCAAAATTGACAGGAATTGAGATGGGACACCATGTTGCGTTTGGAGAGCCACTGATGTGCCTAAACATTGAAACACCCCACAAGTGACACCATTTTGGAAAGTAGACACCCTAAGGAACTTATCTAGATGTGTGGTGACCACTTTGACCCACCAATTGCTTCACAGAAGTTTATAATGCAGAGCCGTAAAAATAAAAAATCATATTTTTTCACAAAAATGATCTTTTCGCCCCCAATTTTTTATTTTCCCAAGAGTAAGAAAAGAAATTGAACCTCAAAAATTGTTGGCCAATTTGTCCTGAGTACGCTGATACCCCGTATATGGGTGTAAACCATTGTTTGGGCGTATGGCAGAGCTCGGAAGGGAAGGAGCGCCATTTTACTTTTCAATGCAAAATTGACTGGAATTGAGATGGGTTGCCATGTTGCGTTTGGAGAGCCCCTGATGTGCCTAAACATTGAAATCCCCACAAGTGACACCATTTTGGAAAGTAGACCCCTTAAGGAACTTATCTAGAGGTGTGGTGAGCACTTTGACCCAACAAGTGCTTCACAGAAGTTTATAATGCAGAGCCGTAAAAATAAAATATCATATTTTTTCACAAAAATAATCTTTTCGCCACCAATTTTTTATTTTCCCAAGGGTAAGAGAAGAAATTAGACCACAAAAGTTGTTGTGCAATTTGTCCTGAGTGCGACGATACCCCATATGTGGGGGTAAACCACTGTTTGGGCGCATGGCAGAGCTCGGAAGGAAAGGAGCGCCATTTGACTTTTCAATGCAAAATTGACTGGAATTGAGATGGGACGCCATGTTGCGTTTGGAGAGCCCCTGATGTGCCTAAACATTGGAACCCCTCACAATTGACACCATTTTGAAAAGTAGACCCCTTAAGGAACTTATCTAGATGTGTGGTGAGCACTTTGACCCAACAAGTGCTTCACAGAAGTTTATAATGCAGAGCCGTAAAAATAAAAAATCTTATTTTTTCACAAAAATGATCTTTTCGCCCCCAATTTTTTATTTTCCCAAGGGTAAGAGAAGAAATTAGACCACAAACGTTGTTGTGCAATTTGTCCTGAGTGCGACGATACCCCATATGTGGGGGTAAACCACTTTTTGGGTGCATAGCAGAGCTCGGAAGGGAAGGAGCGCCATTTGACTTTTCAATGCAAAATTGACTGGAATTAAGATGGGACGCCATGTTGGTTTGGAGAGCCCCTGATGTGCCTAAACATTAAAAACCCCCACAAGTGACACCATTTTGGAAACTAGACCCTCTAAGGAACTTATCTAGATGTGTTTTGAGAGCTTTGAACCCCCAAGTGTTTCACTACAGTTTATAACGCAGAGCCGTTAAAATAAATTTATTTTTTTTTCGCAAAAATTTTTTAGCCCCCAGTTTTGTATTTTCACAAGGGTAACATAATAAATTGGACCCCAAAAGTTGTTGTCCAATTTGTCCTGAGTACGCTGATACCCCATATGTGGGGGGGAACCACTGTTTGGGCGCATGGCAGAGCTCGGAAGGGAAGGAGCGCCATTTGGAATGCAGACTTAGATGGATTGGTCTGCAGGAGTCACGTTGCATTTGCAGAGCCCCTGATGTACCCAAACAGTACAAACCCCCCACAAGTGACCCCATATTAGAAACTAGACCTCCCATGGAACTTATCTAGATGTGTTGTGAGAACTTTGAACCCCTAAGTGTTTCACTACAGTTTATAACGCAGACCCGTGAAAATAAAAATTCTTTTTTTTTTCACAAAAATGATTTTTTAGCCCCCAGCTTTGTATTTTTACAAGGGTAACAGAATAAATTGGACCCCAAAAGTTGTTGTTCAATTTGTCCTGAGTACGCTGATACCCCATATGTGGGGGGGAACCACTGTTTGGGCTCATGGCAGAGCTCGGAAGGGAAGGAGCGCCATTTGGAATGCAGACTTAGATGGATTGGTCTGCAGGCGTCACGTTGCATTTGCAGAGCCCCTGATGTACCCAAACAGTAGAAACCACCCACAAGTGACCCCATATTGGAAACTAGACCTCCCATGGAACTTATCTAGATGTGTTGTGAAAACTTTGAACCCCCAAGTGTTTCACTACAGTTTACAACGCAGAGCCGTGAAAATAAAAATCCTTTTTTTTCCCACAAAAATGATTTTTAGCCCCCCAAATTTTTATTTTCCCAAGGATAACAAGAGAACTTGGACCCAAAAAGTTGTTGTCCAATTTGTCTCGAGTACGCTGATACCCCATATGTTGGGGTAAACCCCTGTTTGGGCGCACGGGAGAGCTCGGAAGTGAAGGAGCACTGTTTTACTTTTTCAATGCAGAATTGGCTGGAATTGAGATCGGACGCCATGTCGCGTTTGGAGAGCCCCTGATGTGTCTAAACAGTGGAAACCCCCCAATTATAAATGAAACCCTAATCCAAACGCACCACTAACCCTAATCCCAACTGTAACCCTAACCACACACCTAACCCAGACACATCCCTAATTCCAACCGTAAATGTAATCCAAACCCTAACCCTAGCCCCAACCCTAGCCCTAACCCTAACCCTAACCCTAACCGGAAAATGGAAATAAATACATTTTTTTTAATTTTATTATTTTTCCCTAAGGCTAGGTTCACATTGCGTTAGGGAAATCCGTTTAGCACTAGCGGATTGCGCTAACACAATGTCTTTTTAGGTGTCGTGTTTAGTGGTCGCGTTAACGTCCCCGCTCTGGAAGATCGGGGATCGGACCTCGGGCGCGCCGCGGACGCTGCAAGCAGCGTCTGAGGCGCGCCACAAAAGAATGGCACCTTGCTAGCGCGAGCCGAAAATGGCACGCTCTAGCGATGCGCTACACCTGAAAATCACATTGCTGTCAATGGTTGTGCTAACGGACCCGTTGCACGGCGTTAATTGTGACATTTTCGCCGTGCAACGCTGTCCGTTAGCGTTAACCCATTAACGCAATGTGAACCTAGCCTAACTAAGGGGGTGATGAAGGGGGGTTTGATTTACTTTTATAGCGAGTTTTTTAGCGGATTTTTATGATTGGCAGCCGTCACACACTAAAAGACGCTTTTTATAGCAAAAAAGTTTTTGCGTCTCCACATTTTGAGACCTATAATTTTTCCATATTTTGGTCCACAGAGTCATGTGAGGTCTTGTTTTTTGCGGGACGAGTTGACGTTTTTATCGGTTACATTTTCGGACACGTGACAGTTTTTGATCGCTTTTTATTCCGATTTTTTTTGTGAGGCAGAATGACCAAAAACCAGCTATTCATGAATTTCTTTTGGGGGAGGCGTTTATACCGTTCCGCGTTTGGTAAAATTGATGAAGCAGTTTTATTCTTCGGGTCAGTACGATTACAGCGACACCTCATTTATATCATTTTTTTTTATGTTTTGGCGCTTTTATACGATAAAAGCTATTTTATAGAAAAAATAATTATTTTGGCATCGCTTTATTCAGAGGACTATAACTTTTTTATTTTTTTGGTTATGATGCTATATGGCGGCTCGTTTTTTGCGGGACAAGATGACGTTTTCAGAGGTAACATGGTTATTTATATCCGTCTTTTTGATCGCGTGTTATTCCACTCTTTGTTCAGCGTTATGATAATAAAGCGTTGTTTTTTGGCTCGTTTTTTTTTTTTTTTTCTTACGGTGTTCACTGAAGGGGTTAACTAGTGGGCCAGTTTTATAGGTCGGGTCGTTACGGACGCGGCGATACTAAATATGTGTACTTTTATTGTTTTTTTGTTTTTTTTTTATGTAAAGAAATGTATTTATGGGAATAATATTTTTTTTTTTCTGCTTTATTTAGGAATTTTTTTTTTATTTTTTTTTTTACAAGTGTGGAAATTTTTTTTTTTACTTTTTCACTTTGTCCCAGGGGGGGACATCACAGATCACCGATCTGACAGTGTGCACAGCACTCTATCAGATCGGTGATCTGACATACAGCCGGGCAGGATTAGAGCTGCAGCTGCAGCCTGATCCTGACCCGGAAGTGCTCCCTGCAGGACCCGGATGCAGCCCGGCGGCCATTTTGGATCCGGGGACTGCAGGGAGAAGACGCTCGGTACACGGTGAGCACATCACCGTGTACCGATCGTCTCAGGGAAGCCCGCAGGGAGCCCCCTCCCTGCGCGATGCTTCCCTGCACCGCTGGCACACCGCGATCATCTTTGATCGCGGTGTGCCGGGGGTTAATGTGCCGGGAGCGGTCCGTGACCGCTCCTGGCACATAGTGCCGGCTGACACCCGGCCGCGATCGGCCGCGCTCCCCCCGTGAGCGCGGCCGATCGCATATGACGCATATGACGTACTATCCCGTCCATGGGAATTAAGTCCCAGGTCACCTGGACGGGATAGTACGTCATATGGGATTAAGGGGTTAAACATTTTATTATTATTTTTTTTCGTTTTTTTTTTTTTTAAATCACAATGGAGCAGAAATGCTCTTTATTTTAAATACAAGTACATCAACTGGGAATGGTTTCAACAGTAAAAAAATCAACACTTTAAAAAAAAAATAAAAACACTCACACATTCTAACCACAAGCTGCAGACCACTAGACTTTGCAATAATACATCAGATCAAAAAAAAAAAAAAAATATTCACACAGGCTGCACAAACCACTATACTTAGTAAATACCTCAAAAAAGTACATTAACCAATATGGCATTGACAAATGCACATGCAACCAACAAGATGCACACAAACATACCTGCAAGCAGAGTCATAACACAAGCATAACACATGAACAGGCATAATATTGGCGAAGGCATAATAAGGTGCAGGCACGTGAACACATACATACAAAAGCACACAGCAGTACAAAAATACACACACACGGCCATCAGTCCTCCGGCTGGAGCTGGATGTCTTCACAGTGGCAGGCCTCAGGGTGGATCTGGACTCTAGCAGGGCACTGGCTGTTGCAGGACGACGGCAGGCCTCAGGTTGTCTTCAGGTTTTAAGCTCTTGCTGTAGTCAGTACGTCATACACAAATACACGCACACGCACACGCACACACACACACACACGGCAATACTCACACTGTTGGAGTGTGTCTGGAAGGTCCTTGCTGCCAGGCTGGGGTCTTGCTGTCAGGCTGGGGTCTTGATGTCCGGCTGGGGTCTTGTTATCAGGCTGGGGTCTTGCTGGCAGTCTTGCTGGCTTCTTCTCTGTGTCTTCTTGCTGGCATATGTGGGGTTGAAGGCCCAGGCCAGGTTTATATAGATTTGGGGGATGTCTGGCCAATTAGCTAAAAAATCCTGGTTCTGAGCATGCTCAGTAGAAAAAAACGTATTGCAGCGCTGCATTGCGTCGTACGACGTGTCTCGACGCATCCGTCGCTCATAGACTTTCATTGTAGCCAAAGACGCATGCCGCTGGATGCGTCGCGACACGTTTTTTTGTCGGAGCCAAAAAAACGTTACAATCTACGTTTTTCCAGACGACGTGTTGCCTAATTTCGACGCATCCGTCGTACGACGTATACCGACGTGTGGCAATCCGTCGCAATACGTCGCCAATACAAGTCTATGGGGAAAAAACGCATCCTGCAAGCACTTTTGCTGGATGCGTTTTTTCGGCAAAACGACGCATTTGAACGTATTGCAGTTAACGCTAGTGTGAAAGTAGCCTAAGACGTTTTTGATACAAGAAGCTTTTGATTTTTAGTAAATGTGACCTCTAAATGCTGCAAGGTCAGTAAAAGACAATTTATTGTTATTTAGAACCTTTACAATATTTGGAAACTGTTGTGCAAAATAATATGGAACTGTGCATTTTGTGTTTCTTCTTTTTAAAACTCAAAGTGTTTTCATTGTGAGGTTGGTCCATTAAAATTTGGTATATACTTTTTTTTTTTTATTTGAACATTGCACTGACTCGTTTGGCGGGGGACTCTGTGATGAGAATGAAGGAATGATGCTATTCTAGGAGGAAATTATAGCTTTTTGTATCACAATTATGCTTTGCCCTGATTCTGTTAATAACGGGTTGTTTACTAGTGGACCATCCTTTCAATTCTTGACATCTTCTAGATCTGTATAGAACAGAAAGAACAGAGAATCATGTTCAACAGTGAAAATGACTTTTGTACTTCACCCCTCTTTTCATATATGACCTTTAAAGGGAATCTGTCAGGTTTTTTACTTAATCTCATAGCAGCATAAGATAGGGCAAGTGATCCTGATTCCAGGGATATGTCACTTATTAGGCTGTGTGCTTTAGTTTCAGTACAATCGGTACTTTATCAGCAGTAGATTAACACTACAGGACTATGTCTCATGTGTAGGTTAGTCCAGCTAATCTGCACAACCCATCCCCAACCACTAATTGGCAGTGTACTTGGGAAGCTGCTAGTCAGGGATGTGGGCTGGATTATTCACAGCTCTGCAATCTGACCACTGCTACATCTACAACAAAGAAAACGGGGATTTTCTCACAACTGCACCAAACAGTCTAGTAAATGATACATCACTGGAATCGTTCTTTGTGCCATGTTGCTCACAGATTGGGTAGCAAAAACCTGCTGACAAGATTCCCTTTTATTTTTTTTTTCTTTTGATTCTTTTATTATAGATTGCCATTTGGTATAGTGTCTTTTTTCCCTATTGTCTAGAAATAATTATCCTAGCCAGCTAAAGGTTTTATGATGAAACATACTGAGATCTATTTAATTAAATGCTACGGTTCTAACGAAATAACATTTTGACACTTGCCTATTTTTCTTTTTGTAGCCTTTTATTCCATTATCCTCTTCTGCGTGTTTTTGTGGATACCATTTGTATATTTTTACTATGAAGAAAAGGACGAGGACAGGACCAGCTGCTCAGTAAGTACTTGCTTTAGAGAGATATAATTCTCTATATATTTCTTTATTGGTAGCTATAAGCTAATTAGCTGTTCTAAAGGAGTTACTCAGATGATTCCTGCTTGCAGTTAGGCATGCCTTTTTTATTTTGTCCTATCCCTCCTACACTTTTGTGGGGCCTATATGTCAGAACAATCTCAAAAGTGATATTTTTAAAAATTCCTACTCTAGAAATATTCAGTCATGCATTCAGGAAGTTTAACCCTTCTGGTGCTTCACAGTAATTAATGCAAAGTGGTATGGAAAACTAAACGTGATATTTTTGGCCTCAAATTTCTCATTTTCACAGGCTGTAATGCGAGAAAATGCTCTGAAAAATGTGTTTAATCAATATCTACTGAACATGCCAATACCCCAAATGTGGTCGGAATCTACTCTGTGGACACACAGCATAGAAGGGAACGAGCGCTATTTAAAAGTGTTTTCCCACAAACAAAAGTTCATAATATTCACTGGATCTTGGAATAATAATAATTTCCACAATAGAAATTATTAAAAAAAATGTTCCTGTGCTGAGATAATCTTATAAATGTGCCCCTGCTGTGTACTGTGTAATGGCTGTGTCTCACCGTACAGGAACATGGCCTGTATATATCACAGCTCCTGGGCAGGAAGGGGGAACAAAAGAGAGGAAACGGATAGCACAGCAGGGGATCACAGCTGATTCTTCTTGTGAGGTAAAACATTTCCCTGCCTGTTTTAAACAATGTTTTACCTCACATAATCAGCTGTGATCCCCTGCTGTGCTGTCTATATACTTTTGCTCCCCCAAACGAGATGTGGTATGATGAGACCATGCCCCTGTACGGTCAGACACAGCCATTACACAGTACATGGCAGGGGCACATTTATAAGGTTATATCAGCACAGGGACTTTTGTTTTAACCACATCCAATTGTGAAACTTATTATTCAAATATCTATTGAATAAAATTAACATTTGTTCATATGTGGTTGGCAACTACTATTTGGGCTCAGAAGGGAAGAATTGTTATTGAATTGCAGACGCCATGTCACATTTGTAGAGTTTTTTTTGAGGTGTCAAAACAGCAGAAGCAGAACAACTGACCCCATTTTGAAAACTGCAGCTCAAGGGATTTATCTTAAGACCTAGTACCCTTTTTGGACTTGCTTGTGCTTTACGAACATTTATAACCTTGATGGAAGAACATTTAAAAATTACATGATTTCTCCAAAAATATTCCACTTGGATCCAGTTTTTTTTTAATTTTCACTAGGGAAATAAGTGAAAATGGATGGCACAATTTGTAAAACAATATCCCGTATGTGCTTGATAACTACTATTTGGGCGCATGCCAGGGCACAGAAGGTGTGCAGTTTGGAGCATATTTTTGCCTGGAAAAAGATTGTGGAGCCCATAATTCCTTTTTAGTGCCCTCAACTGAACAAACCACCCACAAATAACGCTTATTTTGGAATGTATACCTCCTGAAGGAATTAATCTAGCAGTATAGTCACCTTTTTTGATCTTGTAAAAAGATTATAACCTTGGGATGCAAAAATGAAAAACAAAACGTTACCACTAAAATGATGCTTTAGCCCCATATTTTTGTTATTCACAAGGAATATTAGGAGAGAATGGACATCACAGTATGGAAGGCAAATTATCTTAAACTTGGCAAAAGCTTATGTGTTGTTGGAAACTGCTATTTAGACTCGCAACAAGGCTCAGAAGAAAATAAACGCTATTTGGCTTTTGGAGTGCATTTGTCTGGAAAAGTTAACGGCCATCATTTGCAGAGTCCTCAAGGTTACCTGAACAGCAGAACCCCCCCCCCCCTCTCCCCCCGTGACTCCATTTTGGAAGCTGCACTCCTGAATAAGTTCATCTGAGTGTGGTGAGTATTTTGAACCCCCCCAAATATATTTTTTCCACAAAAATGTTGTTTAATCCCGTTCTCACAAGTAATAAAAAGAGGAAATAGGCAAAAATACTTACAAAGACATTTCTTCTGAACTCCGTACCCAGTATGTGGTCGGAAACTACTATTTGTGCACATGGCAGAGCTCAGAAAGGAAGAATTGTTCCTGCAGAGCCCATAAGGTGCTAGAACAGCTGAAATCTCCAACAACTGACCACATTTTTTTAAACCACACCCCTCAAGGAATGTATTGGGGGGGTGTAATGAGCTTTTTTGTCCCTTAAGTGTTTCACCGATTCCTTTGCCATTTTGCTGTGTGAAAATGAAAAATTACCGTAAGTAGATTTAGATCAAAATATTTCATCTTTACCATGGCTACAAGGAAACATACAGCTCGAATTATTATGCTTTTTCTCCCAAGTGCGGCAATTCTCTGTACGTGGGCATACGGCTCTGCTCAGAATTGATGGAATGGCATTTGGCTTTTTGGGCCCAAAGTTTCCTATAATAGGTCGTGTGCCCATTTGCTGAGCCCATAAGCTTTCAAAACTGCAAAAATGGTTAGTCGCCCTATATTACAAATTACACTCGGGAAATAATCTAGTGGTGTGGTGATTATTTTGATCCCATTGGCGTTTTGCAGAAAATGGAGCACAGTGGATTTTGGCCAGTGAAAAATGCACATATGCCACTTTAGTGCCCAATTCATAGTGCCCAGCTTGTGCTTTCAGACACGTGACCCATATATTGTTGCAAAAGTTGTCCAGGACCTAACAATTGACTATTCTCAATATGCGATTAGTAGGTGTCCGACACTTTTGAGATCTGCCGAAAACCACTTCAGCACGGGCCCAAACTAAGGCTAGGTCCACATTGCGCTTGTTGGCACTGTCAGGTGCATGCTGTCAGGATGGATCCTGAAGCATCTGTCCACCATAGTTATCAACTGTAAAGAGACATAGTACCTATCTCTTTGCAGTGTCCCCCTATACAGGAAAGTGCAGTCTGCCGCTCTTTCCTGTTCAGTTACACAAGCTGATGCTGGCCACACGGAGGCTGAAAGAACACACTTTTAGCCTACGTCTGGTGACTTGTCGCCTATGGAGACCTTATAGTGTACATCTCAAAAATTTTCCAAATGTATGCTGGAAGCTACAGTTCACCTAGCCTAAGTGATGTACGGACTGAACACTGCTACCCCTTACATGAATTGGTGGCCACTGCCAAGTACTGCAGTACATTCACTTCAATGGGCAAGACAAAGCTCTGTTGGACCTGCACTGATCTCATACAGATAAACAGACCAGTGGAGAGGTTATCATTAGTGATGAGCGAACATGCTGAAATTACTTATCTGAGCATGCTCAGGTGTTATCAGAGTGATTATGATTTTCATGATTGATTAATACGTTTGAGTCCCTGCGGCTGCATGTTTTGCAGCTGTTAGACAGCTGCAACACATGCAGGGATTGCCTAAATAACAAGCAATGCCGGCATGTGTTAGACAGCCGCAAAACCTGCAGCATCGAGGACTCAAACATATTATTGGATGTATGTGAAATGTTCCACATGCAATTGGCTACAGCACCACCTCAAAGCATGATTGATCCATCCCCATGCTTAACCCCTTCCCGACATCTGCAGTACATATACCTCATGGTCAGGAAGGACTTCCCTGACCAATGCAGTATATGTACGTCATGGTGATCGCCCGCGCACAGGGGCCTGTGCGCTGGTGATCCCCGCCGGGTGTCAGCTGATTCTGACACCCGGCTCTCAGTACCAGGAGTCGTGCTTGCACTGTTCCCGTCACTTTAACCTCCTAAATGCTGCGATCATTGCAATCGCAGTATTTATAGAGCAGGCAGAGGGAAGAAAGTCCCTCTGCCCTTGGATCGGAAACCCTGATCGTTGCCATGGTGACCCGATGTTGTCATGATGACATCCAGGTCACCAAGCACTAGCAAGTTGGTTAGATCATGTGCAGTGCATGACCTAACTAGCTTGTCTTCAGGGCTGACAGGTTATAAGGTATAGCAATGCTCCTGCACTACTAAACCTTTATAACTGCAATAAGACTGCGGAAAGTGAAAGTCACATAGTGGGAATAAGAAAAAGAAAAGAAAATAAAAAAGGGAAAAAAAGTTGTAAAAATATAAAACAAAAAATCACAAAATAATAAAAAAATATTGTGCCCATACAAAAAAAGTATACATATATTTGGTATCGCCGCGTCCGAAACGACCCAATGTATAAAACTGTCCAACTGGTTAACCCCTTTAGGGAACACCGTAAAAAAAGGCAAAAAATGATTTTTTTATCATCTTAACGCCTAACAAAAAGTGGAATAAATCTTGATCAAAAAGACGAAAGTAAATAAATATGGTATTGCTGAAGCCTTTATCTTGTCATGCAAAAATCAAGCTCCATCAGCTGACAAATTAGCTATAGCTCTCAGAATAATGATACAAAAATAATTTTTGTGCTATAAAATAGTTTGTGTAAAAGCGCTAAAACGTAAAAACCCCATATAAATGGGGTATCGCTCTAATACTTCTGATTAAAGATGCCTTATCAATTTTACCACACAATGCTTGATTTTCTTTTTTTCCTTTTCTGCCTCTCAAAACTCGCAGTAAGGCTCAGCTTACATTTATCCTGCGCTCTATGCTGAGCACCTACACCTGGTTTCTGTGTAAATCTCTGCAATATGGGATTCAGATGGAAGCTCTGGCAGACGTTTCTCTATAATGAGGCAGATGGAGGTACTGTGTACACTGGCTTATGATCTGGCGGTGTATGTCTTTTTAGGCTTGCATAACAGTGCCGTCGGCCACATTGTTCTGCACCTCTGGGGAAAAAAAAGGAGACCGCTGAACAAATGTCAAAGTCTAGAGTAAGTCTGCCTCCTCATTATAGTGAGTGCCTCCTTCGGAGGTTTCATCTGAATTGTCACTCGAAATTTTAAAGGGAAACCCCAATGTAAGTGCTCAGTGTACATTGCTGAATAAATGTGTTCCAAATTATGTAAAATGTTCCCAATAAAAGCTTTAACTCAAACTAAAAAAGCAAGTCCCCACTCGCATCTGCCATCTGTTTGTGGAAATATAGGGGGCTCACCTACCAAAAGAAATTCAGCAAATTCTGTGCTCCCAAATCCAAATGCCCCCTCCCTTTTGAGCCCCAATGTGCCTAATCCACATTTAGCGTCCACATGTTGGGCATTACTGTAGCGATAAGAGCCTACCTAATTTACAGGTGCATGAGCTGGGCCCAACATACTGGTCACTACAACGGCAGTTTGCAATTTTCACTCCGCAACATCCACTGCTGTTTGTTTCTGGAAAACGCCCATGGAGTAAAAATAATCAAAACACCTGTAGATAGATTCCCAAAGAGGTATAATTTCCAATATGGGGTCACTTGAAGCAGTACAACACAGCACAGCCACATTTGGGTTATTTCTACATTCAGCAGAAATTGTGGGACATATTTTGGTGTAATTTTTACCCATTTTCCTGTGTGAAAATATACAATCTGGGGCTAAAACAAAATTTTGGTGGTAAAAATATAATTATATTTTTCTTTATTGCCCAATAGTATAAAATATAAAAATCTGTGACCCAGGTCATATCGAAACACAAGTCATATTGAAGAAATGTTACCACTATCATGAAGTACAATGACTCATGAAAAAAAAAACAAAAAAAAACCTCTGAATCAGTGGGATCCGTTGAAGTGTGAGTTTTTTCCACAGAAAGTGACACTGGTCAGATTTGTAAAATTTGGCTCAGTCATGAAGGTGAAAACGGGCTCGGGAGTGAAGGAGTTAATGAAATTATGTGCCTTTTTTTCTCCGCACATACCTTTGATCATTGTGGCCAGAGATGTCTATTTTAACCTCATTGGTCCACAAGACTTATTACCAACATGCATCAGGATTGTTTAGATGTTCTTTTACATTCTTCTGACTCTGGATTTTATTTTGAGGACGCAGGAGAGATTTTCTTCTGATGACTCTTCCATGAAGGAGATATTTGTGCTGGTTTCTCTGAACAGTAGAACAATTTAAAACCACTCCAGAGTCTGCTAAATCTATCTGAAGTTCTTTTGCAGTCACACAGGGTTCTGACCTTATCTTGAACTTCACTGTTCCTGTTAACTGCCATTTCTTAAATATATTTCAAACTGAAGAAAGGGCAACTTGAAAACTTTTTTTTCTTCTATCTTCTTATAGCATTCTCCTGCTTTGTGTGCCTTCACCATTTTAACTTTCAGGGTGCTAGGCAGCTACTTAGAAGAATCTATAGCTGCTGTTTTTTGGTACAAGGTTAGAGGAGGTTGGATTTTTATAAAGCGAAGACATTTGCACCGCTTGGCTTTTCCAAACAATGATGGTGAACAACACATAACCCCAAGAGGCTAATTAAGGTCTGAAACATAAGTCAAAGTTTTGTGAGCAAATAAATCTTTGAGTGCCCATACTTTTGCATCGACCCATTTTCCTTTTTGTAATTTTTAAAATGTAAAAGATTAAATATAACCAGTTCATGTTCAACTTGCTTAACTGTTACATGCCACTGTGCTTGCCAATTATGTGTGCCACAGATGGGTATGGCAGTCACAGCTTTCCAACTCCTGAACGCTCCTGCAGAAGATTGAGCAGCTCTGCAAATATGGAGCTGAGCAGCTCCACATCCACTAATGAAAAGACTGTTCCCACAGGATGGGAGGCAGGGCTACAATCAGAATGATATGTCTGAGAAAAATCAGAATCGTTGATCAGTCCGTTTCTTGCCCTCAAGCTGTGAGTGTCAGAGTGCCGGATGTGGCCCGCGGGCTGCAGTTTGGCCAGGTCTCCATTAGGGGATTTGAAGCTGTGATCATACTATCGCCTGTGCTATACATAGCAATGCATGTGCACTGCTGTGTATAGTGGAAATCGCGATCTCCTATCTTAGTTCAGCAAAAGCCAGTATTTATCATAATGATAGGTATGCGGGTATTGAGGAGACCCCCGGCTGTCAATAGCAATCTATCCGCAACGGTTTATGGCACATGATGGCTGATCATGGTCGTTATTTGATTAATCTCCAAATTCCAAATAGATCATCTGTTGCTATCTTTTACGGAGTGTGTACTACGTGGTGAATTGGTCAAATGCATCAATCTGGAGTTTGGACTATTTAGTTCACCACAGAAGCAAACTCCCAATTGTGAAAGTGCTTAATCTTGAAGATGTTGAGGAATTTGAACACAGTGTATTTGTGTAGTTCTTTGCTAAATATGTATTTATTTTGTTTGCAAGAGTAAATAATGGATATCTTGGTTATGCTTGCTCTGTACTGGTAGATTTCATTGGTTTAGTCCATTAGTCCTTATCTGTTCTTTCACTTTGAGAATTTTAGTAAACTTGCTAAAATTATAAAACAGGTGAGGACACACGTGTTGTGACCCATAATGTATGGACCGGTAGTGGTTCTTTTAACCTGAACTGAACAACCTCATAGACAAATACATTATGAGACTTTCGAGTTTAGGTCTGGAACCTACGGCCAGTCTGCGTATCAGTCAGTACGTGGAGCGCGAAACACTCATGTGGAAATCCGGCCTTAGTGATATGTTCAGGGCTTTTCACTCCTATTTCATCAGTGAAAGTCATGCAGAGCTTCTGCATAAAGAATATATTTATGGCTCTGTCAATCATTTGTGACCGATTATCTCCTAAGCAGTTCCTTACATGAAGCTCTCAACAGAATGCTATTCCAGCATGCTGAATCGCCATAATTGCAGATTAGTGATCATATGGAGGGCTTGTGCTCGCTATGCTTTGATGAGAATTGTCAATTCTGCTGTGTTAGTGCTTCAGTAATAATTTGTAAATTGTTAATTCAACATTGTGCATCCATTATTAAAGTGAACTTTATGTATAGAAATCTAAGCACATGTAATGTAGACCGTTCTGATGTCAGTTGTAAATGTTTTCAACTAGAAGGCAAAGGCTATAGAGCAAGTACAAGTATTAATATTTAATAAGAAAAAAAGTCAAGTATGATATGGTATATCTTGAATTTTAACAACTTTATCTTGGCATTTAAGTAGTTTTTGTAACACCTTGACAGACTTGTTTTTTTCCCTCTTTTCTCATTCCTTAGACCCTTATAATAACACGCACGTCATGATTTATACATATATGGCTTTATACATAGAAATCCTCAGCGAGTTCTCTTTTGTTACCCTTTCTAACAGAAAAACCCCAATAAACAGCACATTTCCAATATTTTTTTCCCTGGAGTTAGAGAAAATTAGGTAATAGGAGGATATGGAATAAAAGGGAAAACAAAAAAGTTAGCCACCTTTTACGTCACGATCACTCTTTGTTGCTTTTCTTGCATCAGTCATGTTCTGGGCCGTAGCACGTCAGTTTCTCTTGCGGGAATGCTCCGTCTTCTGTGCAGACTTTTCCCCTTAGACTTGCATTAGATGCGGTAAATCCGCAATTAAAAAAAGGACATGCGTTGTAAAGTGCGTTTATGCAGTGCAAATACACCCATAGAGTGCATTATTATAATAAATAAATAATTTAAAAAAAAATGTGGGGTCCCCCTTATTTTTGAAAATTGGCCCAGGTAAAGCAGACAGCTGATGGCTTATATAAACAGGCTGGCAAAGTCCATGGTTATTTTGCCCTTTCCAGCCTAAAACTACAAGCTACAGCCACCCTAGATTTGGCGCATCCAGTATGTGCCAATTCCAGCACTTTGCCCAATCTCTTCCCGATTGCATTGGTGCGGTGGCAATCGGGGTATTAGTTTGAGGTTGTTGTCAGCTTTGTAGTGTTAGCTGGCAGAAAGCACATGGGTTGATAATGGAGAGGTATTTTATCAGACACCCCCATTACTAACCAAGGAGTAATACTAAAAAAAAAAACACACAGGAAAAAAGTTTATTTAAAAAAAAACAATCAACCACACATCGTTCTCTAATTTATTAAAAAGCAAATAAAAACAAACATCATGAAGTATCAACGTAATCCATTATATCAGATGTAGTCCAAAATTGGGAATCTGAAAAACCTAAAAAGAGAGTTAAAGAAATAAAAACAAGAGGCAGTCCCTCATTCACCAAGTTGATTAAAAAAAATTCCGCAGCTTCAATGTAATCCTTCGTGATCCCACTACGTCCAGCAATTCTGTACAGCAACCTATGGAGCATATTTTCGTTGTGTCCAAAATGCTACGTTTTATGGAACGCAGGTAAATCCCCATGTGTTCATTGAACCATGCGAATTTACCACATTCAATACATTCAATTGATGTAATTTCTGTTTCAGAGACTGGCGTTTTCGCAAGAGAAATTAAAATGCTGCAGTCCTGAAAGACGCATCGCATGTCCGTCTCCGCGGGTAATCTGCAGGCGTCTGCGCACTCATAGTGGACATGAGATTTCTAGAAATTAAATTTTTATCTGTAATAGTTCACCATGCTGTTTCTTCTCTGACTAGTGTAGGCCTAGCTTTAGTGGTGGACTGACATTATAGTTCTTCGAAACTAAGGCTTATTTTTAAGGAATATCTTTTTTTTTTTTTCATAAACAAAAATCCACATTTATTTATTTATTGAACAAAAAAAATGTATTCAAATATAATTGTCATTACACACTCCACATACACCATACACATGTACAGTGGCTTGCAAAAGTATTCCCTCCCGTGGCATTTTTCATGCTTTGCTACCTCACAACCTGGGATTTCACTTTTTTGAGAGTTGGCATAGGTTCATGTAAATAACATACCTACAACTGTAAACACTTGCTTTTCTGTTTGTCGTGAGATAAACAACCAATGGGACAGAATAACTGAAAACTTCAGTGTGCATAACCATTCACTCCCTAAACTCACTACTTTTGTAGATCCTCCTTTTGCAACAGTTACATCTGCAAGTCACTTTGAGCTTTCAACATCTTGCCATTGAGATTTTTGCCCATTCCTCAAGGCGAAACTGCTCTTGCTACATCAAGTTAGATGGTTTCCTCTGGTGTACAGCATTCTTCATCTCAGACCACAATTTCTCAATTGGATTAAGGTCTGGGCTTTGACTAAACTACCCCAAAACATTTACACGTTTTCCCTTTAACCACTCAAGTGTTTGTTTAGCAGTATGCTTTGGGTCAATGTCTTGTTGGAAGGTGAACCTTTTTCCCAGTCTCAAATCACTGACCAACTGAAACGGGTTCTGTTCGAGAATATCCCTGTGTTTCACACCATCCATCTTTCCCCTAGACTTGTCCATTTTCGCTGTACCTGCTTCTGAAAAACATCCCCACAACTTGCTGCCACCACCATTTTTCACTATGGGGATGATGTTCTTGAGTGATGAGCTGTGTTGCTTTGGCACCAGACTATTGGCCAAAAAGTTTAATTTTGGTCTTGTGGCCACAGAACCTTTCTCCATACATTTGAGGATTCTCTCACGTTTCTTATGGCAAACTCCTTTTGCTTTACAATTTTTCTGTGCTTTTTTTTTCTGCACACTCTACTATAAAGATCACCTCTAAGAAGTATACGGTTTATTGTGGTAATATGGAAAGATACTTCAGTCTCTTCTTGGGAACTCTGCAGCTCTTTCAGGGTTATCTTTCGTTTTTGTGCTACGTGAGCTATTCTTTTTGGTGGGAGGCCCTCTCTTGGCAGGTTTGTGGTACCATGTTCTTTCCATTTGAAGATAATAGATTAGATGATCCGGGGGATCATCAGAGATTGGGATATTTTTTTTTTATAACCCAACCTTGACTTGTGCTTCTCAACAACTTTGTCCCTGACTTATTTGTAGATCTCCTTGGCCTTCATGGTATTGTTTTGTTAGTGGTGCCTCTTGCTTAATTGTGTTGCAGCCTCTGTGTCCTTTTAGAAAAGGTATGTATACTGACAGACCATGTGACACTTAGGAAGTCCCCCTGTGTACAATCTTTCTCTAAACATGTGACTAATGAAGGTACCGTATATACTTGAGTATAAGCCGAGATTTTCAGCCCAAAGAAATGGGCTGAGAGTGCCCCTCTCGGCTTGTACTCGAGTCATGGAAGGCGGGGGGGTCGGCGGGTGAGGGGGAGCAATGCCTGTCAAATACTCACCTGCTCCCGGTGCTCCTGACGCGGTACCCGCATGTCCCACAGTCTTCGGGCGCCTGCAGCTACTTCCCCTGTTCAGCGGTCACTGGTACCGCTCATTAAAGTTATGAATATGGACTCCACTCCCATAGGGGTGGAGCCGCATATTCATTACTGTAATGAGCGGCACCATGTGACCGCTCACTACAGGAAGAAGCTGCCGCTCCCGAAGACCGTGGGACATGCAGGGACCGCGCCAGGATCAGGTAAGTATGTCATTCCCCTTTCCACGTTCCACCGCCGCTTCGTCTTCTGCGTCCTCTGCACTGACTGTTCAGGTCAGAGGGCGCGATGACGTATTAGTGTGTGCGCCGCCCTCTGCCTGAACAGTCAGTGCGGAGAGACGGGATGCTGAGGAGTAGCGGGCAGCGACGAGAGGTGGGTATGTTATTTTTTTTTTATTTTTTTTTTAGTGCAGCAGCAGCATTACATGTGGCACAATGCATGGCAAGAACTGCATAGAGTGTCTATGGGGCATCTATCGGGCCATAACTGCATGGAGCATTATATGGGGCATCTATGGGGCCATAACAGCATGGAGCATTATATGGGGCATCTATGGGGCCATAACTGCATGGAGCATTATATGGGGCATCTATGGGGCCATAACTGCATGGAGCACTATATGGGGCATCTATGGAGCATTATATGGGGCCATAACTGCATGGAGCATTATATGGGTCATCTATGGGGCCATAACTGCATGAAGCATTATATGGGGCATCTATGGAGCCATAAGTGCATGGAGCATTATATGGGGCATCTATGGGGCCATAACTGCCTGGAGCATTATATGGGGCATCTATGGGGCCATAAAGAACTGCATGGAGCATTATATGGGGCATATTTGTATATAGAGCATCTTATGGGGCCATAATGAACTGTATGGAGCATTATATGGGGCCTATTTTGTATGGAACATCTTATGGGGCCATAATGAACTGTATGGAGCATTATATGGGGCCTATTTTGTATGGAGCATCTTATGGGGCCATAATGAACAGTATGGAGCATTATATGGGGCTCCTGATTCAATATGGATATTCAAAAACACTTAACCTACTGATGTCTCAATTAATTTTACTTTTATTGGTATCTATTTTTATTTTTAGCATTTACCGGTAGCTGCTGCATTTTCCACCCTAGACTTATACTCGAGTCAATTAGTTTTCGCAGTTTTTTGTTACAAAATTAGGGGGGTCGGCTTATACTCGGGTCGGCTTATACTCAAGTATATACAGTAATTACTTCCACTAGAAATTTGTAGTGGTCTTCAAAACAAAAAGGTGAATACATATGCACAAGACAATTTTTAGTTATTTGACCCCATGATTAATTTATGCCTATTTTTTTCACTTCACCAACTTAGACTATTTAGTGCTGATGCATCACATGCAAATCGTATTACGAAAATATTTGAATGCAGGTTGTAATGTATGAAAATACACACATAAGCCTGTGTTCTTCAGTTCCTCTAGGCTCCTGCAGTTAAGTATCATGTGAAATCAAGCTAGGTCTTATTTTTGGGGAAAAACATTAGTAGCTTCCTTGCTTTGCTTATGCTGTGTAGTGATAGATAAGTGACATTAGCTTTTTCTTGATGGAATTACTGAGGTTGGTTCTCCAAGGAAGACTGGAGATTCTGTTACATGTTGGCCACATGGGACGAGCTGCTGCCCATCCAAAGGAAGAGAAGAGACCAAAACTACAGAGGAAAGAGTAAAAAGGCTGGAAGGGGTGACAATTACACAGGAGAATGTGTTTTTATTTATTTTTTTTATTTTTTTTTTATGTATTGATTTGGTGAAGATAATCTGCATTACTCCCGAGATTTTCCTTTTTTTCAGTTTGTGAATTTAATTTCTTTAAACGCAGACAACCCCTCTAATGAAAGTTCACTAATTAGTTACCTAAGCGCTTAAAATTATCTAAATCTCCTGAAAATCTAAAGACAGGCTAACAAGCATATGTTTTGTGGCTACTCGTTTGCTTTTATACTGTGGGCAGATTATGTCTGTCTTAAGGAAGCCCCCAATTAAGGCAAAAAGAGAAATCGTATAGCAAGTTAATTGAGTTTAATGGGGCTTTTATCTGTAAAATGCAAATTATAATGTTTGATGTTATCTGCATGTTAATTTCCCTTTAAGTTTCTAAGGTAATTAGAATTTTTTTCTCTCCATTAGGCTGTGTGCGCATGAATTTCTTAACTGGCTTCTCTCTGTACAGCATTATGCATATATATTCCACTTTAATGTGCAGTATAATCGATCCCTGACTCTGCCATGTAGACTCAGGCCACCTGTAAAAATTCCTTGTATTATAGCAAGGTTATTTCATGTTAATGGTTTTTTTTAGCACAAGAGCAGGAGGAGTACACTCGATGAGGACACCATCAAGGCTTGGCTGAAGGAAAATGAAACCGTAAAATGGATTACAAGTTTAGAATACAACGAGACAAAATTCGAAATGTTAGACCAAGGGTGGGCAATTAATTTTCCCAAGAGGCCACATGAGACACTGTGACTGTTGTAGAGGGCCGAACCAACTGACCAAAATTATTTCTGTAATTTTTTTTTTTTATAGTTGTAGATTCACTTTTTTCCACTTACAATTGACCAGACTTAAAGGGAACCTGTCACCCGAAAAAAAAGCTCTGTTAATCTACAGGTCTGGGGTTAATCTGCAGCATTACTAAATAGCCCAGCATCTGCACCTAGCCGAACGCTGCTGTGAGAAAATTAATTTTAGCCCCCCCCCCCCCAACAGCGTTAAGGGTTCAGTCATGGGGGCAGCGCCGGCGACATTGCTGTGAACACGTCCTGTCAAATGTCACTTCTTTTAATTGTTTCAGGGTTTAAAGTGGTTAAAAGAAGTGACGTGCTCATTCTCTGGGTGGCTTCCACAGGGAAACCGCCTGCTCTCTATGCTTAACAGTTTAGAGTAAGAAGCGCCGGCGTCACAGCCACTACATGAATGAACGCAAAGCTACCTCATGAAGAAAGTATTTTCCTGATGCCGCTTCACCTGAAAAAACTTGACAACTTTGCTGGCATCTAAAAGACGCCGTGTGTACATATCCTTATCCAATATTTTTTATGAAACCTCGTTTGTTAAATCTGGAACTCTACAACTCAAGATGGTTGTGTTTCAAATCTATTGCACTGTTGTACTAAAGCTAAAGGCTTCCATATAGTAGACCAGTGTTTCCCAAACTCCAGTCTTCACTGCCCCAACCAATCATGTTTTTATGATTTTCTTAGTATTGCACAGGTGAGAAAACCTGTGACAATTTGATGCCCTGAAAATTATTCCATCATTTGTGCAATACCAAGGAAATCCTGAAAACTTGATCTGCTGGGGCCCGATAGGTTTGCACTAGAAGACGTTTTGCTAAATACATCAGTATTGCGTGCTTAGACAATCTATCCATTGTGTTGAGGGCCTTCAACTCTCCACTGACAGATGCTCTCAAGGGAGATGTCAGACTACAAACCTTTTTGTTTTCACCTACAAAAGGTGCCACCAGAGGAGTCTGATAGCAGATCTCATAGAGAACACAGGAGCACTCGGCAGAACGAGCTCCTCTGTATACGAAACAGTAAAGGTACCGTCACACTCAGCAACTTTGCAAAGAGAACGACAACAATCCGTGACGTTGCAGCGTCCTGGATAGCGATCTCGTTGTGTTTGACACGTAGCAGCGATCTGGATCCCACTGTGATATCGCTGGTCGGAGCTAGAAGTCCAGAACTTTATTTCGTCGCCAGGTCGGCGTGTATCGTCATGTTTGACATCAAAAGCAACGACGCCAGCAGTGAGCATAGGGCCCCTAGTTGTGTGTCGGATCGGTACACTCCGGCTGTTTGACATGGAGCTAACAACCAGCGAGAACGAGAAGTGAGTCGCCGTTACATCACTGGATCGCTCCTGCATTGTTCTGGAGTTGCTGTGTTTGACGTCTCTACAGCGACCTAAACAGCGACGCTCCAGCGATCTAGTTTAGGTCGGCTCGTTGTCTATATCGCTGCAGCGTCGCCGAGTGTGACGGTACCTTTAGGAGAGAGAACTGCTGAACAAAGATCTGCAAAACCATCAATCAGCCTACTGCTGTCTATTGTGTTTAGGGCCTCTTAGTTATGGAAATTGCCTCTGTACAAATAATAAACCCAATAGTGGATTTGAGCCCAAAGATATAAAAATGACACTTAATCGTGTAAAAATACTTCAAACATATTAGTGCACATATTGCGG